>NC_092710.1:164693262-165893262 GCF_047496885.1 Scyliorhinus torazame
AAAGGGACAGGTGGTCTGAGGTGCATTTGTTTCAATGCGAGAAGTGTAGCAGGTAAGACAGATGAACTTGGGGCTTGGATTAGTACCTGGGAATATGATGTTATTGGTATTACGGAGACTTGGTTGAGGGAAGGGCAAGACTGGCAACTAAATATCCCAGGGTGTAGATGCTTCAGGAGGGATAGAGAGGGAGGTAAAAGGGGTGGAGGAGTTGAATTACTGGTCAGAGATGAAATCACAGCTATGATTAAGGAGGGCACGATGGAGGATTTGAGCACTGAGGCAATATGGGTAGAGCTAAGAAATGGGAAGGGTGCACTAACATTGTTGGGATTTTACTACAGGCCTCCCAAAAGCGAGCATGAAGTCGAGGTACAAATATGTAGACAGATTATAGAAAAATGTAGGAGCAATAGGATGGTCGTGATGGGAGATTTTAACTTCCCCAACATTGAATGGGTCTCATGGAGTGTTGGAGGCGTAGATGGAGCAGAATTTGTAAGGAGCATCCAGGAGAGTTTTTTAGAGCAGTATGTAAATAGTCCAACTCGGGAAGGGGCCATACTGGACCTGGTATTGGGGAATGATCCCGGCCAGGTGGTTAAAGTTTCAGTCGGTGATTACTTTGGGAATAGCGATCACAATTCCGTAAGTTTTAGAATACTCATGGACAAAGACGAGAGTGGTCCTAAAGAAAGAGTGCTAAATTGGGGAAAGGCCAAGTATAACAAAATTCGGCAGAAGCTAGGGAATGTGGATTGGGAGCAGCTGTTTAAGGATAAATCCACATTTGAAATGTGGGAGTCTTTTAAGGAAAGGTTGATTAGCGTGCAGGACAGACATGTCCCTGTGAAAATGAGGGATAGAAATGGCAAGATTAGGGAACCATCGATGACGGATGGAATTGTGAGACTAGCTAAGGTGAAAAAGGAAGCATACATAAGATCTAGGCAACTTAAATCTGATGAAGCTTTGGAGGAATATCGGGAAAGTAGGACAAATCTCAAACGCGCAATAAAGAGGGCTAAAAGGGGTCATGACATATCTTTGGCTAACAGGGTTAAGGAAAATCCCAAAGCCTTTTATTCGTATATAAGGAGCAAGAGGGTAACTAGAGAAAGGATTGGCCCACTCAAAGACAAAAGAGGGAATTTATGCATGGAGTCAGAGAAAATGGGTGAGATTCTTAATGAGTACTTTGCATCGGTATTCACCAAGGAGAGGGACATGACGGATGTTGAGGCTAAGGATGGATGTTTAAATACTCTAGGTCAAGTCGGCATAAGGAAGGGGGAAGTTTTGGGTATTCTAAAAGGCATTAAGATGGACAAGTCCCCAGGTCCGGATGGGATCTATCCCAGGTTACTGAGGGAAGCGAGGGAAGAAATAGCTGGGGCCTTAACAGATATCTTTGCAGCATCCATGAGCACTGGTGAGGTCCCGGAGGACTGGAGAATTGCTCATGTTGTCCCTTTGTTTAAGAAGGGTAGCAGGGATAATCCAGGGAATTATAGACCTGTGAGCTTGACATCAGTGGTAGGCAAACTGTTGGAGAAGATACTGAGGGATAGGATCTACTCACATTTGGAAGAAAATTGACTTATCAGTGATGGGCAGCATGGTTTTGTGCAGGGAAGGTCATGTCTTACAAACCTAATAGAATTCTTTGAGGAAGTGACAAAGTTAATTGATGAGGGAAGGGCTGTAGATGTCATATACATGGACTTCAGTAAGGCGTTTGATAAAGTTTCCCATGGCAGGTTGATGGAAAAAGTGAAGTCGTATGGGGTTCAGGGTGTACTAGCTAGATGGATAAAGAACTAGATCGGCAACAGGAGACAGAGTAGTGGTGGAAGGGAGTGTCTCAAAATGGAGAAAGGGACTAGTGGTGTTCCACAGGGATCCGTGCTCAGACCACTGTTGTTTGTGATATACATAAATGATCTGGGCGAAGGTATAGGTGGTTTGATTAGCAAGTTTGCAGATGATACTAAGATTGGTGGAGTTTCAGATAGCGACGAGGACTGTCCGAGAATACAGCAAAATATAAATAGATTGGAGAGTTGGGCAGAGAAATGGCAGATGGAGTTCAATCCAGGCAAATGCGAGGTGATGCATTTTGGAAGATCTAATTCAAGAGCAGACTATACTGTCAATGGAAGAGTCCTGGGGAAAATTGATGTGCAGAGAGATCTGGGAGTTCAGATCCATTGCACCCTGAAGGAGGCAACGCAGGTCGATAGAATGGTCAAGAAGGCATACAGCATGCTTGCCTTCATCGGACGGGGTATTGAGTACAAGAGTCGGCAGGTCATGTTACAGTTGTATAGGACTTTGGTTAGGCCACATTTGGAATACTGCGTGCAGTTCCGGTCGCCACATTACCGGAAGGATGTGGATGCTTTGGAGAGGGTGCAGAGGAGGTTCACCAGGATGTTGCCTGGTATGGAGGGTGCTAGCTATGAAGAAAGGTTGAGTAGATTAGGATTGTTTTCGTTGGAAAGATGGAGGTTGAGGGGGGACCTGATTGAGGTATACAAAATTGAGAGGTATGGACAAGATGGATCGCAACAAGCTTTTTCCAAGAGTGGGGGTGTCAATTACAAGGGGTCACGATTTCAAGGTGCGAGGGGGAAAGTTTAAGGGAGATGTGCATGGAAAGTTTTTTACGCAGAGGGTGGTGGAACGCTTTGCCAACGGAGGTGGTAGAGGGTGGCACAATAGCATAATTTAAGGTGCATATAGACAGATATATGAACGGGCGGGGAACAGAGGGAAGTAGATCCTGGGAAAATAGGTGACAGGTTTAGATAAAGGATCTGGATCGGCGCAGGCTGGGAGGGCCGAAGGGCCTGTTCCTGTGCTGTAATTTTCTTTGTTCTTTACCCAGAGAGAGAAAGAGTGTACCCGGAGAGAGAAAGGGAGAGAAAGAGTGCACCCGGAGAGGGAGAGAAAGAGTGTAGCCGGAGACAGAGATAGAGTGAACCCGGAGAGAGAGTGTGCCCGGAGACAGAGCTAGAGTCTACCCGAAGAGAGAGCTAGAGTATACCCGGAGAGAGAGACAGAGTGTGTAGCCGGAGAGTGGGAGAAAGAGTGAACTCGGAGAGAGAGATGGAATGTAGCCGGGGAGAGAGATAGACTGTACCCAGAGAGAGAAAGAGTGTACCCGGAGAGAGAGAAAGCGTTTATCCGGAGAGAGAAAGAGTGTACCCAGAGAGAGAAAGAGTGTACCCGGGGAGAGAGAGAAAGGGTGTACCCGGGGAGAGAGATGGAATGTACCCGGGGAGAGAGATATTCTGTACCCAGAGAGAGAAAGAGTGTCCCCAGAGAGAGAGAAGAGTGTCTCCGGGGAGAGAGTATACCCGGAGAGAGAGCAAGAGTGTACCCGAAGAGAGAGGGAGAGAAAGAGTGAATGCGGGGAGAGAGAGAGAAAGGGTGTACCCGGGGAGAGAGAGAAAGGGTGTACCTGGGGAGAGAGAGAGAGAAAGAGTGTACCCGGGGAGAGAGAAAGAGTGTTGCTGGGGAGAGAGAGAGAAAGAGTGTTGGGGCCCTCGGAGATCAGGATGCCATCTCACCACAACAGGGAGTTCCGGCGAGAAGAGCTCCCCATTGTAAGAAATGGGGCTATGTGTGGCCTCGGCCGCGCGTCCCCCGAGGGCTCGGGTCCAGTTTCATGTGCACCACTTTAGAGATTACCCTAAAAACCTCCTTCCAGTCATCCTCCAGCTTTGGACAGGACCAAAACATTACGAATGTGATTTGCGGGCCCCCCTCCCCCGCAATGCTCAATCATATCTCCTACCCCCTCAAAGAGCCGGCTCATCCTCGCCCTTGTGAGATGTGCACCTTGAGCTGCATCAGCCCCAACCTCACGCACGAGGTGGAGGTGTTCACCCTCCGGAGCACCTCACACCAGAACCCCTCCTCCATACCCTCTCCCGTCTCTTCCCCCACTTTGCCTTGATCCCATCCAGCGGTGCCTTCTCCTCTTCCAAAATAGCCCCGTAAACCTCTGACACTACCCCCTTCTCCAGTCCTCCTGTCGTCAGCATCTCCTCCAGCAATGTGGAGGCCAGCTCTACCAGGAAGCTCTGTATCCCCTTTCTGGCAAAGTCTCAAACCTGCATGTATCTAAATATTTCCCCCTGCTCCAGCCCATACTTCGCTCCCAGCTCCTTCAATCCTGCAAACCGACCTCCAAGAAACAAATCTTTTGGTGTCCTAATTCCTTTCTCCTCCCATCTCCGAAAATTTCCATCCCACTTCCCTGGCTCAAATCTATGGTTCCCCTGAATCGGCATTTTCCTTGACCCTGCCCCAACCCGAAACTGACGAAACTGCTGCCAAATTCTCAACAAAGCTATTACTACCGGACTCCGAGAATTTCCCCGGTGCTGTCGGGAGCAGCGCTGTTGCTAGCGCCTTCAATCCCGACGCCCTACACAAACTCTCTTCCATTCTGACCCACTGGGAGTCAACCCCTCTGACCCAGCTCCGTACCTTCTCCTCACTCGCCGCCCAGTAATAATACATCAGGTTCGGAAGACCCAAACCCCCCGCCTGCCTTCCTCTCTGTAGTAGCACCCTTCTAATTCTGGCCACCTTCCCTCCCCATATGAACGAGGTAATCATCCCTTCAATCTCTCTAATAGATGCTTTTGGCAGGAAAATCGGCAGGCATTGGAAAATAAACAGAAATTCAGGCAACACGTTCATTTTAACCGCCTGTACCCGACCCGCCAGTGACAAAGAGAGACCATCCCACCTTGCCAGATCAGCTTTCCCTCTCCCCACCAAACTGGAAATGTTGTACCTATGGAGCCCCCCCTCTCCCCCCCCCCCCCCCCAATCCCAAGCAACCTGCACCCCAGGTATCTAAAATGAGTCCCTGCCCTACGGAATGGCAGCCCGTCCCACCCCTGCCCCTACCCCCGGCCGAGACACCACAAAATACTCACTCTTGTCTAGATTTAATTTGGATCATGGGTTACCTTAAGTATTTCAAAGAAAATCCCCTGTATCCTTGACTATCTGATTGAGATATTTTTGCCGTTTTTATAGGGAAACCCAGCAGCCAGTGCTCTGAAATAAAAGCTGAAATCATGGGAGTGAATGACCTGTGGCAGATTTTAGAGCCTGTAAAAGAATATGTTCCATTACAAAAGCTTAAAGGGAAAACGTTGGCTGTGGATATGAGCTTATGGGTTTGTGAGGCTCAAACTGTGAAAGGCATGATGGGAACCGTCATCAAACCACATCTCAGGTAACAGAATATTAAGTACTATATATTTTATTTTGTTCTTTCAAGGGATGAGTGTTACTGGCAAGTCCAGCATTTGTAGCCCATTCCTAATTGTCCTTGGACTGAGTGGAATTGTGGGGCATTTCAGAGGGCAGTTAAGTTACTTGCTCTCCTTTTGTTTCTACATCTTCGTATTGTTACCGATGAAGGGAGCAAGTTCTGTGCATGTTAACCCCTGTCTTAATCCCGTCACTAGCAGAGCGAGAATACCCAGAGTACCCCTTGATTTTACTTCCCATCGTGAAGCACCTGCTCTGTCCAATGACACACTGAGATCAAAATCTTTCCATGTAAGAAATTAACAAAAGCATGTTTGTTATTACTCTGTGGCACAGGTTATCCAATGCTCTGACCAACTATACCTTCAAACATGGTCCTATAATGACCATTGGTGTGGATGGGGAGATTGTAATGTGGTGGGAATGTTATCGGACTAGTCATCCAGAAGCTGTAGCCATCTGGGGTGGCCACTTCCAGAATACAAAATGGATGTCTGCAAAGATCGCAGGGAACTATGGACAATGCTAAGAAAGCAGACAGGCACAGAGCCTGCACGTGTATTGGAACCGCAGCGCCCAGACGCGACTGAAACTATATGTCTATCAGCATATTGATGGCCCATCTCCGGGAACAAAGGGAGATACTCAAGTAACCGATCTGGCTCCAGACCTCAGGGCGCCAGTTCCCCCAACCGAAAGCACAAACAAAGCCAGGCCAACGGCCACCTAGGACACGCCCAGCCATCAGGGCACCCACCCCTTTATTGGTCAAGATCAATACGAGTGATCAAGATACAGCCCAATTGATTGGGGCCAAGTTCAAGGCCCGCCCAAAAACGCACAAAGCCCCCTTCGGATATAAGAAGGCCCCAGGAGCGAATCGCTCTCTTGGACTCGGCTCTCAAAGCGGAGAGACCCGTCCACCAGCTGCACCAGAAGCAAGTCCAAGGTCAACGCTCGCTACCAGACGGATGACCTTAGCTGTTCTCCTGTACCCCCCTTCGACCCCAGCAGCCTCCGAACCGAACAACGGCCATTGTTCCTCTGACTGCGTGGGCACCCGAAGCTAAGTATAGGCTTTAGCAGTAGTGATAGTTTAGGCTGTAGTATTTCGTGCATGAGTAGATATTGCTGTGTATGTAAATAAATAGTATTGACTTTGAGCTAACTAACTGGTGTACCGGCTCTTTGATCAGTATTCGGGTTTGAAACTTGTGGCGGTATCGAAAGATACTTGCCGACTCTAAAGCAAATGTAATTAGAATTAAGGAAGGCTACCTTAATATTGACCGTCATATTTGAACCAAATAAAGAGAGCAACATTTACTGCCGACCTCTGATGGGACTTTACCTCGAAGTGGTCTAGTCACTCCGAGAGAACCCAAATTTGAATTGGAATCCAATTGGAAACAGAAAAACCACAAGTGTAAGAACAATATTGATCAAACCTCCAAGATTCAGAAGTGTGTTAATGCATGCGTACTAACAGGGATATAAGGTAAACCTGAGAGATTTTGTTGCATAAAACTGTCGGGAGTTTTGTAGGCCGGAAATTAGCGTAAGCCGTACCCGTGTTTGCATCACCACTTTATCACCCCCTGTTCCAAATTCGGTTGAGACCACAGAGATAGAGAAAAATGGCAATGAAGGCAATGGAACGCCTTATGAACCCCCAGGAATTCGAGGTCGCAGCGACCAGTAGAGTAGGACAGTGTCCCGTATGGGAAGAAGAGAGCAGAAAGTATCTCAAAGGGAAAGCATGGCCCCTTTGGAGTGAATTCTGCGCCAATGATGAAACAGGTCCCGGAAGTATAGGGTATACTTGGTGGGAGAACCTGACAGATCCATAAGAAGACCTTAGGGAAAGCTCGCAAGCCGATGGCAATCGTGTCCTGCTTGGCACAATTGCGAGGCACAGAGGAGGTCGTGAGGACCCTCCGTAGAGAGATTGAGGAGAGAGACAAGAATAGTGAAGGAGATGTGAGTTGATATGAGAGAGAACAAGGAACTGAGAGAGCAGTTAGCGGCGAGGGACAAGGAGGCGGAGGATGCCAAGCGGGCACATCAGTCTTGTCTCGCCCATTTGAGCAGCTTTCAGTCCCAAAATGACAAAGCCTGCCAAGACACGCAACGCGCGGTGTTGGTCAGACAGGAAACCGAACAACAAGTTGAGCAGTTACAGAAGCAGTGCAGCGATTTATAAGCAGCCATACGAGCACTCCACACTTCCACGACGGAACAAAGGCAGAGCTCGGTAGATCACGCAAAGTGCCGGAAGCAAATTGCAGAATTGCAATCTCTGCTTTCTGTTCAGAATGAGTTTCAGAGCACGTTTGGACCCCAGTTAGACCAGGGAAATGGCCCCGATTGGCAGGAGTTAAATGAGACTGCCCACAGATATGTACATGGGACATGTACACAGGAAAAACCCCAGAAACTAAAAGCACCCCAACCCCCGACTGCACAAGCAGAACACACCCCGATGAACCCTGTAACCACACATCGCAGGGCCCCCGCTGCAGAAGGAAACTTAGATTTCCTATACACTACCCCGTTAACCGTCACTCAATTACGGGACGCGTGTGATAAAATAACACCGTTCCTACCCACATCGGACCCCCACCAGTTCTTAGTTAGAGTAAAACAGCAGGCGATCATGTACAGCCTGGATTAAAAGGAGCAAGTGAAGCTCACAGTTTTAAGCCTCGACCCTTGAGTCGTGGCAGCCCTTCCCGACCCACAGAATGTAGGAGGAGGCACCCTACAAGAAATGCACACAGCGATCCTAGATGCGATCGGCCTAAATAAGTGTAGGCAAAAGAAAACCGAACAGCCCACAGCGTTTGCAGGACGCTTGTGGATACATCTCACGGCATTATTCGGAGAGTTTGCCCGCTCCCATTTGTCCCCAGATAATATGGCCAAATGGACTCGCATCCTAGTCTCTCATGCAACAGAGGCAGGACAGAGAGCTTGCACAAATTACAACCTCTCAGACGAGGCACACAACGAGAAATGGGTTTTGAAAAGATTGTCCCGCACTTGGGAACAGTCCATCCAAGGCAAAACCGCATTTGTTAAAACAGAGGAAGAACAGGCAGACATGCAGTTAGGATGCACCAGAATTTACCCGCATGGGTAAATGAGGGCAGGAACAGCCCACAGCAACCCAAATCCCAGTAGTGTTATAACTGTGGACAATTAGGACACTATGCACGAGAGTGCAATGCGCCCCAGAAGCAGCAGAGAAGCAAGCAGACAGGCACCCTAAATAAGAATAGGGCAAAGCCAGTTCACAGTGTTAGCGCCCGTTCTGAGTATACCGATATGGACGGCACCGACTGACAGTGTTCGGGCTCCCCAACGTGGGTCTGCGACACCTTTTGGGACAAGTCCGGTAGTGGCAGGCTCAATCCAGGGACACCCCGTAGAATTCCTTTGGGGCACAGAAGGGTCCTGCACCACGCTCCATTCCTCCACGATGTTTCAGCGAGACACGTGGCCCACGACAGACACCATTACACTCAGCGGTTTTACAGGGCATTTACAGCAGGGACACATCACAGCCCCTGTAGCAATCCAGATAGGGAACATTAAAACTAAACACCCAGTAGTTCTGGTCGATCTACCCCAGACGCCGAACACATCTTAGGAATTGACTTCATGAGCTCCCACAACCTCTCATTTGACCCGGTAAATAAATGTGTGTGGAGAATAGCAAAGGCAGCGCGAGCCCCCAGTTGGAGAGTATGAAAATCGGATAAGCGCAGTAGGAGACTTCTGGTTCGACCCTCGAGCCATTAGTCAGAACAAACAAGTTAGGGCAGTCCTGCAGCAACACAAAGCAGCATTTGCAAAGCACAAGTACGACTGTGGCAAGATTGCTGGCTTAGTGAATATTACAGTCCTGACCCCAGACCCCCAAAACAGTACGGTTTTCCCCAAGAAGTAGAGGGAGAAATCTCAAAGGTGATAGAGTTTGCTTGAGCAAGTCATACTCAGATCAGTAGCCTCCACGGAAAATGCACCGATTTGGCCCGTCAGGAAACCCGATAGATCATGGCGACTGACCATTGATTACCAGGAACTGAACAAAGTAACCCCAGTAGCAGCCCCCACCGTAGCCACGAGTCCCAAGACCATGCTCAAACAGGGACTACAGTCAAAAACAATTTCGGTTTTGGACATTAGCAACGGCCTTTGGTCCATTCCATTCAATAAAGCGTGCCAATATAAGTTCGCATTCACATTCCAGGGACAGCAATATACATGGACGTGCCTTCCACAAGGCTTCCACAACTCCCCCCTCCATTTTCCACTGACAGCTGGCAAATGGATTAGCTAAATTTTCCCGGCCCGATTATCTGGTCCATTATGTAGATGATCTGCTACTACAGACGGACACAAAGGGGGAGCACATTTCATTTCTCACCAAACTTTTAGGACTCCTACAACAAATTGGCTGTAAAGTAAACCCGAAGAAGGCCCAGATTTTGAAGGAAAAAGTGATTTACTTGGGTACAGTAATCACACGTGGCAAACGCGAGATCGAGCAGAAAAGAATTGACTTGATTGTCAAATTACCCCTGCCCCATAATGTATCAGCCCTCCGGTCATTTCTAGGACTGGTTGGCTACTGCCGAAACCATATCAAGGTTTCGCCACAAAAGCAGCGCCCCTATACGAACTTCTCAAGAAACAAGCACCTTGGGAATGGCTTCCACAGCACACTGATGCCGTGGGTGCTTTAAAAAGAGCCCTCAGCACAGCCCCCGCATTACAGGTCCCAGATCCACTTTCCCCTTACGCAATTGAGGTTGCAACTACCGACCAAACCCTTTCGGCCG
Source organism: Scyliorhinus torazame (assembly GCF_047496885.1). Lineage (NCBI taxonomy): Eukaryota > Metazoa > Chordata > Chondrichthyes > Carcharhiniformes > Scyliorhinidae > Scyliorhinus > Scyliorhinus torazame. The sequence goes on from NC_092710.1 coordinate 164,703,411, forward strand.
TGCTCCTCCAAGAACGACATGATCGATTAGGCCCCATGGCATACGCCTCACACTTATTAGATCCAGTCGAGCAAGGATTTTCTGCCTGCGAAAGGCACCTGCTCGCAGTTTTTTGGGCAGTGCAATACTTCACCTACATTACAGGGCTCAACCCCATCACCATTCTCACTGAACACATCCCAACACAGCTACTATTAGATGATCGACCTAAAGATGGCATAGTCAGCCAGATCCGCGCAGGCCGTTGGACCTTCTCTTACAGGGACGGGACATAACAGTTAAGAGAATCAAGACCCACACTTTCCTAGCCGACAATTTACAATATACAGGTACCCCACATGAGTGTGAGATCATCTCTACTAAACATAATATAGGTCCCTTTATACCAAAGTCAGCTCCCCAGAAAGCAGGTACCACGCCCCAGAGACCCCAGCCCACAGACACAGGCGCACCCCTGAGAATCTATGTGGATGGCTCCTCCACAGTTCTAAACAGGAAAAGAATTACCAGTTGTGGTATTTATGTAGAGGACGCGTAGGGACGTGCCCTAGAAGAGATTTTGTTAAAATTGCCAGGACACTTAGGCTCGCATGCAGCAGAACTGGCTCAAAAGGAAGATGAGCAGCTCAAGGAAGTTTTAAAAGGCAACTTCCCAGCCCCTTATGATAAGTTTTAAAACGTGATAACCACACATGACGGTGTGATTTTAAAAGACAGCATTTATGTAGTCCCCAGCCAGGACAGGAATCAAATTATTTGTCAGTTCCATGACAATCATGGACACCAGGGCATTGAACCCAACCTAGCCCACCTCAGACCTCTCTGCTGGTGGCCTGATTTAAAAGCCAATGTTACACATTACATTGAGAATTGCTTAATCTGTGCCCAGAACAATCCGGACAGATATGCAAGAAAAGCTCAGCTAAGTCTCACCCGCCCCGTTAATAGCCCCTGGACAAATTTGCAAATCGACTATATAGGACCCCTACTCCCCCCTGCAGGAATGGTTTTAAGTATGTGTTGGTGGTCATCGACACCTTCACAGAATGGGTGGAAGCTTTTCCATCCAGAACAAACACATCCAAAATGACAGCTAAAATCCTAACACAGCACATCTTTACAAGCAGGGGACTCCCATGCAGTATAGAGTCCGATCAAGGCTCCCATTTTGCAGGACGAGTGATGAAAAACGTCCTCACAATTTTCGGAATAAAACAAAAGTTCCACGCTGCATACCACCCACAATCGAGCGGCATAGTAGAAAGGATGAACAGAGCTTTAAAAGCGACCCTCAGAAAAATGGTGCAACAACACAACAGCACCTGGGACACAGTTCTCCCATTTGCATTAATGTTCATTCGAAACACAGTATCCCCGTCCACTGGATACATCCCCCACACCCTCATGACCGGACGCCCCATGAAAGGGACAGAATATTTATTAGGACTGGATTTGGCCAGCCCCGCAGTCACCGCCCTCACGCATGAGAAAGCAGTACAACAGGTTATTGAGAATGTGAAAGCAGCCCAGCTTGCAGCAGCCGTCAGGCTTGGCACACAGAAGAAACAAAGCAAAGCTTGCTTTGATAAAACGGTACTCGCCACCGAGTTTGCAGTAGGGCAGCAAGTGATGCTATCCCTATTCAACTCCAGTTCATTCCTTTTCCCCCAAATTTTCCAGACCCTACTCTATCTCCGATAAAGTCAGCCCCTCTGTGTATAAGATCACCTATCCGAATGGCAATTCTGCGTGGTTTCACATAAACCAGCTTAAGGCTTATGGCTCGCAGAACAACCATGCACACCACATCTCGCTTGCAGCAGCAGACTCTTCTGTTCAGCACAGGGCTAAATCGCTGGCTTTGAAAGCAGACCAAGGCAGGCCAGGAGCACGGTTCAATTCCCGTAACAGCCTCCCCGAACAGGCGCCGGAATGTGGCGACTAGGGACTTTTCACAGTAACTTCATTGAAGCCTACTTGTGACAATAAGCGATTTTCATTTCAGATGAGCACGCCCCACCCACGAACGATGTATTCCTACCCTCTCCCAACCCGTCCAGCCCGTCCTCAGACACAACTTCAACTCCACTCCAGAGGCACGACTCCGCCTCTCCCTTCCTTCAACCAGCAGCGACAGCGATAGCGATGACGACAGCCCCAGCACACCACGTTACGATTATACCCCTGCACCAGGCTCCACTCTCAGCGATTCCAAACATGATTCCAGCGACACCTTCGAGATAACGTACATTAAAGCCCCGATCCAGACCCACCGCCCGACGATTACGGATTAAACCCTCGCAGCTCCAACCTCGACACACGATTCTGGCACCGAGACAATTCGTTCAGGCTCATCCGGAATGATAAGATGGACCCCAATTCGCCCCAAGCAGCTTTAGCGCACCTACTCCAGTCAAGAGTATGGCAGCCGGGAGAAGATGATGACATAGAGTCTGACTCCCACCAAACAAATCCCTTTGCGACTCTGCTTACTTTCGAGCAATGAGGTGTCCAGATGATGGTAAAAAGGAACCGATAGAGATTTACGGTGTCCTTTCTGATGGAACCTGCACCATGTTTGTAATGTATGTTTGTTTGTTACTGTGAATGTTGAATGTTGTTTGGTCGCTTAAAGTTTTCCATGGCCCCACGCCACATCTTGATGCAGTCAGAACTACCCTTCTGATGCCCAATGGCTGTTAGTGGAACAAGTTCGTCGGCAGACAAGTGATCATAACTGCTCTTCTGCTTTGAGGGTAGAAGTTTGAACAAATGCAACCCCTACAACGACCACAAATTCTTACCGTTCTTGCTGGTCGCTCAGGCAGTGGAGAAACGGCACTAACCCCTGCCCTGCCTGATGACCCCCCTCTGGCCAGCTACGCTTGGGTAGAGCACATACGGCACTGGTCACCGTCCTACCCGGGGATTCCACCCATTTCTTACCCTCCGCGGCGCATACGCATCCCATTTGGCACTTTTAGTTCAAAACTCTTCTGTTTGTTTATGGCGACCCTTAGGTTGCTTCCAACTGCTATTTACATCCTCAAACACTGGGATGGTAGATCACACAGGTTGCGAGGCGGCTCGCACTGTGTCAGTATTTTTTTCAGTTGTCTTGTCCCAAATATTTGTTGTTTTATTTTTTTAAATGAGGGAGTCACAGACAGTGACCAATTATATTGGGTAATTGGCAATAAAGGACAGACACACAAGATCTTAAACAAGATAATAACAGAAATGATGCTTGTGTCCATAGAACTCCGGAACCACAGAAGCCTCAAGAAGAAGAAAAGAAGAAAGAAAGAAGGAAAGATGAAGACGAGCATCATGCTCTACAGTTGGATCTTAGCGGGATCCCTCCAGTTGCGTGCGGACGCTACCCCCCCTGACCCCTACCACAGGCAGTGAATGCTTCCCACCCCTGCCATACACTGTACCCAAGGTAGTTACCGATACACCGACCTGGAGTGACAAGTTCATTACCTGGTATTCCCTGCCCTACGTTGAGGAAGCAGTGTTAGTACTGGTGATACTCTGCAGTGTCGTTCAGACCCTTAGACTCAGGAAATGGCAAAGGAAAGCCTCCCGCACCCCGCTATACACCTTTAGATCCCTATTTTCGGACTTCAACAGACCCCCCAACCCTTTAAGTGAATTAAAGTACATCCATTTTTTTTGTGTGTTTGTTTCGTTCTAATAACGACATGTAAAACTCTGTGCTTGACTGCCAAGCCAGAGAGACCTGTGTTGCTGCTATTGTACAGTTTAAAATGTTGTAAATTATTTTGATTGATTGAGGATAGTTTAGTTAAGGACAGTTAGAGGTTCCAGTTTTTTATTTTGTAATGCCATAGCGCCCCGTAGAATGTTATAATGATACATGTACATAAAATAATTTCGGTAAAAGTTGCAATTCATAGAACAGAGCCGTGTAGAGCCTGTCAGTGCTTATGGGTGCCTGACTTGGGAGGAGAATGAAGACGACGCGGTAATGTGATCCTTCACGCTTCGCGTTGAGGATCACAAGGAGGGGGTGTAGCCATCTGGGATGACCACTTCCAGAATACAAAATGGATGTCTGCAAAGATTGCAGGGCACTATGGACAATGCTAAGAAAGCACGCAGGCACAGAGCCTGTACGTGTATTGGAACCACAGCTCCCAGACAAGACTGGAACTGTAGGCCCATTGCATGTTGATGGCCCATCTCCGGGAACAAAGGGAGATACTCAAGTAAACGATCTGGCTCCAGACCTCACGGCACCAGTTCCCCAAACCGAAAGCACAAACAAAGCCAGGCCAACGGCCACCTAGGACACGCCCAGCCATCAGGGCACCCACCCCTTTTTTGCTCAAGATCAATACGAGTGATCAAGATACAGCCCAATTGATTGGGGCCAAGTTCAAGGCCTGCCCAAAAGCACGCGAAGCCCCCTTCGGATATAAGAAGAAGGCCCCAAGTGAGAATCGTTCTCTTGGACTCGGCTCTCAAAGCGGAGAGACCCGTCCACCAGCTGCACCAGAAGCAAGTAAGTCAAAGGTCAACGCTCTCTACCAGACGGACAACCTTAGCTGTTCTCCTGTACCCCCTTTCTACCCCAGCAGCTTCAGACCCGAACAACGGCCATAGTTCCTCTGACTGAGTGGGCACCCGAGGCTAAGTATAGGCTTTAGCAGTAGTGATAGTTTAGGCTGTAGTACTTCATGCATGAGTAGATATTGCTGTGTGTGTAAATGTCTAGTCTTGACTTGAACTAACTAACTGGTGTACCGGCTCTTTGATCAGTATTCAGGTTTGAACCTTCTGGCGGTATCGAAAGATACCTGGCGACTCTAAAGCAAATGTAATTAGAATTAAGGAAGGTGACCATATTGACTGCCATATTTAGAACCAAATAATGAGAGCAATAAAGCCCAGGCAAATGCCCTGGGTACATGAGTTCAAATACCACCATAGTAACTGGGAGGATTTAAATTCAATTAATAAATCTGGAATATAAAGCTAATCTCAGTTGTGGTGACCATAACAACTATCAATGATGGCTGTAAAAAAACATCTGGATCACTAATATCCTTAAGGGAATGAAATCTGCTACCCTTACCTGGTCTGGCCAACATGTGACTCCCGAACCACAGCAGTGAGGCTGTGGGTCCCACCTTAATTCTGCAGGAATAAAAAAAATTTAGAAGCCACTCAAAAAGAGAACAGATATCCAATTTTGCTTCCTTTCAATTACAGAATTCCATATAAAATCAACATCCTGTTGGGGTAAATAAAGCCAAATATTGCAGATACTGGGAATCTGAAATAGAAACAGTAAAGATTTGCCATCTGTGAAGAGAAACTGAGTTCAAGTTTCTGTCCAAAGTGATCCTTCTATGGAGCTATTGGGGTTTCTTATTTCAGAGCAGTTACTGCACTGAGGGGGACTTCAGAATTGATATTACAATAGTAAAGATATCATTCTTTATATTAGTTTATATTTGCAGCAATGTCTGGATCAGAAACTATTCTGGTAGGCATGCCATATTGATGATATTATTATTGATGTTCAGTTTTTTAAAAAAGGAAACAAATACTTAAAATGATCAACAGCAAAGAAAAGAGCAAGTTCACATTTCAAGTTTAACCTTTGATCAGAACATTGATATTCAGTATTTGCAGCATTTTTCTCCTGTTTTAGATTTAAGCATTATTGATGCTGATCTATGTTTTGCTCTAATTTTAGAAATTTGTTTTTTCGCATTTCATGTCTCACTTTGATGGATGTGAGACTTGTCTTTGTGGCAGAAGGAAATGCACCCAAACTGAAGGCTGACACAATAAATAAACGGAATGAGGCAAGGCATGGTTTGCCCAGAAAGCCAAGCAGCTTTACTGTTCAAACAAAAAGAACCCATTTTAAATCTGTTCTTAAAGAGGTTGGTACTATCTCAGAAGTAAACATTTATTTCTAAATGAAAATAATTACGCGAACAAACTAGGACTTATAACGTTACAAGCTGACAATCTAAATAAAAATCACAGATTCAATGTTTAGATTTGTTCTCAGAATGTGAGAGCCTATTGATACATGTTATACTTAAATGATCTTTCACTAATTTTTAAAGTTAAACGGGATAACATCGGGCTCAGTGGAGCACTTAAAAGGATTATGAGTGCCTTTTGGGATCAAAAATGGCATCTGTTTCATTCTTGTACACTTCTAATGCAAAGCATGCCTGTGCAGTCAACATCCACCAATTGTATGTAGAGCAAGATGTAACAATTAGTCTGTGGGAGAAATGACAGTTGCCTATGTGTCATAGTCCTCCGACGCTAGAAGGTACTGCAATTAGTTCAAAGTTTTCTGAACCTTTGTTTTACATGCAGGGAGACAGGCTTTCGTCAAAACGGAGGTCTCATAAAAAATTCAGAGAGCACTGAGGGATCATATAGAATCATCTAAGAGTTCAATTCAAGAAATTTGGTAAACATAAGAGAGAGTGTCATAGGAGATGGAAAGGCCCTGGTAAGACAATAGGTCATGATATCTTAAATCTGACTGAAATTGTTAAGGTTCATTTCTCCTGATAATCAGAATTAATTACAAAATCAACTCATCGACTATGAGAAATTGAAAGAAGTAAATGTAGCCCCTTTGTCTTAAATGTTTGTGTGTTGCGATGATCGTTCTGAATAATAGCATGTGGTGCGTCAAATGCTGGATAGTGGTAACACGAGTGATGGCATGGCAGAAGTATCACATCCACAGGCCAATTGCCAAGATTGGGTATTCAAGTGATATATATTCCAGAGGGTGTCCAATGAATGGAGCGATATGGGAAGCGGTTGAGGAATCTGGATTTGTACTCGATGAAGCTTAGAAGGATGAGGGGAAGTCTCATTGAAACTTACAGAATACCGAGAGGTCTAGGTAGAGTGGGCATGGAGATGTTTTCATAGGTATTAGAGACTAGAACCCGAGGGCACAGCCTCAAACTGAAGAGATGATCCTTTAAGACTGAGATGAGGAAAAAGGTGGCGAATCTGTGGAACGCATTGCCGCAGGAGGATGTGGAGGCAAACTCACTGATGTCTTTGAGACAGAGCTAGATAGGTTCTTGATTAATAATGGGATCGGGGCGGTACGGTGGCACAGTGGTTAGCACTGCTGCCTCACGACACCGAGGACCCGGGTTCAATCCCAGCCCCGGGTCACTGTCCATGTGGAATTTGCATATTCTCCCCTTGTCTGCTTGGTCAGACCCTCACAACCCAAAAAGACGTGTAGGGTAGGTGGATTGGCCATGCTAAATTTCCTTTTAATTGGAATTTTTTTTTAAAAGGATCAGGAGTTACGGGAGAAGACCGGAGAATGGGGATGAGAAACTTATCAGCCATGGGCAGCACGGTAGCATTGTGGATAGCACAATTGCTTCACAGCTCCAGGGTTCCAGGTTTGATTCCGGCTTGGGTCACTGTCTGTGCGGAGTCTGCACGTTCTCCCCGTGTGTGCATGGGTTTCCTCCGGGTACTCCGGTTTCCTCCCACATTCCAAAGATGTGCAGGTTAGGTGGATTGGCCATGATAAATTGCCCTTAGTGTCCAAAATTGCCCTTAGTGTTGGGTGGGATTACTGGGTTATGGGGATAGGGTGGAGGTGTTGACCTTGGGTAGGGTGCTCTTTCCAAGAGTCGGTGCAGACTCAATGGGCCGAATGGCCTCCTTCTGCACTCAATTCTATGATGATCAAATGGCGGAGCAGCGCCGATGGACCAAATGGCCTAATTCTGAGTCCCCATCTCCCCAGGCCCATGACTTCCTCCAATCTCATGTCTGCCAATGTTCCTGGATGACCCTCCCAGTGAGTGTCAACACCACTTCAAACATGGTCAATGCCACTTGATTCACCACACCCCTACCAGTCCAGCCTTGTTCTCCGGCATTGTAGGCTCCCTTCTCCTGAAAAATGCATAAGATTGCAGCTGCTAGCACTGTCAGCTTATTTAATGGCATGTCGCTGACACATTATTAGTGGAATTGGCAGCCTAGATGCTGAGCACACTAATATTGTTGCTGACAGCAATGTCTATGGTACATCATGTTGCCTTGGAGCTCCAGTCAAACTCACTTTCCCCCTGCATTTGTGATAGCTCCCTGTAGCACACTGGCACATACTCACCCTGGCAGCCCCCATGAGGTCATTGAGCCTCTTCAGGCACCTCACCAGCCTTCTCGGCTATCTCTTCCTAGAGAGGTTACGTGCTCTGGCCCAGATTGTGGAGATGTTCATCCAGGCATGTGAACTGTGATCACTCATTCTTTGGAGTGCCAAAATTCCTCTATGGATTGGCAACTGAACTGGAGGGGCAAACCGAGTGCATTGCAGACGCAATCGTCAGTGTGTTCTCCAACCCTCCCAGGCTGTGAGTTAGGGCCTATAGCCAGGGAGACTGCAAGTATAGGCACAGACCCAGCTTCTGGGATCTCACCGTGAGGGGGAATGACCTAGTGATCCTTGAGCTGGATGAAGAGCAGCAGCTGCCATCATCTGGAAGAACATCTCGGGGCAATTCTGATGGGGACAGCGTCTCCTTCGTCCATCTGCCATTGACACTGTCTTTGTGGGGTGCCGCAGCAACAGAAGATCTTCCTGCTTCTTCGTGGCAGGCAGCTCAAGGCCGCAGCCACACAGAGGACACCCGTTGAAGTCTTCCAGGGCTAAGTGGCAGATCAGCAGCCTCTCTCTAGTTCAAAAGCAAACCCTGCAGGTTTCCACATGCTACTTGCAAGGAACCTGTCACAAAGACGTTGAGTGAGACGGTGACCTTTAGATCTACAGGCATCAGGTGCCCCCCAGTGCAGTTTGAGTAGATCTACCCTGGAAGCATGTCACAGAGCGATGTGACTGTGGCTCTTGCTCGCCTGAGTCTTCTCTTGCATTGCGTCTCTAGCATCTGCAGATAATTCAGTCGCTGCCTGTATATTCGAGGAGCTGCATAAGACCTTCCACACCTCCGCTGAGGATGTATGATCCCTTTGTTACCATCTAGGCCTAACACTGCTCTGGCCCTTCATGTACCACCAGTGCTCTTCTTCCTCTCACTCTCATCCTCCTCACTGGAGGTTGTGTCTCCCACTGAGACCACAATGCCCATTTTTCTCTGCTACTTTAATGTCTTTGGTGATGGACAAGAAATAAATAAAACATTCATCATGCGCATAAAATGCCTCTAATTAATATATAAGGTTTAAGTGGAAACTTTGTTCCTTGCATAAAGCACTCCAAGCAGTTGCAGAACTCCAATCTGTTGGGATGAGGCTCGGGGCTCAGTTGAATCTTTTTAACCTGCCCTAACAAGCTTGCTCATTAAAAATACAGGGAGCCCACATGGTATAAAACAGGCTCTGCAAGGTTATCTTTTCCATTTGCCAGCGTATTGCTAACAGAACATATTTTGAGTCGTTAATGACATTAAAAATCTATTTAGATCAAATCTGAATGAGGTGGGCAGATGCCCAATTTTTAATGTCTGCCATATTATACAAAATGACTTCAAGGAACATGAACATGACCCAACATCATCATGATAATATGTCGGTGGGAGTGGGGAAGGAAGCATACTATTTTGCCTCTTGTTGTTGTGTGGCTTTTCCTATCTGAAGTGTAAATTGAAATGGCTTTGATTTAAGAATATGCCCCACTGACTGAATTTGAAATAATCAAGTATTGATAACTTAGAATGATTTTTCTTTGGCTTAAGGTCACTTTTCAGATTAAACAAAACTTGCAAACCATATGGTTTAAATTCAAAATATTTTTTCCCCTTTTAATAAAACAGTTGTTTAAGACTGACCAGACCTGCCTACTCTAACTTTAGTGATAACCTATCAAATTGTACTCCATTCCTGCTACTGAAAACCTCATTCATGACGCTGTTGTGTCCAGACTTGACTGTTCCACATACTCCTGGATAGCAACCCACATTCTACCCTCCATAAACTTGAGATCATCTGTAAATTTCCCCCCTAAATTTCTCTGCCTCCCTATCTCGCTTTTGTTTCCTAAAACATTCCTTACTACCTACCTATTTGACCAAGTTTTTGGTCATCTGCCCTTAAATCCTTTTTGTGGCTCTGTCAAATTTATAATGCCCCTGGGAGGTGCTTTGTGGTATTTTATTGCATTAAAAGTGCTATATAAATAGAAGTTTTTGTCACCTCTCTAACTCCCAAATTGAAATCCTGACCAAAACTTCCTTGTCATGTCGAATGTGTTGTGATTTGTTTGGTTTCTTTTTCAGTGTTGTGAATTACTGGATTGTTTGGGCATCCCATGGGTTTGTGCAGCTGGTGAGGCTGAAGCTATGTGTGCCTATTTAAATGAACATGGATATGTCGATGGTTGTATCACTAATGATGGTGATGCTTTCTTGTATGGAGCTCAAATTGTGTACAGAAACTTCACCATGAGCACCAAGGTACCGCAAAGTGTGATTACATTAGCAATATGATCAATACCTGTTTCTTAAACTATTGCACATTAATTGTTTTTGCAAGCAGTTCCTGTTATGTATTGTCTGTTGCTGACCTATTTGTTAATTAGCTTAAAATAAAATAGCAATTCAGAGCTGAACAGTAGAGAAATTGCAAATCAAAAGCAAAGAAAATGAAATGACTCAAATTACCAATGTAGAACTGCGAAAGATTTATAGAATTAGCAATTATGAATGGCTAACAAAGCAAACGTACCACTAAAAGAATGCTATGGGGTCTCTGCTTGTATATGGAAAATCTCTTTGTACACAGTACAATCTTTTTCACCATTCTTCATTTTCCATCATTCGCCTTATCGGTACATTATTGGGTCGTAAAATCAAAACCGTTTAATTTGCAAATATCTCTAGATATAGCTCATGGTACCACAGTATCATTGTGGCACGGTGGTTAGCACTGCTGCCTTGCAGCTCCAGGGGCCTGAGTTCAATTCCAGCCTCGGGTGACTGTGTAGAGTTTGCACTTTCTCCCTGTGTCTGTGTGGGATTCCTCAGGCTGCTCTGGTTTCCTGCCACAGTCCAAAGATGTACAGGTAAGGTGGATTGGATAACTTGCTTCAGTGTCCAAAAGGTTAGGTGGGGTTATGGAGATACGGTGGCGGCGTGGGCTTAAGTAGGGTGCTCTTTCCAAGGACCAGTGCAGACTCGATTGGCCAAATTGCCTACTTCTGCACTGTAAATTCTTTGATTCCAGTCGAAGCATTCAGCTCTCCTAATAGGAAACATATATGTCTCAGTTTGTACATCGTAGAAATCTAGTGAGAAGAATGTCTTAAAAATAAGTTCCACATTGGGCTGGATAGAAATATTATATTTACTTAGAATGCTGAATATAATCCTCTCTCTTCCACTTCTTTCACTTTCTATATCCAACAGATTAGATAACTCCGGGTTTTCCCTAGTAAGGGTTCTCTTTCTGTCAACAGACTGTTTGGTAAATGAAGGTTAAATGCCATAGGGGTCATTGAGTGCATGGACCAGTAAGCCGATATTGCGAGATCAGGGGTGAAATGTTCCACCTCGTGCCGCTGGCAGCGGAGTTACCAATGAGGTGGAGAATCCAGCGCATGAAGGAAAACGGGATTGGCACCGACCTGTTTCTGATACTTTCCACCCCCACCCTCTCCCATTAAACCCATTGAAACCCATTTGCACCCACTTAACGGACCGGGCACCATATTCTCTGGACCCGCTTGATTTTCCAGTCCTCTGGGAAGGGAATCACGTGGGTGAGAATTACTACTGGTCCTGACAAATGTGTCCCTAACGTGGTGGACCTTGCAGTGAGCCAAGGTGGTAACACTTTCAGGGAGTTTCCCCCAAAGTCCATCCGAGCCCCCATCCCACCCCAGAGGAAGCCCTCCAGAAGAGACCGCCCCGGACTGGAAGCAAAAGCTAGAGAGCAGTCAAGATGGGCAGAGTCAGTTAACCCTCACCTGAGCAATACACCTGCTGGCTCAGACACAGGAAGCACTGCCTGTCAATTCTGGAAAGAGAAAGCCAGTCAGCTGGGTTTAAACCCCCTCAGATCTTTGATCTGCGAGCCATTCATTCATTTCTCTTTGATATTGATTTTACAAGGCTGTGATTGACAGCTTCCACACATCCCAGTTGTCAGCATTGTTACATTCATCTTCCCTCATGGAGTAACTCTGAAATCGTAGATTATCATAGAATTTACAGTGCAGAAGGAGGCCATTCGGCCCATCGAGTCTGCACTGGCTCTTGGAAAGAGCACCATACTCAAGGTCAACACCTCCACCCTATCCCCATAACCCAGTAACCCCACCTAATCCCCATAACCCAGTAACCCCACCCAACACTAAGGGCAATTTTTGGACACTATGGGCAATTTAGCATGGCCAATCCACCTAACCCGCACATCTTTGGACTGTGGGAGGAAACCGGAGGAAACCCACGCACACACGGGGAGAATGTGCAGACTCCGCACAGACTGTGACTAAAATGTTCTAGCTGCAATGTTTATAAACATCAAGCTTTGATTGATAGCTCCTAGACTACTTCAAACAGAGTTAAGTGCTGTCATTTTCCAGCTGACCACTTCAAAATCACTCAATCTTGAAGGAAGTTGATTGGAAAGCACTAAATTCTGTTTGATGTGGTCCGGGAACTGTCAATTAAAGCTTGATGTTTACTCAACTGTGAAAGAAGATGAATGGAACAATGCTGACATCAGGGGTATGTGGAGCCTGTCAATCACAGCTCCGTAAAAATGAATGGCTTGCAGATCAAATACCTGCAGCTGACTGGTTTTCTCGTTTCAGGAATTAACAAGTGCTGCTTCCTGTGTCTGAGCTGGCAAATGTGTGTTAAAGCAGTAGTTTTTTTCGCTGCCTCTGCCTGAGCTGCGCTCTAACTTGCAGACAAGGGTCTCTCTTCTAGTGGGCTTCCTAACAGGGACCTCTCTTCTGCAGGGCTTCTTGACAGCGGCATCTCTTATTCAAGGCTTCTTGACACGGGCCTCTCTTCTGGGGGGGGGGGGTTCCTGACAGGGGTCTTTTTGCTGGGATCATCCTGACCGGGATCACTTTTCTGGAGGGGGGGTGTCTCTGTGGGAACAGGGCAGGTCATCCCCGTACAGTGGGTAGGAGGGAACCCAGAAAATCTGGGGGTGGAGGACTGAATTGCGATGAAAGAGGTGAGGGGGGAAGGCAGTTGTCGGACGTCGCTATCAGGCTACCTGCTCAAAATGGCGGCCCGGAAGCAGAATCCCTCGCAATCCTCGCTATGCATAAATTTGCATGGGAAAGATTGGGAATCGCTTCCTGATCAGGTTCAGTTCAACTCTGGCGGAAGTACAGTCTTCCAAACGGAGAATCTTGCCCCAGATCTTTCATTTCCACAACTCTCATCTCTGCCCCCAAGGAATGATATAAACCATTTTATATTTGTTTTCTTTTTCCTTAATAGGACCCTCATGTGGACTGCTATGAAATGTCGGTAATTAAATCCAAATTGGGCCTTGACCGAGATGTACTGATTGGTTTTGCAATTTTGCTTGGCTGCGATTACTTGCCAAAGGTAAAGTTGTGGATATAGTAATAGTGAAATGCGGTATGTTGCACTTGTATGTTTTAACATTGATCCTTCAGCCCAATCAGTGAAATTAAATTAAAATTAAAAGATAAACACAATTTGAAGTACATGTAGTGTCCTTATGAATTTGTTTGACCAATGTGAAGCATGGAAGTTAGATGCTTGTGTGGGGAGGTATTGGAGATGAAATTGGTTGTTTGCATTGGTGTTGGAGTCACTGTTGTAATTTTCAATAAATGACTTGGGTGACTAAGAGATTCGGTTTATAGTTAAGCATATCAAAAGAAATTAAGAAATTTAGGCAACTTATTTTCTAAGCATACATCATCGAGTTGTAATAATCGAATATCAGTAGGATGTGGGACAACAGTAATGGAAGATTTTAAAATAGAACTGAAATGACTACTTGTTAGTGAAGAGTGACTTCAGTGTGTTGGGAAAACATTCTATTGTATTAGAAAACCTTCACTGATGTTGATAAAGATTCTAATATCGTTTCTAGTAATAGCATACACTGCAAAATGGTTAAATAATTTGATACAACTAGATTTAAAATTGTCCCCAATTGTCATTAAATCTGAGTTTATTGGTTGTTAATATATCTCTTAATTGTGCTTTTCTCTTGAGTATTTTTAAGTTTTTAAAAGAAAATGTAAGTATTCATAAGTTTTGTTTTTTTTATATACGTTTTTTATTTCTGATTCTAGGGAGTTCCAGGGGTTGGGAAGGAACAAGCTTTGAGGTTGGTTGAGACGATGAATGGACAGAGCCTTCTTCAGAGGTAAAATAATATCCCTTGTCTCCCTGATCACCTGTTCTTTTGTTTGCTGAAATAACATGAATAATACAGTAAGGCTACCCAAACATCAATAACTTCTTCAAAAACATGACAGCCAAAAACTGTGAAAGTAAATGGATAAACTACAATTATATATAAAATGATGCTTTACCTGTGTTCATGATTCCATCCCCTTTCTTTCTCCTCTCTCATCCACATTGTCCAGTTATTCTAGGTAATAAACGTTTAATGTAGCTATTTTCTCGCTATTTTAGCTTCAAAAATGTTCTACTTTCTTCATGTCTCCATGTTCCTGCTTCCCATTTTAAACATGTGGAGGGCTTTCCTTTTTTCTAAAAATCTTCCCTCAGTTTACAAAAATCTTTACAGTGAATTTTCAGCCTGATTTTGAAGGCTGATATGGGCAAGTCAATAAAGATTCAATATTTTGTATTTACTGATTCCAATTAGTGACAGCAAAAAGAAAAGTCAAAATGTGCAAGAAAGTGACTGTTGTTAATCTTTCTAGGTTCAAACTCTGGAAACTAGAGTTTGAGAATGTTGCTTCTCATGAAACAGCTGTTGAAAAGAAAGCACATTGTTCAGTGTGCCAACACCCAGGTAGCCAGCTCTCCATTTAATATGCTCTTCAAAACACTACATAGAATTCTTGTGAAATCCAGATTTAAAGGCTTACAACAAAAAAAAATTCAAGTAAAGCCCAGAAAATTTTCAGGCTCCATAAGTTTACAAGTGTAAAAATAAGTCTGTTAGATGCTGTGATTCAAATAATCTGCTTAACTAAGGAAATTATCAGGAGGTGCAAATATTGGAAAATGGAGTGGTTACCCATATTTTGTTCGCTTCAAGCTGCCCCAAACAGTACAGCTTTGTTGTAGTGTAAAGCACTTTCTGTGACTAAAGTTAATGGGTGATGCATCAAAACTTATTTTAACAAATCGGTATACAACGTTACTGCAGAAGAACAAGAGCAATTTTCCTCTTAATTCATGTACCAGCTGCTATACAAAAATACTTTACCTTCACAACCATTCTGTGGATAACCCGTCTGAGTGAGATTGTCATGATGGAAATTCTGGAAATTTTGTGCTGAGGAGTCAATTGTACAAAAAGTACACCTTTCCACTTTTCCATACTGATCAGTTCTAGTGTAAACTGATAATTATTGTCATGGGAGGGTCCCTTTAAGAAAGGTTTTTGTCTTATCACATGGCTTCAGTGATGTCATTGTGGGTGGAGCTGAGCTGTGGATTTGTGAGTTTTTACTTTCGCTTTGAGTTTTGGAGCTGGTTTGTGCTCTGTTGAGTTTTTTTACTTTTGTTTTCACATTTGGCTGCTGTAGACTCAGACAGAGAAGTATTTTGGCCTGTCTCTCTATTTTCAATTTTAAAGAGTTATTCCAAGGAAGAAACCCAATGACTATACTTACCTGCTGTTTTGGTAAAAAAGGGTTTTTGGTTTATGGGATCTTGTTATTGAATTGGAACAGTTAAGGTTCTATTCATTAAAGGTTATACATAGATTACTGTAGCTGTGTCAGGTATTTATGTGTGTAGTTGATTAAAAAAATCTTGCTGTGTGTGTTTATACAGATGTTAGCTAAATTCCTAGAATAAAGTTTTTTTTTTTTAATTAAAACCGCCTAAGAAGCCTGTTGACTAACACCTGAAAGGCAGGCTCTTCTGCTCATCCTAGCCAATAAACAGTTATAGGTCAGGTGAACTTCATAAAATACTTTGGAGCTTTCAAAACCCTGGCCCAAAACATTATGCAGATACAATGTAAATTGGATACAATTGCAGTGAGCTTGAGTTGAAACATCTTAGACATACACATCACTGTGTATGGATACCTGTTTGCAGATGGTTGCCATGCGGAAATTGAATGTTAATTGCTTTAAAGTGAGAGTTCCACCCCTTTATCAGGAGGAAGTCCCACTTTAAGAGAGCTGCTGATCAATTGGATGGTTGACAGCTCTTAGTCTGCACAGTGGGGACGGGTGGCCAGGTAGTCCCGCCACACCAAGGAACCCATGTAATTCTTGAATCATGGCCTTGGCAAAGGGGCCATGGCCTGGGGCAAGTGTTAAGAAGGGGTACCTTTGATGGGTCAAGAAGTAAGCTAAGGATCTTCTGCCTGTCTGGCCCAACACTAGCCTACAGAAATCAGGCTGCCAGCATGGTGCGGGCCTCCCAATGCCATGAGTAAAATAAAACAGATGGGGTAAAGCCCTTGAGTGGCCATTAATTAACTATTTAAAGGACTCAATAGCCTAAGACTGGGCATGCGACCCACAACCTCCCTGCCCCATGTAAAATTTTAGACTGGCTGGAAATGGCAAATAGAAGACATAAAGGCCACCTGCTGGATTTTAAATATCAAACCCACTGGGAGAATGTAAAATCCATCTATTATTTATGGTTTCATGGACTGAAACCCAAGAAATTTTCCAGTTATTTTGTTTCAGCTACTTTGAGCAAAAACAATTTAGAAAAATGTTCCAAAATGCTTTACTGGGGCATAATCAGACAAAAATGGCACTGAGGTGAAGAAGGAGACTAGCAGGTCAACCATTGAAAGGAGTGTGAATTAAGAACAATCTTAAAAGAGAGAAACTGAGGAGTTCATGGAGAAAATTCCAGATTGTGGACTTAAATTGCTAATGCCTGAAGTAACTGCATAATGAAAATGTATAAACCATAGCGTAATCATGCTGTCCATCTTTTAGTTTTATTACAAAATATGAATTGCACATTTTTCTATTGTGTTCCATATAGGATTAGCTAGGGAGCATGCAAACAAGGGCTGCCAATTGTGTGCAAATAATAAGTGCTGTTTACTGCATGGAAATGACAATCTGTGCCCTTGTGATTGGCATCAGGCAGAGCGGCTGAGGAAAATCAGCTTGGTAGAGAGCAACATCAAAAAGTAAGTACGTTTATGCTGTAGTGTACACGCTGCAGCATTGAGAGATCTCCTAAAGTATAAGTTATTTAAATGACTTTTTTCATATCAGTTCCCATACATGTTAAAATAGATATTATACAACACCACGGTATTCAGTGAGTTGCCTGCCTAACAGTTAATCCGATTGTCTACCCATTCACCTGCCACTTTTCATTCACTCATGAAGCTCATTAATCAAATTATTCAATATGTTTCAAATATCCTTCCAGCTACTTAGTTGTGTTGGATTAGTAGGACATTTCATGTCCTAAGAAGCATCAGTATTTTTTTAAAAACACAGCATAAAATTATTCTACAAGCCACCCTGGTGCTAAATGTATCCTAATGAAATATAAAGAATTATCCGTTATGTAAATATGTATTTCCTTCTGGTAAAACGTTGTGCCATATTGTATGCAAACAAAATTATTAACTTATCTTTTCTGAAGATTGCCAAGAAAGCAGTTTGCATATGTCCTCCATGACTCAGTGTTTCTGCAGCAGTATTGAGCGTTGCCAAAATATTCTACTGAAGTAAACAAACTTATCTCTAAACTGTAATATTGACATAGTCCTTCCAGAGCCTCCTATGCGAAAATGCGTGTGCGAGAGAGCTGGGTGTATGTTTGTGCGTGCGAAGGAGCTGGGTATGTGTGTGCATGCGAGGCAGCTGGGTGTATGTGTGTGTGTGCGTGCAAGGGAGCTGGGTGTGTGTGCGTGCGAGGGAGCTGGGTGTGTACATGCATGCAAGGAAGCTATGTGTGAGCAAGGGAGTTGGGTGTGTGTGCGCATGTGAGCTGGCTGTATGTGTGTGTGTGCGCGCGCTCGAGAGAGAGCTGTGTGTGTGCGCAAGTGAGAACTGGGTGTGTGCATGTGTGGCGAGAGCACTGGGCATATGAATGCATGCAAGAGAGCTGAGTGCATGTGCGAGAGAGAGTGCGGATGTGCTTGCGCGTGCAAGAGCTGGGAGTTTGGGTGGGGGGTGCGCGCGAGAGAGCTGGATGTCTGCGACTGCGCGCGAGAAAGTGCTGTGTGTGCATGCACGAGAGAGCTGTCTGTGCGTGTGCAAGAAAGCATGGAAGGTGTGCTTGTGAGATGGACCGCTGTGTGTGCGCGCGTGCGAGAGAGAGAGAGCCGTGTATGCATATGTGTGTACGCGCGAGAGCTATGTGTCTGCGCACGTACGAGAGGGCTGGGTGTGCACGTGTACGCATGCACAAACGAGCTGAGTGTGTATCTGTGCATGCGTGTGCGAGAGCTGGGTGTGTGGGTCAGGTGGTTGCGCACATACGCGAGAGACCTGGATGTCTGCGTGTACGCATGAGAGAGAGCTGTGTGTTCGCGTGCGTGAGAGATGGGAAGGTGTGCGTGTAAAAGAGAGCTGGGGGTTTGTGTGCGCGAGAGGGAGCTGGGAATGTGTGTGCACTCTCTCCCTCTCTAAAGAGAGAGAGAGCTGGGTATTTGTGTGCGCATGCGCAAGAGAGCGGAGTGTGTGTGTGCGCGCACATGTGTGAGAGAGAGGGAGCTGGGTGTGCGCACACATACACGCAAGGGAGCTGGGGGGATGTATGCACGTGCGCGAGAGAGAGCTGGGTGTGTGCGTGTGCGAGAGAGAGCTGGATGTGTACACGCATGCGAGAGAGCAGTGTGTGTGTACACGCATGTGAGAGAGAGCTTGGTGGGTATGTACGTGTGAGACAGTGCTGGGTGTGTAAGTACGTGCGAGAGAGAGAGCTGGGTGTGTACGTAAGCGTGCGCGAGAGAGCTGGGTGTGTACATATGTGCGTGTGCGCGAGAGTGCTGGGTGTGTACATAGGCATGCGTGTGCGAGAGAGAGAGAAAGGGGTGTGTACGTACACATGCGCGAGAGAGCTGGGTACGTACGCGTACGCGTGCGCGCGAGAGAGAGAGCTGGGTGTGTATGTACGTAAGCGGGCGTGAGAGAACTGGGTGTCTGTGTGCGCACGGGCGAGAGCTGGATGTCTGCTTGCAAGAGAGCGAAAGAGAGAGAGCTGTGTGTTTGCGTGTTCGCGCGAGTGAGATAACTGGGAGAGTGTGCGTGCGAGAGAAAGCTGGTTGTGTGTGCGCGCATGAGATAGCTGGGTGTATATGTGCGCAAGAGCTGTGTGTGTGTGCGTGCGCCCGAGAGAGAGAGAGCGACAGAGAGCTGGGTGTGTGCGTATGTGTGCCAGAAAGCTGGGTGTGTGTGCGTGCGCACTCACTCACGAGGGAGCTGGGTGTGCGTGTGAGGGAGCTGGGTATGAGTGTGTGTGTGTGCCTGCAAGGAAGCTGTGTGCGAACAAGGGAGCTGGATGTGTGCATGCTCGCGAGAGAGCTCGGTGTGTGTGTGCGAGCTCGAGCGAGCGAGAGCTGGGTGTACGTGTGAGCAAGAGCTGTGTGCGCGCGCGCTCGAGTGAGAGGGAGAGAGCTGGGTGAGTGCGTGCGAGAGAGCTGGGTGTGTTTGCTCGCGCCTGAGAGAGCTGTGTGTGCGTGCGCGCAAGTGAGAGAACTGGGCGTGTGCATGTGCGGCGAGAGCACTGGGCATATGTATGCGTGCGAGAGAGAGAGAGTGTGTGCGCAAGAGAAAGCTGGGGGTGTGTGTGAGTGCGAGAGCTGGGTGTGCGTGCGCACATGAGATCTCGGTGTGTATGTGTGCATGAGCGTGCAAGAGCTGGGAGTGTGGGTGGGGGGTGCACGCGCAAGAGAGTGCTGGATGACTATGAGTGCGCGGGAAAGTGCTATGTGCGTGCACGAGAGAGCTGTCTGTTCGCGTGTGCAAGAAAGTATAGAAGGTCTGTGAGAGAGCTATGTGTGTGCACGTGCGAGAGAGACAGGTGTGTGTGTATATGTGTGTACACGCGAGAGACCTATGTGTCTGCCCGCGCGCACGAGAGAGCTGGGTGTGCATGTGCACGCATGCACAAATGAGCTGGGTGTGTATCTCTGCATGCGTGTGCGAGAGCTGGGTTTATTGGGCAGGTGGTTGCACGCGAACACGAGAGAGCTGGATGTCTGCGTGTGCGCATGAGAGAGGGCTGTGTGTGCGTGCTCGAGAAAGATGGGAAAGTGTGCGTGCGAAAGAGAGCCGGGGATTTGTGTGCATGCGCGCGAGATGAAGCTGGGAGTGCGTGTGTGCACGCGAGAGAGAGCTGGATGTATGTGTGCGCATGCACTAGAGAGCTGAGTGTGTGCGCATGCACGAGAGCTGAGTGTGTGTGCGCATGCACATGCACAAGAGAGCTGAGTGTGTGTGCGCATGCACAAGAGAGCTGAGTGTGTGCGCATGCGCAAGAGAGCTGAGTGTGTGTGCGCCTGTGTGAGAGAGAGGGAGCTGGGTGTGCGCATGCATGCACGCAGGAGAGCTGGAGGTGTATGCGCATGCGCGAGAGAGCTGGGTGTATGTGAAAGAGAGCTGGATGCGTGCGCGAGAGAGAGCTGGGTGTGCATACACGTGTGTGAGAGAGCTGGGTGTGTGTACACGTGTGCGAGAGAGAGCTGGGTGTGTACGCACGTGCAAGAGAGAGCACTGGATGTGTACGTACGCATGTGAGAGAGAACTGGGTGTATACGTACACGTGAGAGAGAGCTGGGTGTGTACATACGCGTGAGAGCTGGGTGTGTACGGACGCATGAGAAAGAGCTGAGAGCTGTATGTGTTCATGCACATGAGAGAGAGCTGGGTGTGCACATACACGTGAGAAAAAGGGAGAGAAAGAGAGTGAGCCGTGTGTGTACGTACGCATGAGAAGAAACGAGAGAGAGAGGGAGAGCTGGGTGTGTACGTACGCGTGAGAGAGAGAGCTGGGTGTGTACGTAGAGAGCTGGGTGCGTACGTATGCCGCGCGCAAGAGAGAGAGCTGTGTGTACGTATGCGTGCATGAGGGAGAGAGAGCGCGCTTGGTGTGTACGGGCACGTGAGAGAGAGAGAGCTGGGTGTCTGAATGTGCACAGGAGAGAGGTGGATGTCTGCGTGCGAGAGAGAGAGAGCTGTGTGTTTGCATGTTCGCGCGAGTGAAATAGCTGGGAGAGTGCACGTGAGAGAACTGTGTATGTGTGCGCATGTGATTGTGTGTGCACGCGCGCTTGAGAGAGAGAGCTGGGTGCATGTGTGTGAGAGAGCTGGGTGTGTGTGTGCGCGCACAAGAGAGTTGGGTGTACGTGTGCATGTGAGATCTGTGTGCATGCGCGTGCAAGACCTGGGAGTGAGGTGGGGCTGAGCACGCGCGAAAGAGAGAGCTGGGTGTCTGCGAGTGCTCCCGAGAAAGAGCTGTGTGTGTGTGTGTGCACGAGAGAGCTGTCTGTTTGCGTGTGTGAGAAAGCTGGGAAGATGTGCGTGCAAGAGAGAGAACTCTGTGCACGCGCGTGCGAGAGAGCTGTGTGTCTGTGCACATGTACACATGAGAGAGCGGTGTGTTCATGTGCATGAGCGCGAGAGCTGTGTATTTGCTTGCGTGAGAGATGGGAGGGTGTGCGTGCGAAAGAGCTGGGAGTTTGCGCGTACGTGCGAGAGGGAGTGTGTGTATGTGTGTGTGCGCGCATGCACGCTAGAGGGAGGGTTGGGTGCGAGTGCGAGCACGAGAGAGAAGCTGGGTGTGTGAGCACGCATGCGAGAGAGAGCTGGGTGTGTGAGAGTGGCACGAGAGAGTGGAGTGGGTGTGCGCATGTGCAAGAGAGCTGAGTGTGTGTGAGTACGCATGCATGAGAGAAAGGGAGCTGGGTGTGCGTACATGTGTGTGAGAGAGAGCTGGGTGTGTGTACACGTGTGCGAGAGAGAGCTGGGTGTGTACGCACGTGCAAGAGAGAGCACTGGATGTGTACGTACGCACGTGAGAGAGAACTGGGTGTATACATACGCACGAGAGAGGGCTTGGTGTGTACACACGCGTGAGACAGAGCTGAGTGTGTACGTACGCGTGAGAGAGAGGTGGGTGTGTACATACGCGTGAGAGCTCGGTGTGTACGGACGCATGAGCGAGCTGAGAGCTGTATGTGTTCATACACATGAGAGAGAGCTGGGTGTGCACATACACGTGAGAAAAAGGGAGAGAAAGAGAGTAAGCTGTGTGTGTACGTACGCATGAGAAAAAAGAGAGCGAGAGGGAGAGCTGGGTGCATGTGCGTGAGAGAGCTGGGTGTGTGCGCGCGCACACAAGAGAGTTGGGTGTACGTGTGCATGTGAGATCTGGGTGTGCATGCGCGTGCAAGACCTGGGAGTGAGGTGGGACTGAGCACGCGCGCAAGAGAGAGCTGGGTGTCTGCGAGTGCTCCCGAGAAAGAGCTGTGTGTGTGTGTGTGCACACGAGAGCTGTCTGTTTGCGTGTGTGAGAAAGCTGGGAAGATGTGCGTGCGAGAGAGAGAACTGTGTGCACACGCGTGCGAGAGAGCTGTGTGTCTGCATATGTGTACACGTGAGAGCTGTGTGTGCATGAGAGAGCGGTGTGTTCATGTGCATGAGCGCGAGAGCTGTGTATTTGCTTGCGTGTGAAAGAGCTGGGAGTTTGTGCGAGAGGGAGTGTGTGTGCGCGCGCATACACGCTAGAGGGAGGGTTGGGTGTGAGTGCGAGCATGAGAGGGAAGCTGGGTGTGTGAGCGCGCATGCGAGAGAGAGCTGGGTGTGTGAGAGTGGCACGAGAGAGTGGAGTGGGTGTGCGCATGTACAAGAGAGCTGAGTGTGTGTGAGTACGCATGCATGAGAGAAAGGGAGCTGGGTGTGCGCATGCAAGCGAGAGAGCTGGGTGTGCGTGCGCGAAAGTGAGCTTCATGTGTGTGTTTACACGCGTGAGAGAGAGAGAGCTGGATGTGGGTTTGCTGGTTTCCTGAGCCAGAGGAAATGGGCGAGGTACTAAATGAATACTTTGCATCAGTATTCACCAAAGAGAAGAAATTGGTAGATGTTGAGCCTGGAGAAGGGTGTGTAGATAGCCTGGGTCACATTGAGATCCAAAAAGACGAGGTGTTGGGTGTCTTAAAAAATATTAAGGTAGATAAGTCCCCAGGGCCTGATGGGATCTACCCCAGAATACTGAAGGAGGCTGGAGAGGAAATTGCTGAGGCCTTGACAGAAATCTTTGGATCCTCACTGTCTTCAGGTGATGTCCCGGAGGACTGGAGAATAGCCAATGTTGTTCCTCTGTTTAAGAAGGGTAGCAAGGATAATCCAGGGAACTACAGGCCGGTGAGCCTTACTTCAGTGGTAGGGAAATTACTGGAGAGAATTCTTCGAGACAGGATCTACTCCCATTTGGAAGCAAATGGACGTATTAGTGAGAGGCAGCACGGTTTTGTGAAGGGAAGGTCGTGTCTCATTAACTTGATAGAGTTTTTCGAGGAGGTCACTAAGATGATTGATGCAGGTAGGGCAGTGGATGTTGTCTATATGGACTTCAGTAAGGCCTTTGACAAGGTCCCTCATGGTAGACTAGTACAAAAGGTGAAGTCACACGGGATCAAGGGTGAGCTGGCAAGGTGGATACAGAACTGGCTAGGTCATAGAAGGCAGAGAGTAGCAATGGAAGGATGCTTTTCTAATTGGAGGGCTGTGACCAGTGGTGTTCCACAGGGATCAGTGCTGGGACCTTTGTTCTTTGTAGTATATATAAATGATTTGGAGGAAAATGTAACTGGTCTGATTAGTAAGTTTGCAGACGACACAGAGGTTGGTGGAATTGCGGATAGCGATGAGGACTGTCAGAGGATACAGCAGGATTTAGATTGTTTGGAGACTTGGGCGGAGAGATGGCAGATGGAGTTTAATCCGGACAAATGTGAGGTAATGCATTTTGGAAGGTCTAATGCAGGTAGGGAATATACAGTGAATGGTAGAACCCTCAAGAGTATTGAAAGTCAAAGAGATCTAGGAGTACAGGTCCATAGGTCATTGAAAGGGGCAACACAGGTGGAGAACAGTACGAAGTCTTACAACACCAGGTTAAAGTCCAACAGGTTTGTTTCGATGTCACTAGCTTTCGGAGCGCTGCTCCTTCCTCAGGTGAAGGTTCACCTGAGGAAGGAGCAGCGCTCCGAAAGCTAGTGACATCGAAACAAACCTGTTGGACTTTAACCTGGTGTTGTAAGACTTCGTACTGTGCTCACCCCAGTCCAACGCCGGCATCTCCACATCACAGGTGGAGAAGGTAGTCAAGAAGGCATACGGCATGCTTGCCTTCATTGGCCGTGGCATTGAGTATAAGAATTGGCAAGTCATGTTGCAGCTGTATAGAATCTTAGTTAGGCCACACTTGGAGTATAGTGTTCAATTCTGGTCGCCACACTACCAGAAGGATGTGAAGGCTTTAGAGAGGGTGCAGAAGAGATTTACCAGAATGTTGCCTGGTATGGAGGGCATTAGCTATGAGGAGCGGTTGAATAAACTCGGTTTGTTCTCACTGGAACGAAGGAGGTTGAGGGGAGACTTGATAGAGGTCTACAAAATTATGAGGGGCATAGACAGAGTGGATAGTCAGAGGCTTTTCCCCAGGGTAGAGGGGTCAATTACTAGGGGGCATAGGTTTAAGGTGAGAGGGGCAAGGTTTAGAGTAGATGTACGAGGCAAGTTTTTTACGCAGAGGGTAGTGGGTGCCTGGAACTCGCTACCGGAGGAGGTGGTGGAAGCAGGGACGATAGTGACATTTAAGGGGCATCTTGACAAATACATGAATAGGATGGGAATAGAGGGATACGGACCCAGGAAGTGTAGATGATTGTAGTTTAGTCGGGCAGCATGGTCGGCACGGGCTTGGAGGGCCGAAGGGCCTGTTCCTGTGCTGTACATTTCTTTGTTCTTTGTTTACGCGTGCGAGAGAGAGCTATGTGTGTACGCACATGCGAGAGAGAGCTGGGTGTGTATGCGCATGTGAGAGAGAGCTGGGTGTGTACGTATATACACGCACGAGAGAGCTGGGTGTGTTGTATGCAAGAGAGAGTGCTGGGTGTGTATGGGTGTGCGAGAGAGCTGGGTGTGTACGGGCGCGCTAGAGAGAGCTGGGTGTCTGAGCGGACACAGGAGTGACCTGGATGTTTGTGCGTGCGCGAGAGAGAGAGAGAGCTGTGTGTTTGCGAGTTTGCGCGTGCAAGATAACTGGGAGAGAGCGAGATAACAGAGAGAGAGCTGTGTGTGTAAATGTGTGTACGTGCGAGAGAGCTTTGTGTCTGTGGACATGCGTACACGTGAGAGCTGTGTGTGCACGTGCACGAGAGAGCAGTGTGTTCACGTGCGTGCGCGAGAGCTGTGTGTTCGCTTGCGCGAGAGAGATGGGAGGGTGTGCGTACAAAAGAGAGCTGGGAGCTTGTGTGCGTACGTGCGAGAGGGAGTGTATGTGGGTACGTGCATGCATGCTAGAGAGAGCTGGATGTGGTGAGTGCGCGCATGCGAGAGGGAGAGCTGGATGTGTGAGCGCGCACGCGAGAGAGCTGGGTGTGTGAGCGTGCACGTGAGAGAGAGCGCGCTGGGTTTGTGAGCGTGGCACGAGAGAGCGTGTGTGTGCGTGCGCATGTACAAGAGAGCTGAGTGTGTGTGTGTGTGTATGCATGCGTGAGAGAGGGAGCTAGGTGTGTGCACGCAAGGGAGCTGGATGTGCACACGCAAGGGGGCTGGGTGTTGTGCGCATGCACGCGAGAGAGCTGGGTGTGTGCGTGCGCGAAAGAGATGTGTCTGTTTACGTGTGTGAGACAGAGAGCTGGATGTGTGTGTTTACGTGCACACGAGAGAGCTGGGTGTGTGTACGCACGTGCGAGAGAGAACTTGGTGTGTACGTGCGAGGGAGAGAGAGCTGGGTGTGCATGAACGCACGAGAGAGAGCTGGGTGTGTGCGCGTGTGAGAGAGAGCGCTCGGTGTGTACGGGTGCACTAGAGAGAGAGCTGGGTGTCTGAGCGGGTACAGGAGAGAGCTGGATGTCTGTGCGCGAGAGAGATTGAGAGCTGTGTGTTTGCGTGTTCGCGCGAGCGAGATAACTGGGTGCACGGGAGAGAGATGGGGATGGTATGCGCGCGAGAGAGCGCGCATGAGAGAAGTGGGGTGTGTGTGTACGCACATGCGCGAGAGAGCTGGGTGTGTGTGTGTGCGTGCGCGCACGGGAGAGAGGGAGGTGTGTGTGTTCGTGACAGAGAGAGCTTAACGTGTGTGGGTGTGCGTACACACGAGAGACAGCTGGGTGTGTGTGTGAGAGAGGTGTGTGCGTGCACGCGTGCAGAGTTGGATGTCTATGTGCGAACGTGCGTCTGAGAGTGAGCTGGGTGTTTATGTGCAAGAGCGTGCTTCTGTGTGTGTGTGTGTGTGTGTGTGTGTACACACCAGCACACACACTCGAGAGAGAGAGCGCGGTGCATGCACACACGGGCTGCATGAAGGTGTGTTTGTGTATGCGAATGCTGTACGTGGGGCTGTGTGCAAGAGCTGGATATGGGGTGCATGTGTGCAAGAGTGGGGGTATGGATTTGAGTGCTGTGTGCGGGCTTGTGTGAAAGGATTGGTGGTCACGCGCATGTGTGAGTGAGAGGTGGGCACGCACACGTGTGAGTAAGAGGTGCGCATGCATGTGAGTTAGAGGTGGGCAAGCGCTTGTGTGTGAGAGGTGGCCGTGTGCGCGCGCATGTGTGTGAGGTAGGCATGCGTCAGTGTGTGTGTGAGATAGAGATGGGCACACGTGTGTTTGAGAGGTGGCCGGGTGCACGCTTGTGTGAATGTGTGTGGTGGTGTGAGTCTGTTGGTGTGTGTGTGTGTGCATGCATGTCTAAAAACGGAATCCCGCACACTGGCAGATATTCCCAGAGCAAATGATGAGCATTACTCCTTCCATTACAATGACAAAACAAATAAATAAGAAAACTTTTTAAATTATTATAAATGAATACATATAAGAAATAAAATTAACTTTTATAAATCAGTTTTTGTATGTTTGTACCTATTGTGCATTAATAATTGTTTTTTGTGGTTTAACTCTTCAATAAGTATCTTTCTTCAGGGTTCCGTCTGTACTCTTATGAGTTCAAAGGGTTCTGTGGCTGGAATAGTTTTGGAAGTCCCGATTCAGCTTGATATTTGTGTGCAGTACTGAGAGTGTTGCATTGATGAGAGTACCATCTTTTTGATGATTGATTTCTTTCAGCCTGCCCAGGTAGTTGTGAAAGGTACCATGGCGTAATTGAGAGAAATAGGGAATTCTGCTGGTTGCCTTGGCTATCTGTCCTCCCTTAACCAATTTCAAGAGCAGATTACCATGTCAATCATTTACTCTTTATGGGACCATACTGTACATGAAGGCCCCGCCTTCTCAACCTTATCCCTTGCCTGAGATTTAGTGATCCTCAGGTTAAATTTTTTTTTTTAAATTTAGAATGCCCAATTCATTTTTTTCCAATTAAGGGGCAATTTAGCATGGCCAAACCACCTACCCTGCACATCTTTGGGTGTGGAGATGCCGGCGTTGGACTAGGGTGAGCACAGTACGAAGTCTTACAACACCAGGTTAAAGTCCAACAGGTTTGTTTCGATGTCACTAGCTTTCGGAGCGCTGCTCCTTCCTCAGGTGAATGACCTGTCTTTGGGTTATGAGGGCGAAACCCACGCAAATGTGGGGAGAATGTGCAAATTCCACACGGACAGTGACCCAGAGCCGGGATCGAACGTGGGACCTTGACTGCGTGAGGCAGCAGTGCTAACCACCCTGCTACCCTGATCCTCAGGTTAAATCGCCACCAGTCAGTCTCCCTCTCAGAGGGGAGAGCAGCCTATGGTATGTGGGACCATGACAACTTTGCTGTTCGTAAATAGGCTGCCACTCGTGTTTACATAATAGAGCGTCGCAGAAATCATTCATTGATTCCAATGTGCTCCCTGCAGATGTGAGATTTCTTGTACAAATTTGTATTCCTTGTTTCTTTCAGAAAAGTAAGAACTTGTGAGCATTTCCCATTCGAAGAGGTAAATATGAAAGTGTTTTTTGAAATGTTAACTCCTTACAATACAAAACCTATAGCAAACCATTTGTTATTAAAGAGGTTTATACTAAACTAACTTGGAGATACAAACCAGGCCATTGTTTTCAAACTTTTTTTCCCTGGACCCACAACTGGCTGACCCACGCCAGCTAACCTTCGCAACACACCATTTTCACTGATCTTTAATGCCACCAGTGAGCCTGCTTGGTCCTCATGATTTCACTCCAATCAGGTTCACGGGTCGAGATGCGCATACCAGGTGCAGAGTTTAGCTGGTTCCTTTGTGCTGTCTTTTGTAGCACAATCAATCACTCACGAGACGAGATGAGAAGGAGTCGAACGATGGCTATATTACGCAGACTTGTTCCCCGGCAGCACAGTTACAGAATGCAGCTGCTGGGAGAACCCGGGCTCTTATACTCCGCCTTACTGGGTGGAGCCAGCAGGCGGCTGATCCAATTGGGATCCAGTGCCTATCCACCATTAGCCTCTCGGCATCACAGGGTACCTTAATACCCCTAATACATACCACCACATTCACCCCTTGTTAAAAGGGAACCCGGCGGGGTAGTGAGCCGTATGGTGGGAGGAGTTTCCAGAGTCTGTACCTAGGATGCCGCTAACACGGCGGCTATGCTCCGATATCAACTACTTACAATGCCGCTTTTACTGGGCAACCGAAAAAAATTATTTACAGAGGCATTTCTTGCTTCATTATACTGATTCGATGAGTCGAATGGTGCCCTGGTCGTCCTCGCCGATCGTCTTAGACCCGGTGGTGATGCAGGCGCAGGTTCGGTCCCCGTCGTCTCTGGGAGCGTCGCAATGCCTCGTCCCGCTCCAATACCCCTATTCAGGGCCGGGGGAATGACCGATGCACCCTGGAAGGGGGCGGCTGTGGGGCGCGCCGGCGGGAGGGAGGGGGTGATTGGTGTTGGGGGGGGGGGTGTGGCTCCAGAGGGGGGTCACTGGTGTTTTGGGGGGGGGGGGCCTCCGGCGGGTGCCAGGTCCCGCAGGGAGACCGTGTCCTGTCGGCCGTCGGGGTACGCCACGTATGTGTATTGAGGGTTCACGTGGAGCAGATGAACCCTCGACCAATGGGTCCGATTTGTGCGTCCGCACATCGGAAGTGCCGTTCCGGAGGAGGACTTCCTCGGGAAGACAAGGAGGCGTTCGTGAGGTGTTTGATTTGTTGTTGTACACATCAGCGACCGGATGGAGTGGAGGGCGTCCGTGAGGACATCCTGCCAACAGGAAACTGGGAGACCTCTGGACCGCAGGGCCAGTAGGACGGTCTTCCAGACCGTTCCGTTCTCCCTCTCTACCTGACCGTTCCCCCCGGGGGTTGTAACTGGTCGTCCAGCTCGAGGCGATGCCCTTGCTGAGCAGGAATTGACGCAGTTCGTCGCTCATGAAGGAGGGACCCCCCTATCGCTATGTATGTAGGCGGGGAAACCGAACAGTGTAAAGATGGTGCCGAGGGCTCTAATGACCGTGGCCGCGGTCATGTCGGGACAGGGGATGGCGAATGGGAACCGGGAGTATTCGTCAATCAGGTTCAGGAAGTACGTGTTGCGATCGGTGGAGGGGAGGGGGCCTTTGAAGTCCAGGCTGAGGCGCTCAAAGGGACGGGAAGCCTTTATCAGGTGCGCTTTATCTCGCCGGTAGAAATGCGGCTTGCACTGGTCTACGGTCACAGATCTGGCAGTTCCTGGTGGCGGTCCTGACCTCCTCGATGGAGTAGGGCAGGTTGCGTGTCTTTACGAAGTGATAGAATCGGGTGACCCCTGGGAGGCAGAGGTCCTCGTGGAGGGTTCGGAGATGGTCCACTTGTGCGTTGGCACACGTGCCGTGGGATAGGGCATCGGAAGGCTCGTTCAGCTTTCTGGGACGATACAAGATCTTATAGTTATAGGTGGAGAGTTTGATCCTGCACCATAAGATCTTATCGTTCTTGATCTTGCCCCGCTGTGCATTATCGAACATGAAGGCAACCGACCGTTGGTCAGTGAGGAGAGTGAATCTCCTACCGGCCAGGTAATGCCTCCAATGCCGCCCAGCTTCCACCATGGCCTGGGCCTCCTTTTCCACTGAGGAGTGGCGGATTTCTGAAGCGTGGAGGGTGCGTGAAAAAAAGGCCACGGGTCTGCCTGCTTGGTTGAGGGTGGCCGCCAGAGCTACGTCGGACGCATCGCTCTAGACTTGGAAGGGGAGGGACTCGTCGATTGCGTGCATCGTGGCCTTTGCGATATCCGCTTTGATGCGGCTGAAGGCCTGGCGGGCCTCTGTCGACAGGGGAAAAACCGTGGACTGGATTAGCGGACGGGCCTTGTCCGCGTAGTTGGGGACCCACTGGGTGTAATAAGAGAAGCCCAGGCAGCGTTTCAGGGCCTTGGAGCAGTGGGGGAGGGGGAACTCCATGAGGGGGCGCATGCATTCAGGGTCTTGGCCTGTCACTCTATTTCGCACTACATGCCGAGGATGGCTAGACGGTCGGTGCTAAACACGCATTTTTCCTTGTTGTATGTGAGATTCAGGGCTGGAGGAATTTGTGGAGGTTGGCGTCGCGGTCCTGCTGGTCGTGGCCACAGATGGTGACGTTGGCGAGATACGGGAACGTGGCCCGCAACCCGTACCGATCAACCATTTGGTCCATCTCCCGTTGGAAGACCGAGACCCCGTTAGTGACGCCGAATGGAAGCCTTAAAAAATGATAGAGCCGCCCATCTGCTTCGAAAGCAGTGTATTTTTGGTCGCTCGGGCGGATGGGGAGCTGGTGGTAGGCGGACTTGAGACCCACCGTGGAAAGGACCTTGTACTGTGCAATCCGGTTGACCATGTCGGATATGCGGGGGAGAGGGTACGCATCCAGCTACGTGTACCTATTGATGGTTTGACTATAGTCTACGACCATCCTCTGCTTCTCCCCGGTCTTTACACCTACCACCTGGGCTCTCCAGGGACTATTGCTGGCCTGAATTATGCCTTCCCTCAGCAGCAGCTGGACTTCTGACCGGATAAAAGATCGGTCCTGGGCGCTGTACCGTCTGCTCCTAGTGGCGACTGGTTTGCAATCCGGGTGAGGTTCGCGAACAGGGAAGGCAGATCGACCTTGAGGGTCACGAGGCTGCAGATAGTGAGTGGGGGTATAGGGCCGCCGAATTTAAACGTTAAACTCTGGAGATTACACTGAAAATCCAATTCCAGGAGTGTGGCAGCGCAGAGGTGGGGAAGGACGTAAAGCCGGTAGTTTTTGAACTCCCTCCCCTGCACCGTGAGGTTCGCGATGCAGAACCCTTTTATCTCTACCGAATGGGACCCCGCCGCCAGAATTTTTTTTTGATTACTCTGGTGGATCGGAAGGGAACAGCGTCTTACCGTATTGGGATGTATAAAACTCTCCGTGCTCCTAGAGTCGATCAGGCAGGGCGTCTCGTACCCGTTTATAAATATAGTCGTTGATGCTGTTTGGAGCGTTCGGGCCCGCGACTGGTCTACGGTCACAGAAGCCAGTCGTAGTTGCTGCATCGGGGCGTTTTCTTCAGGCCCCGTGTGGCCGTCCATCCCGGGGTCCCTAGTTGTCAGCCAAGATGGCGGCGTCCACGGGTCGTACACGGTCGGGGGTGGACAAGATGGCGCCGCCCATGGATCGCACGTTGCCGGGGAGCACAACATGGCAGCGGCCATCCTTCCCGTATGGAGTCCGGGACCCAAGATGGCGGCGTCCGTTGGCCGCACATGGATCGCTGGGGGGTTTGAGTTTGGAGTTCTCCCCCGGAGATTGCGGCTACCCCCCGGGCCTGGCACAGAGCTAAAAAATGCCCCTTTTTCCCGCACCCTTTACAGAGGGCCGAGCGGGCCGGGCAGCGCATTCGGGGGTGTTTCCCCTGCCCGCAAAAGTAGCAGCGGGGCCCACCCGGGTGATCTGCCGCTCTGGCAGCGCAGGCCTGCGGGGGATCCAGGGGGTTCAATCGCGGCGGGGGTCCACGGTGCCCAAGGGGCTGCCGCGCGGTCGGGGGTGTGGGCGCGTGTGTTCTGTGAAGCCACATCAAAAAAGGCCGCGAAGGCCCGTGCCTCTTTGAGGCCTAGTGTGTCTCTTTCCAGCAATCGCTGGCGAATTTGGGATGAAAGCATACCTGCCACGAACGCATCTCGGACCAGCAGCTCTGTGTTCATTAGCCGAAACCGATGGGCAGTTGCAGTTTCTCCCCACTATTAACAGCGCATTGTAGAATTCGTCCAGCGATTTCCCCGGGGATCTGCCGTCTCGTCGCGAGCTGGTGGCGTGCGTAGATCTTGTTGACGCGCCGAACATAGATTCGTATCAGCATGGCGATCGCCGTCGGGAAATCTTCCGCATCCTCTATGAGCGTGTAGATTTCAGGGCTCAACCTGGCATGCAGGACCTGGATTTTCTGTTCTTCTGTAAGTATGCCGGGGGCCGTTCGGAGGTATCCCTGAAAACACGCTAACCAATGTTTAAAAGTGGCCGCTGAGTTTGCCGCGTGGGGGCTGATTCGCAGGCACTCCGGAATGTTTCGGAGCTCCATGTCCTTAAAAGTTTGCGTAATAAATTGTAGCACAATCAATCACTCAGGAGACGAGATGAGAAGGAGTCGAACGATGGCTTTATGACGCAGACTTGTTCCCCAGCAGCACAGTTACACAATGCGGCTGCTGGGAGAACCTGGGCTCTTATACTCCGCCTTACTGGGTGGAGCCAGCAGGCGGCTGATCCAATCGGGATCCAGTGTCCATCCACCAATAGCCTCTCGGCGTCACAGGGTACCTTAATACCCCTAATACATACCACCACATATTTATCTTTGTGAAGACGGAAAATCCAACCTCGCATGTAGGTAGCTGTGAAGGACACTAGCAACAAAATGTTTGTTTTACTCCGCACTGGATACTCCTCAGAGATGCTATTCCAGAATGCTGACAGCCTCATAGACTTGTGTGTTTATAATGTGTTGTCACAGGTGAAGCGCAGAAGTTCAGTCTCTTCATTTGGAGTTAGCTGTAAGTTAATAACTGACGGTCACTGTCCGTGTAGAGCTTGCACATTCTCCCCGTGTTTGCGTTGGTTTCGCCCCCACAAACCCAAAGATGTGCAGGGTAGGTGAATTGACAATGCTAAAATGCCGCTTCATTGGAAAAATGAATTGGGTACTCTAAATTTATTTTTAAAGAGTTAGTAACTGGCTCCAGGGTCTCAAAGGGATTTTTCACCCACCTCCTCTTTCAAAATCTGAAACTTCTCCTCTGGACCTGCAGCAAGATGCAACTGAATAAGGCTTGCCAGTCTATTGACAGTTCCATTACTAACACTGTTTTCTTCAATGTGTCGTAGGAGTATGGGGAATATGTAGTAGGTTTGGCTTTGTACTCGCACTTGCCAAACTTTCAATAACTTTTGGAAAGTATATATTTCTTCACAGTGCCAAAAGCAATCATCAACCTTTCCTTACAATTTGAGGTTCAGTTAGTTTAGAATTGAAAATATGGCTGCAAGGTAAGACATAGTTAGCATTCAAGTTTCATCACCAAGTGAATCAGCCGGGGGAACGATTTCTCAAGGAGGAAAGTGTGGATTTCAAACTTCTGTTCGTAAACTCTGACAAGCATCCGACCCCTTGACACCCAAGACAGCTCATAGAATCATAGAAAGAATCATAGAAGTTTACAGCATGGAAACAGGCCCTTCGGCCCAACCAGTCCATGCCGCACAGTTTTTACCATTAAGCTAGTCCCAGTTGCCCGCATTTGGCCCATAACCCTCTATACCCATCTTACCCATGTAACTATCTAAATGCTTTTTAAAGACACAATTGTACCCGCCTCTACTACTACCTCTGGCTCTGTGTGAAACAATAAATGTGTGCGCGCAGCCCCCATTTAGGGACATAGAGCCTCAAAAACCTGATATTGAGTTGTTTGTGTTTAATGAAACTCACAACTTTCACAAATACTCCGGACTTGCTAATGGTTTAAGTTCTCACTGCATCCTTTGAAAAAAATCAAAAGGTTTGTCCTTCGTCTTCAAATGGCTTTGAGGTTTTGAGGATTTTAAACTCTCATTTGCCAGTACTTCCCTCCATATTACACACATCCTGATTTGCATTGGCACAATTAACAAAACCATACCTCAAGAAATCATCTTTATACTGCTTTGTTCCCTTTCCTTTTTTTTCTTTGATGGCAGTTCACCAGAGGCCCTGGAGCTCTGTATAGAGCTAGCACTAGCACTATTTTGTCCTGCCGTGGAATCTCCTGAGAGGCTCTCTACAGTGGATTCAGTTGTGATTTGCTGGCCTGTTTGTGTCTCTGGTCCTCTTGTTGCCTTGTTTGCAGCTAGAAAATGGAGGAAATCTCTTCTCCATGATTTTGCACCTAAAGCACTGACGCGTAACGTCAGTGTACGTGCCAGGTGTGTGACCTGCTCTTTGCCGACACTTCTGGTCGGAAGACTGCCTTGTTCCATTTAAAAGCCGGTCCGCAATGTTCCCGACATTCGCCCGCGAACTGCAGATTCAAAAACCTTGAACTAGGGTGTAGTGATAGAAAGGGAGAAGAAAGGGTTGGGAGAGACAAATAGCACTAGAGTAAGAATAGTAAAGCATTTAAGGCTGTCCAGGTGACAGCTTACTCTCTTAGTGAGAACATACCTGGCGTTTTGGGTGCAGTTTTGGTTTCCTTACCTAAGAAAGCATATACTTGCTATAGAGGAAGTGCAGCAGACATTGACGACCTGATTCCTGGGATGGCAGGATTATTGTATGAGGAAAGATTCGGTCAACTAGGCCTGTATGCACTGGAAATTAGAAGAATGAAAGGGGATCTAATTGCCACGTCTAAAGATCTGACTGGGATGAACAGACTGAATGCAGGGATGTTGTTTCCTCTGCGGCGGATGTCACAGTCTGAAGATATGGAGTAGCTCATTGAGGACTGAGATGAGGAGAAATGTCTTCACCCAGAGGATGTTGAACCTGTGGAACTCTAACATCGATCAAGTCGCTGAATATATGTAAGAAAGAAACATACGTTTCTAGACTCTAAAGGCATCAAAAGCTTTGAGGAAAGTGCGGTAGTATGGCATTGAGATACGGGATCAGCCATGATCATATTGATTGGCGGAGCAGAATGACCTATGCTTCATTCAATGGGGTTATAGTAGGAGGAAATGCCAGAAGGTCGAAATTAGGTTTATGGTGCATGGTTGCATATGCACTGTGGATGGTAAATAATGTTGGCATGCTCCAAGCGCAGATGGACACAGAGGAATATAATGGTGATAGCAGACTTTGCTCAGAAAAAGGGTAGGACTGAGTATTAAATGTTCTTTGATGCAGGTTGTTCAGGAAAGAAAGAGAAGGGGAGAAAGTGACCTTATTGTTTAAGATAAAATTACGATGTTGGAGAGAGCGGGGTTAAGGACAGTATTTGGTCAGAGCTAAGAAACAGTAGAGGTACTCAATTGGGTGTATTGTATACAGGAACAAATTTGAAAGGAAATTATAGTTATGAAAAATTAGAGTATTTATCATGGGGAAGTTGAATTATTTTGTAGACTGGATTAGTGACAATATATAAAGGACAGAGTTTCCTAAGCATGTTCAGGAAAATTTTCTAGATCAGTATATTTTCAGCCCAACAAAGAAGGAAGCACTGCCAAGTGGATCAAATGACAGTAAGCGGGCAGGTAGGGGACAGTGATCATATTATGAAACAGTTCAAGTTAGCATTGGAAAAGGACAAGGGACAATCTAGAGTGTCATGATCTGCAAACATGCAACCAATGAACACTCAGAATAGGACACAACCAATGGGCAGTCAGGACACTCAGAGGTGGCATCAACACAAGGGGGCATGACATAAACACTATAAAAGAGATGAGGCACTCACACCCTGCCTCTTTCCACAGACAGACATCTAGAGAGTTAGACAGGGTTGATCAGCAGCATCACACCCCAGCACGTGGCTTAGAGCAAGCTGATACAGTTAGACTAAGTTACTACAGTTAGATTAGCAGAGAGTCAAACTTATTTGAGAACTGTGTTAATAGTTCAATAAACACATTGAACTCATTTCAGAGTCTGGAGCATCCTTTAGTTAAGACTGCATCAAGTAGCAGCCTGTGTTATCCGAAGCAGCATAACACAACATAGAGTAAACGTAATAAGATAAACTGGAGTGGCAAGCAAAAATAATTGAAAAATTGGCTGCCTTTAATGGTTCAGGTCCTTCCTAAAGTGTGCTGTCCAGAATTAGACACGCTACTCCAGTCGAAGCCAAATCAGTGTTTATTTCAACGAGGAGGAGAATTAGGTCAAACAAATCTAGATCTCCGTGGAAAACAAAAAGTATACAGAGTAAGATGAAGCAGATAAAGAGTGCACGTGAAAGATGTCAGGTTGATGGTTAATAGTGAGAACTATGATGAGAAGTGGAAAATAAAATCAGAGAGGTAAGTAGAGAAGAGAACAGAGAATCCAAAAATCTTCTCTAGACATGTAAATAGTTAAAGAGAGTCGAAAAAGTAGAGGTGGGCCGAAAAGGGACCAAAAGGGATTTATATATAAAGGCAGAGGACATGGCTGAGGTACAAAATGAGTGTTTTGCATCTGTCTTTACCAAGGAAGGAACTACACTCCCAAGTTATTGTGAAAATAGATGTATTTGAGACACATTGATTGAACTTAAAGTTGATATGTCAACACGATCAGGTGGGATTCATCCAAGGATCATAAAGGAAATAAGGCGAGCAGTGTAGATGCAAAATTGGCTGATAGACAGAAACAGAGACGAGTGATGAATAATTGTTTTTCTGACTGGAGGAAGACATACAGTTGGGTTCCCCAGGAGTTGATACTAAGGCCATTGCTTTTCTGTATCTTTGTTTGTGACCTAGACTTGTGTGCATGGCACAATTTTAGTATTTACTGGTGATGCCAAACAAGGAACCACTGTGACTGTAAGTAAGATAGTGTAGACCTCAAGATCATAGACAGGCTGGTAGTATGGACGGGCAAGTGGCAGATCAAATTTAATGCAGCAAAGAGTGAAGAAATACATTTTGGTAGGAAGAACGTGGGCGGTATTATCAAGGTTACAGCACTAAAAGCAGTGGAGGAGCAGAGGGATCTTGGGGTTTATGTGCAGAAATCATTGGAGGTGACTGTGCAGGTTGGAAAAGTAGTTAACAAGTTATGCGGGACCCTGGGTTTTATAAATAGAGACAGAGATAACAAAAGCAAGAAGTTATGCTGAACCTTTATAAAACACTGATTTGGCTTTGACTGGAGTAGTGTGTCTAATTCTGGACAGCGCACTTTAGGAAAGATGTGAAGAATTGGAGAGAGTGCCAAAAGGTTTACAAGAATGGTTCCAGAGATTAAGGAGTTCAATTACATGAATGGATTGAAGTTGTGGTCTCCTCCAAGGTTGAAAAGTTAGAGATGTTTAAACTTATGAAGGCTCTAGACAGAGTATATAGGGAGAAACAGGCTCCATTGACAGAAGGGTTGAGAACCATAGTACACCGATATTAATAAAAGAAAACTTTTGCTGATGTTGGAAATCTGAAATAAAAACAGAAAATGCTAGAAAAGCTGAGCAAGTCTGACAGCATCTGTGGTGGGAGAAACAGAGATAACGTTTTGCATCTGTCTGACTCTTCAGAGATCTTAAGATGATTGGGAAAGAACCATAGGAAACATGAGGAAGAAACATTTTACACAGCAAATGGTTAGAATCTGGAATGTACCGACTGAGAGTGTGGTGTCGGCAGATTCAAACTTGGCTTTCAAAAATGCATTGGCTAATTATCTGAAGAGAAAATATTTAGTGTTATGGGGAAAAGGTAGGGGACTAGGGCAGGATGATTTGCTTTTTCAGTGAGTTGACCCAGACACACAGGATCAAAAGGCCTCCTGTGTTGTAACCATTCTATGATTATGTAAATATTGTTTCCTGTGCTTCAGGTGATCAGAGAATTTCTTATCAGTAAAGACCAGCTAATTCAAAATGTTCAATGGAAGCGACCAAAATTGCTTTTACTTCAGGTATGGAATAACATTTTACAAAGTGGTTTATTCAAAATGTTACAATAATGCATTTAATTGAAATATCAGATTGAAGATCTTCAGTGCAGCTGCTAAGTGAACCAAGCATGCACAACAGGTGGGTCTCAAGTTTAAACCCTAGTCTTTTAATGGGTTTTCTGATTTTATCTGGGGATGTTATTACACTACAATAGAACAGTGCCTTCTCGGACAGCAAGGAAAAAAATCAACCAGGCTTCCCTCTTCTGATCAGCATCCACCAAGCACCAGGCCTACAATAGATTATCCTTCAAATACACTTTTATTCTTCTACCATAAAGGAGTACTTCCACAAACAAACAAACCCTTGTTTCTCATGAACTGAAACATAGCTTTATGTGCCAAGCATTGTATGTTAAAGCATGCTTGGGTTGACTGTAATCTTTTTATACCACTGATCAGCTTGCTAAAAATTGTGCAAGTCATCTTGTGTTCTCTGACTGACAGGCTAATAACATTGAGTTTTTGTAACTCAGGCTATAAGCCACAAATCAGGTTGATTGAGAAGTAAAATTCAAGGTTAATAAGAAGAAACACAGTAAATGTCTATATCTTACAGTGAAAAAACATTTTATTTCTCTCGTATACTTTTTAAAATCCAAATTATGTCATATCAGACATATCAGCACAGCAGACAAAATTGAGTCCATACGTATTGATTTGGCAAATAGAATTTTGTGGTCTAATGTGTATACTTGTAAGGCAAAGGAACTTCCATGCAGCGAAAGTTTGGATTTCCTACCCAGATGATCTGGAAAGCTTTTGACAAATAGCTCATCGTGCCACATTAACAGAAGTTTTGTTTCATACATCTAGAATTTTGCCCTGGATAAAATGGAGTGGCCTAGACACTACACATGTGAAAAAGTGCTGAACTTACTCTCACATCACGATATGATAGAAAGAAAATTGGGAAAAAGAGACCCATGTCATTTACAACCGATAAGGTACTAATCACTAAAGTGCTTAATTTACCATTATTTGTACCTCATTTTTTGGTTTAATATTCTGGAACGATCTATATTGCTATTTTGTTTACAATACGAGACATAACTGAAGGCAGTTTATCTGCTTTGCATCATATTTACTGCCCGTTACACAGTGTCCTGGCTGGGTATGCTAATACTTGATTACAAGGAATGGTTGGGTAACCATGCGCTTGCATAGTTTTGTGGAGCGAGGGGCTGTCCCACTGCAAATGTCTTCTCATTCTTGCACAGAAGCCAGATATATAGGAGAGAATGGAGTACAGAAGATATCTTCAGTGGCCGTCTGTAAAAGCACTTAACACTATAATTCTTTACATCTTGATGTGTTATCATATGTTTTTTGCTACGCTATAGTCTGTAACGTATTCTGGGTTTCAAACTTCTTTCCTTTTTCCTTTTAAGAGTTGTCAGAACAAGAATTCGGAATGGGATTCCATGTTTTGAAATTCTATGGGGAAAGCCAGGTAATTTGGTTTAAAGTTTTAACTTTCGAAAGATGTTACATGGAAAAGTATAGCCTGGCTTTGTGATCATAATTTCAGCTTATGTCAACTATGACCACATGCCATGTAAGAAAATCACAAAATGTTCCACAATGGCCATAAACATTACTAATGTACAATATTGCCTGTAAATTCATTCTACAATTCTGCGCAATATCTTATTGATGAAATCCTTCATCACAGGTCCAGGAAGCAATTTCTGAGACATTCCAAACTTTTCCAAAATAATATTTTCCTCTGAAACATGAAGAAATGTCAGTTGCATTTCTTGCAAGGTTATTATGAAGTTCATAGCCTGAAAGTTTCAGGCTGAATGTTTCTGCCAAGGAAGCAGATTAAAAGTATGCAAACCTCACGAGATAAAAATATATATGGTGAACAAATCTCAATAAATCCATTGGCCACAACTGTCTTTGTAATGCTGAATTCCCTCCTGACACCTTGCAGCCCTACCTACTGGCAAAGTTGGTCTGTAAACTGTTCATCTGCACCAGATGTGAGAGTGCATGAAAGAGACCAGGCAATTGTAAGTAATTATACAAAGCTGCAGCATAGGACTACTTGCATACCCAACAGTGAAAGCAGCAAACGATTGACAGCTAATTGATCCCACAAACAATGGATCAGATTTAAGCTCTGCAGTTATGCCACATCCAATGTTATAATGTGGAGATACCGGTGTTGGACTGGGGTGGGCACAGTCTTACAA
This sequence comes from Scyliorhinus torazame, assembly GCF_047496885.1. Classification (NCBI taxonomy): domain Eukaryota; kingdom Metazoa; phylum Chordata; class Chondrichthyes; order Carcharhiniformes; family Scyliorhinidae; genus Scyliorhinus; species Scyliorhinus torazame. Next base: position 164,743,997 of record NC_092710.1, read on the forward strand.
CACCTGATGAAGGAGCTACGCTCCGAAAGCTAGTGATTCCAAACAAACCTGTTGGACTTTAACCTGGTGTTGTAAGACTTCTTACTGTGCCCATCCAGTGGTGAATGGTGATGGACAATTAATCAACTAATTAGAAGAGGAGGCGCCACAAATGTTCCCATTCTCAATGATGGGAGAGCCCAGCACATCAATGCAAAAGATAAACCTGATGCGTTTGCTACACTCTTCAGCCAGAAGTACCCAGTATATGATCCATCTTAGCCTCCTCCTAGGGTCCCAGCATCACAGGTGCCAGTCTTCGGCCAATTCAATTCACTCCGTGTGATATCAGAAAATGGCTAAAGACACTGCAAAGGCTATGGGCACTGACAATATTCTAGCAATAGTACTAAAGACTTTTGCTCCAGACCTAGCCATGCCCCTGGCCAAGATGTTCCATTACAGCTGCAAAACTGGTATCTACTTGGCAGTGATAAAAATGATCCCATAGTGTTCAAAAGGTTAGGTGGGATTATTGGGTTACGGGGATAGGGTGGGTTGTGTGTCTAGGTAGGGTGTTCCTTGAGAGTGTCGGTGCAGACTCAATGGGCCGAATGGCCGCCTACTGCATTGTAGTGATTCTATGATTCTACGAATGTGGAAAATTGCTCAGGTATATCTTGCCCACAGTATGTTTTGTCCAACGTGGCCAAATATTGCACAGTCTTTCTACTCTTGATCATCAACCAAGTGATGGAAAGTGATCAACAGTGCACTTGACATTTACTCAGCAATAACCTGCCCTTTGATGTCAGTTTGGGTTCTGCCAGGGCCACTCGGCTCCTGATCTCATTACACCTTTAGTGCAAACACGGTCAAAAGAGCTGAACTCCAGAAGTGAGGTGGGAATGACTGCCGTTCACATCAAGCCAACATTTCACAAAATGTGACATCAAGGATGCAAAAAAGCTGAAGCCAATAAGAATCAGGGGGAAAGCACAAAGGAAGATGGTTGTGGGCTGTTGGAGGTGAATCATCTCAGTTCCAGGATATTGCTGCAGGAGTTCCTCGGGGTTGTGTCTCATCCCTAGTCATCTTCAGCTGTTTCATCAATGACCTTCCTTCCATTGTGAGGTCAGAAGTGGGGATGTTCACTGATAATGTTCACTGATAATTGCACAATGTTCAGCGCCATTCACGACTCCTCAAGTACTGAAGCAGTCTGTGCCCATATGTAGCAAGACCTGAGCAATATTCAGTCTTGGGCTATAAGTGGCAAGTAACATTCGTGCCACACAAGTGCCAGGCAATGACTTATCCTCAACAAGACGGAATCTAACCTTCTCCCCTTGATATTCAGTGGCATTACCATCGCTAAATCTCCCACTTTAAAACATCCAGGAGGTACCATTGACCAGAAACTTAATTGGACCAACCATATAAATATGACTCACCTTTTGACTTCCCAAAGCCTATGACCATCTATAAGGCCCAAGTGAGGAGTGTGATGAAATACTGTACATTTACCTGGCTGTGTGCAGCTCAAATAACATTCAAGCATCTCAACACCACCAATGGCAAAGCAACTGACTTGATTGAACCCCATCCACCATTTTGAACATTCACTCCTCCACCACCAATGCACAGCGGCAACTGTATGTGCCATCTATAAGGTACAGAACAGCAACTCATCAAGTGTCACTCAACAAACCTTTCAATCCCTCGACCTCTGCATCTAGAAGGATGAGGGCAGCAGATGCATGCGAACACCAACTGCAAGTTCACCTCCAAGTCACTCACCATCCTTACTTTGAACTATATTAACTTTCCTTCACTGTTGCTATGTCAAAATCCTGGTACCTTCCAAACCACATAGTGGGTTTTCCTACAACACATGGACCGCAGCAGTTCAAGAAGGAAGCCCATCACCACCTTCTTAAGGGCAATCGGGGATGGCCAATAAATGCAGGCCTGGCCAGCAACAATAAATATAAAAATGTCAAGATCCAGTAATGAGATTTTCTCCCATAGCCACTTACGCTAATCACCCTGCATTGGCTAGAAAGCTCAGCTCTTGGATACGTTTATAAATGTTGATCCTCTAAATTACAATTTAGCACATGAACTCTTTCTTGCCAATCATACTACCTATTTTACATTCAGTTCACATCCATAATTTTGCATCCCATGTGTAGCTTTTTTTCATAGACCATTGCTAATTTTAAAGTCAGCAATTGAACATAAGAGATTTTTACCTTCACTGTCTGGACAGTATTATGGTAGGGGAAATTACCTGCCTGACTTTCCAGAAATCATTGCAATAAAAAATGGGGTGGGTTTGGGAAAGGTCAGGCGTATCTTGAAAGCTCAGTCACATTACTGGTCCCAGATGATCATAGGCTGCTTTTCCCTTTGAGGGTGAGAGCTGACTGGTGGTAGTGAGGTTGGCGAGGTGGGGCCTTTATGAATAACCTGGTTAAGTGGATGAAGATGAAAATTTATCCCATAATAAACATCATCTTATTTTCACCTACAGTCAATTGTATCTGAGCAATTGTTTAGCGGTTAACTTCTATTTACAAACGATCGTCTTGAGCTGAGAAACTAGTAATAGCTTGGTAACAGACATTTTAATAAATGATTTCCTTTGTTAACTAGAGCATTACATTTACTCAAATGATCAATCTGAAGATTCACAGAACACTGTATCAACCATAGAAGATCAAGTTTCCTTTCAGGCAGCATATCCAGACATAATTTCTCAATTTCACAGACAAAAAGCAGAAAAAGAGGAAGAAAAGAAGAAGCAAAAAAGTAAGTTGCGATATTAAAGAGGGGGCATCATCCAATCTGTTCTCAGGAATGCATGTGTCTTCAATGAAAGGTTTACATTCCAATCAGTACATAATGTTTTCATTGGTTGTACATGAACTCGCTTACTGAGCTTTTGGAAAAATTAACACTTTTCAGGAATGTCGGAAATGTTTCTATGTTCAAAAATGTTGTTTGTAGTAAATATATTTATGTTGGGCCGGAGGAGATTAATTTAAGCAGCCCGGATTTCTCCCCTCACTACCCACCCATTACAGAAAGGTGATCTCTGATTTCCCCCTTTATAAATTGTGGCATATTTTCCCCAACTTTTTAGTTTGGCGTGATCCAAACCTTTGTTTTTTTTAAATTTAGAGTACCCAATTCATTTTTACGAATTAAGGGACAATTTAGCATGGCCAATCCACCTATCCTGCACATCTTTAAGTTGTGGGAGCGAAACCCACGCAAACACAGGGAGAATGTGCAAACTTCACACGGACAGTGTCCCAGAGCCGGGATCAAACCTGGGACCTCAGCGCCCTGATGCAGCAGTGCTAACCACTGCACCACTGTGCTGCCCTCGTGATCCAAACCTTCATTAATAATTTCACAGCAAACTCAAGGTAGGGTAAAATAATAGGGTCTGTAGCAAACAATTTTGGTTGTCTGTAGAACGTTTTAGTCTGACAAAGACAAAAGGATTGGCAGGTTGTGGCTGAAAGGGATCTCTCTTGCTCTAAGCAATTTTTACAAGAAATCTCTATACAATAGTACAGCAAATATCCCTGTGTTTGCTAACTTTATTTATAAGTGGCTTTTGATCTGTAATTGACTTTACTTAATTGGAAACAGAAAATATAAAAGTTAGTAGTTAAAATGTTTCTTTTTATTTTAAGAATTGTTTAACTGTTAATTGAAAAGCTACTTTTTTTGTGCTGTTAATATGGCTAATACTGTGTTTCGTTCCATATAAAATATCCCTATTTGTCACTGGAATCACCCCTGGGGCGAAGTATACTTTCTTCACAGTTTTACAAATTGAAAAATTGTTGGGTCTTACCAGTTCCCTAACATAAATTGGGGTCTGGTCCGGTACCATCACATAATTGATCGCCATTCACTGCTTCATTCCGAATGGCGATGCCTTGACCAACCAGAGTTAGACTGCCTTGTTTAAATTTTAAACACTGCTTGACAGTTAACTGTCAGTCACCATTCTCCATGGCAACACCTCAGAGTCCTGTTTCCAACCGAACAACACTCTTATACAGTATAAAGTTGTTGTTTCCCCTGACGTTGGTATTCTGGCAATTGTCCTGATGAGTGCAAGGCCAAAAGCTTCAATATAACATATTTTTTCAGCACTCGCATTCTATTTTACATAACATTTAGATTAGAACTGTTATATTTTGAACTAATCAATCATTTTATCCTGCAAACAGTTCCTCAAGTTTGCCCAAGTCTTCAGCTGGTAAATGCACTGCATGGAGTGGTCACAAACCAGCTTTAATCACTGACTTGTGCTGAATGTGTTGCTATCATTCAAGGAGGCAATGGATGCATTACTGTATGTTATGACACCCTGGGCTAGTGCGCGGTCAATTCCAGCCCCACCTTACCCAGAGTTGCAACACCATTGAATTAACCAATAATTCTTCGAAAACTGCCCAAAGTCTTTGGCCCTTGGCTGCCCAATAATTACAGTCAGCAGGCTTGTAAATTTAAAAACAATTACTGTTTATTTATAATTGGAACTATAATGATTATGCAGCAAATACAACTGGTTAACTGTTATCTAATTCTTAATCTCCAACTTTAACTTGTCTGCCCACCCACACACACAAGGCAGACAAACACAAAGGGGAGAAAAGGACTGAAAGTAGTAAGTACAAGGAAAAAGAGTTTTTGCTTCAGATACTTGTCTTTAAGCAGACTTTCCTTCAAAGTAAGCTTTCAAATCCAGTTATCTGTTTGCAGTCTGTAATGGTTTCACTGTAGATTCTTTCTGGTCTCTGCAGTTTCAGAAATGCAGCAACTCACAGCCTTTCTGAAGAAAACACCAGGGTTTCCAGGATCCAACTCTGCCTTCCTTAGGTCTCTGAAAATCATCCCACCCAGGCAGGATCCAATCACCGCCTGGTACCAGGCAGAATACAGCCTTTTGGCCAATTCATCAAACTGAGCCCCATCCCATCTCTCAGGAGCGAAAAGGGTTTAGTTCTGCTGTCCAAAGCTACCAGCACCATGTGCTATGTTGCAATTTCTTGAATTCCTCATTCTCTCTGCTGCTTGACTCAAAGATACATGCTGTTAGGCCATCCTGGGCTAGTGCCTGGTCAATTCCAGCCCCACATGCCCCAGAGTCACAGCACAAGTGAATTAATTAATAATTCTTATAAAAATACCCAAAATGTTTGGCCTTTGGATGTCCAGTAATTACAGTCGCGAAGTTTGTAAATATAAGCACAATACTGTTTATTTAATGACAAGAACTATAATGAAATATGTAGCAAATACAGCTGGTTAATGATTATCTAATTCCAAATATCCCATTTTAACTTTCCCCCACCCTATACACACATACACACAAGACAGTCAAACACAGAGGGGTGGAAAGGGGTAAAAATCATAAGTTTCAGATGATGGTTTTCAGCCCACCTCCTTCACAACAAGCTTGCAGGTTAAACTCTCTGCAGCCTATATTTGTCTTCTCTGTAGATTCACTCATTCATTCAGGTTCTCTGTAGTTTAGAAACTCAATACACACATTGGCGAGAGATAGGCAGGTCTGGTCTTTATTTGCACAGTCTAATTTTTCTCCTATTCAGAAAAAACAGCGCTCAAAGCAGCTTTTCTGGAGAGTGAAAGCAGATCTTGGTCTTTGTGCTTCCAGAATCAAACTTAAACTTCTTAGGTCTCTGAAATGCATTCCACTGGGATAGGATCATTTCACCACCTGTTACCAAGCAGAACACATCCTGTTAGGCCAATTTATTGGCCAGTTGCCAATCAATCAAACCAAGTCCCAACCCCATCTCTCTCTATGGTGTCAACAAGACTGCAGCTCTAGTTTAAGCCAGCAAAGCTGTAACTACTTGATTATTCTGCTTGAATTAAAGATATTGGCTGTTTGCCTTAAAGAGACATGTCCATTAATCATCCATGCCTCAAAAGTTTAACTGCAAATTAAAAGAAAGGGGAAATAAGGGATTACACGGGAAGGACCCATTCAATGTCCATTAAGCATCCAGGGATCAAAAATGATAACGGCAAACACGCTTTTGGTCAAATTGATTACTAGGCTGGCCAACTCCAGTTGTCGGAATAGCTCCAGTTGCTCCATATGTTCTTCCCACGAGTCACTATGCACTACCACATCGTCCAAGTAGACCGCACAGTGAGGCACTCCAGCCACTATTTGGATATAAGCCACTGGAATGTTGCTGGTGCATTGTTCAGTCCAAATGGCGTTAGCCTGCATTGAAACAACCCTTGCTGTGTTACAAAAGCAGATCTCTCCCTCACCCTGGGTGTTAACGGGACTTGCCAATATCCTTTCAACAGATCAATCTTTGACAGGAAGGAGGCACTACCTATTCTACCAATGCAGCCTTCCAATATTGGAATTGGATATAAATCTGTTTTGGTGATGGCATTTATTTTCCAGTATTCTACGCAGAACCTTATGGTTCCACCGGCTTAGGCACTAATACTACCGGTGAGTTCCAATTGCTCATACTGGGCTCAATTAAATAATTTTCCAACATATATTGGATCTCTGCCTGTAACGGAGCCAGTTATTGTGGATTCGGCCGATATGGCTGTTGCTTTATTAGTTTGGAGATTCCTATGACTACATCATGACGAGTTAACAGAGCAGGTCTTTTTCCCTTTGTGTCCAGATCTCAACTCTACTTTCCTTAGGTCTCTGGAAATCATCCCACTCAGGCAGGATCCAAATGCCACATGTTACTGGGAATAATACAGCCTTTTGGCCAATTCATTGGCCATTAACCAATCAATCGAACTGAATCCCATCCGGTCTGTCAGGAGCCACAAAGTCTGGGTTCAGTTGTCCAAAGCTAGCATACATGTCCATTAAGCATCCACGGATCAAAAATGATAACGAAAAAATAAAGATAGGGGAAATAAGGGAATCAGCAGGAAGACCCCTTGCACCGTTGGTGTTGTGTGAAGGAAACAACTGACAAACATTTGAACTCCTAGTCTCTATAAAACTCACTTCCTAAAAATTCACTAATAGCTTGTGAGGACCAGCAGTAATGCCCTCCACAGTATGATAGCCCACTGATCCTCACTTTTGATGTCCACACACAAATAATTGGTTCCCAACATCCACAAAACAAAGCCCAGTGTAATTTGCTGCCTTTAGAGGAGGATAGGAGAAAAAACGCTTATTTGTGCATTCATTTTAAATAATAAAGGATTTGTAGTACTGACTTGTTACCACGAGGTGTCCTAGCTGTGCTTATTTGCAAAGAGCATCGGAGATGTACATTTATATCAACAACTTTGACCACTTCTTCTCTCCTGCTAATTAGCTATCCCTGAGATGTCTTTCCAGCTACTCCATTTGACCAGTCCTCCATATAACTGCAGTTTTGAAACTAAATACTAATCATCCACTGTAGTATCAAGTAAAAAAGAGGAAGAGCAACAAAATATGTTTTAATTTAATGATGTTTGCCAAAATATTGCTAGAAATGGAAACTAACTTAGTTCTTTAGCTGAGATGATTGATGAGTTTTGTATTTTATTTCAGGTAAAAGCAAGAGAAAAGGCAGGGTGGCTCCGATGCCTGATGAAATTACTCAGCTACTTGCTGGAATAAATTTACAACCTTCCCATAAAGATGAAGTTGCAGCAGGAAGTGAACCTGTTGAAAAATGCATAAGTCAAGAGGCAAATCCCTCCAACTCCCCTCATTGGAATCTTTCCATTGGCTTTTCTGCTGAAGACACTCAGATTCCCAAAGAATTCTGGAGGAAATCTCCAAATCAAATTGAACAACCTGCAGTTAGATACAGTGCAGAAATAGGAAAATCTAACTGTGAGTCTCTCTCTCTTACAGAATCAGAAAATACACTTAATGCTAATGCCCTATCCCCCTCAGCTTCTATGTTAGTTGCAGAGATGCATTTGAGTGGCATTGACTGGAGTCAATCATTTAGTACACCACTATCAGAGTGCAGTCTGATAATTCAAGCTGTAACGCCTGAACAAACTCACTTGGTCATTGATAAGTCCTGTCTTCCCATGGGCTCTATCAATAAACTGATAGAAGACGGGGCATTGAATGAAAATGCTGCAGAGTCGAGGCAAGATCCAGTTCAGAAAAATATGAGGGAATTATTTCATGAGGATGCAACAATGCTGGGTGATCTCTATCATTTATCCTTAAAAGACCGAATTCTATTAAAGAACTCATATCAGTTTTTATCTCTGCGTCAATCAGATACTAATTCCAGTGGAACCGGCTCCCTGTCATGTTCATCTGGTTGTACAAGTGATGGGTCATCTCCGAAAGCTGTTGTTGAGCCTCTTATTCAAGGAAAATTCGCAAATAATTTAATTTATTGGAATAAAGAGGGATTCCCTGATTCTGACTTCTCAGAAACTCCATGCTACCAACAAGAGGACCCAACTGCAACTCGCCATACCAGGCCATTAACTCAGTTAGGTAAAGAGAATTTAATGGACTCAATGGAGGTGGATTTTGGAATACATGATCCAGCTATGTATTCATACCAAGCTTCAAGGACAGATAACATTTCATTTAAACTGAAGGAAAACAAATCAGCCAAACCACGCAGAATGAAACTAGTGAATGGAAATGCTTCAACAGTTCCAAAAAAAAGTGTTTGTCACAAAGTATCATCATCCAGCGATGACAGTGATACTGAGAATTCAAGAATGATACAAAAGCTTGGTGTGAAACCCAGAGCTGCAGAGAGCACTGTGATGTCATCCTGCATTGCAAATCACAGCCAAGTATGGACTCAGCAGACCGAAGCCAGACCTGTCATTGGTAGAGCAGGTCACACCAGGATAGACACTGAATGCATTGAACTCAAAGTCGTCAGCAATGTTGGTGTTGGGAAAACTGAGCAAAATGCATTAATGCAGAAGCACAGCAAAGCTCGTAGCAAAATCTTAACATCCCAGAAAAATACCTCTGCTGCTAAAACAGAGAGTGGGAGCAGTGCTGTCCTGCCAAGACCTGATCTGAGCAGTGTGCCCATTTTCAAGCAGCTCGGTGACGATGATGATGATTCCATCATAGTAATAAGTGACAGCCCCATTCCATTGTCAGAAAGGCTGAAGCTTTGACTCACAAGTATTTGAATTGTTACTCAAATGCATACACTCAAGAATAGGTTAGAAGCTTTGTAGTTTATTTTAAATTAGATGTTCTATGTTTTGGTTATTTTGAATGTCTAGTGTAGAAATGTATATAACAGACACATTTATCCCCCAACATTTTCCAATAAAATGGATAACAATGCTGTAAACTGCCAGACATTTACAATGTTCCCATGCTGTAAATTTAACAAATGATCACAAGGATAAATAACTTACGATATTCCTTATCCTAGACCAGGAAAATGCTCTATGTGTGAATAGGTGGATGCACCCGCCCTCCCAAGCTATCCTTAAAAGACCAAATTCGATAAAATGAGTGTGGTGCCAAAATATACAGCCTGGCCTGCCTTATTTCAATAAATACTCGAGGGTCAATTGGACTTGTTAACAAGTCAATGGAACTCTATAATATGTTGCTATCACCATAATATGGTTGGAGTAGGCAGTCGGATGGGAGTGAACAAGTCTATTTTTTTACGATTGTAAAGGGTGGTGCAATTAGCGCATTGGGGTCAGCCCAAGATAGCAGCCACCTTTCTTCCTACCCATCTGCTCAATAAAACCCACCACTGCTGTCCCCCTTCCTAAACTCAGCCCTTCTCCGCCTGATATCCCAGACTTACCTTGCTCCAGATCCATTCACCTTCTTGGGCCTCCTTGCAGTCCTGGCAGCACCCACTAATGTGCTCTTGGAGCTGGTGGCCAATCCAATCGGCCAGCAGCTTCTAAATGCAGGATTTCCTTCTAAGTGAGAGGCAATAGTCCCACGCTGCACATGCATTCAAGAACATTTTTATTTCCACTCCTCTCTTTTTGAGTCTCTGAACCATGCACCTTTCCCAGTAAAGAGAACGCATCTGAATGCTGCACTTGATTAACACGTGTTAAGTGAATTGGACATTCTGAAATCTCCCTCAGTGTATTCAAACATGAGCAGAAATGTGACGACTCGGGGATTTTCACAGTAACTTCATTGCAGTGTCATTGTAAGCCTACTTGTGACACTAATAAAGATTATTATTAGCTACATGTAAGTGTGGGTAAACAGCTTAGATGATTTATAAGCCGATTGTTTTTTCCATTCCTCCCAGAATCATGCTCTGAGGAAATGCCTCTTATCATAAGACCGTAAGACATAGGAGCAGAATTAGGCCACTTGGCCCATCGAGTCTGTTCCGCCATTCAATCATGGCTGATATTTTCTCATCCCGGTTCTCCTGCCTTCTCCCCATGACCGCTGATCCCCTTTATTAATCAAGAACCTATCTATCTCTGTCTTAAAGAGACTCAGTGAATTGGCCTCCACAACCTTCTGCGGCAAAGAGTTCCACAGATTCACCACCCTCTGGCTGAAGAAATTCCTCATCTCTGTTTTAAAGGATCGTCCCTTTAACCTGAGATGGTGTCCTCTGGTTCTAGGTTTCCCTACAAATGGAATCATCCTCTCCACGCCCACTCTATCCAGGCCTCGCAGTATCTTGTATGTTTCAATAAGATCCCCTCTCATCCTTCTAAACTCCAATGAGTACAGACCCAGAGTCCTCAACCGTTCCTCATTTGACAAGGTCTTAATTCCAGGGATCATTCTTGTGAACCTCCTCTGGACCCTTTCTAAAGCCAGCACATCCTTCCTAAGATATAGGGTGCAAAACTGCTCACAATATTCCAAATGGGATCTGCATTATCTGCATATTCTCACTGTTGGTTCAAACAAAATCAGATGTAATTTTTCATCTTACAACGGATTCCTGTTTTAAAAGGGCATTATAAATACAAATTGTAGATGACAGTCTCTTGACACCATATTACAATGCATATTCAGCTTTATGGAAGAACCAGGAATTGCTGTATTTCTAGATTATATTTTTAATTCACTGCCAGTTTTACCCTGGTTTTTCCTCCGCCTTTTCTAGGCCACAGGTATTTACTGGAGCCATTAAATGTGAACCATGTAAAGTGAATGATTATACCTACTCCAAAACGGTTAGATTAACAGACACGCTATTTTGTAGACTCCTCTGTGAAGTGGTAGATATCAGGATTTTTAGTTGTGTAAAATTGATGTCAATATTGCAACAATCGGCTGCATTTTGTTAAGCTATTTATACACTTATTTTTCAAAACAATTGACTCGGGTATCGCCTTTCACAGCTTTGGGTTGTCCCACAGCACTTGGTCAATGAAGTACCTTTGAAGTGTAGCCACTGTACAAAATGTCACAGCTAAGCTGCACACAGCAAGCTCTCAAAACATCAATGTTGTAATGACCAGTAATTACTTTTTTAGTGATTTTGATTGAGGGATGAATATTGATTCGGCCAGTAGGTATAGCTCTTCTGCTGTACTTTAAAATATTACCATGGCATCTTTTACATCCTGTCGGCCCATAGGACCTCGGTATAATGTATCATCCAAAAGATGGTACCTCCAACAAACCCCCTGCACTGAAATGTCAGTCTATCTGTTTTTGCACATGCCTCTGGAGTGGGACTTCAGCCTACAGCCTCGTGACTTGGAAAGAGTGCCACCGACTAAACCACATCTGATTACTGTCAATGTGAAATTCAACTTGGTTATTCTCTGTAAATAATTTTTTTCATTTCTAATAGGATCAGGCAAATGTTTAGTAAACAGAGTATGAGTTGTAGGAGGATAAGCAAAATAAGGAAAAGGGATTGAATATGGCATGTTTGTAACTTTCTGTCTCAAGAGTGCACTGAACCATAAACAAACCATCAAAGAAAATCAAAGTGGATACATTCATTTAAACTGAGGGTGTTGGTAAAGTAAGCGGTGTTGATTAAACAGGCTGCTTTGCCCTGGATGGTATCGAGCTTCTTGAGTGTTAGAATTGCACTCCTCCACAACCTTATCTACATATCTGTAAGTTCCTATAGTTGTGTCTTTTCGATTTCTTTCTTTGCTATTGTATACAAAAGTATATATATATATAATATATATATTCTGTAGATATCGTTATATTACTGTACAATGTTTCTTTACAATGTTACTATAAATACAAACCAATAAAAGTACTTTTTAAAAATTGCACTCATCCAAGCAAGTGGAAAGTATTCCATCACGCCCCTGACTTGTGCCTTTTAGGTGGTAGATAGACTTTAAGAGTCAGAATGTGCTCTATTTGCCAAATACTATCCAATCCTGCTCTTGGAGCCACAATATTTGGATGGCTTGATCATTTAAGTTTCTGGTCAGTGGTAACCTCCCAAGATGTTGATTGTCTTGTGATGAAAGCTTGGCTGAGCATAGTGGACAGTAACCTAGATTACTCCTAAAGTACGCTGCTTTGGAGGGGGGCAGAGCATCGCGAAAGCAGCGCCACCCCTGATTTCGCCAGAAACGGTGATTCTCCGCACGATCGCTGAGCGCGATTTCAGCGACCAGAAAATCCCGCCCAACGTCTCTGGAATCAATCTAGTGAACCTTCTCTGAACTGCTTCCAAAACTGTGCACTGTAGTCGAGATGCAGTCTCACCAATGCCTTGTACAGTTGCAAGAACACTTCTTTACCGTTATGCTCTATTCTTTTAGCTATAAATGCCAACATTCTATTTGCTTTCTTTATTACCTGCTGTACCAGCATGCCAGTTTTCGATGACTTATCGACGAGGACACCCAGCTCCCTCTGAACTGGAGCAGCCCGAATTCTCTCCCCATTTAGATAATAAGTTGCCTTTCCATTTTTCTGACGGAAATGGGAGCACCCAGAGGAAACCCCGCAGACACGAGGAGAATATGAAGTCTACGCACAGACAATGACCCAAGCCAGGAATCGAACCCGGGACCCTTATGTTTAACCGATGTTAAACTAACTGGTCTGTAATTTCCTACATTCTGCCACCCTTCCTTTTTGAATAAGGGCGTTACATTAGCATTTTTACAATCCACTGGAACCTTTCCCGTATCTGGGGCATTTTGGAATTATATAACCAGTGGATACACTATCTCTGCTGCCACTTCCTTTAACACCCTAGGCTTCACGGCGCCGAGGACCCTGGTTCGATCCTGGCCCCGGGTCACTGCCCATGTGGAGTTTGCACATTCTCCCCATGTCTGCGTGGGTCTCACCTCAACCCAAAGATGTGCCTGCCAGATGAATTGGCCATGCTAAATTGCCCCTTAATTGGAAAAAAAAGAATTGGGTACTCTAAATTTATTATTTTTAAAACACCCTAGGATGTCGGCAATCAGGCTTGGGGGATCTGTCTGCCCTCCATCCCAATAGTTGGTTGAGTACTGTTTCCGTATTGATGCTGATTGTTCTAAGTTCCACCCTTTCAATTCCCTCTGAATTGCCCGTTCCTACAGGAATGGTGCAACTGTCCTCCACGGTGAAAACTGAGATGAAATATTGATTCAGCAACTCTGCCATTTCTGTGTTCCCCACTGTTAACTCTCCAGTTTCATCTTCCAAGGAACCAACATTCACTTTAACGACTCTCTTCCCTTTTATGTCCTTAAAGAAGCTTTTGCTATCCTTTTTGATATTTTGCACTAGCTTTATTTCTTACTTTATCTTAGCTCTTTTTATTACTTTTTTAGTAACCCTTTGTTTACATTTGAAAGTTTCCAAATTTCCAGCCTGCCACTGGCCTTTGAAACATGGTATACCTTAACTTTTGTCCTTATAATGTCCTTAACCACCTTGCTTAGCCATGGATGTTTTCCACCCCTCTCTGGAATATATTTTAGTTCAACGGAATTTGAGTATCTCCTTAAACAATGCCACTGCTTGTTAGCTGTTCCACCTTTTAGCCTTCCTGCCCACTCTACTCGGGCCAAATCTGTCCGCATGCCTGTGTAATTATCTTTGTTTAATTTCAGAAAGCTGGTGTGGGACTCTTGCTTTGTCGCTCCCAAACTGAATTTTGAATTTTATCATACTATGGTCACTATTCCCTAGAGGATCCTTAACTATGAGGTCATCAATTTTACCACAGAACATCTAGCTTATGTGCCCGTATCTCATACAGTTATGATTGTGTGGGTTAATAAGTCCAATTTTCTGCTGTTGTAAATGGGAACAAATTAGATCTGCTGGACAAATTATTATCAACATTAAACAGGCAAATCTAACTAACATTGTGTGCTATTTGAGGCCTACCACAGCAATTTTGGTTGCAGTAACAATAATGCAAAGTGGATAAACCTATTATATAAACCGATTTTCTATTCTGTGCTACATTCTACCTCCTATTTCATTTTACCTTAGTTATGAATCTCATCCAATGTAGAAGCATGTCAAATTTTCCTGAAAATACAAGTAGAAATGTTTTACTGTTTCCACTGTTCATTTTATTACTGCCTGCAAAAGAACTCCATGAGCTGTGGTATACACTGCCTCCCTTTTCTGGTTTCTATATTGACAATGCTTTTCACCAAGTTTTAATTCTGCAAATATTCACTCACTTAAATGTTTGCCTTGAACAAATAAATTTCCTGATCTGCAGCTTGGAGGTAAGACCATTTAAAGTAGTTTACGGCTTTCTGGAGTGCTCTGAGTTTAGGCGCTGAAATAAAATCTAGTCAATGTATTTTTATCAAAACTTGTGAACATATTCAACAACGTTATTCATTTTAGAAACATATTACTCTGCCTCGATATACCAATGGAACAATAATTTCAATCCATGCTGTCATGGTCCTATTTGGAACAATTTTCCAGGCTTGTATTCCCAGCCAAATGTCGATTGAGTGGTTTTAGAAGCTACTTCCCAATTATCAAAAGTGCATAGTAAGCTTAAATTTGGTCCTTTATCATGGCCAAGAAATGTGACAGTTTCCGACACCAGATTTGTCTAAAGTCGGGGAATAAAAGTTGTTGCTAGTTGGGGTATCAAATACTGCTCAATAACATTTATTATAATAATAATCTTTATTATTGTCACAAGTGGACTTGCATTAACACTGCAATAAAGTTACTGTGAAAAGTCCCTCGTCGCCACATTCCGACGCCTGGTCAGGTACACTGAGGGAGAATTCAGAATGTCCAATTCACCTAAGAGCACGTCTTTCGGGACTTGTGGGAGGAAACCGGAGCACCTGGAGGAAACCCACGCAGACACGGAGAACGAGCAGACTCCGCACTGACAGTGACCCAAGCCGGAAGTGAACCTGGGACCCTGGCACTGCTAACTACTGTGCTACCGTGGCACACAACAGATGCCATTTGCTTTTCAAATAATTGAACCTTTTTCAGCTCGAGGGCCCAACATTTTTTAAAAACCTGTCCATTCACAGGATGTGGGTGTCACTGACTAGCACTTATTGTCAATCCCTAATCACCCTTGAAAAGGGTAGTGGTCATCTGCTTTCTACTTGCATTTATATAACACTTTCCAGCAACTCATCATCCCAATACATGTCACAGTCACTTATATATTCTTGAAATGTGGGCACTATTATGTATGTAATATGGCAGCCAATGTATGCGCAGCACGATTCCACAAACCCAATGTTTCAATGACCATACAATCAGTATAGTTGAGTTTGCAGAATAAATATTGCTCAAAACATTAGAGAAATCCCTTGCTTTTCTTCCTGAGAGGGTAGATAGGAACTTGTTTAATATACTTCCAAAAGATGGCACTCCAAACAATGCAATGCTCCCACAGTGGCACACTGGAATTCCAGTCTACATTTTGTGCTCAAGCCTATGAAGTGGGACATGAACCCATATTCTTCTGATTAAAATATGTGAGTGCTCCCACTAAGCCATGGCTAACACCTAAACTTGCTTCCCATTTTTGAAGATTTCTGGGGACAAATGGTTATTTCCTGTCTTCTTAAACCCTTCAGCAATCTGATCACCTATGTCCTTACCAGCCTCACTGGCTCTGCCACGAGTCTGCATGCCGAACTAATCTTGTCTTTTCATCCATCCTGTTTGTAGTGTTCGCATGGTTGTGTTGTAATTCACCGATTGACCACTAGGAGTCGCATTAGTACATAAGTGACTGTTAAGAGTCAGGTGACCTCAGACTGATGAGGGTGTTGGGTGAGAGGTTACTTGTGCATGCTCATACTGGTATTCATCTGTTCTTTTGTATATATTTGATCCACAGTTAATGTTAATAAATAATTAATAGCTTTAGCTACAAATGTTCTTGTAATTATAAATCAGGCCATTTGACAAGAACATCACACTGTTCTCCTCTGCTGCCATCATCCACTCCTACTTTTGTCACAATCCTCACTACTCCATTTCCCGCTCCTTGTTGCTCTTGCCCCCTCACTTCCACAGTATTAGTTTCTTTCCATTCCATTCTGCCAGTTCTGTTGCAAGATTGATATGTATTGTCCCCTCACCATTGCCAATCAGCCCTAAACAAAGTCATCACTATTATTCTTAACAATAAAGCATGTAATTCATCCTTTTGATGCAATTATGCCCATAACCATGAAATTAGACTGGAAATCCCAATAACCCTCACAAAACTGTCTAATAAAAATGAACTTTGAGTTATTTAATCACTAAATCAACTCATTTAACATATGGTGCATTAAATGGGATAAAACATTGTAACCACAAAGTTAGTAATATAAGCATTTTGATGGGTGAGCTTCTAATTTTCTTGAATAAAAATATGTTCTTTGGGTGGAATCTTACCAAAGGGAAATTTCACGCCTCTTTAAAGGTTTTTTTCTTTTTGTGAATCATGCCACGCTTGTGGCCTCCTGTTGACTCGCAAGCCCCAGGGTAACGTAATCACTGCAATCAATGGGGATCTCCATTTAAACACTGCCCCAGCACTTGTTCCAGATCTAACCAAGAGTAAGGAAGCAAGGGAGCCTGCTCCAAGATTCTCAAAGGGAGCCCTCACCAGACTCTGGGATGGAGTGCACGAGAGGCAGGACCTCCTGTACCTATGAAGGGTCCATCCAGCAAGATGACCACCCGGCCTGGGAGGCTGTGGCTGTGTTAGTCAGTGCCAGCTCCCTGCTGGAGAGAATGGGGCAGCAATGTCTGAAAAATTAAGTTACCTTCTTTGTACGGTGTCGCCATCTCAGATGGCCACCTGCAAAGGACCATGGGAATTATGACCAACCCAGGACTCAGACACACTCAGAGCTTGTGTGTGTATTTGCAACCCAGATAGCTAGACGCAATCAAAACCCCCTCTCATTTGTATTCAAATGGCCCATTTCCCCAGAACAAAAGGACTGTACTCAGACAACCGATACAGATGCAGATTAACCGGCGGCACTCCCTTTGCTAAGAAAGCCCAAACAGCCAAGGTCAATAACCACTCAGGACACGTCCAGCCATCAAGGCACCCGCCCCTTTATTGGCCAAAATCGAAGGCAGTGATCGGATCCTGTCGAATTATTGGGCCCAAAGCTAAGGACCGCCCCAAAGAGCGCGAAATCGCAGAGGGATAAAAAGAGACACAGCCATATGTTCGGTCTCTCTTGACCCTGGCCTACACCTAAAACCAAGTGTAGCATTACGACCAGAAGACAAGTTCAAGACCAACGATCGCTACCAGATGGATGAGCCCAGCAGAAACGAGGCCACTTCTTCTACCCAGCCACGCAAGATCCTAACAAAGGCCTTGTTCACCTGCAAAGAGCCGGTTGCCCTGAAGTTAAGTATAGGTTATTGTAGTTGTTAGGTGTAGTTTAACTTGTAGTGTTTTATGTTGCATGTCCAAGTAATCCTTGTGTGTAAATAAACTATCTTTGAACTTGAACTGACTAACTGATTGTTTGGTCTTTGATCGATATCCTTGTGGTGGTATCATTTGATACCTGGCGACTCCGAAAAGCAATATATCATTAATAACTGCCATATCTAGTTAATTTGGCAACATTATTGGTGCCGATTGGTGGGATAGTATTCCACTCATTAAAAAGAGCAGCACTATTGGTGACTCCAGTGCCGATTGGCAACAACGGCCAGGGTAAATCTGCCATCTCCAGTTTCGCGCTGCACCCCTTCACTCACCCCTCACACCTCCAATGTGATCTCTCAACCAGCCACATCTGTCACAGGGGTGCCAACACTTGTCACAAGGCCTTCCCGCACCCATCTCCATAGTGTCCCCCCCCAGTATCTACTCTGCTCCTCTCAGGTCCCACGCATCCACTGCTCTGACTGGCGGGACACATGACTACAATCTCCCCATCTGACTCCCCACAGGACAATCATGAACACAACAGATGTGAGCGGGCACAGCCATCTGAAGTGATCAATGAGCTCCAATGCCTCACCCTATTTGAGGAAAGAACCATTGAGTTGATTGGGAAGGAGCAGAGGGTGAAATGGGGACAGAAAATCTCAGGACACATAGTCATACCACTACCTCATGTGAGTAAACATTTTGCATCATTTATCCCCGTGATGTATTAATGCCATCTCCCATCCCTTGCAGGGCAGTCCGAACCATCTTCATGCCCCTTGGATACCACAGACCTGAGCAACTCCGAGGGAGAATTCTCAGACATCAGCACCAAAGATGCATCACATCTATCACCCATACCCTTGGAGCACAGATACTCATACCTTGATGGGATTAACTAGTAGGCAGGCTACTCAGGGTCACTCACTGTGAGCAACTCTCAGCTGCTGATCCACAGCAGGAGGGATACCAGAGCCCAGGACACTGCTGAGCCCCTGGCCAATGCTGTGCCCCTGGGCCCGGTCATCTGAGGGCTGCAGAAACTGCAAAGGCAGAGTTGCGAGCATCAAGAAGGGATGACAGCATTCCTCGGACTGAAAGGCTGACAGAAGGCGTCCCATCGCCTTGTGTCCGAGGAGATGATACCGTCACTCCAACTGAATGAAGTCAACACTGAGAGGATGCAGTCCGCAGTGGAGACCTTGGTGCAGGAGGCACACTCTGTTGCGGGGGATGTCCACTCCATGGCTGAGGGCACGAGTTAAATGGTGCAGGCACTTTTGGAAATCCACAAGTGTCAGTGCCAGAGGACGGCGGGGCTTCTGGATCGCACTCCAGCTGCCCCACAATCCCACGGAGGAACCCAGGGGCCATCGGACACCTGAAGGGAAAAGGATTGTCAGGAGCATAGTCCCAGGGCCTTCTATCCAGGGGTCCCTGGGCGTGTCTAGAATGGTAGCACTGCCACACCTGTGCTGGTTGAAAGTACCCCCAACCCTCAAGGGACCCCCCCCCAACCCACCCGGGATGCCCGCCAAGGTCATCTCAGGCAACAGGGCGTCGCAGGCCGCCTCAATCTCAGCTGTGGATCCTGGAGATGTTCCTAGGTATAGCGGGAGGGTGAGGAAGAGTAAGTAACTTGTAATAAACATCACTTTATTCACGAGCGGATCTTCCAAGGATTTCATGGTGCCATGCTCCGCAGATCCCTACGTACACTCGGTGCTTTATCCCTGTGGAGTGTGAGAATGACAGCGCCAAGACTCTCCCATATCCCACTTCCCAAACTGATAATTCTGTAAAGATGCACTGCCTCTGGCAGCTCCTCCACCGCATTAACGCTCAGGCCTCTCATTTCTGCCACAGTGATGAGGATGTCATGGGCTGACAAAGTGTAGAGAGGCTGATCCATCCCTGAGTTTGTTCAGAGGAAACACGAGCAGATGAGGGTTTATCTTGTGTTTTCGAACCCCGTGATAAGCCTGTTCATTGGCAGGACACGTTCATCTTTCTGTCAGGCAGGAATCAGACATATCGCTGAGGAAGAGTGGAGCATCGCTCTCTCCTCAATGCTTATCATCATTCTCCTGCAGAGTCCAACCAATAGCTTTAGCACCCTGCCCGTGAATTTGAGCAACGTCACGAGAACCTACTGCTGATACCACAGTAAGGATGAGATGTCACACCCCACAGTGGGGAAGCTCTTCACTCCCCAATCTTGGTTGTCCCCAAACTGAGAGGTAATGGCTATGGCCTGAAGGCCTTCCTCTTCTTCCACCGCATGTTGTACCTGATCAACCTCTTCCTCATCCAAGGGTATGTGGCATTCCCCCATCTCCTCCTGGTCCAGCTGGTTTCCCCTTCTCAATGCCAATATGCCGAGCACAGCAGACCACCATTATGCGGGACACCCTCTGGGCTGTATTGGAGGGCACTCCCCAATCGGCCCAGGCGCTGGAACCGCATTGTGAGCAGTCCTATCGCCTGCTTGACTAGCGCGCATGTTGAAACATGAGACTTATTACAGCCAGTCTCTGTTTGTGTTTCTGGCCTCCGCACTGGGATCATCAGCCACCTCCTGAGTTGGTATCCCCTATCGTCAAGGAGTCATCCCTCCAGCCGCTGCGCTCCTTCAAAAATGTCTGGAATCCGCGTGCACCCCAAGATGTAACTATCATGGATGCTCCCTGGAAAATGGGCACAGACCTGCATTATGCACATTGTGTGGTCACAAACGGGCCGGGCATTTAAAGAGTTGAATCCCTTGCGGTTCATGAATAACGCAGCATGATGCCATGGAGATCGCAAGGCCAGTGAAGTCCATGGCCCTGGTGTGTTGGTTCCCCTGGTCTCATTCCAAGTTTATACACATGTGGGCCTTCGCATAAAGGGCATCTGTAACCTCCTTAATACATTTGTGGAAAACAGATCACCCGTGTTGTCATGGAACGAGCCGCTCGCAAAAACGTTCAGAGGGATGGTGCCTTTAAGGGCCATGGGCAGTGGGTGTCCTCCCATCCTTTGTAGTGCCATCTCTTGCAGGACATGGCAAAGGTGGTCCACCATCCCCCGAGACAGACACAGTCTTCTCCGGCACTGAAGCTCTGACATCTCCAAGTAGGATGTCCGATGTCAGAATACTCTTTGCTGGTAGTGTCTCCAATGAGGCTCCATCATCTGTAGTGCTGCTCCCAAAACAGCTAGGGTATCAGCCTCCCCTCCTCTGAAAGGTGCTGGCCCTGTCCATAGGCAGTTACACATCAATGTCTCTGCTGCTGCTTGATCGCTGTGAGTAGAAAAGCCAACTCAACAGACTCTATGATTCTCCAGAATCATGCACTGAAAAGCAGAGAACACCAGAGGGAACGATGAGGATTCCTGTCAGGGCCCTGACCCTCAGCCCTCCACACCTCTGGGACATCCAGTTATGCATTTCCTCATTAATGAGTGCCTCTGCACTAAACCTCACACCCTCTCACAGTGCCATTTCCCCACAGTTGTCCCTCAACTCCACCAGGATGAGGCATGTGGATGAGTCTCATTGGCAACTAACCCCCGACCATTGCCCATCCACTCCCAACTCTGGCAATAGATGAACGGGCAGATGAGTGGATGCATGGAACCAGTTTTTCCTTCCTCACTGGTCACATCACAGTCAAACCTCGGTCAGGACGTTGAACTAGGTGAGTGACTATAGACTTCACCATCACACCTTGCATAGGGTACACATCAATATTAACGCTTTGTGAGCATTGGAGTTCAATTTGGGGCCAACACTTAAAAGGGTTAAGTGTCAACTATTTTGTGTAAACCAATTAAATTAAATCAAACAAACTGAAAAGAAGAGACCACCAGAGTGCTTGCTGTGTCCTTCTATGAATATTCACTCCCTCCACCATGAATGCAAAGTAGCAGCAGTGTGTACCGTCTACAAGATGTACTGCAGGAACACACCAAGGCTCCTTGGGCAGCACCTTCCAAACCCACGACCACTACCATCTAGAAGGAGAAGGGCAACTGATGCATGAGAACACCATCACTCATTATCCTGACTTGGAAATATATCACCATTCCTTCACTGTCACTGAGTCAAAATCCTGAAACTCCTTCCCTTATAGCAAAGTGAGTGTACCTACATCACATGCACTGCAAGTGTTCCAAAAGGCAGCTCACCATCACCTTCTCAAGGGCAAATACAGATGGGCAACAAATGATGACCTCGCCAGTGTGGTGAATGTATAATTACTGATAATTGACCAGTGCACTGGGTTATGTTATTAACCCTGTGGGTTCTACCTATGGGCCATTATGTGGCATCACCCACAGGGGATATGTTAGGGCATGTATGGGCTCCGCCCATGGCTCCACCCCCTTTACAGGAAGTAAAAGAGCTGCTGACCTGCGGGGCCGCCTTCAGTGTTGTACCGGTCACAGGCAGGCTCAGTTCTAAGCTGATCTAAACCACAGTTTACTTCTCCACGTGTCTTCGAGTGAATTGATGGCCGCATCAATTTAATCAGCTTAAAATACTACTATGGAATCAGCCCTCAAACCTGACAGACTGGAACTCGATCCCCAGGCCGCGGAGACGAAAGACATTTTTTCACACTGGCTTCAATGCTTCAAGGCCTATCTCACCACGTCGTCTACGCCATCCGTCACTGACGAACAGAAGCTGAGCCTCCTCCACGCACGGGTGAGCCATCGCATTTCTGTCCAGCTCGACGAAGCCGCTTCCTATACAGAGGCCCTGGCACTATTCGAACGCCTCTACGTGCGGCCTGTGAATGAGGTATACGCGCAGCACGTCTTCACCATTCGCCTCCAGCGCCCCGGGGAGTCGCTAGATGATTACCTACGCGCCCTCAAAGCCCTCGCGCGCAACTGTAACTACCAGGCCGTTACAGCCACTCAGCACATGGAGCCCGCCGTCCAAGACGTTTACGTGGCGGGGGTCCAATCAAACTATGTGAGATAGCGCCTGCTCGAAAAAGGGGCCCAGGACCTGGACGACATGGTAAAACTGGCTACCTTTCTGGAGGCCGCTTTTCAGAGCCTTACTGCGTTCCCGGCCGATCACGCGACCCCGCCGTGGCCCCCGACCCGAGACTACCCCAGGCCTGTGCCGCGCGGCTGCCCGCCCATCATGGGGGGGCTACCCTGCTACTTTTGCAGCCAGTACCAACACCCTCGACTGCACAGCCCGCAACGCGAACTGCAGCAGCTGCGGGCGAAAAGGACATTTCGTCAAGGTCTGCCTGGCCAGGTCTAAGAACTCAAACTCGCAGACCCGATCCACAGACTCACAGGCCCGCAGACCCCGCAAGGAGGCAGCGTGTCTGCCGACTCCGCCTCCGCATAACATGTGCGACTCATGGAGGCCGCCATCTTGGCCATCCTCCCCCACGCGGCCAGCCACGTGCAATCCATGGGGGCCGCCATCTTGGACACCACCTTCCTCACCGCCCGCCACGCTCGACCAACTTGGCCGCCATCTGCTTTGCCGCTCAACGCGTACGACCTACACGGACAGCCATCGCGGGGCTGCCCCAGCACCTCCGATCACGCCGCCGGCTACCCACAAATCAGTGCGGTCACCCTGGACCAGTCGCAACCTAAGCACCTCCGGAGCTCCATGATGGCCGTCCGGGTTAACGGGTACGAGACACCTTACCTTTTCGACTCCAGGAACACAGAGAGCTTCATTCACCCGGACATGGTAAGACGCTGCTCGCTCCCAATATTCCCAATGCAACAAACCATATCCCTCGCCTCTGGGTTGCACTCGGTGCAAATCCAAGGGTGCACTACTGCAACCCTAATGATACAGGACGCTGAGTCCGCTAATTTTCAACTATATGTGCTCCCAGACCTCTGCGCTCCTCTCCTTTTGGGACTCGACTTCCAGTGCAACCTCAGGAGCCTAACTCTTAAGTTCGAGGGGCCCCTGCCCCCGCTCACCATATGCAGCCTCGCGAACGTAAAAATCGACCCCTCCCCTTCGCTAACCTCACCGCCGATTGCAAGCCGGTAGACACCAGAAGCAGGCGGTATAGCGTGCAGGACAGGACGTTCATTAGGTCCGAAGTCCAGTGTCTCTTGCGGGAGGGGGTCATAGAGGCCAGCAATAGCCCCTGGAGAGCTCAGGTGGTGGGCGTCAAGACCGGGGAAAAGTTCCGGGTGGTGGTTGACTCCAGCCAGATCACTAACCGCTTTACACAACTTGATGCGTACCCCCTTCCCCGGATAGCAGACATGGTAAATCAGATCGCGCACTACCGCGTGTTCTCCACGGTGGATCTGAAGTCTGCATACCACCAGCTCCCAATCCGCCCAGACGACTGCCACTACACAGCGTTTGAGGCAGACGGCCGCCTTTTCCATTTCATCCGGGTCCCCTTTGGCGTCACGAACGGGGTTTCGGTGTTCCAACGAGCGATGGACCGAATGGTGGACCAGTACAGGCTGCGGGCCACGTTTCCGTACTTGGACAATGTCACCATCTGCGGCCTTGATCAGCAGGACCACGACGCCAACCTCCACCGATTTCTCCAAACCGCCCAAAAACTCAACCTCACCTACAACAAGAAGAAATGCGTTTTCCGCACAACTAGGTTAGCCACCCTCGGCTACGTCGTGGAAAACGGGGTCCTAGGGCCCGACCCTGACCGTATGCACCCCCTCCTGCAACTCCCTCTCCCTCACTGTCCCAAGGCCCAGTGGGTCCCCCAGTATGCGGACAAAGCCCGCCCTATTGACTATTTAAAGCCACCCTTTTTCCACTGGCAGCCGAGGCTCGCCAGGCCTTCAACTGCATCAAGGCAGACATCGCCAAAGCTGCGATGCGCGCGGTGGACGAGTCCGTCCCCTTCCAAGTGGAGAGCGACGCCTCTTGAGGTCACTCTCGCCGCCGCCCTCAACCTTGCAGGCAGACCGGTAGCATTTGTTTCACGCACCCTCACCACCTCCGAAATTCAACACTCCTCGGTCGAAAAAGAAGCCCAAGCCATCGTGGAAGCCGTGCGGCTCTGGAGGCACTACCTCGCTTGTAGGAGGTTTATCCTCGTCACCGATCAACGATCGCTTGCCTTCATGTTTGACAATACGCAGCGGGGCAAGATCAAGAATGATAAGATCTTGAGGTGGAGAATCGAACTCTCCACCTATAATTACGATATAATATATCGTCCTGGGAAGCTCACGAGCCGCCAGATGCCCTGTCCCGCGGCACATGCGCCAGCGCGCAAGATGACCGACTACGGGCTATCCACGATGACCTCTGCCACCTGGGGGTCACCCGGCTCACCCATCACATCAAGGCCCGCAACTTGCCCTACTCCACCGAGGAGGTCAGAGCCATGACCAGGGACTGCCAAATCTGTGCGGAGTGTAAGCCGCACTTCTATCGACCGGATAAGCCCACCTGGTAAAGGCATCCCGGCCCTTTGAACTCCTCAGTATCGATTACAAAGGGCCCATCCCCTCCAATAACTGCAACACATACTTCCTTAACATCATAGATGAGTTCTCCCGCTTCCCGTTTGCCATCCCCTGCCCTGATATGACTACCCCCACTGTCATTAAAGCCCTGCATAGTGTCTTCACCCTGTTTGGTTTCCCCAGTTATGTCCACAGCGAAAGGGGCTCGTCGTTCATGACCGACGAACTGCGTCAGTACCTGCTCAGTAAGGGCATCACCTTGAGCAGGACTACCAGTTATAATCCCAGGGGAAACGGGCAGGTGGAGAGGGAGAACGCGACGGTCTGGAAGACCGTCCTACTGACCCTGCGGTCCAGGAATCTCCCAGTTTCGCACTGGCAGGAGGTCCTCCCCGATGCGCTCCACTCTATTAGGCCCCTCCTTTGCAAAGCCACAAATCAGACTCTTCATGACCGTTTGTTTGTTTTCCCTAGGGGAGTTACCTCAGGAGCCTCGCTTCCGCCCTGGCTGATGACACCGGGTCCAGTCCTCCTCCGAAAACATGTTCGGAGCCATAAGACCGACCCCCAGGTAGTGAGGGTCCAGCTCCTGCACTCCACACTATGCGTACGTCGAACACCCCGATGGCCGGCAAGATACCGTTTCCCTCCGGGACCTGGTGCCCGCAGGCTCCAACACCACTCCCACTACTGCATCCCCCACACTATGTCCCGTCCAACCTCCCATGCTCAGCACCCCCACCCGTATATGGTTCTCACGCTCCCTCCCACCCACCACACCGGTCCACAGGAATGAAGCTCCGGAAGAGCCGCTCCCGGAGTCCACACCTGTGCCTGCTCCGGACCCACTTCCACAGCCACCCGAAGCGGCTGCAACGTACGATCCGGGCACCGGACCGACTGAATCTATGAGCCCGTCACCCCCGCCGGACTTCATTTTTAAACAGGGGGTGAATGTGGTGAATGTATAATTACTGATAATTCACCAGAGCACTGCGTTACGTTATTAACCCTGTGGGCTCTACCTATGGGCCATTGTGTGGCTTCACCCACAGGGGATATGTTGGGGCATGTACGGGCTCCGCCCATGGCTCCACCCCCTTTACAGGAAGTATAAGAGCTGCTGACCTGCGGGGCCGCCTTCAGTGTTGTACCGGTCACGAGCTGCCAGATGCCCTGTCTGCTCAGTTCTAAGCTGATTAAAACCACGGTTTACTTCTCCACGTGTCTTCGAGTGAATTGATGGTCGCATCAGCCAGCGAAGCCTAAATCCCGTTAAAAAAAAATTTTTTTAAAGGGAGCATATCAGGCAGATTGCTGCCTCTTGTGGCAGATGAGGAACAGCAGGTCAGAGTGAAGCCTGCAATTAGCATGACAAGCCCATACCTGGAGGGCATACTCATTCTCCCAGTTCACAAGGACTGCAGAGTTGACAAGCCTTCCATCAGCCTTTCTGCCCACTCATTCCGGACAAATTTCCCTGACAAGTGGGTTTCAATTTCCATTCAGCTTCACCCCTTTTCCTCACAGTTCTGCCTGAGTGTGTGGTTCCATTCACACTGCAGTCGTTCTTCCCCCAAGTAATGCCTCTCATGAGGCAGGGATGTAGCTCATTATTCAGTCCACCACTCTGTCCTTGCAGTCTGGTCTCTCGTGGAACCCCACGCAAGACCCTCTCCAATCAGTTCCTCCCACCCACCCTCCAGCTCCCACCAGGACGGGCCCTCCTTCAGCAGCGATTTGGGCACATGCCCAGCAAGAAAACAATGCCTGCATGCCAGCCTCCAGATCCACTTAAAGATAGGGGCACCCAACATAAAGGGAAGGTAAGATCTGCAACCCCTCCCCCGAGATTGAGAGACGCAGCCCCGGTCTCCGGTTGAACATATCTGTGTCCCTTGCGTCCTCTCCAGTGTGCCCTGAGCACTCACTCACCTACAAAATCCCCCTTGGAGGTGAGGCCGTAAAATTCATGTTCTGTTGTAAATGGTGGCAGCATGGTGTCGCACCAATGTCCGGTGAATATCAGTGAAGGGGGAGAGTCTGGAGAGAGTGCGCGCTAATAGCATGCTAATGTATTGAAATGAGATTCCCGGGCTCCTGCAGCATGTTTCGTGTCACTCCACCACGGGAGAGGGGCGGGGGTGGGAGATGAAAATCGGAAATCCTTGGGCGGGATTCTCCACTCCCGCGCCGAAGTGGCCGCGCCGTCGAGGTTCACAACGGCGCGAAACGGCCCCGATCCCGACCGATTCAGGCCCTGACAATGGGCTAGGATCGGGGCCGCGTCATCTACACGCGCCAGGCCTTGTCGCCCGCATAAAGGCGGCGCTGCATAGATGACGCGGCCGGCGCCGCACAACGGGCGTCATCCACGCATGCGCGGGTTGGCCGGCGCCAACCCGCGCATGCGTGGTTGTCGTCCTCTCTAAATCCGCCCCGCAAGAAGATGGGGGACGGATCTTGCGGGGCCGCGGAAGGAAGGAGGTTCTCCTTCAGAGAGGACGGGCCGACGATCGGTGGGCACCGATCGCGGGCCACCCCACATTCCAGGTGAAGCCCGGTGCAGGATCCCCCCTCGCCCCCCCCACAGGCCGCCCCCCCCCCCCAGCGTTCACGCACCGCCCACGACTGCAGCGACCAGGTGTGGACGGCGCCGGGGGGAACCCGCCGTTTTGGCCTGGCCGCTCGGCCCATCCGTGCCTCAGAATAGCGGGGGTGCCGGAGAATCGCCATTTTGGGTGTCTCCGGCGATTCCCCGGCCTGCGGCCCGCGAAACTCGACCGGGCCGTTCCTGCCGCTTGGGAGAATCGCGGGAGGGCGTCGGACTGGCGTCCCCGGACATTTTGGCGGCCCAGCCGATTCTCCCAACCGGCGTGGGAGTGGAGAATCGCGCCCCATATGTGGGATCAAAATTGCCCCCAATGCCTCTTATCCTTCATATTGCTGCTGTCCCTTGGTGTCGAATTGTACAAAAGATCAAATTACCTACTGGAAATGTAACAGTTGCATGTATTTTTAAGAAAGTATTTATGGATATGCAAAATATATTGATGTAAGTAATGGTGTTTAAGTTTTGAAACCATTTTGTAGGAGTGAAAATTAGTTTTGTGATTTAAAAGAACCTATAGTTGGTGATGTGGGTAATATTTGTTGTACCTCCATAAATAGCAAGAAAATATAAATATAATACATGGGGCGGATTCTCCGTTTCAGAGACTAAGTGGTACAGAATCGGTGGACTCCTATGACAGCAATATTGGCGCCGATCCCGGGGCAATTCCGGAACCGTTAGTGGCCTAGCACCAGCACCATGTGGAACACAGCCCATTCCAATGAAAAACGGTGTTGGATTTGCTGGGGCCAGGATTGGCGTTTGAGAGGCTGACAAGCTGCAGCCATGCATGAGCACACCACTTCCCACACATGCTCAACCCAGCAAACACTGGTTGCATTGGAGCACGCCCATCCTGTTGGTGGATCAGCTGGGGCCAAAGGGTACCTGGGGAAGTAGGGGGTGATCCATACGCCCCGTGACACTCAGTTCACAGTGGGCAATCAGCGGCCACATGACTGCCTGGCAGGCTGCGGCAATGGTGTTCCATGCCCGTCCACCCCAAATGCATGGCCCACCTCCTGGCTAATCCCCCATTACCCCAGCTCTCGCTGAAGCCCCCTGGCCAGCAGCACAACTGTCAGTACACTATGGCAATGTTGGACACTTTCTGTACCCCCTCTCTCGCCCTCATAAGTCACCCGCCTGTGTCCCTATTTTTGAAACCATAAGTGAACCTCACTGTTGGTAATTCGTCCTGGCGGGGGTGGAGTATCGCGGAGACCCTGGAGAATACCGGGTCAGGCCCACTAATGATATCGAACGGCGTTTACTGTACTTGCAGAGTAGAACACACCGGTGCTGATGTCGAGGCACCGGAGGATGGCATTCCGTCGGGCACCCGATGTTGGCCGCGATTTCCGCTTCACACGCCATTCTCCGCCCAATTGCATTCCCCGACTCCGGCGTCGGTCGACGAAGAATCCCGCACAAGGGGCATCGTTCTCCGACCCCCCCGCCGGGTCGGAGAATGGCCGTAGTCTGCCGTGAATCCCGCCCCCGCCCCCGCTGGATTCTCCGGCCCGAATGGGCCGAAGTCCCGCCCAGAAATTGCCTGTCCCGCCGGCGTAAATCAAACCTGGTATTTACCAGCGGGACCAAGCGGCGTGGGCAGGCTCCGGGGTCCTGGGGGGGGCGATCTGACCCCGGGGGGGTGCTCCCACGGTGGCCTGGCCCGCGATCAGGGCCCACCGATCCGCGGGCAGGTCTGTGCCGTGGGGGCACTCTTTCCCTTCCGCCTCCGCTACGGCCTCCACCATGGCGGAGGCGGAAGAGACTCTCCCCACTGCGCATGCGCGGGAAACTGACAGCGGCCGCTGACGCTCCCGCGCATGCGCCGCATTTCCGCGCCAGCTGGCGGGGCAACAAACGCCATTTCCGCCAGCTGGCGGGGCGGAAATCCCTCCGGCGTCGGCCTAGCCCCTCAATGTTGGGGCTCGGCCGCCAAAGATGCGGAGCATTCCGCACCTTTGGGCTGGCGCGATGCCCGTCTGATTGGCGCCGTGTTTGGCGCCAGTCGGCGGACATCGCGCCGTTGGGGGAGTATTTCGCCCAAGGTCTTTTTTTAAAAAAAATAATTTTAGGATACCCAATTAATTTTTCCAATTAAGGGGCAATTTAGCGTGGCCAATCCACCTAACCTGCACATCTTTGGGTTGTGGGGGCGAAACCCACACAAACACGGGGAGAATGTGCAAACTCCACACGGACAGTGACCCAGAGCCGGGATCGAACCTGGGACCTCAGCGCTGTGAGGCAGCTATGCTAACCCACTGCGCCACCGTGCTGCCCCCAAGGCCTCTTTTTGTGGACTTCCATTGAAAAGCTATAAGCATTTCAAAATAAATCTATTTTACTGTCATTCATATAAATCTGTGTTCCAGGAATTATTTCTGGTGTACTTGTTTATATATCTGACTAACTGGAGTCTGGTCCTATATGTTCCATTTGGAAAGGAGACAGTTTATTTCACCATTAATACTTAATCAAAGCTCTTCGCAAAGATACTATAATTAATGGAGTGTAGTCACTTAAGTTGTTTGTGAAGTTCATTTGCTTTTAAGCTGCAGGAGCCTCTTTGAACTCCTCCACTGAGCTGTAAATTGACAAAGTCTCACCTCCTTGCTCTCACTAAGAATTTCTCTATCCAGCAGCTTCAAACCAATTTAACACAAAAATAGACAATCAATTCAACTGGAGTGTTGGCCTCCTACCCTATATTGACATGGGAGATGATCAGGGAGGGATTTTATTGCAGGTAGTTTCCTGCTCACAGGCTGTGGCATAATCACAGCTCCAATTGTTTGGTCTCCCGTTTACCAATCGGAGATAAGTGACAGCTTTTCATATTTGGTAATTAAAGAATGGCTCATTGGACATATTAGTCCCTTCGGGAAAGCCATCGGTTATTTTCTCAGATAATTCGGCTTCAATACTAGTATGTTAATGTACTCGCAAAAGCTTGTGCAACCGATGTTTAAACCCTTGCACTGTACCTTGTGCAGTGGGGGAGGTTCGTGTTACAATCGGGCAGGGCAAGCAACGTGCCATGCATGATGTGACATTTCAACAAATACTTATGGTAGAATTTTCTCGGCTTGCCAGGATTTGAACATTTTCCCAGTGAGGTGAGAACATCTCTTTCATTATCATGCACAATAAAATCCCACCAGGAAAAATTGCTACTTGTCCCTAAATGCAGAACAAAGAAAAATCATGAGACTAATTGTGCTTTTGTCTGTGAATTCCTACACTAGATTAGGACCTCTTTAAGACAACTAATGTGCTAGTATCTGAGCAATAACAAATTCCTCACCCAAATATTCATGACATTATGATATCATTGCATTCTACACTTTCTACTGAACTAATAAACTTTTTCTGTGATATTTACAGTAATTATAAGCACATCCTAATTATCTATAGGGACACAGTTGAAGAAAATTATTTTTTCTGTTACTTGAGGCTGGGAGCTACTAAGCAAACCAGGCTAAGTGGATGTTGGGTTTTGCTAAAATTATAGGCAAAAAACCTGATACACAGCTACTTTGTTCCTTAAGTGGAGCCAAATCCTGTCTTCACTCAGCATTCATGCATGTGGAATTTCAGGAAGGGATAATAAGATGATGATCCATTTTCATGCCTTTTCCCCACAACCCTTAATTGACTCCCTTGTTGATCACAAATCTGTCCACCTCAGCCTTGAATATATTCAATGCCCAGCCTCCATTGCTCTCTGTGAAAGAGAATTCCAAAGATTCGTAATGCTTTGAGAGAAGCAATTTCTACTCACGTCAGTCTAAAAATGAGAATTCCCTTATATTTAAACTATGCTCTCTAATTCTAGAGAGAGAACATTCTCTGGGATCTACCCTGCTAAGCCCCCTCAGAATTTTATATATTTCAATCGGATCACCTCTGATTCTTCCAAACTCCAATGATTATCATCCCAAACTGCTCAACGTTCCTCGTAAATCAATCCCTTTGTTCCAGGAATGAGCCTGGTGAACATTCTCTGAACTGCTTTCATGCAAGTATACCCCTCCTTAAGTAAGGAGACCAAAACTAAACAGTACTCAACTGCAGTCTCACCAATGCCGCATACAGTTGTAGTAAGACTTCTCTGCTTTTATAGAATCATAGAATTTACAGTACAGCAGGAGGCCATTTGGTCGGTCGAGTCTGCACTGGGTCTTAGAAAGAACACCCCACTTAAGCCCACATCTCCACCTATCTCCGTAACCCCAACTAACCTTTTTTGACACTAAGGGCAATTTCTCATGACCAATCCACCTAACCTGCACATCCTTGGACTGTGGGAGGAAACCGGAGCACCCGGAGGAAACCCACGCAGACACAGGGAGAAGGTGCAGATTCCGCACAGACAGTGACCCAAGCTGGGACCCTGGAGCTGTGAAGCAACCGTACCATGAGACTTCATGGGGTCCAGAGTCGGTGTTGAGCACTCCCAGAGCAACTCCCCCCCCCGGACTGTATATGACTGTGCTGTCACGTCTGCTGGATCTGTCCTGCCGGTGAGACAGGACATATCCAGGAATGGTGTTAGTGGTGTCTGGAATATTGTCTGTAAGGTATGATTCTGTGAGTATGACTATGTCAACTGTTGCTTAACTAGTCTGTGGGACAGCTCTCCCAACTTTGACACAAGCCCCCAGATGTTAGAAAGGAGG
Organism: Scyliorhinus torazame; assembly: GCF_047496885.1. Classification (NCBI taxonomy): domain Eukaryota; kingdom Metazoa; phylum Chordata; class Chondrichthyes; order Carcharhiniformes; family Scyliorhinidae; genus Scyliorhinus; species Scyliorhinus torazame. The sequence goes on from NC_092710.1 coordinate 164,776,561, forward strand.
ACTTTGCAGGGTCAGCAGGGCTGGTTTTGCCCTTATCATTTCCAGTGTCTGGTTCGATGCCATGCGGTCCATCTGGTTTCATTCTTCTTTTGTGTTTTCATAGCGGTTGAATACAAATGAGTGGCTTCAACCTTCTCACGGGTAATTAAGAATGGGCATAAGTGCCATGAATGAATAAAATTACAATGCAGTATCCAGTAGAGACATTTGAAGGTGTCAAAAATTTTCAGAATGTTCCCAACTCCTCAGCAGGCTTTCCATTGTCTTCATGAACTCTCAAACTTGGCATGCTTCTAGTGCTTCACCAAGCTTCCAGGGCTTCCAAACCCCTGCACCAACAGAGGAAAATGGTGTGCAGAAGGAAACTTGCTTTTTGTCCACCATTTAAAATGGGGAACTCAACCTAACATTGGACATTCCTGACCCACAAAATGGCGAGAAGAAAATGATGTGGGGTTGGAGATGTGACGGAAAATCAGAATTCCTCCAAAAATATTCAAAGTGTGTATTTGCATATCGAAATGCACCTCTGCACCTAGGTGAAAATTCGGCCCCAATCTCTGGCAAAATGTCTGCCCTACAATATTCAAACAGCAGTTTTGAAGGATACCAATGTAAAGTGAACTCCTGTTTTGTGAGTACAATAGCACAGTGTTGAAAAGATTAGTACTCCGACCCGGGTTCGAATCCCTGCTCTGGGCCACTGTCCGTGTGGAGTTTACACATTCTCCCCCTGTCTGCGAGGGCTTCACCCCCACAACCCAAAGATGTGCAAGGTAGGTGGATTGGCCACACTAAATTGCCCCTTAATTGGAAAAAAAATAATTAGGTACTCTAAATTTATTTTAATAAAAAGATTAGCACTCGAGAGGCCTGGGCCAATATTCTGGAGATGTGAATTTAAATTTCATTCTGACATTTTGTGAATTAAATTTAATTAATTAAATGAAGCCGAAATGAAAAACAATCATCAGTAATGGGTACCACAAAGCTATTGTATTTTTGCATTTCATTTGTTCATGGGTCGGATGAGATAAGGTATATGTCAGCTAGGATGAAATCATTGGCGTAGAATAATTACAACACAGGAGATTCAGTCTATTGTGCCTATCTGGTTGACAGAGCTACCCAGTCAAAGCCCACTTTCTTGTATTACGCCCTGCATAGCCCTGCAGATGTCGCAAGTACCTCTTAAATGTGATGAGAATTTCTGCCTCTACCACCTTTCCAGGCAATGAGTTCTAGGTCCCTACCAGCCTCAGGGTGAAAAAATGTTTCCTCATTTACCCTCCAATCCTTCTACCAATTACTTTAAATTGATGCCGCCTGGATTTTTTTCACGCTCTGCTAAGGTAAATAGATCATATTTATATCTGGGTCCCTCATGCACACCTCAAATAAGTAATCTCTCAGCCTCCTCTGGTCGAAGGAAAACAAGGGATGGGAAATGAGGGGGATGTGTTGCAAGATTGAATATGACCAGCAGAATTAGAGAAGATAAAAGGGCCGGGAAAGCGGCAGAAGAACATTGGAATGCCTAATTCTGAAAGTGGCAAAGATGTGGGTGAGAGATTGAACAGCAGATGGCTGAGGGAGGAATGGAGACTGACAATGCCAGAGAGCTGAACATCGGTGGTTATGGTGATGAAAATTTATAGGGCTGCCCAAAATGGAGAGATTCCTGAATCTCTTCCAAACTGATGCCTGTTGGTGCATCCCACTCTTGGTCAGTACACGCATTGAGGCCCTGATTGAAAATACGCTAGTTCAAGAAAATTATGTAGTCCGTCAGGTTCAATCAGGAGAATATATTTGGAAGTGAGCAAGCACCAACATAAGTCACGTGCACAGCAAGCCCTATCTAGTGTGTCTGGCAAATCTGTAGCAACACAAACAAAACCTACCAGTGAGTAATACAGTAGTTGAGCATGCCAGTAAGCTCATGACTGTCTGTCATCAGCCCTCGGGGTGTGGGTGTCTTTGTCAAAGAACTATTATCAAGAAACAAAGAGGATTTGTACTGTATTCAGTGCATATGCAAAGTGATGTGCAACGAGTATACATGAGATACAATCTGAGTGCTGATTTATGCGAACACAAAAATAGTTCAATAATTTTACACTGTAAATATGTTTTACTTGCCTTGTTGGCATGTGTGTTGATTTGAATACATTTGCATATTTGTAATTAAATGTATATTTTGCCAGGCACGAACTGCTGCTCTGTTTCTCTGGTTATGGCAGTCAATATGGTCGCCTTCCTTAATCCTAATTATGTTTGCTTTAGAGTCGCCAGATATCTCTCGATACTGCCACAAGGTTCAAACCCGAATACTGATCAAAGAGCCAATACACCAGTTAGTTAGTTCAAAGTCAATACTGTTTATTTACACACTTAGTAATATCTACTCATGCACAAAGTACTACAAACTAACCTATCTCTAATGCGAACGCCTATACTTAGCTTCGGGTGCCCACTTAGTCAGAGGAACAATGGCCGTTGTTCAGATCTGAGGTTGTTGGGTTCGAAGTGGTACAGGAGAGCAGCTAAGGTCCTCCGTCTGGTAGCGAGCGTTGACCTTGGACTTACTTGCTTCTGGTGCAGCTGTTGGATGTGACTCTCCGCTTTGAGAGCCAAATCCAAGAGAGCGATTCTCTCATGGGGGTTCCTCCTCATACCTGGAGGGGCTTCACGCGCTTTTAGGCAGGCCTTAAACTTGGCCCCAATTAATTGGGCTGCTTCTCGATCACTGGTATTGATCTTGACCAATAAAGGGGTGGGTGCCCTGAAGGCCGGGCGTGTTTTTGGTGGCCGTTGGCCTTGCTTTGTTTGTGCTTTCGGTTGGGGAACTGGTGCTGGGATGTCTGAAACAGTATCGGTTGCTTGAGTGTCTTTCCTTTGTTCCCGGAGATGGGCCATCAATATGTTAATTGACCTTTGTTTCAATTCCGTCTGGGAGCTGTCTCTCCAATATGCATACAGGCTCTGTGCCTGCTTGTTTTCCTAACGTTGCCCACAGTTCCCTACATTCTTTGCGAGCGTCCATTTTGTATTCTGGAAGTGGCCAACCCAGATGGCTACAGAACGGAAAATGGAAATAAAAAGACGTGGCCAACTGAAGTTCATCTGAACTCACTGCCGGAGAAGGTGGTGGAAGCAGGTACGATTTTTAAGGAGTTTTAGGGGGCGTTTTAGGGGCGTCTTGACAAATACATGAATAGGATGGGAATAGAGGGATACGGGCCCGGGAAGTGTAAAAGGTTTTAGGTTAGATGGTCATGGTAGGCCAGGCTTGTGGGTCGAAGGGCCTGTTCCTGTTCTTTTTCTTTGTTCTTTATTCTTTGAATTAGTGGTTAATTCTGTTCCCATCATTGTGAATTGGTCAATCCGTAAATTCCCAAAATTAGAGTAGGTAATAGTGACATAATTTTCTGAACTTTTTTGGGGGGGAAATTAGCAGTTCAAATGTAGCTGGTGTAAGAGAGAACACTGTACTTCAAAGGGCTTAATTCTCACAAGTTACATTCATCTTCACTTGTCAATGCTTTCAGAGATGTTAACGGGAAAATACTCTTTCTTGAATGACTGTACTTTCTTTATTCATTCATCGATCATTGCTGGCAATTTATTGCCCATCTCTAATTGCCCTTGAGAAAATGGTATCTTGAACCACAACTGTCCATATGGTATAGGTATATCCAGACTGCATTTAGGGAGAGATTTCCAGGATTTTTGACTCAAGGAAAAAGAAGAGTGGCAATATATGCCCAAATCTTCCGGTATCTATATAGTTGAAGACAAGACCTTTGGGGCGGGATTCTTTGACCCCCCACCGGGTCGGAGAATCGCCGGGGGGGGCAGCGTGAATCCCGCCCCCGCTGGCCGCCGAATTTTCCGGCACCGGATATTTGGCGGGAGCGGGAATTACGCCGCGTGGTCGGCGGGTCCACCCCGGCGATTCTCCGGCCCGCGATGGGCCGAAGTCCCACGGCTGTAATGCCGGTCCCGCCGGTGTGAATGAAACCACCTCCCTTACCGGTGGGACCAGCCGGCGCGAGCGGGCTCCGGGGACCTGGGGGGGCGCGGGTCGATCTGGCCCCAGGGGGTGCCCCCATGGTGGCCTCGCCGTGATCGGGGCCCACCGATCCGCAGGTGGGCCTGTGCCGTGGGGGCACTCTTTTACTACGCGTCGGCTGTGTAGGTCTCCGCGATGATCGACGCGTAGGTGACCCCCCCCCACCCCCCAGCGGCTGCTGACGTCATCCCTGCGCATGCGCAGACTTCCGCTGGCCGGCGGAGTCCCTTCTGCCCTGGCTGGCGTGGCGCCAAAGGCCTTTCACGCCAGCTGGTGGGACGGCAACCACTCCGGCGTGGGCCTAGCCCCTAAAGGTGAGGGCTTGGCCCCTAAATCCGCACCTTTGGGACGGCCCGACGTCGGAATGGTTCACGCCACTCCATCCCGCCGGGGCCCCCCACCCCACCCATGATCAGAGGTGTGAGACTGGCCTCTGTGAATGGTCTGATACTCAATTCAAAAATCATCCTGATAATTTTGAGTTACGATTGGCATCTTCCGTCCTCCACAAATGTCTCCGATCTCTGAACCTCCAACTACCCACCTGACCCGCTGATTACACCCTACTACCCCCCAGATCCGACTACTGCCTCACCCACCAGCCATAGCATATAGGGTTACGGGCCAAGTGCTGAAAATGGGATTAGAGTAAATAGGTCCTTGATGTCCGGCATGGACACAATGGGCCGAAGGGCCTCTTTGTATGCTGTAAAACTCTACACTCTACAATGTAGCCACGTAAAATGGCTGCGTTCCGATTAATCTGGCCAAAACCCAGTTTGAAATGGCTAACCCGAAAGACTGCTGGGAAAAGCAGCTTACAAGACACAAGCAGGCAGCTGCAGACAGTATTGCATATTCGGCTCTGGGGAAGTTAGCCCAGATCGATACTCAGGGCTATCAACAGCCCATCAACCCAGGTATTTGCAGTTACATTCAGGACTGTTTGCAGCCCATCTTTTCAGGTATCTGCAGTTAAATCGGCTATCCCCGGGAACAATTGCAACATATTAGCAATTGAATACCGGGCCAGACCTGTCGGCGCCTGCAGTGGCCGAAACAAAGACAGGTGAACGACCACCCCCCGATCGAGGAATCGCCTCACCATTGGACACATCGACCCCAGGGATTGGGGACAAATCCAATCACTTGGGACTCAGGGTCAAGGGCCGCCCCGGGAGGCGGGAAGCCCCTGGGCCCTATAAAAGTGAGGGGCCAAGTTCAGATCTCTCTCTCTCTCCTCTTCACCTGCTCGAGACCTTCGCAAGAACAGCAAAAGTAAGTTTGAATCCAGCGATCGCTATCCGGTAGAGACACCTAGCCACCGACCTGTAGCAGCCTTTTGAATCCCGCGGGCCAGATCTGATTGGACAAGCCATTCGTTTCCCTGACCTGGTGGGCTCTTCCTAAGTTAAGTATTGGCCAGTAGTGATAGGTTTATTATATAGATAGTAGTATTAGTGTATTAATATTGCTCGTTGTATATAATAAATGACCGTTGTTTTAATCCTTACTAAGCGGTGTGCTGTATTATTAATCATAACCTGAACTTGAACCACGTGGCGGTATCATAAAGATACCCGGCGACTCGTGAGCAAAGGTGACGTAATCAGAGCCAATAGACTAAGGCTAAAAAGAGCAACAACAACCCTACCCATCTGCCACCCTACCCATCTAACAAATCTATTTACCCCATGTGATATCATGAAGTGGCTGAAGATACTGGATACTGCAAAGGCCATTGGCCCTAACAGTACTCTGCCAAGAGTACTGAAGACTTGCACTCCAGAACTTGCCACTCTCCTAGTCCAACAATTCCGGTACAGCTACAACGTCGACATCTACCTGACAATGTGGAAAATTGCCCAGCTATGTCCTGTACACAAGCAATAGCACAAATCCAACCCAGCCAATTACCAGTCTACTCTCGATCATCAGTAAAGTGATGGAAGGGGTCATCAACAGTGCACTTACTCAGCAATAACCTGCTCACTGATTCTCAGTAGGGGTTCTGCCAAGGTCACTCATTACAGCCTTGATTCAAACATTGATAAAAAAGCTGAACTCCAGAGGTGAGGTGAGAGTCACTGCCCTTGAGATCAAGACAGCATTTGTGGCATCAAGGAGCTCTAGCAAAAGTGGAGTCAATGTGAATCATATCTCCAACTCTCTGCTTGTTGGTGTCATACCCGGCACAAAGGAAGATGATTGTCGTTGATGGAGGTCAATCATCTCATCCCCAGGACATCATTGCAGGAGTTCCTCAGGGTAGTGTCCTAGTCACAACCATCTCCAGCTGCTTCATCATAAGGTCAGAAGTGGAGATGTTTGCAGATGACTGCACAATATTCAGATTCATTCGTGACTCCTCAATTACTGAAGCAGTCCATGTCCAAATGCATCAAAACATGGGCAATGTCCAGGCTTGGGCTGACAAGTGACAAAGTAATATTTGTGCCACACAAGTGACTATAAAATCCACAGAATCCTCATTCGGCCCATGAAGTCTGCCCTTCAAAAGAGCACCTCACCTCGGCTCACTCCCATGCCCTATCCCGGTAACCCTCCGCATTGATCCTGGACAATCCACCTAACCTGTACTTCCCTGGACACCAAGGGGCAATCTAGCATTGCCAACCCACCTAACCTCCACATCTTTGGATCGTATCCAACACATGAGGATCTAACCATCATCACTTGACATTCAATGGCATTCCCATTGCTGAATACCCCATTTTCAACATCCAAGGGGCTTATCATTGACCAGAAATTGAACCAGACTAGGCATATAAATACTGTGGCTACATGAGCAGGTCAAAGGCTAAGAATTCAGCACCAAGTAACTCCTGACTCCCAAAGCCTGCCCACCATCCCCAAGATAGAAGTCAGGAGTGTGATGGAATATTCTCCACTTGCCTGGATGAGTTCAGCTCCAACGACACTCAAGAAGCTCGACACCATCCAGGACAAAGCAGCCCGCTTGATTGCTACCCCTTCCACAAACATTCAATCCCTCCAAGACCAATGAACAGTGGCGACAGTGTGTACCATCTACAAGATGCACTGCAGGAACTCACCAAGGTTCTTTAGGCAGCACCCTCCAAACCCTCAACCGCTACCATCTAAAAGGACAAGAGCAGCAGATACCTCGGAACCCGACCACCTGGAGATTCCCCTTCAAGTCACTCACCATTTTGACTTGGAAATGTATCACCGTTCCTTCATTGTCGCTGGATCAAAATCCTGGCACCCCTCCCTAACAGCACTGCGGGTGTACCTACACCTCAGCTACTGCAGCAATTGAAGAATGCAACTGACCACCACCCTTTTCACTGCTACTAAGGATGGGCAACAAATGTTGGCCGAGCCAGCGATGCCCATATCTTGTAAAAATTAATTATTAAAAATGCTGCCTTGATGTCCCTTCTTTTTTAACTTATTTATTTACCCTTCCTGGACCCCATTCTTCTATTGTCATCTCAACCCCTCCCTCACCCCCCACCCACTCCTGCCTTTTACTGTCCACCTCTCAGATACTCTGCCTTCCCAACTCCCCAGAAACTTCCTGCTCTCTTGTCCAAGCTTAGGCTTGACCCCTGCTCAGATGTGCCTGCAGCTTTCACCTGTGCCTGTCATGCCGTCCTCCAAAAGGTACATCAAGGCACTCAGCGCCAGCCTCTTTTCTGTCCAACTTATTCCTATCACTGCTGACCCTGTAGACTTTGTTAGTGGATCAATTATTAATCTCCACCTCTCTCCCCAGAATGTTTGCTCATTTGAGAACCGGGGGCGGGATTCTCTCAGCTGGCACCGGGTCGGAGAATCGACAGGCCAGGCGCGAATTGCGCGCCGCCGCCCCGACGCTGGTCCGCTGCTTCTCTAGTGAGCGGAGAATCGGCGCCAATCGGCATGCCGCCGGTCGGCACGCCGCCGGTCGGGGCCGCTCTACCCGGCCCCCCCGGTGATTCTCTGCCCGGGATGGGCCGAGTGGCTGGCCGACAAAGCCCGAGTCCCACCGGCGCTGTTCTGACCCAGCGGGACCTCGGCATCCATCCTGTCTGGGGTAGTCTGGTGAGGGAGGAGGGGGGTCCGACCCCAGGGTGGGGGGGGGGGGCCTCACCGTGGCCTGGCCCGCGATCGGGGCTAACCGATCGGTGGGCAGGCCTCTCGTGGAGGGGGCCTCTTTTGCTCCACGCCGGCCCCTGTAGCCCTTCACCATGTTGTGTCGGGGCCTGCGCAGAGAAGGAGGCTACCCCGCATGCGCGCATTCGTGCCGGTCGCAGTGCGCATGCACAGACCCGCTGTGCCCATTTGACGCCGGTACCAGCAGCTGGAGCGGCGTAGGTCGCTCCAGTGCCATGCTGGCCTTCTGTAGGGCAGAGGATTGCTACACATAGCGGTCCGATGACGCCGTCGTTAAACTCTCCAGTTTTTACGACGGCGTCAACACTGTGCCGTCAGATGAGAGAATCCCGCCCCAGATTCTTGATTTCCATGAAATTGTGAATCATTGCATTAACATTATAGCCTTGATGACAACTTGGCTGAGAAGTGATATCACATTCCTGTTTAACAAAGTCTCCTTGGCTGGCTACACTTTCCATCACTTACACAGTCCAGTCATAGTGGGGGTGTGGCTCTTACAGCTAAATCACACCATATTCCTCTGACCCTTTCTCTTCCTTTGAATATCTTGTTCAGTTCCTGTTAGGGAATCTTAACTTTTTAAAGAGAAATCTGAGCATCCAGCAATCAACTAACAGAGATATGCCACACGTTTTCACATTTTTAAACAGCAGCGAACTTTAATGCATGTAAGATTAATTAGACAATTAATTTAATGGTATAATTTACAACTACTTATGCGATGAACTCTCCTACATTTTTCTGCCCCCCCCCTCCCTCCCGTCACCTCCCACAATCAAGAATGTTCTCATAGATTACAGTAATCTTTTCCTGGTGTTCAGATTCCAGCTGTGTTCCTTTTATAATGTCAGATCCCAAACTGGAACCTGGCTTCATAGATCCTAATTTTAATGTTTTTTTAAGAAAACTGTAGAGGGCAATTACTAAGTAGATTGACAGGAGTCTGCTGATGAACTTTCAACAAAAGAATAAAATATTTATGAAACAAAAAAAATGAAGTATATTACGCTCGACAAAAGCTTGGAAACATTTCAAATATTATTACCAGTAAATTAGTTAAATTACACTACTTCTTCACCCCAACTACACCTTTACAGACACATACACGTCTGTAAAGATGACACAATGTACAATATCTATCTTATATTGTAATATTCACAGTAGTTGTTTGGCACATATGAATCAGTAGAAAAACTGGTTGAACACCCCACACTCCAAAACCAAATGACAGGTGCCACCAAAGCAGATTCTGTGGATTTTACATCCCCCCCCCCCACACACACCCCACTCCCAGATGCTTGTTACAGCGTTAGCCAACCAACCTGACTGAAAACCTATCTTTCTCAAGAGGGCTTCCAATCTCCAAGCTCAAAGAACCTGTTTTGGAATTTTTTTCCCAAACAATGCTTTCACTTGGAAGCCTTCAACAAGGATCCACCTTCAGAGTTTCAATCTCTTCCGAGGTTCCTCTCCTCTGGATCGCCACAACAATTCAAGCTTCTCCTACCATGCACAATCTTAGATATTTTGCCGTGTCAAGCCGAACACCACTGCTCCAAAGGCCTGTATTAAATTTTCTCCTCAGATCTTCTATCTACTCTCAATCTCACGTTGCTTCAATCCTGCACCCTGTGGCTTTGTTGCTTTAATTCGGAGCCTTTTTCCTCTGCTCCTTACTTTTAACTTCATTTACAAATACCTTTTCAGATTCTTATCCTTGTCCCTTAACTAGACTGCCTTCTTAGGACCTTTTTCTGTCCCACTCCCTGGGACTTTCTTCTTTGCTTGGGGCCTCTCTGCCTCCTTCCATGTCCGGCTCCTTTGGGCACTCTCTTTGGAATTGCATTTCCAGTTCCAGGTCAGTGACCTTCTTTTCATGTGTTTCACTTTTTTCTTTCTCTCTGTGCAGGCTTCCTGATAAGAAGAAACAAAGAAAACAAACTGTCCAGGGCCAGTTCCCGGCGTGAAGGTGGGAACAATCACTAACTGTGCAGGTGTGGCTATTCTCCAACAGGAGCATGCACAGAAATCGAAGATCATAAAAAAGCATGAATTGCATTTGTATGGCCGGTTTGATTGCTGGGCATGCACAGAAACCCCAAGGTCTGGTGGGAACTGAAGTTTCCAGCCTCTAAACTCTCATTCAAATGGGAGGGAGTTTTCCCCTCCTTTCGTTGGAGTTCATCATATTGGGACCAACCCAAAGATATGCCACAGCCTTCTGAAATTCATTCTAGTTTTCCTCAGTATTCCAGCTTTCTCCAAAGTATGACATTTAATGGGAATCCTTCCATCAATTTTTGACTAAGCGATCCTCCAAATTCTCTTCCAAACCCTCATGAATGTGAACTTCTCTGTTCAAATTTAGGCTTTGCTGCATTGTCAAATCTAACTATTGGATTTCATTTTGCAGATTTCTTTCTCTAACTCCATGGTTTTTTAAAAATAAGAGTACCAATTCTTTTTTCCAAGAAAGGGGAATTTAGCATGGCCTATTCACCTACCCTTCACATCTGTTTGGGTTGTGAGGGTGAGACCCACGCAAACACCACACGGACAGTAACCTGGGGCCAGGATTCCCCACCTATGGGCAATGTCACCCCCCGTGCACATGTGCATTAGCCCTACCCCCTCTCACCCTCTCCAAGTTAGGACCTGTAATGGGGTTGCAGAGGGCCCCCCATTTCAGGCCTCCCCACCTCTTTCAGGACCTCCATCCTTAACCCCCTCCAACTTTTAGAAGGCCTCTTCATATCTGCCCTTCAACCCCATTCATCTCCCCTATTAAGGCTCCGACACTTGGCAGTGCCACCCTTGCACCTGGGCACCTTGGCACTGCCACTCTGCCACCATGATAGTGCCCCTGGAACTCTGGCAGTGCCACCCAGGCACATTGGCAGTGCCATGGTGGGAGTGCCAATGTCCCAGGATGGCTGTGCAAAGGTGCTCGGGTGCCAGAGAAGTGCCAGGGTGCCCCCGTACCCTATCCCAGACCACCTGGGGGTCTCCAATGGCCTGGGGAACCCTCCCAAGTGCTGTTACACCTGGCCCATGTTTGTGTGGACCAGCACTAAACCGCGCCCGGTCGAGGCCTCGCTGGGGATTTATACTTTACTTTCATTTTCTTTTCAAAAAAAATATGTTTATTGAGGCATTTATAGATAAACATCAAACAAAACCACAACCAGCATGAAAAAAATAACCAACAGATAACAAACAGGAGAACACAGCATAACTCAATAAATAGCTAACAGCCGCCCCCCGTCCTTCTTACCAGACCACCCCCCCCCCCCCCCCCAATCCTTTCTGCCTCTACTTTTTCTAGTAAGATGACTTACAACACCGGGTTGAAGTCCAACAGGCTTGTTTCAAACAGTAGCTTTCGGAGCACTGCTCCTTCCTCAGGACATCATGTCTACTTTTTCTAGTTAACCCTAATTCCGCATCCACCCCGCCCCGCCTCCTGACTTAACTGTCCTTGAAGAAGTCAATGAACAGTTTCTATCTCCCGGCGAACCCTTCCATCGACCTCCTTAAGGCAAATTTAATTTTCTCCAATCTGAGGAAATCTGCGAGGTCGCTCATCCATAGCCCAGTTTCGGAGGCTCCGAGTCCCTTCACCCCAACAAGATCCATCTCCGGGTGACCAGAGAGGCAAAGGCCAGGACGTCGGCCTCTCTCGCCCCATGTACCCCCCCCCCCCCCCCCCGGGTCTTCCGACACTCCAAACACTGCCAAATATGGACTCAGAACCACTTCACCCTCAGTACCTCTAACATCACATCAATGAATCCCAGCCCAAATCCCTACAACTTCAGGCAGGCCCAAAACATGTGAACATAATTTGCGGGCCTATTCACACATCGCCGACACCTATCATCCACCCTCTCAAAGAATCTGCTCATTCTGGGCCCCGTCATATGCACCCTATGGACTACTTTAAATTGAATGAGATTCAGCCTGTGCTGAGTGCCACTACAAGATAGTATTAGGAATAGGTCCACAGATTCTAGGGTTATGATCGAACCTCAGTAACCAATTTACCACTGTAAATAAATGTTAGCAATAAAACTGAGTTGTACCATTCGCAACCGTGTTGGTTCGTCTGTGTAGCAGAGCACCCAACACAACACATCACCCTCCTCAAGGCTCCCTCCCATAGCCCAGCCTCCAGCTTTTTCCCCAGCTCCTCCTCCCACTTTCTCTTAACTACTCCTATCGGGGCACCCTCCATGTCCATTAATTCCTTCTGTAGATCTCTAACACCTTGCCCTCTCCAACCTCTATTCTCTACAGCACCTTGTCCTGCAACCCCGGGTGCGGCAGATCAGGAAAGGACAGCACATGCTTTATCACATAGTTCCGCACCTATAAATATCTGAACCCATTTCCAATGGGCAACTCATATTCCTCCACCAGTCCTTCCAAACTCGGGAAGCTGCCCTCCACGAACAAATTTCCAAACTTCTCACCGCCAACCCTGAAACCTCCCATCTAGCTCCCCCGGAGTGAACCTGTGATTCCCACAGATCGGGGCTCAAATCGAGGCCCCCTCAAGCCTCAAGTGCTGGCTCCACTGTCCCCACACCATGAGGGATGACACCACCACCGGGCTTGTGGAGTTCCTAGCCGGCGAAAACGGCAGAGGCGCCGTCAACAGCGCTCCCAGAGTAGTACCCTTACAAGAGGCTGCCTCCACCCACTCCCAAACTGACCCCTCCCCCACTATCCACTTCTTTATCATGGCTATATTTGCTGCCCAATAATAATTCATTAACTTTGGCAAGGCCAACCCGCCCCCCTCGCTCTCACTCCAAAAGCGCCTTCTTTACCCAAAGAGTCTTTCCCGCACCACAAATCCCAATACCAACGAGTTAGCCTTCTTGAAAAAGGCCTTGGGGATATAAATCGTGAGGTACGGAATGCAAACAAAAACTCGGGAGCACAGTCATCTTTACAGACTGCACCTGCCCCGCCAATGACAACGTAAGCACATCCCACCTTTTAAATTCGCCCCTCATTTGCTCCATCTACTGAGCCAGATTCAACTTGTTGGATTGGATTGGTTTCTTGTCACGTGTACCGAGGTACAGTGAAAAGTATTTTTCTGCAAGCAGCTCAAACAGATTATTTAGTACATGAAAATAAAATAAAATAAAACGAAAACACGTAATAGGGCAACACAAGGTCCACAATGTAAATACATAGGCACCGGCATCGGGTGAAGCATACAGGGGTGCAGTATTGATCAGGTCAGTCCATAAGAGGGTCGTTTAGGAGTTTGGTAACAGCGGGGAAGAATCTGTTTTTGAATCTGTTCGTGCGTGTTCTCAGACTTCTGTATCTCCTGCCCGATGGAAGAAGTTGCAAGAGTGAGTAAGCCGGGTGGGAGGGGTCTTTGATTATGCTGCCCGCTTTCCCAAGGCAGCGGGAGGTGTAGATAGAGTCAATGGATGGGAGGCAGGTTCGTGTAATGGACTGGGTAGTGTTCACCACTCTCTGAAGTTGCTCCCACCCCCATGCCACCTGAATACCCAGATACCTAAAACTCCCCCCAACTTTCTCAATCTCCTCTACTGCCCCCTCGCCTGAATCAGGAAGAACTCACTCTTTCCCATGTTTAGATTGTACCCCGAAAACCGACCGAATTTCACCAAAATGTCCATGATACCCCATATGCATTCCAGTGGGTCCGATATATACAACAGCAGGTCGTCTGCACATAGGGACACCCTATGCTCAACACCCACCGAACAATCCCTTCCCAACCCCTGGACGCTCTAAATGCCATCGCCAGTGGCTTTATCGCCAAGTCGAAAAGCAACGGGGAGAGCGGACGACCATGCCTCTTCCCCCTGTACAACCTGAAGTACCCCAAACTCATCTGATTCGTTTTGACACTCGCCATCGGCGCCCGGTACAGTAATCAAACCCAATCTACAAACCCCTGCCCAAGCCCAAACAGCCTCAACACCTCTCACAAATACTCCCACTCTACAATCAATCAAAGCTCTTCTCCACGTCCATCGCGACTACCAACTCCACATTTCATCCCTCCGGGGGCATTATTATAACATTTAGCAGGTGCCTGATATTAGCCGACATATGCCTCCCTTTTACAAATCCCGTCTGATCCCCACCCCCCCCCCCCATCACCTCCGGCACACAATCCTTAATCTGCGAGGCCTGAATCTTAGCCAGCAACTTGGCATCTACATTCAACAGCGATATTAGATTGTATGACCCACACTGCTCCGGGTCCTTGTCCTTCTTCAAGATCAGCAATATTGAGGCCTGTGCCAACGTTGGGAGAGCTCAACCTTCTCCCTCGCCTCATTAAATTCCCTCACTAGCAGAGGCCCCAGGTCATCCAAAAACGTTTTATAAAACTACTGGGAAACCGTCTGGACCCAGGGCCTTCCCTGCCTGCATTGCCCCTATACCCTCCAGCACCTCCATCAATTCTTTTTTTTTTTTAAATAATTTTTATTCAGGTTTTCATAAAATATCAATAACAAAATGAAAAAGGAACCCAACAGGGTTAAGTACAAAACACGATCTAGAAAAGCAACCCTCCATACCCCCCTCCCCCCTGTACATAAATAATAAATTAACATTTACACCCCGACTTAACACAACTGGTGTATACACCCCCCTGGACCCTCCAGTGTAAATAACAGAAACAGAAATAAAGTGAAGTAAACCCCGCCCCCCCCCCGCCCGAGTTGCTGCTGCCATTGACCAATGTCTATCGTTCTGCCAGGAAGTCTAAGAACGGTTGCCACCGCTTAAAGAACCCTTGAACCGACCCTCTCAAGGCGAATTTCGCCCTCTCCAATTTAATGAACCTTGCCATACCGCTGATCCAGGATTCCACGCTTGGGGCCTCGCATCTTTCCACTGAAGGAGAATCCTTCACCGGGCTACCAGGGACGCAAAGGCCAGAATTCCGGCCTCTTATGCCTCCTGCACTCCCGGCTCCTCTGCCACCCCAAATATTGCAAGGCCCCAGCCCGGTTTGACCCTGGATCCTACCACCCTCGACACCGTCCTCGCTACGCCCTTCCAAAATTCCTCCAGCGCTGGACATGCCCAGAACATATGGGTGTGATCTGCTGGGCTCCCTGAGCACCTAACACACCTGTCCTCACCCCCAAAAAACTGGCTCATCCTTGTCCCGGTCATGTGTGCCCTGTGCAGCACCTTAAACTGTATGAGGCTGAGCCTCACACACGATGAGGAAGAGTTCACCCTCCCTAGGGCATCTGCCCACGTCCCTTGCTCAATCTCCTCTCCGAACTACTCCTCCCACTTACCTTTCACCTCCACCACCGAGGCCCCCTCCTCCTCCTGCATCACCTGGTAAGTTTCCGAGATCTCCCCCCCCCCCCCCCCCCCCCCCCCCCCCCCCCCCCCCCGAGAGCACCCAGTCCTGTATTGTGTGTGGCAGCAGCCGCGGGAATTCCACCACCTGCCATCTGGCAAACGCCTTTACGTGTAAGTACCTGAAGGTGTTCCCCGGGGGGGAGCCCGTACTTCTCCTCCAGCTCACCCAGGCTCGCGAACTGCCCGTCCACAAACAGATCCCCCAACCTTCGTATCCCTGCCCTGTGCCACCCCGAAAACCCACCACCTGTTCTTTCTGGGGCGAACCGGTGGTTCCCCCGTATTGGGGTCCACGCCGAGGCCCCAACTTCCCCCCTATGCCGCCTCCACTGCCCCCAGGTTTTGAGGGCAGCCGCCATCACCGGGCTCGTGGTATACCTCCTTGGAGGGAGCGGCAGCGGCGCCGTTGCCAGCGCCCCCAGACTCGTACCCACACGAGACGCCGTCTCCAGCCTCTTCCATGCAGCCCCCTCCACCTCCATCACCCACTTCCGCTCCATCGTCGCATTGGCGGCCCAGTAGTACCCACAGAGGTTGGGCAGTGCCAGTCCCCCCTATCTCTACTCCGCTCCAGGAACACCCTTCTCACCCTCGGAGTCACTCGCGCCCACACAAACCCCATTACACTCCTGTTAACCCGCCTAAAAAAAGCCTTCGGGCAAACACGGGGAGGCACTGGAACAGGAACAAAATCCTTGGGAGCACCGTCATTTTGATTGACTGCACCCTACCCGCCAAGGATAGTGGCAACGCGTCCTACCTCTTGAACTCCTCCTCCATTTGTTCCACCAGCCTTGTAAAGTTAGGCCTATGCAGGGCCCCCCAGCTCCTGGCCACCTGGACCCCCAAATATCTGAAGCTCCTCTCCGCCCTTTTTAGTGGGAGCTCACCAATCCCCCTCTCCTGATCCCCTGGGTGAACCCTGAACAGCTCGCTTTTCCCCATGTTGAGCTTGTACCCAGAAAAGTCCCCGAATTCCCTAAGAATCCTCATTACCTCCGGCATTCCCCCCACCGGGTCTGCCACATACAGCAGCAGGTTGTCCGCATAAAGCGACACCCTGTGCTCCTCCCCACCCCGCACCAACCCCCTCCAGTTCCTTGACTCCCTCAGTTCCATAGCCAGGGGTTCAATCGCCAGTGCGAAGAGCAGGGGGGACAGGGGACACCCCTGCCTCGTCCCTCGGTGCAACCGAAAGTACTCGGACCTCCTCCTGTTTGTGGCCACACTCTCCATCGGGACCTCATACAACAGCCTAACCCATCTGACAAACCCCTCCCCAAACCCGAACCTCTTCAGCACCTCCCACAGGTAGCCCTACTCTACCCTATCGAAGGCTTTCTCTGCGTCCATCGCCACCACTATCTCCGGCTCTCCCTCCCTCGCCGGCATCATGATAACGTTCAAAAGCCTCCGCACATTCGCGTTCAACTGCCTCCCCTTCACAAACCCTGTCTGGTCTTCATGGATGATCTGTGGCACCTAATCCTCAATCCTCGTGGCTCAGACCTTCGCTTGCACCTTGGCATTTACATTTAGCAACGAAATCGGTCTGTAAGACCCACACTGCAGGGGATCCTTGTCCCGCTTCAGGATCAAGGAGGCACCTCCTCCAATTCAATGGGCGCTCCCAGTACCTCTACCAGACCCTTTCCCACCCTGGGGAATTCCTGCCTGTCCAAACAATTCCGCATTCCTTCCCCCTCAGCCGGGCGCTCCGATTCATAAAGCCTCCTATAAAACTCCTCAAACACCCCATTCACACCCACCAGGTCCAATACCACTCCACCTTTGCCATCCTTCACTCTGCCAATCTCCGTCGTCGCTTCCTGCATCCTGAGTTGGTGGGCCACCAGCCTACTATCCTTTTCCCCGTACTCATGCACTGCCCCTCTGGCCTTCCATAACTGCCCCATTGCCTTCCCTGTGGACACTAACATAAACTCCATCTGGAGCTTCTGTCTCTCCTTCAACAACCTGCCTCCGGGGCCTCAGCATACCTTCTGTCCACCCGCATAATCTCGTCCATCAACCTTGACATCTCTGCCCACTCCTCCTTCTCCCTGTGGGCCCAAATTGATCTGAACTCCCTGTCATAATATACACCAGTATATCATGGTGCAGACACACACTGATGGACACACAGTGGGACCAATCAACATACACAACACCGCAGCCAATCACCAGTGAGAGCACACGCACTATAAAGACAGGGGGCATCAGAGTTCCCGCTCATTCGAGTAGCAGCTAGCTAGGAGGACAGAGCTCACAGCCTGCAACACAGACATTCACCATGTGCTGAGTGCATCGACTGGTTAGGACAAGGCAAAGTTCTTTAGTTAAAGCTAGTATTGTATTAACATAAAGTCTGAGTATGTTTAAACAATTAATGATTCAATAAAATAGTGTTGCACTATTTCAAGTGTTGGTGATCTGTATGTGATCCAGAACACCCAACACATCACTCCCCCCTAACCACTGCCTTGAGTGCCTCCCACAGTGTGGCAGCCAACACCTCACCTGTGTCATTCACCTCCACATACCCCCTGATGGCGGCTCTCACCCGCTCACAGACCTCCGCTATCTACCCCACAACCAACTTCCACTGTGGGCAATGAACCCCTCCTCAATCCACATACAAGTCCACCCAATGCAGCGTGTGATCTGAGACCACGATCGCCGAATATCCCAAGTCCGCCAGCAATGACTTACCCACCACAAAAAAAAATCAATCCACAAGTACACTTTATGCACATGGGAGAAGTATGGAAACTACTTCACCCTCGGCCTCCCAAACCTCCACGGGTCCACTCCCGCCCCCCCCCATGCGCTCCATCACCACCTTCAGCTACGTCGCCACCGCCGACACCCTCCCCAATCTCAAACTCGACCAGTCCATCCCCGGGTCAAAGTCCTCCCCCATAATCAGCCGGTGCGTGTCCAGGTCCGGGATCTTCCCCAATACTCGCCCCACAAACTCCACATTGTCCCAATTTGGGGCATAAACAGTGACTAGGACCACTGGCATCCCCTCCAATTTCCCGATTGCCATCACAAACCTCTCCCCCGAGTCCGCTAAAATATTCCCCATCTCGAATGGCACCTGCTTATTGACCAATAGCGCCACTCAACGCGCCTTCATATCCAACCATGAATGGAAAACTTAGAATCATAGAATTTACAGTGCAGGAGAAGGCCATTCGGCCCATCGAATCTGCACCGGCCCTTGGAAAGAGCGCCCTACTTAAGCCGCAGGCCTCCATCCAATCCCCTTTATCCCCGTAACCCAGTAACCCCACCTAATCTTTTTGGACACTAAGGGCAATATATCATGGTCAATCCACCTAACCTGCACATCTTTGGACTGTGGGAGGAAACCGGAGCACCCGGGGGAAACCCACGCACACACGGGGAGAACGTGCAGACTCCGCACAGACAGTGATCCAAACCGGGAATCGAACCTGGGCTCCTGGAGCTGTGAAGCAACTGTGCTACCGTGCTGCAACTTGTCCTACCCATCCTTTCCTTAGCCTTGTCTGGTCCCCAAACTTCAGATTTGTCTCTTGCAAAAACTCCCCAGCTGCGCAAAAATCACGCGCCCATTCAGCCCCCTCACATTCCATGTGACCAGGACTCCCCGCCCCTCCCTCCCCTGCCAATCAACCATACCCTTTCTTTGGCCAGGCCCCCACCCGTACCATGCACCCCTCCAGACCCACCCTATGTCCAGTCTCCACTGCGGGCACTGCCTCCCCCCTCCCCCCCCCAAACCATCCTGGTCCACTTGCAAGACCACCCAATGCGGCACGTGGTCTGAAACCATGATTGCTGAGTCAACACACCTGCCAATAACGTCTTGCCCACTGCAAAAAAATCAATCCGGAGTACACCCTGTGCACATGGGTGTACGAGAACTCCTTTGTCCTCAGCCTCCCTAACCTCCACAGGTCCCCCCCCCCCCCCCACCCCCCCCGGCCCCACACCTACCCCATGTGTTCCATGAACCCCTTCAGCTCCTTTGCCATTACTAACACCCTCCCCGGCCTCAGGCACGACCAGCACTCACCTGGGTCAATGACTGTGTTAAAGTTCTTTCCCCCATAATCAACCGGTGCGAGTCCAGGTCTTCCCCAACACTCACCTCGTGAACTCCACTTCGTCCCAATTTGGGGCATAAACATTAACCAAAACTACCGGCATCCCCTCCAGCTTCCCACTCACCATCACGAATCTTCTCCCCGAATCTGCTACCATATTCCCCACCTCAAAAGCCACCCATTTATTACCAGAACCACTACCCTCCGCATCTTCATGTCTAATCCCGAATGGAAGACTTGCTCTAACCACCCTCTCTTAGCCTTGTCTGAACCCC
Source organism: Scyliorhinus torazame (assembly GCF_047496885.1). Lineage (NCBI taxonomy): Eukaryota > Metazoa > Chordata > Chondrichthyes > Carcharhiniformes > Scyliorhinidae > Scyliorhinus > Scyliorhinus torazame. Next base: position 164,796,540 of record NC_092710.1, read on the forward strand.
GATCTTCAAATGTGTTTCTTGCAAAAAGGCCATGTCCGCCTTCAAGCTCTTCAGGTGTGTGAAAACACTCAACCGTTTCAGTGGCCCTTTCAGCCCCCTCACATTCCATGTGACTAGCCTGATTGGAGGGCACCTCCCCCCCCCCCGCCCCCTCCCGATCAACCTTATCCCTTCTTGGGCCAGACTCCAGCCCTTGCCACGTGACCCTTTGGCCCACTCTCGGATGTCCACCATCATCCTCCCATGCTACACCACAACAACAACACCTTTGTTAGCAACCCCCCTGATTTGTTATGTTGTAGGCATAACATAAGCGGCTTCCTTGTGGTGCACTTGACAAAGGAAGGTTCTGCTCTGGCACCCGCGATGGTGAGGAGAAGCTCCGTTTTTTCAGAATCGGCCACTTCTTCTAGTTCGGCTGCCACCAGGAAGATTTCAAACTTTTGCTGGAACGCCCGCCAGTTTTCGCGGGGATCGGCGTGGCACTGGAGCTGCTGCGGAACCCGGATCTCGCACATCTTGCATGGGTATCGTTGCTGGTTGTCACTGTACGCTGAGGTATGGCTATCTGGATTGAAACAGTTCACTTCTGGTACCATGATTTGTTATGTTGTAGGTGTAACATAAGCGGCTTCCTTGTGGTGCACTTAACAAAGGAAGGTTCAGACGTGGCGATAACTTCAACACGTTTATTAAACTATTTACACTTCTATTACTCGGGTTCGACACTACTGCTAATCCTACTATAGCTCCCCAGACTGACTAACCAGCTGCAATCCACGTGGTGGGTGTAATATTGAATCAACCCTGTGTCTGTTCTCACTGACTGTCTCCACTGGAAAGAGGCAGATCATGTTTGTGGTGTCCTTTATATATGGGTTGGTGTAATGCCCCCCTTGGTCATGTCACCTCCGTGTGTATTGTGAATGTCCATTGGCCGTCTCCTATCTAACTGATCTATTGGCTGAGTGTGTGTGTAATGTTTCTGGTGCTCTCTCTAGTGTCTAGTTAGCCTACATGCATTTACATTGATGCACATCACCACACCTCCGTCCCCCCTTCCACTGAAAAAAACAACAACCCCATCCTACATTAACCACCTGACCACCCCCCACTGCGCTCCCGTTAACTAGCCCGCCCAGCTAGGCTGGCAGTCCCTGCCAAGCCTCCTACCCCCCGACCCTGCTGATTCCCCTCCCCCATCTCGCACACCTCCCAAACAACAATGAGATAAGAAAAAATGTGCACTCACCCTCAACACAACAAAACGTTTGAAGGAGAAAAGTTCTCCCACAACCAACCAACAAATAAAGATACAAGAAAAAAATGACAGATAAAGCACCCATCTCCTCACCCCTCCTCCACAATTCAATGTCCTCCTCCACCTGCCAGTCCATTGTCTCTCAATAATCCCGTTGCCTCCTCTGGTGTTCCAAAATTATGTTCTTTATTTCTAACGCCCACTTTTTAAAGAGGGCAGCCTCCATCCGATTAAACCCCGCTCCCCTCTTTGCCATGTCCGGGCCCAAGTCCTGGTACACCCGAAGCTCACTCGCCTCCCAGGTGCATCTCCTCGTCTGTCTCGCCCATCTCAAAATCTTCTCCTTATCGAGGAACCGGTGAAGACACGCCACCATTGCCCTCAGCAGCTTGTTCGCCTGCGGCCTCCTCATTAGCGCTCTGTGCGCTCGATCAACCTCCATGGAGCGCCTCCCATCAGCTTCTCCAACATTCCAGCCAGGTATGTGGCAGCATCCGCTTACTCAATGCCTTCAGGCATCCCTACAATCCTTAAATTCTGCCACAGGGAGCGATTTTCAAGGTCCACCACCTTCTCCTGCAGCCACCTCTGGTTATCTCGCATTATTCCCATCTCGGCCACCAGCCAACTGCTCCTCATGCTCCCCCAGTGCCTCCTCCACTTTACGGATGACCTGACCCTGGAACTCCAGCTTCTGCTCCACTCGATCAATCCTCGACTTCAACAAGTCTACTGCCTTGGCTAGGTCCTCATGACCTCTCTCCTCTGCTGGTCAAACTTCTCATTTAAGAAGTCCACCAGCTGCTCCCTTCTTCTAGACCCACTTCTGGTCCTTGAATCCATCCACCAGTCCCACCAGTGGAATCAGACTCCCCTCTGACAATTCATACACCTTTTTTGATGCACATCCACCCTCCAAACGAGGAAAAGGTCCAAAAGAAAACAGCCTCGAGCGGGAGCTGCTAAATGTGCGATTGTTCACACCATGAGGGCCACTGGAAGTCCGACTTTTATTTTCTGACACTGATCCTAATTATATTGTAGTGAATGTTCGATTGCCTTCAGGTTACCTACTTGCTTTTTTACTCAGAACCAGAGTAAGTGATACTTCTGTCCTCGTTGTTGGTCATCAACACATGAACAGAAAACAATGCTGAAGATGCTGTATAAAAAAACTCTTTTTGTGTGATTAACATTTCCTTATTTCAATCTATTTTTGGATAGTTAAAAATTCACCTTCAATCATAAGAACATAAGAACTAGGAGCAGGAGTAGGCCATCTGGCCCTTCGAGCCTGCTCCGCCATTCAATGAGATCATGGCTGATCTTTTGTGGACTCAGCTCCACTTTCAGACCCGAACACCATAATCCTTAATCCCTTTATTCTTCAAAAAACTATCTATCTTTATCTTAAAAACATTTAATGAAGGAGCTTCAATTGCTTCCCTGGGCAAGGAATTCCATAGATTCACAACCCTTTGGGTGAAGAAGTTCCTCCTAAACTCAGTCCTAAAACTACTTCCCCTTATTTTGAGGCTATGCCCCCTAGTTCTGCTTTCACCCACCAGTGGAAACAACCTGCCCACATTTATCCTATCTATTCCCTTCATAATTTTATATGTTTCTATAAGATCCCCCCTCATCCTTCTAAATTCCAACGAGTACAGTCCCAGTCTACTCAACCTCTCCTCATAATCCAACGCCTTCAGCTCTGGGATAAACCTAGTGAATCTCCTCTGCACACCCTCCAGCACCAGTACGTCCTATCTCAGGTAAGGAGACCAAAACTGAACACAATACTCCAGGTGTGGCCTCACTAACACCTTATACAATTGCAGCATAACCTCCCTAGTCTTAAACTCCATCCCTCTAGCAATGAAGGACAAAATTCCACTTGCCTTCTTAATCACCTGTTGCACCTGTAAACCAACTTTTTGCGACTCATGATGAGATTATGTTCCCCAGTCTTATCCAATTTATCTATGATTTAATTCTCAATTTGCATTCCGCTATTTGCAGCTTCTGTAATGCACTTCCAGTAATGTGGATGGACAGGATACTGTCAGCCCAGTTCCCTACTTAACTCCTTATCTTCTGCTGTTGTTACATTATCTCCAATTGATCCTTCCACCTCTATTCCCTTTCTTCTTTCCCTAACCCACCTGAAAATATTACATCAATCCTGACTGAGCTACAGCCACAGTTACTATTTTATGTCAAATATTTTCTGTTTTTAAACCTACAAATCCAGCTCCCCAATTTTGGTTTATTATATAATGGTCTCTATCTTACCTATTCCCCACAACAAAACATCTAAAGACTCACTCTGCCTTAAGGATCTCCCTTTTAAATTAAGTCTTAAATTGACTGAATCTACAACCAGAGGAATATGTTTCTCTTTTTTTTACCCTATCATATTTTATAAACTTCGGTTAAAGCCTCTCTTAACCTTTCCAACCGTGATGGAAATTGCCTCAGTATCTTACATCTCTGCTCTTAACTATGTATCCTTGACATTACCCTGCAGAATGCAATTGTTTGACATTGACTAAAATAAATTGAAATGTAGGTTGCTGTGTTGAAACTACCATTAGATTTCCTTGGAGAAAGGTCCAGAGGATTTTTACAAACATTTGTTATGAGATAAATCGCTCATGAGATAAATCACTTGGGTAAAATACATGGCCATCTGAATTGAACATAATTAATGGAAGAAATTGTCATGATATGCAAACATGCAGCTAATGAACACATAGAATAGGACACGACCAATGAGCAGTCAGGACACTCAGGGGTGGTATCTCACTATAAAAGGGATGAGGCACTCACACCCCGTCTCTTTCCACAGACTAACATCTACAGAGTGAGACAGGGTGTATCCTCAGCATCACACCCCAGCACGTGGCTTAGAGCAAGGCTGGTTCAGTTAGACTGAGTTACTACATTTAGATTAGCAGAGAGTCGAACTGTGCTAATAGTTCAATAAAACACATTGAACTCACTTCAAAGCCTGGAGCTTCTTTTACTCAAAACTGCATCAAGTGGCAGCTTGTGTTATTCCAAATTACATAACACAACAGAAATGACCCCAATTGTTTTTACACCAGACAATGTAACTACTAAAACTTACATTTACATAGTGCCTTTAATATTATAAAATATCCCAGGGTGCTTCACAGGAGCGGTATCAAGCAAAATTTGATATTGAATCACATGCGGTGATATTTCTCCCTCTCTTAAGCTCTGAAGAAGTCATACAGGCCCCAAAGGTTAACTCGGCTTCTCTCGCCACAGATGCTGCCAGACACGCCGTGGGGACTCTCTCTCCGGGCTAGCTCACTCTTCGAATTTTTTTCATCACTGGGAGCTGAACCCGTTGGCCAGACCGTACTCCTCAGAGATTGTGCCCCCATCTTTAAGTGAGCTTGAAGGTCCCCACATTTACCCCCCCCCCCCCCCCCCCACCTATGGGCAATGTCACCTCCCACACACATGGGCATTACTCCACACTGCTCTAAGTGAGGACTCCCCGCTATGGGGTCACTGAGGACCTCCCTTTTTAGGCTGACCCAGGCCCCCTTTCAGGCCCCTTTTCAGGAACCCCACCCTTCACTCTCCAACCTTCCAGAGGCCTCTTTATAACCACCCTTCCCATCCACCCGTACCCCTCCTCAACCCTCCTTTCAGGGACATGTCCCCCCCTCTCATAATATACACATCAGTATATGATGGTGCAGAGACACACACTGACTGACACACTGCAAGACCAATCAACACACACAACACAGCAGCCAATCATCAGTTAGGGCACGGTCACTATAAAGACAGAGGGCACTAGTTTTCCCGCTCATTGGGATGCAGCCTCTGAGACAGACAGAGCCCGCAGTCAGTAGCACAAACATCCACCATGTGCCAGCAGTATAGGCTGGTCAGGTTAGGCATAGGTCTTCAGTCAATCTAGCTTAGTGTCAACCCACAGTGCAAGTATGTTTAACAGCTCTTAGTTTCATAAAATAGAGTTGTACTATTACAAGTGTTGGTAGCCTGTCTATGTTACTGCTCAGGTAAATGCAGTCTCCACAGATCCAGAGTACCCACCACATCAGCCCTGACTCTTGGCTGTGCCACCCTGGCACCCGGACACCCTGGCACTGCCACCCTTGTAAGCTATCAATGCTCTTGCCAGCCTGGGCACCTTGGCAGAGGGAGAGCCAAGATGCCACCCTGACTACTTAGGGGCCTCCAACTGCTTCGGAGATCCCCCAGGTGCCTTTCCATCATTTGTGTGGACCAGCACTAATCGGTGCTGGCTGGAATCTCATTGGGGAGGCCTATGGATGCCGGGAGCCAGTTAGATCCAGGGTCAGCATGGTTGAGTGGGTTCTTAAACCCACTTAACAGTACATAACAACCGTCGGGAAGCCCGGGGGAGGAATCTTCCAGCATTTACCGACCATGTTCCGCTCAGATTCTGACGGGATGCGGCCAGTTGATTACACCCACAGTGTGGGTGAATACCTGTGTGGATAAAAAGCCGACACCAAACTAACCCAGAATGCCACTTAGAAATGTTTTGGTTAATTCACGGTCACAGCACTCAACAGGGTTGATGACACAGAAAGACAAGACAAATATAAATAATACATGTAATAGGGGGATTTGAAAACTTATATTAGTAAAATGATGAATGATAATGTATGGATAACGTCACTCAGAAATAAAAGAGTCTCACATATAGTGAAGAGTAAAAGAGTGGTAGATGTTGAATAAATAATTTTGCTCTCACAGAGAAAGTTGATTTGGGGATTATAGTTTTGGTTGAATTAAACAGGTGGAATTAAATTACCTCAAGTCACCCTAAGTATTTTTAAAAGGGAATTAAACAGTTACTTGGAAAAGAAGTACATGAAAGGGTATGGAGTCTGGGATTAAGACTAATTCGTTCTTGTGGAAAAAACAATATTACAGCATTGAATGACTAAATGGTCTGCTTTTGTATGGGACAGTCCGGGGGCTGGATTCTCTGAGCCTCCGTGCCAAAATCGTATTCCGCGCGGGGGCGGAGAATGGCCGTTTACCCGGAAATCGGGACCGGCGCCGCTCCCGCGATTCTCCGGGGACAACGGAGAATCGCTTGGGAGTCTCTCGCGCGTTAACTATGTGGCGCGGATAGGGGGCCATTGACAGAAGCCAACCACCCCCCCTTGATTCTCCACGCCGAGTTCCCGACGGCATGGTTCTAACCACCTGTCGGCCGTCGGGAACCTCGGATGGCGGCTGGGGACTCAGTCTACGGCTGCCCTGGTGGGGGGAGCAGGGGGATCAATTACTGGGGGGCCTCATGGATGGCCAGGGGAGCGATTGGGCGTCACAGACCCACGGGTCCGTGCAATCCCGGGGGGGGGTGCCTACATTTTTGATGCCGCTCGCGGTCCGAGTTTGCCATGTCCCACGGGGCGGCCGCTGTAGGCCGCCGCCATGCGTTTGCACGGACTCCCAACCGGAAGTGTGGGGCCCCATATCCACAGCCAGAGCTGCGAGAAGCGCACTGGGACCCTGCAAGCCCCCTGCAGGTAGGAGAATCGCTCAGGACTTTCTTATGGAAAGCCCAGGGCGAAACGCCAGCATTTTGACGCTGGAGTGGGGACATAGCCCCATTATTGGAGAATCCAACCCCTGATTCTTTAGGTTTGAACCAGTTGTACTTTGTTTTCAGATGTAAGTTGTGACAAAGCGCCAAAATGTATTTTGATGCTAAAACTGGAAAATTAGAATACTAGAGGGATAAGTTTCACTGAACCGACAAACGTGTTTACATTTTTGACTTTCTTGTTTTTTTACTTATTTATTATGAGTAAACAAAATGTTAAAGAACATTTTAATCATAGTACAAGAAATATTAAAGCGTTCTTCACACTCCTTAATTTGCTGTGGATAAAGATTTTAGAGACATGCATTACAAAAATTCCAGTTGAGATATTTAAATGTGTAATTAAGTTGAAACATGGGTTTTGTAACAAGAAAGCCTGGATTATTCAGTTCATACTCTTTTTCTCAAGATTTACTGATATGTCTTCCTCGCATTCTTTCATTAATGCATCTATACATTTATACACATTTTACCACAGCTTTGTGATCCTCTCTTAGAGAATTATTTCTGGACATCTGAGGCACTATATTGAGAGGTGACAATGGATGAAGTGTGTTAGGCAAAGTGCTTGAAGTTGGTTTGCATTTTAAAACTCAACACTTTCACTCTTCTTTGAACTTGCCTCCTCAGCTGTGAATCTACAAGCTGTCACTTCTCCACTCTCTATAAAACACAGTCTTCTAGTCATGCTTTCAGTCATTCACTCTATCTACAGGCTCTGACTATTGGCTAAGATCTTCAATGTCCACGATGGACAATCTTCTGAAAACTCTGTTGGAAATGGATCACAGTTTTGGACTGATTAATGTGGAAATGGTTTCCGACTTTAGCTGGAAAGTTGAAGCAGACAAGTTTGAGCCAAGCCAAATTCCGTCGCCTCACAGTTTGTCACCAGCATCATCTTTCGAATCCTTCTATTCCTCTCTCCCTGATCTTGCAGACGTGACAAGCGGTCCACCAGAAGATGTTAATTTCTTGCCATCCTCTCCGCAAACCTGTGCCATTGAAGAGAGTTGCACATCATCCCGGAGGCTGGGCAAAACAAAAATGTCAGGTAAACGCAGGATGAAAGCAAGTGAGAGGGAAAAGCTGAGAATGAGGAGGCTTGCTAGTGCTCTTCACACTCTGCGGAGTTTTCTACCACCCATCTACAGCCAAAGAGGTCAGACTCTCACTAAAATTCAGACTCTGCACTGTGCCATCCGGTATATTTCTGAACTTTCCACTTTATTGGCGCAAGGAAGACATAATGATTCAGTATGTAGTATGTAAAAAATGGTTTATAAGATATGCCTTAAAGGCAATTGGACTAGAATCAATGTTTTATATAAAGTGTCAGAGAGCTTGGTTCAGAATTAATGTATTCCTGGCTACTTGTCTTCACCATTTTATGTTAGTGTAACACACTTGTCACAACAGTACGTGTTTCTCTGTTTGTAAATAGAAGATTTTATAGTTAGTTAACCAATGATGTTGAATGAAACACATCTTACAAAAAAGATTGAGATTTTTTAAATCAAAATTTATCTGACGGAACACTTTTCAATTGTATAAACAATAAAAACCAAATCAAGAACTTCAAGCAAATGGAATGTCTCTTGTATTCACTCAAAGACCACCACATTTTTTCAGATTGCTTACACAAATTCCTTCAGTGCCACCAGTGAACTGCTGTTTATAAGAATTTCCTTTAACATTACTAAAATCACTTAATTGGGGCAGAACTTTCTGAGACCCTGGGTGACTGGCAAGCCCTTGGATGAAGTGATTGAATTGTCAGAAAATCATGCTCCCCTCCCATGCTGTTTTTAATTTACATTGCCATTAATGGATGAAAAGTCATGTGCAATGGAGCACTGACTTTCTGTAAAGCCACCAGCAGTGTGTAAAGCCCAGCCTGTGGTAGAGAGCTTCCATGAGCACTTCTCCAAATTTTATTCCAAACATGCTTCTAGCATTGTATACGCAGGCAAACAAAGGTTTGATTTCACTCATTAACATAAGAGCTGCTCATTTGAGCATATTTCTGATACAGTTTATCGAGATTTATCTGCAGGTGGAGAAATATGGTGCAGCAGCCATCGAAGATTTGTGTACTGTTCTTTGAACTGCTGGATTATTATACAGGGAGACTTGGACTGGGGAATAAAGGAGGGAAATCTTTTTTTTTTAAATTGAAGCCTTCCCCTTCAATAACCATTTCCATGCAGCTGAACTGCTCCGCAGATAGTCAGCTTCCCTAATTTGAATAATTTTCATGGCACAGTTTTTATACTGGTCCTGGTGTATTTTGTGCTCTTTGGGCACTTGGGACAGTGCTGAATCTGTAGAAATAATTGAGGACACTATTCTCGCATTATTGACCCAATATTAGTCATTAATAAATCTTTATTTATTATAGCTTCATTCAAAACTCCCAAATCTTTTGCATTGGTTTGGCTGATTCCACTCTGATTGTTCTGATATTACTGACATAAATGGGAGGAAATTCTTCCCTGATGTGCATACACATAATTTACCTTCACCGTATAATTTAACAGCAAATAATCATGGGGCGGGATCAGTGGGCAGCACGGTAGCATTGTGTGGGCAGCACAGTAGCATTGTGTGGGCAGCACAGTAACATAGTGGTTAGCACAATTGCTTCACAGCTCCAGGGTCCCAGGTTCGATTCCGGCTTGGGTCACTGTCTGTGCGGAGTCTGCACGTTCTTCCCGTGTCTGCGTGGGTTTTCTCCGGGTGCTCCGGTTTCCTCCCACAGTCCAAAGATGTGCAGGTTAGGTGGATTGGCCATGATAAATTGCCCTTAGTGTCCAAAATTGCCCTTGGTGTTGGGTGGGGTTACTGGGTTATGGGGATAGGGTGGAGGTGTTGACCTTGGGTAGGGTGCTCTTTCCAAGAGCCGGTGCAGACTCAATGGGCCGAATGGCCTCCTGCTGCACTGTAAATTCTATGATTCTATGATTTACCGACCAACCCGCCATGTGTTTTTCGGCGGCGGAGGCGGCCCAGCAGCAGGATTTACTGGTCCCACTGTTGTCAATGCTGTGCGCCGGTGTGAGACCGGAATATCCCAATGGTGTTAACAGCCGGTAAATCCTGCCCAAGGCCTTTGATGCAAATAGTTAAGCATTTATTTTAGACACAAATTACATTAAAAGGTTAATCTAATAATAATCAATTGTGGCCTACCAAAAAACATATGCAAACTCCTATCCTTCCACACTGTCTTAGCATTGTGATCTGCATGGCACTGGTAACTTTTGAAAGTTTCTATTGCTGGAGAGTGAGAGAAAGGCAGTATTACATAGAGGTGAATATCACAGCATTGAAAGTTTAAGCAAAGCTCCCTATTAACATGACGGACAGTCTCCTTTAAACCCAGTCTGTAACTCCTAAAGACAAGTTGGCTGCAGCAGGGTTTAAACCTGGCTGCGGATGAGTCTATGAGCAGGAGAGGAGTAAAAATAGCACAACACAAGGGAGTGTTCTCCAAGGTTTTCAAATAGAGTACTGGGAATCTTGGTGCGGGATATAGACAAGCATGACGGCACATTGGTTAGCACTGCTGCCTCAAAGCGCCAAGGACCCACATTCAATTTCGGCCTTGCGTGACAGTGTGGAGTTTGCACTTTCTGCCCGTGTCTGTGTGGGTTTCCTTCGGGTGCTCCGGTTTCCACCCACAGTTCAAAGATGTGCAGGCTGGGTGGATTGGCCATACTAAACTGTCCCTTAGTGCCCAGAGATGTGTAGGTTACGTTAAAGGGTTATAAGCATAGGGTGGGGAAGTGGGCTTGGGTGGTCGGTGCAGACTTGATGGCCCGAATGGCCTCCATCTGCACAGTGCGGGTTCCTCAGTAGGAACATAGTAATTAGGAGCATAATTAAGCAATTCTGCCCCTCCAGTCTGCTATGCCATTCAATCAGATCATGGCTGATCTCTTCGTCTTGGATGTTTATGCAGACTTGATGGGCTGAATAGCCACCTTCTGTACTAGGGATTTTATGGATCCTTGGCAAAACATTGAGTTCTTATGCCATCACCTTGTCTCCGTGTTAGGGCGATCTGGCTTGCGACATCTGTCACCCCATTGATCGCGAGGGTTGATTCGGCTGATCTGGCTGGCTAGGTTGGTGTCCCCCTTCCCTCACAGCTCCATGACCGTCCCTCCCAAAGCTCAGCGCTCGGACGCAGAGGATCACTCCCTAGAAGAGGACCGCTGCGCTGGTCTAGGGTATATGATGTAGCTACACTCCCCCGCTAGGCTAAACCTCCAAGACTCATTTGTAGGATGACGTAGGGAAGTCAAGCTCCAAGACTTCAGACACATCCAAGTCAGGCACTGCACGTGGCAGTCTGCCATTCTTTTTATGGGCAGCACGGTAGCACAAGTGGATAGCACTGTGGCTTCACAGCGCCAGGGTCCCAGGTTCGATTCCCCGCTGGGTCACTGTCTGTGCGGAGTCTGCATGTTCTCCCTGTGTCTGCGTGGGTTTCCTCCGGGTGCTCCGGTTTCCTCCCACAGTCCAAAGACGTGCAAGTTAGGTGGATTGGCCATGCAAAATTGCCCTTCGTGACCAAAAAGGTTAGGAGGGGTTATTGGGTTATGGGGCTAGGGTGGAAGTGAGGGCTTAAGTGGGTCGGTGCAGACTCGATGGGCCGAATGGCCTCCTTCTGCACTATATGTTCTGTGTTCATGTTTCGAATCCACCCAGGATTACATCTGAGACATGCAACATTCCTCGGACTGCTGTTCTCACCGCATCCTGAAATTCACATTCAGTGCCATGTACACACCCAACCTCCCTACAGTAGCACTGACTCGCCCTTTCTTAAAGTTGTCCTCTCCAGTTATATTTCTGTATTACTTCGCCTCAGCCGACACTTTAACAAAGAACCTTTTATTTTCCTTTCAGGTGTTAAGGTCCGCGAGCTTTCAACAATTTCTGGGTGATGGCACCCCGCTGGATCCTTCCCTCTGACCCCATCCCCTTTTCCAATCCTACCTCTTGACTTGTATTCACGATGCACCTCTGATGCTGAATGATCTGTGCTTCACAAAGCTTCACAAAGGACGCAGCTTTAACAACTTATGCCCCCAGCAGAATGGAGTTCGAGAATGAATTAAGGATGGGGTGGTGGCACAGTGGTTAGCCACACAGTGCCAAGGACACGGGTTCGATTGCAGCCTTGGGAGACTGCCTGTGTGGAGTTTTAACGTTCTCCTGTATCTGGGTGGATTTCCTCCGAGTGCTTCGGTTTCCTCCCACAGTCCAAAGATGTGAAAGTTAGGTGGATTGGCCATGCTAAATTGCCCCGTGGTGTCTAAAGATATGCAGGTCAGGTGGATTGGCCATGCACAGGTTACGGAGATAGGGCGGGGGAGTGGGCCTCAGCAGGAACATAGTAATTAGGAGCATAAGTAGGCAAGTCTGCCCTCCAGCCTGCTGTGCCATTCAATCAGATCATGGCTGATCTCTTCGTCTTGGATGCTTATGCAGACTCGATGGGCTGAATAGTCTCCTTTCGTACTAGGGATTTTATGGATTCTTGGCAAAACATTGAGTTCTTATTATCACCTTGTCTCCGTGTTTATTGTTTTTGGGCAAGAGTGCCACCCCTCCCACCCCCATCTACATGCAGACCCTTTCACACATCTTCAGTAAGACCCCTGTTTTCCCTCCACCTGAACCCCTCCCTCGGGCCTCTTACCTGCTCTTGAACACCTTTTTATTGAGAACTGTTGACATTACATCAGCCATCCTAATTTTTCTGCTCCCGTCACCCAACCTGTTTCTATCTGAATTTGCTGCGCTTTGCTTTCTCAAGTCTAACTCTGACATTGTTATCAGATCTGCTGACAAGGGTGGTGCTGTTGTTGCCTGGCGTGCTGACCCCAGAGGCTGCGTGCCAACTCTCAGACACTTCTTCCTACTTCATCCAGGTTCGTGACTTCGCCACTAAACATTAAGCCATTGCTCCCATGACTGTCACTGATTTCATCTCCTCGGGAGACCTTCCCTCCATTACGTACCATCTCATAGTTCCCCAACCCCCAACCATAGTTAGCCCACTTATGCTGCTTACTGCAAGGGAGTGTAATGTAAAATTGTAATGTTGTACGACAGTTGTGCAGGCATTGGTGAGACCACACATCTGGAGTACTGCATGTAGTTTGGTCTCATTATTTAATAAAGGATATAAATGTGGTAGAAGCAGTTCAGAGAAGGTCCATTTGACTAATACCTTGGATGAGGGGGTTATCTTATGAGGAAAGTTTAGACAGGAGTCACAGAAAAGGCCCATTGGTCCACCATGTCTGCACAGGTCAAAGACAACCACATAAGTATTCTAATCCCATTTTCCAACACTTGGCCCATGCCCTTGTATGCTTTGACAATGCAAGTACGGTTTTGTGAAGGGGAGGTCGTGTCTCACTAACTTGATAGAGTTTTTCGAGGAGGTCACGAAGATGATTGATGCAGGTAGGGCAGTGGATGTTGTCTATATGGACTTCAGTAAGGCCTTTGACAAGGTCCCTCATGGTAGACTAGTACAAAAGGTGAAGTCACACGGGATCAGGGGTGAGCTGGCAAGGTGGATACAGAACTGGCTAGGCCAGAGAAGGCAGAGAGTAGCAATGGAAGGATGCTTTTCTCATTGGAGGGCTGTGACCAGTGGTGTTCCACAGGGATCAGTGCTGGGACCTTTGCTCTTTGTAGTATATATGAATGATTTGGAGGAAAATGTAACTGGTCTGATTAGTAAGTTTGCAGATGACACAAAGGTTGGTGGAATTGCGGATAGCGATGAGGACTGTCGGAGGATACAGCAGGATTTAGATTGTTTGGAGACTTGGGCGGAGAGATGGCAGATGGAGTTTAATCCGGACAAATGTGAGGTAATGCATTTTGGAAGGGCTAATGCAGGTAGGGAATATACAGTGAATGGTAGAACCCTCAAGAGTATTGAAAGTCAAAGAGATCTAGGAGTACAGGTCCACAGGTCATTGAAAGGGGCAACACAGGTGGAGAAGGTAGTCAAGAAGGCATACGGCATGCTTGCCTTCATTGGCCGGGGCATTGAGTATAAGAATTCGCAAGTCATGTTGCAGCTGTATAGAACCTTAGTTAGGCCACACTTGGAGTATAGTGTTCAATTCTGGTCGCCACACTACCAGAAGGATGTGGAGGCTTTAGAGAGGGTGCAGAAGAGATTTACCAGAATGTTGCCTGGTATGGAGGGCATTAGCTATGAGGAGCGGTTGAATAAACTCGGTTTGTTCTCACTGGAACGAAGGAGGTTGAGGGGAGACCTGATAGAGGTATACAAAATTATGAGGGGCATAGACAGAGTGGATAGTCAGAGGCTTTTCCCCAGGGTAGAGGGGTCAATTACTAGGGGGCATAGGTTTAAGGTGAGAGGGGCAAGGTTTAGAGTAGATGTACGAGGCAAGTTTTTTACGTAGAGGGTAGTGGGTGCCTGGAACTCGCTACCGGAGGAGGTGGTGGAAGCAGGGACAATAGTGACATTTAAGGGGCATCTTGACAAATACATGAATAGGATGGGAATAGAGGGATACGGACCCAGGAAGTGTAGAAGATTGTAGTTTAGTCGGACAGCATGGTCGGCACGGGCTTGGAGGGCCGAAGGGCCTGTTCCTGTGCTGTACATTTCTTTGTTCTTTGTTCTTTGTACACATCTATATACTTCTTAAATGTTATGAGGATCTCTGTCTCCACTACCCTTCCAGGCAGTGAGTTCCAGACTCCCACCACCCACTGGATGAATGGGCTTTTCCTCACATTCCCTCTAAACCTCCTGCCCTTTGTCTTAAATCTGTGCCCCCTGGGTATTGATTCCTCCACCAAGAGGAAAAGTTTGTTCCTGTCCACTCCACCTTATGCCCCTCATATTTTTATACATCTTAATCATGACTCCCTCAGTCTCCTCTGCTCCAAGGAAAACAACCCCAGTCTATCCAATCTCACTTCATAACTAAAACTCTCCGGCTCAGGCAACATCCTGGTAAATCTCCTCTGCACCCTGTCCAGCGCTATCACATCCCTCCTACAATGAGGATTCCAGAACTGCACACATGCTCTAGCTGTGGTCCAGCCAACATTTTATACAGTTATCACATAACCTCCTTGCTCTTAAACCCTATGCCTTGGCTAATAAAAGCAAGTATATCATATGCCTTTCTAATCACTGTACCTACTGCTCTGCTACCTTAAGGGATAGGTGTACATGCACAGCAAGATCCCTCTAATCATAGATCATAGAATTTACAGTGCAGAAGTCGGCCATTTGGCCCATCATGTCGGCACAGGCCCTTGGAAAGAGCACCCCATTTAAGCCCTCACTTTCAACCTATCCCTGTAACCCAATAACCCCACCTAACCTTTTTGGACACTCAGGGCAATTTAGCATGGCCAATCCAACTAACCTGCACATCTTTGGAGTGTGGGAGGAAACCCACGCAGACACGAGGAGAACGTGCAGACTCCACACAGACAGTGACCCAAGCCGGGAATCGAACCTGGGACCCTGGAGCTGTGAAGCAACTGTGCTAACCACTGTGCTGCCCTCGATGCTTCCCAAGATCCTGCCATTCATTATATATTCGCTAGTATTCCCTTGACTTGTTTGTCCTGCCCAAGCGCATCACCTCACACTTATCCAGATTGAATTCCATTTGCCACCGATTAGCCAATCTGACCAGCCTATCTATATCCTCCTGTAATCGAAGGCTATTTTCCTCAATATTTACCACCCCACCAATTTTCATAGCATCCACAAACTTACTGATCAACCCCCCTCTGTTCATCTAAATCATTTCTATAAACCATGACAAGGGCCCAACACTGAACCCTGCAGGGCCCACTGGACACAGGATTCCTGTCAGTAAAAAGAAACCTCAGCCATCACCTTCTACTTACTGTCACTCAGCCAATTCTGGACCCAATTTATCAAATTTCCCTGAATCCCAAGGGCTCTTACCTTCTTAATCAGTCTCTCATGTGGGAAATTATCAAAAGCCTTGCAGAAGTCCAAGGAGGCTGTGTCAAATGCATTGCCCTCATCTACACATGTGGTCACCTCTGTCTGTATCAATTGGAATTAAAGTAAAATGAGGAGCTTCGCTTGCTGGAACTCCTCAGTGCAGCAGGAGATCGGGATGCCAATAAAAAATTGTGTCCCAATCTCTGTAGCCCCCAAAACGATCGCTGACCCCCAAGCCCAAATGAACTATGGGACGACCCCCCCCCCCACCCCCCCCCCCCACCCCCCCCCCAGGCACCTTGGTAATACCAGGCTGGCACACAGGTGGCACTGCTAGGCTGGCACTTCCAGAGTGCCTGGGTGACACCAGCAGTTCCAGGGTACCACCCTGCCAAAGGGCATTCCCCTGGGGGCCTCCAATCCCCGAGGATACCCCCATGAGTGCTGTTCCGTCTGGTCCCATTTGTGGAGACCAGTACTGAACGGTGCTCCGCCAAGGTCACTGAGGCATAAGGGATAGATCCCAACGCCTCAGGTACCTCAAGAAACTGCATATTAAAGTGAAACTAGCTGTCTCGCTTTAATATGCAGATTTACCAAAATGTGACCCCGGCCACAGTGCGCGGATTCACAGCGCAACATTTTGCCAGATCACGTTAGATCTTGTGAGGCATCGTGAGTCCGGGAGATCCTGGGAGTGGGGACTTGTTGCTTCTATTGGCCACGTTGTGTCGTGCTGCCACCCGGGAGGACCAGGGCCACCCTCCAGTATCCCTGGCCACCCAAGGGCCTCCAATGACCTGGCAGATCCCTCGTGTGCAATTCCACTTGGTTCACGTTTGGATAGACCAGTACTGAACAGAGCCGGCTGAGGTTTCCCCGGGAGGCAGGTAGATCCCGGGAGGCCAGTAAATACCAGATAAGTAGACCTTTAGTAGGTTTAAGGCCTACGTACACGAGTACGGGTTGGTCCCACCCATTATGGACGGTTTCCTGATCCTGACGCCTTGCGGGACTTGGGTAGATCCCGTGAGGCAATGTGGCAGGAAGCCTGCAGAAGGCTTCTCCCAGGATCTACCAGCCGCGTTGCGCTCCCATTGGGGCGACACGTGTATGGTAGATCGCGCCTAATTTGCCTCCCATAGATAATTTTTTGAATAACTAGGGAGTCAATGGTTATCGGAATAGGTTGAATGCGGAGTTTAGGCCACAATCAAATTAGTTATCATTTTATTCAATGAAAGAGCAGGCTTGAGGGGCCAAATGACCTTCTCCTAATTCATACGTTCACACGTTTCAATGTACCTCATTCTCAAAATCCATGGGTGGGATCTCCGTTTCTGAGACTACGTTGACATCGATGCAGAATTTGTGGACTTTCACGACAGCAAAACTGGTGCTGAACCTGGAGAGATTCAGCAACTGTTGGGGCTAGCACTGGCGCCACGTGGAACACAATCGATTCCAATGAAAAACGGCTTGAGATTTCGCCCGGTCCATGAATTACACTCGGAAGGCTGACAAACTGCAGCCACACATACACATTACAATCTCCAGACACACTCATCCCAGCCAACAAGGTGCAATAGTTGTGCTGGAGCGTGCCATACAACTGATGGGTCGGCTGGGGCCAGAGGGCACCTGGGGGGGGGTGGCCTGGGGGACATCTTTACGACCCATGGCACTAAATTCAAAGTGGGCTGTTAGCTGCATGGCTGCCTTGCCAGCTGCGGCAATTGTGTTCCGTGTTAGTCCGCCCCCACCCCACAGCTACCTCCTGGCCACCCTTTGCTACGTCCCCAGGGCCTGTCAGAAGCCCGCCCGCGGCCAGTGACACGACTGTCAGCAAATTATAGTGAAGTAATTTCCGTACCCCCTCTCTCTCAGCAGCCATGACGCTGGCTTCACGATTTTTAAAAGCACAAGTGAACCGTGCCGTTGGGCACTCAGCCCATTGGAGCTGGAGCACTGCGGAGGTCCCGGAGAATACCGGGTCAGGTCCGCTAATGATATGCAAACTGTATGTGTGTCCCGGATCACATTGGCACCGCTGTCGAGGTGACAGAGAATAGCAATTTAGCATCAAGTTGACGCCAGCCAGGATTTTAGCATCGGCACCTATTCTCTGCCCAATCGCAATTTCAGTGTCAGCCAACGGAGAATCCCACCCCTTATATTGGACTGTCCTAGTAGACCCATTGTTTAAGCCTGTTCCTGCCACACTGAACGTATCTGTTCCTGTCTGTGTCCTATTTTTTCTCCCCTTGATCATTCACCTCTCACCTACATCCATCACTCTTCTAACGCTCTACTCCATTGAAACAATTTCCAGATTTCTGGCCCTGAACGCCTCCTCCTCACTATGGAGGCCCAATTTCTCTACACCGCCATCCCCCAGTAGAACGATTTGACGTCTCTCCACTTCTTTCTTGAACCGGGACCCAAACAGTCTCCATTCACCACCACCTTCCTCCATCTGCCTGAACCTATGAGATTTAAGTTAATTGGTGAGATGAAGATTTTTTTAATCCAGAGATTTGTTATGATCTGGAATGTCCTGCCTGAAAGTGTAGTCGCACAGATTCAATGTAACTTTTGAAAGAGAATTGGATAAATGATTGAGGGTGAAGAATTTGTTATGGGTTATGGGCCACTACAGTGGAAGTAGCTGGATAGTTTGTTCAAAGATCTGACACAGATACGATCGGCTGAAATACTTCTGTGCTGTATCCATGCATACTGCATTTGCTTCACGTTTCCCAGAAGGAGAGATATAGTTAGTCTATAGACAAATGCTTCACACAGGTTAGAGCCTTTGCTAGGCAGGTAGCAGGTATTAGGAATTCTACATAAGTGGCACAACTCAGTAGAAAATGTGTCGAATGTACGCCATGACCACTGGATGGAGGCTGGAGGCACCCCATATTCCATTAACAAAGGCTCTTTCAGATAGGAGTGTAGGAGTGTGGGGTTTCTTGTATGCCTGTCTG
Organism: Scyliorhinus torazame; assembly: GCF_047496885.1. Lineage (NCBI taxonomy): Eukaryota > Metazoa > Chordata > Chondrichthyes > Carcharhiniformes > Scyliorhinidae > Scyliorhinus > Scyliorhinus torazame. The sequence goes on from NC_092710.1 coordinate 164,815,448, forward strand.
CCATCCGATCAAAATTTTCCACCATCTAAACATTGAATAATCCATTAAACTTCAGCAAGCCAATATTAAATCAGTCCAAAATCTCATGTGTGGCTTCAGAATCAGAAAGTTGATTCACCAAATTCCTAAGTGCAATCACAAATTATGCAGTCACTGAACAATTTGTTTATTGTTTTATTGCGCCTAGCCATGATCTCGAAGCTCTTTTAATCAATACTTTACAATCAGAACAAAATAGATGCTGGGAGTGAAGGTGGTCTTCGGCTTGGTATAAAATAAATGAAGACAATGGGAAATAATGCTCGGTGCATTGTAAAGCAGGCAGACCATATGTTATCACACATTCCATATTGCTGCTGAATGCCAATTTCACAGATTGTCACATCCATATTTTAACCGTACCCCTTGATTAATTGGACACTGCCATCATCTTCTACAAAGCTTTGTGCTAATAAATGATCCAGTCTCCAAATTTCAAATGTCTTTTTTGGTGAAAAAAAATATAAGTGGTAAATTTGTTTCCAATGCAATGTTTGAAAACCTGTTGATGTGAACATCGGTGAGGAAAAGCAGCTTTGTCACAAGAAGAATTGCTGATAACAATTCAGAATGGATTTTGAAACTCCATCCTATGTATTACTGAATGACTTTCATTAAAATTCTTTTATCTGTTTAACCATCGTGAAGGCTTGGCTGCTGTTGATCCAGAGTGAAAAATACTCACAATTTGGCATGAAATCTGCACCAAGCTGAAAGTTCCACTTTGAAAGTCCGCAAGATTAGTTGGCCTCTGGGGTGAAGAAATTCACACTGGCCCAGCAGGGGATTTCCTTTTGAGGTTGGGTTTAAAGATATATTGCTCAGGTGTGAATGTACTTACCAGCTGAATCAGGCCTAGGAATATTTGTTCCTTCTCCCAATGCATGAATTGCAAAATTATTCTCCAATGCTAACATCATTTAATAAGCACAATGTCTATTTTTGTTAATTTAGAAACAAAACCTCGGCAGTGATGGAAATACTAAGCACGTTGAAATATTTTCAAGAAAATATGCAGTTAGGGATTGTATATTTTTATAAATCTTGGCTAGCTGTTAAACAGTTTAGTCGTTCTGAGCATCACGGTGCTTTAAATCTTTCCCTTGTTGGTCTTTGTTGATGGAAACCAAGGATGTACCTGTGACTGTATTGTCAATGCTCTCAGAATTTCCACCCAACGGAGGGAGAGAGCTGATTTAAGAGTAGCCTTGCCTCAGCGGGAGAGGCTATAATGAATATTCGATGAGGAAATATCTAAAGAGAAAAAAAAATAATAACATTTTTGTGAAATTTAACCCTGCCAGATGGGGATTCAAATACAAGTTTGCTCAAAACTCAGGTAGAATCTTTACTTTCCTGTAGGCACAGCAACAGAGAATGCCAAATATCAAAATGGGGTGCCTCCTTCGTCCAGCTCAGTCTTGAAAACTAATGATTAAAATGTTGAAAACATCATAATAAAGGCCATCTCGAATCTTATTAAGAGCAAGAATCCATGCTTTAGTCATACTTTTGAAATAAGAGGGCAGCACGGTGACGCAGTGGGTTAGCCCTGCTGCCTCACGCCGCTGAGGTCCCAGGTTCGATCCTGGCTCTGGGTCACTGTCGTGTGGAGTTTGCACATTCTCCCCGTGTTTGTGTGGGTTTCGCCCCCACAACCCAAAGATGTGCAGGTTAGGTGGATTGGCCACGCTAAATTGCCCCTTAAATTGGAAAAAATTAATTGGGTACTCTAAATTAAAAAAAAAAGTTTTGAAATAAGAAAATGGCATAGAGTGCAAGTTAGTTGCTTCCAACATGGGTCTGTTGATCATACAAAAGATAAGTGGAATTTTATGAGATTGTCATTGGGGCACATGTATCTTAGAGTAATAATTAATGGAGAATGCAACAGAATAATTTTACTTGCAAAAATGGGTGGGTTTATATCAGGTGGGATGTAAAAATATAAACATTATCAAACCTGAACGTAACCTGCAACTAACCCACCCACTTCCAGTTTAAATGGAGGTTGAATGGAGGATTGGGTTTGGGTGGAAGTGGTTGACAGGCAATCAACTCATTTCCAGGAGGCAGAATGGCAATTTAAATATTATTATTTTTTACATTTTAAAATATTTTTTAATATATAAATTTAGAGTACCCAATTAATTTTTTACAATTAAGGGGCAATTTAGCGTGGCCAATACACCTACCCTGCATTGCTTTTGCGTTGTGGAGGCAAAACACATGCAAACACGGGGAGAATGTGCAAACTCCACATGGACAGTGATGAGAGCCGGGATCGAACCTGGGACCTTGACGCCATGAGGCAGCAGTGCTAACCCACTGCGCCATCGTGCTGCCGCAATTTAAATATTATGATGAGGCTTTGTATCTCATACATTCTGACAATTTAAAATGTAAATTTAAAATGTCCTAAAACATTGGACCAGATTTTTGTCAAGTTATAGAGACTCCTTGGACTTTTAAAAATGGGACCTGGATCCGGAGCTCCGGATGGACTCACACTGAGTTCAAACAGACCATGAGCAAGGACTTTATTCTGTATTGTGGGAGTCACAAATTTATGGAGAAGAAATAAATTCTCACAAGGGTGGATAGCTCAGCTGCACAACTATTTAAATACCCAGCCCTTGAAAATTAAAAAAACCCAGCCTATCTGTGTCAGTCAGAGGTAATAAATTCACACTGTAAACATCCCACTACCAACATCCTGAGGGTTAACATTGATCAGAAATTTAACTGGACCAGCCATATAGATGCAGTGATCACAAGAGCAGGTCAATGTTGTGAAAATACCTTGGCCTTATTTAGAGCCCAATACACAAGGTACCAATTGCCCAAAAGGGTTTGGATAAACATGTGGTTCATTTATTTCGTCAAGGTACATGAGAACAGGTATACATGGTATAAAGCTTGAAGGCATCAGAGCTGTGGTGACAGCAGTGGTCAGCGGTAACACCCTCCATAAGAGGACAGTCACCCAGTGCCAAAAGAGGATGAGAGATCTCCTCCATTCCACCAGGGTAAATCAGGTGGAGGGAATGGGGGGGACAGAGTTACGGACAAAGTCACATCTTATGTGAAGCGGGTGAGGATGAGGGCTTCCCTGGCCCTTCGGCTTGTCTGACCCTCTTCGCTGTCACCTGTCCTCCATCCTCCAGCTGGTCCTATGGGTCCTCCACGGGCTTGTCCTTCAGTCTCTCCTTGGAGTTGGCCACATGTTCCTCCACCTCTACCTCTGGCACGTTGACCCACTGTGCCAGGTTGTGGAGGATAGAGCAGACCAACACAAAGCAGCCGACCCTCTGGGCGTGTACTGCGTTGCATCACCAGAGTGGTTGAGGCATCGGAACCACATTTTGAGCAGTCCGGTGAATCAGTGAATGACAGCCTGGCTGACCGCATGGACCTCATTGTATCGGGCCTCTGCATTGGTCACCAGCCTCCGTACCGACATTAGCCACGTCGTCAATGGGTATTATCCCCCAAGAGCCAACCGGCCATCCTGGGGTAGTCCTCAAACAGGCCGGGGATGTCCAACTGCCTGGATGTAGCTGTCATGAACACTCCCTGGGAAACGGGCACACGTGTGCATGACCTTCACCTGGTGGTAGCACACAAGTTGGGCATTTAGGGAGTGGAATCCCTTCCTGCAGAATTAGGGCACTCTCTGACAGCCTGGTGAGCACAAGGCGACATTTGTGCCATCTATTACCCCCGGGCCTGGCGCATCCCGCTGATGGCAGAGAATCCTGCTTCCCGGGCATCTTGTTGGGCCTGGTCCATGTCAAAGGTTATATTATTTGCTGCCCGGGCAAACAGGGCATCTGTGACCTGGTGGGCTGTAGCTTGTGAAATGCCACACAAGTCGAGCCCTGGAATGATCCTGAGGCTTAAGTGATCAGGGCTACGGTGACCTTAATGGCCAATGGGAGCAGGTATTCTCCTCCACTTGGTGCCAAGTCCGCCAGAACATGGCACAGGTGCCACCTTGTTGAGGCGGAGCATCCTGCAGCACATGCTGTCCGTCATCTGTTCGAAAGGCCAATGACGCCTCTGCACCTTGGGTTGTCGCTGACCTCCTCCACTGCGTCCCTCCCTCGCCTAATGGGTGGCCAGGTCCTCAGGGTGTGTGTGGGGGGGGGGGGGTTCCCTGCACATGGGCTGCCACTTCGAGCCTCTGTCGACGCTGCTGCCGGCACCTTCTCCGGCTCCTGGCCGCCTGGCCTGCCAGCAGCACCGCGAGATAGCATCCATTCCGTGTAATATCTGTGAGGAAATGGAGAAGGTGAGAGACTGGCAACCAGCGATGGCTTCCACCCTGGAACCCTCCATTCCCCCATTGCTCCCCCCCCCCCACCTTCCGCATTTCCTGCCATCCAACATGTCCTGCCCACACACACCCCTCTGCAGTGGGGCCCCTGGTCACCGGACTCCAGACCCTAGACACCCGCACATAATGCTACCTGGACCGGGTGCTGGACTCTCCCCAATGTACATACCCACCCTCTGATTGCGGGAATGTCCCTGGTACTGGGACCCAGCCCCTAGGTGTTTGGATGTTGGCCGCTGCACCTGTGGTGTTTCTTCCTGCAGTGTTCAGGCACGGTGTCCAGACGTCACGGCCTAATTGGGATGCTAGGCAATAATTTGCATATGCTACATGGTAAGGCTACCCACGGGAGCCGCTTGGGAGCCGTGAAGTGCTCACTTAACTACGATTGCCAATTTCCTATTGGCAAATAGCCTTCAGCTGCATGGCAAGGGGCCTCCAGGGTCAGTGACAGTTATGGGTGGGCAGTGGGACAGGCAGGCAGGGGTTTGTGTTGCTCCCGTTATACACACGATCCAGTGGTGGCATGGTGGACCCGCGGACACTGAGACACCCAGTGCCACTACCCTTTTCATTCTTCATTTCATTTCAGCCTTGGGCGACACCCTCTAACGGCCCACCCCCTAACTAAGGCCACCCCATGAGAAACTCATACTTGAACAGAAAATGGCTGATGGAGTCATGCCAGCTAGAACGGTTGTCTGAATAAATGTGCGCCTATTTCTTTTTTCTGAATGAGAAAATAGTAATGAATGTTGCCTGGCGGGTAGGTGCAAAAAAGCCATGTTATATGTTGAAAAAGATTTTATTTTGGGGCTGAAAGGCACAAAGACTCAACAGCAACAACTTTAAAAAAATGACTTAAACAGCATCTTGTATGATGGCTGAGCATTTGTATAAGTGCACCCTACAAATTCCGAAGACATGAAAATAGAATCAGGTTGTCTGGAAGAACCCACCTGGGACATTTACCTCAGAGGAATGAGTTCAATAGATTTTTGTTAGTTTAAAAAAAAAAATTATTTCACAGTATGTGGGTGTGACTGGTGAGGTCAGCATTTGTAGCCCATCCCTAATTGCCCTTGCACTGAGTGGCTTACTCAGCCAATTCAGAGGACAGCTAAGAGTTCAAGCATATTGCTGTGGTCTGGGGTCGCATGTCAGCCACACCGGGTAAGGAAGGCAGATTTTATTCCCGAAAGGACATTACTAGTGAATCAGGTGGGTGCGATGATAATTGTCATGGATGCCATTATTACTGAGAGCTTTTTCTATTCTAGATTTATGGATGAACTTATATCCCACCAGCTGCTGTGCTGGGATTTGAATCCATGTCCCCATTCACAAAACATGCAGTCAACACCTGCTTATTCAATTAAATGCAGTCACTTTAGACAATGGATCCTGGATGAGGAGGGAACTCCACCAGCCATAATTTAATCAGATCTAAACCATGGACCTGGAATAAACTTGCGATAGTTATTTTTTGGTGACTGGTCAATTTGTGAGAGGAGGTCATGTGATAAGTCAACTAGCCCTCTTTTATGTTTTAGAACGTGTTGGGTGGGGTTACCGGGTGGGGTGGGGTGGGGGTGGGGTCTCTTGGTTATGGGGTGGGGTGGGCTTGAGTGGGGTGCTCTTTCTGGGGGCGAGGCAGACTCGATGGCCAGGTGGCCTCCTTCTGCACTGTGGATTCTATGAAAGTTTCTTTCCAGGCCAGCAAAACAGAAGAAGAGAATTGCAGAAGAAGAAGGGCCTTGAGTGGGTTTTCTCTCTCTTTCTCTCTCCATCTAACCTGCAAACTCGAACCCTGCCTGTTGTTTGATCAACTATACGTTGTAGGCAGCTTTTAAACACCAACACAGCAACTGCTGACTCCAGGAGACCAAATCAACATCATCTGTCAACATCTTTAAGTTGTACCATCTCTTAATTTGGAAGGCCACTGAGCCCAGTCTGAAACCATCCAAGGCATCAATCGACTGAAACTGTTTACAATTGACCTTCTTTTGGTACTTTTAAACTACTTAACCTAGCTTTCCACTTTGTAGAATGCATGAGTCTGCATGTGTGAACTCTTGAATGCAGGTGTTTGTGAGATCCAGAGGGTGTGATTTAGTGACTGTTGTGCTGGGTGGTGATCTGGGCACACCAGGTAAATAGCGGGAGAGGGCAAAATTGCGATTAGCCCCAAAAATGGTGAGAATAGCATTAACTCACATTTGCATTCATTTCAATCTCATTAGCTGGGGGGGGTTGGAGGTGGGTACCTTCAGGGGGGTTGGGCTTGGTCAGGGCGGGGGGAGGGCTGAAGCATTCCAGGTTGGTGTCACCTCTGGGGGTGGGGGCTAAGGGGATTTGCATCTGTGAGGCCTTCAAGCCATATTTATATATTGTGGAGACCGATAAGGGGAGAAACCACAACTGCAGCCTGTCTGTCCTACCAAACACTTCCAGGACAGAGCCCTGTAGCAGCTTCTCTCCTGAAAGTCAATTTCACTCCCTGTGACTGTGAGCAGCCTCTAGCTTCACAGCTGCAGGCTATTTCAAATGAGGAATTTGCCATGTTAGTTGTGAGAGCACTTAACTCTCTTGAACTCTCAAGTGCCTCCTTGAGGGAACATGTGCCATGCGTCAGAGGATGATTAGCGCACAGCATGTCCATCAAGCTTTGATGCCTGAACATTTTGCCTGAACTCTAGGAGCATCAGCACCATAGAGGCAGCTGTCAACAATCAAACACTAAAGAGCAGGGTTTCACCACTGAGCATCCTTGTGCGGCCCAAGGATAAGTGTGTGGATGAGCGGAGGACAGCTAAGCACGGTCTCCCTAATGTTGTGGGCACCAGAAACTGAATGCTGACACCAGGACTAAATCGGCGGTGTTCTATGACAGTAAAATCGACGCCTTCCCAGATCAATCCACCGCCCATTAAGGCTAGCACCGGTGCCACTTGGAATATAACCGATTCCAATGAAAAACAGTGTCTGAGTCACCGGATTCGGGATTGGCACTCAAGAGGTTGACAAGCTGCAGCAGCATACAAGCACTCCACTCCCCACATACATTCATCCCAGTCAACAAGATCGCAGCATGATTCACTGATGCTGAACTGCAGACCCTGCTAGACACCATGCTGGAGAGGTGAGCCACCCTGTGCCTCGGGGTGGGGAGACAGTTGTCACCCACCACCCCCACCCCAGGAGAAGCATAACCACTGGGAGCAGGAGAAGACCGGAGGGGGACCGGCGGTCCCTCACCATGGATTTGATCAGCAGACAGTTGGCGAGGCGGAAGCCGGCATCGAGCGAGCAAGTGAGACCCTGCTGAGTTGCGGTTCCCCATGGATGTGTGTCACCATTCCCACTCCACAGCCCCCACACGGCACCCTATACTTCCAGCACCCCCACAAATCGCTCCCTCCACCACCAGCACACCCTCCACCCACACCAACTCGCAGTCCAATCATGCATCTTGTCTTGTGTCTTGCAGAATCACTTGGCGATGATGATGAGGGCCCTTGTGGTGTCCCCCGACTACAACCACAAGCTCAACCCCACGAGGAGAGCAGGGAGGAGGAGGCCATGAACATGGACGGCAGCCTTTGACTCTCAGCCGACGTCACCCTGAAGCACCAGTCCAGGGATGACACTGACTTCCCGTCACAGCTGTCTCCAACATCCTCCACCATCCCAGAGACGCTCATGTCAGCTGACACTTTAGTGAAGAGGCTCCTGGGACACGATCTGGTGTGCACCACACACATGCCGCGGTACAGCAGGTGGGGGTAGGAACTCCCGAGGGAGTGGACGGTCAGAGGGCAGCCCGGCCCCAGGGTCTAGCTGCCATCAAGATGGATTTCAGTCTACTGGAAAGGGCGGTCCCATTGATTGTGGAGATGCAGTGTCAGAGCCGGGGACTACCTGAGGGGATGTCGGCAACTGTCCAGTGCCTGCAGGTGCAGTTAGAGGAGTCAAACCGCCTGCAGGAGCAGGAAGTGGTGCCGACCATGCCACCCAGGCCAACATCGCACGCGTAGCGTCTGCGGTGGAGGCCTTGTGGGCAGAGGTTTCAGTCATGAGTCAGCATGTCCAAGGCCTGGTGCACTCTGTGCAGGCGGTGGCTGAGGCCCAGGACAGGGCTGCCCTCTCACAGACAGCCATGTGCCAGGACCATGTGGACATTACAAGGGCATTTCTGAGAATGGCCCAATCACAGCGGGCCATGGCTGAGGGCATCGGCAGCATTGCCCAGGTGCTGGCCGACATGGCACAGACCCAGAGGGCAGTGATGCAGTCGCAGTGTGATGTGGCGCAGTCCCAGAGGGAGGTAGTCCACTCCCTGTGCTCCATGGCCACGAACATCAAGATCCTGGTCGGGGTGGGCTATGGCTTCCAGGACTGGCAGCGTCAGGTGGCAGGGGTGCCTCGGGGGTTAGTTCCGCTTGCACCACCCATGACCCATGCAGTAGCCCAGGGGCCATTGGTCACTCTGAGGGAGGAGGAGGTGATGGGGATCCTTACCAGTGACTCCCGCAGAACAGCCCAGCACCTTGGACGCTCCTCCTCCTGTCCCTGGCTCATCTGGTGGTCAGTGGGCAGAACAGGGTGGCACCGCGCCACCTGGGTATCCACCTAGACGTGGCATTAGGCCCTTTAGACCAGAAAAGTAGATGACAGTTAAGTTGGCCGGGGTGCAGGGCACAGTATAGTGTTAGGGGCTAGGGCACAAACCTTTATGTACTTATTTACATTAAACACCCATGCACAATGTCACAACCTACCTCGGTGCTCTGACAGAAGGGTGTGAGGGATGGGCTTGTCTGGATTGGCTGTAGAGAGGGCACAGGAGATGGGGGAATGGGCGGATGTTGTGAGTCCAGGGACTGCAGTTCAACCAGCGGTCACCACTCCAGTGTCTTACCCCCATTCTACTATCATCCCATCCACCATCCCACCTCTACCACCCCAGGGATTCAATGGGACCATGTGATGGAATGGCCAGCTCACATGCAGAGGTCCCAGGTGGACGGGAGGTTATCTTCATTATGGGCTATCTTCTCTTGCGGGGACAAAGAGAGGGCATTATGAGCCACACACATGATGGGTCAGGGGTGTCTATAGCAGGTGGCATGTGTGGGCACCACACCTGGACATGAAGGGATTTTGCTGGTGGGTGCCAGGGTGTTCTGAGGAACAAGCTTGAAAGATCGGATGTGCAGAAGGTGCGAGGTGTCAGCCAGTAGATTGGGGCCGGGGGGGGGGGGTTGGGTATTTGAAGGGTGGTGGCAGGTAGAACTGATGTCAGGAGAGAGGTGGTAACTTAACCTTTCAGCTTGGTGGAGGTCATTGGTCTTCTTACATTGGACGCGGTTCTCTTTGTCATGCTATCCCGCACCGACAGCTGCTGCCTCCCGGGCGGCATTGCTGACCCTGTTGCTGGTCCTCAGACCCCTTTGGGGGAACAGGGTCAGCAACCCCAAAGCGAGGAGCAGGTCTGGGCGCTGCCATGCTTGTGTGTTGACTGGGAGAGAGTGCTGAGGCAGCGCTTAAAAGCAAATCCTTGACTTCCGGTTGCGGCTATGCCAAGGTAGGTGGCACGTTCAGCAGCTCCCGCCAGGAACGGATTTTTGGGCTCTTTAGAGGGGCCCCAACGGCAATTGTTTGACGGCTCCCAGTGTGGGAAGGTGACAGCAAGGTTCCCCCGGCACTGTATGGATTGGACCAGGAGCAGAGCGATTAAGAAAGTGATTCTGGTGCAGCGGAAAGTGCGAGGGAGGAGAAGCAAGATGGCGGCGGGTGGAGACCAAACAGCGTGGGCGCAGTGGACGCAGGAGCAGCAGGAGTTCCTCAAACGCTGCTTTGCGGAGCTGAAGACAGAAATGCTGGCGCCAATGAAGGCGGTGATTGAGAAGCTTGTGGAGGCCCAGAAGGCCCAAGGGGCGGCGATCCGGGAGGTGTGACAAAAAGCCTCGGAGAACGAGGACGAGATCTTGGGCCTGACGGTGAAGGTGGAGGCGCACGAGGCGCTGTACAAGAGGTGGCGGGAGAAATTTGAGGACCTGGAGAATAGGTCGAGGAGGAAGAATCTTCGGATTCTGGGTCTCCCCGAAGGAGTGGAGGGGCATGTATGAGCACGATGCTCAATTCGCTGATGGGCGCGGGAGCTTTCCCGAGGCCCCTGGAGCTGGATGGGGCTCATCGGGTCCTGGCAAGGAGACCCAAAGCCAACGAGCCGCCAAGGGCTGTAGTGGTGAGGTTCCACCGCTTTATGGACAGAGAGTGCGTCCTGAGATGGGCCAAAAAAGAACGGAGCAGCAGGTGGGAGAACACGGAGATCCGAATCTACCAGGACTGGAGTGCGGAGGTGGCTAAGAAGAGGGCTAGTTTTAACCGGGCTAAGGCGGTTCTCCATCGGAGGGGGGGGGAAGTTCGGGATGCTGCATCCAGCGCGATTGTGGGTCACGTTCTAAGATCGGCACCACTATTTTGAGACGCCTGATGAGGCATGGAACTTTATCCAGTCTGAAAAGTTGGACTCAAACTGAGGGTTTGTCGTGGGGGGGTGTTTACTGTGTTTAGGGAATGTTCTTTTTGTTTTGGGGCTGGGTGGGGATGGGTGAATGGATTTGATGTGGGGGCTGTGGGAGAGTGTGGGCATCAGTGTTGGAAGGGCAGGGCCCTGCAAAGGAAGGGGGGGGGGTAGAGTCTCGGGGTGGGGAGTTGGGGCAAGGCCGCAAAAAAGGAGCTGCGCCAGTGGGGGCGGGGCCGGCTCAGACGGAAAGCACGGGCTTTTTCCCGCGTTCGGGAAGGATTGGGGCAGGGCCGGGGGCCAGGGCGGTGCTGGAGAGGAGCGCACACTGATTGCCAAGGGGTGGGGGGATTCTCACACTGGGGGGTCGATGGAATGGCGGGAGAGGCTGTGGTCAGGAGTCAGCTGACTTACGGGAATGTCAGGTGGGGAGCAAAATGGACAGATGAGGATCTAGCGGGGGGGGTTGGGAGGGGGAGGGGGAACTGGGGTTGCTGCTGCATTGGCCAAAGGGGAGCTGGAAGTAGGAGAGGTAGTCGGGGTGGGGGTCCGCCGCCTGGGGGACTGGAGGGTGCGGGAGGCGCGGGCACGTGGCTGGCCTAGAAAAGGAGATGGCTAGTCGGCAGAGAAGGGGGGGTGCGAGTAGCCCCCTGATCCGGCTGATAACTTGGAATGTGAGGGACCTGAACGGGCCGGTCAAGAGGGCCCGGGTGTTCACGCACTTAAAGGGACTGTAGGCAGACGTGGTTATGCTCCAGGAGACGCATCTGAAGATGACAGATCAGATTAGGCTGAGAAAGGGATGGGTAGGGCAGGTCTTTCATTCAGGGCTGGATGCGAAGAACAGAGGGGTTGCAATACTGGTGGGGAAGCAGGTGTCGTTCGAGGCACTGAATATTGTAGCGGATAATGGAGGAGGTCGATATGTGACGGTGAGTGGTAGGTTGCAGGGGACGCGGGTGGTACTGGTGAACGTATATGCCCCGAATTGGGATGATGCCGGATTTATGAAACGCATGCTGGGTCGGATTCCGGATCTGGAGGTAGGAAGCTTGATAATGTGGGGGACTTCAACACGGTGCTGGACCCAGCACTGGACCGCTAGGCCGCTGGCCAGGGAATTTTCCTTCTTTTCCCACGTCCATAGAGCCTACTCCCGGATAGATTCTTTCATTTTGAGTCGGGCGCTAATCCCGAAAGTGGAGGGGACGGAATATTCGGCCATAGCCACCTCGGACCACGCCCTGCATTGGGTGGAGCTGGAGTTGGGTGAGGAGAGGGACCAGCGCCCGCTGTGGCACCTCAGTGTGGGACTGTTGGCGGATGAGGGGGTGTGCGGGTGGGTGCGGCGGTGTATTGAAAGATACTTGGAGGCCAACGACAACGGGGAGGTGCAGGTGGGGGTAGTCTGGGAGGCATTGAAGCTAATCTCCATTAGGGCCTACAGGGAGAAGAGAAAGAGGAGGGAGAGGGAGAGGTTGGTGGGGGAGATTTTAAGGGTGGACAGGAGTTATGCAGAGGCCCCCAAGGAGGGGCTACTTAGGGAGTGACGGAACCTCCAGATGGAATTTGACCTATTGACCACAGGGAAAGCAGAGAGGCACAGTGGAGGAAAGCGCAGGGGGCGGCGTACGAGTATGGGGAGAAGGCGAGTCGGATGCTGGCACATCAGCTTCGTAATAGGGAGGCAGCGAGGGAGGCTGGTGGAGTTAGGGATAGAGGGGGGAATACGGTGCGGAGTGCAGTGAGAATAAACAAGGTATTTAGGGACTTTTATGGGGATCTGTACAGATCTGAGCCCCAGTGGGGGAGGAGGGGATGTGACGATTCCTAGATCAGCTGAGGTTCCCGAGGGTGGAAGAGGAGCAGGTGGCTGGTTTGGGGGTGCCGATTGGGCTGGAGGAGCTGATTAAAAGATTGTGGAGCATGCAGGCGGGGAAGGCCCCGGGGCCAGATGGGTTCCCGGTTGGATTTTGTAGGAAATACGTGGACCTGCTGGGTTCGTTACTAGTGAGGACTTTTCATAAGGCGAGGGAGAAGGGGACCTTGCCCCGGACAATGTCCAGGGCGCTGATTTCTTTGATTTTTGAAGTGAGACAAGGATCCATTGCAATGTGGGTCGTATAGACCGAACTCGCTCCTCATTGTTGCTAAGCTGCGGGCAAAGGTGCTGGCTACGAGAATTGAGGACTGTGTCCTGGAGGTGATTCATGAGGACCAGACAGGATTTGTGAAGGGTAGGCAGCTAAATACTAATGTGCGGAGGCTCCTCAATGTGATTATGATGCCTTCGGTGGAGGGGGAAGCGGAGGTAGTGGCAGCTATGGACACGGGGAAGGCCTTTGATCGGGTGGAGTGGGAGTATCTTTGGGAAGTGTTGCGGAGGTTTGGGTTCGGGGAGGGGTTCATCAGTTGGGTCAGGCTGCTATATAGAGCCCCTGTGGAGAGTCTGGCTATGAACCGGCGGAGGTCGGAGTACTTTCGGCTGTACCGGGGGACAAGGCAGGGGTGCCCCTTATCCCCCGTGTTGTTTGCACTGGCAATTGAGCTACTGGCCATGGCACTGAGGGAGTCCAGGAAATGGAGGGGATTGGTTCGGGGGGGGGGGGGGGGGAGAGGAACACCGGGTGTCGTTGTATGCCGATGACCCGTCGTTGTATGTTATGGATCCAGTGGAGGGGATGGCGGAGGTCATGCGGATACTTAGGGAGTTTGAGGACTTTTCGGGGTATAAACTCAACGTAGGGAAGAGTGAGCTCTTTGTGGTGCATTCAGGGGACCAGGGAAGGGAGATAGATGAGCTACCGCTGAAGAGGGCGGAAAGGAGCTTTCGGCACCTGGGGATCCAAGTAGCTAGGAGTTGGGGGGCCCTGCACAAGCTTAATTTGACGCGGTTGGTGGAGCAGATGGAGGAGGATTTTAAAAGATGGGATATGCTGCCATTCTCACTAGCGGGTAGGGTTCAGTCGGTCAAAATGACAGTCCTTCCTAGGTTTCTCTTTGTGTTCCAGTGCCTTCCCATTCTGATCCCCAAGGCCTTTTTCAAACGGGTAAGCAAGAGCATCATGGGATTTGTGTGGGCGAATAAGACCCCGAGGGTGAAGAGGGTGTTTCTGGAGCATAGCAGGGACAGGGGGGTGGGGGCTGGCGCTGCCAAATCTATGTGGCTATTATTGGTCAGCCAATGTGGCGATGATCCGTAAGTGGGTAATGGAGGGAGAGGGGGCGGCGTGGAAGAGGCTAGAGATGGCGTCCTGTGTGGGCACAAGCCTGAGGGCACTGGTGACGGCACCGCTACCGCTCTCGCCGACAAGGTACATGACTAGTCCGGTGCTGGCGGCGACGCTGAAGATCTGGGGGCAGTGGAGGCGACACAGGGGCGAGGTGGGAGCCTCGGTTTGGTCCCCGATTCGGGAGAATCATCGGTTCGTCCCGGGAAGGATGGATGGGGGGGTTTCGGAGCTGGCATCGGGCAGGAATCAGAAGAATGAGGGACCTGTTCATCGATGGGACGTTTGCGAGCCTAGGGGTGCTGGAGGAGAAGTTTGGGCTACTCTCGGGAAACGCATTCAGGTACATGCAAGTGAGGGCGTTTGTGAGACGGCAGGTGAGGGAATTCCCGCTGCTTCTGGCACGTGGGATTCAGGACAGGGTGATTTTGGGTCTATGGGTTGGAGAAGGCAAGGTTTCGGCGATTTACCAGGAGCTGCAGGAAGAGGAGGAGGCCTCGGTGGAGGAGTTAAAGGGCAAGTGGGAAGAGGAGCTTGGGGAGGAGATAGATGAGGGTCTGTGGGCTGATGCCCTGAGTAGGGTTAACTCTTCCTCCTCTTGCGCCAGGCTCAGCCTAATATAGTTTAAAGTTACTCACAGAGCGCATATGGCAGGGGCGAGGTTGAGTAGGTTCTTTGGGGTGGAGAACAGATGTGGGAGGTGCTCCGGGAGCCCAGCAAATCACGTCCATATGTTCTGGTCGTTCCCGGCGCTGGATGGGTTTTGGAGGGGTTTTGCAAGGACTATGTCCAAGGTGGTGAACGCCCGGGTGAAACCGAGCTGGGGATTGGCATTATTTGGGGTATCGGACGAGCCGGGAGTGCAGGAGGCGAACGAGGCCGGTATTCTGACCTTTGCGTCCCTGGTAGCCCGGCGGAGGATTTTGTTACTGTGGAAAGATGTAAAGCCCCCGAGTGTGGAAGCTTGGATCAATGACATGGCAGGTTCATCAAGCTGGAGAGGATAAAGTTTGCCTTGCGAGGGTCTGTGCAAGGGTTTTCCAGGCGGTGGCAACCGTTCGTAGACTATCTCGCGGAGCGTTAGGAGGAGGTCAGCAGCAGCAGCAGCCCAGGGGCGGGGGGGGGTGGGGGGGGTTTCTTTTGGGGTGGCATTTGGGTTAAGGTGGGGGATTTTCCCTCTTTGTGTTTTATACTGTTATATGGGGGGTTATTGTATTTGGGGGAAATCCAATGTATAATTTTTGCTTGTTGTGTTTTTGTTTCTTTTTCTTGTTGGGGGGGGGGGGGGTTTGTTGAATGTTTGTTGAAAAAATTTGAATAAATATATTTTCAAAAAAATAAAAATTTGCGCCGAGCAGCTGAGGCACGAGTCGGATGAATCAGACGGCGAGGGAGCCAGTAATGTCAAGAATTCCATGGGCGCTCCTTTATGGCACTAAGTGCTGTTGAATATAGGCTGCCATCTCGGCAATGCAGCCACCATGAAACTCCTCGCCCAAAACCAGACTTTAACGTTGGTCCACTGAATTGCGCCCAGAGTTTTTTAATTACTTGTATTTCGATTGGATGTTAAGTACTATTCTCGTTTCTGAAACAGTCACCAGGCTGGCAAACGGATTCTCTTACAAAAAATACCTCCTTGTGGTCAATCGAGAAGAAGAGGAAGAGGACAGAAATTCTACCACTTCTCACTTGATCAGAACACAGTGCTCAAGGAAACAAATACGACAGTTGCTTTTACCCTTATCTCCTACCTTACCAACCTTACTTTACCAATGCTCCCTTTCATAATTGTACGGTTCAATTCCCGTAACAGCCTTACCGAACAGGTGCCGGAATGTGGCGACTAGGGGCTTTTCACAGTAACTTCATTTGAAGCCTACTTGTGACAATAAGCGATTTTCATTTCATTTCCTTGAATTTGCTCTTATATTACCACCAAAATATTTTATTGCCACCAATAATAAAATTGGTGAGAATTTGTGGTGGTGAAAACTATAAATGGGGTTTACATGACACCTCTGGCAAAGTTATGTTGTTGAAGTGGGAGTTGTTTCTGAGGAAATTCTTGGCCTATCATATCCCTAAATCTCGGTGCTTCTCTAACTTCCCCTCCTCCTTTCAGATGTCTTTAAAATGTCTTTGACCAAGTTTTTTGGGCCCAATTGCACCCATTGTGACATTTTATTACATTACAGTGGATCTAAAATTGCTTTAGTTCTCTGTCCTTACAATGACTCGAACACTTTTCCTTGCTTGTGGTGTCCAGATCTACATGCTATGGTACATTTGTGGCCAAACCACTGTTTTGTACAAATTCCACACATGTTCCTTGATTTGATATTCAGTGCCTCTATATTTAAATCCATGAAATCCATGTCCCGTTTCTTATAAGCAATCCAAGCAATTCCCGTACCAGCCTCCCCGAACAGGCGGCGGAGTGTGGCAATAGGGGCTTTTCACAGTAACTTCATTGAAGCCTACTTGTGACAATAAACGATTATTATTATTATTAAAACAGGGCTGGAGCCTATTTGCTTCATAGAACATAGAACATAGAACAATACAGCGCAGTACAGGCCCTTCGGCCCACGATGTTGCACCGAAACAAAAGCCATCTAACCTACATGTGAACTTTTAACTCCAATGAAGTTGTTGCACCTGAAAATCAGATACTGAACACCCTGTTGTGTATTTCCAGCATGACTGTAATCTGATATTTTTAAGAATCATGGCCACAGAACTTAAGCAACAAATTCCACAGCCTGAGGGTGGCCCTGGGCTTTGGTTCTAGTCGGTTTTGCAGTCAAGTCCAGATTTGCCAGGTTTCTGCCTCATTTTTGTGTACATTTCTGCGAGGATGGGAAAAGCCTGAGTGTTACAGATTAACCTGGAGGCTGACAGTGGAATTCTGTTCCATCTACTCTGGATAAAGTCAACAAGATACCTGCCTTCTGGGAGCAGGTGCAGATCCAGTTCTAGACCTTACCTCAGCCCCGTCAAAGTTCAAAACAAATTTGGGTCTGGATTCTCCATTTCTCAGACAAAGTGTTGACGCCGGCGCATAATTTGTGGAGTTCCACGAAAGCAAAACTGGCGCCGCACCTGAACCTATTCAGAGACTGTTGAGGGGCTGGCACAGGGCCACGCGGAACGCAATCGATTCCAATAAGAAACGGTGCGGGATTCACCGTTTTTGCAATTGACACTCAGGAGGCTGACAAGCTGCAGCCACATAAACACACTGCACTCCCCACATACCATCCCAGCCAACAAGATGGCAGCGAGGAGAGCGGCACCAAGGTTCACCGAGCTGGAGACTATCCTGAATGAGGTGGAGGAGAGGCGGATGACCCTGCACCCCAGTCCAGGAAGGAGGCTGCCAACCGCCGCCGTTCACTGTGCCTGGGCGCAGGTGGTAGAGGCCGTCAGCGCCATGGGCAACACCGTCCGGATTGGCCAGCAGTGCCGTAAAATACTGCATGACTTCCTCCGGGGACCAGGGTAAGCAGGCAGCACTGTGTCCCTGGCACCAACACCCGAGCCACACCCCCCCAACCCTTCCCCGCGTGTCAACCCAACACCACCCTCACCCCACACCACCCCTACACCACCCTCACTCCCATCCTCACCCTATACCACCCTCACCCCCACACACACACGCTCACTCCCAAACCCCCCCCCATCACCTCGCAACCCGCGGTCTAATCCTGCTTCTTGCCTTGTGTCTTGCAGGACCTGCTGGAGATAGAGCAGGACCATCTGCTGTCCCCCATCCCTGTCCCCGGCCAGTGCCACAGCCGGAGACACCCCATTAGCCGAGCATTGACGATGAGAGCAGCCCAGACGCCAGCCCTCCACCCGAGATGCGGGACACCCCGGAGCTCGGTTCCGAGGATGTCACTGACTTTCCATCACAGCTGTCTCCAACACCCTTCACCATCCCAGAGACACTCAGCTTGGTTGGACACTTTAGTGAAGAAGTTCCTGGGACACTATCTGGTGCGCACCACACAGCTGATCTGGTACATCAGGTGGAGGGAGGAACACCTGAGGGGACAGATAATCGGAGGGCGGCCGTCTCCAGGAACTAGCTGCCACCCAGACAGGTATTCGGATTCTGGAACGGACAGTTCCATTGACTGTGGAGATGCAGTCGCAGAGCCAGGGACTACATGAGGGGTTGTCGGTGAGCATCCAGTACCTGCAGGTGCAGTTGGAGGAGTCCAACCGCGTGCAGCAGCAGGAGGTGGTGTCGACCATGTGTGCCATCCAGGCGAACACCACACGAGTGGCATCTGTGGTGGAGGCATTGGGGATGACGGTTGTGGCAATGGATCAGCATGTCCAAGGCCTGAGCATTCTGTGCAGGCACTTGCCAGGCCCAGGACAGGGTTGCCACCTCACAGGCAGCCATGTGCCAGAGCCATCTGGAAATCACAATGGTGCTTCTGAGCGTGGCCCAGTCACAGCAAATCATGGCTGGGAACATCTCTGGTACAGACATAGAGGGAAGTGGCCCAATCCCAGAGGGAGATGGTGCAGTTACTGGCTGATGTGACACAAACTCAGATGGTATGGCACAGTCAGAGTGTGTTCTGGCGCAGTCCCAGACAGAGATGGTCCACTCCTTGTGCTCCATGGCTGCGAGCATGTAAACCCTGGTCGAGACCAGAGCGGGCCTCCAGGATTGGCAGCGCCAGGTGGCGCGGAGCCTCAGGGGTTAGCTCTGCTCGCACCCCCATGGAGTAGCCCAGGCACCCCGAGGGAGGAGGAGGTGATGGAGCACTTACCGGTGACTCCCGCAGGGGATGTGCCGGAACACCGCAGCACCTCAAACTTCTCCAACGCCTGTCCCTGGTGCACCTGGTGGGCAGCAGACAGACCAGGGCGCCTGCCACAGTTTAGTGATAGGGGCTGGGACACAAATCTGTATATACGTTGTCACATTAACCACCTGTTCATACTGTTACAACCTGCCTCGGTGCTCTGTCAGATAGGTGTGATGAGTGGGCTGGTCTGGTCTGGCCAGAGAGGTGGGTCGGGGGGGAAGGGGAGTAATGGACTACTTTGCAGGTGGCCTGGCTGCGCCCCCCCCACACACACACCACCGTCATCCTAGAGATTCGATGGGACCATGTGATGGAATGGCCAGCTCGCATGCAGGGATCACACAGGTAGATGGTGGAAAAGGCTTTTGTGGGCAGGAGTCAGACGTTGTCAAGCGATGTGGAGAACCAGAGCACATCGCAGAGTGAATTGTGAATGAACAATGACAAGTATAGCACAGGAACAGGCCTTTCAGCCCTCTAAGCCTGTGCCGATCATGTTGCCCTAACTAAAAAAAGAAACCTTTTGCCCTTATTCGGTCCATGTTCCTCTATTTCTTCTCTATTCATGTATCCATCCAGATGTCTCTCAAAAGTTGCTAATGTGCCAGATTCCACCACATCCTCTGGCACCACATTCCAGGCACCCACCGCCATCTGTGTGAAAAATGTTCCGCACATCTCCCTTAAACTTTTCCCCTCTCACCTTGAACCCGTGCCCCCTTGTAATTGACACTTCCAGTCTTGGAAAAAGCCTCTGACTACCCACCCTGTCTATGCCTCTCATAATTGTGGAGACTTCTATCAGGTCTGCCCTCAGCCTCCGTCTTTCCAGTGAAAACAATCCTAGTTTATTCAACCTCTGATCATAGCCAACACCCTCGAGATCAGCAATATGCTGGTGAACTTTTTTGCACTCTCTCCAAAGCTTTCACGTCCTTCTGGTAATGTGGTGACCAGAACTGCACGCAATGCTCCAAATGCGGCCGATATAGTTGCAACACGATTTCCCAACTCCTGTACCCGATGCCCCGGCTGATGAAGACAAGCATGCCATATGCCTTCTTAATCACCTTGGCGGTCTGTGTTGCCACTTTTAAGGAACTGTGGACCTGCATGACCAGATCCCTCTGTATGTTAATGTTCCTAAGGGTTCTGCCATCTACAGTATGTCCTAC
Source organism: Scyliorhinus torazame (assembly GCF_047496885.1). NCBI lineage: Eukaryota > Metazoa > Chordata > Chondrichthyes > Carcharhiniformes > Scyliorhinidae > Scyliorhinus > Scyliorhinus torazame. Next base: position 164,835,595 of record NC_092710.1, read on the forward strand.
CCAGATCTGATCCTCCAAAATGCATCACCTCGCATTTGTCCTGATTCAACTCCATCTGCCATTTCTGTGCCCAAGTCTCCAATCTATCTATATCCTGTTGTAACCTCTGACAATCCTCGGCACTATCAGCAACTCTGCCAATCTTTGTGTCAGACCATCCACATTTTCCTCCAGGTCATTTATATATACTACAAACAACAGAGGTCCCACTGATCTCTGTGGAACACAACTCGTTACAAATCTCTATTCAGAAAAACACCTTTCCCTCGCTATTCTCTGTCTTCTATAACTTAGCTCTGGTAAAAGAGGGGGAGGGGTGGCATTGTTAGTCAAGGACAGGATTACAGTGGCAGAAAGGATGTTTGATGAGGACTCGTCTACTGAGGAAGTATGGGCTGAGGTTAGGAACAGGAAAGGAGAGGTCACCCTGTAGGTGTTTTCTATCGGCCTCCGCAAAGGTCCAGAGATGTAGAGGAAAGGATTGCAAAGATGATTCTGGATAGGAGCGAAAGCAACAGGGTAGTTGTTATGGGGGACTTTAACTTTCCAAATATTGACTGGAAACGCTATAGTTCGAGTACTTTAGATGGGTCCGTTTTTGTCCAATGTATGCAGGAGGGTTTCCTGACACAGTATGTGGATAGGCCGTCGAGAGGCGAGGCCACATTGGATTTGGTACTGGGTAATGAACCAGGACAGGTGTTAGATTTGGAGTTAGGTGAGCACTTTGGTGATAGTGACCACAATTCGATTACGTTTACTTTAGTGATGGAAAGGGATAGGTATATACCGCAGGGCAAGAGTTATATTTGGAGGAAAGGCAATTATGATGCGATGAGGCAAGACCTAGGATGCATCGGATGGAGAGGAAAACTGCAGGGGATAGGCACAATGGAAATGTGGAGCTTGTTCAAGGAACAGCTACTGCGTGTCCTTGATAAGTATGTACCTGTCAGGCAGGGAGGAAGTGGTCGAGCGAGGGGCCGTGGTTTACTAAAGCAGTCGAAACAATTGTCAAGAGGAAGAAGGAGGCTTATGTAAAGATGAAACATGAAGGTTCAGTTAGGGCACTCGAGAGTTACAAGTTAGCTAGGAAGGACCTAAAGAGAGAGCTAAGAAGAGCTAGGAGGGGACATGAAAAGTCTTTGGCAGGTAGGATCAAGAATAACCCTAAAGCTTTCTATAGATATGTCAGGAACAAAAGAATGACAAGGGTAAGAGTAGGGCCAGTCAAGGACAGGAGTGGGAAGTTGTGCGTGGAGTCCGAGGAAATAGGAGAGGTGCTAAATGAATATTTTTTGTCAGTATTCACACAGGAAAAAGACAATGTTGTCGAGGAGAATACTGAGATTCAGGCTACTAGACTAGAAGGGCTTGAGGTTCATAAGGAGGAGGTGTTAGCAATTATGGAAAGTGTGAAAATAGATAAGTCCCCTGGGCCGGATGGGATTTATCCTAGGATTTTCTGGGAAGCTAGGGAGGAGATTGCTGAGCCTTTGGCTTTGATCTTTAAGTCATCTTTATCTACAGGAATAGTGCCAGAAGACTGGAGGATAGCAAATGTTGTCCCCTTGTTCAAGAAGGGGAGTAGAGACAACCCCGGTAACTATAGACCAGTGAGCCTTACTTCTGTTGTGGGCAAAGTCTGGGAAAGGTTTATGAGAGATAAGATGTATAATCATCTGGAAAGGAATAAATTGATTAGAGATAGTCAACACGGTTTTGTGAAGGGTAGGTCGTGCCTCACAAACCTTATTGAGTACTTTGAGAAGGTGACTAAACAGGTGGATGAAGGTAAAGCAGTTGATGTGGTGTATATGGATTTCAGTAAAGCGTTTGATAAGGTTCCCCACGGTAGGCTACTGCAGAAAATACGGAGGCATGGGATTCAGGGTGATTTAGCAGTTTGGATCAGAAATTGGCTAGCTGGAAGAAGACAAAGGGTGGTGGTTGATGGGAAATGTTCAGACTGGAGTCCAGTTACTAGTGGTGTACCACAAGGATCTGTTTTGGGGCCACTGCTGTTTGTCATTTTTATAAATGACCTGGAGGAGGGCGTAGAAGGATGGGTGAGTAAATTTGCAGATGACACTAAAGTAGGTGGAGTTGTGGACAGTGCGGAAGGATGTTATAAGTTACAAGCGGACATAGATAAGCTGCAGCGCTGGGCTGAGAGGTGGCAAATGGAGTTTAATGCAGAAAAGTGTGAGGTGATTCATTTTGGAAGGAATAACAGGAAGACAGAGTACTGGGCTAATGGTAAGATTCTTGGTATTGTGGATGAGCAGAGAGATCTCGGTGTCCATGTACATAGATCCCTGAAAGTTGCCACCCAGGTTGAGAGGGTTGTTAAGAAGGCGTACGGTGTGTTAGCTTTTATTGGCAGAGGGATTGAGTTTCGGAGCCATGAGGTCATGTTGCAGCTGTACAAAACTCTGGTGCGGCCGCATTTGGAGTATTGCGTGCAATTCTGGTCGCCGCATTATAGGAAGGATGTGGAAGCATTGGAAAGGGTGCAGAGGAGATTTACCAGAATGTTGCCTGGTATGGAGGGAAGATCTTATGTGGGAAGGCTGAGGGACTTGAGGCTGTTTTCGTTAGAGAGAAGACGGTTAAGAGGTGACCTAATTGAGGCATACAAGATGATCAGAGGATTAGATAGGGTGGACAGTGAAAGCCTTTTACCTCGGATGGTGATGTCTAGCACGAGGGGACATAACTTTAAGTTCAGGGGAGATAGATATAGGACAGATGTCAGAGGTAGGTTCTTTACTCAGAGAGTAGTAAGGGCGTGGAATGCCCTGCCTGCAACAGTAGTGGACTCGCCAATACTAAGGGCATTCAAATGGTCATTGGATAGACATATGGACGATAAGGGAATAGTGTAGATGGGCTTTAGAGTGGTTTCACAGGTCGACGCAACATCGAGGGCCGAAGGGCCTGTCCTGTGCTGTTATGTTCTATGTTCTGTATCCACCAGCTAGCCCACCCCGAATCCCATGTGGTTTTAATTTTTAGACCAGTCTGCCATGTGGGACCTTGTCAAACGCCTTACTAAAGTTCATAAAAACTACATCCACAGCCCTTCCCTCATCAATTTTCTTTGTCACCTCTTCAAAATACTCAATCAAGTTGGTGAGACATAAACTTCCCCGTACAAATTCCATGCTGCCTGTCACTAACTAGTCCATTTTCCTCCAAATGTTCATATATCCTGTCCTCAGTATCTTTTGAAATGAAAATGAAAATGAAAATCGCTTATTGTCACAAGTAGGCTTCAAATGAAGTTACTGTGAAAAGCCCCTAGTCACCACATTTCCAGCGCCTGTTCTGGGAGGCTGGTACGGGAATTGAACCGCGCTGCTGGCCTGCATTGGTCTGATTTCAAAGCCAGCGATTTAGCCCTGTGCTAAACAGCCCTTGGAAAGCTTTTCAAAAAAGCGTTCCCACCACTGATGTCAGGTTCACCAGCCTATAATTTGCTGGATTATCCCTGCTTCCTTTCTTAAACAAGGGAACAACATTGGTTATTCTACAGTCCTTTGGAACCTCGCCTGTGGTTAAAGAGGATGTGACGATATCTGTTAAGGCTCCAGTATTTCTCCCCTTGCATCCTGCAGTAACCTGGGATAGATCCCATCTGGCCCCGGAGACTTGTCTACCTTAATACCTACCTTGTCATTATCCTCCATCCCATTGACCATACCCGCTGTTACTGCCAACCCAGAGCCCACACTTCATAGTGCGGCAGGTATGTGTCAGAGAGAGAGCTACATGCGAGGGGATGGCCAGGGAGGAAGGGGTAGGAGGTATTGGGGGTGGGATGCAGTTCCCTGCCCCTCGCCCTTCCCCCCACCTCCAGTTGGTGAACCTGGAGGTGATCAGAGTGTCCTGTGCCGTTTGGCCCTTGCGCACACGTTGTGCAGCCTCCCGTGTCTACCTGAGCTCCATCTCCTGCCCATCTTCCCCCTCCCCCGCAACCTTCTCGTCGGACGAGGACCTCCTCCTCCAGCTTGTCGCCCCCCCCTGCTGTGTGGTGTTATGGAGGACGCAGCAGGCCACCACGATGCGAGTGACCCTCTCAGCGCCATACTCGAGGGCCTCTCCTGTGCGATCCAGGCACCTGAACTACATCTTCAGGAGGCTGAAGCATCACTCGCTCATGTTCCTAGTCGTTGTATGGGGGTCGTTGTAGCGGGTTGTGATGTCAGTCTGTGGCTTCCGGATAGGCATAATCAGCCACGACCGCAGTGGATAACCCCTGTTGCCCAGGAGCCAACCCCGCATGTCAGGAATAACTGAGTGTGCCAGGATGAAGGCATCTTGCACACTGCCCAGGTATCAGGCCAGACGTGTATGATATGTATCTGATGTTCACATATCTGCTGCATGTTCATCGAGTGGAACCCCTTTCAGTTTGTGTATAGCTGTCTGTCATCTGCTAGTTGCTCATAGGGCGACATGCATCCCGTCGATCACCCCCTAGACCTGGGGCTATCCTGTCGATGGGGGTGAACATCTCTGCCCGGGAAGCCTGGCACTCTCGGTCCACATTGAAGTGGATGTATTGAACACCCTGGCCATATGGGCCTCCGTGACAGCACGGATGCATCTGTGCACCGAGGTCTATGAGATCCCAGACATGTCCCCACTCGGTTCCTGGAAGGACCCCGTCGCGTAAAGGTTCCCAACCATGTCCAATGGGCTGTACGATGCCCCCGATTGGCACTGCAGGCTCCACCCCTGCATGTCACCCCCACCCCATCCCCGCACCACTAGCCCCGCCGGTAGCTGGCACTGTGGGGGCTGCTGGCCCTGGCGCCTGTCCCTGATGCCAGGGGTACCATTGGCTGGCACTGCCCTTGCCAGTGGTACGCTACGCGGCCCCTGCCTGGCGCCCCAGTAGGGGTTACAGTGGGCGTTGCCCTAGGTGGGACAATAATAGAATTTCAAAGCCTGTTGTTACATAGAGGTTGGGATGGAGTCAGCAAAGAGCAAAGTGATGGGTATTTCTGAGTTCGTAAGTGAGTGCTTGAAATTTCTATCCTCTTGTGCTCTTTTTTCTCAATTCAGCTAATGGATTGTATAAACAAGGCGTGTTAATGGATTAATGTTACTGAGATTAGATTGCATAGTTCAGCCATTGCACTGACTCTGACAATAACCGTATATTAGTTATATGTTGATGTTATCGGGAAAAAAAACTCCATTACAGCATTTTTTGTGAACCTCTGGTACTGAGAGATGTCTGTTCTCAGCAGTTCCAGGTAGTCAAATAATCATGCGCTATGGAACAATAATGCAAACATAATTCATGCAACAAAATTTAAGCTTGTGTTGAATTAGCAGTTTGCACTGGTCTAATTGATGTGAGGTAGTAAATCCACAGATTCCCAGGATCACGAGTGAAACAGTGACAGATGTCTCTGTATCTACCACCTTTAATTAGGGGTGTCTGGCAGCTCCGCTTGAGCTGGTGTGAAATGGATTTTTCAAAAGGTTTGTCTCTCACTAATTACTTTAATTGTCACTTGTAAATACTGAAGAACAGGGCAGAGGTTATTCAGGAATATGATTTGACACCACATTTTAGCCGTGCTTAATTGCTTTTACTTCGTCCAATATTATAAACAAAATTGAAAGAGCTGGTTGTTGTAGGAAGTGCCGAGAGATAGTGGGACCAGAGGTAAGTAATTGCATTTTGTAGCAATCTTTGTGGAGGTGTGGGAGGTCCACTAACCTAAATAATTATTGAGCATCTTTCAAGCAGATTAGGCTGTGAGCAGTTTAGGTTAGGTTCCAGTAGAGAGGAAGACAGCAAGTCTAAAAAATGTTGTGTACCTTCAATTGTGTTAAAATGAACAATCTCAGAAATTTGTAGTCATAGGTTGCTAATAGGTTTCTAGTGACCACGGTACTGGCCAGGTTGTTTACGATTGATGAATATTCATGTAGTTAGGCATTACTGTTGTAAACATAACAATTTCTTTGTTCTTTATTAGTGTCGCAAGTAGGCTTACATTAACACTGCATTGAAGTTACTGTGAAAAGCCCCCAGTTGCTACACACCACCAGCGCTTGTTCGGGTACATTGAGGGAGAATTCAGAGTGCCCAATTCACTTAACAGCACGTCATTCGGGTCTTGTGGGAGGAAACGGAGAGCCAGGAGGAAACCCACGCAGACACGGGGAGAACGTGCAGACTCCAGACAGACAGTGACCCAAGCCAGAAATCGAACCCGGGTCCTTAGCGCTGTGAAGCAGAAGTGCATTAGATTTTGTATTAGATTGAGCCTTGATTTTTAAATTCATTTATAGAATTCATCAAATTATAGAATTCCGACAGTGCAGAAGGAGGCCATTCCTTGAGCCTGCATCGATCCTCTGGAAGAGCACCCTACCTAGGCCACACCTCCTCCCTATCCCCGTAACCCTATAACCCCATCTTTGTGCACTAAGGGGTAATTTAGGTGGCAAATCCACCTAACTGCATATTTTGGGACTGAGGGAGGAAACCGGAGCACCCTGAGTAAACCCCCGCAGACAAGAGGAGAATGTTCACACAGACAGTCAATCAAGGATAGAATTGAACCTGGAGCCCTGGCGCTGTGATGCAGCAGTGCTAATTATGGGATGTAGGCATTGCTAGCTACGCCAGCATTTATTGCCTATCCCTAGTTGCCCTTGAGAAGGTGGTAATGAACTGCCTTCTTGAACTGCTGCTGTCCCTGAGGTGTAGGCACACTGTTAAGGATGACATTCCAGGATTTTGACCCAGCACCATTGAAGGAACAACGATATATTTCCAAGTCAGGATGATGATTGACTTGGAGGGCAACTTCCAGATGGTGGTATTCCCAGGTATCTTCTGCTAGATGGTAGTATCTCCTTCTAGATGATAGTGGTCATAGTTTTGGAAGATGCTGCCTAAGGAACTTTGGTGCGTTCATACAGTGCATCTTGTAGATGGTACATATGGCTGCCACTGATCGTTGGTGGTGGAATGTTTGAATGGTTGTGAAGGGGTAGCAATTAAGCGGGCTTGAATGGACCGGTCAAGGGGGCCCATGTGTTCGCACATTTACAAAGTCTAAAGGTGGACGGAGCTCTGTTGCAGGAGACATACCCGAGGGTGGTGGTTGAGACTAGGTTGCGGAAGGGGTGGGTAGGGCAGGTATTCCATTCGGGATTAGATTCTAAAACGAGTGGGGTGGCGAGTCTGATTAATAAAAGAGTGGTGTTCATAGTGGGGAGTAAAATGGCTGACTCTGGGGGGGAGATATGTGATGGTGAGTGGGAAATTGGAGGGGATGCCCGTGGTGTTGGGGAATATTTCTGCTCCGAACTGGAATGATGTAAACTTTAGGAGGCTGATTTTGGGGAAGATCCCGGATCTGGATTCACATCGGTTGATAATGGCGGGGGGTGGGGGGGAGGATTTTAAAACGGTTTTAGACCCAAGGTTCGACTGGTCGAGTTCGACGTTGGGGAGGGTGTTGGCGGCAGTGAAGGAGCTGAGGGGGTTTATGGAGCACATGGGAGGGGGTAGACCCGTGGAGGTTTGGGAGACTGAGTGTGCAAATTTACTTTTTTGTCCTAGATAGGACGCTGTTGGCGGGGGTAGTCGATGTGGAGTATTCAGTGATGATGGTGTCCGATCACGCTCTGCATTGGGTGGACATGCGTGTGAATAAGGGTGGGGGCCAACGCCTGCAATGGAGGTTAGATGTGGAGCTGTTGACATATGAGGAGGCATGTGAGTGGGTGAGGGAGGCCATTCGGGGTATATGGAGCTGAACGACACAGGGGAGGTTTTGGTGGCCACGTTGTGGGAACCATTGAAGGCAGTGGTGAGAGGGGAGTTAATTTCGCTACGGGCACACAGGGAGGAGGCAGAGCGTGTGGAGATGGAAAGGCTAGTTGAGGAGATTCTGCAGGTGGAAAGAGGTACTCGGAAGCCCCGGAGGAGGGGTTGTTGAAGGAGCGGCAGAAGCTGTAGATGGAGTTTGGGTTGCTATCCATGGGGAAGGCGGTTGGGCAGCTGAGGAGGGTGAGAGGGTTGGTTTATGAATATGGTGAGAAGGCGAGCAGGACGCTGCTGCATCAATTGAGCAAACAGGAGGCAGCGAGGGAGATTGGGAAAATGAAGGACGGGAGGGGGTGGGGGGGGGGGGGTGCGGAGAGACGCGGTTTTGGACCCGGAGTGGTGAATGGTGTGTTAAGGGATTTCTACAGTAGGCTGCATGAGTCGGACTCTCCGGTCGGAGTGGAGGGGATGAGGAGGTTTTTGGAGGGGTTGAAGTTCCCGAGGGTGGAAGAGGAACTGGTGGAGGGATTGGGTGCTCCCATTGGGCTGGTGGAGGGGCTGGAGGCAATGCAGTCGGACAAGACCCTGGGTTCGGGTTGGATACCCAGTGGAATTTTACAAAACATTCTCGGAGGTTCTGGGGCCCTCGTTACTGAGGGCGTTTAACGAGGCGAGGGATCGGAGGGTGCTTTCCCCGATGTTGTCATAGGCCTCAATCTCTGATTTCTGGCTCACCCGAACTTTATAAATGACTACAAGGCGGCTCATATAGCGATGGTCAGGAAATTGGTAGTGTGGGAGGGGTTGGTGTGGAAGCAGAGAGAGGCAGCCTCATGTAAGGATACGGGTTTAGGGGCACTGTTAACGGCACTGTTTACAGGGCAGCACGGTAGCATTGTGGATAGCACAATTGCTTCACAGCTCCAGGGTCCCAGGTTCGATTCCGGCTTGGGTCACTGTCTGTGCGGAGTCTGCACATCCTCCCCGTGTGTGCGTGGATTTCCTCCGGGTGCTCCGGTTTCCTCCCACAGTCCAAAGATGTGCAGGTTAGGTGGATTGGCCATGATAAATTGCCCTTAGTGTCCAAAATTACCCCTAGTGTTGGATGGGGTTACTGGGTTATGGGGATAGGGTGGAGGTGTTGACCTTGGAGAGGGTGCTCTTTCCAAGAGCCGGTGCAGACTCGATGGGCCAAATGGCCTCCTTCTGCACTGTAAATTCTATGATCTATGACCTCTGCCGTTCTCGCCAGCCAGGTACTCCACAAGCCCGGTAGTGGTGGCGGCAGCAGATTGGGCTGGAAGGGGCATCGGTGTGGGCACCGATATGCGGCAACCACCGGTTTGTTCCGGGGGGTCTGGATGGGGGGTTTCGGAGGTGGCAGCGGGCAGGGATTGAGCTTTGATTTGAGGGATTTGAAATGAAATGAAATGAAAATCGCTTATAGTTGGGGGCTTTCCAGGTTTGGAAGAGTTGGAGGAGGAGTTTGAGCTGCCCGGTGGAAAATGGGTTTCGCTGCTTGCAGATGAGGGACTTTGTGCGGAGGCAGATTTTGACTTTCCCGCACCTACTGCCTCAGGGCTACAGGATAAGGTTGTGTCAAAAGCAGGAGTGGGGGAGGGGAAGGTAGTGGATATCTATAAAGAGATTATTGATTGAGAGGGAGCCCGATAGGGCAGGTGAAGCGGATGTGGGAGGAAGAGTTGGGTGGGGAGTAGGAGGCTGGATTATGGGTGTGCCATAATATACACCAGTATATCATGGAGCAGCCACACACACTGATGGACAGACAGTGGGACCAATCAACACACACAACACCGCAGCCAATCACCAGTTAGAGCACACGTGCTATAAAGATAGGGGGCATCAGAGTTCCCGCTCATTCGAGCTGCAGCTTCCTAGTAGGACAGAGCTCACAGCCTGCAGCACAGACATTCACCATGTGCTGAGTGCATCGACTGGTTAGGACAAGGCAAAGGTCTTTAGTTAAAGCTAGTATCGTGTTAACCCACAGTGAGAGTATGTTAAACTGTTAATGACTCAATAAAATAGTGTTGCACTATTTTAAGTGTTGGTGACCTGTATGTGTTCCACGGATCCAGAGCGCCCAACACAACATGATACCAGGAGTTGAGGGATATTAGCACCTCTTAGACCTATCTGCAAGTGATCTGCCTTCCGCCAGCATTCCGTCATCCTGCAACATGGACAACATCTGCCCGCTGCCGCCGCTCCGCATCGCCGGCAACCTAGGGGCCAAGTGGAAGATATTAAAACAACGCTTCCAGCTCTTCCTTAAGGCCACAGACAGGGAGGACGCCTCGGATACCAGGAAGATTGCTCTCCTCCTATCCACGGCCGGGGACCATGCTATCCACATTTTCAATACTCTCACTTTGCGGATGATGAAGATAAAACAAAGTTCAAGATGGTCCTCCTCAAGTTTGACACTCACTGCAGCGTAGAGGTGAATGTTTCGAGCGCTACGTGTTCCAGCAGCGTTTGCAGGGTAAGGATGAATCTTTCCAATCCTTTCTCACTCACCTCCGCATCCTTGCGCAGTCTTGCAGCTACGGGCCCACCTCCGACTCCATGATACGCGACCAGATCGTTTTCGGTGTTCAGTCGGACCCCCTACGACAGCAGCTCCTCAAAGTAAAGCAGCTCACCCTAGCGACCGCCATTGAGACCTGTGTCCTACACGAAAACGCCACGAGTCGGTATTCCCACATCCAAGCGGCTGAAACGGCGCGGCAAGGTCCCCACGAGACGGAACGGGTCCAAGCAATTGAGCAACTCCAGGGCCTCAGCCTGGATGAGGGCGGCCATTTCGCGCGCTTTTCGCGGACTCCCGCGCTTGTGCGCACAACGAGGGATGGCGACGTCGAAGAACGTAATGCGCAGGCACGCATCACGCACGACTGCACCGCGCACGCGCGGTGGCGCAGCGAATGTGCTGATGCTACGACGTGCGGCAACTGTGGCTCCGCCAATTAAAACGGCAATGCCCTACCAAATCTCGACAATGCCTAAGATGTGGCAGACTTGGCAACTATGCTGCCTTATTCCGAGCAGCTCAGCCTGCCAAATCATATCGCTTCAGCCAGCCTCGCAGGAATGTCCGGGCAATTCAACCCATGGTCACCGAGTCCGATGCGGACCTCCCACACAGCAGTGACACCGAGGACCCGAATGCGCCTTTTCGAGTCGGTATCGTGACAAAAAACAGGGTGTCCCCGAAGCAAAGACACCAGTCGCTGTCGGTATACGGCATCGATCCAGACGATGAGCGTTGTCCCAAATACGATTCCGCCTGAACACTGGTGCCTCCGCCAATCTCATTGACTTCCAAAGCCTTTGTGTCAAACCAGCCATTCTTCCATCAGCCTGCCAGCTATTGGATTACAATGGCAATGCCGTTGATGCCAGCGGTTCGTGCCAACTTGAAGTGACGCACAGGTCACGAAAAGCCATCCTTCCTTTTGAAATCGTGGGCTCCTCGAAAGCCTCCCTGCTTGGCGTGCAGGCATGCAAGCTGTTGAACCTAGTTCAGAGAGTTCACTCTCTCTCTCTTGATGACATGTCTGCCTTTCAGGACACCGACTTCAGGGCGCAACTCGACGCCATAATCAACCAGCACCACGTCGTCTTCGAGGGCATGGGCACGCACCCGTACACCTACAAGATCTTATTGAAACAGAATGCCACGCCTGTGGTGCACGCACCTCGCAGGGTCCCATCACCCCTCAAGGACCCCCTCAAGCAGCAGCTGCAGGACCTCCAGGACCAAGGAGTGATTTCCAGAGTCACGGAACCAACCGACTAGGTCAGTTCCATGGTATGTGTAAAAAAGCCTTCCGCCGAATTGAGAATTTGCATTGATCCCAAGGATCTAAATCGCAATATCATGAGGGAGCATTATCCAATTTCCAAGCGCAAAGAGATCACATGCGAGATGGCTCGCGCCAAGCTCTTCACCAAATTCAACGCCTCAAAAGGATTCTGGCAAATCCAGCTTGACAAATCCAGCAGGAAACATTTAATACCCCCTTTGGCAGATATTGTTACAACAGGATGCCGTTTGGGATCATATCTGCTTCAGAAGTGTTCCATAGGATTATGGAACAAATGATGGTGATGGAAGGCATTGAAGGTGTTCGTGTCTATGTCGACGACATAATCATTTGGTCCACCCTGCCACAGGAGCATGTCAGTCGCCTCCAGCGCGTATTCAAACGTATACGTGAGCAGGACCTCCGCCTCAACAGGGCCAAATGCTCTTTTGGTCAGGCGGAACTCAAGTTCCTCGGGGACCACATCTCCCAGCTGGGTGTGCGGCCTGATGCGGACAAGGTGGCTGCTATCACAGCCATGAAAACGCCAGAGGACAAGAAGGTGGTCCTCCGATTTCTGGGCATGGTCAACTTTTTAGGGAAGTTCATCCCTAACCTCGCCTCTCATACCACGGCTCTCAGGAACCTAGTCGGGAAAATGACAGACTTCCAATGGCTCCCTGCCCACGAGCGCGAATGGAGAGAACTCAAAACCAAACTGACCACGGCCCCGGTCTTAGCTTTCTTTGATCCAGCAAAAGAGACCAAAATTTTGACCGATGCCAGCCAATCCAGCATTGGGGCAGTGCTCCTGCAACGCGATGAGGCCTCATCATGGGCCCCCGTTGCATATGCGTCACGCGCCATGACCCCCACGGAGCAGCGCTACGCGCAGATAGAAAAGGAGTGCCTGGGCCTTCTGACCGGTGTGGTTAAGTTTCACGATTATGTGTACGGACTTCCTCAATTCACCATCTAGACCGACCATCGCCCGCTGGTCAATATAATACAGAAAGACATGAACGATATGACGCCTCGCCTCCAGCGTATTCTTCTCAAGCTCCGGCGATATGATTTCCAGCTGGCATACACCCCAGGCAAAGACGTCATCATTGCTGACGCTCTCTCCAGAGCAGTCAACACTCCATGTGACTTTTGTGAGGGCCACGAAGAATCCAGCATGAGTTTTAAGGATACAAAGTAATAACATTTATTTATAATAACATATATATATAACAGCAGCAGCAACTTCCCTTGCTGCACACTTTTTCCTGCTGGTTCCTAAACTGGCCAGCTTTATTTATACTAGGAGTTTACTAATGGTTTCTCCGCCCCCCTAATTGGGGAAGCTCATACTCCCACAGGATTGTGGGATTGTCATTAGTCCCCAGCCAATGGTAAGTAGGCAGGTTATAACATCCCTCCCCCCCAAAGTCCAAGGAATCCACCAAGGAAGACCCTGGCGAAGGAGGGCGTCGGACTCATTTTGCCGCAGGCCGGACACCATTTGCACCCGGCGCTGGATCAGGCGGCGTGTAACGAGACGGAGACCAGCGCTTCCGCGATGAACGACGCAACGATTGTACATCCACGGCCCGTGGACACGAGGATTCCCCCTCTGATGCATCCTGTGTCTCCATCTCGGAGTCAGAGTCTGCTGCCTCCGTCATGTCAGCGTCTCTATCTCCATTCGGTCCCGTAACGACCTGCGCAGGCTTCGAGTGAGGCACCAGTGGAAGATTGTGAGGACTACCTTCCCTTGGCTCTGGTCTCTGTGGCTGTAAAAGTGAGCTCCGGGGGCGGGGAATCTTTTGAGGGGATAGTCTTCTGGACCGAACGTGGTCTCCATGTTTGCGCTGGAGACGACCCTGGGCTTGCACCTGGTAAGATATAGGGCCTGTTTGGCGAAAGATTACACCAGGAACCCACTGGGCACCACCAGCAAAATTCCGAACGAACACTGGGTCACCGGGCGCAAACTGTCGAATCGGCCGATGCCGAGAAAATCCCTGTCCCTGCCGTTCTTGTGTGCGGCGTACTTTTCCGCCAATGTCCGGGAAAACCATACTAAGGCGGGTGCAAAGTCTCCGGCCCATTGGGAGTTCTGCGGGAGCTACCCCAGTCACCGCGTGGGGGGTGGTCCTATACGTAAACAAAAAGCGAGCCAGTGTCGTGTCCATTGATCCGGAAGACTGCTTCATTAGGCCTCTTTTGAATGTCTGCACTGCGCGCTCTGCCAACCCATTTGAAGCCGGGTGGTAAGGGGCAGTGCGGATATGGCGTATGCCGTTCATCGTCATGAACTTCGCTAACTCCTCACTCGTGAATGGAGTGCCGTTATCCGTGACCAGCACCTCGGGGAGGCCATGTGTACTAAACGACAAACGCATCTTTTCAATTGTTGCACAGGATGTTGTCCCCTGCATCTTATGCACCTCTAGCCATTTAGACTGGGCGCAATTAATAAAAGGAACATGGATCCTTGAAAAGGGCCTGCGAAATCTGCATGCAAGCGTTCCCAAGGCCACCCTGGCCATTCCCAGTGATGTAGGGGCGCGGCCGGCGGAAGCTTCTGATGCTCCTGGCAAATGGAGCAGTTTTGGGCCACCTTCTCAATGTCGGTGTCGAGGCCTGGCCACCAGACATAACTCCGGGCCAACATTTTCATTTTGGTCACACCTGGATGCCCATTGTGCAAGTCTCTTAGTATCAGCTCCTGGCCTTTTTCCAGGACAATCACACGCGTCCCCCACAAGAGGATGCCGTCTTCCACGCTGAATTCTGACAGCTTGGAGGAAAATGCCCGCAAATCGCCTGGGAGCTGTCTATGCTGCCCACCATACAGGACTATGTGCCAAACCTTTGACAGGACTGGCTCCGTCTGGGTCCACTCACGGATCTGTGATGCCGTGACAGGCAAGGTGTCCATAAAAGTTAGGGTTGCAGCCGCCTCACCGGTCATGGGGGTTGACATGGGGCCGGTGGATAAAGGCAATCGGCTCAGTGCGTTGGTATTTGCTATCTGCGTACCTGGTTTGTGCTCCAGAGAATACTTGTAGGCAGCGAGCAACAAAGCCCAGCGCTGGATCCGTACGGAAGCAATGGGCGGTATTGGCTTATCCTCTCTGAAAAGTCCCAGCAGAGGCTTATGATCAGTCACGATAGTGAAATGGCGGCCATACACGTACTGGTGGAAGCGTTTCACCGCAAAAAACACTGCCAGGCCCTCCTTCTCGATCTGCGTGTGCTTTTTCTCCGCTGCAGTCAATGTGCAGGAGGCAAAAGCTATCGGTCGCTCAGCCCCGTTCTTCATCTAGTGGGACAGGACGGCCCCAATACCATACGGGGATGCATCACATGTGACGAGCAAAGGTTTTCCAGGATCATAGTGGGTTAGTAACCCAGACGACGACAATTGTTGCTTTACCCACCGGAAAGCGGTTTCTTGCGGCTGACCCCAAACCCAGGTGTGATTTTTCTTTAGCAGAAGGTGCAAAGGGGCCAGCGTAGTTGCCAGATTGGGGAGGAACTTTGTGCGACGTAAACGGACTCCAGCCTCCAAAAGGCATGTAAGGACAGCCTCCAGATTTTCCAAATGTTCCTGCTCCGACGTCCCTGTAATCAAAACATCATCGAAGTAGACAGCAACACGTGATAAACCTCTCAAAATGCCCTCCATAACACGTTGAAAAATTGCGCAGGCAGAGGATACTCTAAAGGGCAACCGTGTATATTCATACAGGCCCCGGTGTGTATTAATCGTTACATATGGTCGGGAGGCAGGGTCCAGCTCCAACTGCAGGTAGGCATGACTCATAGCTAATTTTGTGAACGAGAGTCCACCTGCAAGCTTCGCGTAGAGATCCTCTATGTGCGGCATTGGATATCGGTCGAGTCGGGAAGCCATATTCACTGTAAGTTTATAGTCGCCACACAAGCAAACTGTGGCATCTGGCTTCATTACAGGTACAATTGGTGCTGCCCAGTCAGCAAAATGGATGGGCCTGATAATACCCAAACTCTCCAAACGAGTGAGCTCCCCTTCTACCTTCTCGAGCAAGGCGTAAGGCACGGGCGCGCCCGGAAATAGCACGGCGTGGCGTCTGGTTCGACTTGGATACGGGCTACTGCCCCTTTTATTTTCCCCAAACCAGGCTGGAATACATCTGGGTATCGTCCTAGCACCTCAGTCAACCCTTCAGAAACTGTTTGGAGGATGTGCTGCCATTGCAACCGCAAATGGCGCAACCAGTCCCGACCCAACAGGCTGGGCCCATGGCCGCGCACCACGATAAGTGGGGAACGCCCCTCCTGGCGTCCATAAACAACAGGGGTCATTGTAGTTCCTGCAATGTCCAGTGGTTCCCTCGTGGAGGTGGCCAACCTGGCCTGCGAGTCGGTTAATGTAAGGGTCTGTATACCCTGCTTGATGCGGTCGAATGTCCTCTGGGCAATCACGGAGACCGCTGCGCCAGTGTCCAACTCCATCTCAAGCGGGTGGCCATTGACCCGTACTGCCACCTTAATGGGGGCCACACGGGGAGCTGCCACACAATGCAGCTGCAGGCAGTCGTCCTCCGTCTCCACGTCCTCAGGAGTAGTCGCCGCAGGTTCATCCACATGGAAGGTACGGCCCAATGGCTGGTCCCAGTTTCGGTCAGAACGATGGCACCTCTGGCGCCCCCAGGACCGCTGTCCGCGACGGGGTCGGCGCCTGCAAGTCTGACACGGACATGGCTCCTCATCCATTGGTTCTGGAGAAGGCTCCCTTCGGGGAGGAATGTCCGACGGCCACTGGCATCGGTCCGGACGTTGCCTCGCCCAAGGTACCGCAGGAGTGCAGGGGGACGTTTTCGGACGGAAGGGTTGCGCGCCAAGGCATGAACTTCCATTCCCTGGAGCTCCTGTACTCCTCGCTCTGCGCTGTTTCGGGACAATACTATTTGAACGGACTGTTGAAAAGTCAATGTTGGCTCAGCTAACAACTTTCTCTGGGTGGCCGCATTGTTAATACCGCAAACCAAACGGTCGCGTAACATTTCTGACAAGGTCTCACCATAGTCACAGTACTCCGCAATCCTGCGTAGCCTGGATAGAAAATCGACAAGGGATTCTCCAGGGGTCCTCTCAGCGGTATTAAACCGGTAATGCTGGACTATCGTGGACGGGGTTGGGTTAAAATGTTGCCCCACTATATTCACAAGTTCATCAAACGTTTTGGTGTCCGGCGCAGCTGGGTACGTAAGGCTCCTAATCACCCCAAACGTATGCGGGCCGCAGGCGGTGAGCAATATGACAACCTGGCGCTCGTTTTCGGTGATATTGTTTGCCCGGAAATAGTAACGCATCCGTTGTGTGTACTGGTTCCAGCTTTCCAGCGCAGCATCAAAAACATCCAAACGTACAGAGGCATGGTATAATAGAAAACAACTTCCAACCTGTATCCAACAAAAATCCAGGGAGGTGGCTTCAGCAGTGTAGACAGCTATTCACTTTAACCTTCGTCACCAGTTTTGTGAGGGCCACGAAGAATCCAGCACGAGTTTTAAGGATACAAAGTAATAACATTTATTTACAATAACATATATATATATATATATATAACAGCAGCAGCAACTTCCCTTGCTGCACACATTCCTGCTGGTTCCTAAACTGGCCAGCTTTATTTATACTAGGAGTTTACTAATGGTTTCTCCGCCCCCCTCATTGGGGAAGCTCATACTCCCACAGGATTGTGGGATTGTCATTAGTCCCCAGCCAATGGTAAGTAGGCAGGTTATAACAGTGACCCAGCGGGATTCGTCTGCCAGGTTGACGCCCATGTGGCCTTCGTGGCCTCCAATCTACCTGCCACGGATGAACGCCTCGTCCAAATTCACTGCGAGACGGCGGCTGATCCCTTGCTACAGCGTGTCATGCGCCACCTAACAGACGGGTGGCTCAAGGGCCAATGCTCTCAGTTCTATAATGTCAGAGATGATCTGGCGGTAGTATACGGGGTTCTTCTGAAATTGGACCGCATTGTCATCCCGCATAGCATGCGCCAGCTCATCCTGGAACAGCTACACGAGGGCCACCTTGGCGTGGAAAAGTGCCGCCGACAGGCCCGAGAGGCAGCGTACTGGCCCGGTATTAATGAAGACATAGCCAACACAGTGCTCAACTGCCCCACTTGTCAGCGCTTCCAGTGGGCCCAACCACGTGAGACCCTGCAGCCCCATGAGTTGGTCACGTCATCTTGGACCAAGGTGGGCATCAACCTGTTCCACGCGCTGGGTAGAGACTATGTCCTGATCGTGGACTACTTTTCAAATTACCCAGAGGTGATACGGTTGCATAATATCATATCGTCTGCAGTCATCCGTGCCTATAAGGACACCTTTGCTCGACACGGCATCCCACTCACGGTTATGTCGGATAATGGCCCCTGCTTCGCCAGCCAAGAATGGTCCAACTTTGCCAGGTGGTACAATTTGCCCATGTGACGGCCAGTCCCCTGTACCCCCAATCCAACGGCAAAGCGGAGAAGGGCGTCCACATAGTCAAACGGCTCCTCTGCAAGGCTGCTGATGCTGGGTCCGATTTCTACCTCGCCTTGCTGGCCTATCGCTCCGCTCCACTGTCCATTGGCCTGTCGCCAGCCCAATTGCTAATGGGTCATATCCTGAGGACGACGGTGCCGTCCATTCATGTCCCAGACCTCGACCACGTTCCGGTCCTTCGCCGGATTCAGCTGTCTCGAGCACAGCACAAGGCGGCTCATGACTCCCGTGCAGCTGATCTCCCTGCTGTGGCTCCAGAAGACAACGTCCGCATCCATCTTCCGGATGGTGGCTGGTCTGCAACCGCTGTTGTCCTTCGGCAGGTGGCCCCCCGCTCGTTCCAGGTTTGTCTATCGGATGGCTCTATTCTGCGCCGCAATCGACACGCCCTTCGTCTCATTCCACGCTCGCTATTTGATCCTCCACTGTCGCCTCCCCCTCCTGTTGACCCTGACCTGGACTATGCAGAGATTCCGGTCACTCTGCATCCTCCTCACTCTGACGCAGTCCAGCCCACTCATCAGCCGGTGTCTCCCGACCCACCCTTGAGGCGGTCAACCAGAATTCGTCACCCACCTCAGAGACTTAATTTGTGAACTTTGTGGACTTATAGACTTTCTGAATTGTTCTGTTCTTCCGTTTGATCATTTACATGGTTTGTATATAGTGCTCATCTCGTTATTCTTGTTGCATACTGTTTTTCTGCACCAGGTACTTTCCCATGTAAATAGCTTAGTTCTCATGTACATAGTCCTGTAAATATGTCTTTCGCACACACGTAGTTAGGGACATTCTCACCATACACTATTTATTGCCACACATGTACATTCTTTTATAAAAGGGGGGATGTCATAATATACACTTGTATATCATGGTGCAGCCACACACACTGATGGACACACAGTGGGACCAATCAACACACATAACACCGCAGCCAATCACCAGTTAGAACACACGCACTATAAAGACAGGGGGCATCAGAGTTCCCGCTTATTCAAGCTGCAGCTTCCTAGTAGGACAGAGCTCACAGCCTGCAGCACAGTCATTCACCATGTGCTGAGTGCATCGACTGGTTAGGACAAGGCAAAGGTCTTTAGTTAAAGCTAATATCGTGTTAACCCACAGTGAGAGTATGTTAAACTGTTAATGACTCAATAAAATAGTGTTGCACTATTTTAAGTGTTGGTGACCTGTATGTGTTCCACGGATCCAGAGCGCCCAACACAACAGGGTGGATGCCCTGAGGCGAGTCAATGTGTCGTTGTGGTGTGCCAGGCTTAGCCTGATACAATTTAAGTTGGTCCACAGGGCGCACATGACTGTGGCCCTGATGAGCAGGTTCTTTGAAGGGGTGGAGGATAGGTGTGGGCGGTGTGTGTGTGGGCCTGCAAATCATGTCCATATGTTTTGGGCATCTCCGAAGCTTAGGGGACTCCGGCAGGGGGTTGCTGATGTTATGTCGGAGGTATTGAAGGTACGCGTGGTTCCGAGTCCAGAGGTCACGAACTTTGGTGCATTGTAAGACCCGGGAGTGCAGGGGGCGAGAGAGGTTTTGTCTCCTTGGTAGCCTGGAGACAGGCGGGGGGAGGGGGGGGGGGGTTAAAAATGGGTGGCTAAAAAGGGGAGGCATGGGGAGTTGGGTGAGGTGGGGGAAGGTTGGTGGGGAATTGGGGTTGGGTAGTTATTCACGTAAGCCATGTTGGCTGGGCTTAGTTTGGTGTGTGGTTGCTTTTTGTGTCAAAATTTATAATATAAATGCCTTAATAAAATATTAACAACAAAAATAAATATTTCTTAACATTAATAAAGTGAAACACTCATCTGTCAATGGGTACTGTAACTGGAGAAATGTTGGAAGAGATATTGCTGATCGTGAAACTTCCAAAGCTCAAATTAAATCTGTGTGTCCGTTCGTTCAAAGATATATAATATCTGGAAGAATTGATTCTACGTTATTGGCTCAGTTTGAAAAGGAGTGTTCATATTGGAGGAACGTGCTAAGACATGTTGCTGCCACAGTCAAACCTCTGTCTTCTTTGGGACTTCCTTTAAGAGGATATGATGTATTATCATTGTCAAACAGAAGAAGTAATCTTTTTTTTTTAATAAAATATTTTATTGAAAATGTTTGGTCAACCAACACAGTACATTGTGCATCCTTTACACAATATTATAACAACACAAATAACAATGACCTATTTTATAAACAGAAAATGAATAAATAATAAATAACAAAAATGAAAACTAACCCTAATTGGCAACTGCCTTATCACAAGTAACACTCTCCCAAAATATAATTTAACAGTCCAATATATAATTATCTGTAGCAACGACCTATACATATTATACAGTATATATTAACAACCCTGAGAGTCCTTCTGGTTCCTCCTCCCCCCCCCCCCCCCCCCCCCCCCCCCATCCTGAGCTGCTGCTGCTGCCTTCTTTTTTCCATTCCATCTATCTTTCTGCGAGGTATTCGACGAACGGTTGCCACCGCCTGGTGAACCCTTGAGCCGACCCCCTTAGAACGAACTTAATCCGCTCTAGCTTTATAAACCCTGCCATGTCATTTATCCAGGTCTCCACCCCCGGGGGCTTGGCTTCTTTCCACATTAGCAATATCCTGCGCCGGGCTACTAGGGACGCAAAGGCCAAAACATCGGCCTCTCTCGCCTCCTGCACTCCCGGCTCTTGTGCAACCCCAAGTATAGCCAACCCCCAGCTTGGTTCGACCCGGACCCCCACTACTTTTGAAAGCACCTTTGTCACCCCCATCCAAAACCCCTGTAGTGCCGGGCATGACCAAAACATATGGGTATGATTCGCTGGGCTTCTCGAGCACCTCGCACACCTATCCTCCACCCCAAAAAATTTACTGAGCCGTGCTCCAGTCATATGCGCCCTGTGTAATACCTTAAATTGAATCAGGCTTAGCCTGGCACACGAGGACGACGAGTTTACCCTGCTTAGGGCATCTGCCCACAGCCCCTCCTCGATCTCCTCCCCCAGCTCTTCTTCCCATTTCCCTTTTAGTTCATCTACCATAGTCTCCCCCTCGTCCCTCATTTCCCTATATATATCTGACACCTTACCATCCCCCACCCATGTCTTTGAGATCACTCTGTCCTGCACCTCTTGTGTCAGGAGCTGCGGGAATTCCCTCACCTGTTGCCTCGCAAAAGCCCTCAGTTGCATATACCTGAATGCATTCCCTTGGGGCAACCCATATTTCTCGGTCAGCGCTCCCAGACTCGCGAACTTCCCATCCACAAACAGATCTTTCAGTTGCGTTATTCCTGCTCTTTGTCATATTCCATATCCCCCATCCATTCCCCCCGGGGCAAACCTATGGTTGTTTCTTATCGGGGACCCCCCCAAGGCTCCAGTCTTTCCCCTATGCCGTCTCCACTGTCCCCAAATCTTCAGTGTAGCCACCACCACCGGGCTTGTGGTGTAGTTCCTCGGTGAGAACGGCAATGGGGCTGTCACCATAGCCTGTAGGCTAGTCCCCCTACAGGACGCCCTCTCTAATCTCTTCCACGCCGCTCCCTCTTCCTCTCCCATCCACTTACTCACCATTGAAATATTAGCGGCCCAATAATACTCACTTAGGCTCGGTAGTGCCAGCCCCCCCCTATCCCTGCTACGCTGTAAGAATCCCTTCCTCACTCTCGGGGTCTTCCCGGCCCACACAAAACCCATGATGCTCTTTTCAATCCTTTTAAAAAAAGCCTTCGTGATCACCACCGGGAGGCACTGAAACACAAAGAGGAATCTCGGGAGGACCACCATCTTAACCGCCTGCACACTCCCTGCCAGTGACAGGGATACCATATCCCATCTCTTGAAATCCTCCTCCATTTGTTCCACCAACCGCGTTAAATTTAACCTATGCAATGTGCCCCAATTCTTGGCTATCTAGATCCCAGGTAACGAAAGTCCCTTGTTACCTTCCTCAACGGTAGGTCCTCTATTTCTCTACTCTGTTCCCCTGGATGCACCACAAACAACTCACTTTTCCCCATGTTCAATTTATACCCTGAAAAATCCCCAAACTCCCCAAGTATCCGCATTATTTCTGGCATCCCCTCCGCCGGGTCTGCCACATATAGTAACAAATCGTCCGCATACAAAGATACCCGGTGTTCTTCTCCTCCTCTAAGTACTCCCCTCCACTTCTTGGAACCCCTCAACGCTATCGCCAGGGGCTCAATCGCCAGTGCAAACAATAATGGGGACAGAGGGCATCCCTGCCTTGTCCCTCTATGGAGCCGAAAATATGCAGATCCCCGTCCATTCGTGACCACGCTCGCCATCGGGGCCCTATACAACAGCTGCACCCATCTAACATACCCCTCTCCAAAGCCAAATCTCCTCAACACCTCCCACAAATAATCCCACTCCACTCTATCAAATGCTTTCTCGGCATCCATCGCCACTACTATCTCCGTTTCCCCGTCTGGTGGGGGCATCATCATTACCCCTAACAGCCTCCGTATATTCGTGTTCAGCTGTCTCCCCTTCACAAACCCAGTTTGGTCCTCATGGACCACCCCCGGGACACATTCCTCTATTCTCATTGCCATTACCTTGGCCAGGATCTTGGCATCTACATTTGGGGGGGTCCCCGATAAGAAACAACCCATTGTAGCGGGTCCTTTTCCTTCTTTAAGAGAAGCGATATCATTGCTTCAGACATAGTCGGGGGCAGTTGTCCCCTTTCCTTTGTCTCATTAAAGGTCCTCGTCAATACCGGGGCGAGCAAGTCCACATATTTTCTATAAAATTCGACTGGGAATCCATCCGGTCCCGGGGCCTTTCCCACCTGCATGCTCCTAATTCCTTTCACCACTTCTTCTACCTCGATCTGTGCTCCCAGTCCCACCCTTTCCTGCTCTTCCACCTTGGGAAATTCCAGCCGATCCAAAAAGCCCATCATTCTCTCCCTCCCATCCGGGGGTTGAGCTTCATATAATTTTTTATAAAATGTCTTGAACACTCCATTCACTCTCTCCGCTCCCCGCTCCATCTCTCCTTCCTCATCCCTCACTCCCCCTATTTCCCTCGCTGCTCCCCTTTTCCTCAATTGGTGTGCCAGCAACCTGCTCGCCTTCTCCCCATATTCGTACTGTACACCCTGTGCCTTCCTCCATTATGCCTCTGCAGTGCCCGTAGTCAGCAAGTCAAATTCTACATGTAGCCTTTGCCTTTCCCTGTACAGTCCCTCCTCCGGTGCTTCCGCATATTGTCTGTCCACCCTCAAAAGTTCTTGCAGCAACCGCTCCCGTTCCTTACTCTCCTGCTTCCCTCTATGTGCCCTTATTGACATCAGCTCCCCTCTAACCACCGCCTTCAGCGCCTCCCAGACCACTCCCACCTGGACCTCCCCATTATCATTGAGTTCCAAGTACTTTTCAATGCACCCCTTACCCTTAGACACACCCCCTCATCTGCCATTAGTCCCATGTCCATTCTCCCGGGTGGGCGCCCTCCTGTTTCCTCCCCTATCTCCAAGTCTACCCAGTGTGGAGCGTGATCCGAAATGGCTATAGCCGTATACTCCGTTCCCCTCACCTTCGGGATCAACGCCCTTCCCAGCACAAAAAAGTCTATTCGCGAGTAGACTTTATGGACATAGGAGAAAAACGAGAACTCCTTACTCCTAGGTCTGCTAAATCTCCACGGGTCTACACCTCCCATCTGCTCCATAAAATCTTTAAGTACCTTGGCTGCTGCCGGCCTCCTTCCAGTCCTGGACTTTGACCTATCCAGCCCTGGTTCCAACACCGTATTAAAATCTCCCCCCATTATCAGCTTTCCCATCTCTAGGTCCGGAATGCGTCCTAGCATCCGCCTCATAAAATTGGCATCATCCCAGTTCGGGGCATATACGTTTACCAAAACCACCGTCTCCCCCTGTAGTTTGCCACTCACCATCACGTATCTGCCCCCGTTATCCGCCACTGTAGTCTTTGCCTCGAACATTACCCGCTTCCCCACTAATCTAGCCACCCCCCTGTTTTTCGCATCTAGCCCCGAATGGAACACCTGCCCCACCCATCCTTTGCGTAGCCTAACCTGGTCTATCAGTTTCAGGTGCGTTTCCTGTAACATAACCACATCCGCCTTAAGTTTCTTAAGGTGTGCGAGTACCCGTGCCCTCTTTATCGGCCCGTTCAGCCCTCTCACGTTCCACGTGATCAGCCGGGTTGGGGGGCTTCCTACTTGGAAGTAATTCACCAATGAAGTAAAACATGTCAAATACTTTTCCATAATAGTTGATTCAACACCAGATGTGAGTCATGTGAACCAATTATTGTGCATTATTCATCCCCTGTTACAGTCATTCCTTGAATTTAATCTGCAATGCTGCAGATGAATCCAGTGAGGAAGCTGTGCATTTTTTTGACTTTGTTCAAAATATGTAGGCCTTTCTTTCGGTTTCAACCCATTGTTGAAATATGTTGCAATCATGCTTGGAGCAGGCAAATGGAAAACATTTGAAGGTCAAAAGAATTTGTGACACCAGGTCGTCGACTCGTGCAGATAGTTTTGGCTTTGAAAATTAACGTTGCTGATATGAAGGATACCTTATTAGATGCAGCTGCATCAAATTCAGACAAAAAACTTGTGAAAGCTGAAGCAAAATCCTGAACAGAGGAATTTGAAATGAACGATGTTACTGTTTTTACTCTTGTCGAACCATTTGCTTCAAAGAATTAATGCCATCAGCAGATTGCTGCATAATATTGATACAACTTTATTGTATGCTGCACAATTATTAACCTTAGTTAAAAGTTTTGTCATGGAAGTATGGAATGATTTGGTGGAAACAGACACACGAACATTAACAAAAAATATAGAACTGCTGCAGTCATTGAGGTGTAAATGCACCGACTATGCTGTTAGGGAGGTAGTTCCAGGATTTTGACCCAGTGACAGTGAAGGAATGGCGATATATTTCCAAGTCAGGGTGGTGAGTGACTTGGAGGGGAATCTCCAGGTGGTGGGGTTCCCATGTATCTGCCGCTCTTGTCCTTCTAGATGGTAGTGGTCATGGGTCTGGAAGGTGCTGTTTTAAGGAACCTTGGGGAGTTACTGCAGTGCATCTTGCTGATGGTACACACTGTTGCCACTGTTGTTTGGTGGTGGAGGGTTTGAATGTTTGTGGAAGGGGGAACAAACAAGCGAGCTGCTTTGTCCTGGATGGTCGAACATAGATAGAACATAGAACATTACAGCGCAGTACAGGCTCTTCGGCCCTCGATGTTGCGCCAACCTGTGAAACCACTCTAAAGCCAATCTACACTATTCCCTTATCATCCATATGTCTATCCAATGACCATTTGAATGCCCTTAGTGTTGGCGAGTCCACTACTGTTGCAGGCAGGGCATTCCACGCCCTTACTACTCTCTGAGTAAAGAACCTACCTCTGACATCTGTCCTATATCTATCTCTCCTCAATTTAAAGCTATGTCCCCTCGTGCTAGACATCACCATCCGAGGAAAAAGGCTCTCACTGTCCACCCTATCCAATCCTCTGATCATCTTGTATGCCTCAATTAAGTCACCTCTTAACCTTCTTCGCTCTAACGAAAACAGCCTCAAGTCCCTCAGCCTTTCCTCATAAGATCTTCCCTCCATACCAGGCAACATTCTGGTAAATCTCCTCTGCACTCTTTCCAATGCTTCCACATCCTTCCTATAATGCGGCAACCAGAATTGCATGCAATACTCCAAATGCGGCCGCACCAGTTTTGTACAGCTGCAACATGACCGCATGGCTCCGAAACTCAATCCCTCTGCCAATAAAAGCTAACACATCGTACGCCTTCTTAACAACCCTCTCAACCTGGGTGGCAACTTTCAGGGATCTATGTACATGGACACCGAGATCTCTCTGCTCATCCACACTGCCAAGAATCTTACCATTAGCCCAGTACTCTGTCTTCCTGTTATTCCTTCCAAAATGAATCACCTCACACTTTTCTGCATCAAACTCCATTTGCCACCTCTCAGCCCAGCGCTGCAGCTTATCTATGTCCCTCTGTAACTTGTAACATCCTTCCGCACTGTCCACAACTCCACCGACTTTAGTGTCATCTGCAAATTTACTCACCCATCCTTCTACGCCCTCCTCCAGGTCATTTATAAAAATGACAAACAGCAGTGGCCCCAAAAGAGATCCTTGTGGTACACCACTAGTAACTGGACTCCAGTCTGACCATTTCCCATCAACCACCCTTTGTCTTCTTCCAGCTAGCCAATTTCTGATCCACACTGCTAAATCACCCTGAATCCCATGCCTCCGTATTTTCTGCAGTAGAACCTTATCAAATGCTTTACTGAAATCCATATACACCACATCAACTGCTTTACCCCCATCTACCTGTTTGGTCACCTTCTCAAAGAACTCAATAAGGTTTGTGATGCACGACCTACCCTTCACAAAACCGTGTTGACTATCTCTAATCAAATTATTCCTTTCCAGATGATTATACATCCTATCTCTTATAAACCTTTCCAAGATTTTGCCCACAACAGAAGTAAGGCTCACTGGTCTATAGTTACCGGGGTTGTCTCTACTTCCCTTCTTGAACAAGGGGACAACATTTGCTATCCTCCAGTCTTCTGGCACTATTCCTGTAGACAAAGATGACTTAAAGATCAAAGCCAAAGGCTCAGCAATCTCCTCCCTAGCTTCCCAGAGAATCATAGGATAAATCCCATCCGGCCCAGGGGACTTATCTATTTTCACACTTTCCAGAATTGCTAAAACCTCCTCCTTATGAACCTCAAGCCCTTCTAGTCTAGTAGCCTGAATCTCAGTATTCTCCTCGACAACACTATCTTTTTCCTGTGTGAATACTGATGAAAAATATTCATTTAGCACCTCTCCTATCGCCTCGGACTCCACGCACAACTCCCCACTCCTGTCCTTGACTGGCCCTACTCTTACCCTAGTCATTCTTTTATTCCTGACATATCTATAGAAAGCTTTAGGATTACCCTTGATCCTACCTGCCAAAGACTTCTCATGTCCCCTCCTGGCTCTTCTTTGCTCTCTCTTTAGGTCCTTCCCAACTAACTTGTAACTCTCGAGCGCCCTAACTGAACCTTCATGCCTCATCTTTACATAAGCCTCCTTCTTCCTCTTGACAAGTGTTTCGACTGCTTTAGTAAACCACGGTTCCCTCGCTCGACCACTTCCTCCCTGCCTGACAGGTACATACTTATTAAGGACACGCAGTAGCTGTTCCTTGAACAAGCTCCACATTTCCATTGTGCCCATCCCCTGCAGTTTTCCTCTCCATCCGATGCATCCTACGTCTTGCCTCATCGCATCATAATTACCTTTCCCCCAGATATAACTCTTGCCCTGCGGTATATACCTATCCCTTTCCATCACTAAGGTGAACGTAATCGAATTGTGGTCACTATCACCAAAGTGCTCACCTAGTTCCAAATCTAACACCTGTCCTGGTTCATTACCCAGTACCAAATCCAAAATGGCTTTGCCTCTTGTTGGCCTGTCTACATACTGGGCGGGATTCTCCACTCCCGCGCCGAAGTGCCCACGCCGTCATGAACGGCATCGAGGTTCACGACGGTGCGAAACAGCCCCAATCCCGACCGATTCAGGGCCCGACAATGGGCTAGGATCGGGGCCGCTTCATCTACACACGCCAGGCCTTGTCGCCGCGTAAAGGCGGCGCCGCATACATGACGCGGCCGGCGCCGCATAACTGGCGTCACCCACACATGCGCGGGTTGGCCGGCGCCAACCTGCGCATGTGTGGTTGCCGTCCTCTCCGCGTCCGCCCCGCAAGAAGATGGCGGACGGATCTTATGGGGCCGCGGAAGGAAGGAGTTTCTCCTTCAGAGAGGATGGCCCGACGATCGGTGGGCACCGATCGCGGGCCATCCCACATTTGAGGTACCCCCCCCGGTGCAGGATCCCCCCCCCCCCCCCCCCCCCCCCGCAGGCCGCCCCCCCCAGCATTCCCGCGCTGTTCCCGACGGCAGCGACCAGATGTGGACGGCGCGGGGGGAACCCGCCGTTTTGGCCTGGCCGCTCGGCCGATCCGGGCCTGAGAATAGCGGGGGTGCCGGAGAATCGCCATTTTGGGTGTCTCCGGCCTTTCTCCACGCCTGCGGCCCGCGGAACTCGACAGGGCCGTTCCCGCCGCTTGGGAGAATCATGGGAGGGTGTCGGACCGGCGTCGCGGGAAGTTTTGGCGGCCCAGGCGATTCTCCCAACCGGCGTGGGAGTGGAGAATCTCGCCCACTGTGTCAGGAAACCCTCCTGCACACATTGGCCAAAAACAGACCCATCTAAAATACTCAAACTATAGCGTTTCCAGTCAATATTTCGAAAGTTAAAGTCCCCCATAACAACTACCCTGTTGCTTTCGCTCCTATCCAGAAGCATCTTTGCAATCCTTTCCTCTACATCTCTGGAACTTTTCGGAGGTCTATAGAAAACCCCTAACACGGTGACCTCTCCTTTCCTGTCTCTAACCTCAGCCCATACTACCTAAGTAGACGAGTCCTCATCAAACGTTCTTTCTGCCACTGTAATACTGTCCTTGACTAACAATGCCACCCCTCCCCATCTTTTACCACCTTCCCTGAGCTTACTGAAATATCTAAACCCCGGCACCTGCAACAACCATTCCTGTCCCTGCTCTATCCATGTCTCCGAAATGGCCACAACATCAAAGTCCCATGTACCAACCCATGCCACAAGTTTACCCACCTTATTATGATGCTCCTGGCATTGAAGAAGACACACTTTAAACCACCTTCCTGCCTGCCGGTACACTCATGCAACTTTGAAACCTTACTCATGACCTCACTACTCTCAACCTCCTGTATACTGGAGCTACAATTCAGGTTCCCAAGCCCCTGCTGAACTAGTTTAAACCCTCCCGAAGGGCATTAGCGAATTTCCCCCCCCCCCCGGGATATTGGTACCCCTCTGGTCCAGGTGTAGACCATCCCGTTTGTAGAGGTACCACCGACCCCAGAATGAGCCCCAATTATCCAGAAATCTGAAACCCTCCCTCCTGCACCATCCCTGTAGCCACGTGTTCAACTCCTCTCTCTCCTATTCCTCGTCTTGCTAGCATGTGGCACGGGTAACAACCCAGAGATAATAGCTCTGTTTATCCTAGATCTAAGTTTCCACCCTAGCTCCCTGAATTCCTGCCTTACATCCCTATCCCTTTTCCTACCTATGTCGTTGGTACCTATGTGGACCACGACTTGGGGCTGCTCCCCCTCCCCTTAAGGATCCCGAAAACACGATCCGAGACATCACGGACCCTGGCACCTGGGAGGCAACACACCAACCGCGAGTCTCTCTCGTTCCCACAGAATCTCCTATCTATCCCCCTAACTATGGAGTCTCCAATGACTAATGCTCTGCTCCTCTCCCCCCTGCACTTCTGAGCAACAGGGACAGACTCTGTGCCAGAGACCTGTACCCCATGGCTTATCCCTGGTAAGTCCCCCCCCCCCCCAACAGTATCCAAAGCGGTATACATGTTACTAAGGGGAACGATCCCTGTACTGACTACTTCCTCCCAGCCCCTCTCACCGTCACCCATCTATCTTTATTCTTCGGAGTAACTACATCCCTGAAGCTTCTATCGATGAGCACCTCTGCCTCCCGAATGATCCGAAGTTCATCCAACTCCAGTTCCCTAATGCTGTTTCTGAGGAGCTGGAGATGGGTGCACTTCCCACAGATGAAATCAGCGGGGACACTGACGGCGTCCCTCACCTCAAACATTCTGCAGGAGGAACATTGCGCTACCTTCCCTGCCATCCCCTCTAGATAAAAAAAGAAAATGAAAGAAAGAGCTTACCTGTTATTCACTCCCCTTCTCAGCAAGCACTCACTCAGCAACCTCTGCGCCCCGCACGATAACACCTGAGGGAAAATAAAATAAAAACTACTTACCAGTCACCAGCCAATCCCTTACCTGCAGGCTGTGATGTCACGGTTCAACTTCTTTCTACTTCTACCTGCCCTCGAGCCTTCCTCTTGATCTTTACAGCGGTTGGGTTTTTTTTGTTAGAGGAGGGGGTAGGGAGGGAAACACTGAAGAAGTGTTTCGGGTTTAAGTGTCACTTGACAACAGCTCCTCCACAAACCACCTTCTACTGCCCTCTGCTGGGTATCGAGCTTCTTGAGTGTTGTTGGAACTACACTCATCCAGGAAGATGGAGAGTGCTTCATTACCCTCCTGACTTCTGCCTTATAGATGGTGGACAAGCTTTGGGGGGGGGAGGGTCAGGAGGTGAGTTACTCGCCGTTGGATTCCGAGCTTTTGACCTGCTCTGGTAGCCACAGTATTAATATGGCTAGTCCAGTTCAGTTTCTGATCAATGGTAACCCCCGGGATCATATAATTTACAGTGCAGAAGTAGGCCATTTGGCCCATCGAGTCTGCATCGGCCCTCGGAAAGAGCACCCTACTTAAGTGCACAGCTCCACTCTATCCCCGTAGCCCAGTAACCCCACCTAACCTTTTTTGGACACTACGGGCAATTTAGCCTAATCCACCTAATCTGCACATCTTTGGACTGTGGAAGGAAACCAGAGCATCCGAGGAAACCCATGTAGACATGGGGAGAAAGTGCAAACTCCACAGAGACAGTCACCCAAAGCTGGAATTAAACTCGGGTCCCTGGAGCTGTGAGGCAGCAGCACTAACTATTGTGCCACCGCGCCAGGTTGTGGGGGGATCAGTGATGGTAATGCCATTGAATGTCAAGGGGCGATGGTCAGATTCTTTCTTGTCTGATATAGACATTTCCTGGCACTTGTGTGGCACAAATATAACTTGCCACTCGTTAGCCCAAGCTTGGATATTGTCTAGGTCTTGCTGCATTTGGAGATGGACTGCTTCATTATCTGAGGAGTCTCGAATGGCGCTGAACATTGTGCTGTCATCTGCAACATTCCCAATTCTGATGTTATGATGGAAGAGAGATCATTGGTGAAGCAGCTGAAGATGGTTGTGCTTAGGACACTACCCTGAGGAACTCCTGCAGTGATGTCCTGGAGCTGAGATGATTGACCTCCAAACAGCACAACCATCTTCCTTTGTGCCAGGTATGACTCCAACCAGCGGAGAGTTTCCCCCTAATTCCCGTTGACTTCAGTTGAGCTAGGGCTCCTTGATTCCATACTTGGCCAAAGTCTGCCTTAATGTCAAGGGCAGTCATTCTCACCTCCCTCTGCCATTCAATTCTTTTGTCCATAATGAGAAGCATAGAAGATGCAAGATGTTATTTTTCAATGAATATAGAGACACTCCCTAACAGCACAGTTCATGTAGAGACAATTAAGGCACATTAAAATGGAAAGAGAAGATCATTGTTGAGACTGTCAATGTCTTTTGTGACACAATAATGGTGTAATTGCAGAGTAGAAGTGAATCTCTGAAGAAAACTGTTGATTTATTTTGCTTGCTTTTTGACAGGAGTTTGGATGAAAATGCTAAATGCCACTGCTGTAAAAGATTAAGTCAATTCTACTGAGAGGACATAGACACAAATCATTTTGAAGATGAAGTGTATCAATTCATTAATTTCATCGCTAATGATGAGTTCTGTGCTTTCCGTTCACCAGAAGATCTGTACAGACTTGCACATGATGAAATAGCAGGCAACCGTTCCAAATGTGGAAACCATTCTGAAATTATTTTTAACAATACTTGTCACAAATGTTTCCAGTGAATGTTCTTTTTCTTGTGTTGAAAAAAGTTAAAAATTACTTCCGAATTACGATGAGTCAGGAACACTTGACAAGTTCAGTAATATTGATGATTAAAAGTGCGACTTTCAAAAGATTTTACCTATGATGATGTAATTGATAAATTTGTAAAGAAAAGATGGAGAAAAAACGCTATCTAAATTGACATGCCAACAAGGGATAAAGCAAGAAAATCTTTAAAATCTGTCACCTTCCATATTCTCCTGTTTAAATTCTGTTTTTCAAGATGTTTTTCATTGCTGCTCTGATATAATGGCTGCAGCTGGTCACATGTTGGTACTTCTAACCACCATCACTCTCAATACTGGCCTTCAAGAAGTCTCTTCTTGGACAAAGAACGTAATCCTGCCAGACAAAGTCACTGAGATTGACTCACTGGACACTCCACTCTAGGGAATTTATAGCAATAACTTCTTCAATTTTGTGAGAGGAAGTATTGGAGTTAACTTTTGAAATTGAATGAGATTCTGAAATATAATGAATGACAGCATAAGCATCTAGTTGATTGGAGTATTTGCTCCTGCACTGGACTGGCTCATTCTGTCTTGAACTAGCCTGTGCTGCAGTGAATTCCTCGGCTGATTATTTTTCATCTTGTTGCTCATCAGCAAGTTCCCTGTTTGCTCACCCTAAGATACGCAAATCACAATATTGACCAACTTTACCGTCATTCCGACAAGAGGTAAGCTTGGATTTCAATTCAGCAACTATTCATACAAATCCCAAATATTCTTTGGGTTACTGTTAGAACAAAGGATAAGGGAGGGAGGGGGGAGCGGGGTAGGAATTTTTGAATTGTATTTAGGAGAATCTTCTTGACCAGTAAGATCACAGTCCATTACAGTTGGAAGGAGGGATTATTGGTTGGATCTAGTGCTGGGGAATTTGATGGATCAGGTGGATCAATTGTCTATGATAAAAAAACTTGTTCCATTAAGTTTAGATTAGCAATGGAGACTAGCAAGGAACAATCCAAAGTAGGACCCCCCAATTGGAAGAGGTCAAACTTCGATGGGATGAGAGGGATTTTAGCCAGGATGAAATGGAATCAGACTGACAAGAGAAATCAAACTGGAAGGGCTTCCGCTCGATGAACGTGCAGTTGATATGTAATCACTAGCTGCACATCATGCATGTCTGCGCCCGATACCCAGGCAGCTAGCACGACATGTTCATCCTGCTGCACTCAACGGTACCCAAGACGTTTGAAGTGCACCCTCGGGTGAGGGTTTGACTCTTGGCCATCAGGGATCATCTGCTGTGCTCGTGGATAATGACGCCTATCTGAGGCCCCAGACTGACGCGGAGAATCAGTATAATGCCCATGCAGCGACCAGAAGCATCTTCGAGGGGTGTATCGGCGCCCTGAATGTGCGGTTCAGGTGCCTCGACCACGCTAGTGGGGCCCTCCATTATAGACCTAGGTGGGTATTCCACATTGTGGTGGCCTGATGCGTCCTGCACAACATTGCGTAGCACAGGGGTGACATACTGAAGGAGGAGGCCTGGTCTGATGAGGAGGATGCGAGGAGGGCAAGGATGGGCAGGTCATGGATCCCGGGCAGCCACAGGAGGCCACACAATGTGGTGCTAGGGCTGCCACGCACGGGAGAACCTCATTGCTTCCAGGTTCACCGACACGGTGACCTGGCCACTAGCAGGCCAATTGTCATGTCCCACCACCACATATCCACCACCACCCCCTACCCCCTCCTGGGCCAACCACCCAATCTCTGTCCCTCCTTCCTGCACTCCAGCCCACACCGCAGCATCTGCACCCCTCCATGCTTCACACCAGTTTCACCAGAGGGTGCTGGCCCTGGACTGGCAGTATCAGCAGGTATGTTCCATGAGAAGGAGGATCATGACGACTCACTGTACAATGAGCTCTGGTGCTCCGCATCATTTGGCAAAGTCTGACTCCTACCCTTGGTGGCACATACCACTGTCCACTTGGGAGTTCCTTGCATGTGCGCTGGACATTCCATCTCATGGTCCCATCGACCCCCTGGGGAGTCGATCGTAGGGATGAGGTCCGGGATGAGGGAGGGAGGGGCATTGGTTATTGGGGTGGTGAGCGGTGATGGGTCACTCAATGGGTAGGTCCCACCACAAATGGTTCCCTCAGATGTCTAGCCCCATCCCCTGCCGAAGGTGAACCCGAGGGTAACCGGCGGCCACCCTTGGTGCCCTTGCCCGTGTCTTCCTCCAAACTCTTCACCCCACACCTCCCTTTCTAGATTGTCTCCCAGGCAGTTCTGTTGCCTCTGTCTTTACCCTTTAGGTGAACTACAAGCTGTTTCTTATATTGACCAAATCACCACACAACCAGTATGTTAGCTCAAAAACACAGTTTATTAATAACACAGGACTTGTTTTTCTATGCAATAATACACGAGGCTCCGTACTAAACTACACCTAACAACTAAGATGACCTTTACTTAACTTCGAGTGACCAGCACTGTGCGAGATAAGGCCTTTATCTGGGTCTACGTGGTCGGTTGGAAGTTGTTGGGTTTGTCTCAGCTGGGCTCGTCCTACAGGAATGGTCGCGGGTCCTTGAACTTGGTTGTTCTGCTGCAGTTGGTCGCGAACAGGCCGGTCCCAAAAGAGACCGATCCCTCATGCGCAGGGCGTTTTATCCTTCGTCTCTTACGCGCACTTTTGGGCGGTCTATACTACAGGTCTAATGGATCAATAGGGTTTCGATCACCTTCATCGATCTTAGCCAATTAGGGAGTGAATGCCTCGATGGCTGAGCGGGTCCATGCTATCATTGTCCCAGGCACGTAGGCCTTTCCAACTAAAGGGGGGGGGGGGTGGCGCCGGTTAAGTCTGCTATCATTGATGGTCCTTAATGCGGATGCTATTGTCTTGGGGAAAATGGTGATCGACCTTTAATGAACTGGGGGTTTCTTACCAGGTCTGGTTTCTTTGCACAATACACAGAGGCTGTGTAACTTTCTGTGTCCCAAATTAACCATAATTCCCATAGTCCTTTGCAGGTGGCCATTTTAAATGGCTACAGTACAGCAGAAGTGGAGGTGGCCTGCTGTGACTCCCACTCTGTGACTTCGGTGCCACCCTGTTCTGCCCATCAGATGCGCCAGGGACAGTAGGGGGGTGGAGGTGCTGAGGCAGTGAGGTGTTCCAGCACCTCCCCTGCTGGAGTCACCGGGATGGGCCACATCACCTCCTCCTCCCTCGGAATGCCCGATTCCCCTCCGGCTACTCTTTGGGATGGGGGTGTGGCCAGAACGAGCTCCAAGAGCTCCCCTGCCACTTGCGCTGCCAGTCCTGGAAGCCCGCTCTCGTCTCAACCAAGGTCTCAATGCCCGTTCTCCAACCCCACCGACCAGATCCATTGCTCTCTGCTCTGCGATGATGAGGGGTCGCAGGTCCAGCGAGCCTCCCCCGGTTTTCTCTCGCTCCCTGTGGTTATAGGCCGCCTCCCTCTGGCGTGATAGATAATGCATAGTGTGAGACACTTGGATGTGGGCAGCACTGGGGTCTGCGGTTAGTGACCTGTGTGTGCAGGGCACCTGGCCATGAAGGGTGATACGGGTATTGGCATATGGTGTGTGCTGCCTTCCAGCGGGTGGGGTTCGATTGACCTCTATGAGGGTAGGGTGAAGGAGGGCTATGGGTGTGTGGGATGGGGTGGTGCCAGGGACACTGAGGTAGGACTCACCCGGGCCACCCTGAGAAGATCCTGTTGCCCAGACCTGGTGGCGGGTCCCACTGCGCTCATGCCCTCTGCCAACTCCATCCACGCCCGGTTGACGTCGATGGGTGCAACCTCCTTCTCATTCTAGGAAACAGGGTGTCCCGTTGCCCTACCATGGCATCCAACAGTGTCTCCAGTGTCCCAGTGCTGCTCTTTGGGGTGGCATCTTTGTGGCAGGAATCAGCGTGTGTGGAGAGTGGAGTGCTTATACAAGATGCAGCTGGTCAGGCTCTCGAGTCCCAATCCCAATCCTAGCGAATCACAAGCCAGTGGGTGATGGAATGACACTAGTTCCACGGGCACCGGTGCTGGCCCATTTGCATGTCCTCAATTGCTCTGGGACCAGTGCCCCCATCGTCACCGTAGAACACCCATGATTCAGTCTCGGTTGTGGTGATATGCCTGTTGATAATATTGCATGCACTCAGCAGTGTGACCTCCCACCAGCAGGTGGCCATGTATGCAGCAGTGTGACCTCCCACTAGTCAGGGCACATCGGCCATCCTCGCAAGGTTCTAAGATGTACATGAGGACAGCCGTGCATAGGGGTAGTTCAAGGGGAGTCGAAAGGAAACTCTGTAACTTGCTCTGTATCTGATCGTTACCTTACAACGTGTAACAAAAATCCTGGTTTGGACAAGTCACTAGCAGTTTTAATAATAATCATAATAATAATCTTTATTAGTGTGACAAGTATGCTTAAATTAACACTGCAATGAAGTTACTGTGAAAATTCCATAGTCGCCACATTCCGGCACCTGTTTGGATACACTGAGGGAGAATTCAGAATGTTCAATTCACCTCACAGCACGTCTTTTGGGGCCTGTGGGAGGAAACCGTAGCACCCGGAGGAAACCCACACAGACATGGGGAGAACATGCAGACTCCACACTGACAGTGACCCAAGCCGGGAATCGAACCTGGGATCCTGGAACTGTGAAGCAACAGTGCTAACCACTGTGCT
This sequence comes from Scyliorhinus torazame, assembly GCF_047496885.1. NCBI lineage: Eukaryota > Metazoa > Chordata > Chondrichthyes > Carcharhiniformes > Scyliorhinidae > Scyliorhinus > Scyliorhinus torazame. Next base: position 164,872,258 of record NC_092710.1, read on the forward strand.
GCATTCAGATTCCTTGTAGACAACAAACACAGAACACAACACAGGCGTCAGTACTTAGAGAATCCCACCCTTCGGGACAGGAAACAGTGAGTTGTGGTAAATGGTTGAGGGAAACAGGGCAGCCAATTTTACACACAGCAAGCTCCCACCAACAGAAATGTGACGTTGACCAGATAATCTAGTTCTGTGAGATTGATTAAGGGGTTAAACATGAGCCTATATTTTTTGAATTAAACTCCAACTTTCTCCTCAGAGGCAAGATACCAACTGAGCCATAATTGACATATACTCTCAATGAAAGAGACTGCAGATGTAGATTTGATGTGACCATCAATTCACTGAGAGACACGTTGAGAAGTAAACCATGGTTTTAGTCAGCTTACAACTGAGCCTGCCTGTGACCGGTACAACAAATGAATGCGGCCCCGCAGGTCAGCTGCCTTTATACTTTCTGTAAGGGGTGGAGCCAGGGGCGAGCCCGTACATGCTCCGACATATCCCCTGTGGGTGAAGCCGTACAATGGCCCATAGGTGGAGCCCACAGGGTTAAATACATAACGTAACACGATACAGCAGTAACATGATATCACAGTGCACTGGTGAATTAACAGTAGTTCCATTCACCACATTCGCCCCCTGTTTAAAAAATGAAGTCCGGCGGGGGTGACGGGTTTACAGATTCAGTCGGTCTGGTGCCCGGATCTTACGTTTCGACCGCCGAAGCACTGGTGTTGCAGCCGTTTCGGGTGGCTGTGGAGCTGGGCCAGGAGCAGGCACAGGCGTGGACTCCTGGAGCGGCTCTTCCGGAGCTTGATTCCTGTGGACCGGTGCGGTGGGTGGGAGGGAGCGCTAGAACCATATCGGGGTAGGGGCGCTGAACATGGGAGGTTGGATCGGGCTAGGTGCGCTGAACATGGGAGGTTGGACGGGACCTAGTGTGGGGGATGCAGTAATGGTCGTGGTGTCGGAGCCTGCGGGCGCCAGGTCCCGGAGGGAGACGGCGTCCTGCCGGCCATCGGGGTGTCTGATACACGCATAGCGTGGGTTGGAGTGCAGCAGCAGGATCAGGACCCTCTCTACCAGGGGGTCGGTCTTATGGCTCCGAACATGTTTTCGGAGGAAGACTGGACCTGGTGTCATCAGCCAGGGCGGAAGCGAGGCTCCTGAGGTAGCTCCCCGAGGGAAAACAAACAAGTGGTCATGATGGGTCTGGTTTGTGGCCGTGCAAAGGAGGGACCTAATAGAGTGGAGCACATCGGGGAGAACCTCCTGCCAGTGAGCAACCTGGAGATTCCTGGACCGCAGGGTGAGTAGGACGGTCTTCCAGACCGTCGCGTTCTCCCTCTCCACCTGCCCGTTTCCCCTGGGGATATAGCTGGTAGTCCTGCTCGAGGCGATGCCCTTACTGAGCAGGTACTGGTGCAGTTCGTCGCTCATGAACGACGAGCCCCTGTCGCTGTGGACATAACTGGGGAAACCAAACAGGGTGAAGACACTATGCAGGGCTTTAATGACTGTGGGAGTGGTAATATCGGGGCAGGGAATGGCGAAAGGAAAATGGGAGAACACGTCTATGATGTTCAGAAAATATATGTTGTGATTATTGGATGGGAGGGGCCCTTCGATACTAAGGTGTTCAAAGGGCCAGGACGCCTTTACCAGGTGGGCCTTATCTGGTCGATAGAAGTGCGGTTTACACTCCGCACAGATTTGGCAGTCTCTGGTTACAGCTTTGATCTCCTCGATGGAGTAGGGCAGGTTGCGGGCCTTGATGTAGTGGGCGAGCCGGGTGACCCCCGGGTGGCAGAGGTCATCGTGGATAGCACGTAATCGGTCATCTTGCACGCTGGTGCACGTGCCGCGGGCGGACGGCCATCATGGAGCTCAGGAGGTGCTTCGGTTGCGACTGGTCCAGGGTGACCGCACTGAGCTGGGGGTAGCTGGCGGCGTGATCGGACGTGCTTGGGTGGCCCCGCGATGGCTGCTGTCCATGTCGTTCGTACATCTCGGGCAGTGTAGCAGATGGCGGCCAAGATGGCGGCCCCCATTGGTCAAGCGTGGCGGGCAGTGAGGACGTTGGCGTCCAAGATGGCGGCCCCCATGGATCGCACGTGGCCGGCTGAGTGGAGGAGGATGGTCAAGGTGGCGGCCCCCATGAGTCGCACGTGTTGTGCGGAGGCGGAGTCGGCAGACACGTTGCCACTTTGCGGGGTCTGCGGGCCTGTGGGTCTGTGGATCGGGTCTGTGAGTTCGAGTTTTTAGACCTGGCCAGGCAGACCTTGGCGAAGTGTCCTTTTCGCCCGCAGTTACTACAGTTCGCGTTGCGGGCCGGGCAGTACTGTCAGGGGTGTTGGGACTGGGCGCAAAAATAGCAGGGCAGCCCCCCACGATGGGCGGGCGGCCGCGCAGCACAAGCCTGGGGTAGTCTCTGGTCGGGTAGACCTCGTTCACGGACCGTACATATATGCGTTCGAGTAGTGCGAGGGCCTCTGTATAGGCCGTCGAGCTGGACAGAAATACAATGGCTCACCCATGGGTGGAGAAGACTCAGTTTCTGTTCGTCCGTGATGGATGGCATAGACGACGCGGCGAGATAGGCCTTGAAGCATCGAAGCCAGTGTGAAAAAATTTCTCTCTCCTCCGCGGCCTGTGGATCGAGTTCCAGTCTATCAGGTTTGAGGGAGGTTTCCAGAGTAGTTTTTTAAGCTGATTAAATTGATGCGACCATCAATTCACTGAGAGACACGTTGAGAAGTAAACCGTGGTTTTAATCAGCTTACAACTGAGCCTGCCTGTGACCGGTACAACCATGAATGCGGCCCCGCAGGTCAGCTTCCTGTAAGGGGTGGAGCCATGGGTGAGGCTGTACATGCCCTGACATATCCCCCTGTGGGTGAAGCCGTACAATGGCCCATAGGTGGAGCCCACAGGGTTAAACACATAATGTAACACGATACAGCAGTAACATGATATCACAGTGCACTGGTGAATTAACAGTGGTTCCATTCACCACAAGATTTAAATTTACGTGTACCGAGGTACAGTGAAAAGTATTGTTCTGCGTAATGTTCAGTCAGATTATACCATATATGAAAAAGATATGCATCGAGTGAAGCATACTGTAGTGCTATGCAGTAGAGAAGATGCGTGGAGAGATCAGTTCAGTTCATTCAGTAGTCTGGTACAGTGGGGAAGAAGCTGTTTATGAATATGTTAGTATGTGTTCTCAGACTATTTGTATCTTCTGCCGGATGGAAGAGGTTGGAAGAGAGTATACCCTGGATGGGAGGGGTCTTTGATTATGCTGCCCGCTTTCCCAAGGCAGCAGGAGATATAGACAGAGTCAATGGATAGGAGGTGGGTTCACGTGAAGGACTGGCTGTGTTCTCCAGATGGCTTTAGGAGGATAACTTTGCGTAGCTCTGAGTTTAGAAGGCATTGCTAGTTTACTCTCGTACTCTAATTTTTCCTTCTTAATTATTATTTTAATTATCTTTTGCTGGTTTCCGGCCTATTACCAATCTTCACAGCATTGCCAACCTATTCTTTCATTTGATATCAAAGAAAAAAGAACAAAGAAAAGTACAGCCCAGGAACAGGCCCTACGGCCCTCCAAGCCTGCGTCGACCATGCTGTCCGTCTAAACTAAAATCTTCTCCAATTCCGGGGTCCGTATCCCTCTATTCCCATCCTATTCATGTGTTTGTCAGATGCCCCTTAAACGTAACTATCGTCCCTGCTTCCATCACCTCCTCTTGTGGTGAGTTCAAGGCACCCACTACCCTCTGTGTAAAAAAAGCCTTAAACCTATGCCCCCTAATAATTGACCCCTCTACCTTGAGAAAAAGCCTCTGACTATCCACTCTGTCTATGCCCCTCATAATTTTGTAGACCTCTATCAGGTCGCCCCTCAACCTCCTTCGTTCCAGTGAGAACAAACCACGTTTATTCAACCTCTCCTCATAGCTAATGCCCTTCATACCAGGCAACATCCTGATAAATCTCTTCTGCACCCTCTCTAAAGCCTCCCCATCCTTCTGGTAGTGTGGCGACCAGAATTGAACACAATACTCCAAGTGTGGCCTAACTAAAGTTCTTTCCAGCTGCAACATGACTTGCCAAATTTTTATACTCAATGCCCCGGCCAATGAAGGCAAGAATGTCGTATGCCTTCTTGACTACCTGCTCCACCTATGTTGCCCCTTTCAGCGACCTGTGGACCTGTACACCTAGATCTCTCTGACTGTCTATACTCTTGAGGGTTCTACCATTCACTGTATATTCCCTACCTATATTAGACCTTCCAAAATGCATTACCTCACATTTGTCCGGATTAAACTCCATCTGCCATCTCTCTGCCCAAGTCTCCAAACAATCTAAATCGTGCTGTATCCTCTGACAGTCCTCGTCACTATCCGCAATTCCACCAACCTTTGTGTCGTCTGCAAACTTATTAATCAGCCCAGTTACATTTTCCTCAAAATCATTTATATATACTGCAAACAGCAATGGTCCCAGCACTGATCCCTGTGGAACACCACTAGTAACAGCCCTCCAATCAGAAAAGCATCCTTCTATTGCTACTGTTGCTCGTTTTAGCCTTAGTTTATTTGCTCTAATTCTGTCACCTTTGCTCTTGAGTCGCCAGGTATCTTTCTGATACCGCCACGTGGTTCAAGTCCGAGTAATGATTAATAATCCAACATACCGCTTGGTAAGAGTTAAATCAACGCTCATTTATTATATACAGCAATTAATACTTATACAATAATTCTACTTCTAAACTACTACCTACCTCTAACAGGCCAATACTTAACTTTGGAAATGGCCCACCAGGTCAGGGAAACGAATGGCCTTTTGAATGGGTTCTGAGCCTGCGGGATTCAAAAGCTGGTACAGGTCGATAGTCAGGAGTGTCTATCTGGTAGCGATCGTTGGAGCAAAACTTACGGTTTCTTTCAGCAAGGGTCTCGAAGGGTGCGGAGCGGAGAAGAAGGGTCGAGTTGAACTTGGCCCCTATTCTTAGAGTCCCCAGGGGCTTCCCGCCTCTCGGGGCGGACCTTGTACCTGGTTCCAAGTGATTGGACCTGGTCCCAATCACTTGGTTCGATATTCTCCAATACTGGAGCGATTCCTTGATCGAGGGGTGGTCGTTTACCTTTCTTTGTGTCAGCTCCTGCTGGCGCCGAAAGGTCTGGGTCGGCTTTGTGTTGCTAATTTGTAGCAATTGTACCCGGGGATGGCTGATTAATATGTAGATGGCTGGGGTGTTGTGATGTTGATGGCTGCAGGTATCGGTTTGCTCTGGCTTCTCCAGAGGCGAATACACTGTTTTACCTGCAGCTGACTGTTTGAGTCCTGTTGGCTGATTTTCCCATCAACCTCTTCCGTTCGCCATTTTAAATTGGGGTTTGGCCATTCTAATCGGGAGTCAGCCATTTTACATGGCTACAATCCCTCCTTGTGATCCTAACGCGAAGCGTGAATGATCACATCAATTTGTTACTTTCCATTCCCTGACCAGGGGGGACACCTCCTACATGGCCTCTGCACTGACCATAGCTATGCACAAAAAATTTGAACTAACAATTCTAAGGGCGCTATTTCAGACAGAGACATGCATTACAAAATAACAAACTTGGAACCTCTAATTTATCCTTAATATCCTACCCTCGCTAAACATTCCATTATTCTATCTTTCCTAATCATACAACAAAAATCACAACATTTCATATAATCTTTCTTGGCTTGGCAGTCAAGCTCAGGATCATACAATTTTTTTGTTCATGAAAAAGTTTTTGTACATCTCTTTATTGACAACAACAAACGCAAGTGAATGCACTTTATTATTTTATTATAGATCACGGGGGTCGGGGGTCTGGTCGTAACCGAATATAGGGGATCTGATCCTATATACCGGGGTTCGAGCGCGGTACGCTCCCCTTCTCCATTTACGTAGGTGCATAGTCTGCACTACACAGCAGAGTATCGCCAACGCTAACAGTGCTTCGATCACGTAGGACAGGGAGTACCAGGTTATGAATCTGGCACACCAGGAAGATGCAGTGTCGCTGGTGACTGGGCTCTGGGTACTGCGGGGCAGTGAAACACTAACGGCTGGGAGGTTTGAAGTCATGGGGTTCGCGGTCACGCGCAACCAAGTGTCCGAAAATAAAATGTTGATCACGATGAAGGAAGTCCTCATGGCTGTCCTCTTTCCTTTTCTTTCTTTGTGTTCTCTTTATTTTCTCCGGTCCTGGAGCTTCTGGAGTTCTGTAGAAACAAGCATAGTATCTGTAACTATCTTTGTTTAATATCCGGTATGCTGGTGTGTCTGTCCTTTGGTGCCAATTATTCCCTTATAATTTGTCACTATGTGTGACTCCCTCATTTAAAAAAAAAAAAACAAATATTTGGACACGGCACACTTCCCAATCATGAACCAGTGCTGATTTATCATCCAAATGTTCCAGGATGTAAATAGCAGATGGCAGGCAACCTAAAGGTTCCCTAAACAAACAAAAACTTTTTGAAATGAAAAATGCCAAATGAGATGCGTATGGGCCGCGACGGGTAAGATTTGGATGGAGTCCCCGGGTAGGACTGCTACCAATGCCGTATCTCCCCTACCCGAGCGTAGTTGACCAGCGGGGGGGTCCTCAGGCAGGGCGGGTCTCACGCCGTTTCTCCACTGCCTGAGCAACCGACAAGAACGGGCAAAAATGTAGTCATCGTGGTGGGGCTGCCGTAGTGGTTCTATCCTTCGAACCAGAAGGGCAGTTACGATCGGGCGTCTGATACCCGAACAAGTATCAACTGAAAAGCTAGTTCCTCTGAACAAGCGTGTGGTCGTTCCTCCCCCCCCCCTTGAAATGTAAAAGCCGCGCACTGGCTAAGGCAGGTTCCAGACATGGGTATTTTTGGAAACCCCCCGAAAGCGCGCCAGTGAGAGCAGTTCAGGTCACACAGACTAGAATAGAGGATCTAGTCGAGGCCCAGAAGCAGGACAGCAATCTCTCGGAGATTGTGAAAGGAAAGTTTCCAGCCTCCTACGAGAGGTTCAGAAATACACTGACCACACATGACGGTGTGGTGTTAAAGGACACCCTTTATGTGGTTCCTGAACAGGACAGGAACCAATTGATCTGTTTGTTCCATGATGGTCATGGACATCAGGGAATCAATCCCACTGCAGCCCATCTCAAACAGCTTTGTTGGTGGCCAAATCTAAAGGGAGATGTAAGCCATTACATTGAAAATTGCCTTATCTGTGCGCAGAATAACCCCGACAGATATGCCAAAAAGGCCCAACTCAGCCACACCCGACCCGTTAATGGCCCCTGGACTAATCTCCAGATTGATTTTATAGGTCCATTGCCCCCTTGCAGGAATGGCTATAAATATGTACTTGTGGTCATAGACACATTTACAAAATGGGTGGAAGCATTTCCAGCCCGCACAAACACTGCAAAAACCACAGCCAAGATTCTAACCCACCACATATTTACAAGATGGGGACTCCCCCGCAGCATTGAATCAGACCAAGGTTCTCATTTTACGGGACGTGTCATGCAGAACGTCCTCACGATATTTGGCATCACCCAAAAATTCCACATTGCGTACCACCCACAGTCGAGTGGTATTGTGGAGCGCATGAATCGGACCCTAAAAACCACCCTCAGAAAAATGGTCCAGCAGAACAACACCACTTGTGACTCAGTCCTCGCTTTTGCGCTGATGTTTTTGCATAACACTATTTCTACATCCGCAGGTTACACCCCACACACTCTCATGACCGGACGCCCCATGAAAGGGACAGAATACTTGTTAGGTTTAGACCTGACCAGCCCTGAAGTAACCGCCCTCAGACACGAGAAAGCCGTGGAGCAATTGGTTGCAAATGTAAAAACGTCTCACTTAGCAGCCGCAGTACAATTGGGCACCAAAAAGAAACAGAGCAAGGCTTGTTTCGATAAGACAGTGCATGCAACGGAGTACGATATCGGCCAGCAAGTGATGCTGTCTGTATGTACCCCCAGCACATTCCTGTCACCAAAATACTCGGGTCTGTACTCCATTATGGATAAAGTAAGCCCATCGGTATATAAAATCAAATACCCAAATGGTAAGACTGCGTGGTTTCAAATAAACCAGTTGAAGGTTTATGGAGCACAGTCAAACAACGCCCACCACGTCATGCTTGACGCAGCAGACCACACCCCGCCCACAGCCAGCGTGACTACACCAACCCCCGCCACGTCCAGCCCAGACACGGACTCACCCCCGACTCCACCTCCGAAATATACACTCCGCCCCGGAATGCCCACAGACTGCAGCAGCAGAGACAGCGACTGTGACTCGGACGATAGCCACAGCACGCCTCCCTACTATCCCCATGCAGCCGGACCCACACCCAGCGACTCCGACTACGATCACTCCAGAATTTGGCATCCGAGAGAAGGGGACGACCTCGGGTCTGACTCCCAAACCGCCAACCCCTTTACGACCCTGTTCGCAACCGAGAACTGAGGTGTCCACATGATGTTTTAAAGGAACCGCTTGGGAAAAGTGTTGTCCTTCCTGATGGAACCTGCAGAATGTTTTATGTGGTTTATACGTTTGTTTAAGTGTTGTTCGTCCGACAGGAGAATTTTTCTCACCGTCACACACCCATTCACCTGAAACCTTTTAGCTCTTTCCAACACACCCACCGCGGCCAGACGCTTGTTCAGCGGTACCAACTTGTCCACAGCTACCTGGTCAACAGACCAGACGCTCGTTCAATGGAACTAGCTTGTCCACAGATACCACAATGGTACCAACTTGTCCACAGATACCTGGTCAACAGACCAGACGCTTGTTCAGCGGAACTATCTTATCTGCAGATACCTGGTCAGCAGACCGGACGCCTGTTCAGTGGAACTAGCTTGTCTGCAGACACTTTAGCTTATACCTGTTCGGGTACCAGACGCCCGTTCTGATTAGAGGGTAGAAGCACAGCACTAGCTTTTCAGCTGGTACTGGTTCAAGTGCCAGATGCCCGATCTGATTTGACGGTAGAATCACAGCAGCAACCCCACCATGATGACTACATTTTTGCCCGTTCTTGTCGGTTGCGCAGGCAGTGGAGAAATCTATGGTCAAGCGCCATGATCCGTCGGGCTTCCTTACTGGCCAAATCGGGGCATTATTAGTTGAGGCCACCGATCTTAGGACGCCCTAGGGGGAATCCGTACTGCTTTTGGGGTCTAGTGTCCGGTCCTGTTATTTGTACGGAACCAGTCATCCGTCCACAGTCGTGTCTGTGGGTCGCGAATGCTGCCCTGTTTTTTTGCAGGACAGCCCTAACCTGTCGGTCCGTGCTGAGTGTGGTGTGGTTGAACCAAAACTCACCTACTGCGCTAATTTTGTTCATATAATCACCTATATTGAGCGTTGCGGGGGCTCTAGCGGATTTCGCCATCTTCCAGACACACTGGTTGACTGGATCGAATGAAAGGTGATGGGAATTCATGAAGTCAATTCCCAGAATGTGTTCTGCTGTGTGGGGCAGGTCTACTAAAACCAGGGGGTGCTTGGTGGTGATGGTTCCTATTTGAATGGGTACAGGGGCTGTGATGTGTCCCTGCTGTGAGTGGCCTGTATAGCCGCTGAGGATGATAGTGGCTGTAGTGGGCCACGTGTCTTTTTGAAAAAGGGTGGAGGAATTTATGGTGGTGCGGGACCCTCCTGTCTCCCAAAGAAATTCGATAGGCTGTCCCCGAATTTTCGCTGCGCCTACGGGTCGTCCTGACCTATCCCAAAGGGTGTCGCAGACCCAACTGGGGGAGCCGTACACCGTCATTCCGTTCCGGTCAAGTCTGTCTGATCCGAACGGGCGCTAACGCTATGGATGGGCTCTGTCTTTTTCTTACTCAGAATGCCTGTCTGTTGGGCTCTCTGTGGCTTTTTGGGGCCATTGCACTTTTTCGCAAAATGTCCCAACTGTCCACAGTTGTAACATTCTTGTGACTTGGGTGGGGGGGCTGTTCTTTTCCTCATTTACCCAGGCGGGGTTGTGATGTGTTGTTTTTACTGCCTGCATGTCTGCGGCGGCCTGCTTTTCTTCAGTGGTTTTAGCTGTGGGTTTACTCTGAACAGATTGCTCCCAAACGCGGGACAATCTTTTAACTACCCACTTCTCGTTATGGGCCTCTTCTGAGGGATCACAACTAGTACAGGCATTCTGTCCTGCATCTGTGGCATGGGAGATAAGGGTGCGGGTCCATTTGGCCATATTGTCTGGGGACAAATGGGCACGGTCTACGTCTCCAAAGACTGCTGTGAAGTGAATCCACAGGCATCCTGCGAACGCTGTGGGGTGCTCAGATTTGTTCTGCCTACATTTATTGAGGCCATCTACGGGGTCACCCCGGTTATTCCCGATCGCATCCAGGATCGCGGTATGCATTTCTGCAAGGGTGCCTCCTCCTATGTTCTGTGGATCGAGAAGGGCTGCTGCTACCGATGGATCTAAACTTAGAACCGTGCGTTTTACATGCTCTCTCTCATCCAGGCCATACATGTTCGTCTGGTGTCTAACTGTGGCAAAGAAATGGTGGGGGTCTGCGGCGGGGAGGAACGGTGTGATCTTTGCACACGCGTCCCGTAATTGGGTCACTGTTAAGGGGGTGGAATATAGGTATTCCGCATCGTCCGATGTGGCTGTGCGGTGGGTGGTTACAGGGTTCATTGAAGCCTGAATTACCTGCTGTGTGGGGCTTGGGGTGCTTTTCTCCTTTGTGGCTTTCCCTGCGCACATGTTCCCTGAACATATCTCTGCGCGGTTTCTTGTAACTCTTTCCAATCAGGGCCGTCTTCCTGGTCTAACTTTTCCCCAAAGGTTTCCTGAAATCCTTTCTGAACAGAAAGCAGTGATTGCAGCTCTGCAATCTGCTTCCGGCACTTTGCATGATCTATGGTGTTCTGTCTTTGTTCTGTGGTGGCAGCGTCGAGTGCTCTCAAGGCTGCCTTGAGATCACTACCTTGTTTCTGTAGCGTCTCCACCTGCTTTTCTGTCTCTTTCCTTACCAGGACTGCATGCTGCGTGTCCTGATATGCCTTTTCATACTGTGATTAGAAACTGCTTAAATGCGCCAGACAAGACTGGTGACCCCGTTTGGCGTCAGCCACCTCTTCGTCCTTTTCTGCCAATTTCCTCCTTAACTCTAAATTCTCTTTCTCAACCTCGCTTACATCGACTTTACTCATCCGATGTATGCCCTCAACTTCTTTGCGGAGCGTCTTGACGACCTCCTCTGTGCCTCGCAATTGTGCCAAACAGGACACGATTGCCATCGGCTTGCGAGCTTTCGCTAAGCTCTTTTTATGGATCTCACTCATGTTCTCCCACCAAGTATGCCCTATACTTCCAGGACCTGATTCGTTGTTATCACAGAAATCATTCCACAGGGGCCATCCATTGCCCTTGAGATATTTCCGGATTTCCTCTTCCCAAATGGGACACTGTCCCACTCTACTGCTGCTGGTCGCTGCGACCGCAAATTCCTCAGGGTTCATGAGGCGCTGCATTGCCTGCATGGCCATCTTTCCTATCTGCTTGCTTCTTTTAAATTTGGAACAGGGGGCTAAGGCGGTGTCGTAGATACGGGTACGGCTTGCGCTAATTTCCGAAAATACAGACTTCCGACAGTTTTGACGCAACAAAATCTATCAGCTTTACCTTATAGCCCTGTTAGTTACGCATGCATACACACACTTCCGAATTATGACTATTAATCAGAACCGCTTGAATACTTGTGGTTTTCTGTTTCCAATTGGGTTTCTAATTCCAATTTCTTGGGTTCTCCCGGAGTGGTTTTCCACTTCTAGATTGGGTCCCACCAGAGTCACCAAAATGTTGCTCGTTTTAGCCTTAGTTTATTTGCTCAAATTCTGCCACCTTTGCTCTTGAGTCGCCAGGTATCTTTCTGATACCGCCACGTGGTTCAAGTCCGAGTAATGATTAACAATCCAACACACCGCTTAGTAAGAGTTAATCAACGCTCATTTATTATATACAGCAATTAATACTTACACAATAATTCTACTTCTAAACTACTACCTACCTCTAACAGGCCAATACTTAACTTTGGAAATGGCCCACCAGGTCAGGGAAACGAATGGCCTTTTGAATGGGTTCTGAGCCTGCGGGATTCAAAAGCTGGTACAGGTCGATAGTCAGGAGTGTCTATCTGGTAGCGATCGTTGGAGCAAAACTTACGGTTTCTTTCAGCAAGGGTTTCGAAGGGTGCGGAGCGGAGAAGAAGGGTCAAGTTGAACTATTCTTATAGTCCCCAGGGGCTTCCCGCCTCTCGGGGCGGACCTTGTACCTGGTTCCAAGTGATTGGACTTGGTCCCAATCCCTTGGTTCGATATTCTCTAATACTGGAGCAATTCCTTGATCGAGGGGTGGTCGTTTACCTTTCTTTGTGTCAGCTCCTGCTGGCGCCGAAAGGTCTGGGTCGGCTTTGCGTTGCTAATTTGTAGCAATTGTTCCCGGGGATGGCTGATTAATATGTAGATGGCTGGGGTGTTGTGATGTTGATGGCTGCAGGTATCGGTTTGGTCTGGCTTCTCCAGAGGCGAATACACTGTTTTACCTGCAGCTGTCTGTTTGAGTCCTGTTGCCTGATTTTCCCATCAGCCTCTTCCGTTCGCCATTTTAAATTGGGGTTTGGCCATTCTAATCGGGAGTCAGCCATTTTACATGGCTACACTACTCTCTGCCTTCTATGACCTAGCCAAATCTGTATCCACCTTGCCAGCTCACCTCTGCTCCCGTGTGACTTCACCTTTTGTTCCAGTCTGCCACGAGGGACCTTGTCAAAGGCCTTACTGAAGTCCATGTAGACAACATCCACTGCCCTACCTGCATCAACCATCTTTGTGACCTCCTCAAAAAACTCTATCAAGTTAGCGAGGAACGACTTCCCCTTCACAAAACCATGCTGCCTCTCGCTAATACGTCCACTTGCTTCTAAATGGGAGTAGATCCTGTCTTGAAGAATTCTCTCCAGTAATTTCCCTACCACTGATGTAAGGCTCACCAGTCTGTAGTTCCCTGAATGATCCTTGTTACCCTTCTTAAACAAAGGAACAACATTGGCTATTCTCCACTCCTCCGGGACATCACTTGAAAACAATGAGGATTCAAAGATTTCTGTCAAGGCCTCAACAATTTCCTCTCTGCTTTTTTTTCCTCTCCGCTCTGCACGGCTGTTGTTCCTGCCGCTCGTCGTTGCCCGCTTCGAAACGAGGCTTTACAAATGCATCATCTCCGGCGACGAGATGTTCTCCGACATCTACAAGATCACCTACGAGGTGGAGGGGAAGGTTATTTCCAGAACTGAAGGATCGATTGATGAGTCTTTAATCGGTGGCAATGCTTCCCAAGAATCTCCTAGTGAACAGGCTGAGTCTTCTACTGTCCGTGGTGTTGACATTATATTGAACCACAATCTGAAGGAAGTCAGCTTTGCAAAAACCACCTACAGAACTTACATCAAGGAATATATGAAAGACCTGAAAAAAAGAATAGAGAAACAAAATCCAGAAGGAGTGAAGACTTTCACTGACAATGCCCAGGCAGTTATTGCAGAGATTCTATCCAATTTTGTAAACTATCAGTTTTTCTTAGGCGAGAGTACAAACCACGATGGCATGGTTGGATTGTTAAACTATCGTGAAGATGGTATGACTCCATACATGGTTTTCTTCAAGGATGGTTTGGAAATTGAAAAATGCTAAATCTGCTGCCTGCAGTTCATCATGTTGAATTCATCGATCCTAATGGCCTGCTGCTCACCATTTTACCTGCAATAAAGTTGGACTGGTATCATTGAGCTGATTTCATGATCAGAAATGTAAGCATTGTTTTAACATTTAAGTTGTAATAAAGTGCATTAATCCCCTAAATGCCTGTCTGATTTCCATTGATACGTGAGGCAACAAGGTGGTAGATGAGGAAGTACTATGTGGTAGAGTTTACAGAGTGACTTAAAATGGCTCCTTCACTGCATCTGACCTGCTTTATTCACTTGGACGAGATCACAAAAGCAGTAATTCTCATCACAGCTGAAGCAGTGGAAATGTCAAAGAAATGAAAGCCTAAGAATCCTCCCTGAGCTAGCAGTGAATCAGATGATGCAAATGCTCTTTATGGGAGGGCGAGGGTAAGTATAGAACACCTTAGTTTTCCTAAGTAACTCTTAAAATGTTGGGTTTGTGTCTGGTTGTATGGTTCATTAAATATATGTCCTGCCATGCTATTGTCCAAATTTCAAGTGAGTTTTGAATTGGTAGACTGTGTATTTTATCTAGTACAGCCCTGCAAAAGTCAAACTTTAATAAACGTTAAAATGTAAAAAAAAAACAATTTCCTCTCTTGCCTCCTTCAGTTTTCTGGGGTAGATCCCATCAGGCCCTGGGGACTTATCCACCTTAATATTTTTTAAGACGCCCAACACCTCGTCTCTTTGGATCTCAATGTGACCAGGCTATCTACACGCCCTTCTCCAGACTCAAAATCCACCAATTCCTTCTCTTTGGTGAATACTGATGCAAAGTATTAATTTAGTACTTCGCCCATTTCCTCTGTCACATAGATGCCCTCCCCTGTCCTTCAGTGGGCCAACCCTTTCCCTGGCTACCCTCTTGCTTTTTATGTACGTGTAAAAAGCTTTGGGATTTTCCTTAATCCTATTTGCCAATGACTTTTTGTGACCCCTTTTAGCCCTCCTGATTCCTTGCTTAACTTCCTTCCTACTTTCCTTATATTCCACACAGGCTTCGTCTGTTCCCAGCCTTCTAGTCCTGACAAATGCCTCCTTTTTCTTTTTGACGAGGCCTACAATAACTCTCGTTATCCAAGGATCCCGAAATTTGCCATATTTATCCTTCTTCCTCACAGGAACATGCCGGTCCTGAATTCCTTTCAACCGACATTTGAAAGCCTCCTGCATGTCAGATGTTGATTTACCCTCAAAAATCCGACACTGTGCTGCAAAGTGGTTCGTTTGCCACAATTGGAACAATGTTTCCCTGTTGCCGGACGATTTTTTTGACTGTGGGTGTGTCCACAGCCTATGTACGCCATCACGCTCGCAACGTCACTTTCAAAATGGCCACCGACCGTTGTACGCAGTTTTCATTGCTGCGACACATCATTAATGGCATCAGCCACTTTTATCAATTTTCGCTGTTTTCCTTAGCATATTCAGCATATTCGCTCGATGCCTGTTCGCTGCCCTTATACATATTTATAGTCTCTTAAATAGACAACACCGGTTTTCTCAACATTTTTTCGCGCAACCGTTCAACGTTTATTCCCAACACAAATTGGTCCCACAGCATAGACTCGGAGGCTGAGGCAAAATTACAGGACTACGCTCGCTCAGAGCTTGAGAGCTGTGACAAAGGAATCCATTGACTCTTCCCTAAGTTTCAGCCTTTTCCAAAACATGTAGGCTCATAGGTCTCAATCACCTGTTTCTTACAGTGTGTCAAACTTTTGGAGCACCATGCTGTATTTAATTTTGTCCTTATCTGTACTGAATTCAAATGAATTGAATAGCTCCAATGCTTGCAGTCCAGCCAAATTTAGTAGGAGTCTGATGCATTTTCTAGTGCGGAGGCAGAAATAATGACTTCAAAATGTTGCTTAAAGAAAACCCAGTTCTGGCATAGTTTACCGTGTGTCTTGAAGTGGTCAGGCTTCTTGAGACCTTCCATCTTCTGATCAGTCTTTACTATAGACTTTTTTCTGAGTTGTAGCTTCTGGATTGCTTTTTTCAATCTCAAATGCTATTCTATTCTAATCTAATTACTGTTTCTTTCAAGGAATAGGTTCCTGGTATCATGTGATCTTCTTTATTTTGCATATTTAGGATGGTTGGCGCTGTGTTTCACAAAGACCACAGTATAGTTTTTCCTTAAACAAAACTATAATTTTATTTACACTACTAAACTGTTTTTTTAAACTCAAACTTAGTCCTTTGGAATACAGAATCGATCAATACCATCCAACTATACTCATTTACTGCTTATCTCACTACTGGTATAAACTATAATCTAACCTTCTCACACTAACTGCTCTTATGGCCTTTACTAGCTGTCTCCTGCACACACTCCTCCCCTCAGGTCTCGCATCACTGCTTTATATAGTGGTATCTGTACATTCCTCCAGTGGTTATTCTTGATACTACATTAACCCTTGTAATGCTGCTAGTTATTATAATACCACACCAGCCATGGAACCTGGGGGTAAGATTTTATGTCACCTACCTTCCCAGGGTGCTCCCTGGTTTTCTCCCTGCTTCCCGGAATGCATTCTGGATCTCTCCCTGCAGATTACCAGTTACATAGCCAAACGAAGAAAACAGAACAAAAAGGGAAACACCAACCCCTCCCACTCTGCGCCAAACTCAGGATGTATCTCCTTCATGTGCGCAGCTTACTGAGTGTGCGCTTGATGCCTGTCCCTTATATAGAACTCAGCTAAACCAAGGTGACTCACATTACTTAAGCTTCAAACAGAAGAATACAATGTACACCCTTGTGCCACTAAGCAGGCTTCAGGTGACTGTCAGATAATTAGGGTGGGGGCAGCTTCAGCCAATCAGACACTTTAGCTAGACACTGAACTTGTAACTGAAAAGCAGGGAGATTTAAATTCAGCACTGCCCTCTTTAATTACCACACTGCCCCAAATTACCAAGTTCCAATTCCCACTCTGGCTGGGTCTCACTCAGGATGTGTCTCCTTCACGTGCGCAGCATATCATCCTTAACTTCCTTATAGTTAGCCAGCGCTGGGGCATCGTTCTCATTTATTTTCTTTCTTTGATGGGATTTGGGTCACACTGGCAAGGCCAGCATTTGTTGCCCATCCCTAATTGCCTGTGAACTGAATGGTTTGCTAGGTCATTTCAGAGGGCAGTTAAGAATCAATCACATTACTGTAAATCTGGAGCCTGATGTAGGCCACACTAGGGAAGGTTAGCATATTTTGTTCTCTAAAGGACATTAATGAACCAGGTGGACTTTTACGACAATTGATGATAGTTTCATGGTCACCATTACTGAGACTAGCTTTAAGTTTATTAAATTCAAATTCCAGCAACGACCATGGTGGGGTTTGAAACCATGTCCCGAGAACATTAGTTGAGCATCAGGGTTACTAGCTCCAGGACATTACCACTATGCCACCCCCAGAGAGTTGTTACTTCTCAATGGAATACATCGGGTTGGATTCTCCGATTGCCGACCCCAAAATCGCGTTCGGCGATTGGACAGAGAATCCGTATTTACGACAAAATCGGGGACGGTGCAGTTTTTCGGATGCTCCGCCCCCTCAAAAACGGCATCACCGCTGACATCACCTGAGGCCCTCCCCAACGCTCCACCCCCGATGGGCCGACGTCCCGATGGCGTGGGCCGCGTGTGCTCACAGTTTTCGGGGACCTCGTGTGGGGGCTGTGGACTGTGTCCAGCATCGCCACAGTTGGGTGGGGAAACCGTTCCGCTGGCCAGAGGCTTCGACAGGGGCTGGGGGGATTGGTGGGGAGAGGCCCGGGGGTGGCGAGGAGGTTACAGGGGGCAATATCTGGCAGGTCAGGTCCGCGTGTCGCTGGCACCATGTAGTACGGCACGGTCACCGCAGGTTGCCGCCGTGCGCATGCGTGGCCACGGACCTTGCAATTTTATCTGCAGGTAAAGCTGGGGCTTTACGTGGCATGGTTGCTAGCCTCCCATCGGGCGGAGCCTCGGTGTGGAGGCGGCGCCAACCTTTTGGTCGTAAGACTAGACACATGCTCCGGACATAGCCTCAAAATCGGAGAATCCAGCCTATCAATTTTGGTAATTATGAAATATCATAGAATCAAAGAATTTACAGTGCAGAAGGAGGCCATTCGGCCCATCGAGTCTGCACCAGCCCTTGGAAAGAGCACCCTACCCAAGTCCATAACTCCACCCTATCCCCACACCTCCACCCTATACCCGTAACCCCACCTAACCCTTTTTGGATACAAGGGCAATTTAGCATAGCCAATCCACCTAACCTGCAATCGGAGAACCCAACCCGATCTTTGGACACTGTGGGAGGAAACCGGAGCACCCGGAGGAAACCCACACAGACACGGGGAAAACATGCAGACTCTGCACAGACAGTGACCCAAGTTGGGAATCGAACCTGGGACCCTGGAGCTGTGAAGCAACTGTGCTAACCACTGTGCTAAAGTGCTGCCCCTAATCTTTTTAAACATCTGCTACTGCTTCTCTACCTTTGTATATTTTAACCTATATTCCCAGTCCACTTTAACAATTTCTGTCTCCATACTCTTCACTTGTAATTACCTTAATTAAGTTTAAGACACTAATTTTAAATTCACACTCCTTACCTTCAAAGTGAATGTGAAATCCAATATGTTATGATTGCTCTTGCCTAGAAGATCCTTTACTATGAGGTCACTAATTAATCCTGCTTCAGCACACAATACGAGGTCTCATGTAGCCAGCTCCCTGCTTGGTTCCAGTATGTATTGTTCCAAGAAACAGTCCCTTTGTGAAAAATATTTTATTGAGGCATTTATATATTTACACATCAAACACAGCCATAAAACACAACAAGCCAACAGGGCCAAGAAACGGTCCCAAGTATACTCTGCGAACTCATCCTCAAGGCTGCCTTTGTCAATTTGACTCATCCAATCCCTAAGAAAATTAAAGTCATCCATGACTATTATAGTCCCTTTCTTAAAAAAAAACTTTGGGCTGGATTCTCCGCCGGTGGGATGCTCCATTTTGCCGGCAGCCCGGGGGTTTCCCGACAGCATGGAGCTGCCCCACAATGGGAAACCCCATTGACCAGCCGGCGAAACGGAGCATTCCACTGGCATGCTGAACCAGAAATCTGGCACGGCGAATGGAGAATCCAGCCCCTTTATTTTTTGACTTATACTCAATCCTACAGCATAGCTAATGTTAGGAGATCTAGAAACTCCAACCAATAACTTCCCTCCTTAACTATTTTGTATCGCCAGCCAAATTGATTCTACAACTTAGTCCTTTGAACCAAGATCATTTCTCCCCACTGAACTGATATCATCCTTTATAGCTCCTTTATAGCTCCGCCGGGTCGGAGAATTGCCAGGGGGCGGCGTGAATCCCGCCCCCGCCGGCCGCCGAATTCTCTGGCACCGAAAATTCAGCGGGGGCGGGAATCGCGCCATGCTGGTCGGCGGCCCCCCCCCGGCGATTCTCCGGCCCGCGATAGGCCGAAGTCCCACTGCTGTCATGCCAGTCCCGCCGGCGTGAATCAAACCACATCCCTTCCCGGCGGGACTGGCGGCGCGGGTGGGCTCCGGCTTCCTGGGGGGGGGGGGGCGCGGGACGATCTGGCCCCGGCGGGTGCCCCCACGGTGGCCTGGCCCGCGATCGGGGCCCACCGATCCGCGGGCGGGCCTGTGCCGTGGGGGCACTCTTTTCCTTCTGCCTCGGCCACGGCCTCCGCGATGGCCGATGCGGAAGTGACCACCCCCCTACGCATGCGCGGGGATGACGTCAGCAGCCGCCGGCGCTCCCGCGCATGCACGGCCTTCCGCCGACCGGCGAGGTCCCTTTGGCCCCGACTGGCGTGGCGCCAAAGGCCTTTCCCGCCGGCTGGCGGCGCGCCAACCACTCCAGTGTGGGCCTAGCCCCTCAAGGTGAGGGCTTGGCCCCTCAAGGTGCGGAGAAATCCGCACCTTTGGGGCAGCCCGATGCCGGAGTGGGTCACGCCACTCCATCCCGCCGGGACACCCCGCCCCGCCGGGTAGGGGAGAATCCCGGCCCTGATCTCTGTAATCACTATCGTATCTTACTCGTTTATTTCTATTCATCCCTTCAATTAATCCACCTTGTTCTGAATGCTGTGGTATTCAGATAAAGAATTTTTAATTTGGTCTTTTTCCCTTTGTATTTCCAACTCTGACCTTCTTTGCTTTGTATTGTAGGGATTCTCTGTCGGCCAACGCCAAAATCGGGAAAGGCGATTAGGCGGAGAATCGGTCTTGACAACAAAATCGTGGCCAGCGCCAGGTTCATGCCATCACAATTCTCCGATGCCTCGAATTCGGCGTAAATGTGCTCTACTCCTCACATGCAGTAAACGCCGTCGCATATCTTTAGTAGGTCTGAACTGGTATTCCGTGATGCTCCGTCTCCGCAGGGGGGAATTCCCAACGTAGAGGTTCACTTGTCCTTTTAAAAATCAGGGCCGGGATTCTCCGGTATCCGGTGGGCGGGCCTCCGTGGGGCTATGCTGGCACCGGTGGGGTTGGCGCCGCGCCAACCGGTGCCGAAGGGCCTCCACCAGCCTGCGCGAGTTGGCACATGCGCGGGAGCGCCAGGAGGATCCAGCGTAATCCCAGCGCATGCACAGGGGTTTCTTCTCCGTGCCGGCCATGGTGGAGCTCTACAGTGGCTGGCACGGAGGGAAAGAGTGCCCCCACGGCACAGGCCCTCCCGCAGATCGGTGGGCCCCGATCGCGAGCCAGGCCACTGTGGGCCCCCCCCCCTCCGGCGCCAGATCCCCCTGCGCCCTCCGAGCACTCCGCAGGCCACCCACAGAGCCAGGACCCACCGGTAAGAACCTTGTGTCATTTACGCCGGCAGGACTGGCCGAAAATGGGCGGCCGCTCGGCCCATCGCGGAGCGGAGAATCGCCAGGGAGGGCCACTGCCAATGGCACCCGATCGGCGCGGCGCGATTCCTGCCCCCGCCAAAAAACTGCCGTCGGGGAATTCGGCAGCCGGCGTCGGGGTGGAGGGGCGGGATTAATGCCGCCCTACAGCGATTCTCCGACCCGGCGGGGTGTCGGAGAATCGCGTTCCAGAGTACAGGCGCCGTGGCTGATGAGGGAGAGAGAGGAGGTGGGACATGGAGAGGCGTGACCATGGGCTGCCGGTCCTGAAAGTGGCTGGGTGGATGGGGGAGGCGGGGGGAGGGGAGGCGGGGGTCTCTGCCAGGGCTGAGGTTAGGGGTGATGGGGTTGACCAGGGGATAGGCCCGAGCGGCCCCCCTATAGGGCCAGGTTGTCCAGACACAGATTGCTATTGCCACAGAATACAAGGCAGCCATCTTGCTGTGCATCCCACTGACCTGCGATTCTGCAGAGTGACACCGGCAGTTTGGATGCCGCCACCCCCTCCCCCCCCTCCCATCTGTATGCCTACCCCTACCCTCGGCCCAGCACTCCCGCATTCCACCTGATGTGTTGGATGTTCTGGATCACAAACAGGTCACCAACACGGGAAGTGGTGCAACTCTATTTTATTGTAAGGTTAACTATATTAACATACTTGAACTGTGGGTAAATGCAATACCAGCTTTAACTGTTGACCCTTGCCTAGTCCTAACCAGGTGATGCACTCAGCACATGGTGAATGTCTGTGTTGCAGGCTGTGAGCTCTGTGCTCCGAGCTGGCTGCTACTAGAATGAGCGGGAACTCTCCTGTCCCCTGTCTTTATAGTGCATGTGCTCTCACTGGTGATTGGCTGCGGTGTTGTGTATGCTGATTGGTCCCACTGTATGTCCATCAGTGTGTGTGTGTGTGTCTGCACCATGATATACTGGTGTATATTATGACATCCCACCTTTTATATAAAGAACATGTGCCTGCGTGACATTAAATATTGTGTAGTGAATGTGCCTGACTACGTGTGTTAAAAAGGATTGGAAAGGCTCGTCCTTACCCTGCAAGTGCTGCTGGAACAGGTATCTTTCGAAGCTTTCATTGACCTCTATGCTGAAGTGGGTATCGAATTTGAGGAGAACCGTCTTGTAATTTGTCTTGTCCTCGTCATCTGCGAATGTGAGGGAGTTGAAGATGTGGATGGCGTGTTGCCTGGCCGTGGAGAGGAGCAGAGCAATCTTCCTGGTGTCCGAGGCGTTCTCCCTGTCCGTGGCTTCGAGGAAGAGCTGGAAGCGCTGTTTAAAAATCTTCCAATTGACCCCGAGATTGCCGGCGATGCGGAGCGGCAGCAGCGGGTTGATGTTCTCCATACTTCAGGATGCCGGAATGCTGATTAGTTGTAGGTGGGTCTCAGAAGTGCTAGTATGCAACCACTCCTTGTACCATGATGTGTTGGGTGTTCTGGATCGCAAACAGGTCCATGAGCTGGAATCAGCACCGTCTGTGACCCTGCACTGTTACTGGGCACTTGTGCACGTAGATCCCTCCTTTATATTATGCTCTAAGATTGGTATCTGAGTTGACAGTTGCAGTAACTCTCCACTATCTTGGCCTTCTTCTACTGCCCAGATAGTATCTGAAATTGGGTATCTGAGAGGAAAAAGGGTAAGATTGTGATGAGGAGAGGAGGGTAACAGGAACCCGTTTACCCTATCTGCATGTCAGAAGAGATTCTGGGATGAGGGAACAGTGCCAGAATGAGGAGGAGGATTAGGTATGGGCATATTGTTATCTTGAATAGAATCAGCCTCAGATCTGGCCAGGACTTCTTAAATGACCCTCCCCTCTCCTCCATAGGGGGTTGAACATGCAGGTGTGACTATCCCCTCCTGATTAGTTTATGCCTACAGTTGTGAACCACCTACTCCTACAAGAAAGAAGTGAGGGAAGCGGAATTCTCGACTGCTCCTCAGATCTACCACAATGCTGCCTAACTGGGTGATATTTAGCAATTGTGATATGAGGAACTACTTGGGCTTGCCCCCCCAGCAAGGCAGATGAACATTTTGGGTATATACAGAGGCTGCTCTCGAAATCCTGCTCCATTTGCCCTTAGAAAGTGGCATGCCATCTGAGAGCAGGCACAGATCCAGTTTTGGGACTTAAGATGGCCCTAATGAAATGAAAATCGCTTATTGTCACAAGTAGGCTTCAAATGAAGTTACTGTGAAAAGCCCCTAGTCGCCACATTCCGGCGCCTGTTCGGGGAGGCTGTTACTACCAAAGCTCAAAGCAAAATTGACCAATTACCTTTGCAAAATCTGCCTCTCCTTTCCTGGAAGGGAATGAAAATAACAAATCTGGCCATCTATCCTCAATCAAATTCAGACTTTGGGTTCACCCTCTCATCTTGGCAATGCAACCACTCTGGGTTCCATTGCCTCATCAGAGCAGTCTATGTTGCATCTATACAAACGTGGGTGTCCCTCAACAGTTTTTAAATGCTGTTGTTACCGAGGAGTTGGAAGGGAGAAAAGTGATGGATGGAAGTCCCAATCCTCTGTATTTCTGCATGCTCAAATTGTACTGTTTCTATTGATTTTTAGGGAACAAATCAGCGAAGGCCTTCGTGGAGTTTGGAAAATGCAGGGGGGAACTTAAGAAAGCAATTAGGAGGGCAAAGGGGGCATGAGAGCACACTGGCAGGTAGGATTAGATAGAATCCCAAGATATTCTGTAAGTATATTAAGGGGAAGAGGATAACCAGGGGAAGAAT
The DNA here is from genome assembly GCF_047496885.1 of Scyliorhinus torazame. NCBI lineage: Eukaryota > Metazoa > Chordata > Chondrichthyes > Carcharhiniformes > Scyliorhinidae > Scyliorhinus > Scyliorhinus torazame. The sequence goes on from NC_092710.1 coordinate 164,895,747, forward strand.
AGGGTCCATTATGGACTAAGAGCAATCTGTGTGTGGAGCTGGAGGACATCGGAAGGGTGTTAAATGAATACTTCACATCAAACTTGTAGTCACCTGGGTTGGCCACTTCCCAACTTAAAATGGAGATCTGCAAAGAATGCAGGGAAATTCAGTCAAGCCAGGAAAAACTAGCAGGTGCAAAGTTTCCTGCATATTAGAACTTGCAGAAACCCAGACAGCACTGAAACCAACAGCCACCTGCATACTAATGAGCGATCCTCTGGAACAATTGAAACATTTAAGGTGAATAAGGCCAAGCCAGACTCCTCGGCGCCAGCAGGAGCCAAGACAAAGGAAAGCCAACGGACACTTAGGGACCGCCCAGCGATCAGGGAACAGCTCCAGTATTGGAGAAATCGATCCAAGTGACCGGAACCTAGTCCAATCACTTGGATCCAGATACGGGGTCCGCCCCGAACGGCGCGAAGCCCCTGGGGACTGTAAAGTAGAGCCCCCAAGTTCAAATCGGTCTTCTTGGCAGGGTCACTCAGCAGCGCGAAACAACCCTTGACAGTGACCTGCCTAGCTGCCGCATCAACCAAGTAAGTCTCCAGTCAACGCTCGCTACAAGATAAGTGCTCCTAACTACCTGTCCATACCAGCTTTTGAATCCTGCAGACTCAGAATCGAACGAAAGGCCATTTGTTCCCCTGACCTGGTGGGCCAGTTCCGAAGCTAAGTATAGGCCTTTTAGTGTTAGAGATAGTCTAGTAAGTAGAGTTTATGCATGAGTAGTGATTTACTGTGTATAATAAATGTGTTTTGATTTGAATCTTACTAATTGGTGTGTTGAGTTATTGATCAGCACTTGAACTGCACTTGATCCACTGGCGAGTGCCCCAGCAGCCCATAATTCACCCATACCCACTATCACAGCTTCCGAAGTCAGATTGGCCTTTCTGAAAAAAAAACATTCATCCCCCACCATCTGGCCTGCAAAATCCTACCAACTGTCCTGGCTTGAGACAATTCACACCTCTTTAACCTGGGGTTACCCCATCTCTGGATCTGTAAAGATTTAATCACCTGCTAATGCTCGCATTCCTAGCATTGTTTGGCATCTTTGAATTTGTCTATATATGTGTTTCTGGAACAGACCTCTTCATTCACCTGAGGAAGGAGCAGCGCTCCGAAAGCTAGTGACATTGAAACAAACCTGTTGGACTTTAACCTGGTGTTGTAAGAATTCGTACTTATGGATGATGGCTGCAAGGGCAGCATGGTGGCGCAGTGGGTTAGCCCTGATGCCTCACGGCACCGAGGTCCCAGGTTCGATGCCGGCTCTGGGTCACTATGTGTGGAGTTTGCACATTCTCCCCATGTCTGCGTGGGTTTCGTCCCCAAATCCCAAAGATGTGCAGGCTAGGTGGATTGGCCATGCTAAATTGCCCCTTAATTGGAAAAAAATGAATTGGGTATTCTAAATTTATTTAAAAAATGGATGGTGGCTGCATTCCTAAAGACATGAGCTTGCCATCGGCACGAGGCATGCCTGTGTCACAGGATGGCTGCAAACAAGATCTCGAGTTGACTGGGATCAGAGTCGATCAAGAGAAGTCCTTCAGAGTGCCTGGAGACCAGCAGTCAGGAAGGCCTTGGAAAAGAAATAGCCAGATGGTAGAAGAGAGAGCCCACCAAAAAGGCCTTTGGCCAACATAATTTATCTATTCCAGCTGCAGAATCGGTTTCTACAGCCACAACAGACAATGTTCAACCTAGAAGTGACAGAAGGGAAAACAACCCACTTGAAGTCTAATAATTCCACCCATTTGAAATGACGTATAACAATTTCCATTTCAGTACTGATCATTTAGAAACACTATAATGACTGTTACAAACCTGGCCGAGTGAGCGGTCAGTTCCAGACCCATAGTCCCCGGAGTCCTAACATAAGTGAATTAGCCAATAATTTGTGTTTTCCTGAGATCTTTAAGAGATTTATAAGTAAAACATTAACAAATTATTTATTTAAAACCAGTGTAAAAGATGAACATATAAAAGAAATGATGGAATGCTGAGCTACTAGTCTACCTACACTCAGAACCCCATCCCACCCTCCCCTCAGACACACACAAAACAGCCACACAGTGAAGAGATGGGCACAAGGTTTGGATAATGGGAACTGAAGGAAAGGTTTGAGATGAAACTCCGCTGCTGCAATTGTGGCCTATGTTGGCACCAAACTCCTCCAAATGCGACCTTCTGGGGAAATGGGTATATGCGAAAGTTTAACGTCAGTGCAATTCTGCTCTTCTACCACCAGATGGAGTTTTACACAGGAGATTCAGGTCGGTGCAATTCTGACCCTCTCCCATCAGAGATGCCTCTGCCTCCCTGTAATGTTACTGGGCTTTAAATCTGGGAGTTTGCACTCTTTTTCTCGTCGTCAGGTTTCTGTGAGAAATTCTGTCTGTATTATAAAGATTGTTCGCCGATTGGGTTCTTCCCAGACATTCAGATAGAGGGTTAAAGAATCACAGACCTGGTTGAGAAACTGCTAGCAATGTTCCATTCCAGAAGTTTCCCTTCACAGTTCTGACTGCTGTGTGTCTTTTAGAGAGGAGTGCCTTCACAGATCTGACTTGCAGCCTTTTAAATCACCTGGCAGAGAGAGAGCTGCGTCCTAGCTAAATCTCTTGTTGGAACTGAAGACAAAAAGGAGCTCTCCAGATGATCTGTCATTCTTCCGGAAGATTCTGAATAGCTCCACCAATCGCAAGCAACAACAGAAGACAGTTCAGAATTGCAGCCACATTGATTGGCTGCTTGCCAAGTCTATCAAGCTGACATCACAGAAAGGGAAGTTCTGGGCAAGTCCAGTGGTGGTTCAGGTTTCCCTAAAGTCTGTAGTTTAAGCTGAAATCCCAATGGGCCAGCAGCAAACCAGAAGACTGTAGATTGATGGCAGGCAGCAGGACAAGAATTCAAAGAAAACAGACAGTATCCAAACATTACATGATTTCTCGTTGCAAAAATATTCATTCCTTTTTGTTTTCAGCCTCTGTCATCCATGGATTCTCCAATAATAGGGTGCCCAAAAGAGAAGATTAAGTAGGTGGCTACAACTAGCAGATAAACATAGGGCCAGATTATTTGACTTGCATTCATTCCAATGTTGTGGCATTAGCAAGGGAATGGAAGTTGACTGAGGTCGCACTCCTATTCAGGAAAAATATAAATGGGAGAAAATAGCTCAATGATTTAGAAAAGAAAATGCAGTTCACTTTGTATATATTGTCAGACTTTCTAAGTATATTCTTTCTGTCACATTAAGAATGTGCCATTTTCGAGAGAGGAGATTTGTCAAATTTATCAACTTGTTCTCTTTGCATAATTTAATATTTGTTTTATCACAGGTTCGATGGTTGCCTTGAAATATTCTAATAATAAATATAGACAACTATGATAAATAATTCTAAATAAAGTTGTTTGAAAATAGTCAAGGACAGTAGTGGGAACTTGTGCATGGAGTCAGAAGAAATAGGAGAGGCGTTGAATGAATACTTTTCTTCAGTGTTCACAAAGGAGTGGGGGGATGTTTTTGAGGATGAGTGTGTGATTCAGGCGGGTAGGCTGGAGGAAGTAGATGTTCTGAGGAAGGATGTATTAGCAATTTTGAAAAACCTGAGGGTTGACAAGTCCCCTGGGCCAGATGGGATATACCCAAGGATTCTTTGGGAGGCAAGGGATGAGATTGCAGAGCCTTTGGCTTTGATCTTTGGGTCCTCGCTGTCCACGGGGATAGTGCCAGAGGACTGGAGAGTGGGGAATGTTGTTCCTCTGTTCAAGAAATGGAATAGGAATGACCCTGGTAATTATAGGCCAGTTAGTCTTACTTCGGTGGTCGGGAAGATAATGGAAACGGCCCTGAAGGATAGGATTTATGACCATTTGGAAAGATGCAGCTTAATCCGGGATAGTCAACACTGATTTGTGAAGGGTAGCTCTTGCCTCACAAATTTGATTGAATTCTTTGAGGAGGTTACTAAGTGTGTAGATGAAGGTAGAGCAGTTGATGTCGTCTACATGGATTTTAGTAAGGCGTTTGATAAGGTTCCCCATGGTCGGCTCATAAAGACAGGAAGGAGGTGTGGGATAGAGGGAAATTTGGCCAATTGGATAAGTAACTGGCTATCACATAGAAGACAGAGGGTGGTGGTGGATGGAAAATTTTCAGTCTGGAGATCAGTTACCAGCAGTGTACCACGGGGATCAGTGCTGGGTCCTCTGCTATTTGTGATTTTTATCAATGACTTGGAGGAGGCTGAAGGGTGGGTCAGTAAATTTGCTGGTGACACCAAGATTGGTGGAGTAGTGGATGAGATGGAGGGCTGTTGTAGGCTGCAACGAGACATTGATAGGATGCAGAGCTGGGCCGAAAAATGGCAGATGGAGTTTAACCCTGATAAGTGCGAGGTGATTCATTTTGGTAGAAAAAATTTCAATGCGGATTACAGGGTCAACGGCAGGGTTCTGAGGAATGTGGAGGAACAGAGAGATCTTTGGGTTCATGTCCACAGATCTCTGAAGGTTGCCATTCAAGTGGATAGAGCCGTGAAGATAGCTTATAGTGTGTTAGCATTTATTAACAGGGGGCTTGAGTTTAAGAGCAGCGGGGTTATGCTGCAACTGTACATGACCCTGGTGAGACCACATTTGGAGTATTGTGTGCAGTTCTGGTCACCTCATTATAGGAAGGATGTGGAAGCATTGGAAAGGGTGCAAAGGAGATTTGCCAGGATGCTGCCTGGTTTGCAGGATACGTCTTATCAGGAAAGGTTGAGGGAGCTCGGGCTTTTCTCTTTGGAGCAGAGGAGGATGAGATGCGACTTAATAGAGGTTTATAAGATAATGAGGGGGATAGATAGAGTGGACGTTCAGAGACTATTTCCTCGGGTGGATGCAGCTGTTACACGGGGGCATAACTATAAGATTCAGGGTGGAAGATATAGGAGGGATGTCCGAGGTAGGTTCTTTACTCAGAGAGTGGTTAGGGTGTGGAATGGACTGCCTGCTGTGATAGTGGAGTCGGACACTTTAGGAACTTTCAAGCGGTTATTGGATAGGCACATGGAGCACCCCAGAATGACAGGGAGTAGGATAGCTTGATCTTGGTTTTGGACAATGCTCGGCACAACATCGAGGGCCGAAGGGCCTGTTCTGTGCTGTACTGTTCTATGTTCTATGTTCTATGTTCCCATGTATTTAATGATCTGTTGAGCTGATCGCAGAAAAATACTTTTCACTGTACCTCGGTACACGTGACAATAAACAAATCCAACTTGAACCTCATGGCGGTATCATAAAGATACCTGGTGACTCTAGAGCAAAGGTTATAGAAACAGGGCAAATTAAGTAAAGACACAACGGGCAACATTTAAGAGCCAACCAAAAGTTAGCAACAAACTTCTCCTGGGAGAAGGGAGATGTAGGTACAGATTTCGGAGAGAGGAATTGAGGTTCTTGAACAGTTTAACATAGGAAGTGAGGAAGTATTGAAGGTTATGATGGGTTTAAAAGTGGACAAATCCCCAGGTCTGGGTGAGTTGTATCCCAGGTTGTTGTGGGAGGCAAGGGGGGAAATTACAGGTGCTCTGACCCAAATTCCTCTCTGGCTACAGAGGAGGTGCCAGAGGACTGGGAAACAGCTATCATGGTTCCACTTTTCAAGAACAGTGGTAGAGATAAACCAGGGAATCACAGACTAGTGAACCTCACATCAGTGAAATTATTGGAGAAAATTCTGAAGAAGAGAATTATTCTCTACTTGGAAAGGCGTGGTTTTGTCAGAGGGCCGAACAATTTGATTGAATTTTTTGAGGAGATGATCGGGTGTGTAGATGAGGGTAGTGCAGTTATGTGGTTTATATGGATTTTTTGCAAAGTGTTTGACAAGTCCCATAAAGGAAATTGATAAAGGAGGTAAAAGCACGTGGGCTCCAGAGTAACTTTGCAAGTTGGATCCAAAACTGGCTGAGTGGTAGGAGACAGAGGGTGGGAGTAGAAGGCTGTTTGTCTGACTGGAGGCCTAATGCGGTAGTTAAGAAGGTATACGGGACACTTGCCTTATCAGTCATGGCATAGATTATAAGTGTAGGGAGGCTATGTTGGAGCTGTGCAAAACTGGTTAGACGACAGCTGGAGTACTGACCACTTCACTATAGGAAGGATGTGATTGCACTGGAGAGGTTGCAGAGGAGGTTCACCAGGATACTGCCTGGAATGGAGGCTGGATAGGCTCAGGTTGTACTCTTTAAAGCAGAGAAGGCTCGGGGGACCTGATTAATGTGTATTGTAGCCATCTGGGATGGCCACTTCCAGAATACGAAATGGATGTTTGCAAAGATTGCAGGGAACTATGGACAATGCTAAGAAAACAAGCAGGCAGAGCCAGTACGTGTATTGGGACCGCAGCTCCCAGACGAGACTGAAACTGTCAGTCTATTTGCATATTGATGGCCCATCTCCGGGAACAAAGGAAAGACATTCAAGCAACCGATTTAGCTCCAGACCTTGCGGCGCCAGTTCCCCAAACCGAAGGCATAAACAAAGCCAGGCCAACGGCCACATAGAACCCGCCCAGCCATCAGGGCACCCACCCCTTTATTGGTCAAGATCAATACGAGTGATCAAGATACGGCCCAATTGATTGGGACCAAGTTCAAGGCCTGCCCAAAAGCTCGCGAAGCCCTTTCAGATATAAGAAGAAGGCCCCAGGAGAGAATCGCTTCTTGAAATCGGCTCTCAAAGCGGAGAGACCCGTCCACCAGCTACACCAGAAGCAAGTAAGTCCAAGGTCAACGCTCGCTACCAGACAGACGACCTTAGCTGTTCTCTTGTACCACTTCGACCCCAGCAGCCTCCGAACCGAACAACGGCCATTGTTCCTCTGACTGAGTGGGCACCCGAAGCTAAGTATAGGCTTTAGCAGTAGAGATAGTTTAGTCTGTAGTATTTCGTGCATGAGTCGATATTGCTGTGTATGTAAATAAATAGTATTGACTTTGAACTAACTAACTGGTGTACCGGCTCTTTGATCAGTATTCAGGTTTGAAACCTGTGGCGGTATCGAAAGATACCTGGCGACTCTAAAGCAAGCATAATTAGGATTAAGGAAGGCGACCATATTGACCGCCATATTTAGAACCAAATAAAGAGAGCAACATTTACTGGCGACATCTGACGGGACCCGACCTAGAAGTGGCCTAGTCACTCCGAGAGAACCCAAATTTGAATTGGAATCCAATTGGAAACAGAAAAACCACAAGTGTAAGAACAATACTGATCAAACCTCCAAGATTCGGAAGTGTGTTATTTGCATGCGTACTAGCAGGGATATAAGGTAAACCTGAGAGATTTTGTTGCGTAAAACTGTTGGGAGTTTTCTAGGCCAGAAATTAACGTAAACCGTACCCGTGTTACATCACCACTTTATCACCCCCTGTTCCAAATTCGGTAGAGACCACAGAGATAGAGAGAGAAATGGCAATGAAGGCAATGGGACGCCTTATGAACCCCCAAGAATTCGAGGTCGCAGCGACAGTTGAGTAGGACAGTGTCTCGTATGGGAAGAAGAGATCAGAAAATATCTCAAAGGGAAAGGATGGCCCCTTTGGAGTGAATTCTACACCAATGATGAAACAGGTCCCGGAAGTATAGGGCATACTTGGTGGGAGAACCTGACATAGATCCATAAGAAGAGCTTAGGGAAAGCTCGCATGCCGATGGCAATCGTGTCCTGCTTGGCACAATTGCGAAGCACAGAGGAGGTCGTTAGGTCTCTCCGTAGAAAGATTGAGGAGAGAGACAAGAGTAGCGAAGGAGATGTGAGTGGATATGAGAAAGAGAACAGGGAATTGAGAGAGCAGTTAGCAGCGAGGGACAAGGAGATGGCTGATGCCAAGCGGGCACACCAATCTTGTCTCGCCCATTTGAGCAGCTTTCAGTCCCAATATGACAAAGCCTACCAAGACACACAGCGCGCGGTGTTGGTAAGACAGGAAACAGAACAACAGGTTGAGCAGTTGTAGGAAGTGTAACGACTTAAAAGCAGCCCTACGAGCACGCCACACTTCCATGACGGAACAAAGGCAGAGCTCCGTAGATCACACAAAGTGCCGGAAACAAATTGCAGAATTGCAATCTCGACTTTCTGTTCAGAATGGGTTCCAGAGAATGTTTGGCCCCCAGTTAGACCAGGAAAATGGCCCCGATTGGCAGGAGTTAAATGAGACTGCACACAGATATGTACATGGGAGATGTATACAGGACAGACTCCAGAAATGAAAAGCGTCCCAACCCCCGACTGCACAGGCAGAACACACCCCTGTGAACCCTGTAACCACACAGTGCAGGGCCACATCAGAAGGAGACCCAGATTTCCTATACACTACCCCATTAACCGTCACTTACTTACGGGACGCGTGTGATAAAATAACACCGTTCCTCCCCACATCGGACCCCCACCAGTTCTTTGCAAGGGTAAAACAACAGGCGGCCATGTACGGCCTGGATGAAAAGGAGCAAGTAAAGCTCACAGTTTTAAGCCTCGACCCTTCGGTTGTGGCAGCCCTTCCCAACCCACCAAATGAAGGAGGAGGCACACTCCAAGAAATGCACACAGCGATCCTCGATGCGATCGGCTATAACAAAGGAGACCCCGTAGAAGGCCTAAACAAGTGTAGGCAGAAGAAGACAAAGCACCCCACAGCGTTTGCTGGACGCTTGTGGATACATTTCATGGCAGTATTTGGAGAGTTAGCCCGCGCCCATTTGTCCCCAGATAATATGGCCAAATGGACTCGCATCCTAGACTCTCATGCAACAGAAGCAGGACAGAGAGCTTTCGCAAATTCCGACCCCTCAGACGAGGCCCACAACGAGAAATGGGTTTTAAAGAGATTGTTCCGCACTTGGGAACAGTCCGTCCAAGGCAAAACCGCATTTGTTAGAGCAGAGGAAGAGCAGGCAGATGCGAACATGCATCCAGTTAGGACGCACCAGAACCCCGCATGGGTAAACGAGGGAAGAAACAGCCCACAGCAACCCAAATCCCAGGAATGTCACAATTGCGGACAATTAGGACATTACGCACGAGAATGTCAAGCCTCACTGAAACAGCAACGGAATCAGCCCACAAATGCCCCCCGAACCAGCAACGACACCAACAGCCCCAACCCCCCACCCAGGGAACCATACCCAAGGGAGCAGTACCCCAGAGAGCCTGCCGCACCTTACGTGCCCCAGGGGTCATGTTACAACTGTGGGCAGTCAGGACACTTTGCCCGAGATTGCAGGAGACCACCACCACAAGCTAGACTAGCCCCCAGATATGAAATAGAACACCACCCACAGCAGTTGCAAGGTCCCAGCTGCCCCATGCAAACTGTGAGCGCTTACCCACCACTTCTCATGGCAGGGACACCTCAGCAAGGTCACTTCATTTTTGTTTCTCTCCTCCTTCCTCTCTTCTTCGGTCACACTACACTGACTCCATATGCTAGTTACACTCCAAGTGAAATGTGATTTACAGTATCCTATTCTCTGATGGAACCTGCACGATTTTTGTAATGTTTGTGTGTTACTTTAAATGTTTGTTACTGTAAATGTTGAATGTTGTTGGTCCACTTAAAGTTTTCATGGCCCCACGCCACCACTCTTTTAACGCCCACTGGCAGTTAAAGGAACAAGCTTGTCCGCAGACAACCAATCATAGCTACTCTTCTGATTTGAAGGTAATCATAAGAGGCAGCCTCCACGACGACCACAAATTCTTACCGTTCTTGCCGGTCACTCAGGCAGTGGCGAAATGGCACTGGTCCCCGCCCTGCCTGAGGACCCCCCCTATTGTCAGCTACGCTCGGGTAGAGCACATGCGGCACTGGTCACCGTCCTACCCGGGGATTCCACCCATTCTTACCTGCCGCGGTCCATACGCACCCCATTTTGGCACTTTTAGTTCGAAACTCTTTTGTTTGTTTATGGCGACCCTTAGGTTGCTTCCAGATGCTATTTACATCCTCAAACATTGGGATGGTAGATCGCACAGGCTGCGAGACAGCTCGCACTGTGTCAGTATTTTTCTCGGATGTCTTGTCCCAAATATTTGGTTTAAAAAAAAAAATGAGGGAGTCACAGATGGTGACCAATTATAACGGGTAATTGGCAATAAAGGATAATCAGACAGACATACGAGATCTTAAACAAGATAATAACAGAAATTATGCTTGTGTCCATAGAACTCCGGAACCACGGAAGCCTCAAGAGGAAGAAAGAAAGAAGAAAAGTTCCCCATCATGCTCTACAGTTGGATCTTAGTGGGATCCGTCCAATTGCACATGGACGCTGCCCCCATGACCTCTACCACACAGGCCGTGAATGTTTCCCACCCCTGCCATACACTGTACCCCGAGATAGTCACCGATACACCGACCTGGTGTGACAAATTTATAACTTGGTATTCCCTGTCCAACGTTGTGGAATCACTGTTAATACTGGCGATACCCTGCAGTGTCGTTCAAACCCTTAGACTCAGGAAATGGCAGAGGGAAGCCTCCCGCACCCCGGTATACACCTTCAGATCACCTATTTTCAGACTTCAACAAACCCCCAACCCCTTTAAGTGAATTAAAGTACATCCGTTTTTTTTGTGTGTGTTTGTTTCGCTCTAATAAAGAAATGGAAAACTTTGTGCCTGACTGCCAAGCCAGAGAGACATGTGTTGTTGCTATTGTACAGTTTAAAATGTTGTAAATTATTTTGATTGATTAGGATAGTTTAGTTAAGGACAGTTAGAGGTTCCAATTTTTTAATTTTGTAATGCATGCCTGAATGTCATAGCGCCCCGTAGAATTTTATAATGGTGTATGTACATAAAATAATTTAGGTACAAGTTTCAATTCATAGGACAGAGCAGTGTAGAGCCTGTTAGTGCTTATGGGTGCCCGACTTGGGAGGAGAACGAAGAAGACGCGGTAATTTGATCCTTCACGCTTTGCGTTGAGGATCACAAGGAGGGTGTGTAGCCATCTGGGATGGCCACTTCCAGAATACAAAATGGATGTTTGCAAAGATTGCAGGGAACTATAGACAATGCTAAGAAAACAAGCAGGCACAGAGCCTGTACGTGTATTGGGACCGCAGCTCCCAGACGAGACTGAAACTGTAGGTCTATTAGCATATTGATGGCCCATCTCCAGGAATAAAGGAAAGACATTCAAGCAACCGATCTAGCTCCAGACCTCGCGGTGCCAGTTCCCCAAACCGAAGGCATAAACAAAGCAAGGCCAACGGCCACATAGAACCCGCCCAGCCATCAGGGCACCCACCCCTTTATTGGTCAAGATCAATACGAGTGATCAAGATACGGCCCAATTGATTGGGACCAAGTTCAAGGCCTGCCCAAAAGCGCACGAAGCCCTTTCAGATATAAGAAGAAGGCCCCAGGAGAGAATCACTCTCTTGGACTTGGCTCTCATAACGGAGAGACCCTTCCACCAGCTACACCAGAAGCAAGTAAGTCCAAGGTCAACGCTCGCTACCAGACGGACGACCTTAGCTGTTCTCTTGTACCACTTCGACCCCAGCAGCCACAGATCCAAACAACGGCCATTGTTCCTCTGACTGAGTGGGCGCCCGAAGCTAAGTATAGGCTTTAGCATTAGAGATAGTTTAGTCTGTAGTATTTCGTGCATGAGTAGATATTGCTGTGTATGTAAATAAATAGTACTGATTTTGAACTAACTAACTGGTGTATCGGCTCTTTGATCAGTATTCGGGTTTGAACCTTGTGGCGGTATCGAAAGATACCTGGCGACTCTAAAGCAAACGTAATTAGGATTAAGGAAGGCGACCATATTGACCGCCATATTTAGAACCAAATAAAGAGAGCAACGATATAAGATGGTGAGGGTGGATAGGAAGCAGCTGTTCCCCTTAGTTGAAGGGTCAATAATGAGAGGGCATAATTTTAAGGTGAGGGGCAGGAGGTTTAGAGGAGATTGGAGGAAAATGTTTTCACCCAGAGGGTGTTGGGAGTCTGGAATGCGCTGCCTGGGAGGGTAGAAGAGGCGGGAAACCTCACAATCTTTAAAAGATATGTGGATGAGCACTTAAAATGTCATAACGTAGGGCAGCACGGTGGCGCAGTGGTTAGCACTGCAGCCTCGCAGTACCGAGGTCCCAGGTTTGATTCCGGCCCTGGTCACTGTCTGTGTGGAGTTTGCACATTCTCCCCATGTGTGCATGGAGTTTGCCCACACAAGCCAAAGATGAGCAGGGTAGATGGATTGGCCACGCTAAATTGCCCCTTAATTGGAAAAAATGAATTGTGTACCCTAAATTTAAAAAAAATAAAATAAAATGTCATAATGTTCAAGGATAGGGCCAAGTACTGGAAAGTGGGATTAGTGTAGATTTAGTGTAGTTCTGTCAGTGCAGAGCTGTGGGCTGAAGAACCTCTTCTGTGCTGTATGACTGTATTTATTGAAACTGATGGCTTGAATAAACGAGGTTTGTTAATGCACATACTGAGATTCAGTTGCAGAGTTTAGCCACAGCACTGACTCTCACATTAACTATTTTTAGTAAGAAGTCTTACAACACCAGATTAAAGTCCAACAGGTTTGTTTTGAATCACTAGCTTTCGGAGCACTGCTCCTTCCTCAGGTGAGGGAGCATTGCTCCTTCATTCACCTGAGGAAGGAGCAGTGATCTGAAAGCTAGTGATTCAAAACAAACCTGTTGGACTTTAATCTGGTGTTGTAAGACTTCTTACTATGCTCACCCCAGTCCAACGCCAGCATCTCCACATCATGGTAACCATTTTTAGTTTATGTTGGCGAATACATTTGTTCTTAATGTTATCTGAAAAACAGTCCACTATGGCATGGCTTTTGTGTTACTCTAATTCTGAGAGCTACATCTTCCATCTGTTCTGAGCAGCTTTAGTTAATCATAGAATCATAACTCAGTGCTTACCAAAGGAATAATAATTCATATGGTGAAACCTAAACTTGTGTTGAATTAGCAGTTTGCATTGGTCTAATTTGTCTGAGGTAGTAAATCCACAGATTCCCAGGATCACGAGTGAAACAGTGACAGATGTCTCTGTATCTACCACCTTTAATTAGGGGTGTCTGGCAGCTCCGCTTGAGCTGGTGTGAAATGGATTTTTCAAAAGGTTTGTCTCTCACTAATGATTTTCATCTCTACTTGTAAATACTGAAGTGTTAATCAGAAATGATTGAATGGTGTAAGGGTTGTGAAGCTGTTTATTGCTCAGTTTTGTTCTCAGTTCAGATTGTTAACTTTGAAAATCACACTATTTTTTCTCATATATGTGCTGTGCCAAAATATTTCCATTTTTTTTACTTCGTCCAATATTATTGAAGAAATTTAAAGGGCCAATTTTACAATGGTACTATACATTAAAGGACATTGTGGCAGTGGGCTAGAAATATATAATTACACCTTGTGCCCCAGGTATATGGAGTGACCTTTGGGGAGGTAAATGAAGCCCATTAATTTAAATAATTATTGAGCAGCCCCTAAACAGATTAGCCTAGACCCAGGTTAGGCTAGATTCAAATTAGGCTAGGTTGATTAATCAAGTTTCAGTTAGAGCGAATTCAGGGAACATGCAGGCAGCAAGGATGAAAGCAGATCCAAGTAAATTTGAGTAATTTTGAGGCCCTTTCAGAATGACATATGGACATAGGTTGCTTATGAAGTTCTGGCAACTGTGGTAATTCCCAGGTTGTTTATTTCATCATTAATTGTAACTGTAGTAGCGAGCCCCTTGGGGGGGGGGGGGGGGGGATTTTGGGAAGTCATGTGACCCGATCGGCTAATCCAGCCAGAGAGCGCGAATCCTGGTGCTGATGCGGGTTTTCCTCGTCTAAGTAGTCGGTAGAACATTTATTATACTCTGTGCATAGTTTATTCATTATCATAAATAGTTTGTTTAGGAGCGTGGCACGGTGGCGCAGTGCTAAGCACTGCTGGCTCACGCGCTGAGGACCTGGGTTCGATCATAGCTCCGGGTCACTGTCCGTGTGGAGTTTTCACATTCTACCCGTGTCGGCGTGGGTCTCACCCCCAAAACCCAAGATGTGTAGGGTAGGTGGATTTCCCACGCTAAATTGCCTCTCAATTGGAAAAAAAATAATTGTGCACTTTAAATTTATGTAAAAAAATTGGTGGTCGCCTACTCTTGAATTATGACATTGACAACAAGGATCAATGGGAGTGCCTTCACATTGCCATGAAGAAAGACAGAGCACACCTTGTGCGTGAGTCATTTGAGCTAGGTTTAAATTTAGATTTAGATTTATTGTCACACACCGAGGTACAGTGAAAGTATTGTTCTGTGTGCGGTCCAGGCAGATCACTCCAAACATGAAAACGTAGAACATATGATAAATACATGAGGATACATTCAAGACTCAATAAGTTAAAACAATGCCCCTCTATTCAGAAATTTAGAGCCCTTTGACTTTAATTCGGAAGATTGGGTTCAATACACCGAATACTTGTAATACTTTTTCAAAGTGAGCATAATGGTGGGGGGGGGGGGGGGGGGGGTGAGCAGAAGAAGAGAGTTATACTGCTAACAGCCAACAGCATCCAAACCTACAATTTAATAAGGAGCTTGACTTCTCCAGACGCCCCTGACTTTAAAACCTTTGAAGACCTAGTAGAAATAATAAAAGGGCATTATCACCTGAAACCCTCGATAATCATGCAGAAATAAAAGTTCAACTGAACAGCAAGTGCCTCTGGGGAACTGGTAGCAGCTTTTGTGGTGAGATTGAGGCAAAAGCTGAACATTGTGAACTTGGGCTGCCCTAAATGATATGTTCAGAGACTGTCTCGTGTGTGGGGTAAATAATACTCCGATAGACAAAACTGCCAACAGAGGCAGAAATAATCCTAAAGAAGGCACGAGGTAGTGCCGTTATCATGAAAAGCGCAGAAAAAGGTGCAATCGAGTTTCAAGGCTGCGAGGTCCACCAAGTTTGGAGGGAAGCTGCTCATGACAGCAGTGCCAAGGATGAGCGCGTGGGGATGGGTGACAAAAGAAATGCAGGGTCTGAGAGAGCGCAGAGGTATAAGAGATTTAGCTAACAAACCAAGATTTGTGAAGAATGCTATCGATGTGGGAGAAATCGCCTCCAGGAGAAGTGTAGGTTCAAGGAGCCTGTGTGTTATGCCTGCGGCGGAAAGGGGCATTAATAAGCAAATGTAGGGTCAAGCAGAGCTAGCCTGGTGCTAGCAGGGTCAAGATTCTGGCTCCAGTGAACAGCATGGAAAGTAATTTTGATGGAGCACCAAATGTATATGAGTTGAATAGTACTAAGGTGAAAATTATAGCCCCCTATCTCAATAATATTGATGGTCAACAGTTGTTTGCTCAAAATGGAGGTAGACACAGGAGCCTTCCCCACATCCGAGGCAGCGCAAATTTATCCCCGAGATTAAAAAACACTGCTATCAAGCTGGCTACATATAAGGGTGAAGCTATACAGGTCTTCGGAACAACAACAGTCCCTGTAAGTTACATGCAGTAATGTGCCCAACTGCCTTTAATTTTAGTTGCAGGCCAAGTATCAAGCTTAATGGGTCAAGATTAGCTTAAGGAAATTCAACTAAATTGGCTAGAAATTTTTAAAATTAATGCAGGGGGCCTACCTAATGTTCTCAGAAGGCACCAAGAGGCATTTCAAGAAGAATTGAGCAAAATCCAAGGCTTGAAAGCCAAAATTGACTTGGATCCGGAGCCTACACCAAAATTCTATAAAGCCGCACATGTTCTTTATTCATTGGAAAAGAAGGTAGGCACTGAACGTAGAAGATTAGAAGATTTGGGTATCAGGAAGCCTGTGAAATTTACGGAGTTTGTAGCTCCCCTTGTGCCAGTAGTCAAGCCACATAACACCGTAAGAATATGTGGAAACTGCAAAGTAACAATAAACCAGGCAGTGAAATTAGAGGATTTATGCGCAAAGATGGCTGGGTGTCCAACATACACCAAGTTTTTTTTTAAATTTAGAGTACCCAATTACTTTGTTCCAGTTTTAGGGGCAATTTAGTGTGTCCAATCCACCAAACCTGCACATCTTTGGGTTGTGGGGGTGAAACCCACGCAGACATGGGGAGAATGAACATACACCAAGTTGGACATGAGTCATGCGTACCAGTGGCTAGAATTGGATGACGGTTCCAAAATGTTCGTCACTGTTAATACACATAAGAGTCTGTAACAGTACACCAGATTGTCATTTGGAGTCTTGTCTGCTTGTGTAATGTTTCAACGCACAGTGGAGTGGCTATAGCAAGATTTGCCTAAGGTAGTTGTCTATCTGGATGATGCCACAGAAGTGGAGCATCTAAATAAACAGGGGGAGGTTTTAAAAAGGTTCAGGCTTTTCAGGCGAGTCAGTTGACTTATTTGGGTTTTAGAGTTGATGCAAAAGGATTGCATCCGATTGAAGAGAAGATTAATACCATTAAGGAAGCATACATCTGAGCTAAAATCTTTCCTTCGAGTGATAACTCACTATGGGAGATTTATTCCAAACTTATCTATCATCATAGAATCAAAGAATCATAGAATAACTGCATTGCAGAAGGAGGCCATTCGGCCCATCGAGTCAGCTCGGACCCTCCTGAAAGAGCCCCCTACCAAGGCCCACTCTCCCACTCCACCACTATAACTTCACTTAATCTTTGGACACTCAGTGGAAATTTAGCATGGCCAATCAACACACTCTGCACACCTTTGGACTGTGGAAGGAAACCAGAGCACCCGGAAGAAACCCGCGCAGACACGGGGAGAACGTGCAAACTCCACATAGACAGTTACCCAAGGTCAGAATCGAACCCAGGTTCCTGGTGCTGTGAGGCAGCAGTGCTTAGCACTGTACCACCATTCTGTCCTGGCACGATGCTGGCACCTTTACATACATTATTAAAAAACACCAAAGGTGGTACTGGAAGGCACAGCAAAAAGAAGCCTTCAGACAAGTGAAGCCTTTTAGTCCATCTAGATACTTCTAAGAAAATCATACTCACTTGTGATGTATCTGCTTCTGGAATTGCAGGTGTTCTGTCACATAAAATGAATGATGGGTCAGAAAGGCCCATTGGCTACGCTCAAGTAACTTAACTGACACATAGAGGACATACTCACAGATCGAGCAGAGGGTTTGACAGTCATTTTGGGGATTAAAACTTCCACCAATATTCACTGACCATAAACCCCTGCTAGGACTATTTGGAGAACATAAGGCAATCCTTCCGATTGCATCGCAAGTATACATGATGTCCTTTATTGTTGGCCACCTATGAATACACCTTCCAACATCAGCCAGGGATGCATATATCAAATGCAGATGCATTGAGCGGTCTCCCATTGCTGGAAAGTACACAGATCCAGCAGTTCCACAAGAAATAATCTTAGCCTTGAATTTTCTCGATACATTACCTGTGTCTGCACAGCAGACCAAATGCTCGACTCAAAGAGATCCAATGCTTGCAAAGAAAACCACATGAGTCTTCATGGCTGGCGTTACGATAGAATGCCTGAACAGTTAAAACCTTTTTAAACAAAGAAAGATGAACTGAGCTGTGAAGATGACGTCCTTCTGTAAGAAGCAAGGTGGTTGTCCCCATGCCTGGCAGGAAGTTGTTACGAATTGCACAGCACACACCCAGGTGTATCCAAGATGAAAATGTTGGCTCGCAGCTACGTCTGGTGGCCTGGGATAGATGCAGACATAGAAACTATTGTTAAGCAGTACGACCAATGCCAGGTGCAACAAAAGTTACCATCCGTGACCCTGTGAACCCTTGGGAATGACCAGGTTTGCCATGGGTGAGAGTTCATGTGGACTTTACAGGCCTATTTATGGATACAATGTTTCTACTTATAGTGGATGCACACTCAAAATGGCTGGATTTTTTGAAACGATTTTGCAACAGTGGAAAAGCTTTTTTAAAATAAACATTTCATTGAGGTATTTTTGGTATAGAAACAACAACAAAATAGACAAGATCCATGAAACCATAAACATAGTGCAAAAACCGTTTACCTTTCGTACAGGTGTCACCCTCATTGACCCCCTACTCTAACGTAACCTACTCCCCCCCCCCTCCCTCCGTCTGCTGACGATTAATTTTCCGCAAGGAAGTCGATGAACGGTTGCCACTTCCGGGTGAACCCAAACAGTGAACCTCTCAAGGCGAACTTAATCTTCTCCATACAGAGAAAGCTAGCCATGTCCGATAGCCAGGTCTCCGACTTCGGGGGCTTTGGGTCCTTCCATGCCAAAAGTATCCGTCTCCGGGCTACCAGGGAAGCAAAGACCAGAACATCTGCCTCTTTCTCCTCCTGGATTCCTGGATCTTCCGACACCCCGAAAATCACCACCTCTGGACCCAGCGTCACCCTTGTTTTTAAAACCTTGGCCATGACGTCCACAAACCCCTGCCAAAATCCCCAAAGCTTTGGACACGTCCAATACACGTGGACCTAGTTCGCTGGCCCTCCCGTGCATTTTGTGCACCTGTCCTCCACCCCAAAGAATCTGTTCATCCGGGCCACTGTCATGTGAGCCCAGTGCACAACCTTAAATTGTATCAGGCTGAGCCTGGCACATGTTGCAGACATGTTGACTCTACTCAGCACGTCTGCCCATAAACCATCCTCTATCTCACCTCCCAGCTCCTCCTCCCACTTACGCTTCAGCTCCTTGGTCTGCATCTCCTCTGACCCCATAAGCTCCTTATAGATGTCCGAGACGCTCCCCTCCCCTACCCACCCTGTGAAAATTACCCTGTCCTGAATCCCCCTCAGCGGTAGGAGCGGGAAGGTTGCCACCTGTTTACGAAGGAAGTCCCGCACTTGCAAGTATATGAATTTGTTTTCCCTTGCCAGCCCAAACTTTTCCTCCAGCGCCCTCATACGCGGAAAACTCCTCTCTATGAACACATCCCCTATCCTCTCAATCTCCGCTCTCCGCCATACCCAGAACCCCCCCATCCATACTCCCCGAGGCAAACCGGTATTTATCACAAATTGGGGCCCAGACCGATGCTCCCACTGCTCCCACATGCCACCTCCACTGGCCCCAAACTCTCAGGGTCGCCACCACCACGGGGTTGGTGGAGTACCGCGCCGGCGGGAGCAGCAGAGGCGCAGTTACCAACGCCCCCAGGCTGGTGCCTGATGTGTTGGGTAGGCTGGGCCGAGGTGAACTGCACTTGATGCAGTGTAGCGAGAGACAGACCTCCAACACTTGATAAGATGCAATACGATTTTATTCAACATCCAAACTATTATACATGTTCAACTGTGGGTCGACACTATGCTGGCTTGACTGGAGACCTGACACTAGCCTGACCAGACTAACTTAGCTATCACATGGTGTAGGCGCTGGCTAGTTCACGAGCTCTGACTGTCTCAGAGGCTGGGTCCCGAGAGAGGGAAAACTGGTGCCCTCTGGCTTTATAGTGGTTGTGTCCTGTCTGGTGATTGGCTGCTCTGTTCTGTGTGCTTACTGGTCATCCTGTGTGTCAATCACTGCCTGTCTGCACTCCATTGTATACATAGATGTATATTATGACAGTGCCCTTACAAGAAGCCACCTCCATACGCACCCACGCTGAGCCCACCCCCACCACCCACTTCCTGATCATGGCTATGTTAGCCGCCCAGTAATAATTGCTAAAATTTGGCAGCGTCAGCCCGCCCTCTCCCCAGCCCCACTCATGCATTACCTTCCTTACCCGCGGGGTCTTGCCTGCCCAGACGAAGCCCGTGATCACTCTATTGACCCGCTTAAAAAGGACTGCGGAATAAAAATGGGGAGTCACTGAAATACAAATAGGAATCTCGGGAGGACCGTCATTTTCACCGTTTGCACCCTCCCGGCCAGCGACAACGGCCATCTCTGGAAATCGTCCTTCATTTGGCCCACTAGCTGGGCCAGATTCAATTTATGCAGCCGGTCTCATTCCCGCGCCACTTGGATGTCCAGGTACCTAAAACTACCCCCTACTGACCTAAACGGCAGCTCTCCCAGTCGGCCCTCCTGTCCTCTCACCTGAACCACAAACATCTCACTCTTATCCATGTTTAGCTTATACCCCGAAAACCGGCCGAATTCCCCTAAAATCTTCATGATTTCCTCCATCCCCTCTACTGGATCTGAAACGTACAGAAGCAGATCATCCGCATAGAGCGAAATCAATCCGGGAGTACACTTTATGCACGTGTGAGAAGAAGGAGAACTCCTTTGCCCTCGGCTGTCCAAACCTCCATGGATCCACTCCCCCCATCAGCTCCATAAACTCTCTTAGCTCCTTTGCCATTGCTGGCACCCTGCCCGTTTTCGAGCTTGACCGGTCTAAGCCCGGTTCCATAACTGTATTGAAGTCCCCGCCCACGACCAACCTGTGTGAGTCCAGGTCCAGTATCTTCCTCAGCATCCTCTTTATAAACTCCACATCATCCCAATTTGGCGCATAGACATTTACTAATACCACCTGCACCCCCTCCAGTTTCCCACTGACCATAATGTACCGACGTCCCACATCCAAGACTATTCTACCCGCCTCAAACACCACCCGCTTATTGATCAGGATCACGACCCCTCTAGTCTTTGAATCTAGTCCCGAATGAGACACCTGGCTAACCCAGCCTTTCCTCAGTCTAACCTGGTCCGTTACCTTAAGGTGTATCTCCTGCAACATCACCACGTCCGCCTTCAACCCCCTAAGATGCGCGAACACACGTGCCCTTTTGACCAGCCCATTTAACCCTCAAACATTCCAGGTGATCAGCCTAGTTGGGGGGCTCATTGCCCCCCCCCCCCACTCCGCCGATCAGCCATCCCCTTTTTTAGGCCCGCCATCAGCCCGTGATCCGTGCCTCCACCGGTCCATCCCTAGGCAGCACCCGCCCCCCACCTCCTCTTTGTCCCTCAGCCCAAGTCCCTCCCTTGCCAGCAGAACATTCACTCCCCCCTCCCTCCTAGAAACAACACCCTGTAACCCAATCCCTTTCCTAAACCAAACATATGCACACCTCCCACTGCGCTTCCGAGAGCTAGCTCACCCAGCTAGCTTGGTGGCCCCCATCTCCGGCGCCAGATATTCTCCCACCTATTGTTCCCTCCCCACCCTCCCCCCGCTCATGCAAACAAACTCCAACATCAAACAATCCCCACACAATTGCCCAACTGAAAAACACCAGATCAAAACCAGTACACCTCCATCCCCCAACAGTGCAAATGAAAACCTAAACTCACCCAGCTCTACTGCTGGTTCCAAGCAAAACAAAAACCTTTTTACAAAAACAGAAAAACAAAACAGAGAAAACAGAAACGTTGCAGCCAAGTTCAAAAAGTTCTCAGTCCTTTGTCGGCCCTTTTTCGCAAAGTCCAACGCGTCCTCAGGCGACTCGAAGTAGAAGTGCTGATCCTTGTGCGTGACCCAGAGACGGGCTGGGTATAACAGTCCAAACTTCATCTTTTTCTTGAAAAGGATCTCCCTGATCTAATTAAAGCCTGCTCTCCTCCTGGCCACTTCCATGCTCAGGTCTTGGTAAACCCACAGGATGCTATTGTCTCATTTACAGCTCCGTGTCTGCTTGGCCCACTGCAGAATATGCTCCTTATCCGAGAACCTGTGGAATCTCACCATCATTGCCCTCGGGTGTCTCCCATTCGCGGCTTCTTCGCAGGTGCTCTGTGAGCCCTATCCACCTCCAAGGGCCGGAAGAATGCCCCATCCCCCAGCAGCTTCTCAATCATGTCTGCGGCGTATGCCCCAGCATCTGTTCCTTCTGACCCCTCCGGGAGCCCAACTTTTCTTAGGTTCTGCCTGCGGGACCTATTCTCTAGGTCCTCCGCCTTCTCCAGAAGCTTGTTTTGCTGGTCCCTCAGCATCCCCACCTCCAGCTCCACCGCAGTCTGATGCTCCTCCTGCTCAGCCAGCGCCTTCTGCACCTTCTGGATCGCTCGATCCTGGGCGTCCAACCTGAGCTCCAGCCGCTCAATCGACGTTTTATCGGGTCCAAGCAGTCCCGTTTCTATGTAGCAAAGCCCTCCTGGATGACTTGCATCAGCTGCTCCATAGGCTGCTGGGTCGACAAGCCAGAGGTTCGCCCCTCAGCCATGCTGTTCCCTGTTGCAACTACAGCCCAAGTCTTCTCTGTCTTCTTATTTCTGCCCTTACGAACACTTCTAGTCCTTTTCTTCATGCACCAAAGTGGGAATTCAGTAGAGAATTGCAACAGACATCCATTCTGCAATTCCGTTAAAGTCCGTTAAATGATCGGGGGGAAAGATCCAAACGTCCGACCAGAGCAGGAACCACCAAATGTGTGACTTATTCCTTCATAGCCGCCAACAGTGGAAAAGTTAAGGCAAAGCTTTGCCACCCATGGGTTTTTGGAGGTGTTGGTTTCAGACAATGGAACAGCATTTACTGGCGAGGATTTCCAAAATTTTAAGTTGTTCAATGACATACCACATGTACCACATGTTACCACCCAATGGACTCACTGAGAGGGCTGTACAAACCTTCAAGGCAGCCACAAAAAAACAACAACCAGCCTCTCTGATGACAAAATTGGCTTGTTTCCTCATTCACTATCGGTCGACACCACACATGACCAGTGGAGTTACTCCTGCCGAGTTGCTGATGAGTAGGCCCATGAGGTGTAGGTTGGACCTGGTGTTTCCCAATTTGGCAGGGAGGGTGGAGGCAAAGGAAACTGTTGGAAAGAAGAATCACACTTCAACAAAAACTGAGAGCATATTCGAATTAGGTGATGTGGCATATGTAAAAAAAAAACTGGCCCAAGCTGGGTATTGTCATGGCTAGAATAAGCCCATTATCATTTTTGTTTCATTCATCCCTGGGACGTGAGCATCGCAGGCTGTGCCAGCATTTATTGCCCATCCCTAATTGCCCTTGAGGGGGGCAGTTAAGAGTCAACCACATTGCTGTGGGTCTGCAGTCACTTGTAGACCAGACCAAGTAAGGATGGCAGATTTCCTTCCGTAAAAGAGATTAGTGAACCAGACGGACTTTTACGACAATCGCCACGGGTTTCAGTCATCGTTAGATTTTTAACTCCATATTTTATTGAATTCAAATTTCACCATCTGCAGTTGTGGGATTTGAACCTGGGTCCGCAGAACATTACTCTGGGGCTCTGGTTAACTAGTCCAGTGACAATACCACGAGGCCACCGCCTCCCCTATGAGGTGGAATCTCAAGATAAAATTCTAAAAAAGCATTTAGACCACTTGAAATGTAGGGAGTCACATAGACAACCAGTGGGCAGACTGTTTTGATCATACCTGTCAGTAATGTTATTGTGAGTGAAAGAAGTACAGAAGCAAGTTAACCTGAGGAAGGATCAAATAGTGCTCCGATGGAAACTGAAGCAGTAAGAAGCACAGATTCACCTTTACAAGGTTAGAATCCAATTTCTGAACGTCTAAATAAAGCTACCTCTGCTGTGAAGAAACCATCTACTGAATTACCTCGCTCTCAGTGGAAGAGAAAGTCCCTTGACAAGCTAAGCTTATGAGCGGACTGTGTTAAAGAACTTTTGTTGATTTATTGTTTAATTTTTGTTTGAAAAAGTAATAAGGGACTTAAGGGGGGAGGCATGTAGTTGTGAGCCTCTTTAAGGGGGGGGGGGAAGTTTTGGGGGGAGGTCATGTGACCCGGTTGGGCAATCGGGCCGGAGAGCGTGAATTATGGAGCCAAGGGCGGGTCTATCCAGCCAGTTTGGAACTGGAGTCGAAGTAGTCGGTAGCACATTTTTTACTGAGTACATAAATTATCATAAGGCGGCCGTATCTGTGTGGGTTTTCGCTGGCTGCTCCGGTTTCCTCCCACAGTCCAAAGACATGCAGGTTCGATGGATTGGACATACTAAAGTGCCCCTTAGAGTGAGGTTACAGGGCAGGGAATTGGGTCTAGGTAGGGTGGTCTTTCAAAGAGTCGGTGCAGACTCGATGGGCCAAATGACCCTTTCTGTACTGTCGGGATTCTATGATTCTACGATGATTCTATTCTATAAATAGTTTGTTTAGTTACTAAACTTGGTGGTTGCCCATCCTTGAATTATTACGGTAACTAGCAATTCTAACCACCTTAGGATGTTTTAATCATGTGAACAATGCTAATTGTATATAAATAATAGTTGTTTTATTCCTGTTGAATACAGAATAATTTATTTAGGATTTTTGTGTTCTGTACTTCTGATCATAGACAAAGTATCTCCAAAACATCATTACTATTAATATTGTATTTGCATTTCATAGTAAGACAGATCTTGGGCAGGATTGTCCAACACCCCGCCGGGCGGAGAATCGCCGGGGGGGGGGGGCGGCGTGAATCCCGCCCCGCCGCTCCGATACCGGCTGCCGAATTGTCTGGCGCCATTTTTTTGGCGGGGACGGGAATCGCGCCGCGCCGGTCGGTGGCCGTTGGCAGCGCCCCCCCCCCTGGTGATTCTCCGCTCCGCGATGGGCCGAGCGGCCGCCCGTTTTCAGCTAGTCCCGCCGGCATAAATTACACAAGGTTCTTACCGGCGGGACCTGGCTCTGCGGGTGGCCTGCGGAGTCCTCGAGGGGGCGCAAGGGGATCTGGCTCTGGGAGGGGGTCCCCACAGCGGCCTGGCCCGTGATCGGGGCCCACCGATCTGCGGGCGGGCCTGTGCCGTGGGGGCACTCTTTCCCTCTGCGCCGGCTGCTGTAAAGCTCCGCCATGGCCGGTGCAGAGAAGAAACCCACTGGGCATGTGCAGGAATCACGGCAGTGGTCCTGGGAACACACTGGCGCTTCTGCGCATGCGCCAACTCGCGCCGGCCGGCGGAGGCCCTTCTGTGCCGGTTGGCGCGGCGCCATTCACTCCAGCGCTGGCCTAGCCCCCGAAGGTGTGGAGGATTCCGCACCTTCTGGGCGGCCCAACTCCGGAGTGGTTCACGCCACTCTTTGGCGCCAGTACGGCCCACCTGCCGGATACCGGAGAATCTCGCCCCTTATGTCCGATATCCATCTCTTCCCATGTCCAACTCTGTGCACGTAATTGGTCACTATTCTGGAGCTTAATCAGCTTTCACTTTCAATAGCTGCTCTGTTCTCTCTTCATCTCATCCAGGCTTGTCCCTTTTCACCTTCCCTGCTGCAACACCAAACATTCCTGTGGTGGTTCGAGACATACACTGGAGGTTTTCAGTAGTTATCAAGGGGTTTATTGAGTCGTCTGGTGGCGGCCATGGTGTGAACGATCGTACATTTGGCAGCGCCAGCTCGAGGCTGTTTTCTTTCGGATATTTTCCCCGTTTGGAGGGTGGATGTGCATCAAAAAAGGTGTATGACGTGTCAGAGGGGAGTCTGATTCCACTGGTGGGGCTGGTGGATGGATCCAAGGACCAGAAGTGGGTCAAGAAGAAGGGAGCAGCTGGAGCAGGAGAATCTGCATTGTCACACGTCCTGAAGGTCTGTGCCATTGGCGAGACCATGCAGACGCTGTGACAACGGATGAACGGACATCGCATGTCAATCACCAGGCAGGAATGTTCCCTTCCAGTCGTGGAACATTTCAGCAGTCAAGGGCATTCAGCCTCTGATCTCCGGGTAAGCGTTCTCCAAGGAGAACAATTCACACCTCTTTAACCTGTGATTATCCCTCTCCGTCTGGACCTGTAAAGACTTAATTATCTGCAAAGACTCTCATTCAAAGTATCATCTTGCATCATTGATTTTGTTTATATATGTGGTTGTGGAACCCATCTATTCACTCACCTGATGAAGGAGCTGTGCTACGAAAGCTAGTGATTCGAAACAAACCTGTTGGACTTTAACCTGGTGTTGTAAGACTTCTTACTATTCCTGTTTAAGGAAGTGGCACAGTTCAATGACCATGTCCTTGGTGAATTATAAGCACTTCTGGAGGTTGAAGACTTCTGATGAGAACTCATCAACTTGCACCCTCTCTGCACAACTTCCCCTCTCTGCAGCCAAGACTCCAGGTCTCTGCTATGATGCAGGCTAGGAGGGTCTGCAACTATAGTCCCTACAAGTCGGTACACATTGCGGGTAAAATCTTTTTTCAACTCCCTGCTACTATAAAGCAACACTGTTTTCAAAATCCAACAAATTACCAAAAGTCCTCTGAAAAAATAACTACACTGCCACCAGAATCCCTACAACACCAGGTTAAAGTCCAACAGGTTTGTTTCGATGTCACTAGCTTTCGGAGCGCTGCTCCTTCCTCAGGTGAATGAAGAGGTCTGTTCCAGAAACACATATATAGACAAATTCAAAGATGCCAGACAATGTTTGGAATGCGAGCATTAGCAGGTGATTAAATCTTTACAGATCCAGAGATGGGGTAACCCCAGGTTAAAGAGGTGTGAATTGTCTCAAGCCAGGACAGTTGGTAGGATTTCGCAGGCCAGATGGTGGGGGATGAATGTAATGTGACATGAATCCCAGGTCCCGGTTGAGGCCGCACTCATGTGTGCGGAACTTGGCTATAAGTTTCTGCTCGGCGATTCTGCGTTGTCGCAGGTCCTGAAGGCCGCCTTGGAGAACGCTTACCCGGAGATCAGAGGCTGAATGCCCTTGACTGCTGAAGTGTTCCCCGACTGGAAGGGAACATTCCTGCCTGGTGATTGTTGCGCGATGTCCGTTCATTCGTTGTCGCAGCGTCTGCATGGTCTCGCCAATGTACCACGCTTCGGGACATCCTTTCCTGCAGCGTATGAGGTAGACAACGTTGACCGAGTCGCACGAGTACGTACCGCGTACCTGGTGGGTGGTGTTCTCAAGTGTAATAGTGGTATCCATGTCGATGATCTGGCACGTCTTGCAGAGATTGCCATGACAGGGTTGTGTGGTGTCGTGGTCACTGTTCTGAAGACTGGGTAGTTTGCTGCAAACAATGGTTCGTTTGAGGTTGCGCGGTTGTTTGAAGGCAAGTAGTGGGGGTGTGGGGATGACCTTGGCAAGATGTTCATCGTCATCAATGACGTGTTGAAAGCTGTGAAGAAGATGACGTAGTTTCTCCGCTCCGGGGAAGTACTGGACGACGAAGGGTATTCTGTCGGTTGTGTCCCATGTTTGTCTTCTGAGGAGGTCGGTCCAGTTTTTCGCTGTGGCACGTTGGAACTGTCGATCGATGAGTCGAGTGCCATATCCCGTTTGTACGAGGGCATCTTTCAACGTCTGTAGATGTCTGTTACGCTCCTCCTCGTCTGAGCAGATCCTGTGTATACGGAGCGCTTGTCCACAGGGGATGGCTTCTTTAATGTGTTTAGGGTGGAAGCTGGAGAAGTGGAGCATCATGAGGTTATCCGTGGGTTTGCGGTAAAGCGAAGTGCTGAGGTGACCGTCCTTGATGGAGACGAGTGTGTCCAAGAATGCAACTGATTTTGGAGAGTAGTCCATGGTGAGTCTGATGGTTGGATGGAACTTATTAATGTCATCGTGTAGTCGTTTCAGTGATTCTTCGCCGTGGGTCCAAAGGAAAAAAATGTCATCGATGTATCTGGTGTATAACATCGGTTGAAGGTCCTGTGCGGTGAGTAGGTCATGTTCAAACTTGTGCATGAAGATGTTGGCGAATTGGGGTGCGAATTTGGTCCCCATGGCTGTTCCGTGCGTCTGAATGAAGAACTTGTTGTCGAAGGTGAAGACGTTGTGATCCAGAATGAAGCGGATGAGTTGCAGAATTGCGTCTGGAGATTGGCAGTTGTCGGTGTTGAGTACTGAGGCTGTTGCAGCAATGCCGTCGTCATGGGGGATGCTGGTGTAGAGTGCCGAGACGTCCATTGTGACGAGGAATGTTCCTGGTTCAACTGGTCCATGGGTGCTGAGTTTCTGTAGGAAGTCCGTCGTGTCGCGACAGAAGCTGGGTGTACCTTGTACGATGGGTTTCAAGATGCCCTCGATGTAGCCACAGAGGTTCTCACACAGGGTCCCATTGCCTGAAACGATAGGGCGGCCTGGTGTGTTGGCCTTATGTATTTTTGGGAGGCAGTAGAGATCTCCAATGCGGGGAGTACGTGGGATGAGAGCACGTATGGTGCTCTGAGGATCTGGATCCAAGGTCTTGATCAGTCTGTTAAGTTGGCGGATGTGTTCCTTGGTCGGATCTGCGGGTAACTGTCTGTAACGCCGGCATCTCCACATCATGACCAGAATCCCTGCAAGAGTAAAAGTAAATAAAAAGCACCTCACCTTCAAGTTGCTTGACTAGCCCTTTAAATAACACCAGTCACATGGCTGAAAACATTCTGGCATTCAGAGTGTGCCATGCGGGCTTCCCTCAAGATGGTCAGATCGCTTCCTGGTGTCTAAATTTCTCTTCAGGGCCTCCATAGTGCCAGTACCCACGGCACAAAAGAATCCAATTTTGCAGCCATAAAATTCTTCAGGCATTTGACCTTTCCTGCTTTGGAAATCCAGTAATTGAATTTTATGGGCCCTCCGCAGGCAGGAAAGCAGATGGGTGGACCGTAGATTAGAACACTTGCCATTGGCAGTGCTCCTGCCACAGGTCTACTCGCTCCCACCCTACCACAATTTTATGGACGGTACGGGAGGTGTCGAATGGGTTGTCTGCCTGTGGTTCAAATGAGACCCTTAAGTGGGCAATTAATGCCCAAATAAGGGCCTCATTCCACCGCTGCTCTGATGTAACAGGCCAAGGGAGAAGTCTGTGCCCAATGTGCAGACAGCCAGGTTAAACCCTGCAGGCTGCTAGTTAGTCAAATTTGTGGGGATGGGTGTGGGAGAGGTAGGGGGAGGGGGGGAGGGGGTTGTCTCTACCCTGGTCCCCTGTCCCAAAGGCTCCCTCACCGTTTTACCTCACCACGTCCACCCCCTACCACCTATGGTGTTCCTTGTGATTCTGTTATCAGGATGGATGTTGTAGTGTTCACAAAGACCACAGAAGCTAAGTTCACCAACAAAGCTAACTTTTATTTACACTACTTATTAAAGTTCGACCACTTTCTCCTATATTAAACAATAATCCAATAATCTACAATCTATGCTCAACCAACACTAGTATCTACACTCTATCTATAACTGTACTCTGATCTCTCTCACTACTCCTATGCTCTCCTCTCCAGCCTTCTAGCTTTGAAAGCAGACCAAGGCAGGCCAGCAGCACGGTTCAATTCCCGTACCAGCCTCCCCGAACAGACGCTGGAATGTGGCGGCTAGGGGCTTTTCACAGTAACTTCATTTGAAGCCTACTTGTGACAATAAGCCATTTTCATTTCAGTGCTTTATATAGGTCCGCATCCAGCGGTTAATTATGATTAACCCTTTATATTCTGAACATTTCCCATAATGTTGCACCACCAACACCTACCACCCCACTGCCCTCTTAAACATGCCTCCATTCTTCCCTAATGCTGTCAGCCTAGCCTTGGGAAGTCTCAGACTTCCTACAATGTCTGGGTCTATCGCTGCCCCCTTGGCCTATCCTCAGAAATGCCCACCACTCCCACTTGGGGCTGCGGGTATGCAGAGCTGCCAGCCTCTGATTTGCAGCAGCTCTACGAGGCAGGACTTGCTTTTGGATATAGACAGATGTCCCACCTCCAAATAAATAAGGGACCGACATCTGAAGAATTAGAGCAGGAGAGCCGGCGATGCAGAGGGAGGCTCACCTTTGAAGTTTACCCGAGTGTGCTAGGAGCCAGTCCCATAGAACTAGGGGTCACAGTCCTTATGGAGGTTGACCATTTAGGACAGAGATGTGGAGAAATGTATTTACTCAAACAGTGTGGATCTTTGGTATGCCCTATGCTGGAGAGCCAGTAATGGCCAGTAGTTGAGTATATTCAAGACCGAGATTATTAGATTTTTTTAGTATTGAAGGGATTAAGGGAGAAGGGTGTCATGATATTCAGATAAACATCATGGTGCAAACACACATACACACTGATGGACAGATCAACGGACCAATCAACACACATGCAACATCACAGCCAATCACAAGCAAGGGCACACGCACTATAAAACGGGGAACACCACAGTTCCCGTTCATTTCCAGCAGGAGACAGTTCAGGGCACAGAGCTCACAGCAGGGAACTCAGACATTCACCATGTGCTGAGTGCCTCTCCAAGATAGTGTTAGGGCTGGGTCCACAGGTTAAAGGGTAACGAACGAACCACAGTAACAAGTTTACAGATGTTGTTATTGATAGAAATAAAACAGAGTTGTACCATCTGCAACCGTGTTGGTTCGTCTGTGTAGCAGAGCACCCAACATGACATAGTACCAGGATTGGAACCCAGCAACTGTGAGACCTATCTCCAGGAATCTGCCATCCTGCGCCATGGACACCATCAGCCCGCCGTAGCCGCTCCAAATCGCTGGAAACCACGGCGTCAACTGGAAGCTGTTGAAACAGCGCTTCCAGTTCTTCCTAGGAGCCACAGAAATGGAGAATGCTTTGGACACCCGGAAAATTGCCCTCCTCCTCTCCACGGCAGGGCAACACGCCATCCACATCTACAACTCCCAGGTGTTTGCGGAAGGTGAGGACAAGACGAAGGACAAGACGGTCCTTCTTAAACTCGAGCAACACTTCAGTGTCGAGGTAAATGAGATCTTCGAGAGGTACCTCTTCCAGCAGCGCCTGCAGGGTAAGGATGAGCCTTTTCAATCTTTCCTAACACACCTCCATATCCTCGCGCAGTCCTGCGGTTACGAGGCCACCTCCGATTCCATGATTCGGGACCAGATAGTTTTTGGGGTAACCTCGGGCACCCTACGCCAGCAGCTCCTCAAAATTAAAAGCCTCAGCCTAGCCACCGCCATCAAAGCCTGCGTCCTCCACGAAAACGCGACCAGCCGGTACTCCCAATTCCAGGCAGCCGAATCGGCACAGCAGGGGTCCTACGCGGCCGAATCGTCAAGGCAGGGGTCCTACGAGGCCGAGCGGGTCCAGCCGATCGAGTTCCTCCCGGCCCGCGGCCCGGACGAGGACGGCCATTTTGCGCGCTTTCCGCGGCCTCCCGCGCCTGTACGCGCCAAAAGAGATGTCAACGCAGAGGGACGTGACGCGCAGGCGCGTTCTACGCAGGACCGAACTGCGCATGCGCGATGGCGCAACGAACGCCATGACGTCACGACATGCGGCAACTGTGGATCCGCACATTTAAAGCGGCAATGTCCAGCAAAGAACCGACAATGCCTCCGCTGTGGCAAGATGGGCCACTATGCTGCCTGCTGTCGAGCAGCTCAACCTGCCAACGCTCCCCAATTCCGCCAGTCTCGCAGGGACATGCGGACCATTCAGCCTCCATACACCCAATCATATCCTGACGATATACAGACCAGTGATACAGACGACTGGGAAGCCTTCCGTGTTGCGGTCATTGACAGGAACCGGATGTCCCCAAACAGGACACACCAGCCGATGCCAGTGAACAGTGTCAATCCGGGTGATGAATGGTGTGCCACCCTAACGGTCAACCCAAATTCGTCGCCCACCTACTAGGCTGGACTTATGCGCCTGTTTGTACATTGGACTCACTAAAGTTTTATGCCACAATGTTAATATGTTTCTCTTTTTGTCGCTACAGGGGTTCGTTTTGATGCTTGATGTTAACACTTGTTTTGTTTATGGTACAACCTCTTTGCTATCTTGCACCTGACACCTTCCTATGTATATAGTTTAGCCTCATGTACACGTTGTAGATATTGCACACACACATTCAGCTGCGCTCAGTACACATTTATATTTATTAACACACAGGCACATATTTTTGTAAAAAAGGGGGGATGTCATGATATTCAGATAAACATCATGGTGCAAACACACATACACACTGATGAACAGATCAACGGACCAATCAACACACACGCAACATCACAGCCAATCACAAGCAAGGGCACACGCACTATAAAACGGGGAACACCACAGTTCCCGCTTATTTCCAGCAGGAGACAGCTCAGGGCACAGAGCTCACAGCAAGCCACTCAGACATGCACCATGTGCTGAGTGCCTCTCCAAGATAGTGTAAGGCTGGGCCCACAGGTTAAAGGGTAATGAACGGACCACAGTAACAAGTTTACAGATGTTGTTATTGATAGAAATAAAACAGAGTTGTACCATCTGCAACCGTGTTGGTTCGTCTGTGTAGCAGAGCACCCAACACAACAAAGGGGATAGTGCAGGGACGTAGCGCTGTGGCAGAAAGAAAATCTGCATGATCTTAATAAATGCCAGATTAAGTCGGAAAGATTGAATGGCCTACTCCTGCCTCGATTCCTTTTGTTAATATGTTCCTCTGCTTTTTATCTTTATAGACAACTCATGTCTCTGTGAATGAATTTCTGGCCACAGCAATGGTAAGCACCAGGAGTAGAAAGCAAGATTGATGGGGAAAGGGAGGCAATGGTAACCGGAAGCCAAGCACCGCCCACATCCAGGTGAATTTTTTATAAATGACCATTTAGTAGTAGCCCGTTCTTTGGCCACTTCAACACATGTTGAAACTGTGCAGAGTAAGGCCAGCAACTACTTCATTCCTCGGGATACCAATTTTCCACAACATTTTTAAACAGCCTCTACGTCCCTCATTTACATGTATGATGTGGAGATGCCGGCGTTGGACTGGGGTGAGCACAGTACGAAGCCTTACAACACCAGGTTAAACTCCAACAGGTTTGTTTCAAGCCACTAGCTTCCTCAGGTGAATGAGGAAGGAGCTGTGCTCCGAAAGCTAGTATTTGAAACAAACCTGTTGGACTTTAACCTGGTGTTGTAAGACTTCGTACTGTGATTTACATGTATGTAAGGCCCCCTGTATGTACAGGTCTTAACAAGGCTCAACTTCCACCCATTAGTCGAGAAGGTTAATATAGTGTTGGTGTTCCCAATATTGGAATAATTTTTGCAACGTTTTATCAAAATGCAAATGGTATTCTTTATATAGTCTACTGTAATTTGACTTTGTTGAGATTGTTCCGACAGACAAGCGCATTGTGCCAGTGGCTAAGACTTGCAATTTATTGCATCATCATATTTAGAAGGAAGAGTGAATTAGAAAACGTTTTTGACATCTAGCAAACAGTTTGGAGAGGAATGGATCTCCTGATCTGTTTTAATTAAACATAAAATACCTGAAGCGTCTTTGGAAAGTGTAAGTATAAACTATTCCATTTGTTTGCATTTATTGTCTGTTATCTTTTCTCAGATATTAATCAATGAAATAGAGAGGCGATTCTAGTAAACTAAATAACTAATGTGGTCAAAATGTACTTGAAGAAAGTTCACAACCTGATTGTTTTCTCATTTTAAAACAGAAATTCCGTTTCAAATTCACAGGTTCCTCAAAATGCCGACCGTCAATATTTGATCTGTTTTGTAGTAAAAGATTATCAAATTATTCCACTCTCCATTACTGATGTACAATTGATATTTGTAACAAAATTCAGTCCTTAAACATGATTTATTTAAAGGCAGTGGCTTAAAAGCATCGACTTTGTTTCCATTACTTGCTATAGGCAGCCTCTTAACCAACACAAGCAAAAACTGGTCATTCCTTTCATTTGATATTAATGGATCTTGATGTGTACAATTGACTGCTGTATTGGCCTGCAAAACATTACTGAATGCATTGTAAAGAGATTTGACTGTTTTGGAACAATCTAAGAACATGAAGTGTGCTATGCATCAAGGCTATTTGCAACGTTTTGCAACCATACATGGCTATTTTCTCAATTGGGAATGTCAAACCTTGGACTAAAAACCTAGGATTGGATTCTCCGATCCTGCGGCTATGTCCGCAGGATCCGTCTGGTCTTATGACCAGAATGTTGGTGCCGCCCTCGTACCGATGCTCTACCCGGTGGGGGGCTAGCAGCCGCGCAGCGCAAAGCCCCCAGCTTTACCTGCGGTTACAGCCAGCGAATGGCCGGGTCCGTGCAGTGCTTGTAGAAGAAAGTGGCCTGTGGGAGGGAGTCAATTCAGGACAGTTTAAAAAGAGCAACTTGTAAACTCACTCCCAGTGAGTTATCCCAGTGAGCCAGAGAAGACAGAGCCAGGAGTGAGACACAGCTAAGAGTGAGTTTGGGAATTTGAATCTAGGTGGGAATTGAATTAAATCAGTAAGGCAGCTCCTTTTAAATTTCAGGAGTTTAAATTAATTTAAATTAAGCTAGTATTGTGCAGTGTGGGTTAACAAGGCTGCCCCACCCACTCACATAACTGGTTGGCAGTTAACTGTCAGTCACTTAAATCTACCTTGATCTAAAAGCAGGTGGGGGAGGGGAGTCAATTCAAGACAGTTTAAAAAGAGCAACTTGTAAACTCACTCCCAGTGAGTTCTCCCAGTGAGCCAGAGAAGACAGAGCCAGGAGTGAGACACAGCTAAGAGTGAGTTTGGGAATTTGAATCGAGGTGGGAATTCAAAGCTGGGTGGGGAGGAAGTGCTTTTTATCCCTGGTAAGTGACTGGTAAGTAGTGTTTCTGTTTTTCTGTTTCTTTTCATTGGTATATTTATTTATTTTTTCTTTGTTGTTTTTGTTTGTTGAAATTGTAGTTGTTGAAGTTAACCGAAGGTTTAAGACATGGCAGGAGATCTCAGACCTGTGTCATGCTCCTCGTGTGCGATGTAGGAGCTCAGGGACACGTCCACTGTCCCTGGCTCCTTCACGTGCAAGAAGTGTGTCCAGTTGCAGCTCCTGTTAGACCGCTTGACGGCTCTGGAGCTGCGGATGGACTCACTTTGGAGCATCCGCGATGCTGAGGACGTCATGGATAGCACGTTTAGCGAGTTGGTCACACCGCAGGTGAAAGGTACTGAGGGAGATAGAAAATGGGTGACCAAAAGACAGAGCAAGAGTAGGAAGGCAGTGCAGGTGTCCACTGCGGTCATCTCCCTGCAAAACAGATATACCGCTTTGGATACTGTTGAGGGAGATGGCTCACCAGGAGAAGGCAGCAGCAGCCAGGTTCATGGCACCGTGGCTGGCTGTGCTGCGCAGCTGGGCAGGAAGAAGAATGGCAGGGCTATAGTGATAGGGGACTCAATTGTAAGGGGAATAGACAGGCGGTTCTGCGGACGCAATCGAGACTCCAGCATGATATATTGCCTCCCTGGTGCAAGGGTCAAGGATGTCTCGGAGCGGCTGCAGGACATTCTGGGAGGGGAGGGTGAACAGCCAGCTGTCGTGGTGCACATCGGCACCAACGATATAGGTAAAGAACGGGACGAGGTCCTACAAGCTGAATTTAGGGAGCTAAGAGTTAAACTAAAAAGTAGGACCTCAAAGGTAGTAATCTCAGGATTGCTACCAGTGCCACGGGCTAGTCAGAGTAGGAATGTCAGGATAGAGAGGATGAATGCGTGGCTCGAGAGATGGTGCAAGAGGGAGGGATTCAAATTCCTGGGACATTGGAACCGGTTCTGGGGGAGGTGGAACCAGTACAAACTGGACGGTCTGCACCTGGGCAGGACTGGAACCGATGTCCTAGGGGGGGTGTTTGCTAGAGCTGTTGGGGAGAGTTTAAACTAATGTGGCAGGGGGATGGGAACTGATGCAGGAAGTTGGAAGGAAGCAAAACAGGAACAGAAATAAAAGGCAGTAAGGGGGAAAGTGTAAGGCAGAGAAGCCATAGTCAAAAATCAAAAAGGGCGACAGTACAAGGTACAGTGACTGAGGGGAGCTCAGTGAATAGGACCAGGAATACTAAAAGAAATAAAACGGGAAGTGAAAACATTAATGGTAAGCGACGCGGCAGGTTGTTACAGGAAGATACGGGTTCAACGACAAGGAAAATTAGGAGAAAGGTTAAGAGGAAATATAGCTTAGGAGAGGTTACTGATCGAGGTGTTAAGATTCAGAACAGAGGTAAAAAAGCCAACATAAGTGTACTTTACCTGAATGCTCGTAGTATTCGGAATAAGGTAAATGAGTTGATGGCGCAAATCATCGTGAATGACTATGATTTAGTGGCCATTACTGAAACATGGTTAAAGGGTGGTCACGACTGGGAGTTAAATATCCGAGGGTATCAAACTTTTTGGAAGGACAGAATGGATGGTAAGGGAGGTGGTGTAGCTCTGTTATTTAAGGATGACATCCGCGCAACAGTAAGGGATGACATCGGTGCTATGGAGGATAAGGTTGAATCCATTTGGGTGGAAATCAGGAATAGTAAGACGAAAAAGTCACTGATAGGAGTAATCTATAGGCCACCAAATAGTAACATTATGGTGGGGCAGGCAATGAACAAAGAAATAACAGATGCATGTAGAAATGGTACAGCAGCTATCATGGGGGATTTTAATCTACATGTTGATTGGTTTAACCAGGTCGGTCAAGGCAGCCTTGAGGAGGAGTTTATAGAATGTATCTGCGATAGTTTCCTAGAACAGTATGTAATGGAACCTACGAGGGAACAAGCGGTCTGAGATCTGGTCCTGTGTAATGAGACAGGATTGATTCAGGATTTCATAGTTAGGGATCCTCTCGGAAGGAGCGATCACAATATGGTGGAATTTAAAATACAGATGGAGGGTGAGAAGGTAAAATCAAGCACTAGTGTTTTGTGCTTAAACAAAGGAGATTACAATGGGATGAGAGAAGAACTAGCTTAGGTAGACTGGGAGCAAAGACTTTATGGTGAAACAGTTGAGGAACAGTGGAGAGCCTTCCAAGTGATTTTTCACAGTGCTCAGCAAAGGTTTATACCAACAAAAAGGAAGGACGGTAAAAAGAGGGAAAATCGACCGTGGATATCTAAGGAAATAAGGGAGAGTATCAAATTGAAGGAAAAAACATACAAAGTAGCAAAGATCAGTGGGAGACTAGAGGACTGGGAAATCTTTAGGGGGCAACAGAAAGCTACTAAAAAAGCTATAAAGAAGAGTAAGATAGATTATGAGAGTAAACTTGCTCAGAATATAAAAACAGATAGTAAAAGTTTCTACAAATACATAAAACAAAAAAGAGTGGCTTAAGGTAAATATTGGTCCTTTAGAGGATGAGAAGGGAGATTTAATAATGGGAGATGAGGAAATGTCTGAGGAACTGAACAGGTTTTTTGGGTCGGTCTTCACAGTGGAAGACACAAATAACATGCCAGTGACTGATGGAAATGAGGCTATGACAGGTGAGGACCTTGAGAGGATTGTTATCACCAAGGAGGTAGTGATGGGCAAGCTAATGGGGCTAAAGGTAGACAAGTTTCCTGGACCTTATGGAATGCATCCCAGAGTGCTAAAAGAGATGGCTAGGGAAATTGCAAATGCACTAGTGATAATTTACCAAAATTCACCAGACTCTGGGGTGGTCCCGGCGGATTGGAAATTAGCAAACGTGACACCACTGTTTAAAAAAGGAGGTAGGCAGAAAGCGGGTAATTATAGGCCAGTGAGCTTAACTTCAGTAGTAGGGAAGATGCTGGAATCTATCATCAAGGAAGAAATAGCGAAGCATCTGGATGGAAATTGTCACATTGGACAGACGCAGCATGGGTTCATAAAGGGTAGGTCGTGCCTAACTAATTTAGTGGAATTTTTTGAGGACATTAACAGTGCGGTAGATAACGGGGAGCCAATGGATGTGGTATATCTGGATTTCCAGAATTCTTTGACAAGGTGCCACACAAAATGTTGTTGCATAAGATAAAGATGCATGGCATTAAGGGGAAAGTAGTAGCATGGATAGAGGATTGGTTAATTAATAGAAAGCAAAGAGTGGGGATTAATGGGTGTTTCTCTGGTTGGCAATCAGTAGCTAGTGGTGTCTCTCAGGGATCAGTGTTGGGCCCACAACTGTTCACAATTTACATAGATGATTTGGAGTTGGGGACCAAGGGCAATGTGTCCAAGTTTGCAGACGACACTAAGATAAGTGGTAAAGCAGAGGGATTTGGATAGGCTAAGTGAATGGGCTAGGGTCTGGCAGATGGAATACAATGTTGACAAGTGTGAGGTTATCCATTTTGGTAGGAATAACAGCAAAAGGGGTTATTATTTAAATGATAAAATATTAAAACATGCTGCTGTGCAGAGAGACCTGGGTGAGCTAGTGCATGAGTCGCAAAAAGTTGGTTTACAGGTGCAACAGGTGATTAAGAAGGCAAATGGAATTTTGTCCTTCATTGCTAGAGGGATGGAGTTTAAGACTAGGGAGGTTCTGCTGCAATTGTATAAGGTGTTAGTGAGGCCACACCTGGAGTATGGTGTTCAGTTTTGGTCTCCTTACTTGAGAAAGGACGTACTGGCACTGGAGGGTGTGCAGAGGAGATTCACTAGGTTAATCCCAGAGCTGAAGGGGTTGGATTACGAGGAGAGGTTGAGTAGACTGGGACTGTACTCGTTGGAATTTAGAAGGATGAGGGGGGATCTTATAGAAACATATAAGATTATGAAGGGAATAGATAGGATAGATGCGGGCAGGTTGTTTCCACTGGTTGTTTCCCGGGTGAAAGCAGAGCTAGGGGGCATAGCCTCAAAATAAGGGGAAGTACATTTAGGACTGAGTTT
The DNA here is from genome assembly GCF_047496885.1 of Scyliorhinus torazame. NCBI lineage: Eukaryota > Metazoa > Chordata > Chondrichthyes > Carcharhiniformes > Scyliorhinidae > Scyliorhinus > Scyliorhinus torazame. The sequence continues at coordinate 164,934,341 of NC_092710.1, forward strand.
AGGAGGAACTTCTTCACCCAAAGGGTTGTGAATCTATGGAATTCCTTGCCCAGTGAAGCAGTAGAGGCTCCTTCATTAAATGTTTTTAAGATAAAGATAGATCGTTTTTTGAAGAATAAAGGGATTAAAGGTTATGGTGTTCAGGCGGGAAAGTGGAGCTGAGTCCACAAAAGATCAGCCATGATCTCATTGAATGGTGGAGCAGGCTCGAGGGGCCAGATGGCCTACTCCTGCTCCTAGTTCTTATGTTCTTATGGTGGCCGCGCCATGCAACATGGCGCCGGCTGCGTGCAAACCCGATCTGCCAACAACTGCCCCCTGTAACCAGCTTCGCCACCCCCGACCACACCCCCCAGCCCCCGCCAAAGCCCCCCATGCTAGTGGAACACCCTCCCCCCCCCGACTGTGGGGCGGCACTGGACTTAATCCGCAGCCATCACGCGAGGTCCCAGTACGGTGTGAGCACATGCGATCAATGCCGTCGGGGACTCGGCCCATCGGGGGTGGAGCATCGGGGGAGGGCCTCAGATGATGTTGTGAGGCCGTCCATTCGCCGTGCGGCATACACCCCTAGTATGCCATTTTTGAGGGGGCAGAGCATCGCAAAAACACGCTGCCCCCGATTCTGGCGTAAACGGGGGTTTTCCGGCCGATTGCCGAACACGATTTCGGCGTCGCCGATTGGAGAATCCAGCCCTGAGAATTTGAATTCCAATTCCATCATGGAAATCTGGGCTTTGACATCAATCTCAAATGGTTCACTAATGACTCTCAGGGGTAGAAACCTGTTTCGGAATTCTCCGGCTATTAGAACATAGAACATTACAGCGCAGTACAGGCTCTTCGGCCCTCGATGTTGCGCCGACCTGTGAAACCACTCTAAAGCCCATCTACACTATTCCCTTATTGTCCATATGTCTATCCAATGACCATTTGAATGTCCTTCGTGTTGGCGAATCCACTACTGTTGCAGGCAGGGCATTCCACACCCTTACTACCCTCTGAGTAAAGAACCTACCTCTGACATCTGTCTTATATCTATCTCCCCTCAATTTAAAGTTATGTCCCCTCGTGCTAGACATCACCATCCTAGGAAAAAGGCTCTTACTGTCCACCCTATCCAATCCTCTGATCATCTTGTATGCCTCAATTAAGTCACCTCTTAACCTTCTTCTCTCTAATGAAAACAGCCTCAAGTCCCTGAGTCTTTCCTCATAAGATCTTCCCTCCATACCAGGCAACATTCTGGTAAATCTCCTCTGCACCCTTTCCAATGCTTCCACATCCTTCCTATAATGCGGCAACCAGAATTGCACGCAATATTCCAAATGCGGCCGCACCAGAGTTTTGTACAGCTGTAACATGACCTCATGGCTCCGAAACTCAATCCCTCTGCCAATAAAAGCTAACACACCGTACGCCTTCTTAACAATCCTCTCAACCTGGGTGCCAACTTTCAGGGATCTATGTACATGGACACCGAGATCTCTGCTCATCCACACTGCCAAGTATCTTACCATTAGCCCAGTACTCAGTCTTCCTGTTATTCCTTCCAAAATGAATCACCTCACACTTTTCTGCATTAAACTCCATTTGCCACCTCTCAGCCCAGCGCTGCAGCTTATCTATGTCCCTCTGTAACTTGTAACATCCTTCCGCACTGTCCACAACTCCACCGACTTTAGTGTCATCTGCAAATTTACTCACCCATCCTTCTATGCCCTCCTCCAGGTCATTTATAAAAATGACAAACAGCAGTGGCCACAAAACAGATCCTTGTGGTACACCACTAGTAACTGGACTCCAGTCTGAACATTTCCCATCAACCACCACCCTTTGTCTTCTTCCAGCTAGCCAATTTCTGATCCAAACTGCTAAATCACCCTGAATCCCATGCCTCCGTATTTTCTGCAGTAGCCTAACGTGGGGAACCTTATCAAACGCTTTACTGAAATCCGTATACACCACATCAACTGCTTTACCCTCATCCACCTGTTTGGTCACCTTCTCAAAGAACTCAGTAAGGTTTGTGAGGCACGACCTACCCTTCACAAAACCGTGTTGACTATCTCCAATCAAATTATTCCATTCCAGATGATTATACATCCTATCTCTTACAACCTTTCCAAGATTATTCCCACAACAGAAGTAAGGCTCACTGGTTTATAGTTACCGGGGTTATCTCTACTCCTCTTCTTGAACAAGGGGACAACATTTGCTATCCTCCAGTCTTCTGGCACTATTCCTGTCAACAAAGATGACTTAAAGATCAAGGCCAAAGGCTCAGCAATCTCCTCCCTAGCTTCCCAGAGAATCCTAGGATAAATCCCATCCGGCCCAGGTGACTTATCTATTTTCACACTTTCCAGAATTGCTAACATCTCCTCCTTATGAACCTCAAGCCCTTCTAGTCTAGTAGCCTGAATCTCAGTATTCTCCTCGACAACATTGCCTTTTTCCTGTGTGAATACTGATGAAAAATATTCATTTATCACCTTTCCGATCTCCTCGGACTCCAAGCACAACTTCCCACTACTGTCCTTGACTGGCCCTACTCTTACCCTAGTCATTCTTTTATTCCTGACATATCTATAGAAAGCTTTAGGGTTATCCTTGATCCTACCTGCCAAAGACTTCTCATGTCCTCTCCTGGCTCTTCTTAGCTCTCTCTTTAGGTCCTTCCTAGCTAACTTGTAGCTCTTGAGCACACTAACTGAACCTTCATGTCTCATCTTTACATAAGTCTCCTTCTTCCTCTTGACAAATGATTCGACTGCTTTAGTAAACCACGGTTCCCTCACTCGACCACTTCCTCCCTGCCTGACAGGTACATACTTATCAAGGACACGCAGTAGCTGTTCCTTGAACAAGCTCCACATTTCCATTGTGCCCATCCCCTGCAGTTTTCCTCTCCATCCGATGTATCCTAGGTCTTGTCTCATCGCATCATAATTGCCTTTCCCCCAGATATAACTCTTGCCCTGCGGTATATACCTATCCCTTTCCATCACTAAAGTAAACGTAATCGAATTGTGGTCACTATCACCAAAGTGCTCACCTACCTCCAAATCTAACACCTGTCCTGGTTCATTACCCAGTACCAAATCCAATATGGCCTCGCCTCTCATTGGCCTATCTACATGCTGTGTCAGGAAACCCTCCTGCACACATTGGACAAAAACAGACCCATCTAATGTACTCGAACTATAGCGTTTCCAGTCAATATTTGGAAAGTTAAAGTCCCCCTAACAACTACCCTGTTGCTTTCCCTCCTATCCAGAATCATCTTTGCAATCCTCTCCTCTACATCTCTGGAACTTTTCGGAGGCCTATAGAAAACCCCTAACAGGGTGACCTCTCCTTTCCTGTTTCTAACCTCAGCCCATACTACCTCAGTAGACGAGTCCTCATCAAACGTCCTTTCTGCCACCGTAATACTGTCCTTGACTAACAATGCCACCCCTCCCCCTCTTTTACCACCTTCCCTGAGCTTACTGAAATATCTATATCCCGGCACCTTCAACAACCATTCCTGTCCCTGCTCTATCCATGTCTCTGAAATGGCCACAACATCGAAGTCCCAGGTACCAACCCATGCCGCAAGTTCACCCACCTTATTCCGGATGCTCCTGGCATTGAAGGAGACACACTTTAAACCTTCCTGACTGCCGGTACACTCCTGCAACTTTGAAACCCTACTTACTCATGACCTCACTACTCTCAACCTCCTGTGTCCTGGAGCTACAATTCAGGTTCCCAAGCCCCTGCTGAACTAGTTTAAACCCTCCCGAAGAGCATTAGCAAATTTTCCCCCAGAATATTGGTACCCCTCTGGTCCAGGTGCAGAACATCCCGTTTGTAGAGGTCCCACCGACCCCAGAATTAGCCCCAATTATCCAGAAATCTGAAACCCTCCCTCCTGCACCATCCCTGTTGCCACGTGTCCAACTCCTCTCTCTCCCTATTCCTCGTCTCGCTATCACGTGGCACGGGTAACAACCAGAGATAATAACTCTGTCCTAGATCTAAGTTTCCACCCTAGCTCCCTGAATTCCTGGCTATTGGGATCCTCTTTTCCGGCTGGCAGCTCATCTCCGTCCGAGAAGAGAGAACCCCGCCGTCAGCAAATGGTGCGTCACAGAGAAACACATGGCTGGGGATAGGAGAATCCCACCCCTGATATCCTTATCTGGTTTGGCCAATGTGTGATCCCAGTCCCACACCAATGCTGCACACTGAGTGCACTCTCTGAAGTGACCTAGCAAGCTACTTGGTTTCCCCACAACACCTTCTCAAGGGCAGCAGGGACAGGGGATCAAGGCTGATCTTCATGCCCACAACCCAAGAAGGAATGAAAGTACTTGTGCCGTATTTTTTCTTTCTTTACTGGAATTGTTTCCAAACATGCTGTAATTTCCTGGAACTCCCTTTCAGAACTTAAATAAACATTATCATATACTTAGCAATATTTGGAGTATGCATTAGGATTATTGTTATTATTATTAAGCTATGCTATTCTGTGACTTTTTCATCAGTACTCTAGCACAACTTGTCCATATTCTTCCCTGTTTCTGGCAACCAGGTAGGTCAATGTTTTTGAGTTATCATGGGCCTGAAAACCTGTGAGCTGCTCATCCCAACATTTTCATTCATTTTTGACTGTTGGCGCTGACCCTCCCAAAATTGGCAAAGTCAGATGGGAGCTCATCTAACTTGAAGGCACAGGGTGGGGAAATTCTTCTATAAATTGTTTACCTACTTGGTGTTTAAGCCACACACTCCAAGATTGGACTCTGAATTGGGCCCCCCATCTGTTAGACTTTGAGTTGATACATCTGGCTTTGCTTGCCATGCCAACCCATTGCTCTTCAGCTGACAGCGAATGAGGATCATAATTGAGGTGAATTCACTGTCATAATATCCACTCATGTATATAATGAAGTGCAGACAGGCAGTGATTGACACACAGGATGACCAGTAAGCACACAGCACAGTGCAGCCAATCACCAGACAGGACACCACCACTATAAAGCCAGAGGGCACTAGGTTTCCCATTCTCTCGGGACCCAGCCACTGAGACAGTCAGAGTCCACGAGCTAGCACAGTGCAAACACCATGCGGTAGCTAGTAAGTCTGGTCAGGCTAGTACAAGATCTCCAGTCAGTTCAGTATAGTGTCAACCCACAGTTAAATATGTCTGTTAGTTCTATCGTTCAATAAAACCGTGTTGGATCTTCTACAGAGTTAGAGGTCTGTTACTCGCATCACTGCATCAAGTGCAGTCCACACCAAACCGACCTGCCTCACACATCATGGTACTACGGAGTGATACTGAAAATTAACGGACCTACCTCGAGTGAATCAGCATTGACCAGCAAGCAGCCATCCGGTGACATAGAAAACATCCAGCCTCCTCCGCAGCTCCGGTAACCTCGGCGCAAATTGGAAGCTCTTCAAGCAAAAGTTCCTCTGGTACATTGAGGCCTCCGACCTTGAAGCAGCATCGGATGCCAGGAAGATCGCACTATTTCTCTCCACCGCGGGGGACCATGCCATCCACATCTACAACTCCCTCACGTTCGCCGACGGCAAAGACAAAACAAAATTCCAAACAGTCCTGCTGAAGTTTGACAGCCACTGCAACATTGAGGTGAATGAGAGCTTTGAACGGTACGTTTTCCAACAGAGGCTTCAGGGTAATGATGAACCTTTTCAGTCCTCCGTCACCCATCTCCACATCCTAGCGCAGTCATGTAACTATGTCTCGACGGCTGATTCCATGATCCGGGATCAGATTGTTTTCGGGGTGCACTCAGACTCCCTTCGGCAGCAGCTCCTGAAAGTCAAACAGTTGACCCTCTCTGTCGCTATCGAGACGTGCGTTGTCCCTGAGCATGCTAAGAATCGTTGCTCCCACATCAGGGCGGCAGAAACTGCGAAGCTGGCCTCCCTCGAGGCGGAACAGGTGCAGGCCATTGCACAAATGCAGGGCCTGAGCATTGAGGAGAGTGGCCATTTTGCACGCTTTTCCCGGTTCCCTGCCCATGCGCGCCACGACCGAGTGGACGACGAGCCCGACAATCTGACTGTGCAGGTGCGTACATTGACCAACCGCACTCCGCATGCACAATGGCGCATGGAACGCGCTGACGTTGGCGTCATGACATGTCCGAATTGTGGCTCCGCACATTTAAAGTGGCAATGTCCGGCAAAAGGACGCCGGTGTCTACAGTGTGGCAAGTTTGGCCACTACGCAGCCCTTTGCAGATCTGCTCCACCGCTCAGCAGCCAGCGATCCCAACTGCGGCGCAGAAGTGTCCGCTCAATACAACAAGGCATGCCAGATTACGATCCCGACAACCCAACGGACCCTGATGCTGAGTGCCTCAAGTCCCCATACCGGGTGGGCATCATAACTACACATGCGCTGCCTTTCACCACATCTCCGCAACGCCTCTCGATCCTCAGTGTGGATCCCAACAATGAGTGGTCTGCTGTCCTCACAGTGAACAAGGCCCGCATCCGGTTCAAACTGGACACCGGCGTATTGGCGAACCTCATCTTGAAATCCAACCTCGACACCATCCGCGTCAAACCAAGCATTCTTGCACCGGCCTGCCAGCTCCTTGACTACAATGGGAACGCCATAGCTGCCAGTGGCTCGTGTCAACTGGGGGTATCCAATAAGGCGATCAAGGCGACGCTGCGGTTTAAAATCGTCAGGCCTGACAGAGCATCTCTGCTCGGTGCTTGTGTCTGCAAGCTCCTGAACCTGGTTCAACTCGTCCACACCACGTCATCATCACTGGCGACGGCCTCGCCCGATGGAAACTTGCAAGCCGACATAGATGACATCATCACGCAGTACCACAGCGTGTTCGACAGAATGGGCACGCTCCCATACCAATACAAAATCCTGCTCAAGCCGAACGCCAGCCCTGTAATTCATGCACCACGCCGGATGCCGGCACCCCTCAAGGATCGTCTGAAGAAGCAATTACAGGACCTCCAAGACCAGGGCATCATATCAAAGGTTACAGAGCCCACAGACTGGGTCAGCTCCATGGTCTGCGTCAAGAAGCCGTCAGGGGAGCTTCGCATTTGCATTGACCCTAAGGATCTAAACCGCAACATCATGAGGGAGCACTACCCGATACCAAAACAAGAAGAGTTGACCAGTGAGATGGCTCATGCCAAATTCTTTACTAAGCTCGACACCGCCAAGGGTTTTTGGCAAATACGACTGGACGCGTCCAGTCGCAAGTTGTGCACGTTCAACACCCCGTTTGGTCGTTACTGCTACAACCGGATGCCTTTTGACACCATATCTGCCTCCGAGGTATTTCATCGCATCATGGAACAGATGATGGAGGGTATCGAGGGGGTGTGAGTGTACGTTGACAATGTCATTATTTGGTCCACAACGCCCCAGGAACACATCGCTCGCCTCAAAAACGTATTCCAAAGAATCCATGAACATGGTCTTCAGCTCAACAGGGCCAAGTGGTCAATCGGAGATCAAATTCCTAGGTGACCACATCTCACAGCAGGACGTACGGCCAGACGCCGACAAGGTCTCGGTGATCAACGCCATGAAGACCCCGGAGGACAAAAAGGCGGTCCTCCACTTTCTCGGAATGGTCAACTTCCTCGGGAAATTCATTCCCAATATGGCATCCCACACAGCGGCCCTCCGCCATCTCGTCAAAAAGATTCCAGTGGCTGCCCACGCATGAAGAGGAATGGCGCGAGCTGAAAGCAAAACTCACGACAGCCCCGGTCCTAGCGTTCTTCGACACAACCAAGGAAACCAAGATATCAACTGATGCAAGCCAGGACGGCATTGGGGCGGTGCTCCTTCAGCGGGATGACTCCACGTCCTGGGCTCCAGTGGCGTATGCCTCCAGGGCCATGACGCCCACTGAGCAACGGTACGCTCAGATTGAGAAGGGGTGTCTGGGCCTCCTAATAGGGCTAGTCAAGTTCCACAACTATGTTTATTGTAGCCACCTGGGTTGGCCACTTCCCGACTTAAAATGGAGATCCGCAAAGAATGCAGGGAAATTCAGCCAAGCCAGGATAACTAGCAGGTGCAAAGTTTCCTGTGTATTAGAACTTGCAGAAACCCAGACAGCACTGAAACTAGCAACCATCCGCATATTAATGAGCGATCCCCAGGAACAATTGAAACATTTAAGGTAAATAAGGCCAAGCCAGACTCCTCGGCGCCAGCAGGAGCCAAGACAAAGGAAGACCAACGGACACTCAGGAACCGCCCAGTGATCAGGGAACGGCTCCACCATTGGAGAAATCGATCCAAGTGATTGGAACGTAGTCCAATCACTTGAAACCAGATACGGGGTCCGCCCCGAATGGCGCGAAGCCCCTGGGGACTATAAAGTAGAGTCCCCAAGTTCAATTCGTCCTTATTGACCAGGTCACTCAGCTGCTCGAAACAACCCTTGACAGTGACCTGCCTAGCTGCCGCATCAACCAAGTAAGTCTCCAGTCAACGCTCGCTACAAGATAGGTGCTCCAGGCTACCAGTCTATACCAGCTTTGAATCCTGCAGACTCAGAATCGAACGAAAGGCCATTTGTTCCCCTGACCTGGGGGGCCAGTCCCAAAGCTAAGTATAGGCCATTTAGTGTTAGAGATAGTCTAGTAAGTAGAGTTTTATGCATGAGTAGTGATTGACTGTGTATAATAAATGTGTTTTGATTTGAATCTTACTAATTGGTGTGTCGAGTTATTGATCAGTACTTGAACTTGAACCTCATGGCTGTATCATAAAGATACCTGGCGACTCTAGAGCAAAGGTTATAGAAACAGAGCAAATTAAGTAAAGACACAACGAGCAACATTTAAGAGCCAACCAAAAGTTAGCAACATTATGGCCTGCCGAAATTCACGGTAGAGACGGACCACAGGCCTCTAGTCCACATAATCCAGAAGGATTTAAACGACATGACACCTCGATTACAGCGTATTCTTCTAAAGCTACGCCGCTACGACTTCGAACTGGTCTACACGCCAGGTAAAGAGCTGATCGTTGCAGATGCCCTGTCCAGGTCCATCACCACACCGCATGAACAAAGTGACTTCATCTGCCACATAGAGGCCCAAGTGCAGTTGTGTGCCTCGAACCTTCCAGCCTTGGATGAATGGGTGGTCCAAATTTGTGAGGAGACAGCCAAGGATCCTCTGCTGCAGCGCGTGATGCAGCACCTCAGCAATGGCTGGCAGAAGGGACAATGTCCCCAGTTCTATAATGTAAAAGACGACTTAACGGTGGTGGAGGGAATCCTTCTGAAACTCGACAGAATCGTAATTCCTCAGAGTATGCATGCTATGGTGCCGAGCCAACTCCATGAGGGTCACCTTGGGGTCGAGAAATGCCGACGCAGAGCTCGGGAGGCGGGCAATTGGCCGGGCATCAGCCAGGACATTGCCGACACAGTCCTCAATTGCTCTACCTGTCAGAATTTTCAGCCAGCTCAACCCAAAGAAACGTTGCAGCAGCACGAGATTGTAATCGGGATACCGCTCATGGTAATGAGCGACAATGGTCCTTGCTTTTACAGCCAGGAATGGTCTGACTTCGCACAGTCCTACAACTTTCGTCACGTTACCTGCAGTCCCCACTACCCGCAGTCAAATGGGAGGCCGAAAAAGGGGTCCATATTGTAAAGCGGCTGCTGTGCAAAGCTGCAGATTCAGGCTCTGATTTTAACCTGGCGATGCTGGCATACAGGGCAACCCCACTGTCCACGGGATTGTCTCCAGCCCAGATGCTCATGAATCGCACTCTGAGGACCACAGTTCCAGCCATCCACGTTCCCGACCTTGACCACCTCACAATCCTACAGAAAATGCAGCAGTCACGGGCCCAACAGAAAGCCACGTACGATGCCCATGCCATGGATCTGCCCGAGCTGGCCCCAACTGATCATGTTCGCGTACAGTTGCCTGAGGGCGGCTGGTCAAACAAGTGGCTCCAAGATCATCCCTTGTCCGCATGGCTGATGGCTCCCTGCTACGGCGCAACAGGCGAGCACTGCGAAGATTTCCACGCCCGCTACCTGACCAGCGTGCCCCGCCGCCTATGATGCCTCCTCCGGACGTACCCTACTACGAGGCCACCGATCTACCAGCAATCCTGCCGGTCCACGTCCCCACCGCAATGCCAGCGATCCCGCCTCTCCAAGCGCAGCGTGGCTCCGAATCCGCCTCTGCGGCGACCAACAAGAATTCATCGCCCACCACAAAGACTAAATCTATAGACTGAGCTTTTGTACATTTTTGTGACTTCACCAATTGGACCTCTGTAAATATCATTTTGTTTGCCATGTATCTGCACTATCGCACTCTTCCTATGTATATACGTTCCTTGAGACATCTTTCTGTATATAGTCAGGCACATATATATATATATATTTATAAGCATCCACACCTTAGTATTTATTTTTTTTAAAAGGGGGAAAATGTCATAATATCCACGCATGTATATAATGAAGTGCAGACAGGCAATGATTGACACACAGGATGACCAGTAAGCACACAGCACAGTGCAGCCAATCACCAGACAGGACACCACCACTATAAAGCCAGAGGGCACTAGGTTTCCCGCTCTCTCTGGACCCAGCCACTGAGACAGCTAGCACAGTGCAAACACCATGCGGTAGCTAGTAAGTCTGGTCAGGCTAGTACAAGGTCTCCAGTCAGTTTAGTATAGTGTTGACCGACAGTTAAATATGTGTGTTAGTTCTCTCGTTCAATAAAACCGTGTTGGATCTTCTACAGTGTTAGAGGTCTGTTTCTCGCATCGCTGCATCAAGTGCAGTCCACACCGAACCGACCTGCCTAACACATCATTCAACAAGCGTGGATTGTTCACCCACTAATAGGGAATGTGGACTGGGTTTTGACCGCTGTGAGACAGGTTACTTTTACCCGACTGGTGATAAATGTGTTGTTGCAATAGTAATCCTGTTAGTTGCCTTGTCGGGAGTGAATGGAGCCAAACTCACATTTCCACTGTTCAGGTTGATGTTTCAGTGTTTTAAAAAAACTTTCTTCCAGGAAAAACTCAAAACCATGGATGTGATGCTTCCTGTGATTATGATTTTCTCTCTTTTGGTACCATTTTCAAGTTCACAGACCACTTCGTATGTGAGTGACTAATCTTTCATGCTTCTTAAATATGAGCAAGTGCATGTTCATATGTGCAATAATTATAATAATAATCTTTATTGTCACAAGTAGGCTTACATTAACACTGCATGCAGCAACTTAAAGCACCAGGTTTTGTTTGTCACTTCATTTCAAAAATACTGCTCTGACTAAATTTAATTCTGCTCTGGTGGCTGCCCCTAAATATCTTCCAAGGTATTTGAGCAGTGACATACCACAGTGGAATAAAAACAAAATAATTGTAATACAGTAACTTTTGTGAAGCAGGTGAACAGGTGAAATGCAGAGTTTGAGGGCAACAGTAAAGGCAATGATTGGAAAATTTTGATGAAATGCAATCTGGCAAATTGTACGAAGGAAGTAATTACATTATGGTTGAATATGTGAAGGAATTCTCGAAGGAGGATGCTGAGTGTTAATTAGATTATTTATTAAGGTCTAAATGTAGTTGTATCTATGCTCCTACTGATGACAATAATAATAATCGCTTATTGTCACAAGTAGGCTTCAATGAAGTTACTGTGAAAAGCCCCTAGTTGCCACATTCTGGCACCTGTTTGGGGAGGCTGGTACGGGAATTGAACCCGCACTCCTGGCCTTGTTCTGCATTACAAGCCAGCTGTTTAGCCCACTGTGCTAAACCAGCCCCATTGGGCGCATTGGAGAGAATTACAGAATCACTGAATCTTTACAGTGTAGACAGAGGTCATTTGGCCCATCGAGTCTGCACTGGTTCGCTGAAAGAGCATTCTACCTAATCCCACTCTCCTGTCTTATCCCTGTAACCTTGAACCTTATTTCTTTCCAGGTAACAATCCAATTCCCTTTTGAATACCTTGATCAAATCTGTCTCCACCACCCTCTTGAAAGTTCAGTGCAGACTCCAACCATCTTCTGGGTGAAAAAGGTTTTCCTCACACCATTTCTACTCCTTTTGCCCATTATTTTGAAGCTGTGCCTTCTAGTTCTTGATGTATTCTTGAAAGTTATCAGTTTCTCACTATTTGTCCACACCCCTCAGGATCTGGAATAACTCTATCAAGTATTCTCTTAACCTTCTTTTCTGCAAGGAAAACAGATCCGCCGTCTCCAACATATGCACATAGCTACAGTTCTTTATCCCTGGAATTATTCTTCAGAATCTTCTCTGTACTCTCTCTCCAATTTCTTCACATTCTTCCTCAAATATGGTACCAAGAACTGGGTGCAGTACTCCAGATGATGTACAACTAGTGGCTTATACAAATTCACCACACCTCCTTACTCTTGTACACAATCCCCTATTAATTAAACTTAGAATACTATATGCTTTATTAATTGCTTTCTCTACATGCCCTGCCAGCTTCAATGACGTATGTACATATACACCGAGATCCCTCTGTTCCTGCACTTTCTTTCTCCCTTTATTTTATAGTGTCTCTTCATATTCTTCCTGCCAAAATTAATCACGCCACACTTCTCTGCATTGATGTTCATCTGCCACTTGTCTGCCCCATCCACCAATGAGTGTATGTCCTTTTGAAGTTCAAGGTTGTTCATCGCAGCTTTAGAACATTTCCAATCTTTGTATCATCTGCAAATTTTGAAATCATACCCTGCACACCACAGTCCAGGTCATTAATATATGTCAGGAAGAACAAGGGTCCTAACACTGCCCCTAGGGAAATCCACTAAAAACTTTCTCCAATTTGAAAAACAATTATTTATCACTGCTCTCTGCTTCCTGCCACACAGCTATTTCTTATCCAAGAGCCTACTTTCCCTTTTATTCCATGTGCGAGAATTTTGTTCACATGCCTATTCTGTGGTTCTGTACCAAATGCCTTTTGAAAATCCATAATCACCACATAAGCAGCATTGTCCTTTTTGGTTACCACCTCAAAAACTTCAGCAAGTTAGTTAAATATGACTTTCCCTTGATGAATCCATGCTGACTTTCTTTAATTATCCTGCACCTGTATAAGTGACTATTGACTTTGTCCTAGTTTCCAAATGTTTCCCTACCACTGAAGTCAAACTGATTGGTCTGTAATTGCCGACATTATTCTTGCACCCCTTTCTGAACAAGGGTGGAAATTTCACAATTCTCCAGTTTTCTGGCAGCACCCCTGTGGCTAAGGAAGACGGAAAGAATATCACTAGTGTCTGCAATTTACATTCTTACCCCCCTCAGCATCCCTGGATGCATCTCATCCGACCCTGGTGTTTTATCTATTTTAAGATGGCCTATAACGCCCCCTCCTCCTCAGTTATTTTTTTTCTATAAATTTAGAGTACCCAATTATTTTTTGTTCCAATTAAGGGGCAATTTAGCTTGCCCAATCCACCTAACCTGCACATCTTGTGGGGTGAAACCCACGCAGACACGGGGAGAATGTGCTCCTTCTCAATGATTAATTCCTCGAGTGTACTAGTTCCCTCTTCTCCCAACTCGGCCTGGGTAGCATCTTCTTCCTTTGTAAAGACAGATGCAAAGTACTTGTATAATACCTCCGCTATTTCTCCTGCCTCCATGAGCAAGTTCCCTTTTTATCCCTATTCAGCCTGCTCTTTCTTTTACCACCCTTTCTATTATTTATATGCTTATAGAAGACTTTGAGATTTCTCTCACATTAGCTGTCAGTCTCTTTTCATGCTCTCGCCTTACTTTTTGATTAGTTTTTTTACTTCCCCTCTAGTCCCTCTATATTCAGCCTGATTCTCCGTTGTATTTTCTGCTTGACATCTGTGTATGCTCACATCTTCCTTTTCATCTTCACTTCTATCTCTCTCGTCATCCAGGGTGTTCTAGATTTGTATGTCCTACCTTTCCTCTTCAAGGGAATATACCTTGACATTTTCTGCAATACTTTCTCCTTGAAGGGGGTCCGTTTTTCAACCACCATCCTTTCTGCCAACTTTTGATTCCAGCTCACTTGATTCAGATGCATTCTCATCCCATCAAAGCTATCACTCCTCCAATAATTATCCCTACTCTGGATTGTTGCGTGTCCTTTTTGATGGCTAGCCTAAACCTTATGATGCTATGATCACTGTCCCATAAATGCTCTCCTACTGCTCTGAACCACTTGGGCCACCTCATTCCCAGAATCAGGTCCAAAAGTGCCTGCCTTCCCATTGGACCAGAAACATATTGCTGCAGAAAATGATCTTGAACACATTCCAGAAATTCCTCTTGTCCCTTTGCAATATTTCTATCGCAGTTTATATCTGAATATTTGAAGACCCCATTATAATTACTCCATAATTCTTCGTCCTTTCCAAAACGTCAGGCTCTGAGATTCGCTTGTTCCTGCTGCTACAATGATTAAACTAATTGTACTGTGTGTGCATCTCATGCTTCAAATATGTGTTATTATACAAGTATTATACATATTTGTACATGGTGTATATTGTATGGTACATATCTGTTTACATATTGCCTTATGTTGTACCTTACTTTTGGTCTGTCTGAGGACCTCTTAGATAATCTTTAAATGGCCTTTAAAAGGATCTCACAAGCTATTCACGACCATCCATCATTACTTGATTTGAGGTGGTTGCATGAATCTGAAAGGTTTTTCTGATTGGCCAGTCAGTGAATGTGACGTTGTTTCACATCAATCCAAATGAAGCATGAACAATTGCATCTCCATTACCTTGGGATGGATTTTCCACTGCTTGACACCGGTAGTGGGGTTCCCAATCGGGCGGAGAGTCGAGTACGGGCTAAAAACAGAATTTAATCCTACTCCGATGCTCCGGTCCCCCACCATCGTTGGAAGCAGGCTGCACGCCCTGTGCCGGTGGGGCCTTGCAAAACCGCGATTTGCATGGATTTAAATGCAATTAATGGGCTGGATACTTGAGGCTTCACCCCTCCGCGATGCTCCAGCCCTCTCAGGCGAGTGCCATGTGGACGTGAATTGGTGCAAATAGTTACGAGTGGGGCCCAGTGCTATGACCGTTGAGAGGGAGCAAGAAGGTAAGAAATCTCTCCAAACTTTTCGGGCTTTATGCTGCTCCTCCACCAATTACTTAGTGGCAAGCGTATGGACTCAGGATGCTCCCCACGCCGGGATCAGGGTACCCTGGCTGAGACCCCCATTGCTGCCCTATTTCATTTAAACCCACCTCCTAGCTGCAACCTACAGGTTCCTGGCTGCTGAGACTGCTGACTGCTGACAATATCCTGACAATACTCTGAGGGCTTCTGATCAGGCTCCCAGCCTGCTCCTCTGGACACCCTCACACCCCAGCAGTATCATCAAGGGGATGGGCATGGTCATGCTCAATCGCCAGCCCACCAGATGTTGGCACTCCTCAGTTCATTCCTCAGAAGTGCAGGCCCACAGTGAGGAAGCAGGGGATTAGCAGAGCTCACCCCAAACAAAGGACATCGGAATCCTTCCTGGCACATAGCCCCTCTCAGAGTAGAAGGCTCTCCAGTGACACTATTAGCTAGCCCATCCCTGAGGATCACAAACTACTCCAACCCTGCCTGTCCACCACGCTCCTGGTCCCATCCATCCCGCACCTGGCCAGGAAACCTGACCAGCTCCCTGCCACAACCTGTGTGTAAAACGCAGGCTGCACATCAAACCGCAGCTAAGGTCCCAGCAAATGCATACATCCTTCGCTCACCCCCATCTCTAGAACCTGCCCGCACACCAGGATCTTAGCATGGAGATGACTGGCTGCACAATATGACCGCCTCCACTACAAATCCAGTTGCCACTGTGCTGGCGGGTTAACACTTGGCCCACCCAGTGAGGAGACCCACAGTAGATTGCACTGGGAGAAACAAGACGGGGCCACAGAGCCGATCGCTAAACTGGGATGTGGCAGCCACCGGTACTCCGGTTGGCATGAACTGATGGTGAGGATAGAGGCTCCCACATCAAAGGCCGGGAGCTAGTCACTGATGGAGATAGGGGTGTAGTGTGGATGCCAAAATATCAAAGGGGCCGGGAATGGGTGGGGGGAACATGTTGAGGGAGGCGCAGCAGTACAACTCAGGGTAACCATGGGGGGGTGGGGGGGGGGTGTCAGAGAGTCGACCGCAGCAGGGGTCCACGGAGCCCAAGGGGCTGTAGTGCGGGCGGGGGCGTAGGCGCGGGCGTTACGCGAGGCCACATCGAGGGATGCCGCCAGGGCCCGAGCTTCTGTACGTCCCAGAGATTCTTTCTCCAGAAGCCTCTGTTGGATCTGGGAAGAGGCCAAACCTGCCACATACGCATCGCGGACCAGGAGCTCTGTGTGTTCACTCGCTGTTACCGCCGGGCAGTTGCAGTTTCGACCCAGGATCTGCAGGGCGTTATAAAACTCGTCCAGCGATTCCCCTGGAAATTGCCGTCGTGTGGCGAGCTGGTAGCGAGCAAAAACCTGGTTGGCGGGCCGGATGTAGATATCCTTCAGCGCGGCGATGGCACCGGTGAAACCGTCCTCATCCTCGATAAGGGAGTAGACGTCAGGACTCACCCTGGAATAGAGGACCTGCATCTTTTGTTCGTCAGTCGGTGTGCCGGGGGCCGTTCGGAGGTAGCCCTCAAAGCATGCCATCCAGTGTTTGAAGATAGAGGCCGAGTTAGCTGCTTGGGGTGTGATGCGCAGGCACTCCGGGGTGATTCGGAGCTCCATGTTCCCACGTCGTTTCTTCAATTTAAATTCTGCTTAATAAATTGTAGCACCGTCAATATGACGCAAGGCAGGTTCAGGTAATGTCAATTGAAGGCTTTATTAAGCAAAACTTTATCCCCAGCAGCGTGGTTACAGAATGCAGCTGCTGAGGGAAATGGAGGGAAAAACTGGGTTCTTATACCGGCATTTCTGGGTGGAGTCCAGTAGGTGGCAGATCCTATCAGGACCTGGCATCCCTCCACCAATAGCCCGTCGACACGTGGTGTACCGTATTACCCCTAATACATACTACCACAACCATGTAATCTGGTGGCACTGGATAGCCAAGAGAGTCCTCATCTTGCTGACAGTCTCTGTCTCCCCCCCTCCCCCCGAGACATGGAATTTAGACTACAGCTAGTTATGCTCGGTATCTGTTTGGTCGCTGCTGCCATTATGGATGCATGGCAGTGAGAGCACCAGGGTTGGTCCAGGGAGGACGCTGCACAAGAGGAGCCTTGCCCAGAAGAACAGCAGGTGGCCATTGAGGCTCAAGTGCCGACTGTTCAACAGGCGGAGGAAGAGGTGCGAAGGAGACGCCACATGAGGTCACCTGTATACCATTGGTGCCTGTCCTTCGAGGAGCTGCTGGAATGCATGTTCCGCCACCAACTCTGGCTCAGGTGGTAGCATACTTGGCACTGCAGAGGTTTGGAGAGGACACCCACTTCCAGTGGTCGTCAAGGTGACAGTCACACTGAACTTTTATGCCTCTGGCTCATTCTAGGGCTCGAGTGGGGATCTGTCTGGGATCTCGCAAAAGTCCAAGCTCAGGTGCTTCCATGCTGCCATTGATACCCTAAGCACATGGGAATCGGACTACACCACTTTTAACTTGTACCAGGCCCAACAAGATGCCCGGGCAGCAGGATTTGCCACCATTGCTGGCATGTCCCATGTCCAGGGGGCGATCGATGGCACCCATGTCACCCTCCAAGCACTGGATCAACAAGGGGTGTCTTTTGCCAGTAGGAAGGGCTTCTAATCCCTTTGTAGAGTTGGTGTGTGACCACCAGCTGAACATCATGCACGTCTGTGCCTGATATCCAGGAAGTGTGCACAACACATGCATCCTGGTGCACTCCTCGATTCCCGACACCTTCGAGGTGATCTCTCGGGTGAGGGGTTGGCTAGTGGGTGACTAAGGTCATGGGTAAAGCCACCTGTGTGGAGGCCCCAAACTGAGACAGAGAATCGTTGTATCAGCAACCAGGAGTGCCATTGAGCGGTGCATCAGCGTACTCAATAGCACTTCCGATGGCTGGGCCGCTCTGGTGGAGAACCCCAATATAGCCCCCAGAGGGACTCAAACATTATGCTGGCCTGCTTTATCCTGCACAACATAGGGCAGCAGTGGGGCGACATGCTGGAGGAGGAGGAAGAAAGGCAGGCCTCATCTGACAAGGAGAACAAGGATAGTGTCCCGGAGGACCTGAGCATAGAGCTTGAGCTGGCCGGGCAGGACGTCCAACGTGTGATCATGGGGCAACCTCATCACCAACTAGATGTCAGGCTAACTGCAGCTCCACCACACTGCCCACCTCTTTCAACCCCCCCCCCCTTACTTCAACCACCCCCAACCCCACAGAGAATCCATCTTCCTCAGAAATTCCACACCCCTTCCCTCAGTCCTTCCTAAACGTCTCTTTCAGTCCTTCCTCCCCTTCCCTCTTCCCTAGTTCCTCACTCCACTTTCCCCCCAGCTTTTCACTCCTCTCCTGCACCACAGCTCCCTCTTCCTCCTCCGAGGGTCCTACCAGCATCACCACAGGGCGTTGGCCCTGGGATGGCAGTATCAGCATGCCTTGCCTGCAGGGCGAATAAAGATGAGGACTCACTGTGTGATGAG
This sequence comes from Scyliorhinus torazame, assembly GCF_047496885.1. Classification (NCBI taxonomy): domain Eukaryota; kingdom Metazoa; phylum Chordata; class Chondrichthyes; order Carcharhiniformes; family Scyliorhinidae; genus Scyliorhinus; species Scyliorhinus torazame. Next base: position 164,953,041 of record NC_092710.1, read on the forward strand.
TTCTCCTGCTCCTCATTGTCCGACAAAGTCTAACTCCTGACTTTAAGATGATAAACCACTGTCTGCTCGGGTGATCCCAGTATGTAGGTTGGCGATTCCTTCCCATGGGCTCAGATTTCTTGGGTGGGGGGTGGGAGGGGAGAGGGTGGAATTGCGGGAGAAGGTGAACAGTTCGGGCTCCTGTCACTGGGGATGCTGTCATACAAGGTGGGCTCACACTGTTGCCTCTATGCCCTGCCACTTCATGGCGAACATGTGGGATGCTCATTTACCCGCCATGTTCCGCCATACCCCACCCTCGCCCTGTGCCCTGTGACTGGGATCTCCTGTTCTGTGCTTCAGCCATGAATTGCACAGTGTGTGCCAAACCGTGCTCACCCTGACATATGGCCCTGATGTCTTGTCCCAGACCATCCACCATGGCCGCCACCCTTTCAGTGTTGGCCTGGGTGCTCCTGTGCTTGAAGGCAGCTGGACTCCTCCATCTGGACTTGCAGGTGCTGTTCCACCTGTGGCGTGGAACACTGAATTGCATCCCGCAAGGAGATCGTTAAACTGGTGCAATTCAGCTTTGGCGAGACAATATAGTCTCCCAAATGGAGAATCCTGCCCTGAGTGTTGACGCCGGGTCTGAATTGGGAATGTTTCATGGCTCCATCGGGGGAGCCAGTCCCGGAGCTGTTCAGGACATGCTAATGGACCAGCACAATGCCCACATGAAACTAATGCAATTCCAACGCAGGCGTTAGATTCGTTAGGACCGGAATTGGAACTGGCGAGTTTGACAAGCTGGAGCTGCGTATAAGCACTTCACACCGCACACACTCTCACTCCAGCCAGGCCAGGAAGCTGCCACCTAGGAGACTTGCCCCGAGGTTCGCAGATGCGGACCTGGAGACTTTGCTGGATGTTGTGGAGGAGAGGCGGGACACCCTCGTCCCCAGGGTGGGCAGGAGGCCACCATCCATGGAGGTTTGGGCCCAGGCTGAGATGGCAAAGGCGGGGAGTGCTGTGGACCCCACTGTGAGGGCCGCCCTGCAATATAGGAAGAAGATGAATGACTGGTTAGGACGGACCAGGTGAGTCACCATCTCTTTGCCTCTGGCATTACCAACTGCCTGATGATGTAGGCTTGAGATCTCAATGCCCTGAATCGTGGCACACGACATTTCTGGATTCGGGAGGTGCCGACTCTGCCCCCTGCAAAACATGTAGACGTCAGGGTGACTGAGGCCGTTTGCAACGTGATGGACAATGACCTAACTGCCCGAGACAAGGTAGGCATCGGGCCTGTGCTAGGACCCTACTTTTGGACGACCCTGAATTGAACTTTCTGGCTGTGTCATGGGTGGTCCCTATTCATATCGCTGTGCGGGTCAACGGGTACTTAATCCAAATGGAGTTGGTACTGCCATCGCAGTGGTGCCGCAGCTTGGTGATCGACTGACACCATATTCTCCAGATGGAGACAGGGGCTTACAAAAGATTCTGCAAAAGATTCCCGAAAGTTTTGGGCTCGGCCTTGGGAAAATTAACGGAGCACTGGCGGGAGCTCAAGTGGATCCACAAGTCCAGCCCTGTGTTTTACGTGCTCAACCGGAGCCTTATGCTATTGTTGGTAAAGTTGAGGCCGATCTGCAGCGATTGGAGAGCCTCAGTATAATTCAACCAGTTTGTTTCGCCAACTGGGCGGTGCCGGTGGTTCCAGTGATTAAGCTGGATTGGACACTCCACCTACGTAGTGATTACAAGTTAACCATCACATTGAGACCGATACCCACTCCCTAGAATTGAAGAACTCCATGTCTCGCTGGCATGTGGTTCTACATTTACCAAGTTAGATGTGAGCAATGTTTATTTACAGCTTAAATTGCACAAGGTCTTGAGAAAATATGTTACTATCAATACTCATAAAGGATTGAACGAGTACAGCTAGCTTCCATTTGGCGTACCCTCGCCATGCGCCATGTTTCAATACACCATGAAAGGGATATTATGTGGTCTCTAACGTGTTGCCGTCTATCTTGATGATGTGTTGATCACGGGGCCCACAGAGACTGGGCACCTGCAAAACCTTGAAGCGGTATTGCAGAGATTTTCGGAATACGGCATCGACCTGCGTAAGGCTAAGTACATTTTCAATGCTAAAGGTGTATCTGGGCTATCAGGTCGACCGGGATGGCCTGCACCCAGTCAGCGATAAAGTACAGGCAATCAAGATGGCTCCCACACCACATGACGCTACAGAGCTTCGCTCCTTCGTAGTTCTGATCAATTATTACATACGTATTACTCTGAATTTAACAATGATCCTGGTCCCCCTTCAATTTCTTCTACAGACCTGGATTTGGGGCGATGAACAAGAGGCTGCTTTCCGGTTGCTGAGGCGGACATTGGTGTCATCAAGAGTACTGACCCACTTTGATGCAACTAGGCTTCTGTATCTGATGTGCGACACATCACCGTACAACATCGGTGGCGTCCTCTCCCATCAGATGGGTGACGGCCAGGACTGTCCGATAATATTTTGCCTCCAGGACGTTGATGGCTGCGGAGCATAACTATGCGCACATAGAGAAAGAGGGTCTGGCTGTCATGTTCGGAGTTAGTGTTTTTAATAGTACATTTATGGCTGCCATTTTTTCATGATTACTGATCATAAGCCACTGTTTTGCCTGTTTTGCGAAGATAAGGCAGTGCCACCGAATGTGTCAGCCCAGATCCAGAGGTGGGCTCCGCTTTTGGCTGCATACAAGTATTCCTTTGAATACCGCCTGGGAACGCTCATAGCAAATGCGGGCGAGTTGTGTCGTCTTCCCCTTCCAATGGTTTTGGTGGATCTGCTTACAGCCAATAAAATTGGTGCAGTCCTAAATTTGATGGACCGTCTGCCCGTGACAGCTGCCTGCATCCGCGAGTGGGCGCAGTACGACCCAGTGCTGGCTAAGGTGCGACATTTTGTTTTGTGCGGTACACCATGCAACAGCTTCCAGTGGAATTAAAGGCTTTTTCTCACAAGATGTTAGAGCTGGCCGTCGAGGATGACATCCTCTTGTGGAGCACAATGGTTGTCGTACCTGCGAAAGAGTTCTGGAAGATCTTCACGCGGCACATCTGGATGTCTTCAAGATGAAAATGCTGACCAGGAGTTATGTCTGGTTGCCGGGAATTGACAGGTTGAGCGGGTAGCCCAGAGCTACCTTGTTTGTGAAGAACATCAAAAGCTTTCGGCACCGGCGCCTCTGCACTCGTGAGGATTGGCCCGGGCGTCCCTGGGCTTGCGTTCATGTGGATTTCACTGGATCGTTTCTAGGATCCATGTTCCTCATCTTGGTGGATGCGCACTTGAAGTGGCAGGAGGTCCACCTCCCACACAACACAACCATTGAATGATTGTGCACTTTGTTAGCAGAATGGTTAGCACTGTTGCTTCACAGCGCCAGGGTCCCAGGTTCGATTCCCAGCTTGGGTCACTGTTGGTGTGGAATCTGCACGTTCTCCCCATGTCTGAGTGGATTTCCTCTGGGGGCTCAGGTTTCCTACCACAAGTCCTGAGAGACGTGCTTGTTAGGTGATTTGGACATTCTGAATTCTCCCTCTACAAAACCAACAGGCGCCAGAATGTGGCGACTAGAGGATTTTCATTGCCACGTTAAATGTAAGTCTACTTGTGACAATAATAAAGATTGTTATTATTTGGCAAACACGGAGGTGATGAGGTTCTCCCATGTGCGGCAGCCCAGGCGCACACATTGCGCAGCCTCCTGTGTCTTCCCAGACCCCATGCCTTGTCCACCCTGGCGTGGTGACATGCATGCAGACAGGGCCCACTGATAGGGCAGGGCGAGAGGGGTTGGGCACCTGTTAAGATGGTAGCTGTAGTGTGCTGTGGGTCCTTGGTGTGGCACATGGCTGTGACAACCAGTCCAGGGGCAGGATGGATGGCAGTAGGAGCGCAGTAGGCAGGCAGGGCTTGGAAACAGCTGTTGGTTCTGCGGTGTGGGCTAGCCGATGGTGTTACTGGTTGGGCCTCTGTCCTGAGAGAGGCAGTGTGTCAGGGAGGGTGCCAAGGCCATGATGCATATGCCCTCTGTTTCGGATGCACTCTGCACCTTCCCTGCTCCCTCTGCAGTTGGACAGCGCTTCTGATGGGTGCACTGAGGGGTGCCACTGGTTGCACTTGACCATGCCCATCCCACTGATGGGTCAGCTGTGATGGGCATGGACTAGGGAGCACCAAAATGACTGGTGGCACTCTGCATATTTAAAGGACATAGTGGCAGTCAGCGGAGTGCGCAGCCAGGGGCCTGAAACCTGTACACAATAGCTGCCTTGCAGATTGTGATAATGGCTGTCCATGCTCGGCCACTCCGATCCCAGGAGTTACACCCGAACCCACGGTCTGTCTCCGAGTCGATCCCCGCTACTCCCCCGGCTCTGGTAGATGCCCCCCAGCCAGCGGCACAACTGTCAGCACACTTGAAAATTTGGAAACTTTACTTACCTTCTCTGTCTCCCTCAACAGCCACGACGCCCTGTCCCCCTTTTTAAATACCTGTTGTAAACCACGCCTGTGTCACTTCCGCCAGGGGCGAAGCATTGCGGAGGCCTGGAGAATACCGGGCCGAACTCGGTAATGATATGTTAATGCATGCAAATACCGGTTGTGCTTGCTGACATTGGCGTGGAGCATGGAGCGTGGAGCGCAGAGTGCGTTGTCATCACCAGCGAGGCCCCAGCGCATGGCGGACGGTTCGGCGCCCGGTGCCAACCTCGATTTTCGGCGACCCTTGATTCCCCGTCCATCGTGATCCGAGTTTCCGGTGTCACCGGGTGGAGAATCGCGCCTTGCAAATGGAGAATCCAACCCCTTGTGTTTTTAAGCATAGGAAAATGTCAGTCCTTTGAAAATTAAATCCTTTATAAATTGATGGTCGTATGTCTTATTTGTAGGTCACAGAGTGTCCATCGAAAACAAATGAAGCAGAAATGAATGGCAAAAATGGTAAGAAACAAAATAAATCTGCACTCGATGTTATCCAGTGATTAAAGTACTGTGGTAAAATCTGAACTAATTCCATTTTACAACAACATATTCAGTATCTTATAAACAGATCAACACAAATGAATAATTATGATGTTGCTTATTGCATTTCCCCTGGGTTTCCACAGGCTTTCTGTTGAATGTTTAGAAGGTTGTCAGGATAATGTACATGGAAATCCAACTCTGTAGATTGTAGATTATGATCCAGAACCTAGCATAATACTGAAAGTTGATATTAATCTGGCACTCCATTGACTTTAATAATTAAATAGCCCATGGGCCAAATGGCCTCCTTCTGTGTTGTAAGCATTCTTTGATTCTATTAATATATTTACAGAACGGATAATCTTGAAGAAAATGAGGTAAAGCTGACTCAATGGAATATAGTCTATGCTTTTGCAATTCTAACATAGATGGAAGGAGTATAAGAGGCTGAGAGCTATGAGGAAGTATTGGGCTTTTCCCTAGTACATATACGGAAGCCTTTATTAAATTTGTTAATTTGTTTCCAAGTGAATTAGCTGGATATCTACAATCTGTATTCCAGACAAGGGTACATTCAGCTAGCCCTGTCAAATGATATATTTTGTGAGTTAGCAATGTATTTGCAATGGCAACACAAACATTGGACATTAACAGATGGCAGAGGGATCATTGGACATCAAGCCGGAGATGTTCTTAAAATGACACGTCCAGGGATGGGGGTTAGCTCAATTAATCAAATAAAATAAGATCATTGCATCTTTTGTCAAACTACATTGCTGCCACTGGAATATTGGAAGGAGTCAATTTTGAGGTGATGGATGGAATGCCAATCAAGCAGATTGGCACTGAGCTCCTTATGGTCATGATTTTCCCACTGCATTGTGCCTGGCTCCAATCTCGTTACGCTGAGTGCATGGTGGGACAGGGCAAAAATGGCTCATTTAAATATGTGCAGCCCGTTTGAGGCCGCTCCAGCCAGGCCTCATGCCGGGAGGAATTAGTTCTGGTCTCCAAAAATGTGATGGCCGCACCGGGGGGCTCAGAGGCCATTGAGCCTCCCGGTAGTCGGGGATTGGGCAGGGTAGTGCCCTTGCAGTGCGCCTGGCACCCTGGCAATGCCAATCTGGAACCCTGGCAGCACCAACCTGATACCCTGCCAGTGCCGACCTGGAAATCAGGTTGGCACTGCTAGGGTGACACAATGCCTGAGTGCCAGGTTGGCACTGCAAAGGGGCTGGGCCTGGGGGGGGGCATGCCACAAAAGGGGGTGAGCGGGTTATGAAGCATACAAGGTGAGGGGGGCCTGAAAAGGTGGGCCGTAGATGGAGAGTGGCCTTCAGCAAGCCCATTCTCACTTGGGTGTGATGCCGGGTCAACCTCATGGCTGAATGGTGTGGATGGGGTTCACGCGGACCTTTAATGATGGGCGGAGTGTGCCCCTTCGGGGTCGAGGGTTTGGGGTATTGCCTATGTCTGCTGGGGGTGGGGCAGGGGGTGGGGGTATGGGGTGTGGTGGTCCCTCAACCTCACTTTGCGATCTGGACATCCTTTAGAAATGGCATCCAAGAGTTTGGAGAGGGTATGGAGGAGGGGTTCTGGTGTGAGGTGCTCCGGAGGGTGAAAGCCTCCACCTCGTGTGCGAGGTTGGGGCTGATACAGCTGAAGGTGGTGTATAGAGCGCACCTTACAAGGGCGAGGATGAACTGGCTCTTTGAAGGGGTAGAAGATGTGTGTGAACATTGCGGGGGGCGGGGGCCCTGCAAATCACATTCATATGTTTTGATCCTACCAAAGCTGGAGGATTACTGGAAGGAGGTTTTTAGGGTAATTTCTAAAGTGGTGCACGTGAAACTGGACCCGGGCCCTCGAGAGGCAATATTCGAGGTGTCGGACCAGATGGGGTTGGAAACGGGCGCGGAGGCCTTCGCCTCGTTGATCGCCCAAAGGCGGATCCTGTTAGGGTGGAGATCAACCTCCGCACCCTGTGCCCTGGCATGACGGGGGGACCTGCTGGAATTCTTGATGCTTGAAAAGGTCAAATTTGAACTGAAGGGAAGGATAGAGGGGTTCTACAATTCATGGACGCTCTTCATTGTGCGCTTTTGAGAATTGGATCACACCGAACATTAGTTGGGGAGGTTGGTTGGGAGGGTTGGGGGGAGGGGGTCTGTATGTGTTAATGGTGACTATGGGTGATTCCTGATTCCTTTTTGTCATTTATTTATGTTAACGTGTGGGCTAATGTTTAGGGTTTGGTGGGGGGATGGGATCGTTGTTATTGATATGGAGATTGACATTGCATTCGTTACTGATTATTGTTTATTGTTGGGTGTAAATTTAGGAGAAAATGTGAAAAAGGAGGAGAATAAAAAATATTGTTAAAAGAAGAAAGAAATGGTATCCTGTTTTCCAAAGAGCGGTTTTGCCTTTAGTTCCCCATTACAGAAACAAATTATTAATTGTAGAATTTTCCAGTGAGAAACACCCCAGCTTCAAAAAAATGAGGAAGTGCGGGTAATGCCGGTCTGGATTGCGGCCAAACACCCGGTGGAAATCATCCCGCAAACCCCACCCAAAATAACAATTAAGGCATGATTCTCCAGCCTCTTTGCGCTCTCGCTCAAGCAAAACGAGGCCGGTGAATAACAGGAGAGGCCAAAAGCGAGAACCGCGCTAGGCGCCAAACAGTTTGTGATGCAACTGGTCCGCTCCCATAGGTGAAATCAGGATCTCACTGTACCACGGTGACAAACCAATTATCACCACTTAAGCTCCATTCCCAAACAATTAACAGGAGCCACCCCTTATCCAACGGCCTCCTGTCATTCAGCAGTTTCACCAGCAACGGGTCACGTTGCCGCCGATTAGTACTCCTTTTGAAAAATGTGAACCTGGTGGAAGGGCTTCAGTGGGGAGCCGAGGAGGTGAGTAGCCATCTTTGCTCACGGGCAAAGAACCCAGGAGCGCTGAGTTTGCCATCCCAGTGCACGGTAGAGGGTAAGGACCCTCGGCTGGGGGTGGGGGACCCTTCGTAGGGGTGGGCTGCCATGGGAGGTTGGGGGGCGGCGCTGGGGAGCAACCGCTCACACCACCACCATGCCAACCCCTGGATCATGTGTACCCATTCCGGGGGCAATCCTTTGTCCCTGCAGGTCTGCCACAATGACCACCCATTACCTCCACCGACTGCTGAGGTCTCTGGCTGCGCGGCTGAAGGCTATTGCTAATAGGGAATTGGTACTCATGGTTAAGTGAGCACTTCACATATGCCAAGTGGATTCCGGTGGGTGGGTGGGCCATGTAGCAAGAGGGAGTCATTGCCAAGCATCCCAATCAAACCGGGATGCCTGGACACTGTGCTTGATCACTGCAGGAGGCAACACCACACACGCAGCAGTCAGCATCCGAACACCCAGGGGATGGGACACAGCTCCAGGGACCTGTCAATGGCCGGAGGGTGGGTGAGCGCCATGGGGAAGGGGGGGGGAGGAAGCGATGCCTGGAGAGATGGGCAAAGGGTCCGAGGTCAGCCCGCATGGGGAAGAAAGTGACAGAGGCATCATAATGGTTGTGCAAAAAGGTGTATCATGTGTTGTAAAGTACCCCACTCCTGATAATGCCACCCCCCCAATGTCCACCCCATTCTTAGCCCCCCAACCACTTCCCCCTGCCCCGGTGCCCTCAGTGATCCTTGATGTGCTTGGCCCTCCTAGTTCTACCACGACGTCTAGGTGTTTCCCCAGGATGCACATCTGAGGTGGAGGCAGTCAGCTGCTTAACTCGTCCCGTTACCTTTGATGCACCTAGCTAGTGTCCTCGGCGCACTGGTCATGCACAGCCATGCCACCCTGTCCCATGTGCTGACCTCGAGACGCAGCCTCATCAGAGGGGTGAAACGTGGGGAGCTGGTGGCCACAGTCGCCACTCCATGAGATGGGATCGGGTTGTCCCTCAGCGCCTCCTCTTCCTAGTCGGTGCCCATGGGGCCCTGGGGTTCAACCTGCGATGGAGGGGCTGCTGGTTCGAGCCCCGGCTGCTCCTGCATCATCTGGCACTGCCAGCTCTGGCAGTTCCCCATAGTCGGCACCATCGTCTCGATGCCCTCGGCGATGCTCCTAAGTAACTGGGAAATGTTCTGCAGTGCCTCGGCAATGCCCACCTGTGACTGGGACATGTCCCGCAGAACCTAATTAAGGTCGGCCTAGTACAGGGTGACATCCCCCAGGGAGTCGGCCATTTTGTCGAGACCCTCAGCCATGGCCGTCACCGACTCTGGGGCACCTTCACCCATGGTGCCGATGTCGTGCACCAGGCTCTCCACCGCAGTGTTGGCCTCAGTGCCTCGCATTGCCGGCGCTATCTTCTGCACCTTTGGCCTCTGGGACTCCTCCAATCGGCTATGGATCTGCTGTAGTGACATTGACATCTCCCCCTGAATGGGCCAGCTGCTCCCTATTGTCTCGATAATCTCTGAGTACCTCGGTACCACAGGCTCAGCATCAGGCTGGGACCAAGCTGTGTCCTGGGATCCAGCAGCCCTCCGACTGCTGTCTCCCCTGGGGTTTCCTGTCTCCACCTGATGTGCAGCATTAGCAGTGTTGCCCTCACCAGATTGTGCCCCCGAAGCCTGACCACTAACATTTCCTACCGAGGTGTGTGTATCTCTGCTGGTGGAGGGTGGGAATGACAGCTATGCAACGACTATAACAGTTGCATCCTCGGAACTTCCCTTGAGGTGTTCTCCCCGGAGTCTGGAGAGGGGGGGGGGGTGCCCAGGATGGGCTGGTGCCATCGGCTGGAGAACCTGTGGCAGAATGGACATGTGGGGCGGGGTTCTTCCCTACCCGGCAAGGCGGGCAGTCCTGGCGCCGAGGAGTGGTATGAACCACTCCAGCGTCAGGCCGCCCGGAAGGTGCTGAATCCTCCGCACCTTCAGGGGCTAGGCTGGCAGTGGCGGGGATGGCGCTGCGCCAACCGGCGTGGAATGCCCTCCGCCAGCCGGCGCGAGTTGGCGCATGCGCAGGGTGGTCCGTCTCCGCACCTGCCATGGCGGAGGTCCACAGCAGCTGGTGCGGAGGGAAAGAGTGCCCCCATGGCACAGGCCTGCCCTCAGATCGGTGGGCCCCGATCGCGGGACAGGCCACCATGGGGGCACCCCCCGGGACCAGATCCCCCCCCCCCCCAGAGGCCGCCCGCATAGCCAGGTCCCGCCCGTAAGTACCAGGTCTAACTTACGCCGGCGGGACTGGCCTAAAACGGGCGGCCGCTCGGCCCATCACGGGCCGGAGAATCGCCGGGGGGGGGGGGGGTGGCGCTGCCAGCGGCTGCCGACCGGCGCAGAGCGATTCCCGCCCTCGTCAAAATCCTGCACTGGAGAACTCGGCAGCCGGCGGGGGTGGGATTCACGCCACCCCCCCGCCGATTCTCTGGCCCGGCAGGGGTCGGAGAATCCCGCCCGTGGTAGGGATGGGTCAGTCAGTAAGTCAATACCAACACATGTTTGACAGGATCTCCAGGTGGAACCCCTTGGTTCCTCTCCTCTGCATCGTCCGCCAGCCTCTGCATTGGTGGCAGCCCTGTCCTCGGTCACACCGGTCACCTCCAGAACCCGCTCCTTAAAGGAGGTAAGGATTCTGGGGCTGAATTCTCTATCCCGCCCCGCCACATTTCTGCCCCGACCGGCCGGCGGGAGTCTCCGTAACACCGGCCGGTCAATGGGGTTTCCCATTGTGGGGCAGCCACACACCGTCGGGAAACCCCCCCGGCGCCGGCAAAACGGAGACTCCCGCCGGCGGAGAATGACGCCCCTGATCATGACGCAGTGGAGGGAGTCTCTTCTGCCTCCGCCACGGTCTCCACCATGGCGGAGGCAGAAGAGACTCCCTCCACTGCGCATGCGTGGGAAGCTATCAGCGGCCGCTGACGCTCCCGCGCATGCGCCGCCCGGAGATGTCATTTCCGCGCCAGCTGGCGGGGCACCAAAGGCCTTTTCCGCCAGCTGGCTGGGCGGAAATTCATCCGGCGCCGACCTAGCCCCTCAAGGTTGGGGCTCGGCCCCCAAAGATGCGGAGCATTCCGCACCTTTGGGGTGGCGCGATGCCCGTCTGATTTGCGCCGTTTTGGGCGCCAGTCGGCGGACATCGCGCCGTTTCCGGAGAATTTCGCCCCTGGTATCTGTGTTGTGGGGCTTCTTCAGACTTAATTGCCTTGGTTAAATATCTGGGGGGCGATTCTCCAAGCCCCGCGCTGGGCCGGAGAATCGCTGCAACCGAGCCACGACGCCCCGATGGCGGCACGCAATTCTCCGAGGTGTGGAGAATTGGCGCCATTTGCGCCGGTGCGTTTGGCGCGCCGCTGGCCGCGGGCCGCTGGAATTTGGCTGGGCCGCCGATTCTCCGGCCCGAATGGGCCGACCGGCTGCGCCGATACGACAGAGTCCCCCCGGAGCCGTTCCCCTGGTTGCTGCCAGCAGGAACTCTGCGAGAATGGCCGGGGGACGGCCTGTGGGTTGTGGAGGGGGCTCCTTCACCGGGGGGGGGGGGGGTGGGGGGGAATCTCCGATGGGGTCTGGCCCGCGATCGGGGCCCACCGATCGGCGGGCTGGCCTCTCCCCCCCCGGGCCTACTTTCTGGTGCGGCCGACCCCTGAACTCCGACCCCATGTTGGGTCGGGGCCGGCACGCGTAAGAAGTCTCCCGCGTATGCACAGGTTGGCGTTCACGACGGCGCGAACACTTGGGCCCAATATTGGAGAATCGCCCCCCTGGAATTCTAACTTGTTGATTTGTGTACTTTCATATTTCAGAATTTCAAAGAAAGCAATGCAACATTAAGATTAAGGAATTTCCATGTCCAGGACTTTCACAGAGTTCGACCATTACTGTTTGTCAGGATCGTGCAAATGGTAGGTTATATTTACTGCTTTACATAAGCAAAAGTTATTGTGATAATAACACTTTCCTTTACTCCATAATTCTTTGCTATGTGTAAGATACCGTCTTGAGGTGATAAATTTGAACAACTCAAACTAAACTCTGATTGGGTACTTCAAAAGTCATATCTGGCAAATTAGGTTGTAATCAATATTAAAAGCTGCAGCATTTTGCAGTTACAGCAATTAAAAAAAGATAAATCTGACCAAGTTGGGAGGTCTAGACTGATATCAAAGCCTAAACATACATTCAGCAACTCCACCCTTCGTTCCTGATGTGGTACTACAATCTATATGCCTACTCACTCAAATATCACAACATTCAGACACTCGGATGTAGGCAGCACAGGGGATCTGCAGCTGGTGACCTCTATGCGGTGCACCCGGCCATGGCGGGCAATATGTGTGTTGGCATGCAGTGCAGGATGGGGTGCAAGGGGGCTGCTATCGGGCAGGGTTCAGTCACAAATGGGTGTGGGGTGGGATGGTTGTTGGGAGTGTGTGGGTCTAGAGTGGTGCCAGCAGCACGGGGGTGGTGGCTCATCATGTCTGGCCTGAGGGGCTGCCCAACCTCACCCATCGCTCCCAGCCTGGTGGGGCCGCATTGGATGGGTGGGGGGGGGGTTGTGGGAGGGACACGGGGGTGGACACAGAAGCTCATTTCAGAATCATTACTTTCCAAATTAGAAGCCTTGTCAGGAGCAGGCCAAGCCTTCACCCCACTCTGCATCCCTCCCTCACACTGTTCCTCCAATTCCACCCCTATGACAGGAAATTCATGCACAATTTAGAGGCCCAGAATGTCTGGGTCCCCTTGTGTTTGCGGTTGTTGCATCACAGGCCATTTATACCAATATGGCCAATATGATTTCTCAAATTGTTTGCCCCACTTCTGTTGAAAATACTACTGCCTCCCTTTAAGTAGTTGCAGTCTCCAAACTGTGAACTCTTCATTGGATTCTGTGAACAGAGCTGGTTTGGAATAATAGTCAACTTGATTGTTATCTCACTTTTGAAAGTTAAGTAAGTGAAGTAAATCAGTAAAATAATTTATAACTTGTAGTTTCACAAAAACACAGGTGTCTTGGAGCCCCGATTAATGTTTACAATGTTTTTGACATTCTGCTAGTAACTGCATGAGTGTTGTTTTCTTCCATCAGATAACTGCAGTCGACAGACTGACCAATACTTCGGGGCAGTAGAGTCAGGAAAGAAGGCAAGCAGAAATTGCTCAAATAATCAGAAGGGAACTTTGAAGAAAAAGTGCAACACAGATGGAACATACGGTCCAATAGAAGATTTTTGTTTATTGCCTGAACTCAGCAACTTGCTAGAGGTACTATACATTGTATTTCATTCCATTCTTCCTCTGGCAAGCAATATTTCAGAATTTATCTTGATTTAGCTATCTTTTTCCTTTTTAAAAGTATTTCCACATTACAACAAAGGTCAATATTTCTGTTTCAGCCTTTTTATTTAGGCTGGAAATTTGCCTCAAATTGAGCCATAAATTTGCCTCAAAGCCATGAGATTATGGGCTGCATTCTCCGTTCTGGAGATAAGTGCTGACGCCAGGACTCAATCGGTGCTGTTCTACGATCTCGATAGCGGTGCGGGTGCTGGAGCAATTCAGGACATGCAAATGGGCCAGCTTTGGCACCATGTGGATCTAGTGCAATTCCAACTGACGCCGCCGTCGGATTTGCTGCTGTTGGGCTTGGCATTCAAGAGCCTGATAAGCTGGAGCTGCATATAAGCACTCCACTCCCCACACTCTCATTCCAGCCAAGAAGATGGCCCCACAAAGAGCGGCTCTGAGGTTTGCCAACGCAGAGCTCGAGACACTTCTGGATGCCATGGAGGAGAGGCGGGACTCCTTGGGCGAAATTCTCCCCCAACGGCGCGATGTCCGCCGACTGGTGCCAAAGACGGCGCCAATCAGACGGGCATCGCGCCGGCCCAAAGGTGTGGAATGCACCGCATCTTTGGCGGCCTAGCCCCAACATTGAGGGGCTAGGCCGACGCCGGAGGGATTTCCGCCCCGCCAGCTGGCGGAAATGGTGTTTGTTTCCCCGCCAGCTGGCGCAGAAATGCGGCGCATGCGCGGGAGCGTCAGCGGCCGCTGAAAGTTTCCCGCGCATGCGCAGTGGGGAGAGTTTCTTCCGCCTCCGCCATGGTGGAGGCCGTAGCAGAGGCGGAAAGGAAAGAGTGCCCCCACGGCACAGGCCCGCCCGCGGATCGGTGGGCCCCGATCGCGGGCCAGGCCACCGTGGGGGCACCCCCCGGGATCAGATCGCCCCGCGCCCCCCCCCCAGGACCCCGGAGCCTGCCCACGCCGCCTGGTCCCGCCGGTAAATACCAGGTTTGATTTACGCCGGCGGGACAGGCAATTTCTGGGCGGGACTTCGGCCCATCCGGGCCGGAGAATTGAACGGGGGGTCGCGCCAACCGGGGCGGCCCGATTCCCGCCCCCACCCAATCTCCGGTACCGGAGACTTCGGCGGGGGCGGGGGCGGGATTCACGGCGGCCAATGGCCATTCTCCGACCCGGCGGGGGGTCGGAGAATGGCGCCCCTTGTTCCTTGGACTGCGATGGAGTTGCCACCCACAAATGTCAACCGGGGCTGGACAGAGGTGGCAGAGGCCATGAACGCGATGGATCGCACTGCGGGGACAGGGCAGGTGCAAAAGAAGCTGCCTGGTCTCCTCAGGGTGGCCCGGGTTGAGTCATCACCCCCATGTCCCTGGCACCAGCCCCGAGACCCTCGCACAACGCCCCCCACCCATCCCAATGCGGCCCCACCAGGCTGGGAGCAATAACTGAGGTTGGGCAGCCCTTCAGACCAGACATGATGAGCCACCACTCCCGTGTTGCTGGCAGATAGGTCTCAGGATTCTGGAAAGGGCGGTCCCATCAGGGGCTGGTTTAGCACAGGGCTAAATAGCTGGCTTTTAAAGCAGACCAAGGCAGGCCAGCAGTGTGGGTTCAATTCCCAGACCAGGCGCTGGAATGTGGCGACTAGGGGCTTTTGCACAGTAACTTCATTTGAAGCCAACTTGTGACAATACGCAATTTTCATTTTTTTCATTTCATGTTGGAGATGTAGTTGCAGAGCCGGGGACTACATGAGGGGGCGTCAGGAACCATCCAGCACTTGCAGGTAGAGTTTGAGGCGTCTAACCGCCTGCAGGAGCAGGAGGCAGTGTTGCCCATGCATACCATGCAGGCCAACACTGGACAGGTGGCGTTTACGGTGGAAGCTTGGGTACGAAGGTATCGGAAAAGGGTCAATATGTCGAATTGATGCGCATTATGCATGTCTGTGCCTGATACCTGGGCAGTGTACATGACTCATTCACCCTCTCACCTCCCACACCACCAAACCACCTGCATGCACACCCCCTCCGTTATCCATACCTGTGGCGCTACGAGCGGGGGGCACTGCGTTTGCAGTGACAGCGGGTCTAGTCCATGGGATGGAGGATGATGACAACCCGCTCTGCGATGAGCTCCGTGCTCCACATCGTATGACAATGTCTGACTCATGCCCACAGTAGCACCTTCCGTCTGGGTGATCCCTACATGCGAGCTGGCCAGTCCATCACACAGTCCCGTCGAGTCCCTGGGGTGGGGGTTCTGGGGATGATCGCGGTGGTGAGGGAGTGGGGGTGGGGAACACGGTTCTCCCACAGGGCCTTCACTCATTCCCCCACTCCCACTGGCCAGCACTGACTGCCCCACCCCCACACCCATCGCACAAGGCACCAAGGCAGATTTGAACGGTGTGAGCAAGTGTTCATTGTGAACAAATATATACAGTCTCTGCCCCAGCCCCTATAACTCATTTGTGCCCTGCACCCGTGCCAACTTAACTGATGTCTAATCTTCTGGCCTTACAGACACTACCACCATGCCGAGATGGTTCCCCAGACGGTACAGCAGGAGTGGAGGCAGCTCGCTGCGACTCCTGCCCTGTGACAAGGGTCCCCTTTGGCGCACGTCTCCTGGGGTAACCCGGCCTGAATGGGCCTGGCTGCTGCCTGGGCGTCCCGGGTGGTGCAGTGCTGCCCTGTTCTGCCCACCAGATGCACCAGGGACAGGAGGTGGAGTCCGCGGTGCTGCGCTGTTCCGACACCTCCCCTGCGGGGGTCACCAGCACCTCCTCCTCCTTTGGGTTTCCCGATGGCCCCCGGGCTACTCCATGGGATGGGGGGGTGACCGAAGCCATCCCCTGAGGCCCCCCCCACGCTACTTGGCGCTGCCTGTCCTGGAAGCCCGCTCTAGTCTTGACAAAAGTCTGCACACTTGCGGCCATGTAGCACAGGGAGTGGCTCATCTCCGTTTGGGACTGTGCCAGCACACTGAGGGTCTGTGCCACATCAGCCAGTGACTGGGCCACATCCCTCTGGGTATGGGCGACATCCCTCTGGGTGTGGGGCCACGTCCTTCTGAGTCTGTGCCACACCGACCAGCTGAGAGCATCAATGCCGCTGATGCATGACCGACACCACCCCCTGCTCCTGCACGTGGATGGACTCCTCCACCTGCGCCCACAGGTGCTGGAAGCCCGTCGTCATCCCCTCCTGTAGTCCCTGGGTCTCTGCCTGGATCTCCACTGTGGATGTTCCAGGAGCACATGACCCATCTGGGTGGCAGCTGGTTCCTGGGGCCGGACAGCTATCCGACCATCCGGCCGCTCGGCTGCTCCTATCTCCACCTACTGTACTGGACTGACTGTGTGGTGTGCACCAGATCGTGTCTCAGGAGCCTCTTCACTAAAGTGCCCAACTGAGGTGATAGCCTCTGAGATGGTGGAGGGTGTAGGAGACAGCTTTGACGGAACGTCAGTGTCCTCCTCTGACCCGAACTCTGGGTCGCCTGTGTCTCGGCAGAGGCCGGGTGTTCGGGCTGCTGTTCCCATCAGTGCTCAGCCACCTGGGGGGGGCAACAGCTCTGGCACTGGCTGGGGACAGGGGTCTCCGGGTGGACCGGGTCCCTCGCTGGCAGGTCATGTAAGACACAAGACGACATGTATGATTGGACTGCGGGCCGGGGGGGGGGGGGGGGGGGGGAAGAAGGGGGGGTGTTGGAGTTGGGGAACGTGGGTGTGGGAGGGGTGGTGAGGGGGGGGGGGTCCTCACATCTGTCATGAGAATCCGCAACTAAGCAGGGAGTCTCACTTGCTCGCCCGCCGCCGCCCTCTGCGTCGGCGACCTCCCTTTCCTCCGGGCCGTTGACCACGCCCAGTGTCCTCTGCTCAGACACGGTGAACGGACGCAGGACTGGTGGTCCCTCTCCGGTCTTCTCCCGCTCCCAGTGGTTGTGCGTGGCCTTCACCTGTGGGGGGCAAACATAAACAACGACAGTGTTAGACAATCCAGCACATGCAGCCTAGGAGTTGGGTAGATGATGGCATCAGTGGCCAGGGCACCCGCCCATTGCGGCTGGCATGGGTGGAGGCATGTGGGACAGGGTGGGGGTTCGGCTGTCCCCTGGGGGTGGGTGGGGGGGGGTGGGGGTTCCGGGTTACATGTGTGTGTGTGGGGTAGAGGGATTGGTGCCAGGGGCACAGCGCTGCCGACTCACCAGGAGGTTGTGCAGTTTCTTCCTGCACTGGATGCCAGTCCAGACAACATTGCCCATGGTGCTGACCGCGTTGCCACCTGTGCCCAGGCAGGGCGAACAGCACCGCCTGGTGGCCTTCCTCCCGGCCCGGGGTATAGGGTCATCCTTCTCTCCTCCGCGGCGTCCATGAAGGTATCTAGCTCAGCGTCCCTGAACCGTGGCACTGCTCTCCTTTCAGCCATCTTGTTGACTGGGATGGTGTGTGTGGGGGGAAGGATCGTTTAAGTGAGGCTGCGGTGTTTGAGCCTCATGCAGCGTACGAATCCGGCGCCGTTTCGCTTGGAACCGGTTGTGTTCCACGGGGCGATGGTGCTAGCCCATTTAGAGCTGCTGAATCGGTGCAGCTGTTGCGCCGTTTTTTCTGTCATAAAACACCACGGTTCCCACACCGGCGTCAGCACTCAGTCTCAAAATCGGAAAATCCCGCCCCTCTGCTTGCTGACATCGATTTCGTAATTGCCAATTGGGCAGAGAGTCCCTTTTTACGACTGAATCGGGGGCGGCGCCTGTTTTGGATGCTCTGGCCCCTCGCAAACGGCGTCATCGGGGAGTATGCCGTATGCCATTGGGACGGCCTCAGGACGTTGAAGTCCCTCCCGCGATGCCCTGCCCCCGAGCTGTGCGGCTGGCTGCGGGCACTTCAGCGAGGGTTGGGGGATTGGTGGGGGGGGTGGTCTGGGGGTGCCGAGGGTGGGGTCCAGGGTTGCACTATCTGGCGTGCTGCAGGTCGTCGCTGTGCGCTTGCGCAGCTACGGACCCGGCAATTCTCCGGCCATTTATTTTGTGAATGATGTGTGTTCTATCTGGCACCAGTTGGAGGATTGGTGCTGGGGCTTTGCCGATATTTTCATCGTAAAACCAGACGCATTCTCTGGACATAGCCTCAAAATCGGAGAATCCAGCCCCATATTTTCACATATTATACTCCATCTGCCAAATACTTGCCCACTCATTTAACCTTGCTATGTTCCTTTGTAGATTCCTAATATTGTCTCCATATCTTACTTTCCTATCTATATTTGTGTCATCAGCAAATTTAACAACCATACATTTGATTCCTCGTCATTGATATAAATTGTAAATAGTTGAAGCCCCAACACTGTTCCCTGTGGCACTCCATTTATCACATCTTGCCAGCCTGAAAATTATACCTTTCTGTCAGCTAACTATTCCTGTGTCCAAACTAATCTGTTGCCCCTTACACTACGAGCACTTATTTTGCGTCATAACCTTTGACTTGGCACCGTGTCAAATGCCTTATGGAAATTTGAGTACAGCACATCCACAGGCTCCCCTTGTTACATCACAAAGGACTTCAATAAATTAATCACAAAATTATGTTGACTCTGCTTGGTTGCATTGATTTTCTAAGTGCCCAACCATAAGCTACTGAATAATAGATTCCATCGCCCGGAGGTGGCAGCCATTCGTCGACTTTGCAGAAAATTAATCGTCAGCAGAAGGGGGGGGGCGTTAGTTTAGCTTAGTGTAGGGGGTTAATAAAGGTGGGACCTGTAAGGGCAGAAGACGGCTTTTGCACTATGTTTATAGATTCATGTGTATTGTTTGTTTTGTCGCTGTAAAACCAAAAAATACCTCAATAGAATGTTTTTTTTTTAAAAAATAGATTCCAACATTTTCCCTCTGACATATGTTAAGCTAACTGCCCTGTAGTTTCCTGCTTTCTGTCTCCCTCATTCCTTGAATAGAAATACCACATTCACTATTTTACAATTTGATGGAGCCTTTCCAGAATCTAGGGAATTTTGGTAAATTAAAACCAATGTATCTATTTTCTCAATAGCCACATTGTTTAAGACCCGAGGATGAAGTCCATCAGGACTTGTTAGCTTTTGGTTCTAATAGTTTTCTCAGTATCCTTTGTTGCTAACTTTGCCTTAGTTTAATTGCTCTGTTTATCACCTTTGCTCTTGAGTCGCCAGGTATCTTTATGATACCGCCACGTGGTTCAAGTCCAAGTAATGATCAATAGTCCAATACACCGATTAGTAAGATTTAAATCAAAGCACATTTATTATACACAGTAATCAGTACTCATGCACAAATTCCACGTTTAAGCTACTTCTACAACTAACAGGCCTATACTTAACTTGGAACTGGCCCACCAGGTCAGGGAAACAAATGGCCTTTCGTTCGGGTTCTGAGCCTGCGGGATTCGAAGTTGGTACAGATTGATAGCTAGGAGCGCCTATCCCGTAGCGAGCGTTGAAGTAAGACTTACAGTTTTCGACCAGCTGCTGAAGAGTGAAGAGCTGGCGAAGCGGTGGTGAAGAGCTGAAGAGCTGAGGAAGAGAGCAACTTGAACTTGGGGCTCAATTCTTATAGTCCCCAGGGGCTTCCCGCCTTTCAGGGCGGATCCTGTACCTGGTCCCAAGTGATTGGACTTTGTCCCAATCACTTGGTTCGATTTTCTCCAATGCTGGAGCGGTTCCCTGATCGATGGGCAGTCCTGAGGTGGTCGTTCACCTCCTTTTGTGTAGGCTCCTGCTGGCGCCGAAGAGTCTGGTTTTGCTTTGTGTGTCTAAATGTTGCTTATTGTTCCCAGGAATTGCTCATTAGTATGCAGATGACTGGTGTTTTGTTATGCTGATGGTTGCTGGTATCGATCTTGTCTGGTCTTTCCAGAGGTAAATACACAGCCAACCTGCAGCTGCTCGTTTTTGTCCTGTTGGCTGACTTTCCCATCAGCCTTTGCCGTTCGCCATTTTGAATCGGGAGTTGGCCATTTTAAGTGGCTACACCTTTCCCTGGTGATTGTAATTGTTTTAAGCTTCTCCACCACTTGATGCACCCACTGTCAATGTACTCTGTTGATTATTCTCTTGTTTACTATGTACGTACTGTGTACGTTCCCTTGGCCGCAGAAAAATATTTTTCACTGTACTTCAGTACATGTGACAGTAACTACCAATCAATCAATCAATCAATCAACTTCACCTGATTCACAATTATTTCTGTGATGTTATTTATATCCTCTATGGTGAAGAGTGATGCAATTATTTTTGTCCAATTCATCTGCCATTTCCTTATTTTCTGTTATTAGTTGCTCAGGATCATTCTCCAGAGGACCAGCACTCACATTACTTCCTCCTTTCCTTTTTAAGGAACTCTTTTATCTGTTAGTAATAATAATGATAATAGTAATCTTTATTGTCACAAGTAGGCTCACATTAACACTGCAATGGAGTTACCATGAAAAGCCCCTAGTAGCCACATTCCGGCGCCTGTTCGGGTCACAGAGGGAGAATTCAGAATGTCCAATTCACCTAACAGCACATCTTTCGGGAATTGTGGGAGGAAACCGGAGCACCCGGAGGAAACCCACGCAGACACGGAGAACGTGCAGACTTCTCACAGACAGTGACCCAAGCTGGGAATCGAACCTGGGACCCTGGCACTGTGAAGCTACAGTGCTAACCATTGTGCTACCATGCTGCCCAGTTTCTGTTTTTGTATTACAAGCAAGCTTTCTATTTAATTTTTCCCTCTTTATTAATCGTTTAGTTATTCTTTAGTCTTTCTGTCTAATCTTCTGACCTGCTACTCACTATTGCAAAATTATATTCTTCTTTCAATTTGATACTATATTTAACTTCTTTAGTTAGCCGCAGATGGATGTCCTTCTCTTAGAACCTTTCTTTCTCATTGGAAAGTATCTTTTGAATAATCTGAAATGTTTTCTTAAATGTCTGCCATTGCATCTCTACTGACCAGTCCCTAATCCTAATTTCCCAGTTTATCTTTCGCCAGCTCTGTCTTCATGTCCTCACAATTGCCCTTATTTAAGTTTAAAAGCAATGGGCTTCGATGCACTCCCTCAAACAGAATACAAAATGTAATCATATTATGATTGCTGCTACTTAGGGGTCCTTGAGTTTATCAATTAATCCTATTTTACTGCATAATACAAAATCTATTAAAGCCTTCCCTCTGGTTGGCCCCAGAATGTGCTCTCCGAAGAAACTATCCTCAAAACATTCTATGAAGTCTTCATCTACGCTACCTTTGCTCATCTGATTTTTCTAATCTATATGTAGATTAAAATTCTCCATGATTATGGCAGTGCTTTTCTGCCAAGTTCTCATTGTCTCTTCTGTTATACTCTGTCAAACTGTGCAGCTACAATTAGTGGACTGACTTCTTGCCTTTATAGTTTCTCATCCCAGCCTGAATTTAGGGCATCCCTCCCTAATCTGGTCATCATAGAAACATAGAAAATAGGAGCAGGATGAGGCCATTCGGCCCTTCAAGTCTAGTCCGCCATTCATTATGATCATGCCTGACCATCCAACTCAATAGATATTTCCTAATTCCACCCCCCCCCCACCCCCACCCCCCCCTCATATCCTTTGATCCCTTTCACCTCAAGAGTTATGTCTAGCTGCTTCTTCAAAACATATAATATTTTGGCCTCAACTCCTTTCTGTGGAGGTGAATCCCACAGGCTCACCACTCTGGGCAAAGAAATGTCTCCTCAGCTCAGACCTAAATGGCCTACCATGTATCATAAGATTGTCATTCCTGGTTCTGGATGCCCTCATCATCGGGAACATTCTTCCTGCATTTATACTCTCTAGTCCCGTTAGATTTTTATAGTTTTCAGTGATATCCCCCCCCCATTCTGGACTCCAAAGAATATAATCCTAACCAACTCAATCTTTCCTCATATGTCAGCCCTGCAACCCCAGGAGTCTTCTTGGTAAACCTTCACTGCGCTCCCTCTAGAGCAAGAACATCCTTCCTCAGATAAGACCAAAACTGCACTCAATATTCCAGGTGTGGCCTCACCAGGGCACTGTATAATTGCAGCACGATATCCTTGCTCCTGTACTCTAATCCTCTCATAATGAAGGCCAATATGCCATTTGCCATCTTTACTGCCTGCTGTACAAAGAACAAAAAACAAAGAAATGTACAGCACAGGAACAGGCCCTTCGGCCCTCCAAGCCTGCGCCGACCATGCTGCCCGTCGAAACTAAAATCTTCTGCACTTCAGGGGTCCGTATCCCTCTATTCCCATCCTATTCATGTATTTGTCAAGATGCCCCTTAAATGTCATTATCGTCCCTGCTTCCACCACCTCCTCCGGCAGCAAGTTCCAGGCACCCATTACCCTCTGTGTAAAAAACTTGCCTCGTACATCTCCTCTAAACCTTTCCCCTCGCACCTTAAACCTATGTCCCGTAGTAATTGATCCCTCTACCCTGGGAAAAAGCCTCTGACTATCCATTCTGTCTATGCCCCTCATAATCTTGCAGATCTCTATCAGGTTGCCCCTCAACCTCCGTTGTTCCAGTGAGAACAAACCGAGTTTATTCAACCGCTCCTCATAGCTAATGCCCTCCATATCAGGCAACATCCTGGTAAATCTCTTCTGCACCTCTTCTGTACATGCATACTTGCGTTCAATGACTGGTGTGCAGGGATCCCCAGGGCTCATTGCACATTCTCTTCTCCTAATTTATGGCCGATCAGATAATAATCTGCCTTCTTGTTTTTGCTAAAAAAGTGGATAACCTCACATTTATCCACGTTATACTGTATATTAAAACAACTGTATATTCTCCTCACAGCTCACCCTCCCACCCAGCTTTGTGTTATCTGCAAACTTGGAGATATTGTATAGAATCATAGAATTTACAGTACAGAATGAGGCCATGAGGCCCATCGAGTCTGCACCGGCCCTTGGAAAGAGCACCCTACACAAGCCCACACCTCCACCCTATCCCCATTACCCACTTACCACACTTAACCTTTTTGGACACTGAGGGCAATTTAGCATGGCCAATCCACCTAACCTGCACTTTGGACTGTGGGAGGAAAACGGAGCACCAGGAGGAAACCCACGCAGACACGGGGAGAACGTGCAGACTCCACACAGACAGTGACCCAAGCTGGAAATCGAACCTGGGACCCTGGAGCTGTGAAACAACTGTGTTAACCACTGTGCTACCGTGATGCCCTAAATTACAATTAATTCCCTCATCTAAATCATTAACATGTATTGTGAATAGCTGGAGCCCAGAACTGATCCCTGTGGTACCCCACTAGTCACTGCCTGCCATTCTATTTATTCCTACTCTTTGTTTCCTGTCTGCCAAAGAGTTTTCTATCCATCTCAATACAATACCACCAATCCCACGTGCTTTAGTTTTACATGGCATTCTCTTATGTAGGTATTTGTTGAAAGCCTTCTGAAAGACAATTCACAATGCTTAACAGAGCCACCCCTCCACCTGTTCTTAACTTCCTATCCTTCAGAAAGGTCACATATTCTTCTGTATTCAGGTCCCAATCTATGTCATCCCGGAGCTATGCCTCTGTAATAGCTTTCAGATTGTACTTATTAATTTCTATTTGCACTATCGGTTCATCTGCCTTGTTTTAAATGTTATGTGCATTCAGACACAGTTTTGTCCTTTTATTATTTCTGTAGCATCTAGTCTTATCTGTTGATTTTGCTCTCCATCTCTCAGATAATCAAAACCAGTCCAGGAAATCACATGGGCCAAGTGTTACCAATAAAAAGACTGTATGAAACATGACGAGGGTGAATTTCCATGGAACTTTTCCAAGTTGTCTGCTGATTTCTTCCAAGCCTTCCTTCCACATTTGGAAAGCCACAGCTTTCCATGTTACAGGATGGGAAGCCTCCTCTTTGGCAATTTACTACCAGAGAGTATGTCTGGGATAATTAGTAAGAATCCTTCTTTTCCAATATATTAACATTGTTTTTTCTTCGAAATCTTTTATATTATTATCTCCAGGTCATTCAGAACACAACTGAATTAACAAAAAATATTGCCCATTTTGTTGGGAAATTAGCCAACATTTCAATATTGAAAGACATTTCAACACCTGGAAACCTCATCGCCACAGTTGACATCATCAAGATTTTTGCATCAGTGACAGAAGCTTCTCTTAACCAGACCGTAATGGAGGTAAGAAATAATCATGGTGTTGATTAAAAGTCAAAATGCCCAAATATGTCAATTATTGTTGAAATTCGTTGAAAAGGGTACCAACATTATTTTGTGGAGGACCATTGGTTCTGCTATATCAACCTTAAAACTAATGTTCTTCTTTTACTCATCAACATGATCATTTTTCTCGTGACTTCCTATGATAGTGGGAGGCAAAGGATTGTAGTACTAATTTGCTGAGACCCTTTACTGTCTACCCAGATAATATGTGGAATGTAGCACAACATGCGGAATGTACCACAGCTGCACTTCAGCCTTGAAAACACTAAAGTGGCTACATTTCCTGCGTAGGCTTTCCACCAGCAAATATTGCATAGCTGTATGACAAATAGAAAAGCAGTATATTGCTCTAGGCTTGAAAGACATGCAGCAGGTAACAGTCCCAGAATCAATGTTAATATTCTTCTTTTTTGACAAGTGCTATATAGGCTCAGGAAACCCAAGGTATCAAAGGAACTTTGCAAAAATGACTTTAATGTTTGTAACCTGCTTTGGCTGTCTACTCTTAAAGTGAATGTCAAATACCAACAGCTATTCTAAACATGAATTTTTAATGCAGCAACAGGTAGCACAGGGTGGCATGGCCCACATTGGTTAGCATTGTTGCTTCACACCTCTAGGGTCCCAAGTTCAATTCCCAGTTTGGGTCACTGCCTGTACGGAGTCTACACGTTCTCCCCGTGTCTGCGTGGGTTTCCTCCGGGTGCTCCGGTTTCCTCCCACAGTCCAAAGATGTGCAGGTTAGGTGAATTGGCCATGCTAAATTGCTCTGAGTGTCCAAAAAGGTTAGGTGGGGTTACTGGGTTACAGGTATAGGATGGAAGTGTGGGCTTAAGTGGGGTGCTCTTTCCAAGGGCCAGTGCAAACTCGATGGGCCGAATGGTCTCCTTCTGCACTGTAAATCCTATGAATTCCAAGTACTTACCACTACCACTCAAAGAGCATCAATGAAGCAGAATTTTAAGTCGTCTGGTCAGGATTAATAAAATATGTACATTTAAACATAATTTCATAGCGATGCATTCTTAGTCTTCACCAGTTGGATGTTAATCTGGCAGAATGGTTCTCCTGCACATAATTATGTCAGCTCGATTTTTATTCTATACATACAAGGAGCAGGATTAGGCTATTCAACCGCTCGAGCCGGTGCAGCATTTAATAAGGCCATGGTGGATCTGATGCGAGCCTCAGTAGGACAGTGGTTAGCACTGTTGCTTGACAGCGTCAGTGACCCGGGTTCGATTCCCGACTTGAGTCACAGACTCTGCGGAGTCTGCACCTTCTCCCTTTGTCTGCGTGGGTTTCCTCTATGTGCTCTGGTTTCCTCCCATAAGTCCGAAAGACGTGCTTGTTAGGTGAATTGGACATTCTGAATTCTCCCTCATTGTACACAAACAGGTGTTGTAGTGCGGCAGCTAAGGGATTTTCACAGTAACTTCATTGCAGTGTTAATGTAAGCCTACTTGTAACATTAATAATATTATCTACATTGTGCCTGAAGAGATGGTGTGAGGGGGAGGGTTTCAGATTCCTGGGACATTGGGACCTCTTCTGGAAGAGGTAGGACCAGTGCAAACAGGATGGGTTGCAACTGGGCAGGGCCGGGACTGATGTCCGAGGGGGAGTATTTGCTGGAGTGGCTGTGGAAGGTTTAAACTAAAAAGGCAGGGGGATGGGAACCGATGCAAGGAGTCAGAGGAGGGGGAATCAAGGACAAAAACACAAGACAGACAGGGGGATATGAAAAGTAATTGGCAGATAAACCAAGGGCTGAATTCAAACAGGGCCATAGTGAAAAATGTTGTGAGCAGGACAGATAATGGTGAAAAGGCAGGCCTAAGGCTTTGTGCCTTAATGCATGGAGGATTTGAAATAAACTGGATGAATTAATCATGCAAACAGATATGATATAGTCAGGATTATGGTGACATGGCTGCAGGGAGACCAAGGATGGGAACTGAAGATCCAGGGTAATAAGGTTTTAGGAAGAACAGGCAAAAAGGAAAAGGCGGTGGAGTTGCTTTGCTGGTTAATACAATAGTGAGGAACGATATTAGCTCTGATGATCCAGAATCTGTATGGGTAGAGCTGAAAAACACCAAGGAGCAAAAAACATTCATAGGGGTGGTATATAAACTCCAAAACAGTTGCGATGTTGTTGGGAATGGCATTAAACAGGAAATTAGAGATGCCTGTTATCAAGGACCATCTGTAATTACAGGTGATTTTAATCCTCATATAGATTGGGAAAAATCATTTTTGTCACAAAGAAGCAGAGGAGAAATTCTTGGTGTGTATATGGATAGTTTTCTGGACCGATACGATGAGGACTCAATTTGAGGACAGGCTAGACAGGGTATTGTGCAATGAGAAAGGAATCACAGGAAATCTAGTTGTGCCAGACTCCTTGGGGATGAGTAATTTGGACATTCTCCCTCTGTGTTCTCAAACAGTAGGGGCTTTTCACAGTAACATCATTGCAATGTAAGCCTACTTGTGACAATAAAGATTATTAAAGATTATTATTATTATAACATGTCAGAAATTTTCATCAAGGTGGAGAGTGACATAGTTGGTTCTGAGACTAGGGTCCTGATTCCTAATAAAGAAAACTACGACGATATGAGGCGTGAGTTGGCTATGATGGATTGGGAAACATTACTGAACAGGATGATGGTGGATAGGCAATGGCAAACATTCACGGATGTTTGTGTACTGCAACAACTGTTTATTCCTGTCTATTCTCTGTAGCAATTAGAAAAGGGGCCAAACAATGGCTTACAAGGAAAATTAGAGATAGCATTTGTTCCAAGGAAGAAGCATACAAATTGGCCAAGAAAAACAACAGACCTGAGGATTGGGAATAGTTTAGAATTCAGCAAAGGAATACCAAGGGATTGATTAAGAAGAGGAAAATAGAGTACAAGAGCAAGCTTGCGGGTAACATTAAAACTAACAGTAAAGGTTTCTATAGATATGTGAAGAGAAAAAGATTGGTGAAGACAAATGTAAGTCCCTTACAGTTAGAAACAGTGGAATTTATAATGGGGAACAAAGAAATGGCTGACCAACAAATATAAAATTTGGTTCTGCCTTCACAAAGAAGTACACAAATAATTTACCTGAAACATTGAGGAACACAGGGTTTAGTGAGAGGAAGGGATTGAAGGAGTTCAGTATTGTAGAGAAATGGTGATGGGATTGAAGACCAATAAATCCACAGGGCCTGATAATCTGCACCCCAGAGTACTT
The DNA here is from genome assembly GCF_047496885.1 of Scyliorhinus torazame. Lineage (NCBI taxonomy): Eukaryota > Metazoa > Chordata > Chondrichthyes > Carcharhiniformes > Scyliorhinidae > Scyliorhinus > Scyliorhinus torazame. The sequence goes on from NC_092710.1 coordinate 164,980,882, forward strand.
AAGGAAATGTCCTTTGAAATATTGGATGGCGGTCATCATCCTGGATTCTATGGTCTCTGGAACAAATCCTACAGATTGGAGAATGGCTAATGTAACCCCATCATTTAAAAACAGATGTAGAGAGAAAACAGGGAATAAGTGATCAGTAAACCTGACGTTGTTCATGGGGAAAGTTCTAGAAAATCCATTGTCAAAGATTCTATAGCAGAGCACTTGAAAAACAGTGGCAGCGTCATGCTTGACAAATCTACTGGAATTCATTGAGGATGAATTCACAACTGGAAGAATTGATGAGGGGGGGACAGTGGATGTGGTTTATTGGACTAGTATCCTCGTACACCAGTCTAAAGGTAAGCACACAGTTGCGGGAGGTAGTAAGAAGGCAAATGGTATGTTGACTTCGTAGCGAAAGGTTTAGAGTGCATCAGTAGGGATGTCTTGCTGCAATTATACAGGGCCTTGGTGAGGCCACAAGTGGAATATTGTGTGCCATTTTGGTCTCCTTATCTGAGGAAGGATGTTCTTGCTCTAGAGGGAGTGCAGAGAAGGTTTACCAGACTGATTCCTGGGATTGCAGGATTGACTTGTGAGGAGAGTTTGAGTTGATTTGGATTGTATTCACTGGAGTTCAGAAGAATGAGGGGTTTGTGATGATTTTTTTGACGTGAACCTCCCGCGGATTCTCCGTTCGAGCCGGCACTTAGCAGGAATGGAGAATCCCACCCTGTATGCTTTCAAAAAGCAGTTAGATATCGCACTTGGGGCGAAGGGGATCAAAGGATATGAGGGAAGGCGAGATCAGATTATTGAGTTGGATAATCAGTCATGATCATAATAAATGGTGGAGCAAGCTCGAAGAGCTGAATGACCTCCTCCTACTATTTTCTATGTCTATCACCCCCTTACTTAGCAAGAATATACAAACATTCCATTAGACGTTCGCCTCATTATCAGTGCATAAGAAAAACCCTTGGACCACAAAAACATGCAGAGCACAATTCCCACTGTTACAGTACTATTGTACCCACAAATACCCACAAGTATTGACTTTGTTGGAGTACACGAGGTCAGTGGGAAGACAGCCAGCAGATTCCTGCATTATTGCACCTCAGATGTTCGCCTGCTCCACTATCGCTTTCCCATACGATTCATGGACCCTTCCAGTCTCCTTACAAAGGCCGCTCATGTTAGAATTTATTTTTTAAATTGAACGTATGTGCAAGATTCCATACAGATGAGGGCAGTAGGAACTTCCAGCATATGGAACCCTTGCTTTCAACCTTAGCTCTTCCATTAATTTCAAGAGCAAACCCAGTTGAGAGTTGTATCAAGCTCAGACCTTTCATTGAGCTATTCAGGGTAACCAAGGAAACTCAGCCTGTACTCATTTTGATTACTGTGCATAAAAAACCATTTGAGTCATTTACAAGAGCATGAAGACCTCCTAGAACAGCTATTCAGTTTATTAATAAGCTTGACAAAAAATTAAAATTGAAAGCAAAATACAACAAAATATTGACTGAAAACTACATTTACCTACTTTAGTTAACAGAAGTCATTTAATCAGAGAGTAGTACTTAAATAGACCATGGGCGCGATTTAGCGGGCCTGTTCGACAAGGGCACAAATCCCGTTAAGGCGCTGAATCCCGCGAGAGGGCCATAATGGGATTTGCACGGGCGAGATCTCTGTTTGATATCTTCCCTGACTCCTGCCAGTGACGTAACACAAAGCTGATTTCCATGAATTTAAATGTATTTATATATCATTAAAATGCCTAACGCCGTTACTTCCGGCCCCATTAAATGCTCCCCCCATGACATCACACTGGCAGGAATAACTATTGCTTTTTGAAAACGAACGCCAGTTTTGATGACCATGCCAGAGGCGCTGGGATAAGTATACCCCAGACATGGCTTCCTCCTGGCACCCTGCAGTGCCACCAGTCAGTGGCAAGCTGACAGTGACAACCTGACAGTGCCAGGTTGGAAGTAACAGATCGGCAGTGCTAGGTTGACAATGCCAGGGGCGGGCTTTTTGGAGACACCCAATGGGGGGTGGTTCCCCTTTTCTGTTGGGGGAACAATTGTTGATGCGGGGGGGCTTCTGCCAGCATTTGGATGAGGGCGCCGGGACTATAAATGGATGGTGGGCATGGAGACAGTGAGGAGGGGATGCCCCTATGTCGGCGGAGCTGGATGCCAGGTCACCCTGATGCTTGCGTGGTGTGGGTGGGGTGTCTGGATCTTTGAGTGGTAGGTGGGATATCCCGTTGCACGCGAGGATTCAGGCTATTCCCCTTGTCCCCTGGGGGTCCCGATGGAGGCGGGGTCTGGATGCCCATAGGTGGGGTCCCGATATCTGGGGAGGGTAGCGGGGACCTTTCACTTTGAGACCTGGCGGCCTTTTCCTTTGACTGAGTGCGAGTCAATCTGATGAGAAAACCTAGCTGGGTTTCTGGAGAGAAACACATGGGGCGGATTCTCCATTTCAGAGACTATGGGCTGGATCCTCCGATTCTGAGACTAAGTGCTGACGCCAGCGTGGTAACTGTGGCGTTTTATGACGGCAAAATCGGCGCCGAACTCTCACTGGTTCCGGGACCGATAAGGGGCTAGCAGCGTCGCTGGGTAAAACCCTCAGCTCCCGTGCCAAAAACAGGCAGAGAATGGTTGGGTCCGTGGCCGCGGATGTGCACATCAACAACCTGCAGCGGCCGCACCGTACATCATGGCGCCGGCCTGTGCAGACCCGATCTGCCAAATTCGGCCCCAGAGGCCAACCCCTGGCCTCCCCCTGGACACCCTCCACCAGTTCCCCCTGCCCTCGCGGAAGCCCCCCCCCCCGGCTCCCGGCTGTGTGGTGGCGCTGCACACAGTCTGTGGCCGCCACGCTGGGTTTCCAACCACTCAGACCACATGTCAACCGCACGGTCTGGAACTTGTCCCATCGGGGTCGGGAGGGCATTCTGATGACCCTCCAACGATGTGCCAGTTTCGAGGGGGCTGAGACTCGAAAACCAGCGTCAAACCACGCCGTCCCTGATTTGGACGTCACAAGGGATTCTCCGCCCTATTGCCGATTACAATATCGGCATCGGGCAATGGAGAATCCCCCTTTAAATGCTAATGCCGGGACTGAATCACAGGTGTGCTTCGACCCCGATAGCAGCGCCAGTCAAGGAGCAATTCAGGACATACTAATGAGCCAGCACCAGCATCACGTGGAACCAGTGCAATTCCAACGCACGCCGGCATGTGATTCACTCCATTCAGGATTGGCACCTGAGAGCCTAAAATGCTGCAGTCGCATATAAGCACTCCACTCGCCGCACACTCTCATTCCAACCAAGAAGATGCCACCATGAAGAGCAGCCCTGAGATTCGCAGATGGTGGGGACCCTGCTGGATGCCATGGTGGAGAGACTGGACATCCCTAACCTCGGGTTGGGAAGGAGGCTGCCATCCGCTGACGTTAACCGGGCTTGGGCGGAGGTGACAGAGGCCGTGAGCACTGTGGGCCCCACCATCTAGACTGGGCAGCTGCATGGCCTCCTCAGGGTGGCCAGGGTGAGTCACCACAACCACTGTGCCCCTGGCACCAACCCCCATCCCACACACCCATTGCGCCTCCCCTTCCTAGAAGGTGATCGAATCCCACCCACCGCCAGTCCACATGCACTCTACCCCACACCACATGCCAACATCCATACCGCCCACCATGGCTGGTGTGGTATTATCATAACTATCAGCTTTACAAGGGTTAATGTAGTATCAAGAATAGCCACTAGAGGGATACAACTATATAAAGCAGTTATGCTAGACCAGGCATTGTCAAACACGGGGGCGCGACCTGCAGGTGGGTCGCGGCGGGTGTCGAGAGGGTCGTGGAGCTGTCCATCAAGGCGCTCATGATCGCGCAAATCCGTGCGCAACAGCCGCAGCAGCTAGCTGTTAATAACGCTGGCTGCAAGCGGCCTTCAAAATGGCCACAAAAATGTAAAAGAAATGCGGCCGCACTGCGCATGCGTGCCAGATCATCGGCGCGCATGTGCAAAACTATGTTTTTGTTTTACAAGTTCGGGGGGGTTTTATTTATTTTATTCATTAAAAAAAATTTTTTTTTTTACAAGTTCGGGGGGGGGGGGGGGGGTTGTATTTGATAAAATTTTACTGGAAAAAATGCAGAATTTTGGACAGTTGGAAACTCCATACTTTCCGACACCGGAAGGCTTCCCCTTCATCCAACAGGTTCCATTGGAGGAGCGATAACGAGGGCCAAAGGGACCCAAAACCATTTCCTCCATTTTTGTCAGCAGCAAACAAGGTAAGAGAAAATGGTGGGTTGCGCAGGTCGTCCAGGCGTGGGTCGCGAAGGTTGGCCGGCATGGGTCGGGAAGGTCGGCCGGGTTGGGTCCCGAAGGTTGGCCGGTTGGTAAAAATGGGTCCCTGGAAAAAAGGTTTGAAGAACACTGTGCTAGACCTTAGGGGAGGAGTGTATGCAGGAGACAGTTAGTGAAGGTCATAAGAGCAGTTAGTGTGCTAAGGTTAGATTATAGTTCATACCAATAGTGAGATAAGCAGTAGATGAGTGTAGTTGGATGTTAGTGATCAATTCTGTATTCTAAAAGACTAAGTTTGAGTTTACAAAACCAGTTTAGTAGTGTAAATAAAATTATAGCTTTGTTTAAGTAAAAACTAGACTGTGGTCTTTGTGAAACACTATGCCAACTATCCTAAATATGCAAAATAAAGAAGATCACGTGGTACCAGGGACCTATTCCTTGAAAGAAACAGTAATTAGATTAGAATAGAATAGCATTTGAGATTGAAAAAAGCAATCCAGAAGCTACAACTCAGAAAAAAGTCTATAGTAAAGACTGATCAGAAGATGGAAGGTCTCAAGAAGCCTGACCACTTCAAGGCACACGGTAAACTATGCCAGAACTGGGTTTTCTTTAAGCAACAGCTTGAAGTCATTATTTCAGCCTCCGTGCTAGAAAATGCATCAGACCAATTTAAAATAGCACTCCTACTAAATTTGGCTGGATCGCAAGCTTTGGAGCTATTCAATTCATTTGAATTCAGTACAGATGAGGACAAAATTAAATACAGCATGGTGCTCCAAAAGTTTGACAGACACTGTAAGAAACAGGTGATTGAGACCTATGAGCGCTACATGGTTCAGAAAAGGCTGAAACTTAGGGGAGAATCAATGGATTCCTTTGTCACCGCTCTCAAGCTCCAAACGCAGTCCTGTAATTTTGCCTCAGCCTTCTAGTCTATGCTGTGGGACCAAGTTGTGTTGGGAATAAACGATGAACGGTTGCATGAGAAAATGTTGAGAAAACCAGTGTTGTTGATTTAAGACACTATAAATATGTCTAAGGGTAGCGAACAGGCATCGAGCGAATATTCTGAATTTGTGGCTAAGGAAAACAGCGCAAAATTGATAAACATGGCTGACGCCATTTATGCTGTATCGCAGCAAAAAAAACTGCATATCGTGGTCGGTGGCCATTTTGAAAGTGACGTCACGAGCGTGATGGCGGACACAGGCTGTGGACACACCCACAGTCATAAAAATTGTCCAGCAAGAGGGTAACATTGTTCCAATTGTGGCAAACTGAACCACTTTGCAGCACAGTGTCGTTTATTAGCAACTGTTCCAGTAATCAAATTTAACAGTCTTATCGTGATGACAGATAGAACATAGAACAATACAGCGCAGTACAGGCCCTTCAGCCCTCAATGTTGCACCGAAACAAAAGCCATCTAACCTACACTATGCCATTATCATCCATATGTTTATCCAATAAACTTTTAAATGCCCTCAATGTTGGCGAGTTCACTACTGTAGCAGGTAGGGCATTCCACGGCCTCACTACTCTTTGCGTAAAGAACCTACCTCTGACCTCTGTCCTATATCTATTACCCCTCAGTTTAAAGCTATGTCCCCTCGTGCCAGCCATTTCCATCCACGGGAGAAGGCTCTCACTGTCCACCCTATCCAACCCCCTGATCATTTTGTATGCCTCTATTAAGTCTCCTCTTAACCTTCTTCTCTCCAACGAAAACAACCTCAAGTCCATCAGCCTTTCCTCATAAGATTTTCCCTCCATACCAGGCAACATCCTGGTAAATCTCCTCTGCACCCGCTCCAAAGCCTCCACGTCCTTCCTATAATGCGGTGACCAGAACTGTATGCAATACTCCAAATGCGGCCGTACCAGAGTTCTGTACAGCTGCAACATGACCTCCTGACTCCGGAACTCAATCCCTCTACCAATAAAGGCCAACACTCCATAGGCCTTCTTCACAACCCTATCAACCTGGGTGGCAACTTTCAGGGATCTATGTACATGGACACCTAGATCCCTCTGCTCATCCACACTTCCAAGAACTTTACCATTAGCCAAATATTCCGCATTCCTGTTATTCCTTCCAAAGTGAATCACCTCACACTTCTCTACATTAAACTCCATTTGCCACCTCTCAGCCCAGCTCTGCAGCATATCTATATCTCTCTGTAACCTGCTACATCCTTCCACACTATCGACAACACCACCGACTTTAGTATCGTCTGCAAATTTACTCACCCACCCTTCTGCGCCTTCCTCTAGGTCATTGATAAAAATGACAAACAGCAACGGCCCCAGAACAGATCCTTGTGGTACTTCACTTGTAACTGAACTCCATTCTGAACATTTCCCATCAACCACCACCCTCTGTCTTCTTTCAGCTAGCCAATTTCTGATCCACATCTCTAAATCACCCTCAATCCCCAGCCTCCGTATTTTCTGCAATAGCCTACCGTGGGGAACCTTATCAAACGCTTTGCTGAAATCCATATACACCACATCAACTGCTCTACCCTCGTCTACCTGTTCAGTTACCTTCTCAAAGAACTCGATAAGGTTTGTGAGGCATGACCTACCCTTCACAAAGCCATGCTGACTATCCCTGATCATATTATTCCTATCTGGATGGATCCAAAGTGTGCAAAGTGCAGAGAAAAAAATCCAAAATCATAGAGGATAGAGAGGATTGCTCACCATATTCACTTTCGGATACCTTCATGATCGAAGCTGTTACTAAGATTGATATACTGGATCGAGAAGAAAGACCAGTAAAAGCACTCTCAAAGATAATAAAGGATGGACTGTCTCACTTGAAAGAAATGGAGAATTGATCCCATTCAAGATAGATACAGGAGCGCATGCAAATATTATCACGCACCGATTTTTGAAGCAAGCCATCAGAAAGCCACTGATAAAGCAGTCTGCCTGTAGGCTCACAGATTACAATAGTAACATGATAGCTACAAAGGGGTCATGCTGTCTCATTGTGAAGAATGGGAAAATTGAGATACTCACCGACTTTGAGGTGATAGATGGTGAGAAATCTTCATTGATTTGTATTGATGCTTGTGAAAGATTGCACCTAATTGAAAGAATTCACACAACCAGTACTTCAGATGAAACAGATGAAGAGTCCTGGGAAGAGTTAGGTGATATGAATGACCTCTCCTAAGCTACTACTGTTGCTGAAATGTCAGAAAACAGGGCAACTACTGATGTTGAAATATCAGAACCCGAGTTAGTCTGAATAGTGGAATCGCAAGCTCATTTAATTTCTGAGATACTACCAGAATCTGATTGCAAACTACAGACCATAAAAGCCAAAACTGAAAAGGACTTGACGCTCCAGAAGGTAAAACAATACCAGTCCTAGGAACAAAGTGGGCATGGATTTATTTAATTTCCAGGGTCATGGCCAGTTGATAGTCAAAGACTATTACTCAACTTTCCAGAGGTGATGTTGAAAGATTCGATTGCCAGATCAGTGATAAAGGCAACAAAATTGATTTTTGCACACCGTGGTATACCGCTTAACGTCTCTGACAATGGTCCGTGTTTCTTGAGTTGGGAGTGGACACAGTTTACAGAGCAATATAATTTCAACTATGTGACACTGGCCCATGTTATCCTCAGTCTAACGGGAAAGCAGAGAAAGGAGTAGGGCTAATTAAGAAGTTATTCCGCCAAGTGAGAGAAGATGGTCAAGACGGGCCATTAGCGTTGTTAGCATACCGAGCAACACCGTTTTCGACTCTGACACTTTGCTCTCCACACCGCACCCCTGTCCCCATCAGTGTCTGGCACCAGATGGCCTCTAACCTCCCCACCCGCCCTGCCCATGGCTGGTGCTACCCATTCCTGCGGTACTCTCGGTGGCTCCTGTCCTGTGCCCTCATGTGGGGTCTACTGTGGGGATACTCCTTGTGATACCCCGCCAGCAGGGTGGCACCAGATGGAAGTGGGCGCAGTGCGCCACCGACCGGCACCATGCTTGATGGCACGCGGGCGGGCAAGTCCCAAGGTGGGGCTCCGCCAGGAGGGTGATCTCCTGTTGGGACCGTAGCTGTGGTGTGCTGTGGGTCCTTTGTGCGGCGCACTGGTTGTGCCTACTTGTCTGGGGCAGGATGGATGGGGGAAGGGGAGCACAGCAGGCAGGTTTGTGGGATGGGCTAGCTGAGGGTGTCACTGGCGATACGTCTACCCTGCGAGAGGCAGTGTTCCAGGAAGAGCACCGCCAACCATGGTGCATGCGTCCGCTGGTTGAGGCCTGCTCCCGGCTCCGCTGCTGCCCCTGCAGTGGGTTGGCTGGGATCTCTGGGCTCCTGGGAGAGTGGTTTGGGGTGTGGGCACCAATATGGCCGATGGTGCTCTGCACATTTATGGGACACAGTGGGAGATCAGTGTGCCCTGACAGATGCCCCCAGGCCAGTGACATGACAGGCAGACAACCGGTGCGCCTTTGGTAACTTAGCTTACCCCCTCTCTCTCCTTCATTGGCCACTGTGCCTGTTTCCTGATTTTAATTACCACAAGTGAACCCTGCCATCGTTGCTTCCACCTAGCGGAGGCAGAGCATCGTGGGATGGCTGGAGAATACCGGGTTGAGCCCGTTAATGATATGGTAATGGCCAAAACTATACAAATTGCATGCCCATGCCGACATGTGGCATGGACCGCATCACACCGCTATCGAGGTACTGGAAATACCGTTCCGTCGGGTGCCTGGCGCCAACCTCCATTTTCAGCTATTCTCTGTCCGATCGCGATTCATGATTCCGATATCACTGGACGGAGAATCCAGCCCATGGTTTTTCGTCAGAACCTGACACTTTTTTGGAACGACTCCACTCCTGGAATAGTTGGCGTCTTCAATTACCTAAAAATAAACTGGGGATAAATTAGTTAAAGGGCAAGGAGGGTGAAGAGGGTAACAGTGAAGCTTTCTTAAACAATGGGCGGATTCTCCGGTCCCTCAGCCGTGTGTTTCTCAGTGGCACGCGAGTAGACAATCCCACCACTTGTCAATGAGATTTCCCATTGAAGCTATACCACGCCACCAGAAAACCCACAGTCGAGGGTGCCCTGAGAATCCCAATGACCGGAATTCTCTGGCCAATATTTCTAGCTCCACATGGAACAAAGCAATGTTAGATCAAATTCTAGGAACATATGAACACGGGAACAAGACAAGACTATTCAGACAGTCAAACCTGCTCTGCCATTTAATTAGATGATGGCTGATCATCCATTTCAAAGCCACTTTCCCGTGATATCGGCATATCTCTTGATTATTATTCTCCAGAAATCTATGGATTTCTGTTTTGAACATGCTCAACGAATGAGCTTCCACAGTCCTCTGGGATAGAGAATTCCAAAGATTCACCTGAGTGAAGAAATTCCTCCTCATCTCAGTCTTAATTGGTTTACCCATTATTCTGAAGATATTATCCCAGATTCTAGAGAATCAAGCACATCAAATGAATGTAATTAAGTGTAAATCTGGGTAATAGTGATCATAATATGAACAAGTTTTTGCAGATTATCCAGTTAACAGTGATTATAATATGATTAGATATATAGTTACAGAAAGAGCGAAAGAAAGATCAAAGATGAAAATAAACAATGGAAGAGAGTCAATTTAATTGATGTATGAATGAATCTAGTTGACTCATAATAATTGGCCAAGATATTAGTGAATGGAAAATGGCAGGCCTTCAGGACAGAAATTGCTTATGTGCAAGCCAAAAATAGCCCGAAATCTGGAAACTTTGGGCATCCAAAGCTAGAGTTCCCTGAATGACAAAGGGAATAGAGATTAAAATAAAACAGAAAAAGATTTATTGCAATTGTCAGACAGTGAATGTAGTAGAAAACCAAGCAGAATAAAAGCAGTGCGTGAGAAATTGAAAAAGGAAAGAAAAAGAACAAATAGACGGTATAGGATACATGGGTAACATAAAAAAGAAACTATTTTTTTCACAATAATGTAAAGATAAAAGTGTAGATGACAGAATGATGGCGTTCATTAAGGACAAGAAGGAAATCTTCTTCTGAAACATGAAATAAATTCTTTCTTCCCAAAAAGATGATGAAATTAATGTTGCAGTTGAGGTGGGAAACTAGAGTTTTTGATTTAAAACAAATTAATTTACGGAATAGTGGGATTTGTTTATTTGGCTAGTATTTATTGCCCATCCCTAATTGCCCTCGAGAAGATGTTGGTGAGCTGTCTTCTTGAACCACTGTAGTCCATGTGGCGTAGGTACGCCCACAGTGCTGTTGGGGTGGACGCCCACAGTGCTGTAGGGGTGGGAGTTCCACAATTTTGACTCAGTGAAAGAATGTCAATTTTGTTCCAAGTCAGGATGGTGAGTGACTTGGAGGGGAACCTGCAGGTGTTGGCGTTCTCATGCATCTGTAGTCCTGCTAGATGTTAACAGTCATGGAATGTGCTGTCTAAGGAGCCTGCGGTGCATTTTGAAGCTGGTACACACTTCTGCCATTGTGTGTCGGTGGTGGAGGGAGGGTGTGGTTTATGGGTGGGGTGCCAATCAAACGGCTGCTTTGACCTGGATGGTTGTGGGAGCTGCACTCATCCGATTAATTGGAGAATATTCCATCACATTCCTAACTTGTGCCTTGTAGATGGTGGGCAGGCTTTGGAATGTCAGGAGGTGAATTATTGGCCACAGGATTCCTTGGCTATGGTAATTAATATGGTAATTCAGGGGATAGAAACATAGAAAATAGGAGCAGAAGGAGGCCATTCGGACCTTCAAGCCTGCTCTGCCATTCATTATGATTATGGTTGATCATCCAACTCAGTAACCTGTTCCCGCTTTCCACCCATACCCTTTGATCCCTTCAGCCCCTAGAGCTATGTGTAACCTTCTTGAAAAGATATGGGCCGGGATTTACCGTCGGCTGACACCAGAATCAGGAAATGCGATTGGGCGGAGTACCGGGTTTCACGCTGAAATCGTGGCGGACATCGGTTTCACGCCAAATCGCAATCCTCTGGTGTCTTGACAGCGGCTTCAAGCACGTACAGTAAACGCCGTTGGCATATCATTAGCGGACCTGATCCGTTATTCTCCAGGGCCTCCGCAATACTCCGTCTCCACTGGGACGAATTCCCAATGGCGGGGTTCACTGTGCTTTTAAAAATCGTTAAACAGACACCGTGGCTGCTGAGAGAGAGAGAGGGGGTAGGGAAAGTGTCCAACATCGCGATAGTTTGCTGACAGTCATGTCACTGGCCAGGGGCTTCTACCAGGGCCGGGGGGAGTACCTGGCGTGGCCAGGAGGTGGTTTGTGGGGTCGGGGTGGACGGGCATGGAGCACCATTGCCGCGGCCTGCAAGGCAGCCATGCAGCTGCACATGCCGCTGACTGCCCACTGTGAACTTAAGGCCACAGGTCGTATGGGAGATCCCAGCCGACACATCAGCGGGATCGGCACACTCCAGTGCAACCAGTGCCACCTTGTTGGCTGGGATAAGTGTGTGTGGGGAGTGTAATGTGTAAATGCGGTTGCAGCTTGTCAGCCACCCGAGTGTCAATCATGGACCCGGCAAATCCCATACCGTTTCTCACTGGAATCGACTGTGTTCCACATGGCGCCGGTGCAAACCCATCCGCATTAATTAGTCCAGGTGCGGCGCCAGTTTTGCTGTCGTGGAAGTCCACAAATTCTGCCCCGGTGTTAACACTTAGGGCTGGATTATCTGTCCCTGCGGCTATAGCCATTCAGATGATAATCTACCTTTCTCTTTTTTGCTACCAATGTGGATAACATCACAATTATCCACATCATACTGCATCTGCATGCATTTGCCCACTCACTCAACTTGTCCAAATCACACTGAAAGATCACAGATCACCCTCCCATTCAGCTTTATGTCATCTACAAATTTGTAGATATTACATTTAGTTCCCTCATCTAAATATACATTGTGAATAGTTGAAGTTCTAGCATTGATCCCTATGGTACCTCGCTAGACACTGCCTGACATTGGGAAAAAGATCCATTTATTCCTACTCTTTGTCTCCTGTCTGACAGCCAGTTTTCTATCCATCTTAATACACAACCCCCAATCCCATGTACTTTAATTTTACGTGCTAATCTTTATGTGGGACTTGTCGAAAGCCTTCTAAAAGTCCAAATAAACCATTGGTTTCCGTTCAACATCTTTCCTGGTTACTTCCTTGAATAATTGCAGTAGATTTGTCAAGCATGATTTCCCTTTCATAAATCCATGATGATTATGTCCGATCCTGCCACTGTTTTCCAAGTGCTCTGTTATTAAACCTTTCAGGATGGGCTCTAGCACTGTCCCCACTATCAATGTCAGGCTGACTGGTCTAATATTCCCTGTGTGGTGATATAAATCACTATAAGTACACAAAGGGTTAATGTACATACACTACACCTAGCTAGACACTAGAGGGAACACCAGAGACATGACACACAGGCAGTCAACCAATAGGTCAGTAAGATAGGACACGACCAATGGGCAGTCACGATACACACAGAGGTGACACTACCACAGGAGGGCATTACACCAACCCATATAAAAGGACACATCACACATGCTCAGTCTCTTTCCAGTGGAGGCACTCAGTGTGTACACAGGGTTGATTGAAACACATCACTCCCACCACGTGGATTGTAGCAGACTGGTTAGTCAGTCTGAGTAGCTATAGCAGGATTAACAGTAGCGTCGAATCCAAGAAAGAGAATTGTTAATAGTTTAATGAACGTGTTAAAGCTATCGCCAAGTCTGAACCTTCCTTTGTCAGAGTGCATATCAAGGAAGCAGCTTATGCTACGTTAAGAGCATCACAAAACACCCTGCTTCCTCTCTACATCCTTTTTAAAATAGTGGAGGCACATTAGCTACCTTCCAATCTGTAAGAACTCTCCCAGAGTTTACAAAATCTTGGAAGATGACCACCAATGCATTCATTATTTCTCGAACCACTTCCTCAGCACTTGGGATGGTGAGCAAAGGATTACCTCTGTTTGGTGCAGAGAGGAGTGTTATTAAATAGGCAGTAAGATGTTTTAGTGTTTTTAAAACTTAACTTTCATGGGGGTGAAGTTTCATTGTGTGCTAGTAACAAATCTATTGATGCATTCTTAGAAAATCACTCACTCTGAAATAAATAAATTCATATGAAAATGCTGACAGCTTGTTGCAGATAGTTCATGGTGGGATTTCACTTACTGCATGCACACTGCTGGAAAGAACCCAACATTCACATTTCCTTCTGGTTACTTTTTCAGGTGATCATTACTTGTGCCAATTAGAAAGATTGCTGTTGCGATTTGACAGTTTTATTTCAGCTGCTCAATTTGCAAAGTTGCACAAATTATTCAGAAATCAAAGAGGCAGAGGGCTATTTTAATACAAAGCAAAATCCTGCAGATGTTGGAAATCTGAAATAAAAGCAGAAAATGCTGGAAATACTCAGCACGCCTGGCAGCATCTGTTGTGGGAGAAACAGTTAAAATTTCAGGGTCTTGACCTTGTATCAGAACCGAGTAGTCAGAAATATGTCATTCAAACAAAGATATTGCTCCCCTCTACAGCTGAGAATTAAGTGGATTCATCTTTCTTGGAGTTCAGCTAAGCATTCAGAAAGATGGCATCTGACAACTGCAGTAACAGGAGCAGTTAGGAATCTTTTAACTCTGTTGCGGCCTTGAGTCTCCCTCTGGAGGTGGCATGTCTGATTCCATTCTGCCGCTGCCTCCCCAGAATGAAAATATGGTGTGCGGAGCCTTCTTAATGGAGTCAGGAACCTTCCCAACTCTCAATATCCATTTCCTTCACCAAAATCCAGCCCTATGTGCCAAAAGGTTTCATGGTGCAAGAGAAAATGGACAAATAACAAACGACACGTCTATAGGGTGTATGAATGGCAGAGTGACATACATCTGTCATCCAAAAGCAAACAGAAGAGGAAAGGCCTTAACCCCAAGACCTGCAAAGAGAAAGGAAACAAAATGGGGACAGAGGTAATAGCTTCAGATTTCTGAATGCAATGTTGAGTTTAGAAAGTTGCAAAGTGTCTAATTGAAAGATGAGTTGCTGTTTCTCCAGCTTATGTTCAGCTTAATTGGAACAGTGCATGAGTCAAACTGGGATGTTAGAGTGGGAGCAAGGTGAAGAATTAAACTAATAGGTGAATGGAAGCTCAGGATCATGCTTGTAAACTGAGTGGAGTTGGTGTGCAAAATGGTTTCCAAAACACATCTAGTATCCCCACTGTTAACTTCATTGCAGTGTTAATGTAAGCCTACTTGTGACAATAATAAAGATTATTATTTTTGTAAGCGGGAAATAAACTATATACTAAAAGGAAAGAAGTACACGTAAATCATTGTTCCACCTGTAAAGAGTGTTTGGATGCCTTGGATGATGAAAAGGGAGAAGGTGAAAGGATAAACATTGTATCTCCTGCAGTTGCATAGAAGGTGCTGTGGAAAGGTATGGGAATGTTCAGAGTGATGGAGGAGTGGCCAAGAGGCATCAGAAGGAATGTTCCTCATGTGATGCTGAAAGGGTAGGGTAGCGGGAGAAGCTGTATTTGATGTCCACTGGAATGGTGAAAATGATGGAGAATGATCCGTTGAATCAGGAGTCTGATGGGATGGAAGATGGGAACAAGAAGAACACTGCTATGGTTCTGGGAAGGAGTGCGACCAGGAATAAGGGAAATAGGACAGACCTGGTTCAGGGGCCTGTCAACCATTGTAGTTGTTGGGGGGTGTGGGGTGGATTGGGTGTCGGGGCTGATCCACAGTTCAGAGAAAAGGAAGACATAGAAGAAGCATTGATGTGGATGGTTTCATCATCAGAATAGACATGATAGAGAAACTGGGAAAAGTAAACAAAATCTTTACAGGAAGAAGAGCGTGAACAAGGATAATCAAGGTAGTTGTAGAAGTTATTGGCCTTATAGTGCAGAAATGGGGACAGAGAAGGGAAAATTCGAAAATGGACCATGTAAAGGAAGGGTAGAAATTGTCAGCAAAGTTGATGACATTTTCCATTTCATGTTGAGAGCAGGAAGCAGCCCTGAAACGGGGGTATCTATGTAACTGAAAAAGAGGTGAGGAAGGGACCATATAGGACTGGAACAAGGAATCTTTCACATATCTCACAATCTCACAAAACAAGATATAGATCAGACCCATCTGTGTATCCATAGCCACAGGTTTTATTTGGAAGAAGTGAGTGGCGATACAGGAGAATTTGTTTGATGTGAGAACGAGTTCAGCCAGACAGGGGAGGGTGCTGAGGGATGGACACACTTTTGGCTTTCTATTTTAAGAACTGTCTTTCTCAACTGCTTCTCTCAATTTTGTTCCAAAAAAGTTAATGAGTTATCTAATGAAGCTATGTCTTATGTTTTCAGGATTTCTTTGCAACGATAGACACTATAGTTGCCGAATCCACCTTATCAGCCTGGAAAACAGCAAAAACTGAACACCCCAACTCCAGCTCCCAGTTACTATGGTCTGTAGAATCATTTACCAGATTATTGTCTCCAACTGAAGACACTTTCAACATCTCAAAGCCAAATATTCAACTGAAGGGAATTAGGATTCAGTCTCAATCTAATCACAGTTATTGGGTGAATTTCAGTGATTTCAGTGAAGGCCACAATAGATGGTTAAGCGGTGCAGTGACCATTTATCAAGAGGAATTGTCAAAACTTTCAGATAACTCCCTTGTTATCAGCATTGCATATGCAACATTAATTGACATCCTTGACCAATCAAGCAACACAAATGACTCCAAACTGAATGGCCTTATTCTAACAACAATTGCAGAAAACAATTCAACTCATATTCAGATGGATTTCTTGCCAGTGGACACCACACTTGATCCTGCTAGTTCTCAATGTGTGTTTTGGAAGTTTAATCTGAACGGTACTGGCAAATGGGATTCTATGGGATGCAGATTTGAACTCAGTGGGAGTAATGTTGTCTGCAAGTGCACCCACCTGACATCTTTTTCTTTACTGATGTCTCGCTTTCATAAAGAAAGCCCAGGGTTGACCTTAATAACCAATATTGCAATTGGGATATCTGTGGCGTGTTTGGTAATCAGCCTTATTATAGAAGGAATTGTATGGAGGTATGTAACCAAAAATAGGACTTCAGAAGCCCGTCACATAATAATGCTGAATATTATTCTATCTCTTCTGACTGCCAATATATGTTTCATTACATCTGGATATCTAGCACCAGATACAAGAGTCTGCATGATGATTGTTTTCTTCATTCATTTTTTGTATCTCGCCTTGTTTTTCTGGATGCTCACTCTAGCCTTGCTGCTACTTTATCATTTGGTTTTTATTTTCCAATATTTCAGCAGGGCAGCTATGATGATTACCTCACTTACTCTTGGCTACCTGTGTCCATTCATATTTGCCGTCAGTATTTTCACAATTGCCTATTTCAGAAACCATTACCTAAGACAAGATAAATGCTGGATGAACACAGAGCAGCTCTACCTTTCACTTTCTTTTCATGTGCCTCAATTTACCATTGTTACAATCAACTTCTTCATTACAATTGTTGCCATCTTTAAGATGCTGCGACCAACCATTGGTGAGGAACGGAACAGCCATACAAACGACAAAATTATGGTCAAACAAATTGCAAGAAGCATTGCTATCCTAACCTCAATCCTAGGTCTCTGTTGGGCATTTGGATTTGCATTTCTGAAGAAAGACACCCCTATTGCCATCGATTATGCATTTAATATTCTCAATGGACTCCAGGTATGTATTATATAATGTCTGTAACTTTTATCTAGTTGCGAGTTCATTTTATACATGTTATACATGCAAAATCTAATTTACTGAACATTTTGAAAAGGTATGATTTTCAATGAGGCTGAGGCAAGAGTTCAACAAGGGCAGGTCAACAGCAGTGTAAATGTAAGCAAAGGCTCATTATTAGAGTCTCAATTTTGTGGTATTTTCAGTTACGCTTGTCCATGCCCACGACAGAAGGAAGCACCAACATTTAACATAGGATGTGTCATGCAGAGACAAGTGCATCGTAAAACTAATAGGTCAATTGTACATTCAGATGCAACAGCTATATTTTAAAAAAGAATCGTGCTTTTAAAGGGGAGCCACACTTTTTGCTGCACAGAGCAACATTTAAAACATAGAACCATGGCTAGAAAGGCCATGGGCAAATGTCTACCTTTCAGTGATGGAATCTTGAAGGTAACTCTTTTGAGGGACATTGACCCTCCTGCAAAGGTGGCAGCTTAAACTCTTTGTTTAAAAAGTAGAAGAGCATGTCAGCATGATGACAACGATGATGAAGTGAACCTAGGCGCAAATGGTAAAAAAGCTGAGAAACAAGACCCACGCAGACACGGGGAGAACTCCACATGGACAGTGACACGGGGCTGGGTTTGAACTCGGGTCCTTGGCACCATGAGCCAGCAGTGCTAACCACTGCGCCACCGTGCCGCACTAAAATAAAAGGAAAAATCTACACCTGCCACTCTGCATATTCCAACAAAGCAACACATTACAGTTCAAAATCCACTCATAAATAAAGGTAGCAATCAGGGTTATATAATAATCACAAGAGTCCAAAGGAGACTTAAACTCATTGATTTATTTAATTAAAGAAAAGCAGAGCCGCAACGCTGTGGGCAGTGCATCCTGTCCCAGCTGGGACCATCTGAAGATGCAGGTTCCAATCCTGGCCGGCATTTAACTGTCTGGTTTAACGAGCCCAGCTATAAAGCCTCCACCCCTCAGTGGGGGAGCTCGTATTCCATGAGCCCCATGGGGGCATCAATCAGGTCATCCCCATGCTCCCCCCCCCCCCCCCCCCCCGAAGTCGGTGATTCCCGCTGCCATAGAAGGTGAAGGAGGTCTCCTTTGTCACTTTGCTTGTGGCTGAGTTTCTAGCAGTTGCGGGGCCAGGACGGGGAGGTTGTGTACCATGTCCAGGAGGGTTGCTTCTGCACCGATTGTCTGGGGGGTGTTGTAGGTAGCCTCTCCTTGGTCAAGCTGTTATCTGAGATTATGGATGCTTCTGTCTCCATGTCTGACCTGAATCCTCCATCTCACGCATCTCTGTGTCCTTGGCCCCTGGATGTCAGGCAAAATAATGACGTGACTCACCCTGTTACAGACTTCCTACCTTTAAGGCGGTCCACTATTTGGTCTTTACCATGCAAGAGACCGGTCCAGTCTTCCCTACTACGGCCCCTGATACCACCGGGCACCGTCTGCGAAATTCCGCATGTACATCGTGTTATCTGGCCTGAACCCTCTCTTCTGCTTCCGTTGGCCATGGTATTTTCTCTGGAGATCCTTTTCTGTCCAGCTTCCTGCCAATGTTATGAAATGTAGGCTGAGGCGTGTCCTCAGTCCTTGGCCCATCAGCAACTCTGTCGGCGCCACCCCAGTCGTTATATGCTGTGTGGCCCGATAGCTAAACAGAACCATGCCAATTTTGTCTCCATGGACCCCGTGGCTTGTTTTTTAAGCCTCTCTTAAAAGTCTGTACCACACGCTCAGCCAGGCCCTTTGAAGAGGGATGGTACGGGACGATCCGAATATTGTTTACACCTTGCATCTGCTTGAAGTTGGAGAATTCCTCGCATGTAAAAGGGTTTCCGTTAACAGTAACAAGTATCTCCGGGATGCCATGGATATTAACTGGTTGGCATAACTTCACAATGGTAGTCCGTGAAGTGGTGGACGACATTCGGCAAACATCTAACCATTTTGAGTGGCCAACAACGTCTAGCAGGAACATCAACCCTTGTAAAGGTCAGGAAAAGTCGGCATGAATCCATACTGAGAGCTGGTCTAGCCACTCCTATAGGTGTAGAGACACTGCTGGTGGGAGCTTTTGATGCTCCTGACATGCGGTGCTGTGCTGCACCAACCTCTCGATGTTGCCATCAAGTCCCAACCACCACATAGAGCTTCTGGCGAGCCTCTTCATCTTGGACACTCCTAGGTGATCCTGCAGTATGGCTTTCCTGCCTTGGCTCGGGACCAGAACACCAGAACACAGACTTCCCACAGGAGAATGCCGTCTTCCATGCTAAGCTCTTGTTGCTGAGTAATGAAAACCCTCAGGCAGTTGCCCCTGATTTCCCCTGTGCAAGATGATATGGGGAAATTGGCCAAGGTCGGGTCCTTTTGTGTCCACTCACGAATTTGCGAGGCTGGACCGTCAAGGTGTCCATAAAATTCAGCGCCAACAGGGTGAGGGGGTGGGGGGGATCATGTCAGCAATGGGGGTTGGCTTACGCATCCGTGTGCACAAGTTGCATACCCAGGCGACGTTCGAATACTTATTCATATGCCACCAATAATAGTGTCTAATGCTGAATCCTGACTGACGCTATTGGTAGGATTGCCTTGTTTTCCTCTTATCCGGCTTCAGCACTGGGACTACAGGCACTGTCCACTCCGCGAACAGCGCAGGACGAATAATCCCCAGACTTTGCAGTCGACTGAGCCCATTGTCCACTTTCGACAGCAGGGCATAGAGAACTGTGCGGGCGCTGAAATACTTTGGTTGGGAAGTTCCGGTGGCGCCCTCGAGGAAGCAGGTCGCAGGTCGGATCGCTCCCACCCGCGATGGGCAAACGGACCTGTTGAACGGACTTTTGCGGGACCTGGCGACCTGGTTAGGTTGAGGGGACAATAGGGAAGAGGCTTCCTCCCCCCCCCCCCCCCCCCCCCCCCCAGGGTATGAGCAGCGGGACCAGAAGTGGTCGAGTGGAGCGGCAGGGCTCGAAGTGGGAGCAGCGGGGACCCCAGGCCAGGCGGCGAAACATGGCGGACGGCAGGGACCAGGGAGCAGAGGCTCACTGGCCAAGGGAGCAGTAGATGGAGTTTTTTAAGAACTGCTTCGCCGAATTGAAGAGGGACACGTCGGACCCGATGAGGGCGGTAATGGACCGAATGGTCGAGGCGCAGGCGGTCCAGAAGAAGGCGCCCAGGGAGGTCGAGGCGAAGCTCTCCAGCCAGGCGGACATGGTGGTGGAGCTGTAGCACGAGGTGGAAGAGCTGGACGCCCGCCAGAGGAGGATGCACGAGCAGCTTGAAGGGCTGGGGAACAGAGCCAGGAGGCAGAATTTGAGGATCATTGGCCTCCCCGAGGGCTGCGAGGGGTCGGTTCTGGGTGCATACGTGAAAGGTATGCTCGAGGCGCTGATGGGGCCGGAGGCCTTCCCCCGACCCCTGGAGTCGGATGGGGCACATAGAGCTCCCGCAAGGAAGCCCAGGACGGGCGACCGACCGAGGGCCTTGGTGTCCGCTGTCATCGGCTTGCTGACAGGGAACGTGTGCTGCGATGGGCCAAGGCGGAGAGGAGCAGCAGATGGGAGAATTGTGAGGTGCGCATTTACCAGGACTTGGGAACGGAGCTGGCCAAGAGGCGTGCAGGATTCATCAAGGTAAAGGCAGCCCTCTACAAAAAGGACGTGAGGTTTGGAATGCTGTATCCTGCGAAGCTTTGGGTTACGTTTGAGGAACTCCACCACTACTTTGAAACACCAGAACAGGTTTGGACTTTTATTAAAGAAAAGAAGCTGGACTTGAACTAACGGGCACTTAGTTTTCTCAGTGCTGTACAGTGACGGCGGTCTGTTAACCTAATTTGCTCTGACTAGGTGTGGACATTTATTAAAAGAAGAAGCTGGACTTGAACTAAAGGACTCTGGGCTCTCAGAGCTTTTGTGTGGCGGCGGTCTGTTAAATTATCCTGTACTGTAATGTTCTATCCAAGATTGTTTTCAGCCGGGACAGAGAGCAGGGGCTGGAGGGCGCATTGTGTAAGGTGCATTGTGTAGGGTGTTCTGGGGGATAGCATCGAGGGGGGGGGGGGGGGGGGGGGGGTAGAGAGAGGGGCCCTGCAAAGGGGGCCCTGCACTTGGTACCTTTTGGCGGGAGATCGGGGCCTCGGAGAGGGGGATGGGCTAGGGGCTGATTACGGGACTTGAAAGGGCACGGTGAGATACAATCAGGTTAATGGTGTGTGGGGGAGGGCCCGAGGGCTCGGGTGGTAGACAGACAGGCGCCAAGGGCAGGGGTCAGCGTAGGTCAGGGGGCCCAAGGGAGAGTAGGAGGAGAGGCGGGCTAGGGCCAAGCGCAGGGCTGGCCTGGCAGGTCGGGCCTCGGCGGGCAGGGGAGGTTGGGAGAGGGCAGCTGGGAAGGAGAGCAGAGAAGACTTAAGTGGGCAAGGGGGGGTGTCTAGGAATCCCCCGGGGTAGAAGGTCGCTTGCAGACTCTCAGGGAACAGTGCAGGAAACTGACAGCAGCGGCACCTGAGGGGGGGGGGGGGGTTAGAGCCACGTTAGTTTAGTTGAACACGTGGGGCAGGGCAAACAGAGCTGACAGGGGGAGTGCTTTATTAACATGTTTATTCTCTCCCACTGTTCGTTTTCACTATGTTACGGCTCTTTGCATAGGGCCTCTTTTTCTCTCTGTAAATGTTACAAATTTGTTTTAAATAAAACATTTCAAAAAAAGATTAAAATACTTTGGTTTGGCTCCTGGGTCCACGTAGACTTTGACCACGACTCCCTTTATTTTCCTCAAGCCATCCTGAAAAACCTTTGGGTTCTTTCCAGGACTTCATACAACCCCCCAGTGCCCATTTTGCAAATCTGCTCCCAGTCCAGATTGCGCATCTGCAGCAAGTAGCAGCCCAACAGACTGGGTCCAGGCCCTTGTATCACTACCAGCGACAAACAAATGGATTGCTGCCTGTTGGCATCCGGAGTCATGGTTGTGCCAGCGATGGCCAGCAGTTATCCCATGTATGTTGCCAAACATGCCTTAGGGTTCATTAGGTCCAGTTGTTGGATCACTGAACGGATTTTCCAGTACGCCTGCTGTCCTATGACTGAGACAGCAGCCCCTGTGACAATATCTAATTCTAGATGGTGGCCGTTAACCTGGACAGTGATTTTGAAGGAGGCTATCCTTGGTGCGGCAATGCATTTTAGCTACATGCACTCATCCTCCTCGGATTGTGCTAGGTGTAAAACCCTGGCTTTGGGTGGGTGTGTTTTCTGACCAGGGTCATGTGCTTGCTGACATTTTGGCATCCCTGATCCCCACGGTTCCTCCAAGCACACGTGCAGCACCGCTGCGAGTCATCCTCCTGGAGCTCAGGGGAGATGTCTCGCCGAGCTGCAGAAGCCCTCGGCCAGCGGGTTTGGCCACAATACTGCTCGGCGGTGGTTGGGCCCCACAGGCTCCATTCTTAGGGGGCATTGCTTACCAAAATAGGGGATGGCCAATGCTATTCACCTCTATAGCTAGAGAGCTCTGGAGATCTTAGAATCCCTTCTCTGCATTTTCATGTACTCTATGTATGGCCTTTGTCAAGTCTAAGGAGGCTTCAGCCAGCAACTTACATTAAGCCGTCATAATGTTTACAAAGAACAAAGAACAAAGAAAAGTACAGCACAGGAACAGGCCCTTCGGCCCTCCAAGTCTGTGCTGACCATGCTGCCCGACTAAACTAAAATCTTCTACACTTCCGGCGTCCGTATCCCTCTATTCCCATCCTATTCATGTATTTGTCAAGATGCCTCTTAAACGTCACTATCGTCCCTGCTTCCGCCACGTCCTCCGGCAGTGAGGTCCAGGCACCCACTACCCTCTGTGTAAAAAACTTGCCTCGTACATCTCCTCTAAACCTTGCCCCGCGCACCTTTAACCTATGCCCCCTAGTAATTGATCCCTCTACCCTGGGAAAAAGCCTCTGACTATCCACTCTGTCTATGCCCCTCATAATTTTGTAGACCTCTATCAGGTCGCCCCTCAACCTCCGTTGTTCCAGTGAGAACAAACTGAGTTTATTCAACCTCTCCTCATAGCCAAACAAACCGAGTTTATTCAACTCTTCTCATAGCTAATTCATAGTTTATTCCACACACGAGGCAGTCTCTCAGCATCCGCTGAAGGGATGGCCCATAGTCGTAATGCTAGGCCAGCTTGCCTAGGCATTTCAAGAATTCCGTGACCAACTTCCCCGGGGTTCGCCCACCCATGTTGAACCTGTACCTCTGTACAATCACTGGTGGTTTGGGGTCATAGTGGTCCGCCACAAGTGCTACCAGCTTGTGCAAGGTCTTGGAGTCTGTGGCCGCAGGGTAGGTCAGACTTCCGATGACGCTAAAGGAAGGGGCTTCACAGGCGGTCAGGAGTATCACCTTTTGTCGGTCATCTCCTTTAATGGCATTTGCTGAAAAGAAATAGCGTTTCTGCTCAGTGTACCGGGGCCAGTCTTCTGCGCCTGCATCAAAAGCTTCGAGCATCCCGAAAAGCAGCATTTTAAAATTTGTTCTGAATTTTCTCCTTTGTAGTGAAATTCGACCATGGTCCGGACATCCAGAATCATAGCCCTCGTTCCATTTTTTCTCATCGGCAGTATAATATTCACAGGAGTTCCGAGAAGGAACTCACTTAAAGAAAAGCAATTCCACAACAGTACATCCAGTCCCAGCCAGGATCATCCGAAGATGTTTCAATCCTGGCTGCCTTTTATCTATCTGATTCAATGAGTCCTGCTTTTAGGCCTCCACCCCACAGCAGGGAGTTTGTATTCCATGAGCCCCACAGGGAGGTCAATCAGGTCATCCCCGTGGGTCTCGTGGAAGTTGTTACAAGAATTCACTTGTGGGAGTTGTGTACAGGCCCCTTAACATAACTATGTGTAAGGACAGAATATGAACAAAGAGGTCATGGGAGCTTGTCAGGAAAGTACTGCAAAATCATGAAGAATTTGTATTTATATTTATATGGATTGGAAAAATTGGATGGACAAAGGTAGCGTAGATGAAGAGTTCATAGAATGTTTTTGGGATAGTTTCTTAGAACAGCACATTCTGGAGCAAATCGAAGGGTAGGCTCTACTACATCTGGCATTGTGCAATGTGATAGGATAAATTAAATACCCCTTAGGGAGCAGCGATCATAAAATGTTTGAATTTTACATACAAGTTGAGAGAGAGAAGAGCGCATCCAAAATCATTCCTTATAAACTTAATTAAGGGCAATTATGAGGTCATAAAAATGGAGCTAGCTAAAATGAACTGGCAAATATGCTTAAGGGATGGATCAACAGATATTCAGTGGCAGACATTTAAGGGGATATTATACACAGAATAGACACATTCCAATAAGAAAGAAAAATTCCAAGGGGAGGGTCCATCATCTGTGGTTAACTAAATAAGTTAGAGACAGTGTTAAACTTAAAGAAAAAACATATATTTGCGCAAAGGTGCTTGGCAGGTCAGAAGATTGGCAGGTCAGTGGCTGGTTTAGTACACTGGGCTAAATAGCTGGCTTGTAATGCGGAACAAGGCAGCAGCATGGGTTAAATTCCCGTACCGGCCTCCCCTAACAGGTGCCAGAATGTGACGACTAGGGGCTTTTCACAGTAACTTCATGGAAGCCTTTTGTGATAATAAGCGATTATTATTAAGATTGAAAAGGATATAAAGAACATCAAAGAATGACAAAAAGATTAGTAAGGAGGGAAAAATTAGAGGGCAAGAGAAAGCTAGCCAGTAATATAAAAGTGGACAGTAATAGTTTCTGTAGATATTTAAATAAGAGGTAATAAAGTGAGCATTGGTCTATAGAAAGTACATCTGAAGACCAGGTAATGTAAAGTAGGGCCATGGCAGATGAATTAAACAGGTTTTTTGTATCGGTCTTCATTAAAGAAGACATCAGCAGCATCTTAGAAAGAGCTGTAAATCAGGAAATGGAAGGGAGGGAAGAACTCAGGAAAAGTATAATCGCCAGGGAAGTGGTATTGAGAAAATTGTTGGGTCTGCGGGCTGGCAAATCCCTGAGTCTGGATGGATGTCTCCCTCAGGTCTTGAAATAAGTGGCTGGAGAGATAGTTGATGCTTTGGTTTAAATTTTCAAAAAATCCCTAGATTCAGGGAAAGTTCAATCAGATTGGAAGATAAAAAATGTAACTTCTTTATTCAATAAAGAAGGGAGACAGAAAGCAGGAAGCTATAGGCCAGTTAAGCTAACATCTGTCAGATGGGAAATGTTAGAAGCCATTATTAAAGATATTATTGTAAGGCACTTGGAAAAAATTAAGGCAATCAGGCCGAGTTAACTTGGTTTTGTGAAAGAGAAACTTTGTTTGACCAGATTACTGGAGTTCTTTGAAGGAGTCACATGTGCTGAGGATAAAGGGGAAACAGTGGATATACTGCACTTAGATTTCCATAAGGTTGTTGATAAGGTGCCACATCAAAGGTTATTACATAAAATAAAAACTCATGGAGTAAGGGGTAACATATTGGCATGGGTTGAAGATTGGCTAGCTAACAGAGAGTTGGCATAAATGGGTATTTTTCTGCTTGGCAGGATGTGACAAGATCATTCAGAAAGCCAGCAAGACTCCCCCCACATAGAAGGCACCTTAGGAACTGTTCTCATGTCCTCAGAGATTTGTGGCGTGGTATCCAAATACCAGCTGAATGACCGTACAAAGAAGAATAGGCATCACTTATTCAAAACAGTTCTGAATGACAATGTTTTTGGCCCTTCTCCTTGTTTCATTGCTGTTATTTTTGATACATCAGATGAAGCTGACTGCGCCATACCCCTCCTCATCCTGATCATGCAGCCACACAGGTGTTGCTGAGCCAAGCATCTCTCTGACATGCAATGGACAAGCAAGAAGTAGCATTTTTAAAGTGCACAAGTAGTTTGCTGCAATCCCTAAAATAATTTGTACATGGAATTTGTTTAGTGTTAGGAAGAAGCAGAAATGCCAGAGACCCGGGTTCAAATCCGACCTTGGGTGACTGTCAGTGTGGAGTTTACACGTTCTCCCTGTGTCTGCGTGGGTTTCCTCTGGGTGCTGTGGTTTCCTCCTACAGTCTAAAAATGTTCAGGTTAGGTGGATTGGCCATGCTAAATTGCCCCTTAGATTAGCTGTGGACACAGGGATCGGGTGGGAAATGGGCCCAGGTTGGACTCAATGGCTGAATGGTCTCCTTCTACACTGTAGGGATTCTAATCAATGATTTAATATCACTGCTCACTTTCCCTTGATATTTTAAATGAGCCAATGGCATGCAGAGTGCTGCACATGGGTGCAAAATCTCATGGACAGAACTCCTTTGTAAGTTGACCTGGATGAAACGTGCAGTGAGATGTAGTTTGCTGCACTACTCTTGTCTGTCCTATGTTTGTTGCTATACTAGTCCAAAACTGGTAGGCCAACATAGTTGAATCTTTATTTTCATTGGCAAAAGGAAAATTGAGGAGAATAATATCTTTCAGAAATTAAATAAGTCAGATATAGGCAGTCTACTTAACAAGACTCTGCAACTTGTTTCTTTACATTCGCAAAATTTGTTTTGTGAACAACAATAAAGGTTGTGTACAGAATTAGTTATTTCCTGCTAAAACAGGACTTTTAGCTGTTTATATGCCAGCATATTTATTGGGTGTCGGCAGGTAAAATCTAACGGCCATTAGTTGAGGTTTTACACCTAATTCTCCATTTTGCAGTGATATTCTGCTCCTGGCTACCAAGACATATTTTGCCAGGGATACACGCATGGAAATATCCAAACAGTTCCTAAAACATCATAAGGAATAGGAACAGAAATAGACCATTTGGCTTATCTGATCGGCTCCAATTTTCGATTCCCTCATGGCCGATCTGATTATGGCCTTAAGTCTAGTTTCCTGCCTGCACTCCGTTACTCTTAACTTCCTTGCTGGTCAAAAATTTGTCCAGTTTAGCCTTGAGTAGATTCCATGATCCAGCCTCCACTGCTTTCTGGAAGATTTGTGAAAGCCATTGTGTGTATATCCATGTGTCTCATTGTAAGATCAGTTCATGCTGTCAACGTTAATTATCAGCTTCCTATATGGCTGCTAGCAATCTCACAAAACCTTCTGGTTGCTCAATGGAGCTTACCTCTGTGGTATTTTTTGTGAAACTAGCAATAACATTTTTAACATAATAAAGCATCCCAAGGTGCTGCAGGTGCATTATCAAACCAAATTTTATGCCAAGGTATATAACAAGATATTACATTAGATATGTGAGGTATTAAGCCTGGCCATTGAGATGGAATTTAAGAAATGGCTCGAAGGAGAGACAAGTAGAGGAGAGGTAAAGAAATTATTGGAATTTTATCATGTTGTCCGACTGATGCTTTGGTCATCCCCTGATAATAGTCTTCAAATGGTAAGTAAATTACATCCCTTATCAAGTTGGAAAAGTATTTAGATTGGGAACACTTTTCAGCTCATACTTTATACATACAGTACATGGACAAGTAGAAATGCTAGAATCAAGAGCGAAGAAGAGTTGTTAGCAATGGGAGTGGGAGAAAGTGTAACAGGATAAAAGATGAACCAAGTTTGTCATCCCAGCTATACCCCTGCTGGCTATCACTGATCAGAAAAATTTGTGAAATGTACTATTTATGCCAGAGTAAAGTGGACAAACAATTTATCTTGCTCATGTTCTGTGTGATTATTTAGAAGTTTGTTTATGGGTTTGAAGATACTTTTCTCTTTTTTTCAGGGACTCTTTATTTTGGTTTTTGGCGTAATTATGGACAGTAGGGTAAGTTGCAATCATTAGATGCCTCAAATTCATTAGTTCTTCACATCAGTTAAACTTTTTATGTTCTGATTATTCCATTAGGTACAAGAGGCCCTAATGCACAATCAAAATTTGGTAAGTTTATTTCAGTTTCTGTCAGAATGCCATGGCCGGAATTCTCCGGTCTCTGGGATTCTCTTTTCCTGTTGGCAGCGCATGCCCGCCCGTGAGTTTCCCGGCGGCATGAGGTGGCTTCAATGGGATATCCCATTGTCAAGAAGCGGGAAGACAGAATCCCACCGCCAGCCGAGAACCACGCGGCTGGGGGATCGGCGAATCCAGCCCCATATACCCGATGTAGACGACAACCTCTCCTCCAATTCCACACACCTTGTACTTCCAGAACACACTCATCATGACTGTTGTAAAGAACAAGTTCAATGGTACATCGCCAAATGTTTCACCATAGTGTTTATTAATTGGCGTGCATAGATATATTCGCTTTCTGTCCTCTCTCAATTTCTATTAACTGTTGATCTTCTAAACGACATTGAAATAAATAGTAATTCTTCCCCCAACTTGAATCATGGTCCCATTAGTAATTCTAAATCTCTTCTCTGGGCCCTTGGTTGCCATCTAATCCATGATCAGATTGCACCTGGAGCACTGAGCACATCGGAGCACCTTGCCTCAGGAAGGATACATTGACCGTGGAGGAATTGAGGAATTGCAGTGTAGATTTCTGAGAAGCAAACTCAGACACCAAGGGTTAAATTACAAGGCGAGATTGCACAAACTAAGGTTGTATTCCAGGGAATTTAGAATTTTAAAATTTTTTTAAACATTTTTTTATTCTCCTCCATTTTCACATTTTCTCCCACATTTACATCCATCAACAATAAACAATAATCAGCAAGATATGTCAGTCCCCATAATAACAACGATCCCATCTACCCACCAACCCCCAAACCTCAACCCGCATGTTTACATAAACAAATGACAAAAAGGAATCAGGGATTACCCGTAGCCACCCTTAATCTTACACAGCTCCCACTCCCCCACCCCCCACCACCCCCCTACCCCAGGTCTCCAGCTCCTCCCTTCCACTGCCTCTTGTAAAACTCCTCCCCCCACCCTTGGTTCCTTCCCCCCCAACTTTCCACCCCGGCTAGACCACTCGGACCCTGTTCTGCCAGGCTCCGATGGCTGCAGCCCCTCCCCCCACCTCACTCCCATTCACTGGCCGGCACAAACCGGCCAGCGTGGAGGTCCCCGCCCGGGTCCCTTTCCCACTTGCCCGGCCCCAGGAAAGCCCAAAGATCCCCTTTTAGCACACAAACCCCGCATATCCACCTACACCCCAAAGAACTCTCATTTCGAGTGAAAGTTCCGTCCCTTCCCTTGTCCAAATATATACCACCTTGGCTCCTTTAATCTCTACACCCGCGCGCAGTGATACAAAAAAGAAAATACAGTCATGAGGTTACATCGGCACATGGCCATTCCTCAATTTGTCAGTTCTGCCACAGTCCTTCTGCTTTCGCAAACTCCTCCGCTGCTTCCGCCGTTCCAAAATAAAAGTCCCTGAGCTTGTAAGTCACCCTCAGCTTCGCTGGATATACAATGCCGCACCGCACCTTGCTAATGTACAGTGCCCTCTTCACCCGGTTGAAGGCAGCCCGCCTCCTTGCCAGCTCCACCGTAAAGTCCTGGTATACACGTATACCAGCTCCAGCCCACTGCACCACCTGCTTCTGCTTGGCCCAGCTCAGGACCTTCTCCTTCACCCTGTACCTACGGAAGGACAGAGTCACTGCCCTTGGCGGCTCACTCGCCTTTGGTACAGGCCTCCACGACCGATGAGCCCGATCCAGTTCATATCGGGAGGGGTCCTCCCCCTCCCCCAATAGTTTTGCCAGCATCACGGCAAAATACTCAGTCGGCTTCGGTCCTTCAACTCCTTCGGGCAGCCCCACAATCCTCGAATTCTGTCGCCTGGATCTATTTTCCAGGTCTTCCATTTTTCCTCGCAGATCCTTGTTAGTATCCATCACCTTCCGCATCTCTTTCCCCATCGAGGCAAGTTGATCACCGTGCTGCAATAACGCCTCCTTCACTTCCTTCAGCACCTCCCCTTGCTCTCGCACCTCCGCCACTGCGCTCGCCACCTCCGTCCTCACCGGGGAAACCGCCTCCTCCACCAGCACACTCAAAACCTCCCTCATCTCCTTCCTCACCGTCTCCATGCATTTCGCAATCTGCACCAACTGCTTTTCAAATTCCGCAGCCATCACCTTGGTTATTCCTTCAGCTGTAAGCAGTGCGGCCATCCCTGGTGCTCCAGCCTCCATTTTTCCTGGTGACCCCGCGGTGACCTTTCCACTCCCCGACGGACCTCCAGCTGGTTTTTTCCGGCCGTTTTTTTGCTCACCCTCGACATTTTTCTTTGGGTTTTGTTCCCTCCTGTGTCTTCACAGTGCCTCCTCCGTGACTTCTCCCTGCTTCTGCCGCCTCCGTGGACCCTGGGACCGGGCTTAAAGCCCCGAAAATGCCGTTCCCGAGCGGGAGCTCTCCATTGTGCGCCGCATCCCGCCCGCCGTCACCGGAAGTCCGGAATTTAGAAATTTAAGAGACGGTTTGATCAACGTTTTCACATTATTAAGGATGTGGAGATGCCGGCGTTGGACTGGGGTGAGCACAGTACGAAGTCTTACAACACCAGGTTAAAGTCCAACAGGTTTGTTTCGATGTCACTAGCTTTCAGAGCGCTGCTCCTTCCTCAGGTGAATGAAGAGGTATGTTCCAGAAACACATATATAGACAAATTCAAAGATGCCAAACAATGCTAGGAATGCGACCATTAGCAGGTGATTAAATCTTTACAGATCCAGAGATGGGGTAACCCCAGGTTAAAGAGGTGTGATACAATTCACACCTCTTTAACCTGGGGTTACCCCATCTCTGGATCTGTAAAGATTTAATCACCTGCTAATGGTCGCATTCCTAGCATTGTTTGGCATCTTTGAATTTGTCTATATATGTGTTTCTGGAACAGACCTCTTCATTCACCTGAGGAAGGAGCAGCGCTCTGAAAGCTAGTGACATCGAAACAAACCTGTTGGACTTTAACCTGGTGTCGTACATTATTAAGGGTAACAGGTAAGATAGATAAGGAGTAAATAAGAACAGAAAGTGCTGGAAGTACTCAGCAGGCGTGGCAGCATCGTGCACAGAGAAGCAGGAGCAATATGATTCTCTTTGGAAGAAAAGCTGCTGCGTTCTTCCAGCACTTTGCGTTTTTGTTTCAAATCTCCAGCATCCACAGTTTTTTGCTTTTATTCTACTGATTGGAGAAGCTAGGACTGGATGACATAGTCCAAAGGCTGGAGCAGGCCTTTCACGAGAAAGGTTTGGAATGACTGCTACATGCAAGAGTAACAAAGTTTAGAACTCTCTTCTGTAAATAACAATAATGCCAGATTAGTTGTTAATTTTAAAACTGAGATTAATGCATTTTGTTGTCCAAAGGTGTTAAAAGACATGCAGCAATCATCGGTTTACGAGGTTAGTTGGCATATTAGTGGCATCAACTTGTTGAATGTTGGAACAGAAACGTGATTTCTAGAAAATACTTTATTCACTGTATTACTTTATTAGCTTCTTTTTAAAAAAATATATATTTTATTCAAATTTTTCGGTCAAACAAAAACAGTACAAAATTTTCCCCTTTTGCAACTTTAAAACAATATAAATAATAATGGTGACCGTTTTTTTTTTAAAGAATAAATAATATATTAACTAGACGGCAACTGCCAGCAACAAAAATAAAAACTAGCCAAAATCCAAAATAATAAAGTCACAAAAACCAATATAAATAACTCATATACAAACACCTGTACACAACCCCTGAGGGCCCGGATGGGCCCTTCCCTCCCCCCCTCCCACCCTCCCCCCCCTCCCCCCTGGGTTGCTGCTGCTACCTTTCCCATTTCCCTTATCATTCTGCGAGATAGTCGAGGAACGGTTGCCACCCCCTGGTGAACCCTTGAGCCGAACCTCTTAGTGCGTATTTTATCCGCTCCAATTTTATAAACCCCGCCATGTCTTTTATCCAGGCCTCCACGCCTGGGGGTTTAGCTTCTTTCCACAAAAGTAATATCCTTCGCCGGGCTACTAGGGACGCAAAGGCTAAAACATCAGCCTCTCTCGCCTCCTGCACTCCCGGCTCGTCCGCAACCCCAAATATCGCCAACCCCCAGCCTGGCTCGACCCGGACACCCACCACCCTTGAAAGCACATTCGCCACCCCCACCCAGAACCCATGCAGTACCGGGCATGACCAAAACATGTGGGTGTGGTTCGCTGGGCTTCCCGCGCATCTCCCGCACCTATCCTCCACTCCAAAAAATCTACTTAACCTTGCTCCAGTCATGTGCGCCCTATGTAGAACCTTGAATTGTATCAGGCTGAGCCTGGCGCATGAGGACGAAGAGTTTACCCTACCTAAGGCATCGGCCCACAGCCGCTCCTCAATCTCTTCCCCTAGCTCCTCTTCCCATTTTCCCTTCAGCTCCTCCACCATCGTCTCCCCCTCGTCTCTCATTTCTCTATATATATCTAACACCCTACCATCCCCCACC
Organism: Scyliorhinus torazame; assembly: GCF_047496885.1. Lineage (NCBI taxonomy): Eukaryota > Metazoa > Chordata > Chondrichthyes > Carcharhiniformes > Scyliorhinidae > Scyliorhinus > Scyliorhinus torazame. The sequence goes on from NC_092710.1 coordinate 165,013,510, forward strand.
CATGCCCCCGAAATCACTCTGTCCTGAATCTCTTGCGCCGGGAGTCGCGGAAATTCCCTCACCTGTTGCCTCGCAAAAGCCCTCAGTTGCATATATCGAAATGCATTCCCCGGTGGCAACCCATATTTTTCTGTCAGTGCTCCCAGACTCGCAAACGTCCCGCCTAGGAACAAATCCTTCAATTTCACAATCCCTGCTCTTTGCCAAGCTTTAAATCCCCCATCTATCTTCCCCGGTACGAACCTGTGGTTGTTCCTTATCGGGGACCTCACCGAGGCACCCGTCACTCCCTTATGCCGTCTCCAATGCCCCCAAATTTTCAGCGTTGCCACCACAACTGGACTTGTGGTGTATTTCTTCGGGGGGAACGGTAAAGGCGCCGTCGCTAATGCTTTTAGGCTGGTTCCCCTACAGGACGCCATCTCTAGTCTTTTCCACGCCGCTCCCTCCCCTTCCCCCATCCACTTGCATACCATTGATATGTTGGCGGCCCAATAATAGTCACTTAAACTCGGCAGTGCCAGTCCCCCCCTATCCCTACTACGCTGCAGGAACCCCCTCTTCACTCTTGGGGTCTTCCCAGCCCATACAAAACTCATAATGCTCTTATCCACTTTCTTGAAAAAGGCCTTTACTTTATTAGCTTCTTGAGTGTTGTTGGAGATGCACTCATCCAGGCAAATGGAAATTATTTCAACACATTCCTGACTTATGCCTTGTAGATGGTGGACAGGCTTTGGGAATTCAGGAGGTGAGTTACTCACCAGAGAATTCCCTTCCTCTGGAGACACAGAGGGCTGGAATCTCCGATTCTGAGACTAAGTGCTGACGCCGGCATAGGAACGGTGGCGTTTTCCGACTGAAAAAATGGCTCAAAACAGCCAACGATCCTCCGTCTCTAGCACCCGGCTCTAGCTGTCATTACGGCTGGAGAATTGCCGGGTCTGTGGCCGCGCATGCGCAGGACGGCGACCTGCACCGCGGACCCCTTTGGCCAAGCTCGCCACCCCCGGACCACCCCCACCACTGCCGATGCCGTCAGGAACTCGGTCCGTCGGGGGCAGAGCCTTGTGGGGAGGGCCTCAGGTAATGTCCTGAGGCAGTCCATATGGCGTGCGGCATACACCTAGAGTATGAATCCTGCAGCCCAGGCATCTTGGTGAGCCTAATCCAGGGCGAAGGTGATATAGTCTGATGCCCGGGTATACAGAGCATCCGTCGCCTCCCGGATATTGGGACGCGCCACACAGGTCCCCTCTTGAGCCCCGGAATGACCGGTGGCATAGATATTGAGGGCTGCGATGACATTCGGGGCCACCAGGAATGGGTGCCCTCATCCTCCATGGGGTGCCATATCTGTGAGGATGTGGCACAGATGTCGCACTGTTACTCTGCTGAGACAGAGTCTTCTGCAGCACAAGGTGTCATCAGCTCATGGAATTACCAATAACGCATGTACACCTTGGGCTGTCCTTCTGGCTCCCTCCTTAGTCTGATGGATGGCTGGGTCTTCAGAGGTGCGGTGACCCCCTGCACATGGGGTACCGCCTCCAGCCTGCATTGTCATTGCTGCCTTCTACGGCATCTGCCCAACCCCAGCAGCCACGGGTGCAGCGAGGGCAGCCTCCATGGGATCTACACCAGTGAACAGTTTTATCTGGAAAGAATTGGAAAGAAGAGAAACCGGCAATCCATAGGGTTCCATCCCAGACTCTCAAATCCTCCAAGCCTCCCCCACCTTTACCATGGCTGTCCCGCCTTCTCTCAGAGTGCCATCCAGCTAGCCAGATGTGCTGGCAAACCACACCCTGCACACTCACCCGTGGCCAGATCAGGAATTCCCAGACCTTATACCTCTGCTGGACACAGTAGGGAGGCCGAGCACAGCTGCCCTCACTTCAGCCACACACTTACCCTTTGGCCGCAAGAGGCTCCTCAATGGTGAAGCCCAGCTCTTCAGTGTTTGTTTGTTGACAGCTGCCTCTATGGTGCTGACACTCCTAGAGTTCAGGCACACTGTTCAACCATCAAAGTTTGCTGGACATGCTATGCACTAATCATCCTCTGAGACATGGCAACTTTGGCTGCAAGGAGGCACTTCAGAGTTGAAGAGAGTGAAGTATTCTCACAGCTAACAAGTCTAATTTCTCATTTGAAATAGCCTTCAGCTGTGAAGCTAGAGGCTTCTCACACACCTGATAGGTCCCCCATCCCACACTGAGCACTGGGGCAGCAGCTCCGATGCCCTTGAGCTGCATGCCAGAAAATGGAAAGATCTACTCACCTCCTCAGTTCCCCTCAGAAGCCATCGTGCCAGCTTCACGTTTTTGAAAACGAGTACTAAATGACGCCGCGTAACTTCTCCTGGGGAGTTGTGTAATTCCCGGGAAGCCGCTGCACTCACTTCAATCTCGTTAATGAGATTGAAATGAATGCAAATTAAGATTAATAATATTCTCGCCATGTTTGGGCGAGATCCGGAATTTGCCATCGGGAGCGGACCGGGTGAATTGCAACCTGGTTCACGCCAGGCGCTAATTTGATTTTGTCCTCTCCCGCTATTCACCCGGTGCACCCGGATCTGCACGGGCTAAACGCGGTTGCTGAATTGCGCCCTACAAATTGAGAAATTGTTGGGGGTCTCATCCCGTTTCCTCATATAAATTGGGGTCTGGCCCCGGTGTGGTAACAATGGCAATGAACAGGAGGTATCCTTACCCAAGTTTGAACTGAGAAAATAACTGAGAAGTGCAGTGATGTTTTTGTAAAATATCCTTTTTCTCAGTTTATAAACATAAGTTTACATCCAGTGACTGAATTATGACACTGGACATCAACTGAAGAACTGCACGCCAGTTTTCAGTGTGAGCCTGACACTTTGAAAAAATTTGGTAACATTCCACCTATTGTCTTAGACAGTGTTGGAGGGAAGGAATACTCAGAGTCTTTTCTCAACCGCGTGGAGTTGGAAAAGTATCGTTTATTCAAAATTGCTGTGTGCACACTGGAGAGACAGATTCTGCTACTACCCTTAGCTCGCAAAAGTCATCTCTAATCATATTCAGGGTTACATTCATATATGTTTAAAGTTTTTTCAGAGTTACAAGCAGGCATTGACGTCATCGATTTATTCCAAACAATACAAGGTGATCATGAGGCATATTTTTTTGGGCCCCTTAATGGGAAAACGATTTACTAATACAATGCATCTTTACAATTTCCCGGATCCTGTTCAAAATATTCCCCTTCCCCTGAACTCCTTGATGGGGTGTTAATGTATTTTTATTCCCTGCTCTGGGCAGAACAATGAATCTCCTACAGACAGGCTGGAGCCATGGTTTCTGTGACATGGGTCCCCATTCTTATTCTGATGCCTGTAGGACGATTGAATTATCCTGAGTGCAGGTGACCTTTCTTTAAGGTTCAACATTTTAACCCCTTGCCTGCTGGATTCCCCCTTGCCATGTGCTGCTATAAACCTGGAACATCTTTCTTATTACTTATATTAATTTTTTAATACATAGAGCAATTTCTTCCACTAACAGACAGAATATGATTCATTTTGAGTAATCTGCGTAACAAAGTGTTGTTTAAAGAGATTCACCTTGAATTATTCCGGTATTTTTTGAGAACTAAGAAAAAGAATAAAAAGTACCATAAAAGGATCAAATAAATAGCTTAATTTGATAAGAGTCAATTTTGTTCTTTTTTTAGAATCTGACCACTTCAACTTCAAATTCACAATGAACATCTGGTAATGCAGCAATTTCCAACAAAAGGTCAGTACGATAATAAAATAAACACTCTGAGCCTATATATGGGGTGGTGGTCGAATAAAAATTGGGGGCAAGAATAAAATCAGTGACTTACTGCAGGAGATCTGCCCACTGTGATTTTCAGTTAGGTGACAAGTGCTGCCACCACAAACAGGTGAAGGGCCAAACTGAAATTTTCAGCTGACATTGTTAGGCCTTCTCACACTTTTCTTGTATCAGTCAGCACTGCCACCAATATTTCCTCAACCCACTCACAAACAGAGGAAAATAGAGGTCGGCAAATAGTCATTACAGTGCTAATTACCGGCTCCTATTTAGAATATTACTAAGGTTCAGGAAGCACTTTAGTGTTAGCTAGTGATGGGGTTTGGCTACCTAGTCAATGTGAAGTGTTTGCAGTGGCTACTCAATCTACTGAACCTTTAGGTGCTTTTATTGTTGAAATTTTTAACATCCGAGTAAGACTTTAAGACTTAAAGGAGTTTAACAGATAACAACACAGTTAAAGGTTAAATGATTTTACTTGTCACAAGGAGAGAGGCTGCTGGAATCAAGGGTCGCAGCAGGCACACTCTGAGGAACAAAAGGGACGTAAAGATATTTACACACAATAAGAAACCCATCCCCCCACAGGTGATATATTGATAATTGCTGAGCCTTTCAGTTGGCTTACACAGAGACAAAGGTACAATTCCGATACAAAAGAGGGGTGATCGGATGACGTCAATGTCTACTGCAGTAATTCTACAGAGATGAATATACATTAACAATACAAAGGCCATGCTAATTGACTGACATCACTGGCTCCGATGGTACTGTTATTGAACAATGGTGTGTATGTCACCATAGAAACTGAATTGATCACATCAAGAGAGCGATTAAACTCAAGGCAATGTAATCAATTGACAAGGGGCCACCTGTGTGCTAACTGAATTAATGAGGTAATAGAAAGCAATTTACAATGAGACTCTTTAAGACTTTATGTCATGTATCCCATGATGCTTCAGACGGTCAATTAGATTTCCACACTATCAATTTGGTGTGCACTGCAGTTTATATGCCCCAAATTGTGCAAGCGATAATCTCTAAAGCACCAACAACCTCAAAATAAAACCAGCTGTTAAACAGGGAATAAGAACATGAAAAACACAAATAGAAATGGTGATGTACATAAAATATGAGAATAACTGACTGAAAGATCCATTGTACAAAAATATGCATATCACCTTTGTGAAAGACTGAGGAATAAACATACTGAGGTATTGCAAATCAACTAAGATCAGTGAAGGGGTTTTAGACCATTTCTCATCATTTTCAAGTTCTTAGCCAATATTCCTGTCTTGAGCAAAATTGACTTTTCAGTGAACCAGTTGTGTCATTGTATTTCCCCCAATCTTTCTGTACCTCCTGTTGTCTCAGAACTCTCCTTGCTGTTTGTATTCTACATGGTAAGGAGACAAATGGAAAGGAGAAATACCCATCAGGCCGTGAGTGTGCCATCAAATGTCAAGCGTTGTCAGGGTGCCCACTGTCCCCCCTCAAAAGTCTCACAGTGTCTGAACTGATCAGTCACCTGAACCAAATCAGACAGTCTCCTTTTATTGGGATGCTGGCAGAGACTTTGCCCAAGCTGGAGGTGGCAGTGGATGGATGAGAAGAAGGGGACTAACTGGGGCAAGGCCCAACTGGCAGCAGCCTACATTAATTTTGCTGCAGTAGCAAAAGCACAGTTGATCCCTCCAGCTCCACAAATTATTGTTTAGTTTTTAAAAACTTGCCATGTTTGTTTATTGGAACAGCATCTCTGTGAATGACATAACGAGCCCATTGCAGGACGTCTTGGCAGGCTTCCGTTTCACAAGGCCACACTTCACACCATGGTGGTCAATTCTGGAGCTCCACCCTAGCACAACAGCCTCTGCCCCATTGGCTGCAGAGGAAGACAATAGGCTGAGAAGGTGCAGGATGTGCTGACTTCTGTTTACTCTGGGCCCTCGTCTCAGCCAGCTGTGCTTTCTGTTTCTTCTCGGCTCTTCCACTGCCCCTTCAACCAGTCAGCCTCCTGATATTACTGTCTCCTTGCCAATGTCAATGTTGGCCATCCCCATTTCTCACTCACCGATGTGTTTGTCATGAAGGTACAGTGGCAGGCAGGATGTAGACCATAGTGTCTAGTTCATCATACAGCAGGTCATTGAGTAAATAGACATCATCCATGTACATAGCCGAGTCAGCGCTGACCTCATTGGCTTAGCAGGGCTAATGGGTGGTGAGGCTCCTGACTGGAATTTGGGCCCTTATCATCATGCTTCCCCATTTAAGACATAAGAAAGAACTAGGAGCAGGAGTAGGCCATAAATTCCTTAAGCCTGCTCCATCATTCAATAATATCATGGCTTAACTCCCACATTAATTCGACTTTCCTGCTCTCAATTAAAAATTGGTGCTGCATTGAACTGATTGTGAAATCAAATAAACGTGGTCACATTCTCTCTTTTAAAAAAAATATATTTATTGAAGTTTTTTAACACAATTTTTCACCCTTACAAACAAGAAACCCCCCCTCGTAACAAAATAGAAAGAAAACGCACATGGCAAGATATAAACATGATAAAACTATATGTTACAGAGCTTTGTACACTGGATTCCTCCCGTACATGCCAGTTTTCCAGATCTTTCATGTGTTCTCTTGCTCAAATACCCCCTAGGCAGACCCCCCTTCCCCCTCCCTCCCTCCCCCCCCCCTCCCCCCACTTCACAAGACATCCCCCCCCTCCCCTCCCCCCCCTGGGTTGCTGCTGCTGCTGACCGACCTTCATCTAACGCTCCGCAAGATAGTCCAGGAACGGTTGCCACCGCCTGTAGAACCTCTGCGCAGACCCTCTCAAGGCAAACTTTATCCTCTCCAGCTTAACGAACCCTAAAACGTGGTCACATACTCAAACACTTCAGAAATGTGGTACTTGCAGAGAAACTTTGGGTGCGGGATTCTCCATCCCGCCGCAACCATTTCCTGGCAGCGGGATCCTCTGTCAACGGGATCCTCCATCCCACCAGCCGGCCAATGGGATTTCCCATTGTGGGCACCCCCACATTGTCGGGAAATCCGTGGGCGTGAGTGCGCTGCCGGTGAAGGGGAGGATCCCGCCGAAGGAGAATCCAGCCCCAGATAGTCAACAATACACTGTGATACTTGACTCCTAATTGACTCTGATCCTTATTTTTTGCTCTGTTCTGGTCTTATAGCATTCTGGAATATTACTCAACATTTATACTGAAGAGATCATGGTACTTTGCAGGATATTCTACTTATATAATGAGATATTGGCGTTTATATTTTATAATTGGAGATGTGAATCAATTATAATCGTGGAACATGGGAATTACAACGTACTATGCTACCATCCTTGAGTAACTCCTGAATATCAGACTGGATGGTTCAGTGAAATCATGTGAAAAGCACAAATTCACTGCATCTTGAGACAGCACAACCGATCGCGAAGCTATGTGCCTTCACTGTCTCCAAAGTACAGGGGAAAATTGTTTTTTATCCTCATGGTTTGACAATAAAGGCTACATTGGTACTGTTGCTTAATCCCTCATGTGAACACGTTGCCTAATTGTTCAAATATCCAATGATGAATTTTCAGAAATATCATTATCCAGCCAATGTCCGAATATGGGGACACATTGAGGAATGTTAAACTTTCATTTATTTCAATAGTTTTGTTTGAAGATTATTGTTTACAGATATTTTATTATGTTCTTGCTTTGAGCCCTGGAAAAATAGTAGATACATTTTTCATGGCTGTATACAGTCGATGTCCTCCAAAATGTATCTTTTCCTTTTAATAATGTGCATTTGGGTTCACAACAAATGGGAGCCAGGTTGAACAGCACTTGTGGGGGTCTCCAAGGGGGCTGGAGGCCCCCAGGTGCATTTCTTTGGACAGGGTGGTACCCTGGTGCTGCTGGTGCCAACTGGAGACCCTGGCACAGCCAGCTTTGCACCCTGACAGTGCCACCTGGGTGCTAGCCTGGCACTGCCAAGGTGCATAGTTGAATAGGTGGCACTGCCAGCTGGGATGGGCACTTCCAGGGTATCAGGTTGGTACTGCCAAGGTGCCAAGCTGGCATTTTCCACAGGGCGGCTGTTGGGGAGGGGGGAGGGAGGGGGGTGAAATCCCAACCCCAGTTTTAATTAGAGAAAAATAAAACTTGAATCAGTTGATGTGTTTGAATGACTAAACCATTGTGGCATCATGGCGTACAGTGCCATCACTTATGTCATGACTGACTAACATTCAAAAATGCTTTATTGGCTATGAAGTGCTCTGGGACATTCTGAGGTTGTGAAAGATGCTTTTTTGTGTCACCCATTATGGCGACCATTTGCTGCATTCCTAGTTTTTAAAGTTTCTACAAATGAATGTTCTTACTGTTAATTAGCAACTTTCTTTTAAATCAGTGAATTATTTTAGATCTGTGCTTTTCAGGTACCTTTTTGAAATTTAGGCTTAATAGTTGTGTTGGATATATTTTACGAAAGCCAATTTCTTGATTTTAAAGATTGGTAATCGTTGCAATGGTGGCTCTGAATATAAATTGAAAATATGAACTCAGATTTTGAAGTGATTTGTTTCTTATTTCTCCTTTTACACACTATTTGAAAATAATACTGAGAATTAATATATTTTAGAAATAACTTGCATCTTTACGAAACTGAACTGGTTTTAGAATAGAGAATTGTATGTTCAATAATACAAGAATGAAGTGAACAATTTAATTATTTCTGTGTTCTGAATACACCATTGACATTTGATTTAACTGTTCATTTTTACAGTAACTTTTGTAAGATATTTTTGGACTATTGCAAATAAGTAAACATTTAGTCAGATAAATAAATACAAACTCCATCTGGCTAAATGCACTTATGTTGAAAGGTTGTGTCATTTTGCTTAAGAGAATGTAGTCTGCAATATATTAGACAGATTAATATATAGTTCTATATCATTGTTCTATATCATTGTATTCCAATGTAACTGTGATTATTGTATTCTGTTGGTGGATGGTTGTAATGTTAACATAAATTATAGTCACTGAAAACTGTATCAATTTTAATTAAAACAAGAACATAGAAGGCAAATGAGTACAGCTGGAATGTATTATGTTGCGGAAATCAGCTCATATTTTACAAAGAATTCTAAAGAAGGGGACACAGAGCTTTACCTTTGCCCAATCCAATGTTGAGACTGGGGTCTGGATTTTTATGTTGGGCTCAGGAAATGCAAGTCAAGCTATTTTTCAACTTTTGGAACCCGATTTTGTCACCTCTGCCCATACCACCCATACCTTTATCTCCTGGAGATGCGGATGGCCAGGGTTCAGGTTTCCTGACCCCTGAGGTTGAGTCAGAAGACTAATGGGTCCTGAGGCAGGCTGGTTAGAAGGCCCATTTCGGTTTGTTGGGACATTGGCCATACCTACACACCACTCTTATGCTCCCTATCCCTCATCTGTCATCTGCCTTTGCCCCCTGCCACCCCCCTCCCCCGCCCACCTACCCCCATATCTTCTCATATTCTTATCCCCTCTCCATAACCCAATGCATCTTCCGTGGCCACTCACCCAGTATCCACTGTGTACAATGCACAGAAGCTAAGCTGTCACCTCCTTCCATACCAGTTACATTGTCTCTGAGAATAGAGTTCCGGTTTACTGTCTCTCAGGGCAGGCTTGAGGCAGTGTTGGAGAAGTACATGTGCTGAGGTGGGCTGGTTAGAAGACTAGCCTTGGCTCTCTGGGACAAAGATCTAGATTTCCAAATTCCTTTTTTGCCCTCTCACCCCCTCATTTAAATAAGTGTTTCCTAAGCATCTGAAACTAAGCCAAGCATTCATAATGATCTCAGATGTCAAACTCATGCAACGGCAGACACTGGAACCTATTGAAACTGGAAAAACATGACAAGGTTGTTTGAATGCTACATGAAATGACATGTCAATCAAAGAAATCCAGGAGCAAGTGATTGCTTTTTCTCTCTGAGTAAAGTTGTAGACCATTTTTCAGTTAAAATTTAAAGCATCTTGGATATTTAAATTTCTTTAGACTATAGCACTAGAGTTCCCAAGTCATGTTTTCCTTTGTTTTGAAAGCACAATAGTGCTTTTCCAAATGGAGAAAGTACTGTAATATTTCTCAGCACTTTTACAATGCTGATTAATATAATGGTCAATTTACCTTTTCAGGACAGGGCCTACCATCAACCAAGTTAGAAGTAAAAACACTTCTAAATTATAATACAGCATCTAATATTGACATTTGAAGTTGTGAAAACATTCAACATTTAGCTGCTCACGAATTTTCCAGAACTCTTAAACAAGGAGGAATTTTGAAAGCCTTCCAAAACCTGTCCGATACAAAGGAAATAATGGGGCCGCAGGAGAATGAAATTTTCCCTCGGCCTGTCAATGGCAACCATGAGGTCAAGAGGGCATGTGCCCGGTCACGACCCAACCCTAACCAAAACTTAGATGGGAAGATTGCCTGCACCCATTTTTATACAGGAATTTAATTTTAAGTGTAATTTTGGGCGTGTTTGGTAGGATTTCTCGATGGCCACGTGGCGAGATCAAGGCATGTATTCAATGGCACTTAGTGCTAAAAATGAGCCTCCACGAGATCCTCGCCATTACTAGCTGTCTTGAATTCTGACTCGCGCCTCAGCGTATCGCTGCAAGCAAGGGAGAGCTGCTTTTAAACAATCAAACACTCATCAATCACTCCCGGTCAATACACAAGCATGGCAGCGCAGAAACCTGTTCCTTGCTTTGGGGATGCTGATGTGGCCAGGCTTCTCGACACCATCAATGAGAGGCAGGCAGCCTGTTAACCCAAGGGGGTTGGAGAACCAGCAGCAGGGTCAGCAATGCTGCCTGGGAGGTAGTGGCAGCGGCTGTCAGTTTGGGCAGCATGACCAGGAGGACCGCCATCCAATGTCAGACGAAGACCAAAGACGTCCACCGTGCTGCAAGGGTAAGTTACCACCTTTATCCTGACATCAGTTCCGCTGCCACCCCACAAATTCCAAAACTGATTCTGCCACGGCCCCCCCCCCCCCCACCTCCGCCACCACAAATCTCTGGCTGACACCTCACACCGTCCCCACATCCGATCTTTATGCTTGCTCCTCAGAACCCCCCGGTACCCACCAGCACAACCCCTTGATGTCCAGGTGCGGTGCCCACACATGCCATCTGCTATAGACTCCCTGATCCATCAAGCATGTGGTTCACTTACTTGACATTTAATAGAGAGCCCATAATAAGTGAGAAAGGGCCAAGGTGGGGGGGGGGGGGGGGGGGGGCGGCAGGATGCCAGAGGTCCGAATCCTCACCCACTATGAGGAAGGGACCCTGGAAATGGCGGGATTGCCCGAGCAGAGAGCAGCCACTGACAGCGAGGTTGACTTGCACCACAGAGGTGGGGATCCATTGCCCCTTCATCCACGGATTAGGTTCAGTCAGGATTGGGTGAGTCAGGTGTTCCACTCGGACTTTGACAGCAGGGTCCAGGGGATGGCAATTTAAATTAATAAAAGAGTTCAGTTTCATGTGGGGAAGGTTGTAGCGGATCAGGGAGGTAGGTACGTAATAGTTATTGGGACATTGGAAGGCAAGTCAGTGCATTGGTAAATGTGTACACTCCAAACTATGATGACATATCATTTATGAAGAGGATGTTAGTCGCCACACCAGGCTTGGGCAAGCACCAGTTGATTTTGGGGGGAATTTGAACTGAGTTCTGAATCCAAATCTATACCGGCTTAAACCAAAGTTGTTGGCCTCTTCGGGGATAGCAAAGGTATTGACAGCGTTTACGAAGAAGATGGGAAGAGTTCAACCCAAAGAAGAAATGCTGGAAAATTTCAGCAGGTCTGGCAGCATCTGAAGGGAGATAAAAGAGCTAACGTTTCGAGTCCAGGTGACCCATTGTCAAAGCCAGGAGATCGGAGGGGCGGATCCGTGCTGGTTTCTGCAAAGGGAATAGGGAATTCTCTGTGTTTTCTTTGGTGCATAAGGTATATTCACGGATTGACTGCTCCATGATGGGGAGGTCTCTACTGCCAGAGGTGAGGAAAGTGGAATATTCCGTGATAATTATTTCGGATCATGCTCCGCACCTGCTCCAATGTCCGGCATTGAGTTTGGATGTGGGGCTGTTGGCAGATTTGGAGTTTTGCGTAAGTATCTCAATGGCGATCGATGAGCACAGTGTGTTAAATATCTAGCTTGTAAAGCAGACCAAGGCTAGCAGTGTGGGTTTAATTCCCGTACCAGCCTCCCCAAAACAGGCGCCGGAATGTGGCGACTGGGGGCTTTTCACAGTAACTTCATTTGAAGCCTACTTGTGACAATAAGCTATTTTCATTTCATTTCATTTAATAAGAATGTGGAGGTTTCGCCTTTGGTTCTGTGGCAGTCCCTGAAGCTAGTGGGGAGAGAATCTCGCACAAGGAACAGACAGATAGGGAGGCAAAGGAGGAATGCCAAAGGTTGGTGAATGAGATCTTGTAGGTAGATGGTAGGTACTTGACTGATCCCATCAGTAGAATGGAGGCACCTTATGGAGGTGCTTGAACGGTTTGGGTCTGAAGCAGGTATCACCATGTGGGTGAAACTTCTGTACAGTGCTCCATGGTGAGCCTGTGGATGAACGCCACCAGCTCCAAGTGGTTTCTGTTGCACAGGGGAATGAGGCAGGGGTGCACTTTATCCCCGCTCCTGTTCGCACTGGCATTTGAGACACTGGCAATCGCTCTTAGATTGGCAGAGAGGTGGACTGGCATTTGAAGAGGGGGCAGCGAGCACAGAGATTCACTCTACGCAGGTGACCTGCTCCTGTACATGTTGAACCCCTAGCCAACATGGGAAAGATAACAGAACTCCTTGGAGAGTTTGGTGCCTTCTCAGCTTACAAACTCAACCTGGGTGTGGTGATAGCATGGTTGTGTTGTAATTCACCAACTGAGCACTTGGAGTCTCATTAGCATATAGATGAATGTTAGAGTCAGTTGACCTCAAACTGACTGGAGAGCTGGAAGAGAAAGGTTGCTTGTGCATGATACCTTATTCATCTGTTGTTTTGTAAGCACTTGACCCACAGTTAATGTTTATAGCTTTAGCTACAAGTGTTCTTGTAATATAAATCAGGCCAATCAACAAGAACATTACACTGGGGAAAAACAAAATCTTCCTGGTGAACTCCTGAGGGGAAGGAGCAGAGCTTGAGGAACGACCATTTAAAATGACCCAAACCAGTTTCAGGTGCCTCGGGATACAGGTATCTCACAACTGGACGAGGCTCCACAAGTGGAACCTCTCCAGTCTGGTGGAGGAGGTGATTAGGGACATATAAAGATGGGACTCACTCCCACTCTCGCTGCGGAAAGGGCACAGACGATTAAAATTAATGGTGCGTCCAGGTTCCTCTTCATTTGCAGATCGTTCCCAATCTACATTCCCAAACCTCCTTTACCACGGTTGATAAGCTAATCAAAGCCTTTATCTGGGGGAGAAAAGTTCCTAGGATACAAAAAACTATCTTGCAGAGAGGTGACATGTGGGAGACCTGGCCCTGCCAAACCTCCTATTCTACCACAGGGCGGAAACATAGAGCGGGTGAGCGGGTGGCTGAAGAAGCTGGAGGTGGACTGGTCCAAATGGAAGAGGCCATCTGCATGTAGCACAGTGGTTGGCACTGTTGCTTCACAGCTCCAGTGTCCCAGGTTCAATTCCCGGCTTGGGTCACTGTCTGTGTGGAGTCTGCATGTTCTCCCTGTGTCTGTGTGGGTTTCCTCCAGGTGCTCCGGTTTCTTCCCACAAGTCCCAAAAGACATGCTGTTAGGTGAACTGGACATTCTGAATTCTCCCTCTGTGTTTCCGAACAGGCGCCGGAATGTGGCGACTTGCGACTTTTCACAGTAACTTCATTGCAGTGTTAGTGTCAGCCTACTTGTGACAATAAAGGTTAGATTTATTTTGTTTAAAATCAGTTATTCTGAACATTGAACCGAAGTCGTCTCCCTTCGTGGCCATATTTTGGTTGTCAGACTTGTCGGAGCTGCAGACAGGGGGAGGGGGTCGATGTCCTGGCTGTCACCTCGCTGATTACTCAGAGGCGAGTGCTGATGGGGTGGAGTTCAGCTTCACCACCCAGGGTCTCAGTGTGGCTTGGGGATCTGATGGAGTTTCCATACCCCGAGAAAGTCAAGTACACTGCGTGGGGAGTAATTGAAGCGTTCTACCGAAGATGGCAGCCATTGATCGTGCACTTGAAACAGTTGGTCACTGTTAGTTGCTGGGAGCTGGGGGGGGTGGGGGTGGGGGATGGTGGCAGAGGGTAAGAGAGAAGGTGTTAGGGGGGTTAGCTCTTTATTTTCTTTCTGTATGGGGGGATTTGTGATTGGGGTGCTGTGTTGTTTTGGTGTCATGTATAAAATGGAAAACATTTGAATAAAAACATTCCAAAAAAACAGTACAGTGCTTGGCTCCATTCATGCCAGTGTGAAGCCTGATGTAACCACTAGAATATGTGAGGACTACAAACTAACTGTGAATCAGGCAACCAAATTGGACCAGTACCCAAAACCAAGAATTGAATATTTAAATGCTAAATTAGCGGGGCCCTTTAACACACACCAAACTTGAGTCATGTGTCCCAACAATTTAGAGTTAGATGAAACCTCCAGGGAATTTGTTACCATAAACACCAACAAAAGCTTATACCATTATAACCGGTTACCCTTTGGAGTCTCATTGGTCTGTGTGATATTCCATCACACAATGAAAAGTTTACTACAGGACCCACCCAAGCTGATTGTCCATCTAGATGATGTATTGATTATAGGAATGTCGCAAAGAAGTCAAAAAGATTTAAGATGGGCGGATTGAGGCTGAAAAGAGGAAAATGTACATTACAAGCTCATGACGTGATGTACTTAGGATTCAGGGTAAACACCAAAGGGCTGCTCCCTATGGAGGGGAAGACCAAAACAATTCAGGATGAACCATTTCCTCAAAGAGTGTGAGGGGAGCCGGGAGTTTACAAAGAGTGCAGCTGCCTGGCAGCAGAGTCGTAGGGCGGAGTTGCAGTTGGTTCACAGGGCAGAATCTCAGCTTCATTCCGTAAGGTATGACTTGTTTTTTTTAGGGGGCAGCAAGCCATATTTGTATCATTCAGCAGAATCACCAATTTTAGAGGATTCACTTGAGAGAACAGCAGCAGTAATTTTTTTAAGGGCCTAACGGGTGTTTAATCGTTAATTTCTTTGGGATGGAAGTAAAGGCAGTTGCATGCTCCTCCTGTAGGATGTGGGAGGTAAGGGACACCACTAGTGTCCCCACTGACTTCACCTGTGGGAAGTGCACCCAAATCCAGCTCCTCGGAGACCACGTTAGGGAGCTGGTGCTGGGGCTGGATGAACTTCGGATAGAGAGGAGTTACAGGGAGGTAGCCACACCCAAGGTTCAGGACAAGAATAGCTGGGTTACAGTCAGGGGAAGGAAAGGGACCAGGCAGAGAGTGCAGGGATCCCCTGTGACCATTCAAAATAAGTATACTGTTGGGGGGGGGGGGGGGGAGGGGGGAACCTACCAGGGGAAGGCCATAGCGGGCAGGTCTCTGGCACTGAGCCTGGCACTGTGGCTCAGAAGGGAAGGGGGGAGAATAGAAAAGCGATAGTTATAGGAGACTCAATGGTTAGGGGAATGGATAGGAGATTCTGTGGTCGCGAACGAGACTCCCGGAAGGTAGAACATAGAACATATACAGAAGGAGGCCATTCGGCCCATCGAGCCTGCACCGACCCACTTAAGCCCTCACTTCCACCCTATCCCCGTAAACCAATAACTCCTCCTAAACCTTTTGGACACTAACGGTAATTTATCATGGCCAATCCACCTAACCTGCATGTCTTTGGACTATGGGAGGAAACCGGAGCACCCGGAGGAAACCCACGCAGACACGGGAAGAACGTGCAGACTCTGCACAGACAGTGACCCAGCGGGGAATCGAATCTGGGACTCTGGCGCTGTGAAGCCAATGTACTATCCAATTGTGCTACCGTGCTGCCCTCCCGAGTGCCAGGTTCAGGGGTGTCTCACATCGAGTCTACAGGATTCTTAAGGGGGAGGGGGAGCAACCACAAGTCGTGGTGCACATAGGCACCAATGACACAGTTAAGAAAATGGATGAGGATCTAAAAAGTGATTTTAGGGAGTTAGGTTGGAAGCTAAAAAACAGGATGAGCAGAGTAGTAATCTCAGGATTGTTACCGGGGCGACGTGTTAGTGAGGCAAGGAACAGAGAGCGAGTGCAGCTGAACATGTGGCTACAGGGCTGTACAGGAGGGAAGGTTTCAGATATGTAGATCATTGAGATCCCTTCTGGGTAAGGTGGGAACTGTACATGAAGGACGGGTTGCACCTAAACTGGAGGGCACGAATATCCTGGCGGGAGGTTTGCTAGAGCTCTTCAGGAGCGTTTAAATTAGTTTGGCAGGGGGATGGGAACCAGAGCTATGGATCAGAGGATAGGGTAGCTGTTGAACAGGCAGAAATAGTATGCAGCAAGTTGTGGTAGTATGCATTAGGGGTCATGTGGGACTGTGAAGCCGTGATGTCATTGGCTGACAGATCCCGGGTCCTGGTTGGACGTTGACCTCTGAAGGCGGAGTATAAGTACCAGGAGTCCTCCCCCGTAGGCAGTCTACTACTGAACTGCGGGGGAACAGTCATGCTGAATAAAGCCTCATCGACTTCACTCTATTCGTCTCTCGGAGTCTTTGTGCGCTACAATTTATTAAGCGTGACTAAAGGACTATGGAGCTCAGGATCATCCCGGAATGCCTGAGGATCAGCCCCCACGCAGTGAACGCGGCAGCAGCTTTCAAGCACTGGCAGACTTGTTTCGAGGCCTACCTCAGAACAGCCACCGGCCGGGTCACAGAAGACCAAAAACTACAGGTCCTGCACTCGAGGTTAAGCACGGAGATTTTCTCTCTCATCGAAGACGCAGAGGATTTCCAGACGGCGTTCGCAGCACTAAAAAGTCTCTATGTCCGCCCAGTAAACCAGATCTACGCTCGCTATCAACTTACAACGAGACGGCAAAGTCCCGGAGAATCGATAGATGAATTCTACGCCGCGCTACTAATTTTGGGACGAGCCTGCAGCTGCCCGCCGGTGAACGCAAATGAACACACGGACATGTTAATGCGCGATGCTTTTGTGGCAGGTATGAACTCCTCCCAAATCCGCCAAAGACTTCTAGAAAAAGAGTCGCTAGGACTCTCAGAGGCACGGGCCCTAGCAGCCTCCCTAGACGTGGCCGCGCGAAATACCCGCGCCTACGGACCCGACCGCGCGGCAGCCCATTGGGCTCCGTACGCACCCATCGCGACAAACCCACCCCCCCCCGACACCCCACAGGCTTGCGCGGTCCAAACGCCAAGTCGCACCGGGGGAGCCCGCTGCTATTTCTGCGGCCAGGCGAAACACCCCCGGCAGCGCTGCCCGGTCCGCGCAGCGATCTGTAAGAGCTGCGGGAAAAAGGGCCATTTCGCGGCTGTGTGCCGGTCCCGCGAGGTCGCCACTGTCCCAGGAGAACAGGGAGCCCTGCACGCCGTTTACGCTCCCCAACCCCCCTAGCGCCCCATGTACGACCCGCAGGCGCAACCACTCTGGGTCCCGACCACCGCTCTCCCCGGAGAACAGGGAGCCCTGCACGCCGTTTACGCTCCCCAACCCCCCCCCCCCCCCCGCGCCCCATGTATGACCCGCCGGCGCTACCGCTTGTGGGTCCCGGCCACCGCTGTCCCCAGAGAAGAGGGAGTCCTGCGTGTTCCCAACGCTCCCCAACCCCCCCCAGCGCCCCATGTGCGACCCGCAGGCGCCGCCATTTTGTGTCCCGGCCACCACGAGGGGAGGAAGGGCGCCGCCATCTTGGACCACCCCAGACCTGTGCGACGCATGGGGGCGGGCATTTTGTCCACCCTCGCCGCCATCTTGTGACCCCCCAGCCATGTGCGATGCATGGGGGCAGCCATCTTGTTCACCCCCGACGCCATCTTGGACGGCAACAACGGACCCCAGTGTCGACGGCTCCACGGGGTTCGAAGAAGACGCTCAACCACTACAACCACGTCTGGCTTCAATGACGCTGGACCAAGCTCGGCCCCGGACGCTCCAGACGACGACGACAACGGTGCTGATAAACGGGCACGAGACACCATGCCTAGTCGACTCCGGGAGCACGGAGAGCTTTATCCACCCCGACACGGTAAGACGCTGTTCCTTGACCATCCATCCCAGCGCACAAAAGATTTCCCTAGCTGCAGGATCCCACTCCGTACAGATCAAAGGCTTCTGCATAGTTACCCTAACGGTGCAAGGGAGGGAGTTCAAAAACTACAGGCTCTACGTCCTTCCCCAACTCTGCACCCCCACATTACTGGGATTAGACTTCCAGTGCAATCTACAGAGCCTAACCTTCAAATTCGGCGGCCCAATACCCCCACTCACTATCTGCGGCCTCGCAACCCTCAAGGTGCAACCCCCATCCTTGTTTGCAAACCTCACCCCGGATTGCAAACCCGTCGCCACTAGGAGCAGACGGTACAGCGCCCAGGACCGGACCTTCATCCGGTCCGAAGTCCAGCAGCTACTAAAGGAAGGCATAATCCAGGCCAGCAATAGTCCCTGGAGAGCACAGGTGGTAGTAGTAAAGACAGGGGAGAAGCAAAGGATGGTAATAGACTATAGCCAGACCATCAACAGGTACACACAACTAGACGCGTACCCTCTCCCCCGCATATCCGACATGGTCAATCGGATTGCCCAATATAAGGTCTTCTCCACCGTGGACCTCAAGTCCGCCTACCATCAGCTCCCCATCCGCCCAAGTGACCGCAAGTACACAGCCTTCGAGGCAGGCGGGCGATTATACCATTTCCTAAGGGTCCCATTTGGCGTCACAAACGGGGTCTCGGTCTTCCAACGAGAGATGGACCGAATGGTTGATCAACACGGGTTACGGGCCACGTTCCCGTATCTCGACAATGTGACCATCTGCGGCCACGATCAGCAGGACCACGACGCCAACCTCCAAAAATTCCTCCAGACCGCCAAAGCCTTGAACATCACGTACAACGAGGACAAGTGCGTCTTTAGCACAAACCGGCTAGCCATCCTGGGCTACGTAGTGCGCAATGGGATAATAGGCCCCGACCCCGAACGTATGCGCGCCCTCATGGAATTTCCCCTCCCGCACTGCTCAAAAGCCCTAAAATGCTGCCTGGGGTTCTTTTCATACTACGCCCAGTGGGTCCCCCAGTACGCAGACAAGGCCAGCCCCCTAATACAGACCACGACCTTCCCTCTGTCGACAGAGGCTTGCCAGGCCTTCAGCCGCATCAAAGCGGATATCGCAAAGGCCACGATGCGCGCCATCGACGAGTCCCTCCCCTTCCAGGTCGAGAGCGACGCCTCCGACGTAGCTCTAGCGGCCACCCTTAACCAAGCGGGCAGACCCGTGGCCTTTTTCTTCCGAACCCTCCACGCTTCAGAAATCCGCCACTCCTCAGTGGTAAAGGAAGCCCAAGCCATAGTGGAATCTGTGCGACATTGGAGGCATTACCTGGCCGGCAGGAGATTCACTCGCCTCACGGACCAACGGTCGGTAGCCTTCATGTTCGATAATGCACAGCGGGGCAAAATCAAAAACGACAAGATCTTAAGGTGGAGGATCGAGCTCTCCACCTTCAACTACGAGATCTTGTATCGTCCCGGAAAGCTGAACGAGCCGTCCGATGCCCTATCCACAATGTGCACATGTGCCAACGCACAAATTAACCGCCTCCAAACCCTCCACGAGGACCTCTGCCACCCGGGGGTCACTCGGTTCTACCACTTTATTAAGTCCCGCAACCTCCCATACTCTTTAGAGGAGGTCCGTACAGTCACAAGGGACTGCCACATCTGCGCAGAGTGCAAACCGCATTTTTTCAGGCCGGACGGTGCGCACCTGATTAAGGCTTCCTGCCCCTTTGAACGCCTTAGTCTGGATTTCAAAGGACCCCTCCCCTCCACCGACCGCAACATATACTTCCTTAATGTGGTGGACGAGTACTCCCGCTTCCCATTCGCCATCCCCTGCTCTGACATGACCGCGGCCACAGTCATTAAAGCCCTGAACACCATATTCACACTGTTCGGTTGCCCCGCATACGTCCACAGCGACAGGGGGTCCTCCTTCATGAGTGACGAGCTGCGCCAGTTCCTGCTCAGCAACGGTATAGCCTCGAGCAGGACGACCAGCTACAACCCCCGGGGGAACGGGCAAGTAGAGAGGGAGAACGGCACGGTCTGGAAGACCGTCCTACTGGCCCTACGGTCCAGGGACCTCCCAGTTTCACGGTGACAGGAGGTCCTCCCGGACGCCCTCCACTCCATCCGGTCACTACTGTGCACTAGCACTAACCAAACGCCTCATGAGCGCCTCCTTGTCTTCCCCAGGAAGTCCTCCTCTGGAACGTCGCTGCCGACCTGGCTGGCGGCCCCAGGACCCATCTTGCTCCGAAAACATGTGCGGGCGCACAAGTCGGACCCGTTGGTCGAAAGGGTTCACCTCCTTCACGCGAACCCGCAGTACGCTTACGTGGAGTACCCCGACGGCCGACAGGACATGGTCTCCCTGCGAGATCTGGCGCCCGCCGGCAACACACACCCCCCCCCCCGACACCAATCACCCAACCCCGCCTTCCTGCCACCGCCGCACCCCGCGACCGCCCCCTTCCCAGGAGGATCAGTCCCCCTCCCAGGCCCGACCAGGAACGAAGCCCAAGCTGAAACCGTAAGGCTCCCGGAGACGACAACACCGGAACAAGCACCACCACCACCACCGGGGCCGAGGCGATCGACATGGACGACCAGACCGCCCGACCGACTCGTGGCGTCGATCTAACAGTACAATATGTGGACTTTTAACGAGAACATTTTGTCTTTTCCTGACGATTACTGTAAATAGTTTGAAACAAAAAAAAAACCTTGTACATACTGTAATAACATGCGAAAGTTTTCCTCCCAGGACCAGCCTTGTAAACCCTTACCACCATGCGAAGCATCACCCCGCGGGTTCATTTTTAACAAGGGGTGAATGTGGTAGTATGCATTAGGGGTCATGTGGGACTGTGAAGCCGTGATGTCATTGGCTGACAGATCCCGGGTCTTGGTTGGACGTTGACCTCTAGCTCCGCCCTGAAGGCGGAGTATAAGTACTAGGAGTCCTCCCCCGCAGGCAGTCTACTACTGAACTGCGGGGGAACAGTCACGCTTAATAAAGCCTCATTGACTTCACTCTATTCGTCTCTCGGAGTCTTTGTGCGCTACACAAGTCTGTGAGGAAGGATAGACAGTTGATAGGGCAAAGTTGCACTCAGTGGGATGGGTTAAAGTGTGTCTGTTTCAATGCAAGGAGTGTCAGGAATAAGTGAGATGAACTTAGAGCATGGATCAGTACTTGGAACTATGATGTTGTGGCCATTACGGAGACATGGATTTCCCAAGGGCAGGAATGGTTGTTAGATGTTCCGGGGTTTAGGTGTTTTAAGAAGAATAGGGAGGGAGGTAAAAGAGGAGGGGAGTGGCGCTGTTAATTAGAGAGTATATCACAGCTGCAGAAAAGGAGGTAGTCGAGGAGGGTTTTTCTACTGAGTCAGTATGGGTGGCAGTCAGAAACAAGAAAGGAGCAGTCACTTTATTGGGAGTTTTCCATAGACCCCCCCCCCCAATAGCAGCAGAGAGATGGAAGAGCAGATTGGGTGGTGTTACTAACTTTTGGTTGGTTCAATTGGCTCTGTTTTATAACCTTTGCTCTCGAGTCGCCAGGTATCTTTATGATACCGCCACGAGGTTCAAGTTCAAGTAATGATCAATAACTCAATACACCGATTAGTAAGATTCAAATCAAAGCACATTTATTATACACAGTGATCGCTACTCATGCACAAATTCTACGTCTAAGCTACTTCTATAACTAACAGGCCTATACTTAGCTTCGGACTGGCCCACCAGGTCAGGGGAACAAATGGCCTTTCGTTCGGGTTCTGAGTCTGCGGGATTTGAAGTTGGTACGGATTGGTAGCTAAGAGCGCCTATCTCGTAGCGAGCGTTGACTTAAGACTTACTGGACACCGGCGGCAGTTGAACCGGTCACGGTCAAGGTTGGTTAGCGTTGCTGGGTGACCCGGTCAAGAAGAACGATTTGAATTTGGGGCTTAACTTTTATAGTCCCCAGGGGCTCCCCACCTTTCGGGGCGGATCCTGTACCTGGTTCTAGGTGATTGGACTTTGTTTCAATCGCTTGGTTCGATTTCTCCAATACTGGAGCGATTCCCTGATCGATGGGCGGTCTTGAGGTGTTCGTTAACCTCTTCTATGTTGGCTCCTGCTGGCGCCGGGGGGTCTGGTCTAGCTTTGTTTGTCCCAAATGTTGCTATTGTTCCCGGGGATTGCTTATTAGTATGTAGATGGCTGCTACATTATTATGCAGATGGCTGCTTGTATCGATGCTGTCTGGGCTTTTGCAGAGTTTAATACACAGTAACTTGCACCTGCTGGTTTCTGCCTGTGTTGGCTGAATTGCCCTTCGGCATTTGCTGTTGTCGATTTTAATTCGGGACTTGGCCAACTCAGGTGGCTACAGCAGCAGATCTTGGAAAGGTGCAGAAGTAACAGAGTTGTTGTCATGGGTGATTTCAACTTCCCTAATATTGACTGGAATCTCCTTAGTGCAAATGGTTTGGATGGAGCAGATTTTGTCACGTGTGTCCAGGAAGGATTCCCTACTCAATGTGTAGATAGGCCGTCTACGGGGGAGGCCATATTGGATTTGGTGCTTGGCAACGAACCAAGCCAGTGTCAGATGTCACGGTGGGAGAGTATTTCAGTGACAGTGACCATAACTCCTTGACCTTTACCATAGTCATGGAGAGGGATAGGAACAGACAGTATGGGAAGGTATTTAATTTGTGGGGGGGGGGGGGGAGTTATACTGCTATTAGACAGGAGCTGAGGAGCATAAATTGGGAACAGATATTCTTAGGGAATTGCACAACAGTAATGTGGGGGTTGTTTAAGGAGCACTTGCTGCGAGTTATGGATAGTTTTGTCCCACTTGGACGAGGAAGGAATGGTAAGGTGAAGGAGCTTTGGGTGACAAGAGAAGTGGAGCTTCTGTCAAGAGGAAGAAGGAAGCTTACATAAGGTTGAGGAAGCAAGGATCTGGCACAGCTCTAGAGGGTTACAAGGTAGTCAGGAAGGAACTGAAAAATGGACTTAGGAGAGCTAGAAGGGAGCATGAAAGAACACTGGTGGGAAGGATTAGGGAAAACCCCAAGGCATTCTACACTTATGTGAGAAATAAAATATGATCAAAGTGAGAGTAGGGCCGATCAGGGATAGTGGAGGGAATTTGTGCCTAGAGTCTGAGGAGATCGGGAAGGCCCTAAATGAATATTTTGCTTCAGTATTCACTAGAGAGAGGGACCTCGTTGCTTATGAGAACAGCATGAATCAGTTTAATAGGCTCGAACAGGTTGATATTAAGAAGGAGGATGTGCTGGAAATTTTGAAAAGCATCAGGATAGATAAGTCCCCTGACCAGACGGGATATACCCAAGATTACTACGGGCAGCAAGGGAGGAGATTGCTGCGCCGTTGGCGATGATCTTTGCCACCTCACTCTCCACTGGAGTAGAACCAGATGATTGGAGGGAGGCGAATGCTGTTCCCCTGTTCAAGAAAGGGAATAAGGAAATCCCTGGGAATTACAGACCAGTCAGTCTTACATCTGTGGTGAACAAAATACTGGAAAGCATCCAGAGAGATAGGATTCATGATTATTTAGAAAAACATAGTTTGATTAAAGATAGTCAGCATGGCTTTGTGAGGGGTAGGTCATGCCTCACAAGCCTCATTGATGAAGGTCGGGCAGTGGATGTGGTGTATATGGATTTCAGTAAGGCATTTAGAACATAGAACATAGAACAATACAGCGCAGTACCAGCCCTTCGGCCCACGATGTTGCACCGAAACAAAAGCCATCTAACCTACACTATTTGATAAGGTTCCCCCTGGTAGGCTCATTCAGAAATTCAGGGGGCATGGGATACAGGGAAATTTGATTGTCTGGATGTAAAGAACTGGCTGGCCGAAAGAAGACAGCGCGTGGTAGTAGATGGAAAGTAATCCGCCTGGAGGTCGGTGACCAGTGGTGTGCCGCAGGGGTCAGTTCTGGGACCTCTGCTCTATGTGGATTTCATAAATGACTTGGATGAGGAAGTGGAATGGTGGGTTAGTAAGTTTGCCGATGACATGAAGGTTGGCGGAGTTGTAGATAGTGTCGGGGGCTGTTGCAGGTTACAACAGAACATTGACAGGATGCAGATCTGGGCTGCGAGGTGGCAGATGGAGGTCAACCTAGATAAATGTGAAGTGATTCATTTCGGAAGGTCGAATTTGAATGCTGAATACAGGGTTAAAAGCAGGATTCTTGGAAGTGTGGAGGAACAGAAGGATCTTGGGGGCCACGTACATAGATCCCATCCAAAGTTGCCACCCAGGTTGATAGGGTTGTTAAGAAGGCGTATGGTGTGTTGGCTTTCACTAACAGGGGGATTGAGTTTAAGAGCCGCGAGGTTTTGCTGCAGCTTTATAAAACCCTGGTTAGACCACACTTGGAATATTGTGTCCAGTTCTGGTCTCCTCTTTATAGGAAGGATGTGGATGCTTTGGAGAGGATACAGAGGAGATTTACCAGGATGCTGCCTGGACTGGAGGAAAATGGCTGGCACAACATCGTGGGCCAAAGGGCCTGTACTGTGCTGTACTGTTCAATGTTCTATGTTCTAACCAGCCCCCCAAAATACATCAGAATTGAATTCCTTTTTAGGAATGGTGAGTCTTCCTAATCTTTCCACAATGTGTGTTTCCCTCACCTTAAACCTAACCCTAACTACTCAAGAGGTACAGAATGAAGTCTTACAACACCAGGTTAATGTCCAACAGGCTTCTTTGGAATCACTAGCTTTCGGAGTGCAGCTCCTCCATCAAAACAAACCTGTTGGACTTTAACCTGGTGTTGTAAGACTTCTTGCTGTGCCCACCCCAGTCCAACGCCGGCATCTCCACATCATACTCAAGAGGTGGTATTGAAAGGAGCATCAGCAAGAAAGCTGTGAATAGGTTAAACCAGCTTAACAGTTATTCAGCCTCTTGACCTATCTTGACCCATCAAAAGAGGTCATCCTTACCTGCAATGTGTTCCTTTATGTAAAAGGGTTGGTTTTGCCCATTAAATGGAAGATGGTGCAAAAAGACCGATCGCCTAAGCCTTGAGTGCTTTAATAGAACATAGACATAGAACAATACAGCGCAGTACAGGCCCTTCGGCCCACGATGTTGCACCGAAACAAAAGCCATCTAACCTACACTATGCCATTATCATCCATATGTTTATCTATTAAACTTTTAAATGCCCTCAATGTTGGCGAGTTCACTACTGTAGCAGGTAGGGCATTCCACGGCCTCACTACTCAGTGTTGAAGAAGCTTACTCTCAAATTGAAAAGGAATTATGTTGTGAAGATGGTGCACTATTATGGCAAGCAAGGGCAGTCATCCCACCTCCGCTAGGAAGCTATTGTTACAGGAGTTACACCTTTGAAAGTGACGCAATTCAGTGATGGGTGCTTCAACAGTAAGATGTAACTTCAGTTTGAACCTGAATAGGTTGACTATCAATTTGCGAAGGTGCATCCATACAGGTAATTTCCTCAGTTCCCCCTGGAATATTATTCCTTGTTGCAGCATCACTTTCATCCATAGCCATATCACCAATGTGTCCATCCTGGGATGACAAAAGCGAAGATGCTCGCACGTAGTTACGTGTGGTGGCCCGAGACGTAGAGAATCATGTCAAGCAAGGTGACTAGTGTCAAATGCAGCAACACTTGCCATCCGTGGCACTCATGCACCTGTGGGCGTGTCCAGATCGATCCTGAGTGAGACTACACGTCGAGTTTGAGGGCCTATTTATAGGCTCCATGTCCTTTCTCATTGTAGATGCTCACTCCAAATGATTAGAAATATACAAAATGAAGTCCATGACCTCATCAGCGACAGTACAGAAATTGCAACAGACGTTCGCCACCCGTAGATGCCTAAGGTTCTGGTCTCAGGTAATGGGACTGCTTTTATTAGTGGTGTACTCCAACGTTTCAGGTGGAACAATGGCGCTCAACCTATCCTAGGATTGCTCTCTACCACCCTGCTTCAAATGGACTGGCCGAGACAGCCATCTAGACATTCAAAGCGGCCATGAAGAAACAGTCATCAGAACCTTTACAACCCAGATTGGCCTGGTTCCTGCTCACCTAAAGAGCAACATCTCATGTCACCGCAGGTGTTACACCCGCCGAGTTACTAATGGGCAGATATTTTAGAACATGGTAGATCTTATATTTCCGAATTTGGCGGGAGGGTGGAGACAAAACAGAACAAATAGAAAAAACACCATGACTCAAAGAAAGCTGAAAGAATATTTGAGGTGGACGATTTGGTGTATGTGAAGGATATTGGTGCTGGCCCAAATTGGATCCCGGGAACGGTCGTGGTCAAAACAGGTCCAGTATCATACGAGATAGAGGTTCAAGAGAGAAAACTAAAAGAACACCTGGACCATTTTAGGGGAAGGGAACCACACACAGATCCACTGAGATAAATTGGCCCTAGTGTCTTGTCGGTGATATGGCTATGGGTGAGAGTGATGCCACAGCAAGCTACCCCTAGGAATATCACAGTAATGTTCCAGAGGCAACTGAGGAAATTACCTGTATGGATGCACCTTCGCAAATTGATAGTCAACCCCCTGAAGTTCAAACTGAAGTTACATCTCACTGTTGAAGCACCCGGCAATGGATTGCTTCGCTTTCAAAGGATTAAGAGGTCCCCTGACCGACTTAACCGATAAGAGACTGTTTTGAGGGCCACCTTATATTTTTGTAAATAGTTCCTTTGTGATTTGAAGAATGTTAGTCAGGAATTTAAAGGGGAAACATAGAATCTTTGGAGCGCATTTGGCCTACCAAATCTGCACCACCCCTCTGAAAGAGCACGCCATCTAGGCCCACTCACCCGCCCTATCCTCGTAACCTCCCCTAACCTGCATATCCCTGGACACCAAGGGGTAATTTTATCATGGCCAATCCACCTAACCTGCACATCTCTGGACTGTGGGAGGAAACCAGAGAACCCAGAGGAAATCCACGCAGTCACGGCGAGAACGTGCAAACTCTACGCAGTCACCCGAGGCTGGGATTGAACCCATGTCCCTGCCGCTGTGAGGCAGTGTGCTAACCACTGTGCCACCGTCCTGCTGAGGGAAGGGATGTGGTAACGTGCCCTTCAAGGGGCTGACTGTAAATGGGCCAAGAGACTGTATGACCTTAAACCTAGTTTAACCTATTCAAAGGCTTCTTCTGATGGTCTTTCCAATACCATTTCTGGGGCTTCTTGAGTAGTGTGTGTAAGGGAAACACATTGTGGAAAGATTAGGAAGAGTTTACCATTCCTAAAAAGGATTTTGATTCTAAGTATTTTTGGGAGCTAATTCATCCTGAATTGTTTTGATCTTCTCCTCAATAGGGAGCAGCCCTTTGGCATTTACCCTGAATCCTAAGAGGGTGAGTTCCCAGAGGGTCTTTGATCTGATCGGCTAATGGGGCTGGAACATGCAAACCCTGGGGGCAGAGTGTTGGTTTCCCAGTTAGTTAGGTGTCTTGGAACATGATAGCTTTTATCTCACTCTCTGTACATAGCTTACTGAACCGTCCATTCATTTATCTATCTGTTGGCCACTCGTCTATCAGGATATTACACCCAGCCACACTTATTACAGCAGCAGAAGCAGAATGAGGTCCTTAAGTGGCCATTAATTGCCTACTTTAAAGTCTCCATGGGCCTAAGGGGGTGCAGACTGAGGACATACCACCCTGGCCAGCCCTGTAATACGAGGGAAGAGGTTGGGGTTGGGTGGGAAGGTGGTGGGATAGCCACCCGCTTTATTTTATATCACTTTGGGTTTCTCAGATTTTAACTTTCAGTTTTTAAAGATAGATTGCTTGTCCCATCATTCACAAAATTCCCAGATATCCGATTGCTCACACTTTCAGAATCTACAGGGTACAATCGCTTGCATGAAGACTGAAGCACTCTGAGGGCAAACTAACTAAAAGCATACGTTGTGCAATGCCCCACCGCAGGAAATTCTGTGCCAACATTTGTTTACTTTCAACATGCAAATGCGTTAATTCCTCCCTGTCTCTCAGAACCTTTACAACCCAGATTGGCTTGGTTCCTGCTCACCTAAAGAATGAGCAGGTTTATCAGGTGATGTTAACAGTTTATCAGATATCGGGGAGGGGTTGAGATCGGGGTGGGGGTGATATCGGGGAGGGGGTGATATCGGGGTGGGGGTGATATCGGGGAGGGGGTGATATCGGGGAGTTTATCAGGTGATGTGAACACAAAGTCCAACTATTTACCTAGATCAGTGCATCAAACGTAACTGTCAGCAACTGCAGGAAACAGAGAGTTGGTCAAAACCGCACCCATTTAGTAAATCCAGTGAATGGAGAACCATGGCTCCCGTATCTTTTTTAACTGAACTGAACAGACCGTCAAAAAGATCTGAAGACTTTGTGAAAAATGTGAGTACAAACTATTGTTTTTGAACAATTGGATCAAATAATTTTCTGTTTAATATTTCTCAGAAATTAATGCATGAAAATGAAACAGAAAGTTTGCTTTCTTGGGTAAAATAATGTCCTCTCAATTTTGAGAAAAAAACTCACTCTTCAATTGTTTCCTACGGTAAAACTACAAATTCTTGGGCATGTTCTTCTGCGGCTCTATCAAATTTTCCGACAAGTTCTCCCAACCAAAACATTGAACATACTATGCTGTGTTTTATTGCCTCTAAAATGGGTGTAACTTCTATTTTTAAATAGATTTACTCAAGGAACATTAGCTGCATGCATGTTTGTTGTGTTAAGAAAAAGCCAAAGTACCAGTGTCTCAGTAGCAGAAACTTCTTGCCAGTATATATCAATGCATTTTACATTTTTACAATTATATCTCACCTTGAAAAAGTTTTGTGAAGTTTACCGTTGTTATGTAGACGTAGTCTTGTGATAGCACTGTAACAGAATGCAGTGAAACCCCGAGACCCACCATAATGGTTTGATTTCCCTTGCATGGTTCTTCGCCATATCAATATGGCCTGACTCAACTTGGATTGGGAGTGCCTTCTCATCTGTGAAAGTAAGATTCAGGGAGAGTAGCACTGCCCATTCCCTGAAAGCAAGTAATGATAATAATCTTTATTGTCACAAGTAATGAAGTTACTGTGAAAAGTCCCGAGTCGCCACACTCCGGCGCCTGTTCGAGTCACAGAGGGAGAATTCAGAATGTCCAATTCACCCAACAAGCACGTCTTTCAGGACTTGTGGGAGGAAACCGGAGCACCCGGAGGAAACCAACGCAGACACGGGGAGAACGTGCAGACACCGCACAGACATCTAACACGGAGTTTACAAATTACAAACGATAACAGGGGAAAGAGAGTCGATCAAAAAAATCAATTGATCCGGAGACCGTCAGGTCCACCCGGAGCTCCGCAGTCCGCCCAAAGGCTCGGCACCCTTCTGGGTAATCAAAATGTCAACGCCGCTTCAGGAGGAATAGCCTCAGCGACAGGAGAGCAGGCCTCACCGGCTTACACAGGTACAGCTGGTTGAGTGGATTCAGGAGCCATTGGTTTCACTTGGTTAGACAAATTTACAGGAGTGTCTATAATATTGGTACGGCTGGTTGTGGTCAACATGCTTTTTGACAGTGACCACATATGACATCGTCCCTGACTGGGCCACAAGTCATCCAGCTAGCCAAGGTTACAAACCAAAGTAAGTTCCCAACCCGGAATGACTTGTCGCCCCTCTGCGCAGACCTTTGACTCCTTCGGGAAGCCTGACGTGCCTCCACCCTCCCTGCCAAATTTGGAAACGAGATCCAACCGGCTCTCTGATGATGGGCCATAAGCAGCTCTGATGGTGTGATCCCTGTGGTGGTGTTGGGGGGGGGAGGAGTGAAATAGACGATAATAAAAATTGGGCAAATGCTGGTGAAGTGGTTTGTCAGACTGTTTCTCCATTGCCTTCTTGAAGGTTTGAACAGCTCTCTTGGCCAAACTGTTAGAGGCCGGGTGGTGTGGGGCCATCCTTGAATGTCATATACCATTGACTTGTATGAAAACCTGAAAGTCATCGCTTATAAAAGGGGTGCCACGGTCCGACATGATGGACGCCGGAAGTCCACGAATAGCAAATACTCGGCTCAAGGCATCCACCGTGGCTGCTGAGGTCATGGTCTCCATGTTCCGTATAGGCATCCATTTGGAGTAGGAATCCAACAGAACTAAAAACACCTTGCCAATAAAAGGGCATGTGTAGTCAACGTGGACCCAGGTCCATGGGCGACCTGGCCATTCCCAAAGGTGGAGAGCGCTGGTGGAGGCAGGGACTGCTGTGTTTGACAAAGGTGACATGCTTGTTCAAGTTCTTCAATGGCTTTATCTATGTCTGGCCATTGGGCCCAGTTATGAATGTGTCCGGTCGGTCCTGGCAGGGCGTCCAAGAAGTTCAAAGCCAATACAATCTCCTGGGGTATTGGTGGTGGTGGGAATCTCTTTTGGGGGGGTGGGGGTGCCGGGGGGGGCGGGGGGGGGGTGGAGTCATCTCAATGCATCTGCATTGGCAATTTGCATGCCAGGCCAGTACTGGAAAACATAATTGTAGGCCACCAGCAGCAGGGCCCAACGTTTCATCCTCAACGCGGTTATTGACTGGATAGGCTTGTCTTCTCTTAAACTCCCAGTAGTGGCTTATAGTCGGCCATTATGTCAAATTGTTCAGGAAGCAAAGTACTGTACACACCTCTGTCTGCATCAACGGGGCCAAGGTGGAGATGGTTGACAGCTTCAAATTTCACCAAAAATTTGGCCTGGTCCACCCATGTCAACGCTACCACCAAGAAAGCACAACAGCGCCTATACTTCTTCAGAAAACTAAGGAAATTCAGCATGTCCACACTGACTCTTACCAACTTTTACAGATGCATCATAGAAAGCATCCTATCGGGCTGCATCACAGTCTGGTATGGCAGCTGCTCGGCCCAAGACTGCAAGAAACTTCAGAGAGTCATGAACACAGCCCAGTCCTTCACACGAGCTTGCCTCCCATCCGTTGACTCCATCTACACTTCCCGCTGCCTGGGGAAAGCAGGCAGCATAATCAAAGACCCCTCCCACCCGGCTTATTCACTCTTCCAACTTCTTCCATCGGGCAGGAGATATAAATGTCTGAGAACACGCACTAACAGACTCAAAAACTGCTTCTTCCCCACTGGTACCGGACTCCTAAATGACCCTCCAGTCCTGAGTGGAACACCTGTCCCACCCATCCTTTCCTTAGCCTAACTTGGTCCGCCACCTTTAGGTGCGTCTCTTGGAGCATAACCAAGTCTGCCCTTAGTCCTTTCAAATGCGCGAGCTCTCGGGCCCTTTTTATCGGTCCGTTCAGGCCTCTCACGTTCCACATGATCAGCCTCACTAGGGGGCTACCTGCCCCCCTCCCGTGTCGACTAGCCATTACCTTCTCTAGGCCAGTCCCATATCCCGCCTCCGCGCTCCCGCTCGCTCCCCCAGCGTTGCACACCATCCCCGCCCACCCACTCTTTAGCCATTTCCTTCTGGATTTCCGCAGCAGCAACCCAGTTGTCCCCCCCCCCCTCCCCCTCCCTCCCCGCTAGATCTCTTTCTAGCATGATTGCTCCCCCCATATTACTTCCGTAAGTCAGCTGACTTCAACTGACCCCGGCTACTCCTGCTCACTCCTCGACCCCCCCCGTGTGGGGAACTCCCATCCGCCTTGCGCCTGTCTTCCCGCTTTATTCTTTCTGGCGCGGGAACATCCCTTTACCTGACCCGCCTCTTATGGCGCAGCTCCCTTTCCCCTCCCCCTCCCCTTCCCCATTCTCCAACTATGTCCCGTCTTTCCCCCCTCACCGGCGCCCACATTTCCCCAATGTCTCCCCCCTTCCCAATTTACTTCTCAATTAACTTCAACCATAACATTAACAATAACATTTCCTGCAGCATCAGTCCCTCAGTTCCGATCCAATTTCTCTTCTTTGATGAAGGTCCATGCTTCCTCCGCCGTCTTGAAATAATGGTGTCTCTCCTGATAAGTGACCCATAGTCTTGCCGGCTGCAGCATCCCGAACTTCACCTTCCTTTTATGCAGCACCTCTTTGGCTCGGTTGAAGCTCGCCCTCCTTCTCGCCACCTCCGCACTCCAATCCTGGTATACCCGTACCACTGCATTCTCCCATCTGCTACTCCACACCTTTTTAGCCCATCTCAGGACCTCTTCTCTATCCTTAAGGCGGTAAAATCGCATGATTATCGCCCTGGGTGGTTCTCCCGCTTTTGGCCTTCTCGCCGGAATCCGATTTGCCCACTCCACCTCCAAGGGGCCCGTAGGTGTTGATCTCCAAATTTCTTTCTCTGTCAGTCTGGCCTCAATAAAAGTTGAGACGGATTCGCACGTAAACAGAAGTTATTTATTGAGCTTGCAAGCTTAATCATCTTACAGAATGTAACAGGACGTCCTGCCTCTTACACTCCAGAAAACGACTGAACTACCAGACAAAGGGATCTCTGCAAAATCAGTTCAAATGGTATCAAGTTTCACATACTCGACGGACATAGGTCAGCCTAGGTCCCTCCTGACCTGTTCGATCTATTCTGATTGGCTCACTTCCAATCCCTTTCTCTGGCCCCTATCAATGAAGCATCACCCTCATAGACACACCTCTTCCTGCTTTTTCCATGCGGTCTCAAATTCCTTTGTCCCTAACTGCAAAAATCAAAGTGGCTTATTTCTACATTACATTAACTAGTAACTCTAAAGTAACTATTTTATATCACATTCGTCATTCCCTCCTTTTATCATTCCATGATAACCGAACTATCCAATCTATAGCTACGGTTCCTCATCTAAAAAGATTCGTCGCTGCATTTCCAATTCCTGTCTTAGCCCCCCTTCATCTGCTTCACCCTCATGGATTTTAACAGTTAAATTTTTTTCTCGGTGATTGGGGCGGTGATCTGATCCAGTGCACCCAGCATTCTACCCATCACACATTTAAGGATGGCCAGGCCCACAAAGATGCAGCCGATAGCTACCACTAGATACATGGCCATATTTATCAACCAGTCCTTCTATCCTCCAAATCCCCAGTTACCCCAAGAGCCAGGATCCTGCATCCCGTCCAAGTGATCCCGTATGCGATCCATAAATTTAGTGATGTTAGCGGTCAAGTCTTGAACACCCATAATACACTTGCCCTGTACTATGGCGCATACCCCACCCTCACGGGCCAGAAGATAGTCAAGAGCATACCGGTTCTGCATTGCAAACAACCGTAGCTGAGACAACTCCTTAGTTATTGCCCCGAGGGCTCCCAAGGTTTCATTTCCCAAAAGGGTAAGGCCGCAAATAAAATAATTCCGATCACTAACAGCCAAGGAACCCCCCACACCTCCCAGTGTCAATACGCTCAGAATGCCCCACCCGGCTGAGTGGCCCCGGTTGGGTGCAAGAACCTGAGGTTTTTTCCAGTTCTCGCAAAATTCAGCAGAGACTGCCCGGCGTGCTAACTGATTATGCAGGTTCCACGCCGAAGGGCAGGGGACTGTGGTAGGGACTAGAGTCCCTATAGCAATTCGGCGGGGAAATGGGGGTGACAAAACGTTGGTCGCCGTACCATTAAATAAAAAGTAGTATCCTTGTTCCGTGTGGAGACTAGCATCACAATCAGTATATCGGTTGCGTAAGGACCTCCCAGTAGCCCAGTTTATCCAATTTTGAAATGCCCATTCGGGCCGCCCAGCAATGCGGAAAGCCCTATTCCCGACAGTGATATGAGAGACATTCGCCCAGCCACAAAGGAGCTGGAGGCCAGCATTCAATGGAACGCAAGTGGTGCTATAACAAACGCATTGGCCAGACGCCTGGGTGATATGGCACCTCCTGTCCGTACAGGTGGGAAACAGACATGTTATATTTGTGTCCACCTCTACCAGCAAACAGCCATATCCTTCACTGCTGAAGCAATTCTCGTACGACCGGGAATCCCTATTGGGAGTGAAGTGGCTAGGTATGTACGCCCTCCACCGTCGCAGCCTATCGTACTGTGAATGGGAATTATCCCGAGGAAGGGGAAGGCAAATAGCCGGTGGTGCTGAATCCGGATCGTAAGGAAGAGTGACTTGCTCGGGCAATGGCTCGGAACGCTGACAATGAACCACCGTTTGGGGAGTGCCCCAAAGCGGTGAAACAGAAAATAACCTAGACACCGCTGCGGGGTTTGGGTAGCAGACAACCCGTCCCTGGCCATACAGACGGTGGTAAATCTGGTAGAAGAGATTCATACTACCCGGGTTTTCCTCAGTTTGGCCTTTAATTAACTTAAGTGCATCTCCCGGTAACCTACGTTCTAGCTGTACTTCCCTTCTCACACGCCCCGTCCTCTCTCTAGTCCCTTTCTCTTTCTCATGGTCTCTTCCTACACTCTTCTGACAGCTTGATGTTACCTTTATTGTACCACTTTTAACACATCCAAAATCAAATTTACATGTATTCCAAAAACAAGGCAATGTCCATATAATGTTCCCTTCCCATCGCCGGGACCGGTGCAGCTGCTTCATGACTCCCGCATTCTCCTTAACTTTGATGACCTTCCATGAGTCGATACCATGTCCTCGTATATGGGGGCAGTGAAGAACATCACCTGTGCATAGGTGATGTATCCTTGTAGATTGGTTGGGGCTACACAGATACATAATATTCCCCTTTTCCATGTCCATCGCCAATAACACGCCAAGCGAAGTGAGGCCAAATATCAGACAGACGATGCGTAGCCACTCCATCATGCTCCACACCTGTAAAATAGCACTGGAGAAGGGAGGCAGGTTAGTATCCGACCTTTTACAGTAGTGGAGATGGGCTCAATTTACAGTGATGTAGGTGGACCCAAGCACTTCGCCCCTCCACTTTAACTGCTGTGGGGGTGGCAAGGAGAACTTGGAAGGGCCCGTCCCATCGCGGCTCCGACCCCTTCCTAGTCCAATTTTTGACCATTACATAACTACCGGGCTGGACTGAAAGTGAGCTAGGTACTGGGGGCAATGGCTGGTGAGCCGCGCGGACCTGGCCATGGAGTTCCTTGAGCACTTGCGTAAGGGCCAGAACATAGGTGGTCATTTCCTCAGTCATCTGATGAAACTGAACCCGTCTGGGAACCTGCAGGCTCCAAGGAGTTCTAAGAGGCCTGCCATAGAGAATCTCGGCGGGAGAGAGCCGGGCTGGTCCCGCAGGTGTAACCCGCAGCTGGAAGAGGGCAACGGGGAGCAACTTAAGCCATGTCAGTCCCGTGTCTGCTCTTAATTTAGCCAATTTAGTTTTGAGGGTCTGATTGTGTCTTTCAACCAACCCGGCTGCCTGCGGTCTGTAAGCACAGTGTAACTGCTGGCGTATGCCCAACTGGGAGCAAAACTCCTTGTTAATTTGTCCAATAAAATGAGGCCCATTATCAGAACTTAACTGAGCTGGTATACCGTACCGGGGAATGATTTCCCTCATCAAGACTTTAACCACAGTAGCAGCTTTACTATAGATAGTCGGATACGCCTCAACCCATCTGCTGAACACATCCACAATGACCAAAACATATTTATAACATTGACACCTTTCCAACTCAATGTAATCCATTTGGAGCGTCTCAAAGGGACCACTGGGCAACGGGGTTTGCCCCTTCCCACAAGGGATACCTTTTCCGGTGTTATATTGCTGACAAATCAAACACCGATTACTGATACTTTGGGCCAACCCCTGCATTTTAGGGTGCCACCAAGTGTCCAGCAACAAATCACTAGTCCCCCGAGCCCCACAATGAGTTGCAAAGTGTACACATTCGATGACCCATAAAGCCAGTACATCAGACATACAAGTCTGATGTGCAGGCGTGGTCCATAAAGAGGAAACAGAATCATATGTACAACCTAACCGTTTCCACATTTGTTTATCACTCTCAGGAGCGTCCTCCTGTAACCTTATGACGTCTTGGATGGTTGGCATTGGCTTGTCAGAAGCAGACACATTCATAGTAGATCGTTTAGTCTGACTTAACATTTTAGGCACCATCACTTGCTGAATTTGTGCGGCTGTG
Organism: Scyliorhinus torazame; assembly: GCF_047496885.1. Taxonomy (NCBI): domain Eukaryota; kingdom Metazoa; phylum Chordata; class Chondrichthyes; order Carcharhiniformes; family Scyliorhinidae; genus Scyliorhinus; species Scyliorhinus torazame. The sequence goes on from NC_092710.1 coordinate 165,049,750, forward strand.
CGCGCTGCACGATCTGCTCGTTCATTACCAACGTCAACTGGGGTTGTACCATTCGTGTGGGCAGCGCATTTAATAACGGAAATCTGCGCTGGCAGAAGGAGGGCCTGCAGTAGGTCATTAACTAAACCCCGGTGGGATATTTGACCACACATAATCATGTCAGGTTGTTCTGACGAAATGTCACTCAAATCGCCCCTTATTGTGGTAGTTTCCTGAATCAAGGCTAAACAGTCGTGGCCAGGTGCGTCTTCATGGACAGGGGGACCACTAAGAAAACAGGCTGGATTGATAGTGGTACAGTATTTAAATGTCAGACGTGGATTGTTCAAAAGGTATATCTCATACCTATTCTGACGAGCTGCGGTAAGATGCTGACCATTCGCCCCATATCCCTGGCATGGTACTGGTCATGGACCTGACGTGTAATATGAGGGCTTACCGAAGCTGACTGTGGCCATAAATGTGGTGATATTGTAACAAAATCGGCTGTACCTTCTAACATCAGGCTGTACCTTCTTTTCCCGTGACTGTGGCTGTAACCTTGACTGGCCATTCGGTCTCAAGTAATGGCCAGTATTTGTCCTCCAACTCCCTGTTTCGTCCAGTTCTGTCATAGGCCAGGGTAACGTGATGCAGTGATAGTGGCTGTTCAATGTCTAACGTCCACCACTGGGGGGTGATAGAAATATAGCACTGTTGTCTCATCCTCCTCTTCGCTGATCCACCCACCCAAAGTCACTATATTGGAGCTCCTGCTGGTAAACTACCATTCCTGCCGCTTGTTGGGATCGCAGATCATCCTTTTTCATTACATACTCAGTCTTAACCTTTGTAACTGAGCCTCCTTCTTGGCCTACACCCTCCTTCCAGTAAAATCTGACTGCCCTTGCCATCTGGGAAGGGTCGTTCTCTGTCCAATTCATGTTATTACATTTCACAGCAGTAACCACAGAAGGTGGTAGGCAATGCATTAACATAGCACAGTATTGAGGGGAATTCTGACCATTTTGATACAGCAAATCGCCTGACTGCCCCCGGTAGATTTCATTAAAACGCCCCAGACATTCCTATGGCTAATCAATCTTCCTAGGTTTTAGGTCTAAGATAACAGAAAGATTTATGGGCCTTTGAAATGTGCTATTCAACGCATTCAAGATCTGTGTCCTTCTTTTCTCTATTTGCTCTCTTTTTTTTTTAAAACTTAAAAATGTTTGAAAATTCAAATTGAATTACTGCAACTTGCAAGCTTAGCTCTGATCTCAACTCAGAACTAAATTTACAATTTGCTTAACACAAACTTGTATAACATTTACAACTTAATTATTTCTTTATCTTAACAATTTTTTCTTTTAACAAGTTTTTTTTTCTGTTACATACACATAAGTATTAGCAAAATCAACTATCATAAGTATTAGCAAAATCAATTATCATCTTCAGATTGACACTTTTTAATATGGTGTCCATGATCTTCTTTAAGTTTCTATTAATCTCCAGATAAAATGAGATAAACCTTATTTCAAGTAAGTAAAATTTAAGATTCTGGCAATTTCAATCAATTGCTTTCGAAAATAATAACTTTTATCAAAGAGGTAGAGAAACCCACTGGTTTCCTTTAATTAATTCAAAACGTAACTTTGCTGGTGTTCACTGACTCAAAGGAAAGGTATCCGATTACACTGCAGACTGTTATCTCAAGGCCTGAGTGAGAAGCACTGTCTGTTTTCAACTCCGCCTGCTGCTGTTAACCCTTTGAGAGACTTCTGCTTCAACCTCACAATCTCAACTAGACCTCGGAACTTTACAGTCCAAGGAGACCATTTTAGCTTAATCAACTATATATTTAAAACACTCACACATAGAGTTGAACCATCTTCAGATTTAAAAACAGTTATACTGGACTGAACCCCCATCTATTGAAGTCCCATCAGCCCCTGAACCCATATAATAGACTGAACCTTTATTATTTAAAGTCCCATCAGCCTCTGAACCCTAATAATAGACTGAACCTTTATTATTTAAGTCACATCAGCCTCTGAACCCCGATAATAGACTGAACCTTTATTATTTAAAGTCACATCAGCCTCTGAACCCCGATAATAGACTGAACCTTTATTATTTAAAGTCCCATCAGCCCAAAACCCTAACCCAAGCCGAAACAACAATATGAAATCCCATCAATTAAAGTGCTAATCCCCAGACTGACCTGTGATTTCGTCGAGGCGGTCTTTCTGTGCCAACCGCGAGTGACCAGACTAATCAGACGATAAGAAGAGGGGAACAATCAATGCTGGTCGTTTTCCATTTCTACATTGAGGGCCCTTTGTTCCCGTCCTCCTGTTCATAATCAGTCTAATTCTGATTTCGCAGTTGGAACAGGATCGCCCAGAGAAATCCCGGTTTTCGGCACCAAAATGTTGATCTCCAAATTTCTTTCTCTGTCAGTCTGGCCTCAATAAAAGTTGAGACGGATTCGCACGTAAACAGAAGTTATTTATTTAGCTTGCAAGCTTAATCATCTTACAGAATGTAACAGGACGTCCTGCCTCTTACACTCCAGAAAACGACTGAACTACCAGACAAAGGGATCTCTGCAAAATCAGTTCAAATGGTATCAAGTTTCACATACTCGACGGACATAGGTCAGCCTAGGTCCCTCCTGACCTGTTCGATCTATTCTGATTGGCTCACTTCCAATCCCTTTCTCTGGCCCCTATCAATGAAGCATCACCCTCATAGACACACCTCTTCCTGCTTTTTCCATGCGGTCTCAAATTCCTTTGTCCCTAACTGCAAAAATCAAAGTGGCTTATTTCTACATTACATTAACTAGTAACTCTAAAGTAACTATTTTATATCACATTCGTCATAGGGGCCTCAGCACCCATCAGTGAGCTCAGCATCGTACTTGCGTACGCTCCACAGTCCACTCCTTCCACACCCTCAGGGAGACCCAGTATCCGAAGGTTCTTCCTTCGCGCTCCATTTTCTAGGGCTTCGATCCTTTCAGTACACTTTTTATGAAGTGCCTCGTCCGTCTGTGTCTTAACCGCCAGGCCCAGGATCTCGTCCTCAATATCTGTCACCTTCTGTTCCACCACGCAGAGCTCTGTCTCCTGGGTCTTTAATGTCTCCTTGAGCCCCTCAATTGCCTGTAGCAACGGGGTCAGCACCTCCCTCTTCAGCAGCTCCACGCACCGTCTCACAATTTCATCCTGCTCAGGCCCCCATGTCGCCTGCGCTTTCTCCGCCGCCATCTTGTACTTCTCTCTTTCTGACCCTTTGGTCAACGATTCCTCGCGCTGCAGCCGCCGCCGCCGGTTTTTTCCTCCTTCGTTTGGGGGGGACTCCCTTCTCACACACCCCACACCGGGTTGCGTCGTCGAAAAATTCCCCGTTGGGGCTCTTAAAAGAGCCCGAAGGTCCGTCGGAGCTGGAGCCGCCGAAGCGTGCGGCTAGCTAGGCATCACCGCAACCGGAAGTCCCTTCAGTGGCCTTGATGAGATCTTTTCACAGTTGTTCCCTCTGCTGCTAGAATTCACCTTTGATGCAGGTCCTCAGGTCAGCTTGCAGCTTTAAGCTTGCCCTTCCCCCGCCTGCATGCTGGAAGAGGCCCTGTTTATCCTGCAGTTGCAGCCAAATGTTTTACTGTTTCTGCCGTGTCTGGCAACCCAGAGACATACCCTTCCTGGGGGACACTGTCGGCGGAATATTGCAGCCTTCTTCCCACACCGGGAAATGTCAAACAAATGCCGTGGGGGCCCTGTAAAAGAGCCCAAAAGTCCGTTCCAAGCAGGAGCTGCCGAATATGCGACCTAGCTCTGCATAGCCGCACCCGGAAGTCCCTGCCTTATTCTTTATTGACCTCCACTTCAGCCACACTTCGGAGCTCAGTGGCACCTTTCTCAGTGCACTCCATCACCTGATCTATCTCTATTGTTTTTTCAAGGTTAAGGTGTTTTCAGCCAGAAGCTTCTTCTGGATACTGAGGTTATGGATCCCACAAACAAGCCAGTTACGCAACATGTCACAAAGAGCGGTCCTGAGCTCATAGTGCTCAGCGAGCTGACGAAGCCTGGCTATGAAGGTTGAGATGGACTCCTCATGGTCCATGCAGAGTTAAACTTATAATGTTGGAGGATAATTGAGGGCCTAGGGTTGAAATGTTCTTTGACTTAAATGTCTGGTCAAAGGTCATTGAATCGAGTGCCTAATTAAATGTACGTTTGGAGCCCGCAAACTGCCAGACATATCACCTTCTGCTTGCCCCCGTCTGTGATCCCATTCGCGGTAAAACAATAGTTGAGCCGGTAGATGTACTAACTCCAATCTTCAGCCCTTTGGTCAGATGGGTTTAGTTACTGAGGATCGGCATTCTCACTCACGGTTTAATGGGTCCGGAATCTCGTTGGTGCTTCTTTCCATTTTCAACTGCTCCTTACTTTCCCACTCAATTCATGACATACTGTCAACTGCAATTGAGCCTTTTACCTCATTGTTAATGTGATAGCTTGAGACATACACTGAAGGCTTCCTGTAGTTAACAAAGAGTTTTATAGTGAAAGGCAAAGGCAGATAAGTAATAGGCACAGAACTCAAACAGGTCTAGTTACTTCAACTCTGGGGTCCATACTGCCCGGGGTCCTGCTCCCAGGACCCCGTGCAAACTCCCTATTGGTTAGGGTTCATGCGTCCCTGCACGATTGGCCCTGAGGTGGTCATGTGGTCCAACGAGCCCACCTCCTTAAAGGGACCATTATCCACATCTTTTCTAATGTGAAATAAAAAAAGAAAATGTTGGAAAAATTCAGCAGGTCTGACAGCATCTGTGGAGAGAGAAGGGAACCGACCTTTCGAGTCTGGATGACTCTTTGTCAAAGCTGGAGAACTGGAAATCGAGTCAGATTTATACTGTTGTGGGGGGTGTGGAGCATTGGGGCTGGATAGGAGGCAAGTGAAAATGGAGGTTGACAAAGATGTCGTGGACAGAAAGACAAAGGGAATGTAAATGTGGGTGATTAAGGCTAAGAAGAGTGCTGATAGTGGCACAAGAAGAGATTAGGTGCGTGAATGGCAGAACAAAGGTGAGCAGTGTGTCAAAGAACAACTAGGAACAGGGAACAGATGATCTGAATAGGGTGGGGTAGGGGAAATAATGGTGAGGGAAAAACAGATCGAAGGAAGAAATTAAAATAAATTGATCAAAATAAAAATGGGGTAAAGGTGGTGCAGGCAGCTTGAGTTATTGAACTCAATATTAAGTCCGAAATGTAAAGTACCTGATCGGAAGATGAGGGGATGTTCCTCCAGTTTGCATTGGGCTTCATTGGAACATTACAGGAGGCCAAGGACGGACGTGTGGACATGAGAGCAGGAGGTCTGGATCCTGCTTGTGGACGTACCAACGGTGTTGTGCAAAGCAATCACCAGTCTGCGTTTAGTCTCTCCAGTGTAGAGCAGACCGCACTGGGAGCAACAAATGCAATAGACCAGATTGAAGAAGGTGCACGTGAAGCGCTGCCTCACTTGAAAAGAATGTTTAGGCTCTTGGATGGTGAGCAGGGAGGAGGTAAAGGGTCAGGTGTTACACCTTCTCCGATTGCATGTGAAGGTGCCGTGGGAAGTGGGTGAGTTGTTGGCGGTGCCGGAGAAGTGGACCAGGGTATCCTGGAGGGAACAGTGTCTGCAAAATGCTGACTGGGGGAGTGAGGGGAAGATGTGTTTGGTGGTGGCATCATGGTTGGCAAACTGGCGGAGGATGATTCTTTGAATGTGAAGATTGGTGGGGTGAAAAGTGAGGACGAGGGGGGCTCTCTCCTGGTTCTCGGAGAGAGGAGAGGGGGTGAGGGCAGAGGTGCAGGAGATGGGTTGGACATGACTGAGAGCCCTGTTGACCATAGTGGATGGGAAACTGCGATTGAGGAAGAATGAAAACATGTTGGCAACAACGTTTGGAAAGTGGCATCATCAAAACAGATGCAATGTTGATGAAGGGTGTGGGATGTGAAGAGCTGTAGTCGAGGTAGCTGTGGGAGTCGGTGGGTTTGTAATGGATATTAATGGACAGCCTACAAAATTATGAGAGGTACGGACAGGGTGGATAGCAACAAGCTTTTTCCAAGAGTGGGAGTGTCAATTACAAGGGGTCACGATTTCAAGGTGAGAGGGGGAATGTTTAAGGGAGATGTGTGTGGAAAGTTTTTTACGCAGAGGATGGTGGGTGCCTGGAACGCTTTGCCAGCGGAGGTGTAGAGACGGGCACGATAGCATCATTTAAGATGCACCTAGACAGAAATATGAACGGGCGGGGAACAGGGGGAAGTAGATCCTTGAAAAACAGAAGATGGGTTGAGATAAGGATCTGGATCGGCGCAGGCTGGGAGGGCCGAAGGGCCTGTTCCTGTGCTGTAATTTTCTTTGTTCTTTGTTCTTTGTCTATCCACAGAAATTGAAATAGAAAGGTGTAAATTAGAAACGGCTTAACTTCCCTTCTGCCTTTGTGAGTTGGAACTCTAAAGAAACAGATACTTTATGACCCTCCTCCTCATTATTGGAGGAGGTGCTGCCAGTGGGGGGGGGGGGGGGGGGGGGGGAGGAGGGCTAGAAGGTGGAGTCATTTCAGAAATCTATGGTAGGATTATGGAGGAGGACAAGGAGTCCATGTAAGGGATTAAGGCCAAATGGGAGAAAGAGTTGGGGATGGTGTTGGAGGAGGAATTATGATGCAAAGTGTTGCGAAGGGTTAACGCCGTGACCTTGCGTGCGAGGCTGGGGTTAATTCAATTAAAAGTGGTGTACAGGGCACACTTGACGAAGGGGAGGAAGAGCCGCCTGTTTGAGGGGCTGGAGGATAGCTCGAGAGATAGGTCGGAGAATCCCCGGGCGGGAGGGGAGTGCGGCATGAATCCTGCCCCGCCACTCCAACGCCAGCTGCCGTATTCTCCGGTGCCAGTTTTCAGGCGGGGGCGGGGATCATGCCACGCCGGTCGAGGCCGTTAGCAGCCATCCTCCCGGCAATTCTCCGGGCCCCGATGGGCCGAGCGGCTGTCGGTTTCTGCCCAGTCCTGCCGGCATGAAATGGACCTGGCTGGTAGGCCGGCTGGTGCGGTCCTCGGGGGATGGGGGGGGGGGCACAGGGGGATCCGGCCCCATCCCACGCTGGCCTGGCCCGCGATTGGGGCCCACCGGTCTGCGCATGCGTGGAACCGTGCCGGCTGTTCTGCGCATGCGCTAACTCGCAGCACGGCGCCAACCCCTCCGGCGACAGCCAACCCCCCGGAAGTGGGGAGGATTCCGCAACTTCCTGTTGGCCCGACGCCGGAGTGGTTCACGCCATTTTTGTACGCCGCCGTCAGGCCATCGGGGAATTCGAGAGAATCCCGCCCAATGTCGGGTCCCCTGGAGGCCTTTTTTAAAAAAAAAACTTTTTATGGGATGTGGGTGTGGCTGGTTAGGCCAGCATTTCTTGACCATCCCTAGTTGCCCTTCGGAAGGTGGTGGTGAGTTGCCTTCTTGAACCGCTGCCGTCTTTGAGATGTAGGTACACCCACTATGCTGGGCCATGCTCTGCAGTGCCTCAGCCATGCCCACCTTTGACCGGGACAGGCTCCACAGTGCCTCGGCCATGCCCATCTGTGAGCATCTGCAGGGAGAGAAAACAAGGTCAGCCTGGTACTGGGTCACATTCCACAACGAGTCGGACATTCTGCCGAGACACAGTCATGGCCGTCACCGACTGCGCGACGCCTTGGACACCTTCACTAATGATGCCGACGTCGTGCACCAGGCTTTCCACTGCGGTCGCCAGCCTAGCAGTGTTGGCCTGGGTGCCACTCATTGCCGGCCCCCTAGCCTCTGGGACTCCTCCAAATGGCTATGGATCTGCTGGAGTGATGCTGAACGTCGTCTCCCTCTGACCATCCGGGTTGGTCCTTTTCATCTCCATCAGTTCCGGGTAACTGTACCATAGGCTCAGCATCCAGCTGGGACACATCAGAGTCCTGGGATCCTACAGACCTCCGACTTCTGTCTCGCCTGGGGGTTCCTGCCTCCACCTGATGTGCATCATCAGCAGTGTGGTGCTCACCAGATCGTGCCCCAGAAGCCTGACCACTAACATTTCCCATCGAGGTTTATTATCTGCGCTGGTGGGGGGGCGGGGATGACAGCTGCGGCGTGAATACGGTTGCATCCTCAGAGCTCTCCTCTGAGGTGTTCTCCTCACTGCCCGGTGTAGGTCGTTGATCTTTTTCCGGCACTGAAGGTCAGTCTTCCCGGTCACACTCCCCGAGCTGACAGCTGCAGCCACCACATCCCAGGCAGCACTGGCTGCCTTTTGCTCACTCTCCTGGACCCCCGGGGGAATAGGACATCCCTCCTGGCCTCCATGGCATCTCGCAGCCTCCCCAGGTTAGCGTCGAATTGCGTTGTCAGCCTCGCTCGGCCGAGCGCTGGGAAGCTGACGGCAATTCCTGCTCGCTACCACACTTGGAGATTTTTCTGGAAATTTGCACCCTATGAATCTATGATAGAGTAAACTCTGTAATGTTTTTTGATTGGACTGTTGTGGAATCTCGATACTGCCGTGTGAACAAAGAATATTAGACTTTGTTTTATAAACAAAGTTATTTATTACTAACATTACACTAATGAATAACTAAAATGTCTAAGGGTGAATAGAGTTGGAAATAAATGTCACTAACTTACACTAAGATACAACAGAGCTGCTCTAATCTGCGACTGCTATCAACTCCTTATAAACACCTTCTGAAAGAACACAAGGGGCTGGATTCTCCGGTTCTGCGGCTATGTCCGCAGGATCTGTCTGGTCTTATGACCAAAAAGCCGGAGCGGCCCCTGCGCCGATGCTCTGCCACAGACCCGGCCTGCCAAAATTTGCCCCCCTGTAATCCCCCTCGCCACCCCGAGACCACTCCCCACCAGTCCCCCCAGCCCCCACCGAAGCTTCCCCTGCCAGTGGAAGATTTCTCCCCCCCCCCCCCGACTGTGGCGGGGCTGGACAGAGTCTGCAGCCACCATGCCAGGTTTACGAAAAGTGAGAAGACACGTGTCCCACGCTGTCAGGAAGTACCCAGTTTCTGAGGGGGTGGAGCATCGGAAAAACAGCCCCGCCCCCAATTTCGGTGTAAAAATGGATTCTCCAACCAATCGGCGAATGCGATTTCGGCGTCGGCGAATCCCACTCATGGTGTATCTGGGTCTTGGGACTCCTTACTCACCCCACCTGCTGGTCAGGTGTTAGAACTACAACTGTAAAACATAGAACTTATAATACACATGCAGATCATAGGTCATAGAATTTACAGTGATGGTGAACTACTCATATTGTAAACAGATGATAGTCTACCTATCATCACAAACTCCATACGGACAGTAACCCAAGGACTGATGGAACCCGGGTCTCTTGTGCTGTGAGGCAGCAGTGCTAACCACTGTGCCACCATGCTACACATCTGCCACCAATAAGATTACCTCTAGTCTAGGGCTGATAATGCTTTAACTCAGGGCCTGTGTGCACTCCAGGTATAACATCACCAAGTTGTCCCACTTTCTGACCTAATCTTGCACCACCGCAATTGCCCTGCTTCTCTTCTATGCTTCAATAGTTCCATGTGAGAACTATTCGTATAAAACAAGACAGTAGTGGCCTTGACATTTAACTTTTACACTATCATCCTATTATTTTTCATTTTTCTCTTATTCCAGACCAAGAGCAAAACTGTGGAGATGATCCTTGTGACTGTGGTTTACTGCCTTTTGCTTCCCCTGTCCTATTCAAAAGTTGAGGCAGATCAGCAATGCTCAGCACAGGAATCAAGTGTAAGAAATCACTTTTTATATATATATCTATATACTCTATATATATATTCCTAGTATAACTGTTAGAATGGTTCTGTTATACCTGGTCTTGGAGCCTTTACCATCACCATCCTGGGCCAAATATCACTTTCCAGGAAGTGATGACGCGAGAGGATGTGCTGTAGACCTGGCTTTGTTCTCCGTCTCGATTTGCATGCAGTGAGCAAGTTGCAGAGCTGAATATGTATGAACCCAGATCCCGATATTTAACTTAGCTACACCTCCCCACATTTGTAGCAACTTTTTAATTTAATACCAACTCTCTTTCCCCAAAGGCTCATCATTATCAACGGATTAAAAGTAACAAAATAATGGTATTCTGATTTATTATCCTGCATCCAATGCTATGACATTCCCTGTCCTTACTCCTCCTCCTTTGTCCTTTGTGTTCCTTGAAAACCTTTGCTAAATATAAACTGCCTCCGGCTGCCACCGAGTTAGAAGAAACTTCAATGGTGGATATGAAAAGCACAGCCATAGTAGAATGACTAATCTTTGAAAATCACATTGCTCACTCTTAAGATTATTTGTCTAATTTGCAGGCTTCCCGTTATTCACGTGATGCCCAGTCTAATGGAAATGAGAGGACAACAAATGGTAAGAAATAAAATACAAGCCCAATTTCATGATGCCTAGTGATTTCACTGTCAAATAATAAAGCACAAAAAATGCAGTATTGGATATTTCAAAGGATTCTTCTGGTCAATAATTTGATCAGAGAAGCACGGTAGCCTTGTGGATAGCACAATTGCTTCACAGTTCCAGGATCCCAGGTTCGACTCCCCGCTGGGTCACTGTCTGTGCGGAGTCTGCACATCCTCCCTGTGTGTGCGTGGGTTTCCTCCGGGTGCTCCGGTTTCCTCCCACAGTCCAAAGATGTATAGGTTAGGTGGATTGGCCATGATAAATTGCCCTTAGTGTCCAAAATTGCCCTTAGTATTGGGTGGGGTTACTGGGTTATGGGGGTAGGGTGGCGGTGTTGACCTTGCGTAGGGTGCTCTTTCCAAGAGCCGTTGCAGACTCAATGGGCCAAATGGCCTCCTTCTGCACTGTAAATTCTATGATAATCTATGATAATAATGATAGGTAACTTTATTTCTTCTTACTGTTTACATATTATATGTTTCTTTAGCAAACCGATGACAACAAAATAAATATATAAGAGAAACTTAGTTATCATTGCAATTAAGAAATGTACTTGCATACTGTTGCAACATAGGCAATCATGGTAGGCAATTTGTGTACAGCAATGCCTCACCAACAGCAATGGGATAAATGAGAAGCTAATCAAAACTATTGGCTAAGGGATAGATGTTGGTCAAGACATTGTAAGCATTCCCCAGCTCTAATTTAGATAGATTAAATTTCTAACTTGAATTACAGATGGGGTCTTGTTTGAATGTCTCATATAAAAAGTGAAATCTGGTAGTTCGTTCATAAGCTTATAATTGATACTTCAATTGACTTCAAAGGAAACGAAAATGGAGTGGCGTTTGAAATGTGCCACCAATTTATTTTGGACCGGTTTGTGCTACTTTCCAAGAAAATTTTCCCAGCCATTTTCTTTGTGTAATATTTACATTGAGGTAACTCATTCTTTGCATTCTTTCATATTTCAGCCATCACTTATGCAAAAGGGTTCTATTATGCAGACTTGAATTTAGAAAAGACTAACTTGAAGACCATTGCTGAATATGTGAAAAGAATAGTTTTCCCTTTTAGCATTAATATCCCTGGAACAATGACTATTCTTACAATACATAATTTGAACATCACGGATGGTAAGTTATGTTTATTGCTGCACAATGATGTTAATACATGAGCTAAAATTTGTTAAGTTGGTGATGAATTTAGCTTCACCCGGGTGGACAGTTAAAGTCATTCAGGTTACTTACCCACCTTGGAAATAACTACCTATAATTTTAACCTGCCCAGTTGTACAGGTGGCAAGGACAACTGCCTAAAGCTAGTGGGATTTATTTTTAAAACACATGTTGTCCAAATGAGGTCAGCAAGAATCGATGGTTTAACTCAGTGAAATAAATGAGTATTGGTAGTAATCTACCAAGAATTGTTAAATTCTGGAAAAGTCCCTGAGGATTAAAACATAGGACAAAACCATAGAATCTCTGCATTGCTGAAGGAGGCCATTCAACTCATCGAGTCTGCACCAACCCTCTGAATGAGCTCCATACCTAGGCCCACTCCCCTGCCCAATCCCAGTAACCCCACCTAACCTGCACATTGCTGGACACGAAGGGACAATTTTATCATGACCAATCCACCTAACCTGCACTTCTTTGGACTGTGGGAGGAAACCAGAGCACCTGAAGGAAACCCACACAGACATGGGGAGAAATGCAAACAGCACACAGACGGTCACTCAAGGCCGGATTTGAACCCGGGTCCCTGGTGCTGAGAGGTAGCAGTGCTTGTCACCATGGATTGGATAACTGTCAATATTCAAGAAGGGAGGGAGACAAAAAAAAAGGCAACTATAGGCGAGTGAGCTTAATATCTGACTTTGAGAAAATGTTAAAGTGCATTATAAAGAATGTAATAGCAGGGCATTTAGAAATACATTATATAATAAATCAGGATCAGCATGTCTTCATGAGGGGAAAATTATGGCCTGACAAATTTATTAGAATTCTTTGAGCTGGTAATGAGCAGGATAGATGAAGGGGAACCAATACATGTAATGTACTTGGATTTCCAAAAGGTATCACTCAAAAGGCTATTGAATAAGATAAGGGACCATGCTTTAGGGGGTAGTATATGAGCATGGATAGAGGATTGACCAACTAATAGAAGACAGAGAGTTGGGATGAGGGGCATTTTCAGGATGGCAACCTATAACTACAGCAGGGATCCGTGCTAAGGGAAGTAAATGTACTCAAGCCAAGTTTGTGGATGACACAACAAAACGTGGGAAGGCAAGTGGTGAGGATGACACAAAGAATCTACAGAGGGATTCTGTAGGTTAAGTAGGTTAAGGATTCTGACAGGTTAAATGAGTGGTCAAAAACTTGGCAGATAGAGTATAATTTATAAAAATGTGAAGTTATGTCCTTAGGAAGGAAGAATAAAGGATCTGGTCTTGCGAGCCCTAACGTTACTTCTAGGTGGTTCCCCAGGTGATACATCAGGGGTGGAGGCGGCCTGCTGTGATTCCCGCCCTGTGACTTAGGTCCCCTTTGGCAGCCATCCATTGGAGCTAACGGGCCCATCCGGTTGTCGCTCGGGTAATACAGATGGTGTGGTGCCTGTTCTGCCCATTGCTCATTGGATGCACCAAGCAACAGGATGGAGGGAGTCTGAGGCGCTGTGGTGTTTTGGCACCTTCCCTGCGGGGGTCACTCGAAGGCCCTCGGGCTACTCCTTGGGATGGATGTGCGACAGGCAAGAGCTCCGGGGGCAGCCCCGCCACCCACGCTCTCGCCTTGAGAAGAGTCTCAATGCTCGCGGCCATGGAGCACAGGGACTGGGCCACTTATCTGTGGACTGTGCCACTTCCCTCTGTGACTGGCTCAGGTCACCCTGGCATTGCGCTCCAAGCAATGCCAGCGACGCCCGCAGACATTGCCCGTTATGACTGGGCCAATCTAGGGCGGCATGTGGCGCAGTGGATAGCACTGAGACTGCTGCGCTGAGGACCCGGGTTCGAATCCCAGCCCTGGGTCACTGCCCGTGTGGAGTTTGCACATTCTCCTGCGTGGGTTTCACCCCCACAACCCAAAGATTTGCAGATTAGGTGGATTGGCCACGCTAAATTGCCCGTTAATGGGAAAAATATATAATTGGGTACTCTAAATTTTAAAAATAAATAAATAAATTAATTAATTAAAAAAAAAAAAATGACTGGGCCAATCTCTGGAGTGCCGCTGCAATCTCCATATGGTTGCCTGTGACAGGGCCGCCCAGTCATAGAATCATAGAATTTACAGTTCAGAAGGAGGTCATTCGGCCCATCAAGTCTGCACCTGCTCTTGTAAAGAGCACCCTACCCAAGGTCCACACTTCCACCCTATCCCCATAACCCAGTAACCCCACCCAACATTAAGGGCAATTTTGGACACTCAGGGCAATTTAGCATGGCCAATCCACCTAACCTGCACATCTTTGGACTGTGGGAGGAAACCGGAGCACCCGGAGGATGTGCCTCAGTTACCACCCACACAGAGTGTCCCTGGCCTTAGACATCCTGACCCATGGCCATACCTTCGCCTCCAAGGCTTCCACCGCAGACCCATTCAATGTTGGCCTGGGTAGCACCCATGGTCGGTACAACCTCCTGCCCCTGCAGGCAGTTGGACTCCTCCAACTACACCTGCAGGCTCTGGATGGTTACTGACACCCCCACATGTAGTCCCTGGCTCTGTTTCTGCATCGGCAACATCGATGGTCTGCCCTTTCCAGAAGCCTGAAACTCGTCTGGATGGCAGCTGCTTCCTGGGGTCGAGCCACCATCCAACCGTCCGCCCCCTCGGGAGTTCCTACCTCCTCTTGATGTACTGCTGCAGGTGTGTTGAGCGCACTACTTAGTGCCCCAGTAGCTTCTTCACTATAATGCCCAACCAAGGTGAGAGTCTCTGGGATGCTGGAGGATGTTGGAATCAGCTGTGATGGAAAGTCAGTGTTGTCCCCGGACTGGTACTCTGTGGTGTCGTGGGCTGGCGTTCGATGTGTCCTCAGGTTGTGGCTGGGGATGGGGGGCAGCCACAGAAGGGCCCACCTTGTCGCAAGGTGTCCTACAAAACACAAGACGTGATGTATAATAGGATTGCGGGTTGGGTAGGTCGTGGGATGCCAGGGTGGGGAGGTGGAGGGGTGGTGGGAGGTGATGCTACATGTGCTATAGGGACACCGCAACTCAGCAGGGGCTTCACTTGGTTCCCCGATGCTGACCTCCACCTCGGCAACTGTCTGTTCGCTGGGTCCACTGACCAGATCCAAGGCCCGTTGCTCCGCTAGAGTGGACCCACTCCAGTCTTCTCTCTTCCCCTGTGGTTGTGTGCCGTCTTCTCCTGGGACAAGGGGGGGGACAGCAAATTCACAGTGTTAGGCAGTCAGACCTGGGCAGCTCAGGGGGTGGGCAGCTGTTTGTTTGTGTGGGCAGGGCACCCGTCCATGGCAGGCGGAATGGGTGTTGACATGTGGTGCAGGGTAGGGTGGGAGCAGACTGCCGGCTGGTGTGGTTCGGTCACCCTCTGGGTGGTAGGGACGTGTACGGGTGTGTGGGATGGGGGTCGGTGCCAGGGGCATGGTGCTGGCTCCTCACCCTGGTCTTCCTGAGGAGGTCATGCAGCTTTTTCCGGCACTGCTGGCCAGTCTTGGCAGTGGGACTGATGGCGCTCATGGCCTCTGCCACCAGGGCCCAGGCCTGGTGTACGGCGGTGGGTGGCAGCCTCCTTCCCACCCCAGGGACTATGCCTCACTACCATGGCATCCAGCAGGGTCTCGAGCTCCGCCTCTGCAAAACAAGGTGCCGCTTTCCGGGGTGCCACCTTGTTGGCTGGAATGAGTGTGTGTGTGTGTGTGGGGGGGGAGTAGAGTGTTTATTCGTGGCTGCTGCTTGTCAGCCTCTCGAGTGCCAATCCTGACGCTGGCGAATTGGATGCCCTGGATTTGCATTAGTTCTACCTGGCACCGGTACTAGTCAATTAATGGATCGTGAATTGCTCCGGGACCGATGCCACTTTTGTGGTTGTAGAGCATCACCGATACAGTCCCAGCGTCAGCACTTAGTCTCTGAAAGAAAGAAACCCGCCCCAAGGTTCTTGCTCCAGTCCATGCTCTGAGCCCACACTCAGTTTGTGTGCTGTTAGCCAACCACGGTTTTGGCTTTTAGAGTATACATCTGCGAAGCTCACCAGAAAATGGCAGCTGCTTGATGAAACTCTGCCACATTATCGGCACTCAATTGTCCAAAACTGAGTGTCTCTTCCCCTGCAGTTGTGCCTATTGCGGGGACAAGGTTTTCGTCACAAGGTAGGGTGCCAGGCACTGTGCGTCCCCTCACCTGAGCACTCACTGAGGTCACTGGTACAAATTCCAAATGATTTGTGGTGGGCAATAGAGTCTTTGAGCGTGCTCTGCAAATTCACAACATTGTTTCAGACATTGGGATAGGAGCAAGGATGGACTGAAGCTGAAGTCTGTTCTCTGTGGACAGCACGGTAGCATAGTGGTTAGCACTGTGGCTTCACAGCGCCAGGGTCCCAGGTTCAATTCCCTGCTGAGTCACTGTCTGTGCGGAATCTGCACGTTCTCCCAGTGTCTGCGTGGGTTTCCTCCGGGTGCTCCGGTTTCCTCCCTCATTTCACAGTCCAAAGACGTGCAGGTTAGGTGGATTGGCCATGCTAAATTGCCCTTACTGTCCAAAAAAAAGGTTAGGAGGGGTTATTGGGTTTAGGGGCTAGGGTTGAAGTGAGGGCTTAAGTGGGTTGGTGCGGACTCGATGGGCCGAATGGCCTCCTTCTGCACTGCATGTTCTATGTTCTTTATTAGCAATGATGTGTGTCCTTGAGGACTTGATGTCATCTTAGTATTTGGGATTACACAAGGGACAGGGCTGGTCATGAGGGTGCAATGTCCGTGTTAAACAGGACGCATTTCACTGTCTGGCAGGGAAGTGTTTGATGTTATCATGCTCAGGAGGTCCACAGCCATACTAAGCTCAGGATAAATGCAGCCCAGCATCTCTAACTGATAGGATGGGATGTCAGTGTGATTTGGAAGAATGCACAGTGACTAAGTAATCTCTAAATGGATTTGCAGCAGCAGAATGTCATCAGCTGCCTTGACCCAAGTGTGACTTATCGGATTCACCATCAATGTTACACAAAGTGTGTTTAATTGCTTGAGATGGATCTCCTTGAGGAGCCTTGTCAGGTTGAAGGCAAACAGCTACAAGACCACTGAGGATTGTGCAATAACTTGCCGGGTGCCATTGTGACTTGGATGCTGGAGAGATACATAGAACATACTTACAGCGCAGAAGGAGGCCCTTCGGCCCTTCGAGTCTGCACCGGCCCACTTAAACCCTCACTTCCGCCCGATCCCCGTATCCCCAATAACCCCTCCTAACCGTTTTGGTCACTAAGGGCAATTTATCATGGCCAATCCACTTAACCTGAACGTCTTTGGACTGTGGGAGGAAACCGGAGCACCCGAAGGAAACCCACACAGACACGAGGAGAACGTGCGGACTCTGCACAGACAGTGACCCAGCGGGGAATCAAACCTGGCACCCTGGCGCTGTGAAGCCACAGTGCTATCCACTTGGGCTACTGTGCTGCCCTATGCTTGAAGAGGCAGCATCTTCTGATGTCTGACACTGGAATTCCATCCTCCAGTTAGCACCTTATCTCAGCAAGGACACATTCTCCAGAGGCTTCATCATTTTCAAAGGATCGGGACAATGTGAGCCTGATGTATAACAATTCACTCCATATTGAAGTACGTGGGTGAAATGAGAGGAATAGAAATGCTGGTGTCCATGCTGACCCATGATGGACGCTCTTGGCCAAGAGGGCACTCACTGCAATTCGCCATCTAGCAGCTGTAAGGGTCTCACGCACATGCCTGCCTTGTCTGGCCTGTGCAATGGCCTCTTCTGCTGGAGGCTTGGCTTCCTCAGATTCATTGCCCTCATCCCCTTTGAGGTCTTCCTCATTTGAGGAGACCTGCAGTTCCTCCATGTCAGCATGTAGCAAGTCCCCCCCCCCCACTTTGCAATGCCAGTTGTGCAGCACAAAGCAAGCCATGTTGATCCGTGAGACCCTCTGGGAACTGTACTGGAGTGCTCCACCAGATCCATTCAGGCATCTGAATTACAGCTTTAAGATGCCTGTGGACTGCTCCAACAATGTTCAGGTAGAGCATGGGCCTCGTTATACCTTCTCTTTGCAAGGGTGTGAGCCATCGCATGGGCGCCATCAACCATGTCTTTTGTGGCTACCCTTTTTCACCAAGAAGCCAGCTCTGCATCTTGTGTGGTCACTCAAAGATGTTCAAGTTATGCCATCTACTCAAGATGTGTGAGTCATGTTTACTTCCTTGGTACCTAGAGTAAACGTGCATGATAAGTTTGGTTATGGTCACAGAGCAGCTGTATGTTGAGTGAGTGGTAGCCTTTCCGGTTTATGTATTGGAGTGCCTGTTGCCAAGGAGCACTTGTAAGCACGTTAGTACAGTCAACGGCACCCTGTACCTGTGTGAATCTGGAAATCTCAGCGAGGCTCAGTGGTCTGCTGAAGTCTGGTGTGCTGTCTTACTTGATCTCTGGTGACGTTGATGCAACTGTAGCCTTGGCACAAAAAAAACCATCTGTGACCACATGAATGCATTTGTGCAAAGACACTTGCGAGATCCCACAGAATTCCCCAGTGGAACCCTGGAATTAGTCACTGGCTTAGACGGCGATTGCTCTTCCCAACCTAATAGCACACTCATGCGATATCTCGGTCTGCAGGTGTTGCCGAGAGTCAGAAGTGTGCCCGCAGGTAATCAAACAGATAATTTAGCCCATTAAGGGTCCAATTGAAACCAATTATGTGGTTCATCTACATTTACAGTTGCCAGGTGAGCCAATCGCTGAGGCAGCCTTTATATTTTAGCTGCAACCTCAAACCGTAAGGGCAGGATGAGATGTCAGCGCTGAAATAATATTTTAAAAGTTGTCTGGGGTCTGAGGTTTGTGTTTGAATGTGCTGCCTTTTATCATTGAGATTTAAAAAGGTCTCCAGCTCCCTGAGACAGCTCTGCAGTGGCTGTCCCGTTGAGGGAGCCCATTAAAAGTGCCAGCCCACACACACCCTTTTCTCAGAGTCCGCACTCTTCCTGCCCCCCTGACAATACTGAGCCTTTCTCGGTGCCCATTTCACGCTGGCAGCCCGGTAATTAGCCATCCAGTGTGAAACTGCAATCAAGAAGCTCATTTTGTGCCAGGCCCACCAAATTCAGGCCATGGGAAATGTGGCACCAGATCTCTGGCAATGTGGAGCCATGATGCCCATTGCAAACAGAAACAGAAAATCACCGCCAATATCTCAATTAAAATGTAGTAAACAGGAAACTAAAAATGGCGCACCAATGAGAGCAGGAGGAGTTTAACCTAATACCTTGACTGACGGCAAACAATGTAAACATTAGACCTCAAATGTAGAAAAAAGTTAAATTTCCAACATTAGTACCCTGGTGCAAATCAAAAAAATCCTTAAAAATAGACACATTTAAAAAGATGCTAGGCTGACTACAGACTTGTACTTTCCCATCCACTGGTTTGATGACAGATATCCTCATGGTTTGGAAAATTGAAGAGGCAGTAACAGTTAACAGGGAAATTAATTTACTATAGAAGAAAGAAGGTATAACAATTTGAAGATATTTCTGATGGAATGTAATATTAGCATAATTATACTTGCTAATAAAACATACACTTGTCTTTTTAAAATGGTTCAAAGCATGTTTTAGGATTTTAATAGTTGACTGTTCATTGTATTTGTTTAGAGTGTAATTACAATGGCAACGAAACAATGTGCGACATCTGCTATGAACGTGTGCAGATCAGTACCAAGCCTTCAAGAATGAATTATTCAAATGCGACCACCTGTGACAGTAGTCATCTGGAAATGGATAAAATAGGATTCTATCCAGAAAATGTCACAAGTCTAACTCAGAAAGGTAATTCATTCAATTCTTTGAACTGCAAGAAATAACGTTTGTAAGGAATGATGTGGAGATGCCGGCGTTGGACTGGGGTGAGCACAGTAAGAAGTCTCACAACACCAAGTTAAAGTCCAACAGGTTTGTTTGGAATCACTCGCTTTCAGAGCGCAGCTCCTTCATTTGTCAGGAAGAATACTTATTTTTAACTTTAGCTATTCCTTTACAATGGAATTCAGTGTAGCTCAGTTGGAAAATCCCTCAGTTTTGATTCCTGAGTACAAACTAAATGATGTATTGGTTGATCTTTCACATCCACTCGACGAAATTAGTTTAAAAGTAGGAAAAAAAAATTCAAAAGCAACATGAAGATAACTCGAATAGAATGCTTTATTGCTGTGAAAATCCTTACTAATAGAAAGTGGAACAATGCAGCTTCAAGATTCTCAATTTTGAGGCAAATTCGATCATAGAATCCAACACGAATGAACTAAAGTTCCAAGTTGTAGATTTGTACCATCGGGCAGGGATGCTCCGTTCAGGAGATGAAGGGCTGAATTCTCCGTTTCTGAGGCTAAGTGTGGAGGATCTGTGGCGTTTTACGTGAAAAAAATCGGCGGCGCCCCCTCATCGATCCTGCGACCAGTGAGGGACTCGCAGCCATGCCGCATAAACCCCCTGGCTTCCACGATATAAACGGCCAGAGGGGCAGCACGGTGGCGCTGTGGGTAGCACTCCTGCCTCACAGCGCTGAGGTCCCAGGTTTGATCCTGACTCTGGGTCACTGTCCGTGTGGAGATTGCACATTCTCCCCGTATTTGCATGGGTTTCGCCCCCACAACCCAAAGATGTGCAGGGTAGGCGGATTGGCCACATTAAACTGCCCCTTGATTGGAAAGAAAATTAATTGGGTACTCTAAATGTTTTTTTTTTAAATGTTAAAAATAAATAAATAAACGGCTGGAAAATGGCCGGGTCCGTGGCCACGTATGCGCACATCACCGACTTGCAGCGGTCGCACCATAAAACATGGCACCGGCCGTGCGTGGACCTGTCCTACCAGATGGTGCCCATGGCCACCCCCCACTAGTCCACCCAGCCCTCGCTGGACACAGTCCGCAGCTGCCACGCCGGGTTTCCTACCGCTGAGACCACACGGCAACTGCGCGGTCAGGAACTCGAGCCATCGGTGGCGGAGCATCGGGGGGGGGGGGGGGAGCATTCAGGTGATGCGCTGAGGCCGTCCCAATGGCTTGCATGCAGTGCGCGAGGCGATGATGCTGTTTTGGAGGGGGCGGAGCATACAAAACCCGCATCAGTCAGGCGCAACCCCCAATTTTGGCATCAAAAGGGATTCTCCGCCCGATCGCCGATTATGAAATCGACATCGGGGAATGGAGAATCCCGCCCAAGTGCTCCCATTGGCGTAGAATTGCTTATCATCTCCGCTGGCACTAGGAGCGGGACCCAGTTTGTGATTCTCTCTCCTTTGCCATTTTGAGCGGGGGCCCATTACCGAGGTCCAGCAGCTGCCCCCCCTCTCCCCCACAATGTAAATACTGCCCCCCCTCCACTGACATAGTAGGGGCATCCTCTTTCCAACTATGCTGGAATAACGGGTCACCTCCCCCACAGCATGCACAGATAAGGATGATCCAAACCCCTATTAGAGACCCCCATATGACCCCCAACAGTGAGATGCAACAGAGACCACCAACACAGACCCCCAACAGACCTCTCCATCAGAACCCCGAACAAAGACCCCCCCCCCATCAGAGACCCCCTAACAGAGACCCACAGCAGAGAACTGTATCAGAGACTCCTTAAAAGAGAACCTCCAACAGAGACTCTCAACGGGGATCCTCAACAGAGACTCCCAACATAGATTGCTCCATCAGAGACCCCCATCGGACACCCCCAACAGAGACTGTCCCATCAGGCAGACCCCCCCCCCATTAGACCACCCATCAGAGACCTCCAACAGAGACCCTCAACAAAGACCATCCCATCTGATACCCCCCATCAGATCGTCCCATCAGAGACGCCTGCGTGAAAACTGGAGCAGTCCGGGCAATAGAGTGAAAAATCACTGCATTTTCACTCACCCTTTCCTAACATCTGCTACAGAAGATAAAAGTGTTCAAAGCAGCAGCTGTTGCAAGTGTCAGAGGCCTACTCGAATGCTCAGTGTACTTCAAATGGCTTGAAATCCCTTGATAGCCTTTGAAATGCAAATCTTCCATTCAGTTTCACAAAGCAATGCATTGTATTAGGAAGTGATTGACGGTTTTATTACTCCAGAGACAGCTGCTTGGTGGATTGTTGATCTATCTTTCTCTTCACAATTGAATGCATCTCCATTACCCTGCTTTAATGCTAACCATAATGTTCAGAAACACTCTTGCTGAGCTTGTTAGGTCCTCAGCACATCAAAAGCAGTTAAATGCTTTCTGCTGTGAAAAGAGGAAGTCAAAGCACTTTGTGAGGGCTTCCGATGAACTTTGGGGGCACCTCCGACATGCACTGCCCCCTTGACCCACCGTGGGGTCCACCACATCAGGGCCACGCTTGAAAATACCTGGACCAATCCACGCCCGCGTGAATCCCGGCTGAGAGGGTCAAAGCATCATGGGGGGGTGCAGAATCAAACTTCAAGTGTAAATGACCGATTTGTATCCTTCTGCTGGCACGGGGTGAGAAGTGCCCTTTTGTCTCCTTCCCTCTCCTGATTGCAGTTGTGACGTGTTGATTTTATATAAATTAGGCCTGCTTTTCAACAGGCCTTTGGCCAGCATCTTTGGGTATGTATTCCCAGTGCACTGCTCATATTGGCTGCTGAAAGTCTCCATTGCATTCCCCCCTCATAATACCTCTCCCCACCCAAATACTCTCTGTTCTCTTCAAAAAGCACCTTCTGATGACCAGCACTCTGCCATCCTGAGCACCTAATTTCATAGGCATCCACTCAGGCCTTGCGAGCTTGCCAGCTCCCAATCAGCCTCCTTCCCGATCTCCTTTAACTGCTTACCCAAGGAGCACTGCTGAGGCTTTGATTCCTCTTTGTTGATGAGCTACCTGGAGGCAGACTATCGGGCAATATTTTAAGATCCCACTCACAAGGTAGTAATTAATTGGGGAAGTGATCGCAAAAACTGAATGGGTAGGGCCCCGAAGCAGGAGCTGACTAGGTTATTTATGAAGAGCACTCCAACTCTTCCGGGACAGACTAAAACAATTTCAAATTTACACGTGCTGGGCCGCTGCAGCCATACCAACCATGCTGCTGATGGCTGATTGCATGGCACACAGCAAATTAAAAGAGCCGTACATCTTGTTTCAGACAACTGCTTCAACTACCAAGTTAAAAGCAAATTACTGCGGATGCTGGAATCTGAAACCAAAAGAGAAAATGCTGGAAAGTACCAGCAGGTCTGGCAGGGAGAGAAAGAGCGAACTTTTCGAGTCCAGGTGACCCTTTGTCAACTACCAAGTTGTTGACTAAGTGGCCGTGGCTGATCATTGGCATTAAGGATCCCAACATGGACCCTTACTGATTCTTCAATGGTGATTACGTCACTGCCTCAGTCTTTGCTTTCTACAACAATAGAAAAACTTTTGTAATTGAAGCTCAACAACACCTCAACTCTGTTTCTTGATTTGTTTGCTCCTTCGACATCCTTTTAAGTTTAACTATACTTTACAATAAGCTTCTCAATTTCAGCAATCAATAGCATAACACCAAGAGGCTGCAATAGCAACGACAAATAGCAAGGAATAAATATTATTTGGTAATCTATTTGCAGATAGCATGCCAATGTTTTAAAACTATGCTTATGTGCAAAATATGTAAATCCAAAGCATTGGAAATAGTGATTGGTCAGGGAATGGAGGTTCTGGCAAACAAAGAATAGATTATAAATGTATTATGAACAACAAGGCTCATCTGTATTATCACCCCGTATTGATTTGTATTTTATCAACATATCTAAGATTTGGCATCGTGAACTGACTCAGTACAATGATCTCCTTTGCTGATATTTAAATGAATGATGCCAACTCCTATATTGGGTGTCTCGAGGCTGCATTAATTGGTCCAGAGAGATGTTTGTGGCAATGATAGTGGCAATTCATAACCTTTAATGCAACTATTTCTCGGAAACAGAGAATGTAAATTATATCAAACAAATCTCCCGATGGAACAGTCAGATAAATACTGTGGCTACAACAACAGCTCAGAGACTGAAAATCCTGAGTTGAAAAACTCATTTCCTGACTCCCCAAAGCCTGTTCGCTATCTTCAAGGTACAAGTCAGACCTGTGATGGAATACTCTTCACTTGTCTGGATGAGTGAGTCTAGAACACCCAGGAAGCTTCCAGGAAAAGCAGTCCACTTGATTGGCAACAACCTAAACATTCAATCCCCCCGCCACTGTAATGTATACTTTATACTAGATGTATTGTAACAACTTTGACAGTACTGAGTGGATGACCCATCTTGACCTCCTCTTGTGATCCTCATCATCACAATGGGTGGCATGGTAGCACAGTGGTTAGCAGCTGCTTCACAGCGCCAGGGTCCCATGTTTGATTCCCGGCTTGGGTCACTGTCTGTGCCGACTCTGCACTTTCTCCCTGTGTCTGCGTGGGTTTCCTCCGGGTGCTCCGGTTTCCTCCCACAAGTCCTGAAAGACGTGCTGTTAGGTGAATTGGACATTCTGAATTCTCCCTCAGTGTACCTGAACAGGTGCCAGAATGTGGCGACTAGGGGATTTTCACAGTAACTTCATTGCAGTGTTAATATAAGCCTACTTGTGACACTAATAAAGATTATTATTATTATAACTGGCAGCCTTCAGCAATTTGATTCATTGCGTGATTTCAAGAAGCAGCTGAAGGCCCTGGATACTGCAAAGGCAATGGGCTCTGAAAACATGCCAGATGTCATGTCTTGTGCTGCAGAGCAGGCCATGCCCTGAGCCAAGGTGTTCCAGTACAGCTGCAGTAATAGCATCAACCTGACAATGTGGAAAACTACCCAGGCAAGTACGCCCTGTCCATAAAAAGCAGGACAAATCCAATCTCGCCAATTACTGCCCCATCCCCCCATCCCCACCCCCTTTACACTCAATCATCCAGCAAGTGATTGACAATGTTATGAAGAAACACTCACTCATCCATAACTTGCTCACTGAAGCTCAGTTCGGATTCACCGGGGTCGTTTAGTTTCTGACCTCATTACAGCCTAGGGGAAACATGACGCAAGAGGTAAATTCCAAAGGTGAGCATAAAATGATGACAATTGACACCAAGGCATCATTTGAATTAGCCATTGCCACAAACATCTCCCTCGACGAATTACGCAGCCTCGAGGCAACCAAGTAGGAGTTGACATAATTAATTTAAATATCAGCAAATCAGTTGATCACTGTACTGAGTCAGTGCACAATGCCAAAGCTTAGATACTGTAATAAAATACATATCAATATAGTGACTAATAATACAAACTACCAAGAGCCCTAATAAAATTGGAGGCAATGGGAATCAGGTGGAAAACTCTTCCCTGATTGGAGTCATACCTACCAAAGAGGAAGATGGTTGTAGTTGTTGGAGACCAATCATCTCAGCCCCAGGATATCCTTGCAGAGGTTCCTCAGGATAGTGTTCAAAACCCGATCATCTGCTTCCTTAACAGTTTTCCCTCCATCATAAGGTCAGAACTGGGTTTACTGGTGAGGTGATACACCACTGTACTTCCCTAGCATTGTACATAGTTATATAATAGTTGTGTGTAACGTGGCCCTGTAACCCTGTGTATTGTACTGTGTATTATACTGTGTATTGTACTGTAGCTCTGTAGAGGTTCGGTCACCTGTATGTAACCTGACCTGGCCACGGAGAGCTCCGCCTTGGCCACTCCCCCGGGAGTTAGGTATAAGACCCAGCTTCTGAGACCGGACCCATTTGTCTGGGGTCGTCTGTGTCGGGTAAGCTTCCTATGTAGTGTATTAAAGCCTTGGTTAAAGTCTCACATGTCTTTGTGGTTCGTGACGCTTAGTGCATCAACTGGTGATTCAGTTCCATTTGCAGCCTTGCAGAAACAGGCTGTACACAATTGCAACAAAACCTGAACATATTAGCCCAGGCTGATAAGTGGCAAGTAACATCTGAGTCACACAATTGTGAAGCAATGACCATTTCCAACCATAGAAAATCTAACCATCTCTCTTGATGCTTAATGGCATTGCCATTGCTGAAACCCCCACCACCAATGTAAACCATAACCTAGCTTTGACAGGTTACCCTGCAGTTCACGACAGGGTTGGGGAGGTTTGGGGGGTTGGGGTTTGGAGGTTAGAGGTCGGGGTTTGGAGATTGGGGTGGTGGGGTTGGAGGGCGGAGGTACGGGGTCAGAGCTCGAGGTGGGGGTTAGAGGTCAGAATGGGGGTCAGAGGTCGGGTCAGTGGGTTAGGGGTAGGGGTTTGGAGTTTGGGGATGGGAGGCATCTGAAATCGGGGTCAGGGACTGGTAGAGGTCAGTGGCATGGCTTTCAGAGGTCAGGGTAAATGGGGGTCAGGGCCAGGTCAAGTCAGAGGGATGGGTTTGTGAGGCACCGGGTCAGGTCCTCAGGTCAGGCAGGTCAGGTCAGTTCCATAGATCAAGGAAATACTTGGGGGGGAGGGGTGGTCTTGGTGGTGGGGAAAACCATGGGGGTGGGTAGTTGGGAGTGTGGGAGAGTCCATTGGTGGGTTGGGGGCGTGAGAGGAGCCCCCTGGGAAGTTGGGGAGTGGGAGGAGTTGAGGGTATGGGGATATTCCAGTTTGGGGTGGGGGGGGCGGGGGTAGGGTGGAGATTGTTTTGGGTGTTTACAATAGTTACCCAAAAGTTAGAAGTTTAAATAATTTTTATGTCTTTGGAGGAACTATTAGTGTAACCCTGGCGTAAAAATCCAAAGTCGGCAATTTAAATCGCCATTTTGGATGATTTCCAGCACAGCACAATTGTCCCGAGGAAATCAGCACTTCTGGGCAATTGCCATGTAAACCCTTAGCTGTAAAGTTATGAGAAACTTTCACCGGTGCTTCTTTGGGCCCCCCCAATCTGACATCGGGGAGCTCAGTGATTTCAGCACAGTATATCATATTTTTGTTCAAAACTTAAAGTTAAAGCTCTCTTAATGCTGTCCATCTCACTTATCTCCATTCAATAAATTGCATCACACTATCAGTTGATTGGCTGGATAGCTCACACAGATCTTAATCATGTAGCTCACAAATCTTCCATTAAGGATTGTTTATTGAAGAGATCCATTTATTTCTGTGTAATTTCGTCAAGACATACTTCCTCATCATTTATCCTACTATTTTCTTTAGCTACATATATCTTTGTTTCGTCTTGAGTTTTGTAAAAGTTTAGCATGTCGTAATTTTAAAACGCTTTTCCTCCTATCAGTATAATTCCCACTTCCCAAAGAATGCTGATTTAATGTGTATCTGGCAAATTGTGTCAGAAAGAGCTTCTATATTTTACTTCATCCTGGGGGTTACAATGACATGATACTTAACTGGACTAACCACTGAGGCTACAGCAGTTGAAGACTGTGTATTCTGTGGTGAATAACTCATCTGACTCCCCAAAGCCTTTCCACCATCTACCAGGTACAAGTCAAGTGTATGAAGCAATACTGTCCATTTCCCTGGATAAGTGCAACTCTAGCAAAATTCAAACATTTTGATACCATCCAGACCAGAGCAAACCCCTCGATTGACATCACATCCAACACATTAAACTTTCACTCTCCACACGACCAGCACACCATGGCAGCAATATGCAGTATGGACCAACTTGAACAACTCCCCAAGGGGCTCTTCTGTAGCACCCTGGCCCTTCAGCCCCTGAGGCCCCCAGTACTTATCGTTCCAATGGTGCTGGGACTTAGTTCCAGGTAGAACACTGCAGTACTGCTTCTGGCCACTGCAGGGCTCTACCTGCCAAAGTCAGAGAGCTGTTGGCCAACCTGATTGGCAGATAGCTGTCACAGGTGGGACTTCCTTTCAAAGGTAGAAGGCAGTCCTGCCCACTCTCAATCAACGCCCAAGTGAGCGTGAAATGACAGTGGTATTTTAAGAGCCGACAGAGGCACTTTAAACGGCAACTCTCGGAATGGCAAGCACCAATCACTCACCAATCATTCTTAAAATCCTACCCCAAATTGTCAGCCTATTAATACCCTGGCCAAACATACATCCATCATAAATCTGCCTAACAGTAGTGCAGGTGGACCTACACCAAATGGACTGCAGCTGTCAAGAACGTGGCTCACTGCCATCTTCTGAACTCTCCAACCAGACTAAATATTTGCTTTATGTCTACCCTATGAAATCAAAGGCAGTAGGTTTCAAAGAACAAGAACAAAGAAAAGTACAGCACAGGAACAGGCCCTTCGGCCCTCCAAGCCCGTGCCGACCATGCTGCCCGACTAAACTACAATCTTCTACACTTCCTGGGTCCGTATCCTTCTATTCCCATCCTATTCATATATTTGTCAAGATGCCCCTTAAATGTCACGATCGTCCCTGCTTCCACCACCTCCTCCGGTAGTGAGTTCCAGGCACCCACTACCCTCTGTGTAAAAAACTTGCCTCGTACATCTACTCTAAACCTTGCCCCTCGCTCCTTAAACCTATGCCCCCTAGTAATTGACCCCTCTACCCTGGGGAAAAGCCTCTGACTATCCACGCTGTCTATGCCCCTCATAATTTTGTAGACCTCTATCAGGTCGCCCCTCAACCTCCGTCGTTCCACTGAGAACAAACCGGGTTTATTCAACCGCTCCTCATAGCTAATGCCCTCCATACCAGGCAACATTCTGGTAAATATCTTCTGCACCCTCTCTAAAGCCTCCACATCCTTCTGGTAGTGTGGCGACCAGAATTGAACACTATACTCCAAGTGTGGCCTAACTAAGGTTCTATACAGCTACAACATGACTTGCCAATTCTTATACTCAATGCCCCGGCCAATGAAGGCAAGCATGCCGTATGCCTTCTTGACTACCTTCTCCACCTGTGTTGCCCCTTTCAGTGACCTGTGGACCTGTACACCTATATCTCTCTGACCTTCAATACGCTTGAGGGTTCTACCATTCACTGTATATTCCCTACCTGCATTAGATCTTCCAAAGTGCATTACCTCACATTTGTCTGGATTAAACTCCATCTGCCATCTCTCCGCCCAAGTCTCCAAACAATCTAAATCCTGCTGAATCCTCTGACAGTCCTCATCGCTATCCGCAATTCCACCAACCTTTGTGTCGTCTGCAAACTTACTAATCAGACCAGTTACATTTTCCTCCAAATCATTTATATATACTACACATTTTCCTCCAAGTCATTTATATATACTACAAACAGCAATGGTCCCAGCACTGATCCCTGCGGAACACCACGAGTCACAGCCCTCCAATTAGAAAAGCATCCTTCCATTGCTACTCTCTGTCTTCTATGACCTAGCCAGTTCTGTATCCATCTTGCCAGCTCACCCCTGATCCTGTGTGACTTCACCTTTTGTACTAGTCTACCATGAAGGACCTTGTCAAAGGCCTGACTGAAGTCCATATAGACAACATCCACTGCCCTACCTGCATCAATCATCTTTGTGACCTCCTCGAAAAACTCTATCAAGTTTGTGAGACACGACCTCCCCTTTACAAAACCATGCTGCCTCTCACTAATACGTCCATTTGCTTCCAAATGGGAGTAGATCCTGTCTCGAAGAATTCTCTCCAGTAATTTCCCTACCACTGACGTAAGGCTCACCGGCCTGTAGTTCCCTGAATTATCCTTGCTATCCTTCTTAAACAGAGGAACAACATTGGCTATTCTCCCAATCTGTTCCCAGCCTTTTAGCCCTGACAAATGCCTCCTTTTTCTTTTTGACGAGGGCTACAATATCTCTCGTTATCCAAGGTTCCCGAAAATTGCCGTATTTATCCTTCATCCTCACAGGAACATGCCAGGCCTGAATTCCTTTCAACTGACACTTGAAAGCCTCCCACATGTCAGATGTTGATTTACCCTCAAACATCCGCCCCCAATCTAGGTTCTTCAGTTCCCGCCTAATATTGTAATAATTAGCCTTCCCCCAATTTAGCAAATTCACCCTAGGACCACACTTATCCTTGTCCACCAGCACTTTAAAACTTACTGAATTGTGGTCACTGTTCCCGAAGTACTCCCCTACTGAAACTTCTACCACCTGGCCGGGCTCATTCCCCAATACCAGGTCCAGTACAGCCCCTTCCCTAGTTGGACTGTCTACATATTGTTTTAAGAAGCCCTCCTGGATGCTCCTTACAAACTCTGCCCCATCTAAGCCCCTGGCACTAAGTGAGTCCCAGTCAATATTGGGGAAGTTGAAGTCTCCCATCACCACAACCCTGTTGTTTTTACTCTTTTCCAAAATCTGTCTACCTATCTGCTCCTCTATCTCCCGCTGGCTGTTGGGAGGCCTGTAGTAAACCCCCAACATTGTGACTGCACCCTTCTTATTCCTGATCTCTACCCATATAGCCTCACTGCCCTCTGAGGTGTCCTCCCGTAGTACAGCTGTGATATTCTCCCTAACCAGTAGCGCAACTCCGTCACCCCTTTTACATCCCCCTCTATCCCGCCTGAAACATCTAAATCCTGGAACGTTTAGCTGCCAATCCTGCCCTTTCCTCAACCAGGTCTCTGTAATGGCAACTGTCATGATATTCATATAAAGATATCATGGTGCAATCACACACACACAATGATGGACAGATCAACGGACCAATCAACACACACACAACATCACAGCCAATCACCAGTGAAAGCACACGCACTATAAAACGGGGAACACCACAGTTCCCGCTCATTCCAGCAGGAGATAGCTCAGAGCACAGAGCTCACAGCGTGCCACTCAGACATACACCATGTGCTGAGTGCCTCACTAAGATAGTGCAAGGGCTGGGTCCACAGGTTAACTGGTAAAGTACGAACCACAGCCAGATGTATACAGTAGATGTTATCAAGAATAATAAAACAGAGTTGTACCATCTACCACCGTGTTGGTTCGTTTGTACAGCGGAACACCCATCATAGTTCCAAGTACTAATCCAAGCTCTAAGTTCATCTGCCTTATCCGTAATACTTCTTGCATTAAAACATATGCACATCAGGCCACCAGACCTGGTGTGTTCAGCAACTTCACCCTGTCTGCTCTGCCTCAGAGCCATACTGTCCCTATTCCCTAGTTCTCCCTCAATGCTCTCACCTTCTGACCTATTTCTCCCGTGCCCACCCCCCTGCCATACTAGTTTAAACCCTCCCATGTGACACTAGCAAACCTCGCGGCCAGGATATTTATGCCTCTCCAGTTTAGATGCAACCCGTCCTTCTTATATAGGTTACACCTGCCCCGGAAGAGCTCCCAGCGGTCCAGATAACGGAAACCCTCCCTCCAACACCAGCTGTTTAGCCACGTGTTTAGCTGCTCTATCTTCCTATTTGTAGCCTCACTGGCACGTGAGATTACAACCCTAGAGGTCCTGTCTTTTAACTTTCTGCCTAGCTCCCTGAACTCCTGCTGCAGGACCTCATGCCCCTTCCTGCCTATGTCGTTAGTACCAATATGTACAACGAGCTCTGCCTGTTTGCCCTCCCCCTTCAGGATGCCCTCTACCCGTTCGGAGACATCCTAGATCCTGGCACCAAGGAGGCAGCATACCATCCTGGAGTCTCTTTCATGTCCACAGAAGCGCCTATCTGTGCCCCTGACTATAGAGTCCCCTATGACTATTGCTCTTCTGCGCTTTGACCCTCCCTTCTGAACATCAGAGCCAGCCATGGTGCCACTGCTCTGGCTGCTGCTGTTTTCCCCTGATAGGCTATCCCCCCCCCCCCCCCCGATAGTATCCAAAAGGGTATACCTGTTCGAGAGGGGGATAGCCACAGGGGATTCCTGCACTGACTGCCTGCCCTTTCTGGTGGTCACCCATTTCTCTGCCTGCACCTTGGGTGTGACCACATTTATATAACTGCGATCTATGACGCTTTCCACCACCTGCATGCTCCTAAGTGCATCCAACTGCTGCTCCAACCAAACCATGCGGTCTGTGAGGAGCTCCAGTTGGGTGCACTTTCTGCAGATGAAGACATCCGGGACGCTGGAAGCCTCCCGGACCTGCCACATCTCACAGTCAGAGCACTGCACCCCTCTAACTGACATTGCGTCAATTATTTAGTAAATTAAAGTTAAAAGTTTTTTAAAAAAGTTTCTGTTAACTATATGTTTCCTAGCACTAGATTTCTACTATAAATGTGAAAGCTAAATACAGTACTCTCCGATCTCTGGCTTAGATACCCCTCTAAATTATAATTAAGTAATTATGTTTAATTAGTTTACCAATGCTTAATTTATTAAATGTAGTGTAGATTCCCAACCAGCCAATCAGGTCACAGCTTTTTTGTGATGTCACTTCAGTGTTCCTCCCCCCCCCCCCCCCCCCCCACACGCACAATTTAAAAAGGTAATAAAAGTAAAAATGAGTAAAAATCACTTACTTACCTTCTGAAGGTCTCAGATGCTCTCAGGTTCTCTCCCTGCTGATTAAAAGTTACAGGCCAGAAGAAAGAGAACAAAACAGTAGGGAAAAGCACCTTCGCCCACTCTGCACCGAATTACCTCACTGCACCAAATTACCAAGTTTCAAATTCCCACTCTGGATGTGTCTCACTCACTCAGGCTGTGTCTCTTTGACCTGCACAACGTTTCCTTCCCTAAAGGACATTAGTGAACCAAATGTACTTTTTACAGCAACCTGACAGTTACACAGTCACCATGACAAATAGTTCTTTTTTATTCCAGACTAAGGAATTGAAATCCCGTTATTGTAATGGGATTTGAACTACATGTCACCAAATAATGAGAGTCATAGAGTTTTTACAGCACAGAAAGAGGCCCATTGTGTCCGTGCTGGCCATAAAGCACCTATTTAATCTAATCCCTAGTCCAGGCATTAGAATTATGAGCCTTGTAACATAATGAACGGGGTTTTCCGTTGCCCTACGCCGATATCGTAATTGGTGATCAGGCGGAGAATCCCTTCCGACAGCCAAATCAGGGGCTGCGCCGGTTTGACGCCGATTTTCAAGTCTCCGCCCCCTCTGAAATGGCATCATCGCATTGCGTGCCGCATTGCGTTGCCGGGTCACCGGAAGGCCCTCCCCTGATGCTCCGCCCCGATGGGCCGAGTTCCCGACTGCGCGGTTGGCGTGTGGTCTGAGCACTCGGGAACCCGGCGTGGCGACCACGGACTCTGCCCAGCACCGCCACAATCGGCCGGGAGCCGTGCCGCTGACCAGCGGGCCTTTTGCGAGGGCTGGGGGGACTGGTGGGGGGTGGCCAGGGAGTGGCCAGTGGGGCCCTATTTGGCAGGTCGGGTCCACGCACGGCTGGCGCCATGTTGTACGGCACACCCGCTGCAGGTTGCCGCCGTGCACATACGCGGCCACGGACCGGGCCATTCTCCTGCCATTTCTGGCATGGGAGCCGGTTGTTTCATCATGCGCCGCTGCTAGCACCTCACCGATTTTGGCATCGTAAAGCTCCCGGGAATCACTTAGCTGCTGAAACGGAGAATCCAGCCCAATAACTTCCATGGTGGAATGGAGCCTGGGATTTAAGGCTTTCAGTTATATTGAGATCCAAATTCTGTTTGAAAAAACTGTCGTAGCAAAAAGTATATCTTCGTTCCATTGTTTTGTTGCAGTTACGGCAAAAGGTTCATTTGAAATCAATGAAACTTGTATGAACAAATTTCCATGTAACAGTTTAGTGCTCTCCGTGAATTGGACAACAATGGTATGTATATTCCAACATAATATAGTTCGTACGGCTCTGAAAAGTAAGTACAGCCAATTCTAATTACTTTTGATGATAAGATATTCTCTAATGTCTAAATAGTTTATAAGGAAATTATATATATTTTTTAAAGGTCACCAATTCTGACATTTCTATCATATTGACCGATACCTCAAGTTTCTGCCGTCCAGGTGGGTTTCGGGCTTCTGGAACGGACAGTCCCATCGATTGTGGAAATTCAGTCGCAGAGCCAGGGACTACATGAGGGGTTGTCGGTGAGCATCCAGTACCTGCAGGTGTAGCTGGAGGAGTCCAACCGTGTGCAGGAGCAGGAGGTGGTGCCGACCATGCATGCCACCCAGGTGGCATCCACGGTGGAGACATTGCGGGTGACGGTTTTGGCTATGGATCAGCATGTCCAAGGCCTGGGACATTCTGTGCAGGTGCAGGCTGAAGCCCAGGACGGGGTTGCTGCCTCACAGGCAACCATATGCCAGGGCCACCTGGAATTGCAGCGGCGCTCCTGAGCATGGTCCAGTCACAGCAGGCTATAGCTGCGAATATCGGCAGCATTGACCAGCTGCTGGCCTGCATGACGCAAACACAGAGGCAGGTGCCCCAGTCCCAGAGGGAGATGTGCATCATTGGCTGAGGTGACACAAACCCAGAAGGTGGTGGCACAGTCAATGGGTGATGTGACGCAGTCCCAGACGAAGATGGTCCACTCCCTGTGCTCCATGGCCGTGAGCATGCACACCCTGGTCGAGACCGGAGCAGGCCTCCGGGACTGGTGGCACCAGGTGGCATGGCAGCCTCAGGGGATAGCTCCGCTCGCACCCCCGTCCCATGGAGTAGCCCGGGGGCCATTGGGCACCCCGAGGGAGGAGGAGGTGATGTGGCCCGGGCCGGTGACTCCCGCAGGGGAGGTGCCGGAACAGCACAGCACCTTGGACTCCTCCCCCTCCAGTCCTTGGAGTATCTGGTGGACAGAACAGGGCAGCAGCATGCCACCTGGGACACCCCAGCAGCAGCCGGGCCCAACAAGGCCCAGTCGCCGCAGAAAATGCCCGCCAACAGGGATCCATGTCGCAGGGCAGGAATGACAGCAGGCCACTGTACTCCTGCAGTACTGTCTGGAGATCCACCAAGACCATAGCATTAGGTCCCATAAGGCCACTGTAGACACTAGTTAAGTTGGCACAGTTGCAGGGCACAGTTTAGCTATGGGAGGTGGGTGGGGGGAATGGCCGAACGTTGGGGGTGGGGGGGGGTGAGATGGGCAGACATTGTGGGTGGCTTGGGCTCACCCCCCCCCCCCCCCCGACCGTCCACACCACCGTCATCCCAGGGATTTGATGGGACCATGTGATGGAATGACCAACTCGCAAGCAGGGATCACCCAGGTAGGTGATGGAAAATGCTGCCGTGGACAGGAGCCGGATGTTGTCAAACAATGCGGAGCACCAGAGCTCATCGCAGAGCAGATTGTCATTATCCTCCATCCCATGGACCAGATCCGCTGTTACTTCCAACCCAGGGCCCTCCCCCTGTAGTGCAGCAGGTATGTATCATAGAGGGGGTTGCTGGTGAGGGGGTGGTCGGGCTGGATGGGGGGGGGGGTTGATGCGGTGTCCATGCCCCTGGCCAGCACCCCCCTCCAGGTTGGTGAACCTGGAGGCGATCGGAGCGTCCTGTGCGTTTTGGCCACAGCGCACACGTCGTGTGGCTCCTGTGCCTGCCTGGGCTCCATGTCTTGCCCATCCTCCCCCTCCCCCATTGAACGAGGACTGGTGTTCCACCTCCTCCTCCAGCACATCCCCTCTGATGTTGTGGAGGACGCAGCAGGCCACCACGATGCGGGCGACCCTCTCAGCATCATACTGATTGGCCCCTCCATTGCGGTCCAGGCACATCTTCAGGAGGCCGAAGCACTGCTCGATCACACCCCTTGGTTGCTGTATGGGATCCGTTATAGCGGGTCTTTGCCTCCGGATAGGCATCATCAGCCATGACAGCAGAGGAAGAGCTCTGTCACCCAGGAGCCAACCCTCCAGCCGGGGGGCGTCTCAAACATGTCAGGAGTCATCGAGTGTGCCAGGATGAAGAAGTCATGCACACTGCCCGGGTAACGGGCTCAGCCGTTTATAATGCGGTGCTGATGATCACATGTCAGCTGCACATTCATCGAGTGGAACCCCTTTCAGTTTGGGTAGAGCGGCCTGTCATCTGCAGGTGCATATAGGGCGACATGCATCCCGTCCAGGACCCCCGCCGATGGTGGCGAACTCCGCTGCCGGGGCATCCTGGTGGATTTATTGAGCCACCTGGCCATATAGGACACAGATGCATCTGTGCACTGAAGTCTGTATGATCCCAGACAGGTCCCCACTCGGTGCCTGGAAGGTCCCCATCACGTAAACGTTCAAAGCGACCCCATACCCCCGTGACGCCAGGTGCACCATGATCTGGCAAATGTGTCGCACTGTCTTTCTGCTCAGCCGGAGTCTTTGACGACATGCCCGGTCCGGCAGGTCCTCGAATTATAGGTGCTGCCGGTACACATGAGGCCTCATGCGGTGCCTCCTTGGCACCTCCTCCTCCTCGGCCCGTTGGGCATCCTGGGCGGCTGCCTCCTGTTCCTCTGTTGCAAGCTCCGCTGCTGCAGTTTCCTCCTCCTCGAGCAACCCCAGCTGTACAGCCACAGGGCATCCTGAGGGCTGCGACGACTAGGAGGAAGGCCACCATTGCTGGTTGAATTCCAATATCCATTGTCTGCAGGGGGTGAAAGGCCAACATGTTAGCATGGTGCGTACAGCCCAACCAGGTACAGCGGACTACATGGTGGCCTCAGTTGGCACTGCGGGCTCCGCCCCCAAATGTCCCTCCCCCCCGCATCCCCCCACCCCTGGCTCTGTCGGTAGCTGGTACCGAAGGGGTCACTGGTCCTGGTGCCCATCCCTGATACCATGGGTACCATCGGCTGGCACTGCCCTTCCCGGCGGTATGCTCCGCGGCCTCTGCCCGGTGCCCTGGTAATAGCTACAGTGGGCGTTGCCTTTGGGTGGGCCGCCTGATGCCCCGCCGGCAGGTGGCAGCCGTTTTGGGTGTTGGGGTTATGGCATAGGGTAGGGTGCGGGGGTAGGTACACCCACACTGCTGGTGTCAACCTGCAGAACCAGGGGCCAACGTGAGGTGCGCAACAAGATGGATTTCTTGCAGTCCACAGTAGTGCTTGGACACCGCGCCAGTCCCAATGGGGGGGGGGGGGGTCAGCCCGGCCACATGGCCCATTCTCCCATCATCCCTTTCCTCCCCCAGCCCTGGCAAGGCCCCCTCCCACCCCAGCCAGCCCGGCCAGTGTCACGATTTTCAAAAGCACAAGTGGACTGCGCCATCGGGAACTTGGCCCATCGGAGGCGGAGAATCGCGGAGGCCCCGGAGAATACCGGGTCAGGCCCGCTAATGATATGCAAACAATGTTTACTGTACGTGCAATCCTGACCGCATTGACGCCACTGATGAGGTGACGGGGAATTGCGTTTTGGCACCCTCGCAAATCGGCACCCACGCAATTTTGGCATGGGAACCTATTCTCCGCCCAATCGCGTTTCACAATTTCAGCGTCAGCTCACGGAGAATCCCGCCCCCTATAATCTGAGTCTCTGCTAAATTATTTGGCAATCTTACAGTCAGGCAAGTAAATCAGAAAGGTTCTGAATATACACAATGAGGCAGTGTTAGAATTTTAAGAGTGGAGGTTTTTCTTTGAAAAGACATATTTTCATTCACGAAAGAGAAAATGCTGGAAAATCTCAGCAGGTCTGGCAGCATCTGTAGGGAGAGAAAAGAGCTAACGTTTCGAGTCCGATGGCTCTTTGTCAAAGCTGTCACGGCTGTCAAAGCATATTTTCATTCAATTGCGTTACCAATATTTTTGATGTTGACAGATTTGGATGAACTTTATCATCTTTGTGATACTTATTGTTAGTATTGCTGTATGATTTAGGCTTTCCCTAAATACAATAATTTGACGTTATGGGAATAATTTTACACAAAACACCTTTAACACCGAGAGTATTAGTCAAACATTTGATTTTCCCACCTATATGAAGATGAAGAACCACAAAATTACAATATTATCCTTTCTGATTTATTCTCACTCTGACACTACTCCTGCTGTCAAGGGCCCTCTTAACTGCTCGCCTCATTCTTCAGCCTCTTCTTGTTTCTTAGCTTTACCCCATCTGATGCTACATCTTGATTTTCCAAATTAAGATGATTTCTCTTCACTGGTTTTAGCCCTTCCTTGATTATCACAGCAGCTCCTCTAGCTTTTCCATTTTGCCTATCTCTCTAAAAGTTAAGTACCCTGGAAATATTGAATGCCCAATCCCAGTCACTCTGCAACCATGCCTCCGCAATGGTTATCAGATCAAAGATATTTATTTTCATCTGCGATGCAAACACATCTATTTCATTGCAAGTGCTTTCTTAATTCAGATTGAATACCTTAACCTTTATTATGGGCAGAATTTTAGGCCTCCTGCTGACAAGTTTGCAGGCGGGTTGGTGGTGAAGGGGGTATTGGTGGGGGACACATCAAATTCCTCATATGGCCTGCCTGTCATATTACCACCTGCCCCAACCTGTCTGCAATTTTATGAAGTGGGGTGAGGGGTTGAGGTCTAGTGCAACCCCAATTCAGGCCCTTAAGTGATCAATTAATGGCCTCAAAACTTGTCCCAGTCAGGGCTCGCCTGAACCAGTCCTTGCCATCTCAACCCTCAGCTACCTCAGCCTCCCCTCGCCTCCTCACTGTGAGACCCCAGACCTCTATGCATCCTGCGTCTCCGGCACATCAACTCTGGAAACTGCTTGTAGTCCCACAAGTTGCCATCTCAGTTTAGCTCAGTTGGCTAGACAGCTGCTTTGCGATGCAAAGTGCGGCCAACTATGTTCAATTCCTGAGGTACCCTCAATAATGATGCTTAGAGATTAAACTGTAAAGAAGGCTTTATTAGGCTAATAACTATGCTACAGATTTGGACGAGAGCTGACTGCTATACAGACCATGAGGCAGGCCTTTATGTATGGCTCCCAGATGGGCGGAGCCAGAGGTGGAGTCCCCAGTGTTCCAAGCCTGGTCTTAAAGGGGACATCACCTTACATGATGATAAGGCAGTAACCGTTCATCACATTCACCCCCTGTTTAAAAAGGAGTCCGGCGCGGGTGAAGTGCCATCATAGGTCCATCCGTCTCGGCGGCCGGATCGTCCTCCTCAATCTCCTCAATTCGGGCGGTGGTGCGGCGGGCACGGACGTCCCGGTTGAGGGCACATCCGGGAGCACAGCGGTCGGAGCTTCGGTCCGGGTCTGGGCAGAGTAACTAGGCAGGGCCGGGGGTAGTGGAGCCGGGGCAGAGGAACTAGGCAGGGCCGGGGGTAGCGGAGCCGGCGCCGGCGGGGTGTGTAAAGGGGGGGCGCAAGGGGGGGCGCACGGTAGGAGCTCACCAACGGGTGGTAGGGCCGGAAGGGGGTGTGTTGTAGGGGGCGACGGGTCCTGCAGGGGAGCGGCGCGGGAAGGGGCGTCTGTGGTGGAGGATCCAGCGGGCACCAGATCCCGGAGGGAAACCGTATCTTGCCTGCCGTCGGAGTACTCCACGTAGGTGTAACTGGGGTTGGCGTGGAGCAGTCGGACCTTTTCAACTAGGGGGTCCGTTTTATGGCTCCTCGCGTGCCTCCGGAGAAAAACAGGTCCCGGAGCCGTCAGCCAAGGTGGAAGCGAGACCCCGGAGGTAGACTTCCTGGGGAAGCGAAACAATCGCTCATGAGGGGTCTCATTTGTGGCCGTGCAGAGGAGTGACCTAATGGAGTGTAGGGCATCGGGTAGGACCTCCTGCCAGCGGGTGGTTGGGAGATTTCTCGACCGCAGGGCCAGAAGGACAGCCTTCCACACGGTCGCGTTCTCCCTCTCCACCTGCCCGTTTCCCCGTGGGTTATAGCTGGTCGTTCTGCTCGAGGCGATGCCTTTGCTGAGCAGATACTGACGCAGTTCATCGCTCATGAACGATGTACCCCGGTCCCTGTGGATATAAGCAGGGAAACCGAACAGGGTGAAGATGCTGTGCAGTGCCTTAATCACCGTGGCTGAGGTCATGTCGGTGCAGGGAATGGCGAATGGGAAACGGGAGAACTCATCGATCACGGTGAGGAAATAGGCATAACGGTTGGTGGACGGGAGGGGCCCCTTGAAGTCCACGCTCAGTCGCTCAAAGGGGCCCGAGGCCTTCACGAGCCGAACCTTGTCTGGCCGATAGAAGTGCGGTTTGCACTCCGCACAGACCTGGCAGGCCCTGACCATGGCCTTGACCTCCTTGGTTGAGTAAGGTAGGCTGCGGGACTTGATGAAATGGACGAGCCGGGTAACCCCCGGGTGGCAGAGGTCATTGTGGATGGCTTGCAGGCGGTCCTCCTGCGCGTTGGCGCATGTGCCGCGGGACAGGGCATCTGGGGGCTCGTTGAGCTCCCCTGGACGATACTTGATATCGTACGAGTAGGTGGAGAGTTCGATCCTCCACCTCAAAATTTTATCGTTCTTTATTTTGCCCCGTTGCGTGTTATCGAACATATAGGCGACCGACCGTTGGTCGGTGACGAGGGTAAACCTCCTACCGGCGAGGTAGTGTCTCCAGCACCGCACAGCCTCCACAATGGCTTGTGCCTCCTTTTCGACTGCAGAGTGTCGAATCTCGGAGGCGGTGAGGGTTCGGGAGAAGAACGCTACTGGTCTGCCTCCTTGATTGAGGGTAGCAGCCAGGGCGATGTCTGATGCATCGCTCTCTACCTGGAAAGGGATGGTTTCATCCACCGCGTGCATGGCGGCCTTGATGATGTCGGCCTTGATGCGGTTGAAGGCCAATTGGGCCTCAGCCGAGAGGGGAAAAGTGGTGGTCTTTAGGAGTGGGCGAGCTTTGTCCGCATACTTGGGGACCCACTGGGCGTAATAGGAGAAAAGCCCCAAGCACCGTTTGAGGGCCTTGAGGCTGCGGGGGAGAGGGAGTTCCTTAAGGGGGCGCATGCGGTCGGGGTCGGGACCTAGGACCCAGTCTTCCACGACACAGCCGAGGATGGCCAGCCGGGTGGTGTGGAAAACGCATTTGCCCTCGTTATAGGTCAGGTTAAGGGCTCGGGCGGTCTGGAGGAACTTTTTGAGGTTAGCGTCATGGTCCTGCTGATCATGGCCGCAGATGGTGACATTGTCCAAGTACGGGTATGTAGCCCGCAAACCGTACTGGTCCACCATTTGGTCCATCGCCCTTTGAAAGACGGAGACCCCATTTGTGACACTAAAGGGGACCCTGAGGAAGTGGAAGAGCCTGCCGGCTGCTTCGAAGGCAGTAT
Source organism: Scyliorhinus torazame (assembly GCF_047496885.1). Classification (NCBI taxonomy): domain Eukaryota; kingdom Metazoa; phylum Chordata; class Chondrichthyes; order Carcharhiniformes; family Scyliorhinidae; genus Scyliorhinus; species Scyliorhinus torazame. Next base: position 165,090,580 of record NC_092710.1, read on the forward strand.
AGGGGCGGTCTTTTGGTCGGATGGGGAGCTGGTGGTAGGCAGATTTGAGGTCGACCGTGGAAAAGACTCGGTATTGGGCGATCCGATTTACCATTTCCGCGATGCGAGGAAGGGGGTACGCATCAAGCTGCGTGAATCGGTTTATGGTCTGGCTATAATCCACGACCATCCGTTTCTTCTCCCCGGACCGGACTACCACCACTTGCGCTCTCCAAGGGCTGTTGCTAGCCTCGATGACCCCCTCTCCCAGTAAACACTGGACCTCTGACTTGATAAAAGCCATATCTTGGGCACTGTAGCGCCGGCTCCTGGTGGCGACGGGCTTACAGTCAGGAGTGAGGTTAGCGAATAGCGAGGGGGGTGCGACTTTCAGTGTCGCAAGGCAGCACACCGTAAGGGGGGGCAAGGGTCCGCCGAACTTCAGTGTCAGGCTTCGGTGGCTGCACTGGAAATCCAGTCCGAGCAGCAGGGGGGCACAGAGGTGAGGGAGGATATAAAATTTGAAACGGGTGTATTTGGCACCCTGGATCGAGAGATCCGCAATACAGTACCCCGTGATTTGTACCGAGTGGGACCCAGATGCAAGGGCTATGGTTTGGGATGTGGGATGGGTGCGTAGGGAGCAGCGCCTTACCGTTTCAGGGTGGATAAAGCTCTCCGTGCTCCCGGAGTCGAAGAGGCATGCAGTGTCGTGCCCTTGACCTGGACCTGCATCATGGAGTCCTGCAGGTGTTTTGGCCGAGTTTGATCGAGGGTGATCGCACCCAGTCGCGGGTAGTCGGAGTCGTAAAATGGCCGCTGCCGTTGGTCGCACGTGTCGGGTCGAGAAGATGGCCGCTCCCATGATTCGCACGAGGCTGATGACGCGTCAGAAGAGGACGTGTCGGGTCGGTGCGCAGCAGCATTGCGAGGCCTGCGGGCCTGGGAGCCCGATTTTCGGGCCAGCTGTTCTTTGTTTTTCTGGCCCCTGGGTCTGGCCAGGCAGACCCTCGCAAAGTGCCCTTTCTTCCCGCAGTCGCTGCAGATCGCGGCGCGGGCTGGGCAGCGTGGGCGTGGGTGCTGGCGTTGCCCGCAGAAGTAGCAAGGTGTGCCCCCATGGTGAGCGGGTCGCCGCGTGGCGCAGGCCTGTAATACGGGCGAGTCTGAGGAAGTCCGGGGGGGGCTGGCAGAGTCCGCGGGGTACGTACCCAAGTTGTGTCGGGCCACCTCCAGCGAGGAGGCGAGCGTTAGCGTCTCCTGGAGTTCTTTTGCCCCGTTTTCGAGCAGTCGCTGCCGGATGTAGGTCGAGCGGATGCTGGACACGAAAGAATCTCTGATGTGCAGGTTCATATGGACTTCCCCTGTCACATCCTGATGGTCACAGTCCCTGGCCAGCGCGGTGAGTTTCTCAACAAACTCGTCGAGCGATTCCCCCGAGCGCTGCCGGCAGGTAGAGAGCAGATGCTGGGCGTGCACCTCATTGACGGGTTTGACAAACCGCTTGCGGAGCAACTCAATCGCTTCCTCATAACTCGTCGCCCTTTCGAGCGTGGCGGAGATTCTGTGACTCACCCGGGCGTGGAGTAGACGGAGCTTGCGTGGCCCCAGGATGGGAGTCTCTGCGGAGTCCAGGTAGGCCTCGAAGCACCGCAGCCAGTATTTTAAAATTTCCTTTGCCTCCGGCGTTCGTGCTTCCAGATTGAGCTTCTCTGGTTTTAGGCCTGCGTCCATCCTGAATCTAGTTTAGCCTAATAAATTGAGGTACCCTCAATAATGATGCTTAGAGATTAAACTGTAAAGAAGGCTTTATTAGGCTAATAACTATGCTACAGATTTGGACGAGAGCTGACTGCTATACAGACCATGAGGCAGGCCTTTATGTATGGCTCCCAGATGGGCGGAGCCAGAGGCGGAGTCCCCAGTGTTCCAAGCCTGGTCTTAAAGGGGACATCACCTTACATGATGATAAGGCAGTAACCGTTCATCACAATTCCCATACCAGCTGAGGTTATTCATGAAGGGCTGCCTTCTCAACCTTGCCCCTCACCTGAGATGTGGTGATCCTCAGGTTAAATCACCACCAGTCAATCACCCCTCGAAGGGAAAGAATCACCTGGAACTATGGTGTGTTTACTTTTACTCTTGCTCTATATCCTTGTCATTTCCCTTGTTGCTTTAAATTGACCTTCTCCTCAACCTCCGTGCCATTTCTCTGTTGCTGCTCTGCCGTGCTTCTGTTTAAACCACTCTCCTGATTCTCAATCACACCAGGAGTTCTACATACAGCTTTGCTCTCCTTAACGAAGGAAGGACACACTTGGCTTAGAGGGATTTCACCAGACTGGTTCCTGGGATGAAGAGACTGTTTTATGAGGCGAGACTGTGTCGATATTCCTTGGAGCTTGGATGAATGAGAAGTGATTGCATATTAAATATATAATATTCTTAAGGGCTTGACTGCAGCATAGATGCTGGGAGGATATTTCCCTGACTGGGGAATCTAGAAGACTCACAGATTTAGAATAAGGAATCGGCTATTTAGGTCATCAATAAAGAGAAATTTCTTCACAAAGAGATTTGGAATTCTCTGCCCCAGAGGGGTGCATATACTCAGTGTTTGAGTACATTGTGATAAATATAAGAAACTCTGATAGTTTCTATTTTTGAAATAATATGATTCAAACTTAGATTAAAATGCTTGCAGACAGTAGGAGGGATTCTCCGGTGCCGGTTTTTCAACGGCGGCGGGAATCGCACCGCGCCGGTCGGGGGCCATTGGCAGCGGCCCCCCGGTGATTCTCCAGCCCACGATGGGCCGAGTGGCCACCAGTTTTCGGCCGGTCCCGCCGGCGTAAATTAGACCAGTTCCTTACTGGCGGGACCTGACTCTGTGGGCGGACTGCAGGGTCCTCGGGGGGGGGGGGGGGGCGCGGGTGGATCTGGCCCCGGGGTGGGCCCCCATGGTGGCTTGGCCCGCAATCAGGGCCCACCGATCCGCGGGCAGGCCTGTGCCGTGGGGCACACTTTCCCTCCGCGCCGGCCGGTGTAACGGTCTGCCATGTCGGGCACGGAGAAGATTCCCCCCCTGCACATGCACTGGGTTGATGCCAGCACACGCTGGTGCTCATGCACATGCGTAACTCGCGCCGGCCAGCAGAGGCCCTTTGGCGTCGGTTGGCGGGCGCCAACCCCGCCGGCACTGGCCCAGCCCCTGAAGGTGCAGAGGATTCCGCACCTACCGGGAGCGGCCTGACGCCGGAGTGGTTCACGCCACTCCTCAGCGCCAGTACGGCCCGCCCCGCCAGTTGGCGGAGAATCCCACCCAGTATGTCTGCTCGAGCTGTGATTAAAAGCCATTTCACCTGTTTGCATATAGAGAGCTAATGTTGTAACAGTTTGAGCCGGGCTAAACAAATCAAGACATGTCTTGTAACAAGAGACAAAAGAATGTTCTGTGCTTTGAGTGCAGCTGGGTGTACGTAATGGGAGTGATTCTCCTCTACCCTGCAGCGCAGGCCATACCGGAGCCGAGGAGTGGCGCCAACCACTCCGGCGTCAGGCCGCCCGGAAGGTGTGGAATCCTCCGCACCTTCAGGGGCTAGGCCGGCGCCGGTGGGTTTGGCGCCACGCCAAGTTGGCGCATGCGCAGGAGCACCAGCATGTGCTGGCGTCATCCCAGCGCATCCGCAGGAGGGTTCTTCTCCGCGCCGGCCATGTCAGTGGTTAACAGCAGCTGGCGCGGAGGGAAAGAGTGCCCCCACGGCACAGGCCCGCCCACGGATCAGTGGGCCCCGATCGCAGGCAGCCCGCAGAGCCAAGTCCCGCCGGTACGGACCTGGTTTGATTTACGCCGGCGGGACTGGCTGAAAATGGGCAGCCGCTCGGCCCATCGCGGGGCGGAGAATCGCCAGGGGGGACCGCTGCCGACCGCCCCCGACTGGCGTGGCACGACTCCAGCCCCCGCCAAGACCCTGGCGCCAGAGAATTCGGCAGCCGGCGTCGAGGCTGGATTCACACCGCCCCTCCGGCAATTTTCTGACCTGGCGGGGTCGGAGAATCCCGCCCCATGTCTGTCTAGACAAAGGAGTTGCTTCCAGGGTTCCAAGCTGAGCAGGAGGTTTTCAGCTTGATTGTAAAAACAGGTTTCTCTCTGTAAGGGCTCTGCACCAAGATAAGCAAGTAAAACCTGATTGTTAACTGTACATTAATGGTATCTGAAATATATGAGTTTTCTTAATTGGAATGTAGAGGCAGGTTTCAGGAAGCAAGTTAAGATGTTTTACCTGTTAACTCTAAACCTATTTCTTTGTTGCTAATGTGCTTAATTCAGTGTTTAAGATAAAAGCTGTCTACTGGTTAGTGTCATCACTCCTGTGGTACAGTATCGTTTCCTTACAGTTTTACCAAATGCATACAGATGGGTTCTAGTCTGGCGTCTTAACTAAAATTGAGGTTCCAGTCCAGACCTATTCAAGATAGAGGTTGGTAGAATTTTAGATATTAAGGGAATCAAGGAATTTGGGGATAATGTCTGAAGGTTTACCTCAGATAGACAATCAGCCACAACCCTATTGAATGGTGTAGCAGGCTTGGGAAGCCACATGGTCCTCTTGGTGCTAGTTCTTATGTGCCTATTGGGTTTCAGTGGAGAAACCCAAACTTCTCTCAACTCTATGCAGTATTGAAGTACATTTTTCCTGGTGATATTCTGTTGAATCTCCACCATACCCTCATTAAGGCCTCAGATCAAGGAAAATCCTATTGCAGTACTGGGAGGGAAGGGAATGGATGAGAGCAGAAGTATGGACCTTCCAGGTGAAACAACAATTTAATCTTCTGATTTACTATATTGTATTCACCTTTCACAATCCAGTCTCCTGTACACCGGGGACACCAAACACCAGACTGGGTGGCTGCTTTGCGGAAAACTTCCACTTAGTCCACAAGCATAATCCAGAGCTTCTGTTGCTTGCAGTTTGAACTCACCACCTTGCTCTCACTCTCATCTTCCTGCCCTCAAAGGCCTGCTATAACATTCTAGCATAGCTCAATGCAAGCTAAAGGAACAGCACCTTAAATTCCTATTAAACACTTTACAGCTTTCTGGACTTAACACTGAGTTCAACAAATTCAAACCCATTTTGATAATATTTTGCCAGGTTCCAGACTTAATATTGATCTTTATGCTTTTGCTTTCAGACAGAGCTGTTCATTATTCTGCTATTCACACTCACTCTGGACAAATGCCTTGCTTCTTGACTACAACCATGACCACTCCCATTGCATTTTATTCCAATCGCACCTTTGTCATTCAATCTCTTCCACCCTCTAAACTATCCCAGATCTTCCCTTTGTCCTTTCTCCCCCTCCTCTTTTCAACAGCATAACACCCATCACATTTCTACCCTATAAAAATAAATGACTGCGGGTGCTGGAATCTGAAACCCCCCCCAGAAAATGCTGGACAATCTCAGCAGGTCTGACAGCACCTGTGGAGAGAGAAGGGAGCTAACGTTTCGAGTCTGGAAGCCTCTTTGTCAGACCTGCTGAGATTGTCCAGTATTTTCTGTTTTCTTACATTTCTACCCTCCTTCAGTTCTGAAAAAATGTCATATTTGTCATGATATCCACATCAACATATCATGGTGCAATCACACACACACTGATGGACAGGCAGTTGGACCAACCAGCATACACATAACATCGCAGCCAATCACCAGTGAGAGCACACGCACTATAAAACAGGGAACACCACAGTTCCTGCTCATTCTACCAGGAGACAGCTCAGAGCACAGAGCTCACAGCGTGCCACTCAGACATACACCATGTGCTGAGTGCCTCACTAAGATAGTGATAGGGCTGGGTCCACAGGTTAGCTGGTGAAGCACGTACCCAAGCCAGTAAGTTGTTACCGTTGTTTAGACAATAAAACAGAGTTGTACCATCTACAGCCATGTTGGATCATTTGTGCATCGGAACACCCAACACGACAATATTCAACTCAAAATATTAGCTCTATTTCTACCTTCACAAATGTTTCCAGACCTGCTGAGTATTTCCAGCACTTTCTGTTTCTTATTTCAGATTGCTAGCATCTGCAATATATTGGGCGCGATTCTCCGAGCCCCGCGCCGGGCCGGACAATCGAAACCGCGCCACGCCGTCCCGACGCTGGCGCATGATTCTCCAAGGTGCGCAGAATCGGCGGCATTTGCGCCGGCACGTTTGGCGTGGCGCAGGGCCGCCAATTCTCCGGCCTGTATGGGCCGAGCGGCTGCACGGAAATGGCAGAGTCCTGCCGGCGCCGTTCACCCCTGGTCGCTGCCGGCGGGAACTCTGCGCTAAGGGTCGGGGGTGGCCTGTGGGGCGGGAAAAAGTGTTTCTTCACCAGGGGGTGGCCTCCGATGGGGTCTGGCCCGCAATCTGGCTCACCGATTGGCGGGCCAGCCTTTCCCCTCCCGGGCCTACTTTGTTCTGCTACCGGCCCCAGAACCGCCGCGCCATGTTGCGTCGGGGCCGGAGCGTTGAAGAAGTCCCCCGCGCATGTGCGGGTTGGCGCTGCCCAACTGTACATGCGCGGGTTGGCGCTGCCCAACTGTACATGCGCGGGTTGGCACGGAGCCCCATTGGCGCTTGGAAGGGAGGCTGGAGCAGATTCTCCAAGCCCCCCGCCGGGCCGGACAATCGCCGCAACCACGCCAAGCCGCCCTGATGCCGGCACGCGATTCTCCGAAGTGCGAAGAATCGGCGCCATTTGCGCCGGCGCGTTTGGTGCAGTGGCCCGCGGCCGGGATGCCAATTCTCCGGCCAGTATGGGCTGAGCGGCCACGCAGAAACGGCAGAGTCCTGCCGGCGCCGTTCACCCCTGGTCGCTGACGGCGGGAACTCTGCGCTAAGGGTCGGGGGTGGCCTGTGGGGTGGGGAAAAGTGCTCCTTCACCGGGGGGGGGGGGGGCTTCCGATGAGGTCTGGCCCGCGATCGGGGCTCAGCGATCGGCAGGCCAGCCTCTCCCCTCCCGGGCCTACTTTGTTCTGCTCCCTGCCCCAGAACCCCCGCACCATGTTGCGTCGGGGCCGGAGAGTTGAAGAAGTCCCCCGCGCATGCGCGGGTTGGCACGGCGCGAACACTTAGTCTTCATTTTGGAGAATCACGCCCAACGCTTCTATTTTAACTCCCTTGCTTTTGTATTCTGCGCTACCATTGAAAAAGCCAATGCAATTTTAGCGGCCTTCTCAACCTTTCCTGTCAACTTCAATGCTTTGTCTGGGCAAATTCCAGCTGCGGGATTCTCCGTTGGCGGGATCCTCCACTTCTGCGGCAACGCATCCGCGCCCGGGAGTTTCCCGACAGCACGGGGTGGCCACAATATGAAACCCCATTGGCTAGCTGCCGGAATGGCGGATCCCGCTGCCGATGCATCGTGCCGGAAAACGGGGCTGGTGGGAAGGAGAATCCCACCCCAGGTCTCTTTGTTTCTGCACCGGCTTTAAAATTGGACCATTTATGTTTCTCCTCTCCTCATTTCTTTTGCCAAAATGTATACATGAAATTAAAAATCAAAGAATCAATAAAAATTCCAGGTGGCTGCATTGGAGCCTGTATGTGTACATACATGACTGTATGTGTACAATAGTTAACATTAATGGGATTGTATTCTGAACTATGTATATTTATTGACAGTATAAAACAATAACTTATTTTAATACAAACATTTGAATTATATTTTTGAAAGTAACTGTCATGTATTTACACTGTTTGCAGCTTGCCAGTTCATACAGTAACTTGACTGGATTCGAGTGTGTCAAAACACATAGGTAATTTTTCCTGGATTGAATAAAAGTTCATGGCTACAAAGCATGCATTTATTCTAATGCAATGGCTCTTCGACAGCTGTTGCAGGGATTTTTCTTTTTCTTCTACCTCTTTGACAATTTTTTTCCTTAGATGAAGCACATTTAGAACAGTTCCTTCAGAGGTCAGATAAGCAACCTATCATCAGGAGGTGGATTGCCAGCTTCTCAATCTGAGCAGCTACCGTCAGAGTCAAAAAATGGTGGTCAGTTACTGCCGTTAAATTCAGTAGAGCCTGAGGGCAACTCATTCTTCCAGATCCCTGAGCGCAAAACTGACCCTCCCACCTCAACTCACTCCCTCCATCGCAAAGCCGTCATTTCAGGCCTTCCTTCAAGAGATGTCACTAGACCTGCTGAGCTTTTCCAGCAATTTCTGTTTTTATTTCCTATTTTCAGTATCCACAGTAGTTGCATTTATTTTACTTGAGATCGTTTAAAATATTGCACGTGTATATATCCTGACTCTACTGTTTTTTATTCGTTCATGGGAGGTGGGTGTCACTGGCTGTGCCCCACACCTAATTGCCCTTGAGGGGCAACTGTGGGTCTGGGGTCACATGTAGGGCCAGACCAGGGAAGGACAGCAGATTTCCAGGTGGGATTTATGACAATCGATTCATGGTCATCATTAGACTTTTATATTCCAGATTTTTTATTGAATTCAAATTTCACCATCTGCAGTGGTGGGCTTTGAACCTGGATCCCCAGAGCATTACTCTGGGTCTCTGGTTTACCAGGTCAGTGACAATACCACTAGGCCACTATCTCCCCTTGTCAATATATATCTCTTTATATGCTATAGAGAAAAAAATAATCAATAAAAGGAACAAATTAAAGAGGGGTGACAGCCCTTGGTAGTGTACTGCAAGAAAAAAATCAAATCTTCAAAGGAAACTTAACTAACTAAGCTAAAATGACATTTACGGGGATGGTGATGCGCCCCAGCCTCCGCAGGGCCCACTGGTCGCGGAAGGCCTGAAGCGTACTGGTGGACGCTGTGCGCTCCCTCCCCACGAACATAGCAGTCAGCCACTTCAGGCGACCCTCTTAACTGCCTGCTGCCTGGACCTGCGTGTCTCTTTATATGTCCTTAAGTAATGATCCAATCAATGCCCTCCATCTGACTGCGCTTAGCTTCAATTGATACAATTAAGTCCTGAGCTAAATCAATTCAAAATTTCTTTTATTTACGTGTTCTTTTTGCTAATGATGCTGAGCCTCCTTTTTGAGACACTGGTGACGAGTCTGAATGTAACTGTTTTTGCTATTTTATCTGAACTCCTCAAAACTGCTAGGAGGAGGTGGTTGGGGCTTGGGGGTGAAGTTGTGGAAACAGCAATTCTCTTTGTTCTACATTTAAAAATAAAATCTAGCGTCAAAATATTAGGCAACAAAAGTTTGAGAACTCTTTGTATTCTATTTTGAGAAACTTTAACCCTTGGGGGAATGCATGGAAAGGTGCTGGAACTAACCTTGGGAGTAGGCGTAGGATGTCCGGAGATGCTCTTCTACTCTCCCGAACATCGCTGGCAGAATCGTTTTATTCACATTTTGATGCCTCCGCCTCTGCTTTGACCTGTTTTAATGGTCAGAGCATCTGATGTTCCAGTCAGCAGAAAATTGACTTTGGCTCTTATCTGAACAAAAGGAATTCTAATTGGCACGATGGCCACCTGAGCCACTGAACACCACAGCTTCTCAGTGTTAAAACAGCTCTGCCCAGTTTCTATCAGGCAGGGGGAATTAAAATCCCCTCCATTAAGCCCTCTTCAGCTGAAACATGTTTGGTTAAAAAGGCATTCACATTTTCTATTTTACAGTGTAAATGAAAGCAGAGTGGACTATAATCTTACACTCAATGGAGAAATAAAGTCAGAACGTTTCATGCGCAATGTCAGAGATGCAGCCAATCTGATCAATCAAATAATTCCGTTGGATTTTAAATCCTTTAAAGTGAAGACAACAGGTAAGCACCTTATGCTATAATGATTGAAAGTGGCTACTGCAATATCAATAATTGATACCTGAAAGTGACTACTGCAATGTCAAGAGTTGCTACCTGTAAGTCGTGGTGATTGTCACTTTAAGACCAGCCTTTACTGTGTAAGAGTCACATGGTCTGAATAATCAATAAATCCCTAGTACGGGGACTCTCTCTAAGGGGAGGGGTTTTCCTAGTTAGAAAGGGTGCACTATGGACTAACTTGAAGCATGCAGCTAATGAACCAACTACATACATAAAGTGCATTTGTTCAATTAAAGCAGCCTCCAGCATGACATTTTCACATCTGAAGAGGAAGATAAATGATCCTTATACTGCCTCTAGCCACACACCTGTAAGTATTGCATTCAACAGAAGACTGAAGGAAAAAAATATACTCACTAGAATGCCTCTCTTTGGGTGAATATATCCACTTTGCCTCACGGAGAGCTGGAGTGGGATTCACGTCAAGCGACGGCGGAATCGCGAGGCGTGATCGGGCGGAGAATCAGGCATCACCTGAAAATTGAGGCTGGTGCCAGGCGCCGTTGGAATGCCATGCTCTGGTGCCTCGACAACAGTGTGAATGAGTTCCATGTCACGCGTACAGTAAATGCTGTTGGCATATCATTCACGGGCCAGACCCGGTATGCTCTGGAGCTCCCGCGATGCTCCGTGTCCGCCAGGAGAAATTACTGATGGCGAGGTTTGTTGTAGTTTTTTTAAAAATTTTAATTGGGAAACCGGTGCAGTGGCTGCTGAGGGAAAGAGACCTGGGCGGGATTCTCCGGTCTCCAAAGCCGAAATTGCGTTTGGCCAGAGAATCCCCGTTTGCGCCGAAATCAGGGATGGTGCCGCTTTTGCGATCCTCTGCCCTTGTTAGACTTTTTAGTTGCTGTGATATGAAGAGTCTAACGTTTTGTTCCTTTTTCACCAACACACATTTATTTCATTCCAACAGACTTTGCACAAAACTCTAACTACACACCACCTGACAGAAGCCACCTGAAGCCCCTTTACATATCAGTGTCAATTAATGGATACTTAACATAAATGAGACAACTAATTGCAATGTCTCTTAACCCATTACTTAACAATCTCCCTTTCCTTGGAGAAAAAAAAAATTAGGTGAAAACAAAATTTCAAGAAACTCAAAACACACACATGATTCCCCCCCCCCCCCCCTTTTTCAGTTTTTTTTTGTTTGGCGAGAAAGAAAAAAAACAGTCACAGAAACAAGCGCCCTTCATTAACAATATCCAAAAGTTTCTGTGAACTCATCCCTCTTTTCGTAAAACAGTCTGACAGTTGATAGCTACTGTCGACCCATTTAATTTTTGTTATTTCCCCTCTGTCCAACATCTGCTTCAAACTTGCGATGTCTATCCGTAACCTCTTTTCACTGACACTTTCTGCAGAGTGCACATTTTCCCACAGGGATTTATTGTCAATGTGACAGTCAATAGGTATATTACCCAAATCCCCTAATCCAAAAATTTCTGTCAATATCTGATTTATATAAAAGGCCATATCCACCGCCTCTACAAGGCTTAACGTCTCAGCAGCCAAAGTGCTTTTTACCACTCTCCTTATTTTCTTTGTTTCCCACACAAGTGGGCAACATTTACCATTGTTCCCCAAAAGGAAAATTATAAAACCTCCTGCGCTTGAAACCCCATCACATAAATTTGCGTAGGACGCATCACTATAAACTATGAGTTTCAAGTGCCTAAGGCCACCTAAAACCGGGAACTTCAAAACACACTCCTGCATTTTTAGTTTGGCCAACGCTTTATTTGCTCTTATGTCTTCCACTTTGGGATCATTCATTTTTGTACTCAACTCTAAGACATCAAAACTCACATCCGGTCTAGTCTGTCTACCTAACCAGTTCAGTTTCATAGAATTTTACAGTGCAGAAGGAGGCCATTCAGCCCATCGAGTCTGCACCAGCTCTTGGAAAGAGCACCCTACCCAAGGTCAACACCGCCACCCTATCCCCATAACCCAGTAACCCCACCCAACACTAAGGGCAATTTTGGACACTAAGGGCAATTTATCATGGCCAATCCACCTAACCCGCACATCTTTGGACTGTGGGAGGAAACCGGAGCACCCGGAGGAAACCCACGCACACACGGAGAGGATGTGCAGACTCCGCACAGACAGTGACCCAAGCCAGAATCGAACCTGGGACCCTGGAGCTGTGAAGCAGTTGTGCTATCCACAAGGCTACCGTGCTGCCCCAGTTGCCCAATTAAACTTCGCAGTTGCTCTTTTTCTATCTTTGAAACCATTGCGTCCTTTTGTGAAACTCGGCCACGACTAATTGCTATTGGGCTGATGCTTTCCAAATAAGATTGCTGATGGAAAGTTGCCCCTAACTTAGTCTGTCCAATTCCAGTCCAATATATTTAAATGCACCGGAAGCCTGACTTCCAACCCTGAATTCTTTCCTCAAACCAGAGATTACAATAGCTTCAAAATCACTAGTCCCACCCCACAAAAAATCATCGACATGCATCATAAAGATGCCAGAAAGATTTCCTTTATAGTGCCAGTAAAACATTGCAGGACCTGCTTTCAACTGGCAACAGCCTAACTTTAACAAAACTGACCTTACCGAAAAATACCAGACTCTAGATGCATCATTTAATCCATATACACATTTGTTCAACTTCCAGAGTACCCCTTCTGTGTTAGCTGCTTCTTTAGGAGGTCGGAGAAAACTGTCTCTCTGGAGCTGATGCCCCTGCAAAAAGGCAGCTTTTATATCTATAGATTTGCATTCCCATGCCTTTGTGGCTAATAGAGCCAAGAAGATCTTTAAAATAACCTTTCCTGCTGTAGGTGAATCTACCCTTAAATCCTGATCTTCTAAGTTTTCTTCAAATCCCCTTGCCACAAGCCTGGCCTTTGCCATATAAATTCCATCCAGAAGAACCTTTTCCGTGCAAATCCATCTGTGGGATAGACCTCTTTGTCTCCTATCCGGTACTTCCATGTATACCCCAAATTCACTCCAACTATGCAATTCTTGCTGTTTAGCATCTTTGATAACTTTTTCATCTAATTTATTTGAAGCCACCAAAATCTCACGTGCATGTGGGCTTCTACTCCTATTAGTATTCGTAGTCTTACTCATGTTCCGAGATCTTGATAAACTACGTCCCCTCTCCCGCCTGGTATCTCGTTCTGTACTGCTACTGCTTGATCTTTCCCTTCTGCTGTGAGATGTCCTTTCAATAGTTCTTGACCTTTTCCTGCGGACCTGTTCACTATCCGATGTACTATCTGAACTGGCACTGCGTTTCTGTGCCCTCCATTTTTGAACTTCGTTGTCCCAATCCACTGTCTTGACTCCTTCCCCTGAATGCTGTACATTCAACCAATGTTTATACTTTCCAGTGGCCTTCCCTGCTCTACTAATAACAGTTGCATCCTTCCATTGACTAGACCCTTCAGGCAAGTATGTCACTTTTGTACCAACGTTTGGCAGTTGCCCTTTCGGAAAAATGGCCTCTTCTAATTCATCAGAAGTGTTGTGTTCCTCCACAGGAACCCTGTCTATATCAGTTAACTGGTCCTCATAGTTCTGTAACACATGCGTACCAGATGACTCTGGTTCCTCATCATGTCTGTCTGCTCTGTCTAAATTTGAAAATTTGTAATCTGTATCCATTATCCTTGATGAATGCACCCTAACAGTTTGATTACCATGTTGCAAAATAATTGTTTTGTCATCTATGCCTATGATCTTCCCTGGGCCTTTCCATTCATTAGAATTGTCTCTCTTATAGTATACCATGCCTCCTTGCTGAAAAACAGCATCTGATAACCGTACGTTATGTCTTAAAGCTCTGTGAATTCTTTCAGAGACTTCTGCTTCCAAAAAAAGCTTTTCTACTGCTATTCAATGCATTTAAATGTTCCGCAAAACCAGAGCTAATTGTAGTCCCCTCCCAAGCTGGAGGCTGGTCATCCAAAATGTACGGAATTTTAGGATTTCCACCAAACACTAATTGACTATAGCCCCCAACCATCTGCAATGAATTCTTTGCATGTACCGCCCATGCTAAAGCTGAATTTAGCCTGCAATTTGGTCGATCTGCCAAAATTTTCCGAAGCATGTCTTCGATGACAGCATGATTTCTTTCACAGACACCATTACTAAATGGGCTTTCTGCAGCCGTATTCATAACTCTGATATTCACGTTTTCACACATATCCCTAAACTCATCATTAGCAAATTCTCCCCCATTGTCCGTAAGGAATTTTGCCGGTGGACCCATTCCTGTCCCTATCCATTTTTCCACGATTTGATCCAGAATTACTCTCTTTGCTTTACTTCGTCCAATCTTTGATTGACTAAATCTGGTTGCTAAATCTACAAAATGCAAAATAAATATATTATTTGCTTTATCCCAGATCTTAAGATCCATGGCCACAATGTCGTAAAAAATCCCTGGCCAAAGGTAGGGTTACTATGGGTCGTGCTGGTGTCCTTCTGTACTTCCTACAAACTTCACAGCGGTCACTAACCTGTTCTATCAGTTTAGTATAGTCATCATCCCTTACCCCTGCATCCTTTAATAAATGTTTCAGCCTCCGAGGAGACGGATGTGCAAATTGCCTATGCAGTTTTAATACCGCAAGCTTTTTATCAGCTAAAGTCCCATTTTCAACTGCCATTAACACATCCTTAACCACTCTACTTGAAATATTATTTGTCAGTAATGGAATACAATAGTGTCCCGACTGTGTAAATTGTAAGTCCACCGTCTTTCCAAAAACTGTTGCCTTATCCTGTTCCATATCCAGTTTCATGTGTGCTTTCTTCATCGACGGTCTGCTCAGAAGCAAAGGTATCTCACTTGATACAACATCCGTGCTAATGAAATGATTCACTCCGGCAATATTGCAAGGGATCACCACTCTTTTCAGCAACTTCAGAGTATTATCATCCCCAAACCTGGAACTTGTGGAACTTTCAAATTCCTTAACCTTGTTACGATTTTCAGCATTCAAGGAGTCCAGATAACATTTTAACCAGTCAATTCCACACACAGTAGAAGTGCAGCCACTGTCCAATACAGCACAGTTGAAGGATTCTGCAACCAACACCCTCATTACCGGCGTAAAACTGCTTGTCAATAGGACAATGCCTTCTTTCTGGTCACTATCTTTTTCCTCTTCTGACTCTTCAGTGTCATGTGTCGCTTCAGATACTCTATCATAACGAGTTGGACAGTTGAAAGCATAATGGTATTGAGAGTCACATCGAAAACATCAATTTATCATGCCCCGTGCATTTCTGGGGTTCATCTTCCTATTGTAGGTTCTAACTGGGTTTCTGTCTTCATAATTTCCTTGTCTCGGTCTCCTTCTATAGTCTTGAGCCCTGTTCGCAGCCATACAATTTCGCCATCCTGTTAGTACTGTATCTTCCATATTCTGCCTTATTGCAGGCTGACCTATTTGGGTCATCAGAGCCATCGGAATTGAATGTTTCCCCAGAAACTTTTGTAAAGCTTTTGTCATCTGTTCGAATAAGGTATCCTTATCAGTAAACTGAACTCCTGTCAAAACCAGGAGCCTATCCATGTTGCTCACTCTCGCTCAGTCAAGTAATTTAAAGGCCAACACAGACTGTGGAAATTCCAGGTTGTGTTTCTGCAGCCTTTTATATAGTCTGCCAAATTCCATTATATAGTCTTCCATGGAGATATCCTCCATTTTCTGGAACTTATCAAAATCCGACCATGCTTCATACACACTTAACAAGTCATCTTTCTTATAAATCTTATCCATATAATGTAATAAAGTCTCCAGACCTTCTTCTGAGTCTAACTCTTCCAATTCCAGCTCAGAAAGCACTTTGTTTCGGATTTTACTGTCATAAGGTAGAGAAAGAGCCAATGCCATACCTTGTTTTCTCTTTCCCAAAGCAGTTACCTTAGTCCACATAACTACTGCACTTCTCCATTGGTCGTACGATTCCCTTTCAGAAAATAAGGGAGGATAGTCATATCCAGCCATCTTTATCCTCGGTTCAGCATATATCCCTTTCTTTCGGTTCTCACTCACTCTTTGGTTTGATCTGGAAAAGTTGTATCTTTCAACCCTTCACATTTACAGAGCAAACATCCTCTGCTACCAATTGTTAGACGTTTTAGTTGCTGTGATATGAAGAGTCTAAAGTTCTGTTCCTTTTTCACAAACACACATTTATTTAATTCCAACAGACTTTGCACAAAACTCTCACTGTACATCACCTGACAGAGGCCACCTGAAGCCCCTTTACATATCAGTGTCTATTAATGGATACTTAACATGAATGAGACAAGTAATTGCAATGTCTCTTAACAGCCCTCTCCAAAACGGTGTACTCATAGAGTACGTCATCGGGACAGCCTCAGGACGTCACCTGAGGCCCTCCACCGATGCTCCGCCCCAGAATGGGCTGAGTTCCCGATGGCGTGGGTCACGCATGCTGTTTATTTTCGTGAACCCGGTGTGGCAGCTGCTGACTGAGTCCAGCGCCGCCACAGTCGGGTGGGGGCCATTCCACGGGCAGGGGGGTTTTGGCAGGGGCTTGGGGCACTGGTGGGGGTGGTCTGGGGGTGGCGATCCTGGTCAAAGGGGGGGGAAGTTTTTGGCAGGCCGGGTCAGCCCGCGGCCGCCGCCATGTTGCACGGTGCGGCCGCTGCAGGCCGCCGCCTTGCGCATGCGTGGCCACGGAACCGGCAATTATCCAGCCGTATCCATAGCTAAATCCGGTGGCTTTACGCTGCGTGCCTGCTGGCCCCCACCAGACGGAGGATCGATGCAGCTTTTGCGCCTATTTTCTGGGCATAAAACACCACTGCTCCCAGGCCGGCGTCAGCACTTAGTCTTCAAATCGGAGAATGCAGCCACCAGCGGTCTTGGGTGCAGGCTTGGGTGCGAGAAGACCGCTGGTGTATGGGGTTCGGTCGCCCTCCAGGTTGGGGGGGGGGGGGGCGGTTACAAGTGTGTGAGACAGGGGTTGGTGCCAGGGGCATGGTGCTGGCTATTCACCCTCGCCGCTGTGAGGTGGTTGTTCAGCTTGTTCAGGCCCACGGTACGCATGGCCCCTGCCACCTGCACCCAAGCTCAGTGTATAGTGGCATGTGGCAGCCTCCTTCCCATCCAGGGAACTTGGTGCCTCGTCTCTCCTCCATGGCGACCAGCAGGGTCTCAAGCTCTGCATCTGAGTAATGGGTTTGCTAAATTTAAGCAATTATCAAAGCATTGTGATTTTGGAGCAACCCGAACTAACCATACAGTGACATTGGTTAGTTTGTGACATGAGCAATTATGCCAAACAGTGTCCATTCCTGGCAAAAGTCAATATCAATTTTAAATTAACAGTGTAGATAGCTCTGGCCATAGATAGTGCTGAAAAAGATTCATTGGAGCTGCAGAGTGCACAACATAGTTCCATATACCAATTAGGACAGGAATCTACAGTCAGCCGTGCCACCAAAACCACTGAAGCAGCAGCAAAGCAGGAAATGTTTCTAGTCATCCACAGAACAAAACCATATAGTGGAGGCGATCAGACAATAATTCCTAAAGTGAAATGTTGCCGTCCCATCGTTTTCCCATGGTCAGGAGTCTGTCCAGTAGGAAGTATCCTGGTCGTCAGGGGAATTTATTGTCTCCTTTTGGAGGAAGTTCCTGAGCTGCACATATCTCAACTAGTTCTGTTTCGGGAGCTGATGTTTGTCCATCAGACCTCCCAGTGTTGCTACTCGGTCATCTATGTAAAGGTCCCTTACCATTAGTGTCCTCTCGTCCTGTCTCCACCATTTGAAGGTGGCATCGAGTGTCACGGAGGGGGGGGAGAATTTATGGTTCTTACAGATGGGGGCCATGGCGGACATTGCTCTCAGTCCGAAATGGTGCCTGAGCTGTTTCCACGTTCTCTGTGTAGCCACCACCACTGGGCTCCTTGGGTATTTGGCTGGGGGAATGGGAGCAGGGCCGTGACCAGTTCTCGGAGGGAAGTTCCCATACTGGAGCTCTCCTCCGCCTTTACCCAGTCCACTCCTGGCTGTTTGACCCATCCCTGTACTCTCTCTGCGGTGGCTGCCCAGGGGTAGAGTTGTAGGTTTGGAAAGGCCAGGCCTTCCATGCTTCTCCTTTTCTGTAGCACGCTCTTGCAGATCCTAGGACTCTTCACCCCCCACCCCTCCACACACGCACGCACAAATGCCATGATTGCTTTGTCTAACTTAGTGGAGAAGGCCTTGGGGATGCAGATCAGGAGGAATCTGAATAGGAAGAGGAAACGGGAAGTACATTCATCTTGTTATGATACCCTGTGTGAGTACACAGTCAATTCCAGAGTTCCAACATAAGTGAATTAACCAATAATTTGTGTTTTCCTGATATCCTTAACCCCCGACTTCCAATGAGTTACAGACCCATCCTCCACCCAGACACACACAAGACAGACACATAATAAGGGTTGGAGAGGATTTCAAAAATGGGGATTGAGGGACAAGGTTCCAGATTAATCTTCACTGCTGCAGTTGTAGCCTGTGGGAATAGATTTATTCAAGAGATTCAGCTCAGCGCAGTTCTGTCCTTTGACCACCAGATGTCGCTGTACACAAGCGTTCCAGGTTGGTGCAATTCTGCCCTGCTACCACCAGGTGGAGCTTTACACAGGATTCAGGTTGATGTGCTTCCACTCCTTTACCACCAGATGGAACCTCTGCTTGCCTGAGATACTACTGGGCTTTAAATCAGAACGTTTGCAGGCATTTTGTTTACCTGATTTCTGTGCAGCAACACTCTGGCTGTGTTTTACAGAATGCTCTCAGTTTAAGCTTCAATTTGAGATCTCCCCAGCCCCTCAGACGGAGAGTTAGAGTGTTACAGCGGTAGCACAGTGGTTAGCACTGTTGCTTCACAGCTCCACGGTCCCAGGTTCGATTTTGGGCTTGGGTCACTGTTTGTGAGGAGTCTGCACGGTCTCCCCGTGTCTGCATGGGTTTCCTCCGGGTGCTCCGGTTTCAAAGATGTGCAGGTTAGGTGGATTGGCCATGCTAAATTGCCCTTATGTCCAAAAAGGTTAGTTGGGGTTCTGGGTTACAGGGAATGGGTGAGGTGTGGGCTTGGGTGCTCTTTCCAAGGGCCGGTGCAGACTCGATGGGCTGAATGACCTCTTTCTGCACTGTAAATTCGATGATTCTGTGATACAGATCCGTGGAAAAACAGCTTGCACCTACTCATTCCAGAGACCTCTTTCACAGTTTTGTTTGCTGCCTGTGTCTTTTAAGCAAGAGAGCCTCACAGGTGTGACTGGCAACTTGTAAAAGAGCCTGGCAGTGAGAGAGAACCAAGAGAAAACCTTCAGGCTGCATCAGGGCTGAACTCTTCTGAGAACTGGTAAAGTGGAGCTGGCTTTTCCTGTTCTAGAAGTTTCTGAAAAACTCCACCAATCCCAAATGAGAAATGGTCCAAGGCCCGAGTTCCAAACGAGCAGATTAGCTGCTTGCCAAGTTTATTAAACTAACATCACGGGCTCTGCCACATAACCTAAAGAGGAAGTCCTGACCAGTCCATCCGACCAATGGTGTTTCAGTCTGTCTAAAGGGTAGCACAGTAGGTCAACGTGCTGTTAGGTAATTTGGACATTCTGAATTCTCCCTGTACCCGGAATGTGGTGACCAGGGGCTTTTCACAGTAACTTCATTGCAGTGTTAATGTAAGCCTATTTGTGGCAATAAAGATTATTATTATTAATTTAAACATAAATCCCAAATGATGCAGCAATGTTGTATCAGCAAACCGGAACACTGGAGATCAAAGGCAGGCAGCAGGACAAGGATAAAAAGAAAACACAGAACAGACACAGGTTTTACGACAGTATCCCAGCAATCTAGACTGTCTGCACTCTCCCCGCCAGGGAGAGCAGGAGCGGGTCCCACCTCTGTAGGTCCCTCTTTATGTCCTCCATCAGATTTAACAGGTTCCATTTGTGGATCTGTGTCCAGTGGTGGGCTATTTGGATCCCCAAGTATGGGAATTTGGTTTGGGCCAGATTGAACAGCCAGTTCCCCAGCTCTGCTTTCCTACCCTGCGGGAAATATCTTGCTCTTGCTCAGGTTGAGTTTGTAACTTGGGAAGGCTCCGAACTCCCTCAGGAGTTCCATTATCCCTCCCATGCTGGCTAGGGGGTTCGAGACGTAGAGGAGCAGGTCATCCACGTGGACTCTGTGCTCTAGGGGAGATGCCTCCCCACCCCTTCACTGATTTGAGTGCAATGGCCAGTGGCTCAATTGCCAGGGCAAATAGCAATCGGGATAAAGGGCATCTCTGCCTCACCTTCGGCCAGGCACTCCTTCCCTTTCGGGGACTGCACCACGGACCCCCCATCTTCTCTTACTTCCATGTGCTGGCATGTTTGCTAATATGGTGGCTCCCCCCCCGGGAGCGTTCCCTCCTACCTTTCGCCTGTTTTGTTTGCCCTGCCCCCACTTCAGCTTGGTGCCTCTCCACCCCCCCCCCCCCCCACCCCCCCTCCTTAGGATGTGCAGGCGTTCCGTACATCGAACAACAAAAAGGCAACAGATAAATGTTTTGCCAGGTACAGCATCCTGAACCGTACCTTACTCTTGAATAAGGCTGCCTTGGCCCTGTTGAATTCCGCCAGATACCTGACCATATCAGTAGCCAGACAATCCGAAGATTCTGACGGGGAGCCTTGTTTTCTTGGTCTTCCATCTTCCCTTTGAGCGCTCCCTGGGCCGCCACCAACCTTGCCACTTCTGTTTCGAGCGAGGTGATCCAGTCGCTCTGGTCGGTGGCCTTCTTTCAAGCTCCTGGACTGTCACCTCTTGGGCCTCCAATTGCTGCTCCGTCCTCTCCAGTGCCTCTTTGAAGAGGGTCAGCATGATCACTATGGCTCTGCTTCATCCTCATGTCTGTGGTCTGGGTTTTCCTCTCCTGGTTCTTACTGCTTTTGATGTATTTTCGGCTTCTCTGCTGGTTTGAGGACATTTGCTGAGGTGGTAATTCAGGGGTGGGGGTTTTCTTTTGTCCAATTCCCGAGTTAAATGGTCCGAAGTTGAAGATTCTAGGGAAGAGCCACCTTTCGTGTGACTGTTCAATGCTTCGCCACCACTATTTTCAAAGAGGACACGGATATCCCCGGCAAGAATTCAGCGAAGGCATTAAATCTGTCTGTCTACGAATATACTTCAAAGACCAACCTGGGATACATGTGGCATGTGGACTCCCTTAGCTGCCTACTCAAGTGAGAAAGTGTCACATATATTACTGTACCCCAATAAATCATCTTGGCATTACATTTTTTAGACTTCTCACCAATCTGTGCGAAGCAGCTCAGGAACTGGACAGATCGCGATCTGCTTTTTTTTAATGATCTTTATTGTCACAAGTGGGCTTACATTAACACTGCAATGAAGTTACTGTGAAAAGCCCCGAGTCGCCACATTCCGCCGCCTGTTCGGGTCACAGAGGGAGAATTCAGAATGTCCAATTTACCTAACAAGCATGTTTTTCGGGCTATGTGGGAGGAAACTGGAGCACCCGGAGGAAACCCACGCAGACACGGGGAGAACATGCAGACTCCACACAGACAGTGATCCAAGCTGTCCAAAGTAAGAGACAAAATATTTACAGATTGGGCAAATGAGTCAGCTTCCAATGAAACTATTCTTTACCCACAAAAGTGGGTAAAGTCTCAAGATGGCATCATACTCTGGGAGTATGTCTTCACACATGTACCCAGCAGGTGTTGCCTAATTGTTCTTTCCAGATTCACCACCAATTGGTAATTTAGCAATTTTCTCACTAAGAAGCATACAAGTACAAAGTTGAAGTTTCAGACCGCAAGGTTTGGCTCCTTGTTATATGTTCGCATGACACTAAGGTTACTATAACTCCAAGGTGCCATCGGTGATAGAGGTGGATGCCTCCCTTGATGCCATTTTGATCAGAATGGTAGTGATGCACTATCTATTACGACGAGACGAGAGTAGCGAGTAATCAAGGCTTTATTAAGCAGAGATGTGTAGCCTTCTGCAGCTGCTGCCGAAATGGCTGCAGCTCGGTGAGCACACACATTTATACTCTGCCTACTGGGCGGAGCCAGCAGGCAGGGATCTACCCCCATACCTGTAGTACAGGAACCTTACCGTATTACTTCTCATATACGTATTATACAAACAGTGGTGACTACCACATTCACCCCCTGTTATAAAAGAGTCCGGCGGGGGTGGTGGAAAACTATTTACATGTAATTGAGCATTTTTAAAGTGTACAGTTCTGGAAAAGTTCACAAATTTAGCCGGTCGGGTGCCTTTATCCTCCGTTGTGAGCGCCGCAGTCCCGGTGGCGATGCAGGCGCCGGCTTGGTCGCCGATAACTCCGGGAGCGTTTTGCCCTCATCTTCATCCCCGGGTGGAACCAATGGGAGGACGGATCGTCCTGGAGCGGGGGCTGTGGTGAGGTGCACTGTGGGAGGATGGGTGGGGCCGGGGAAGATGGGGGTGGGGGGGGGGACCCAGCTGGTGCCAGGTCCCTGAGGGAGACTGTGTCCTGGCGGCCATCAGGGTACGCCACGTAGGCGTACTGCGGGTTTGCATGGAGTAGCTGTACCCTATTGACCAACAGGGTGTGGAGCCGCACGTGTTTGCGGAGGGGAACGGGTCCTGGAGCTGCCAGCCACGTTGGGAGCGAAACCCCGGAGGTGGCCTTCCTAGGGAAGGCAAGGAAATGTTCATGGGGGGTTGCATTATTCGCAGTGCAAAGTAGCGATCGGATGGAATGGGGGGTGTCGGGGAGGACCTCCTGCCAGCGGGAGACCGTTTCCTTACGGATTGTAGCTGGTCGTCCTGCTCGAGGCAATGCCCTTGCTGAGCAGAAATTGACGCAGCTCATCACTCATAAAGGAGGATCCCCGGTCGCAGTGGACGTAAGCGGGGAAACCGAACAGAGTGAAGATGGTATTGAGGGCCTTGATGACTATGGCAGACGTCATATCGGGGCATGGGATGGCGAAGGGGAATCTGGAGTATTTGTCAACCAGGTTAAGGAAGTGCGTGTTTTGGTCGGAGGAGGGGATGGGCTCTTTGAAGTTCATGCTGAGGGGTTAAAAGGGATGGGAGGCCTTCACCAGGTGCGGCCGGTCTGGCCGGGTAGAAGTGCGGTTTGCACTCCGCGCAGACCTGGCAATCTTTGGTGACAGCCCTGACTTCCGCAATGGAGTAGGGCAGGTTGCGGGCTTTTATGAAGTGAAAGAACAGGGTGACCCCTGGGTGACAGAGATCATCGTGTAGGGCCCGGAGTCGGTCCACTTGTGTGCTGGCACATGTACCTCGGGATAGGGCATCGGGAGGCTCGTTGAGCTTACCGGGGCAATACAAAATCTCGTAATTGTAGGTGGAGAGCTCGATCCTCCACCTCAAGATTTTATCATTTTTGATCTTGCCCCGCTGTGTGTTATTGAACATGAAGGCAACCAACCGTTGGTCAGTGAGGAGAGTGAACCTCCTGCCGGCCAGGTAATGCCTCCAGTGCCGCACAGCTTCAACGATGGCTTGGGCCTCCTTTTCGACGGAGGAGTCCCGAATTTTGGAGGCGTGAAGGGTTTGGGAAAAGAATGCCACAGGTCTGCCTGCCTGGTTGAGGGTGGCGGCCAGAGCGATGTCTGATGCATCGCTCTCAACTTGAAAGGGGAGGGTCTCGTCGACCGCGTGCATCGCGGCCTTGCCGATGTCGGCCTTGATACGGTTGAAGGCCTGGTGAGCCTCGGCTGTCAGTGGGAAAACTGTGGAGTGAATGAGTGGGCGGGCCTTGTCCGCATAGTTAGGGACCCACTGGGCATAGTATGAGAAGAACCCCAGGCAGCGTTTGAGGGCCTTGGGGCAGTGTGGGAGGGGGAGTTCCATGAGGGGGCGCATGCGATCGGGGTCGGGCCCTAGAACTCCATTTTGCACCACATAGCCGAGGATGGCTAAACGGTTGGTGCTGAACACGCACTTCTCCTTATTATACGTTAGGTTCAGGAGTTTGGCGGTGTGGAGAAATTTGAAAAGGTTAGCGTTGTGGTCCTGCTGGTCGTGGCTGCAGATGGTGACGTTACCCAGGTACGGGCAGGTGGCTCACAGTCCGTACTGGTCAACCATTCGGTCCATCTCCCGTTGGAAGACCGAGACCCCATTAGTGACGCCGAAGGGAACCCTCAGGAAGTGGTAAAGGCGGCCATCTGCTTTGAACACAGTGTATATATACAGCGGCGATCGACTGGGCCTGGCACACCGCAGCAAAATGTCCTTTCTTCCTGCAGGCCTTGCAGAGTGCACTCTGCGCCGAGCAGCGCTGGCGCGGGTGTTTTGTTAGCCCGCAGAAATAGCACTTGGGCCCCCCGGGGTTGTCTGTCTGCCGCACGCCGCAGGCTTAGGGTTGGCTGGGGGTGGTCACTGGTGGGGTCCACGATGTCCAGGATGGGGTCGCCGTGTGGTTGTGGCCTACGCTTGTACATTACGGGAGGCTACCGTTAGCGAGGTCGCGAGTTTCTTGATCGCTGCGAGGTTGAGCGTACCCCCTTCTAAGAAGCGCTGGCGGATGTACGCCGACCCCATGCCCGTAACGAAAGCGTCCCTGATTAGGAGTTCAGTATGTTCAACGGCTGAAACTGCCTGGCAATCGCAGTTCCTTGCCAGGGCGGCAGGGCACGCCAGAAATTGTCCAATGACTCACCGGGGAGTTGTTGCCGCGTGGACAGGAGGTGCCTGGCGTAGAGTTTGTTGATCGGCCGGATGTAGTTCTCTTTCAGAAGCGCCATGGCCTCCGTGTAGTTGGGCATGTACCGGATAGGGGGAAAAATATCGGAGCTCAACCGCGTGTACAGGATCTGGAGTTTCTGTGCTTCTGAGGGTGGTTCTGTGGCTGATCCGATGTAGGCTTCAAAGCAAGATAGCCAGTGGTGGAAGGCCGACGTGGCGTTGTCTGCTTGAGGGTGCAGCTGCAGGCGATCTGGCTTGATGCGAAGGTCCATCGCTGTAAAATCTCTGCGTAATAAATGGATGCACTATCAATTACGACGAGACGAGAGTAGAGAGTAATCGAGGCTTTATTGAGCAGAGATGTGTTGCCTCCTGCAGCTGCTGCCGAAATGGCTGCAGCTCGGTGAGCACACACATTTATACTCCGCCTACTGGGTGGAGCCAGCAGGCAGGGATCTACCCCCGTACCTGTAGCCTTACCGTATTACATCTCATATATTACATCTCATATGTGTACTATATACAAACAGTGGTGACTACCGCAGGTAGCCTATGTGTAGGATTGTCCAATGCAAGGATGTAGAATAACAGTGATTTTTATGGTAGCGCTGCTTTTTTTAGAGCTCAACATTTGAACTGGCAGCCCCGAATACGGGTTCGGTTGCAGGAAACAACCCCACCTCCGCACCCCTCCCCCTCCCCAATACCGCAAAGGAACACTATTTAAAGGGATCGTCAATTATGTACATGTTTGTTGTTTATTAATAGTTAATAAGGCAATTGTAGATGGGTGGTTTCTAGAGTTCTTTCAAGTTGCTTCAGTCTATAGGGAGGCTGCAGGAATTCAAGAATTCTGCTTAAATGATTGCATCCCAAACATGGGTGAAATAGGTTTTAGTCGCCTGGACTGCAGGCAGCATGACAGGGAGAATATGCAAAGGGAACAAAGATCAGGCCGGGCCCCTACTAGATGGAGGAGAGGAGAAAGGTTCTGAGCAGGGGCCATATCTGCCCAGAGTGTCCGGGAAGCAATTCCCCTACCTGAATCTCAGTAAGGAACAGTGTCAGATGTTTCCATTCCCACTAAAGCTGCCCTTAATTAAATCTGGCATCTACTGTGACCACAATGGAGGGAGAGGATCATTTTTCCAGTGGCTCTGAAGGTGACCATTAACTTTTATGCATCAGACCACTTTCAGGCTGGGGCTGGAGATATTTGGAATACCCAAGTTTGCGGTCCACTTTTACAAAACGAAGGTCACTGATTTTCCCTGTTTCAAAAGCTGAATACGTTTTGTTCTCTCTTGCCAGAGAGAAGCAGGCAGAATCAGGATATGGCATCACTAAAACTGTAGGCTTCCCCATAGTGCAGGGTGCCATGAACTGCACACATTTCACTTTGTGAGCCTCACATGTCAACTTCTAGATGTACTGCAACTGAAAGGGATTCCACTCCCTCCAGTTTCAATGCGACCATGTCACATAACTGAGTAGCTTGCTGAAACATTTCAAAGGGTAGCTGAGAGTCAACTGCATGATCATGGGTCTGAAGTCACGTGTAGACTGGACCAGATAGGGAGGCCTGGGGCTGGATTCTCCGCAGCCCAAAATCGCAATCGGCGTCGGGGCGGAGAATCCAATTTCAGGCGTGAAATCGGGACCGGCGCCGGTTTGGCGATACTCCTCGGGGAGTACGCCGCGCCGCACATCCACCACCTGCGGCCATTACTTGAGGCCAGCCCTGCTTTCCTCCCCCCCGACCGGCCGAAGTCCTGACGGCGTATTTATAATGTGGTCTCACTGTCCGTGATACCCACGTGGCTGCTGCGGACTCAGTCCGTGGCTGCCACAGTCGAGGGCCGATCGGAGGGCAGGCGGGGCCTCATTCAGGACTGTGCTTTTATTGTGCGGACTATCCGGGTCAGGTGAGTGGCCGATTGGGGGCATTATTTCCATGGTCTGAGTCCGCCATGGAGCATGGCACGGTTGCTGGAGGCCGCCGCCGTGCACATGTGCGACCTCTGACCCGGAAGTGCGGGGTGCCGTATCGGCAGCTGCCTGCTAGCCCCCTGCAGTCTGTGAATCTGTGGCCTTTTGACGCCAGTTTTCCTGGCGTAAAAGACCACAGTTTTCACGACGGCGTGGGGACTTAGTCCCTGAAATGGAGAATCCAGCCCCTGATTTCATTTCCCAAAACACATGAGTGAACCAGATCATTTTTTACCAGAAACCTGTAGCTTTCTGGGAATCATAATAATAATCTTTATTAGTGTCACAGTCGCCTTACATTAACACTGCAATGAAGTTACTGTGAAAATCACCTAGTCGCCACACTCCGGCGCCTGTTCGGGTCACAGAGGGAGAATTCAGAATGTCCAATTCACCTAACAGCATGTCTTTCAGGACTTGTGGGAGGAAACCGGAGCACCCGGAGGAAACCCACGCAGACACGGGGAGAACGTGCAGACTCTGCACGGACTGAATTCTAATCCAGGTCACTGGCGCTCTGAAGCAACAGTGCTAATCAGCGAGCTACCGTGCCACCCATTACTGATGGCTTAGGCCTCTACATGACGAGTCCAGTTCACACTAAATGCCTCCACAATTATAATTGTGGTGATGCTGAGGAATGGTCATTTTTAAAGTGTGCTTTAAGAAGCTGTGGTAAAATATTGGTCCTTTCAACAAATATCAATTTTTGTTTAGGACTGGTGAAGATGAAAATCTCCCCAAACGTTTGGTATAACAAACCTTTAACTATAACATGTACTATTGAAGACAACGTAGAAACGGTATATTGGATCATCCAAGGAAATGAAGATAATGAGGAAGCAATTATTTCTGATCGTCATTATAAATTTACAAATGGTATTGAATCTACGTCCAGACTTCATATAAATGCAACTTCAATTTGGAAAGGTAAGGCAAATTGCAATAAGATTACAGCAAACATAAATTGTGAATCACATATTGATACTTAACTGATGGCTCCAAAATCCGATGCAATAATCCCCTGACATTCTCCACTTTCTGTGGGATTTGGACCCTATTTTGTTTTCGGGTTTATTTCTATCGTTTATTCTCATTTTAAGATTGCATTTAATTCTTAACAGCAAATGTCAGCAGTTCTTTACCTTCTTTAGGTATAGAAATGAGATGAATGTCAAAACAAAAACATATTCTGGAAATTTTAAATAGAAACAAGAATATGAAATGAAATGCAAATTGCTTATTGTCACAAGTAGGCTTCAAATGAAGTTACTGTGAAAAGCCCCTAGTCGCCACATTCTGTTCGGGGAGGCTGGTACGGGAATTGAACCGTGCTGCTGGCCTGCCTTGGTCTGCTTTAAAAGCCAGCTCTTTAGCCCTGTGCTAAATCCAGTAGGATTTCCATCTGCATTCTGGTAAAGTTATGGCAACAACACAAGAACAGCAGCAAGGAAATTCACAGCCACTGTTTCTACGGCACCCAGTTTCTTGGCAAAGTGTCAAAACAAATGCCCCCCTTGCTCATCTGAAACATTAACCTCTTTGGAGGTGAATGTACGGTGCCCACCGTTACCAACATGCTAGAAAGTCCAACAGATGCTGCTCTTTCCAAAGGACTGTCAGA
This sequence comes from Scyliorhinus torazame, assembly GCF_047496885.1. NCBI lineage: Eukaryota > Metazoa > Chordata > Chondrichthyes > Carcharhiniformes > Scyliorhinidae > Scyliorhinus > Scyliorhinus torazame. Next base: position 165,118,792 of record NC_092710.1, read on the forward strand.
GAACTGCTGGAAGGAAATTGCAATATAAAAAAAACACGCATCCACTAGGCCAAAGTCCAGGCCTAGAGACATGGAACAGTTGAATAACCACTGTGGCTGATGATCTCAGCTTCTCCCCTCTTGTTTCCTAACCTTCTACTCTCTCCCCACTCCAAAAAGAGTCACTCGCAGTTTCTTCCCAAAGCATCAGGCTCAGCTTGGATTGGATTTGTTCATTGTCACATATACCGAGGTACAGTGAAAAGTATTGTTCTGCTTTCAGGCCAGACAGATCATTCCATACATGAAGAAAAACAGGGCAAACATAAATACACAATGTAAATACATAGACACAGGCACCGGGTGAAGCATGCAGGAGTGTCGTACTACTGAGTAGAGAAGATATGTGAAGAGATCAGATTGTAGTGATATCATGGTTGTGTTGTAATTCACCGACTGACCACTAGGAGTCTCATTAGTATATAAATGAATGTTAGAGTCAGGTAACCTCAGACTGACTGGGGAGCTGGGCGAGGTGTTGCTTGGGCATGTTCATACTGTTATTCATATGTTCTTTTGTATATATTTGACCCACAGTTAATGTTAATAATTTGTTTATAGCTTCAGCTACAAGTGTTCTTGTATTATAAATCAGGCCATCCGACAAGAACATTACACAGGTCAGTCCATAAGAGGGTCGTTTCGGAGTCTGGTGACAGTGGGGAAGAAGCTGTTTTTGAGTCTGTTCGTGCGTGTTCTCAGACTTCTGTATCTCCTGCCCGATGGAAGAAGTTGGAAGAGTGAGTAAGCCGGGTGGGAGGGATCTTTGATTATACTGCCCGCTTTCCCCAGGCAGCGGGAGGTGTAGACAGAGTCAATGGATGGGAGGCAGGTTCGTGTGACGGACTGGGCTGTGTTCTCGGCTCTCTGTAGTTTGTTACGGTCATGGGCCGAGCAGGGTATTGCTGAGAGCATCGGCGCCATGGTGCAGACAATGGGGAGTCGCCAGGGCTGGCAGAGCCAGATGATGCAGGGGCCGCTGGAGTTCAGTCCCAAAGTGACCCCTAGGGCTCTACAGGCATTGGCTGGGCGGAGGGGCTGCTGCATGCTGGCCTGGAGCCGCCCTACGTTGGAGGGGGGGGTGCGATGGCGATTACTAGCTCCCCCGAGTCTCCCCTCCTGACAGCGGAGCATCGTCACGTCAGCGGGCAGGACAGGGTTGCACGGCAAGGCATGTGCCTCTGGCAAGTCGGCTGGGGCCCTCTGGCCCCACGCCCTCCAGTCGATGCCCGCTAGGGGCATCAAAGGTCACAGGGCGCGGTAAGCAGCAGGCTGCCTCCACCTCTGATGTGCATCACGGGGAAACACCTTGATGTAGCATCAGAGCATGGAGGGCTAAGAAGATTGAGGATGACTGAGGGCGTATGAGGGGAGACGGCGGCAGCGGCACCATCGGTAGCTATGGACAGTTAGGGTCATGATTGTACACCATTAAACACATTAAACACGAGACATGTGAAGCCTCTGTCATGTTATTCCACACTGCAGGCCGGTCTGCAGCCCTCCCCAGTTTGACCTACGCCTTCCCCCGGCCCCAGAACTCCCGGGCACGGTGGCCCGAGATCTGGATCTTCCCCCACAAAGCCATACCATGTGCAAGTGATGGGTGTGAGCACGCTGGCAGCAGACAGCCAGGAGTCAGACAGTGGCATAGATTGAGGAGCACTGGAGCTCCGTTCACACGGTTATCAGCACCCTCCTGTATAATAACCCGCCGACTTTGCCGACACAGACCCATCACCCTGGAGTGATGTAACACAGACCCTGGGAGGGCGGAACAGGGTGAATGTGGGTGGGTGGGTGGGACAGTGGATGGGAATGACGGCTGAAGCCAAGTCCTATGAGACGTGGGCAAGATTGAGGGCCTCCCTGGCTCTCAGGGCATACCGGACCCTTGTTGTCGCCTCCTGTCCTCCATTATCAGGATGCTCCTGTGATCCCATCCTGGGCTTGCCCTCCAGTCCTTCCATATCCTCCACCTCTGACGAGGCCGCATGTTCCTCCTCCTCCACCTCCAGCTCGTCGCCCCACTGCTGTGCCAGTTGTAGAGGGCAAGCAGACCAGTACAAAGCAGGCGACCCTATGGTGGGTGTATTGCAGTGCACCACCAGAGCGGTCGAGGCATCGGAACCGCATTTTCAGCAGTCTGACGCACGCCTCAATGACAGCCCGTGTGGCCACATTGGCCTTATTATATCGGGCCTCCACGTCGGTCACTGGCCTCCGCACTGGCAATATTAGCCAGATCCTAAATGGGTACCTTTTATCCCCCAGAGTCAACCGGTCATCCTCAGGTGTCCGCGAAGATGCTGGAGGTCTCTGACTGCCTCCGGATGTAGCTGTCATGCAGATTCCAGGTGGTGCTCGCACACAAGTTGAAGATTCAGGGAGTGGAACCATTTTCTGTTAATGAAGTACGCTGCTGGACTAGCCAGTGCTGGCAAGGCGACATGCGTCTATCTGTACCTGGGCCTGGGGCAATCCTTTGTGAATTCAACTTAACTGAAAAGTGAGAACGCAGCATAAGTGTCCTCAGTGCCTCTGTAGCAAAATAGCCAACATTCTGAAACATCGCTGAAAAGAGAGACATGGGGCGGGATTCTCTCAGCTGGGGCCGGGCCGGAGAATCGCCGCGACCGGCGCGAATCGCGCCACGCCGTCCTGACGCCGGGACGCGATTCTCCGCAGTGCGGAGAATCGGCGCCAGTGCCGCCGGCGGGGCACCAGCCGGGGGCCACTCGAGGGGGCACCCTGCCGATTCTCCGCCCGGGATGGGCCGAGCTGCCATACCGAAAAACCTGAGTCCCGCCGGCGCCATTCTAACCTGCTCCTAGCCGGCAGGACCTCGGCGTGGAAGGGTCTGGGGGCGGCCTGTGGGGTGGGAGGCGTGGTCCGACCCAGGGAGGGAGCGGCCTCCGCTGTGGCCTGGCCAGCGATCGGGGCCCACTGATCGGCAGGCCGGCCTCTCAGGCTGGGGGCCTCCTTTCTTCTGCGACGGCCCCTGTAGCCCTACAGCATGTTGCATCGGGGCTGGCGCAGAGAAGGGTGCCACTGCGCATGCGCGGACCCCGCGGCATCCAGTTGACGCCGGGATCAGCAACTGGAGCGGCGAGTGTCACTCCAGTGACGTGGGGGCCAGAATTGCTGATCCTGAGGCCCTGTTTAAGCCATAGGGAAAGGCGACGGCGTTTACGAAGGCATCAACACTTAGCCTCAGGATCAGAGAATCCTGCCCATGTTGTTGAAACTTTTCATCTTGCACTCATCAGGACAAAGAGAAGAATGCCAAATTTCGCAGCAATTTGAAACTTTGGATTCCTGTGTTTGTCATAAAACCCAGGTGGGAGGGCCAGTCTGGGAAATGTGAAACGGATGGGATGGTGGTAGACAGATTGTATAGGATTTGTTGCCAATGTCTACACCCAGAGTAAAGATAATAAGCGGGTATGGATTACAAAATATTATTTTAAATTTAACTGAGGGGAAAGGGATATAAAAAGCAACTTTGTGACTGTTATAAGGAGGAGGTTAATTGACAGTTTTGGGCTGCACGGTAGCACATTGGTTAGCACAGTTACTTCACAGCTCCAGGGTCCCAGGTTCAATTCCCGGCTTGCGCCACTGGCTGTGCGGAGTCTGCACGTTCTCCCTGTGTCTGTTCATGCTGCTGCCGCCGCATCCTCCAGCGTTTGGCTGCCTGGACTGCCACCAGTACCATGAGGGCAGCAGCGGCAGGTCCACAATATCATCCACTCCATGGATAGAAGGAATTGGAGAGGGTCTGAGACCGACAGTCAGTTAAGGCTTCCTCCCCGGTACCCTTGAATCCCCAAGCCTCGCCCACCCTTACATTCCCTGCCATCTCTCAGTGTGGCATCTAATGAGCCGGTGTGCTGGGGGACGTGCCCTGCATATACATCCCCGGCCACAGCAGGGCCCCCTGGGCACTGGACCCCAGACCCCCACCAGGAGCAGCACTGGGACTCTCACCCCCCTAGCACTGGGGCAGCAGCCCCAGTGCCCCGGGATGACTGTCCTTTTTCCAAGATGGCTACTCACCTCCTCCGGTCTCTATAGCAGCCATTGCACTAGCCTCACATTTTTAAATAGGTGTGCTAAAGGGCGACGGGTGACCACTCGCTGGGGAGTCAGTTAGATCATGGGAGACTGTCAGATACTGGGCTCTTCCCATTAATGGGACAGAGAATGGTCTTAATTACTGATCATTGGTTTCTCGCCAAGCCATGGCAGGATGCGGATCTCGCCAACAGGAGCAGGCCGGTTTGTTCGGAAACCAATCAGCGCCCAACGCGTTTCCTGATTTCAGACTCTCCCGCGATCTAACCAGCTAGCTCGGGTTCGCGCCCGGTGTGACGCAGCTATTAGACCGCACCCTCTCTCTTGTTTGTTACTCTTATCTATTCAAGAACTGCAGCACATTACAACACAATGTACATTTCCATAGACTTATAATGGAGGAAAGCAATTCAAAGTGCTTCAGCGAAGTATCATCAGACAAAATAAATGCTGAGCAAAAGAAGGAGGTAGTGGGAACAATGGCTAAGAGCTTGGTCAAAGAGATGTGTTTTCCCATAGGTTTTGGGGGAGTTGGGGCGATGGGGGGTCGGGTGTTGAGGTTTGGAGATGAAATTTTCGGGTGTTGTGTCTAGTCGGCTGAAGACATGGTCACCAGATGTGGGATGAAAGTAGTGGGGACTGCACAGTAGGCTGTAGTTGGAATAGAGACATTTCAGAAAGTTGTAGATTTAGAGATTTTAAAGGGCTTGATTTGTGAACGAAACTTGGTGGGGGATAAATCAAGGAAGCAATACTTTGGGATGAAGTTTTTGGAGGGTGGCGAATGTTGGGTAAGTGGAATCCAGAGGTGGCAAAGCCACAGGTAAGGGTTTCAGCTGCACATAGGGGCTGGTTTAGCACAGTGGGCTAAATGGCTGGCTTGTAATACAGAACAAAGCCAGCAGCATGGGTTCAATTCCCGTAGCGGCCTCCCTGAACAGGCACCGGAATGTGGCGACTAGGGGCTTTTCAAAGTAACTTCATTGAAGCCTACTTGTGATAAAAAGCGATTATTATTATTAGTGATGGAGAGGATATGGGGGCAGAAGATCATCTCAAGGTTATTTCTCTCATTTGGATGCTGTGCAATTGTGAATATCAGTTGAATTTATATGTCACGATCAAGCTTACCTGCGGATCGCAAAATGAGAGGAGTAAGTTATTCCCAAAGGAGGACCATCGTATTCTCTGTTCTTGGTGGGTATATTCCAGTTTTTCCATACTTTTACTGAGCATGTGTTTTCTTTGTTTCCTATCGCATTGTCAGGTTATTATTGCTGTCGCTTCCTTTTTGCAAACGGAGCACTGACCCATGAAGCTTGTGGAGATTCAACGATTTATCTGCTCCCCGAGGAAATTACACCATTTCAAGCAGGATATACATTGATGAAGCCAGGTTTGAAATTAGAAGAGGAAGTTAAATGTTGCATCAAAAATGATGGAGAAAAGTATGAAGTAATATGGAAAGACGGAAGCTTAGGTAGGATATATTGTATTATGTTTTTAGTAAAGTTTGTTCTCAGTCAAAATATGAATACTTTTATATTTATATTTGCACACCTATTAAATATTCTGATTTCTTGACTTAAATGAAAATGTTAAAATTCTTCTATTTTGTGATCTCGAAATGCCACATCATAATCATAAAAATCTTCAGGGCGGCACAATGGGACAGTGGTTAGCACTGCTGCCTCAGGGCGCCTAGGACCTGGGTTCTATCCTGGCCCCAGGTCACTGTCCGTGTGGAGTTTGCACATTCTGTCTGTGTCTGCATGGGTTTTACCTCCACAACCATAGATGCACAAGATAGGTGGATTGGGCACTCTAAATTGCCCCTTAATTGAAAAAAAAGAGAATTGGATACTCTGAACTTGTTCGAAGTCGAGCCAAAAGGATGGCTGCTGGCAAGCCTGCTCAGCGGTTCTTTGAGGGAGCACTGACCAGGTTGCTGGATACAGTGGAGTGGCATTCTTTAGCATGAGAGGCAAACTCTCAATCGGGGTGAGGGCCATTGAATAAGGTCACCAAACCCTGCATGGGAAGCCGTGGAAGCGCTGGTCAGCGTCCTGCACAGGAGTGCAATCCAAACAAAGAACAAAGAACAAAGAAATGTACAGCACAGGAACAGGCCCTTCGGCCCTCCAAGCCCGTGCCGACCATGCTGCCCGACTAAACTACAATCTTCTACCCTTCCTGGGTCCGTATCCCTCTATTCCCATCCTATTCATGTATTTGTCAAGATGCCCCTTAAATGTCACTATCGTCCCTGCTTCCACCACCTCCTCCGGTAGCGAGTTCCAGGCACCTCTGCGTAAAAAACGTGCCTCGTACATCTACTCTAAACCTTGCCCCTCTCACCTTAAACCTATGCCCCCTAGAAATTGACCCCTCTACCCCAGGGAAAAGCCTCTGACTATCCACTCTGTCTATGCCCCTCATAATTTTGTAGACCTCTATCAGGTCGCCCCTCGACCTCCTTCGTTCCAGTGAGAACAAACCGAGTTTATTCAAGCGCTCCTCATAGCTAATACCCTGCATATCAGGCAACATTCTGTTAAATCTCTTCTGCACCCTCTCTAAAGTCTCCACATCCTTCTGGTAGTGTGGCGACCAGAATTGAACACTATACTCCAAGTGTGGCCTAACTAAGGTTCTATACAGCTGCAACATGACTTGCCAATTTTTATACTCAATGCCCCGGCCAATGAAGGCAAGCATGCCGTATGCCTTCTTGACTACCTTCTCCACCTGTGTTACCCCTTTCAGTGACCTGTGGATCTGTACTCCTAGATCTCTTTGACTTTCAATACTCTTGAGGGTTCTACCATTCACTGTATATTCCCTACCTGCATTAGATCTTCCAAAATGCATTACCTCACATTTGTCCGGATTAAACTCCATCTGCCATCTCTCCGCCTAAGTCTCCAAACAATCTAAATCCTGCTGTATCCTCTGTCAGTCCTCATCGCTATCCGCAATTCCACCAACCTTTGTGTTGTCTGCAAACTTACCAATCAGACCAGTTACATTCTCCTCCAAATCATTTATATATACTACAAACAGCAAAGGTCCCAGCACTGATCCCTGCGGAACACCACTGGTCACAGCCCTCCAATTAGAAAAGCATCCTTCCATTGCTACTCTCTGCCTTCTATGACCTAGCCAGTTCTGTATCCACCTTGCCAGCTCACCCCTGATCCCGTGTGACTTCACCTTTTGTACTAGTCTACCATGAGGGACCTTGTCAAAGGCCTTACTGAAGTCCATATAGACAACATCCACTGCCCTACCTGCATCAATCATCTTAGGGAATTGTAGTCAGGAACATCAGGAAGGAACTTCCGCCTCACTACTTGGATTGTAAGGGTAACTGGAGGAGCCACAACATCTTCTTTCCGAGAAAATGGTGCCGCCACTCCGAGGCAAGTAGGCTAACACTGTGAGGATGACTTCTGCAGTGGAGACCTTGGTGCAGGACCTGCACTCTATAGTGGGGTATGTCCCCACCATGGTTCAGGAGACAAACTCAATGATGCAGGACATCAACTGCATGGTGCAGGCACTGGTGGACATCCACGAGTGCCAGCACCAGAGGAGGGTGGGGCTTCTGGATCTTACTCCAGCTGTCCCGCTATCTCACGGAGAAACCCAGGAACCCTTGATCTCCCATAGGAGGAAGGATCAGTTGATGCACAGCCCAGGGCCTTCCACCCCGGTGACCCTGAGTGTGTCTAATCCATCTGACTTCCCCTTCCTGTGACCGACAAAGATTCAGCCCCACACACCGAGCAGGGTGGCATTACCATACCGGTGCTGCCTGAAGGCAGGCCGGGGCCCTCCAGGTCTCAGCCCTCCAGAGGATGCCCATCAAAGTCATCTCAGGCAACAGGGCATAGTAGACAACAGGCCTCCACCTCAGCTTGGATCTTGGGGAGATACCAAGATGTAGCAGCCGGTTGGGAAGGTTAAGATATTATGGTACCACAGCGTGGGCACCGATGATATTAGGAACTTTTACCTTTTGAGCGTTTAGCACAGGACTAAATCGCTGGCTTTGAAAGCAGACCAAGGCAGGCCAGCAGCACGGTTCGATTCCCATAACAGCCTCCCCGAACAGGCGCCGGAATGTGGCGACTAGGGGCTTTTCACAGTAACTTCATTTGAAGCCTACTTGTGACAATAAGCAATTTTTATTTCATTTCATTTCATGTGAGCACCTATGTCATGTATTAAATATCAGTTTTTGCTCTCTCTCTATGCCTCCCAACTCTCATTTGAATGATGCAAGACCTGTCAGCACTGTCTTCCCTGTTTCCCAGCTTCTCGCCCCATTGCAGCACCAGGTTGTGGAGGGTGCAGCACAACGATGCATAAAATCTTTTGGGGGGTATACCGGAGAGTGGTCTTGAAGAGGTGTGGGTGTGGGGTGAACTCCTGTCCGAGTGCAGCCCCATTCAGATGGAAATTCACATCGACCCTGAACGTTCTCTTGTGATCTGAAATCCCACAGCCCAAACCGGCTATCCTCTGTGCCTTTCACACTGCACAGAGGGGTTTCCTGTATGGCTGCTGCTCACTTTTCAAGTCCTTACCCTCGCACGTCGACTGGTCACACCTTCGGGCGCCTTGTCATCGGCGAAGTGGAGGTCCCTCTCCAGAGGAGTCCTCCCCCTTACCATTGAGGGTGTTGCATGCAGGAGTCCTAAACAACCATTGGTTGTATCGATTCATGGACTCCCAAGGATAGCTATCCTTTTTGCGACCTTGTGGAGTCCGTGGACCATGCTTTTACAGGTTATGGTATACTTTTCAAAAATTAATTTTTAAGGGATGTGAGCGTCGCTGGTTAGGCTGGCATTTGTTTCCCACCCCTAATTGCTCTTGAGAAGGTGGTGGTGAGCTGCCTTCTTGAATCGTTGCAGTCCACCAAGTGTAGGTACACCCACAGTGCTATTGGGAGGGAGTTCTAGGATCTTGAACCAGCGACAGTGAAGTAACGGCAATATATTTCCAACTCATGATGGTGAGCGACTTGGAGGGGAACTTCAAAGAGGTGATGTTCCCATGTATCTGCTGCCCTTGGCCTTCTAGATGGTAGTGGTCGTGGGTTTGGAAGGTGCTGCCTAAGGACCCTTGGTGAGTTCCTGCAGTGCATCTTGTAGATGATACACATGGCTGCTGCGGTGCGTCAGTGGAGGAGGGAGTGAGTGTTTGTGGAAGGGGTGCCAATCAAACGGGCTGGATGTCCTGACTCGTGTCAAGCTTCTTGAGTATTGTTGGAACTGCACTCATCCAGGCAAGTGGAGAGTATTCCATTACTCTCCTGACTTGTGCCTTATAGATGGTGGATAGGTTTTGGGGAGTCAAGTGCTGAGTTACTCACCACAGGATTCCTGGCCTCTGACCTGCTCTTGTAGCCACAGTATTAATATGGCTAGTCCAGTTCAGTTTCTGATCAATGGTAACCCCCAGGATGTTGATAGTGGGGATAGAGATGGTTTGATTCTCTCTTATTGGAAATGGTCACGGCCTGGCACTCATGTGGTGCGAATGTTGCTTGCCATTTGTCAGTCCAGGCCTGGATATTGTCTAGGTCTTGCTGCATTTGCATGTGGACAGCTTCAGTGTCTGAGCAGTGCGAATGATGCTGAACATTGGGGCAGCACGGTAGCATTGTGGTTGGCACAATTGCTTCACAGCTCCAGGGTCCCAGGTTTGATTCTGGCTTGAGTCACTGTCTGTTCGGAGTCTGCACATCCTCCTCGTGTGTGCGTGTTTCCTCCGGGAGCTCCGGTTTTCTCCCACAGTCCAAAGATGTGCAGATTAGGTGGATTGGCCATGATAAATTGCCCTTAGTGTCCAAAATTGCCCTTAGTGTTGGGTGGGGTTACTGGGTTATGGGGATAGGGTGGAGGTGTTGACCTTGGGTAGGGTGCTCTTTCCAAGAGCTGGTGCAGACTCGATGGGCCGAATGGCCTCCTTCTGAACTGTAAATTCTATGATGATATTCTATGATAACATTGTGCAGTCATCAGCGAACATCCCCACATCTGATCTTATGTTGGAAGGAAGATCATTGATGAAGCTGCTGAAGATGGTTGGGCCAAGGACACCACCCTGAGGAACTCCTGCAGTGATGTCCCAGGACTGAGGTGACTGGCCTTCAACAATCACAACCATTCCTTTGTGCTAGGAATGACTCCAACCAGTGGAGGCTTTCCCCTGATTCTCACTGACTCCAGTGTCGTCAGGGCTCTTTGATGACATACACAATCAAATGCTGTCTTGATGTCAAAGGCAGTCAAAGGGTAAGGTGGGTCAGATATGTAACGCTCAGGAACCCTCAGAGGGCATGGGGGGAGGGGGGGAGGAACTGACGTCGCAGGAAGGCTGCGATCTGATTGGCTAAGAGGGAATCTGCAAAATTTGAATCTGTGTTAAATTACTGGTTATAAATTACTGGCTAGTCAATTAATTAATTAGAGCTAGAAATGGGGTTTAGTGGCGTGCAGTGCTTCAATTGCCAGATGTGGGAGATCCGTGATGCCGCAGATGTTCTGCACAACTACATCGGTAAGAAGTGCACCCAATTGCAGCTCCTCACAGACCGCAGAGATTGGTTGGAGCAGCAGTTGGATGCACTTAGGAGCATGCAGGTGGCAGAGAGCGTCATAGGTAGGAGTTATAGAGATGTGGTCACACCCAAAGAGCAGGCAGCTAGATGGGTTACCACTAGAAGGGGCAGGCAGTCAGTGCAGGAATCACCTATGTTTGTCCCCCTCTCGAACATGTATACCATCTTGGATACTGTTGTGGGGGAGGGCCTATCAGGGGAAATCAATAGCTACTGAAACAGTAGCACCATAACTGGCTCTGTTGCTCAGCAGGGGAGGGCAAAGTGCAGGATAACGATTGTTATAGGGGCTCTACAGTCAGGGGCACAGATAGGTGCTTCTGTGGAAGTGAAAGAGACTCCAGGATATATGTTGCCTCCCTGGTGCCAGGGTCAAGGATGTCTCTGAACAAACACAGGACATCCTGAAGGGGGAAGGTGAGCAGCCAGAGGTCGTAGTGCACATAGGTACGAGCTACATAGTCAGGAAGAGCGATGAGGTCCTGCAGAAGGAATTCAGGGGGTTAGGCAGTAAGCTAAGAAGCAGGACTTCTAGGGTTGTAATCTCAGGATTACCTCCTGTGCCACGTGCCAGTGAGGCTAGAAATAGGAAGATAGTGCAGCTAAAAACGTGGCTAAACTAGTGGTGCAGGAGGGAGGGTTTCAGATTTCTGGACCATTAGGATCTCTTCCGGGAGGGACACCAATATCCTGGCTGTCAAGATATGCAGACATGCACATAATGAGATACAGACAGGCAGCTAATGAAGACAGAGAAAAGGACATAACCAATCAGCAGGCAGAACACTTGGGGGTGGTTTCCCACTATAAAAGGCACAACGCACTCACACTCCGTCTCTTTCCACTGGGGACATCTACAGAGTGAGTCATGTGTATATATATCACGTAACGCATCCAGCACGTGGCTAAGAGCTAGTCTGGTTCAGTCAGACAGAGAGATCACACTTAGGTTAGCAGAGAGTCGAACTCACAGAGAACTGTGCTAACCGTGTGACAAGTTCCATAAATCAAATTAAACTAACGTCAAGGTCTGGAGTCTATGTCAGTCATAGCTGCATCCAGTTGCAGCCCGTGTTATCTTAGTGTGCTTAACACAACACTGGCTGGGAGGTTTGCTAGAGTGACTCGAAAGGATTTAAACTTGTACGGCAGGGGAATCAGAGTGTTAGCTTAGAAGGTGTAATAACGGAAGGGGAAATAGAGAACAAAAGTAAGAGAACAACCTGTCTGCCCAAACACAGTTGTCTGAAGTGTAATTATTTCAATGCCAGAAGTATAGCAGGTAAGGCAGATGAACTTAGAGCATTATTAATACTTGGAACTATGATGTTGTGGCTATCACAGAAATGTGGCTAAAGGAAGGGCAAGATTTGCCGCTGAACATTGGAGGATATAGATGCTTCAGGAGAGATAGAGGGGAATGTAAAAGGGGTGGGGAGTAGCATTACTGGTTAAGAAAAATATTATAGCCGTACTGCGGGAGGACACCTCGGAGGGCTCATACAATGAGGCAATCTGGGTAGAACTCAGGAACAGGAAGGGGGCCAATCACAATGTTGAGCGTTTAATTACAGGCCCCCCAACTGTCAGCGAGAGATAGAGGAGCAGATAGGTAGAGATATTTTGGATAGGTGCAAAAGTAACAGGGTTGTTGTGGTAGGGGATTTTAACTTCCCCTCTCTTGGCTGGGACTACACCTTACAGAGTTTGTAAGGTGTATCCAGGAAGACTTCTTGATGCAATATGTAGATAGTTCAAGTAGGGAAGGCGTAGGGCTGGACCTGGTATTGGTGAATGAGCCTGGACATATGGTTGTGGTTTCAGTAGGGGAACATTTTGGGAGTAGTGACCATAATTCCGTACGTTTTAGGGTACTTTTGGATAGGGATGAGGGTAACCTTCGCGTTGAAGTGCTAGTCTGGGTCATGTTGATATCAAAAAGGAAGAGGTATAGGGTATTTTAAAAGACATTAAGGTAGATACGACTCCTTGGTCTGATGGGATTTACCCCAGAGTACTGAGCGATGCAAGGGGGGAAATTGCTGGGGCCTTGACTGACATCTTTGTATCCTTATTGACATAGATAAGGTCCCAGTGGCACCGCTGTTTAAGAAAGGTAGCAGCGATAATCCAGGAAACTATAGGCCGGTGAGCCTCACGTCGGTAATAGGGACATTATTGGAGAGAATTCTCAGGGACAGGATTTATACCCATTTAGAAACAAATGGACTCATTAGAGATAGGCAGCATAGTTTTGTGACGGGGAGGTCGTACCTCACTAACTTGACCAAGTTTTTTGAGGAGGTGGCAAAAATGATTGATATGGGGAGGGCGGTGGATGTTGTTTACATGGACTTCAGTAAAGCCTTTGACAAGGTGCCTCTTGACAGACTGGTACAAAAGGTGAAGTCACACAGGGGACGATATTCTCCGACCCCCCGCCGGGTCGGAGAATCGCCGGGGGCTGGCGTGAATCCCGCCACCGCTGGTTGCCGAAGTCTCCAGCACCGGAGATTCGGCGGGGGCGGGAATCGCGCTGCGCCGGTTGGCGGGCCCCCCCGCTCGATTCTCCGGCCCGGATGGGCCGAAGTCCCACCGATAAATTGCCTGTCCGCCGGCGTAAATTAAATCACTTACCTTACCGGCGGGACAAGGCGGCGTGGGCGGGCTCCGGGGTCCTGGGGGGGGCGGGGCGATCTGGCCCCGGGGGGTGCCCCCACGGTGGCCTGGCCCGCGATCGGGGCCCACCGATCCACGGGCGGGCCTGTGCCGTGGGGGCATTCTTTCCCTTCCGCCTCCGCCACGGTCTCCACATGGCGGAGGTGGAAGAGACTCCCTCCACTGCGCATGCGTGGGAAACTGTCAGCGGCCGCTGACGCTCCCGCGCATGCGCCGCCCGGAGATGTAATTTCCGCGCCAGCTGGCGGGGCAACAAAAGCCGTTTCCGCCAGCTGGCGGGGCGGAAATTCCTCTGGCGTCGGCCTAGCCCCTCAATGCTGGGGCTCGGCCCCCAAAGATGCGGAGCATTCCGCACCTTTGGGGCGGCGCGATGCCCGTCTGATTGGCGCCGTTTTGGGCGCCAGTCGGCGGACATCGCGCCGTTTCCGGAGAATTTCGCCCAGGATCAGAGGTGAGGTGGCAGGATGGACACAGAACTGGGTTGGTCATAGAAGGCAGAAGGTAGCAGTAGAAGAGTGTTTTTCTGAGTGGAAGATTGTGACAAGTGGTGTTCCACAGGGATCTGTGCTGGGGCCTCTGTTGTTTGTAGTATACATAAACAATTGGAGGAAAATGTAGCCGGTATGATTAGCAAGTTCGCGTATGGCACCAAGGTTTGTGGAATGGTAGATAGTGTTGAGGATTGTCAGACGATACAGCAGGGCATGGCTGGTTGGAGACTTGGGCAAAGAAATGGCAAATGGAGTTTAATCCAGGCAAATGTGAGGTAATTAATTCTGACAGGTCTAACATAGGGGTTATATAGTAAATGAGAAAACTCATGGGAATATAGAAAGTCAGAGTGATCTGAGCATACAGGTCCACAGATCTTTGAAAGTGGCAACACAAGTGGACAAGGTAGTCAAGAAAGCATATGGAATGCTTGCCTTCATTGGACGGGGCATTGAGTATAAAAACTAGCAAGACATGCTGCAGTTGTATAGAACTTTGGTAAGGCTGCACTTGGAATATTGCGCACAATTCTGGTCGCCACACTACCAGAAGGATGAGGAGACTTTGGAAAGGATGCAGAGGAGGTTTACCAGTATGTTGCCTGGTCTGGAGGGTGTTAGATATGTGGAGAGGCTGTATAGAGGCGGAGCATTTTTATTAGAACATCGGAGGTTGAGGGGCGACCTGATAGAGGTCGACAAGATTATGAGGGACATGGATAGTGTGGATGGGCAGGCACGGTTTCCCAGGGCGGAGGAGTCAGTCACCAGGGGGCAGAGGTTTAAAGTCCGTGGGGCAAAGTTTAGAGGAGATGTGCGAGGCAGGTGTTTTACACAGAGGGTGGTGAGTGCCTGGATTGCGTTGTCAGGGAAGATTGTTAAAGCAGGTCCATTAACGGCGTTTAAAAGACATCCGATAAATTCATGGATAGGTTGAGTATAGAGGGATACAGCACTAGGAAATGCTGAGGGTTTTGGCCAAGGGTGGTATCATGACCGGTACAGGCTTGGAGGGCCGAAGGGCCTGTTCCTGTGCTGGTTTGTTCTTTGTTCTTCTTTGTTCTGCCCAATCCCTTTCCCAATTGTGGTGTCGGCCAATGGAGAATCCAGCCCAAGAACTCTCAAATGCTATTGAGAAATGTCTGCACTTACAAGAACTTTTGTTTGGAAAACAAAGGTAGTTTTAAGGGATTTATATTTGTATTGGGAATAAGATATAAATTTTAAGTATGTTTCATTTAATGTTTCTGTTCCTGGAATGGTAAAACCTAAAGATAGATTCATGTTGGACAAAGATATTTGTATGTGTGGGGGTTGGTTAAGTTCCAATTGTACTTATTGTGCTAATAGATGGCTATCGCGTGAAGAATAAATAAAAGGCAAAATAATGTGGGTGTTGCTTAGCAACTGGGGCCTTGTACCACAGATACATTTTTAAGTTTTAGTTTTGCTACTTGAACAGCAGTTGAAGATAGTTAGTGAGAGAGAAGGCAGTTGGTTTAGAAAACTAGAGAGGGAACATCTCTCTCAGATTTGCTGGAGGAAAAGCCATACCATGGAGTAATGGTTAAAAAAACAAGTGCAGAATTCTGAAGAGCAGCTAGTTAAGGAAACTAGAGAAATAAAGATAATTGTCCAAGAAGTCCGAGAACTAGAACAGAGCACTGTTCAGTAAAGACAGACCAAGCTGAGATGTTTGCGACAGCAGAAAGGTATCTGAAGTGATTTTCAGATTTGTGCAATTTTACTACAGCCTATGGAACTTGAGTTGAAATAACTATGGAAATAAGTAGTTAGATTTCAGAGTTTGTGTAAAAGCAGTGAAAACAGAGTAAACCTAAAAGGCAGTTGGTGTAAAATCCTAGACTGGATTTGATGTTAGAAGTGGAGCAGAAGCTTTATTTAAAAGTGTCATTTGGAAAACCTGATCTGGATTTCGGAATGCAAACCGTACAGGGAAAGCATTATTATGAGAAACAATTTTAAAGCGTGCTTTTGGGAGTGGAGTTTGTAAACTCACATGTCATCAGCATTTGGGGGAATTCTGAGGAGACATTCACTGACGCTAACTTGGGTTCAGAGCGGAGTATGTATGAGACCCAAGTCATCTTGTGTGTTCAGAAAGGACATTGTGTGGGTAATGAGACCATGGTATCTTAAAGTTTCCTTTGTAATCCATGTCAATCCTAAAACCTGTGTGTAATTGGTAAGCTAAAGGGGGAGTAACAGAGTCTTGTATAATAATCTATTATAATTTTTTCATGTTAAATAAATGTTTTTTTTCATGTTTTTAAACTAATTAGCGGTCCTTTAACTCTGTTCCTCCATGTTTTATGAAAAAAATAAAATTTATGGGGCGGGATTCTCCGTTGGCTGACACCAAAATCGCAAAATGCAATTGGCGGAGAATAGGATGCAATTCCAAAATTGCGGCAGCACCGATTTGAAGGCAAATCACAATCCTCCGTCACCTTGAAAGCGGCATCAATGCGGTCCAGAATGCACGTACAGTAAACACCTTTTGCATGTCATTAGTGGGCCCAAACCCGTATTCTCCAGGGCCTCCACATTCACTTCCTCTGATGGGCCGAGTTCCTGACGGCGGGGTTCACTTGTGCTTTTAGAAATTGTGAAACCAGCTTCATGGCTGGTAAAGGAAAGAGAGAGGAGGTAGGGCATGGAGGGACACGATTTTGGGCTTCCAGGTCAGACACTGGCCAGGCTGGCTGTGGTGGAGGGGCCCTACCAGAGGGCCGAGTGGCCGGGGTGACCCCCCACGAGGCTGGGGCGGTGTCCAGTCACGGACCGCCATTGCCGCGACCTGCAAGGTAGCCATCTTGCTGTGCACCCCACTGACCGCCAACCTTGGCCCCTGGTTCTGCAGAGTGACACTGGCCATAATGGTGCCCCCAAACCCCCCACCCCAGACCCAACCCTCCGCCGTACTCACCCCACCTGCCAGCCACCCGCCTGCGACCCAGCCAGGGCAGCATCCACTGTGGCCCCCACGGTGCCAGGCAACAATGGGACCGGGGTGCAGAGATGGGATGCGGGAACATGTGGGAGCAGAACCCACAGTGCCAACCAGGGCCACCATGTAGCCCGTTGGACCTGGTTGGACATGGGGATATACACCATGCTAACATGTCGGCCTTTCACCCCTACAGCCAATGGATATTGGAATTCAACCAAAAATGATGGTCTTCCTCCTTGTCGCCACAGCCCTGGGAGGTGCCCTGCGGCTGTATGAGCTGGAGCTGCTCGAGGAGGAGGAGGAAGCTGCAGCCACGGAGCGTGCAGCAGAGGAACAGGAGGCAGCCACCCAGGATGGAGAGCTGGCCGCCCAACAGGCCGAGAAGGAGGTGCAAAGGAGGCGTTGGATGAGGCTTTGTGTGCACCGGCAGTGCCTGTCAATCGAGGACCTGCCGGACCGGGCATGCCATTAAAGAATCCGGCTGAGCAGGGAGATATAAGGTGACATATCTGCCATTTCATGGTGCACCTGGCACTGCGGGGCTATGGGGGAGGACACTCGCACCCGGCGGCCATCAAGGTGACAGTCGCTCTAAACATTTATGCCACAGGATCCTTCCAGGTGCCGAGTGGGGACCTGTCCGGGATCTCACAGATCTCGGTGCACAGGGGCACCTGTGCTGTCACGGAGGCCTTACAGGCCCAGGCGGATCAATACATCCATTTCAATGTGGGCAGAGCTCACCAGGATGCCCAACCAGCGAGGTTTGCCGCCAGCGAAGGGCTGCCCCAGGTCCAGGAGGTGATTGACGGGATGCACCTGCAGCTAACAGGATGCTGTACGCAAACCGAATGGGGTTCCACTCGATGAACTGCAGCTGATATGTGACCGGTATTGGCTTCTGGATGACAGGGATTATCCTCTGCGGTCATGGCTGATGATGCCTATCCGGAGGCCACAGACCGACACAGAGACGCGCTACAACGATGCCTATATAGCAACCAGAAGCGCGATTGAGTGGTGCTTCAACCTGCTGAAGATGCGGTTCAGGTGCCTGGATCGGCATGGAGAGGCCCTCCTGTATGATGCTGAGAGGGTCGCCTGCATCGTGGTGGCCTGCTGCTTCCTCCACAACATCGCGCAAAGAGGGGCGATGTGCCAGAGGAGGAACGCCAGGCCTCGTCCAACGAAGAGGATGCGGGGAGGGGAAGGATGGGCAGGACATGGAGCCCAGGAAGGCAAGGGAGGCCACACATGCGCCAGGGCCAACGCATACGGGACGCTCTGATCACCTCCAGGTTAACCAACTAGGTGGGGTGACTGGCTAGGGGCACGGACACTGCATCCCAACCCCACACATCTCACTCTCCCCCCTCCCGCCAAGCCCCTCACCTGCAACCCTCTCTGTGATACATACCTACCGCATTACGGGGTGTGGATCCTTTGTTGGCAGTTACACCACGGGGCTGGTCCATGGGATAGAGGATGATGACAACCCACTCTGCAATGAGCTTTGGTGCTCCACATCGTTCAACAAAGTCTGTCCCTTGCCCGTGGTAGCACTAACCACTGTCCACCTGTGTGATCCCTGCATGAGAGCTGGCCATTCCATCACATGGGCCCATCGGACCCCTGCGGTGACAGGGTGGGGACGGTCAGGGCAGGGGGGGGGGGGGGTGGAGGGTGAGGGCTCCAGGCCATCCCCAACGTATGCCCATTCACCCCCTCCTCTCTGGCCAACCCAGTCCAGCCCACCCCTCATACCCATCTGACAGCACCGAGGCAGGTTGTAACAGTGGGAACAGGTGTTTAACGTGACAATGTATATACAGATTTGTGCACTAGCCCCTAAAACTAAACTGTGCCCTGCACCCAGGCCAACCTAACTAGTTTCTAACTTTCTGGCCTTACGGGCTGTAACGCTACGTTTGGGTGGACCAGCAGATGGTACAGCACGAGTGGAGGCAGCCTGCTGTGATTCCCGCCCTACAACCTGGATCCCTATTGGCGGCCGCCTTCCGGAGCGCTCGGGCCTGGATGTGTCCTGCTGCTGCTCAGACATCCTAGGTACCATGGTGCCGCCCTGCTCTGCCAATGGCCACCAGATGCACCAGGGACAGGAGTGGGGGAGAGTCCGAGGTGTTGCGGTGTTCCGGCACCTGCCCTGCAGGAGTCACCGGCACGGGCCCCATCATCTGCTCCTCCCTCTGGGTGCGCGATGCCCCCGGTCAACTCCATAGGACGGGGGTGCGAGCGGAGCTATCCCCTGATGCTCACCCGCCATCTGGTGCTGCCAGTCCGTGAAGCCCACTCTGGTTTTGATAAGGCTCTGCACGCTCGCGGCCATGGAGCACAGGGAGTGGACCATCTCCGTCTGGGACTGCGTCACATCACCCATAGACTGTGCCACCACTTTCTGGGTTTGTGTCACATCAGTCAGTGACTGCGCCATCTCCCTCTGGGACTCGGCCACCTCTCTCTGTGGCTGCGCCACGTTGGCCAGCGCCTGGACAATGCCACCAACATTCCCAGCCATGGCCCGCTGTGACTGGACCACACTCAGAAGCACCTCTGCAGTTTCCATGAGGCTCCAGCACATAGTTGCCTGAAAGGTGGCAACCATGCCCTGGGCCTCAACCAGCACCTGCACAGATTGCCCCAGCCCTTGGACATGCTGATCCATAGCCAAAACTGTTGCATCCAATGCCTCCACCGCGGATGCCATCCGCGCGGTGTTGGCTTCGGTGTCGCAGGTTCGGCACCACCTCCTGCTGCTGCATGTGGTTGGACTCCTCCAACTGCTCCTGCAGATACTGGATGCTCGTCGACAACCCCTCATGTAGTCCCTGGCTCTGTGACTGCATCTCCACAATCGATGGGACTGACCATTCCAGAAGCCCGAAACCCGTTTGGATGGCAGCTAGCCCCTGGGGTAGGTCCACCCTCCAACTGTCCACCCCTCGGGTGTTCTGACCTCTACCTGCTGTACCGGATCAGTTGTATGGTGCGGCCCAGATAGTGACCCAGGAGCCTCTTCACTGAAGTGTGTCATGATATGCAGACATGCACATAATGAGATACAGACAGGCAGCTAATGAACACAGAGAGCAGGACATGACCAATGAGCAGGCAGGACACTCGGGTGGTATCTCACTATAAAAGGCATGAGGCACTCACACTCCGCCTCTTTCCACTGGGGACATCTACAGAGTGAGTCAGGGTGTATGTACAGTATCACACCTCCAGCACGTGGCTAAGAGCTAGCCTGGTTCAGTCAGACAGAGTAACCACACTTAGGTTAGCAGACAGTCGAACTCACGGAGAACTGTGTTAACTGTGTGACAGGTTCAATAAATCAGATTAAACTAACTTCAAGGTCTGGAGTGTCTTTCAGTTAAAGCTGCATCCAGTTGCAGCTCGTGTTATCTCAGTGTGCTTAACACGACAAAGTACACAACCGAGGTGAGTATCTCTGGGATGGACCAGCTGAGTGACGCTGACATCTCCCTCTGAACGTCCCGGCCCCACTCTAACGTCTCCATCAGCTCAGGGCAACTTTGTTCCACAGGCTCAGCTTGAGGCTGGGACCCATCTGGGTCCTGGGATCCAGCAGACCTCTGACTGCTGTCTCACCTGAGGGTTCCTGCCTCCACCTGGTGTGCATCAGCCGCTGTGTGGTGTTCACCAGATCGTGCCCCAGAAGCCTGACCACTAACATTTCCCACCGAGGTGCGTGTATCTGCACAGGTGGGGGGTGGGGATGACAGCTGTGTCGCGACTATAACGGTTGCATCCTCAAAGCTCTCCCCCGAGGTGTTCTCCTGGGTGGCAGGAGATGGTCCTGGCTAGGATGGGCCGGTGCGTCAGCTGGAAGACCTGAGGACAATGAGCATGTGGTCAGTAAGACAATAGCAACTTACATTTGACAGGTCCTCCGGATGGAGCCCGATGGTTCCTCATCTCTTCAGCATCCACCAGCCTCCGCATGGGTGACCGATCTGTCCTTGGTCACACCAGTCACCTCCAGGGCCGGCTCCTCGAAGGAGGTGAGGATTCTTAAATCCAGCACCCCACCACTAGTCTGGGTTCTTCCCCGCCGATTATGGAAGAGCTTTTCCTGAGGCGACACAGAGAGGGCATCGTTAGCCACACATGTGGCTCACAGTGGTGGGGGGGTTAGGAGGGGAGAGGATGCTCCCATGGTGGCGGGGTGATGGGGGCATTGATGTCTCCTCACTCATTCTGCCCAGTGTAGGTCGTTGACCTTTTTCCAGCACTGGAGGCCAGTCCTCCTGGTCACACTCCCCAAACTGACAGCTGCCGCCACCTCACCCGAGGTAACACTGGCTGCCTTGTGGCTCACCCTCGGGGACCCTCGGCGGAACAGGACATCCCTCCTGGCCTCCACCGCGTCCCAGAGCCTCCCCAGGTCAGCATCCCTGAATCTTGGGGGTTAGTCTCCTCAGCGCCATTATCGCAAACTGGCTGGGGTTGGGAGAGCAAGTGCAGCATAAGAGCTGCTCGACCTTGTTATCGGTGGGGGCTGGCGAGTGCGGTGCCAGCAAATCAGCTGGCAAGCCTTCATTTGCGGCGAGAAGCCCATGAGGCCTCGTTAAGTGGACCAATTAACATTGAATTGTGTCGCCGGCGTCGCTGGGCCGAGTGCCTGGAAGCTCGCGGTAATTCCCGCTTACTATCACACTTCAAAATATTCCCAGAGAATTGTACCCTTAGTCTCAGAAACAGTGGGCGGGATTCTACGATCTTGCGCCGGGTCGGAGAATTGCTGGGCTGAACGGTCGGCGGAGAATCGGCTGGCGAATTCCGCCACGCCGCTCCGACGCCGGGCCACGATTCTCCGCGCTCAGCGGGCCGAGTGCCCGCCGACTTCCCCCGAGTCCCGCCGGCATTGTTCGCGTGTGGTCCTACCTGGCGGGACCTTGGCGTCTGGCTGCGGAGGCCGTCCTGGTGGGGGGGAGAGGGGATCTGACTCCAGGGGCGCCTCCAAGGTGGCCAGGCCCGCGATGGGGGGCTACCGATCGGCGGGGGGGCTCATTCTGGGGGGGGGGGGGCTATGTTCCTCCGCACCAGGCCCCTTTGGGTCTCCACCATGTTGCGTGGGGGCCGGCGCGGACCCATGCAGCCGTGGCGTGCATGCACGGACCCGTGCAGCCGTGCTGGTGCCCGTATCGGCAGCTGGAGCTGCATGAAGCATTGCAGCGCCGTGCTGGCCCCCTGTGGGTTGGGCGATCGCTGCTCTTAGTGGCCAGATGGCGCCGTCGTAAAACGCTGTGGCGTTTACAACGGCGTCAACACTCTGCCGCTAAAACGGAGAATCCCGCCCAGAGAGTCCTTCCCTCAATCTTTTCACCCAGAGTTCCATTCTGGAGTCTTCACATCCAGTTATAACATCAACTGGGATCATAACACTTCGTTCAGCCAAATCAGCAACTTAACTAAAAAACCTGAAGCTGACACTGAAATACAGGCTGAGTAAAGTTCCATTCTTATAATTATTGTTGTACCTTCCCCTGTATCCAATGTTATGTACAAGTAATCTTTATTAGTGTCACAAGTAGGCTTACATTAGCATTGCAATGAGGTTACTGTGAACATTTCCTGGTCGCCACATTCCAGCACCTGTTCGGGTCACATAGGGAGAATTCAGAATGTCCAATTCACCTCACAAGCACATATTTCAGGACTTTGTGGAAGGAAACCGGAGCACCCGGAGGAAACCCACGCAGACACGGGGAGAACATGCAGACTCCGCACAGATAGTGACCCAAGCCATAAATTGAACCCGGGTCCCTGGCGCTGTGAAGCAACAGTGCTAACTACTGTGTTACCGTGCCACCCATGTGACAGTGTGGGTGAGACAAGCGGGTGAAATACCACATTTTCATTAATCTCCAGAGGAAGTGTGAGAAATAAAAGTACCCTCTTCATTCTAAATACACATAAACTTGCTGCTGGGATCCTCAGATTGACTCAGTGATCCTAAGGGTAGGAAATACACACATTCACATATAAATAAAATGCTCATGAGCCAATAAAATAAACCACCTAAAATCTGTCTGTGACACTATTAATTTGAGTAGTGGTGTATCACTAGTGCAAGATAATAATTATATTTTGTTTTTATGGACCATCTGCAATAGGTCCATTGATAACACTTTTGTCACAGCTTGTGGGTTCAATTCGCAGTGAACATATCAGTGCAGTTTCGAGAGGGTCCTACAGTGTCTGAAAGGCAATTTTCCAAATGACATGTTATATCAATGCCCTGTCTGTTTTAAAAAGTGGATATAAAAGATCTGATGCCATTATTTTGAATAAGAACAGGGCAGTGATCTCTGGTTTCCTTGTCAATATTTATCCTCAATCAAAATCACAAAAAAGATTATGTGATCATTATTGCATTTCTGTCTGCGGGTGACTGTTGTGATTCCTAACGTGACTACATTTCAAATGTATGTTATTTGCTGTAACATGTTTTGGGATATCCTGAGGATATAAAAGACACTATATAAATGCAAGTCTATTCTTTTTTAATTTCAGGTAGAGTTTCCAATACATCAGTGCTAACTGGCAATGGCACCAAGTGTTCAAAACTTAAAATAAATAAAATATTCAACAACTCGATTAATTATACGTGCACATTTGTGAATCCAAAAAGGCAGAACACATCTGGGGCTATAGTTATTACTGTACTCAGTGGTAAGTCAAATGTTTGTCTTCACATTCAGTACCATGTTCCTTACACTAATGCAAACAGCAAAGAAAAGAATCCTTTTTATGTATTTGCTGCACCATCTGTTGAAGAGAAGGTCTGCAACAATTTGTTGTCTTTCCTGCTACATCAACTCTGCCTTGCCCCCTCCGAAACACCATGTCATAGCTTTGCGGTGGATAGTATCTGGAGGTTCTCTGATCCTGAAGAAGCTCTGTTCCTGTGCAGCTGCCAAAGATGAGGGGGCAGTCTGTCTTCATGTTTGCTCAAGACGTAATAATAATAATAATCGCTTATTGTCACAAGTAGGCTTCAATGATGTTACTATGAAAAGTCCCTAGTTGCCACAATCCGGCACCTGTTCGGGGAGGGTCTGCTGGCCTTGTTCTGCATTACAAGCCAGCTGTTTAGCCCACTGTGCTAAACCAGCCCCGAAGACTACTGTCTCAAACACCTTATTAGGGGGGGTGCTGTTCTGGAGACAGGGAAGCTGGGATGGTGGTGGCGGGGGTGGGGGGAAAAAGAGAGGGAGAGAGAAGACAGGCAGCAGGATTCTCCGACCCCCTGCCGGGTCGGAGAACCCCCGGGGGGGGGGGGGGGGGCGGTGCAAATCCCACCCCGCCGCCTCGACGCCGGCTGCCGTATTCTCCAGCGCCGGTTTTCGGGTGGGGGCGGAGTTCACGCCACGCTGGTCGGGGGCCGTTGGCAGCGGCCCTCCCCGGCAATTCTCCGGGGCCCGATGGGCCGAGTGGCCGTCCGTTTTTGGCCTGTCCCGCCGGCGTAGGTTAGGCATGGTCCCACACGGCAGGAGCTGGCAGGTAAGTCTGCTGGGGCGGTCCTCGGGGTGGCGGGGGTCGGGGGGGGGATCTGACCCTGGGGCGTCCCCCACAGTGGCCGGGCCCGTGATTGGGGCCCACCGATCTGTGAGCGGGCCTCTGCCGTGGGGGCACTTCTTCCTCCTGCGCCGGCCCCTTTAGGGCTCTGCCATGGCCGATGCGGAGAAGACACCCCCCTGCGCCGGAATACGCCGGCCGGTCTGCGCATGTGCGGAACCATGGCGGCGCTTCCGTGCATGCACGAGATTACGCCGGCCCATCGGCGCATGCACGAACCCGCGCAGTCCCTTCGGTGCCGGCTAGCGCGGCGCCAACCCCTCCGCCGTCCACCTAGCCCCCGGAAGTGGGGAGAATTCCGCACTTTCGGGGGCTGTTGACGCCAGAGTGATTGGCACCGGTTTTCCCGCCAGCGTGGGGACTAAGTCCCCGGAAAAGAGAATCCCGCCCAAGACTTCTCAAACTTTTACTCATCACCAGTTTGCTTGGGCCGATATTAGATAGTTACTAATTATCACATTGTTTCCATGGTTAGAATTTCCTATCACATTGAATTACACGTCTCAACTTGATTACAATATGTCGATGTGTCTTACTTATTAAATTGTCATGTTTTGTATATTTTTACATTTTTAATGTGAGAAATTATACTGGGCTATAGTGTGCTCATTTTCAGCCACTTATGAAAATTAGAGTGAAAAACATATATGGGTCGTGAGTCTGTGGCCTCGGTGCGCTTGAGTGACAATTTACATCACTCCAGGGTGCTGGGACTGTGTCATTACTGTCAGTGGCTCACTGTCTAGGGCAGGGGGGTAATGATAACCCGCAGAGAGCTGAGTGCAGGAGCTCTTCGTTCTATGCCATAGTCTGATCCCTGCCTGTCTGCTGATAGCTCACTCACACCCATCATCTGCACACTGTGCCCGGAGAGGGAGGGGGGGGGACTGGGGAGATGGGACATGGGTTTGGTGGTCAGCCTGCATTGTGGCATCCTACTGGTTGTGGTGAAGGTTTTTAAATGTACCTCATAGAAGTGTACACCAGTGCCCCACTCTCCCGATGATGCCACCCAACTCTCCCCACCACCTCCTCACACTCCCCCTTCCCAATGCTCTACCTACCCCGCTTCCCCCCTCCCCCTCGTACCCTCTGTGATCCTCGATTTGCTTAGCCTTCCTTGCTCTTCTGCTGTGTCTAGGTGTATCCCCAGATGCACATCAGAGGTGGAGGCAGCCAGCTGCTTAACTCATCCTGTGGCCTTAGATGCCCCTGGAGGGCCCCAACTTGCTTGCCTGCGGCACACGCCCCGCCATACCACACTGTACTGGATGCTGACTGCGAGACATGGCAGAGGGGTGGAACTCAGGGGGCTGGTGGCCGCCATCACCAGCCCATCGGATGGGTCCGGGTTGGCAACTAGCGCCCCCTCCTCCCGGTTGGTGCCCATAGGGCACTGGGGTTCACCTTGGGACGGAGGGGCAACTGCCCCTGCATCATTTGTCCCTGCCAGCCCTGGCGGCTCTCCAATATCTGCACCTGTGCAGCCCAGTGTAGGTCGTCGACCCTCTTGCGGCACTGAGGGCCGGTCCTCCTGATGACCTTGTCCGAGCTGTCAGCCGCCGCCGCTTCCTCCCAGGTGGCACTGACTGCCCTGTGGCTTACCCTCCGGGACACTAATGTCCTGCAGGGAATGAAATCTGCCTTCCTTACCCGATCTACATGTGGCTCCAGACCCACACAGCGATGTGGTTGATTCTTAACTGCCCCCCTCTGAAATGGCCAAGCAAGCCACTCAGGGCAAGGGTAATTCGGGATGGGAAACCAATGCTGCTCCAGCCAGTGATGCCCTCATCTCAAGAACAAATTTTAAAAAAAACCCCGGGGGAACAGGACACTCCTCCTGGCATCGGCTGCCTCGAGGAGCCTCCCCAGGTCTACATCCCCGAATCGTGGGGCCAGTTTTCTCGGTGCCATGGCTGTGAGCTGAATGCAGTTGGCTATGCAAGAGCAGTTTAAGTGCTGCTCTACCTTGTTAGCGGGCCGGCTGGCGAGCGCAATCCCAGTGAATCAGCTGCCGAGCCATGATTTGCGGCATGAAGCCTGTGGGGCCTCCTTAAGTGGACCAATTAACATTGGATTGCGATGCTGGCCTTGAGAGCTTGCTGCAGTTACTGCTCCCTACCACACTTAGCAACTTTTTCATTGAATCGCGCCCATGATTTACAATATCAGTGCCTTGACAGATCAGTTTGTAGTTCTCGCTTGTGAACCAAAGGGTTCATGCCCAGTCTGAAACTTGAGCCTACACTGATACTTCGATACAGTATTAATTCCAGGAAGTAATCAGATACTAGATTTCTTCTTGACCAATCTACAATGGTCCTTCTATGTAAATAACAACGCCTTATTTACACATTACAAGTGACTTCCCATCTGAAAGAAGCCATGCTTGGGTGCCCATTTGGACACTACCTAAGATAGCAGCAACTGAAACACCAATGATAGTGGCTGTACTCTCTTTTGATTCAGACGGTAAATCAATCCCCAGTCGGCTTCATTTGGAGGACATACCAGACCACATAGAAGATTTAGAAGAAATGGAACTTGCCCAGTCTCCTGGCCAATATTGGTCCCTCCACAAACACATGCTGAATGGTTCTTAATTTCTGCTGTTGTTTGTGACACTTTGCTGTGCATTAATATGCCACTTCATTTGTCTACATTACAACACTAATTCTTTTGTTGGAAATCTATTTGGGACATGTTGCTGTGCTTTGTTACATTGCAGCAGCAATTAATTGGCTGTGAAATGTTTTGAGGTGTCCTGAGGCAACTAAAATGCATTACAATGCAAGTTCTTTCCTTTGTAAAAAGTAAACATCGGGCGCAATGCAGTGGACAAATGTTAGTCCACTTTTGGGCGCATTTAGCGGGGTGTTTCTCGGCGATTGCAACACCGAGAATCACTCTGCTATTCAATGGCACGTTGCCCTTTGTTTTGGCTTCAGGGGGTATCTCCCAGCCGAGGCTGCAGTCAGAGGAATTTCCTGCTGGCAAGCTAATCTCACGAGCAGGAGTAGCAGCTTGCAGACAAAGGCGGCGTTTTGATCGGCCGCCCAATCTGCTCCCCCCCCTTCAGGTACTCCCACTTTATCGACCCCCCCCCCCTTAACCCTCCAACCTTGTCAAGGCTCCTGGGAACACCCCCGTCACTCCCCCTCCAATTGGAAAGGCCCCCCCCCCCAAGCCTGATGGCTGGTAGTGCCAACCTGGCAGTAACAGGATGGCACTGCCAAGGTGCTCGGGTGGCACTTCCAGGATGCCAAGCTGGCAGTGCCAAAGTGCCCAGATGCCGGAGGAGTACCAGGGTGCCATCCTGCCCTGTCCCCGACAACCCAGGGGTCTCCAATGGCCTGCGAGACCTCCGAGGTGCCATTACACCTGCTCCACATTTGTGTGGACCAGTACTAAATGGCGCCCTAGTGAGGTCTGCCAGGTGTGGCCATTGAGCCCAGGGCGCTGGGTGAATCCAGCGTCCCGGGTTTTAAAAGAGCCTGATGGCGAGGTTAGATCACGGCGGGAGGAGCGAGTTGAGTGACTCTCGATTGGCCCACCGCCTGGCTCAGAGCCCATTTTGTATAAGACAGAGGAAACCCTTGGACTTGATCTGAATAAAGCAAATATACATTTTAATATTGGTACACATGTTAAGTATTATGACATTCTTTTTAATGAATAGCAAGTATACTAGAATATTAATGGTGCATAATACACTGATGTGTAAGCGTACAGTAACACATAGTGGGAGGATATAGAATTAACCATGCTGTTCAAGGAGGTGACAAAAAGATCACCGTAGGCAAAGCCTTGTTATGGAACAGAATTCATACAGCACCATTTCTGGGTGAGCAAAAGGGGAGAAAATAAAAGATATGTAAATGTGTATAGTAGAAAAGAAACTAAACAGTAATTACTCATTGTTGTTTATTTTTTCTTCTAAATATTTGCTCAGAGAATGACACATCATGCGAAAAGGAACAGTATCGGGGTCATGCTTGGATAATTACCAAAGCTAGCCAGTATGCAGAAAGCACTAAACCGTGTGAAGATCAAAAAGTTGGAAAAATAATAAGATTTTGTAAAAAGGATGGTAACTGGGACGAGGTGTTTTTCAACTGTACAAGTAAAAAACTTGTGACATTATTGAGTTTAGCCAAGGTATTTTGTTTTTTATTGTCATGCTCTCGACGTGATTTACTTGTTCAGCTCTTGCTGCATGAATTACTTCATGGCACCTCTTACTTTAAACTTGGTCCTACGTCTGCTCCCAAGTTCCACAGACCTTGGACAGGAAATTGCATTTTTGCTTTGGTGCAATTCCTCTGAATTCCGCCAGGCCAGTACAAAAAAATGGAGTAATTTCAAATTATGTTCAGCACAAATTGTGCTTCTGTTATCTTTTCATTGTTAGAAAAAAGACTACACAAAAAAAGCCAGATCCAGCCATTGAACTGCTCTTGCCCACACCCCCAACACCACCCCCACTCTCGCTGATCACAGCCATTATGGTCGCGGGATCCGGAAGGCTTTGAAAAGTAAACATTTCCTTTGACATGTTTTAAAAACATTTAGATTTTACTTAACTTACTAAGAAAATGACTTTTGTGCATCAATGTAACTAGAAACTGATTCTTTATTGCTATGAAGGTCATTTTTAGCTATCTAAAATCAGATTACTCATAGACAGTAGGCGAGACATCCTTCTTCTTAAGCAATCCTTTGGGATCGAGGAGAACATGCTCCCACTTTAGTTCAATGCATACTGAGATGGCTGATAAGTCCAAAGTGTCCAAACTATTCAAAAAGTTAATTTGTTCAACCTGAGCACAAAATTCACCAACATTCCTGCCTGGTTTTGTTTTGTTTC
The DNA here is from genome assembly GCF_047496885.1 of Scyliorhinus torazame. NCBI lineage: Eukaryota > Metazoa > Chordata > Chondrichthyes > Carcharhiniformes > Scyliorhinidae > Scyliorhinus > Scyliorhinus torazame. The sequence goes on from NC_092710.1 coordinate 165,148,182, forward strand.
CTGGACCACTGAACGTCTAACCCCTTTTAATCCAACTCTTTCACGTCTTTGAATTTGTTAAAGCTCACATATACTTACATATTTATAAACAAACCCAAAAGACCTGGAAACTTTCAGTGACAGGTCTATCCCGACACCCAAGTACCAAGGTTCATAAACAAAACTTTATTGAATCTGAAACCATTTTTACCTTTCTTAACATACAAATATATATTTATATATATTATACATATATAAAGATTCAACTTAAAATTATACATTGTTCAACAAACAAGAAAGGGAGAGAAGAAAGGGAAAAGGTACAGATGATGAGGGTGACAGGAATGTGAGTAGAGAGAGAGGAGGGGAGGGAATGAAGGGAGAAGGTTTGGAGGAGGAGGAGGAATGGTGAAATACTAAAATGACCGTGTCTTCTACAACTTCCCCATTTAACATCAGCTCAATCACTGAATCCATCTTTCTATTCCTTTCATTTTTTCTTCCCTCTTCTGGAATTATAGATACTGAAGTAGGCTGTTTTACCCGTTCTACTATTCATAGATTTACATAGAATTTACAGTGCAGAAGGAGGCCATTCAGCCCATCGTGTCAGCACCGGCTCTTGGAAAGAGCACCCTACCCAAGGTCAACACCTCCATCCTATCCCCATAACCCAGTAACCCCACCCAACACTAAGGGCAATTTTGGACACTAAGGGCAATTTATCATGGCCAATCCACCTAACCTGCACATCTTTGGACTGTGGGAGGAAACCGGAGCACCCGGAGGAAACCCACGCACACACGGGGAGGATGTGCAGACTCCGCACAGACAGTGACCCAAGCCGGAATCGAACCTGGGACCCTGGAGCTGTGAAGCAATTATGCTATCCACAATGCTACCGTGCTGCCCCTAATTCAATTCAATTCAATCATGGCTTTTCTGTCCCTCAACTCCATTTACCCACCTTTGTTCTATATCACTTGCTTTCCTTACTTGTTCTCACTATCTTGTTAAACCAGCGCCCATAGCCAGAATGGTTACAGCATAGAAGGAGGCCAATTATCCCATAATATCTGTCCTAGCCCTCCAAAGGAGCAATTGATCGAGTGCATCTCCTCTGCCTTATCCCCATAGCTCTGTATTCTTTCCTTGTCAGATAATAATCTAATTCCATTTTGAAAGCCTTAATTGACCCATCCTCCATGACACTCTCAGGCAGTGCATTCCAGATCCTAACCACTCACTGAATGAAAACGTTTTCCCTCATGTCACATTGCTTTTTTTTACCCCCCAGTTATCTTATAAATGCCCTCACGTTCTCAATCCTTCCACCAATGTGTTCCAATATGTTTCTCCATATCTGCTCCAGACCTTGGATGATTTTGGATACCTCTATCAAATCAATTCTTGATGTTCTCTTCTGCAAGGAGAATACTCCCAATTTCTCAAACCTTTCTATGCAACTGAAGTTCCTTAGCTGCGGAATAATTCTTCTAAATCTTTTCTGCACTCTCTCTAATGCCTTCACATCTTTCATAAAGTGTGGTGCCCAGAACTGGTTGCAATACTCCAGCTAGGGCTGATAAAGATCCTGGAGGCCGGAGAAGGTGAGTTAACTGGAGTTTTATTTTAGTTTAAGGATGCAGCCACTATGGTGGCATACAATATGAACGATCCTGGTCGGTACTAACGGAAGTGCCGTTCCCAGGCTGGGCCAGGTTTTAGAGAGTAAGGTAATGAGCTCCAGCTGGGCGGGCCTCCACCCACTAGCAGAGAAGCTCGTATTATATGGCCGGGATTCTCCGAAATCCCGGCCATAGAATATATAGATAGATATTATATATAAAAACAGGCGTGAGCGACGACAGCGTCAACGGGCCTCTAGGCCAAGGCATTCACCCCTTCCTCACGGGCTAGAACGGCGCCAGAGTGCTGTGCGATGCTCCGACGCTGAAAGCCGGCCCGTCACGGATGGCGCAAATCCGCGTATGCGTGCCACGGCCGGCCCAGGTGCGCATGTGCGCCACAGCCGTCTCCGCGCTGGCCCCGGGCAATATGGCGGAGCCCTACAGGGGCCCGGTGCGGAGGAACATAGATCCCCCTGGAATGAGCCTGCCGCCGATCGGTTGCCCCCGATCACGGGCCTGGCCACTGTGGAGGCCCCCCCCCCGGAATTGCCCCTCCCCACCAGGATGGTTCCCGCAGCCAGAACGCCGAGGTCCCACCGGGTAGGACCATATGCAAACGACGCCGGCGGAACTCGGCGGGCACTCGGTCCGTCGAGCACGGAGAATAGCCAGGGGGTGGGGGGGGGGGGACGCTTTCAACAGCCCCCGACTGGTCGCCGAAGAATCGGCACCCCGGCGTCAGAGCGGCATGACGGGATTCACGCGCCCCCCCCCCAGCGATTCTCCGACCCAGCGCAGGCTCGGAGGATCCCGGCCTATGAGTCTCACGGCGAGATCGATTGGTGTATCTCTGTGGTCCTCGTAAGGGTTATTACAAGGCTGAACCAGTGTTTATACAGTTTTAAATTAACTTCCTGGCTTTTGTACTCTGCCGCTATTAATGAAGTCCAGGATGCTATGTACTTTATTACCGGCACTCTCAATTGTCGTGCCACCTTCAATGGGTTATGCACATACGCACCCAGATCCCTAGGCTTCTGCACCACATTTGGAATTGCACACTATTTTATATTGTCTTTCGCATCCTTCCAACTAAAATCAATCAATTTGCACTTCTCTGCATTAAATTTCATCAGCTACTTGTCTGCCCATTCCACCAACCTATCCATTTACTTTTGAACTACCCTCCTCATGGTCACAATACTTCCAAGTTTTGTATCATCTGCAAATTTCTAAATTGTGCCCTGTACACCAAGGTCTAGGACATTAATGTATATCAGAAAGAATAAGGTTCCTAACACCGTTCCTGGGAATCTCCACAATAAACTTTCTCCTGGCTGAAATCTTTCAACACTAATCTTTGTTTACTAAACATGGTGCTCCTGGCACTTTTATTCCATGGTCTCCAACTTTGTTCACAAGTGTGCAGCAGCCTATCAAATGACTTTTGGAAGTCCTTGTACACCACATCAACAGCACTGCCCTCATCAACTTCCAACTTCTTCCATCGGGCAGGAGATACAGAAGTCTGCGAACACGCACAAACAGACTCAAAAACAGCTTCTTCCCCACTGTCACCAGACTCCTAAATGACCCTCTTCTGGACTGACTTCATTAACACTACACCCTGTAAGCTTCATCCGATGCCAGTGCTTATGTAGTTACATTGTATATGTTGTGTTGCCCTATTATGTATTTTCTTTTATTCCCTTTTCTTCTTATGTACTTAATGATCTGTTGAGCTGCTCGCAGAAAAATACTTTTCACTGTACCTCAGTACACGTGACAAGAAACAAATCCAATCCAATCCAATCCAATCAGCCTTCTATGTTACCTTTGTTAGCAGCCAGCTGCTGGGTGTCTACCTCCGGGCAGTTGATCTGCAGCGACCCGCCCCCCCTCCTGCTATCATAGAATTCCTACAGTGCAGAAGGATGCCATTTGCCCATTGAGCCTGCACAGACCCTCCGAAAGAGCACCCTATCTAGACCCATTCACCCTTCCTATCTCCATATCCTCACCTAAACGTTGGACACTAAGGGACAATTCACCTAACCTACGCATCTTTGGACTGTGGGAGGAAACCAGAGCACGTGGAGGGAACCCACGCAGACACAGGAAAAATGTGCAAAATCTGGACAGACAGACACCCAAGGTTGAAGTTGAACCCGGGTCCCTGACACTGTGAGGCAGCAGTGCTAATCACTGTGCCACCGTGCTGACCCGGGTCCCTGGCTCTGTGAGGCAGCAGTGCTAATTACTGTGCCACCGTGCTGACCCGGGTCCCTGGCACTGTGAGGCAGCAGTGCTAATCACTGTGCCACCGTGCTGACCCGGGTCCCTGACACTGTGAGGCAGCAGTGCTAATCACTGTGCCACCGTGCTGACCCGGGTCCCTGGCTCTGTGAGGCAGCAGTGCTAATTACTGTGCCACCATGCTGACCTGGGTCCTTGACACTGTGAGGTAGCAGTGCTAATCACTGTGCCACCGTGCTGACCCGGGTCCCTGGCTCTGTGGGGCAGCAGTGCTAATTACTGTGCCACCGTGCTGACCCGGGTCCCTGGCATTGTGAGGCAGCAGTGCTAATCACCGTGCCACCGTGCTGACCTCAAAACATTATGTTGGGAAACAGAGGACTAACTGGAAAATTCCAGTTGGTCTTCTAAATTTACCGTTAACAAGGTTCTTTATGAGCTTAATTGCCTGCCCACCTCATGCTGAGAATGAGGTTGGGAAGACAGCAAATGTTCAGGCCCCACCCACTTCCATTCCTGATATTGATAGGACCCCAAGATTCAGCCTATCTAAAATGTGTAACATCACAAGAGTACAATTGACATATTAATGCGGGCTACTAATTTACAATTTTCACAAAATAATGAGCCGAGCTATGGCCACCATAGTGCAAGATAAAACAAGACAAACTGTCATTTAATAAAAAGGGAATTTGATTTAATTAGCCAACACAAATCAGTGGCTTTGTCCGACATGACATAAACACTGTTATTGTTATAACACTGATGCACTATCAATTACGGCGAGACGAGAGTAGAGAGTAATCGAGGCTTTATTAAGCAGAGATGTGTGACCTCCTTCAGCTGCTGCCGAAATGGCTGCAGCTCGGTGAGCACACCCATTTATACTCCGCCTTCTGGCCGGAGCCAGCTGGCAGGGATCTACCCCCGTACCTGTAGTACAGGAGCCTTACGTATTACATCTCATACGTGCACTATATACAACAATGGTGACTACCACATTCACCCCCTGTTATAAAAGAGTCCGGCGGGGGTAGTGGAAAACTATTTACATGTAATTGAGCATTTTGTTTAAGTGTACAGTTCTGGAAAAGTTCACAAATTCAGCCGGTCGGGTGCCTTGATCCTCCGTTGTGACCGCCGCAGTCCCGGTGGCGATGCAGGCGCCAGCGTGGTCGCGGGCGACTCCGGGAGCGTGTAGTCCTCATCTTCATCCCCGGGTGGAACCAATGGGAGGACGGACCGTCCTGGAGCGGGGGCTGTGGTGAGACGCGCGGGGGAGAGGATGGGTGGCGCCGGGGTAGTTGCGTGGAGTGGGGGGGGGGGGGGGGGGGGGGACCCAGCTGGTGCCAGGTCAATGAGGGAGACTGTGTCTTGGCGGCCATTGGAGTACGCCACGTAGGCGTACTGCAGGTTTGCATGGAGTAGCTCTACCATCTCGACCAACGGGTCCGTCTTGTGGAGCCACACGTGCTTGCGGAGGGGGACAGGTCCTGGAGCTGCCAGCCATGTTGAGAGCGAAACCCCTGAGCTGGACTTCCTGGGGAAAGCAAAGAGACGTTCATGGGGGGTTGCATTAGTCGCAGTGCAAAGTAACGACCGGATGGAGTGGAGGGCGTCAGGGAGGACTTCCTGCCAACGGGAGACCGGGAGATTTTTAGACCGTAGGGCCAGCAGGACGGCCTTCCAGACCGTCCCAGTCTCCCTCTCCACCTGCCCGTTTTTCCGGGGGTTGTAGCCGGTCGTCTTGCTCGAGGCAATGCCCTTGCTGGATAGGGCATCGGGAGGCTCGTTGAGCTTACCGGGGCAATACAAAATCTCGTAATTGTAGGTGGAGGGCTTGATCCTCCACCTCAAGATTTTATCATTTTTGATCTTGCCCCACTGTGTGTTATTGAACATGAAGGCAACCGACTGTTGGTCAGTGAGGAGAGTGAACCTCCTGCCGGCCAGGTAATGCCTTCAATGCCGCACAGCTTCAACAATGCCCAAGCTTCAACGATGGCTTGGGCCTCCTTTTCGACGGAGAAGTGCTGAATGTCGGAGGCATGGAGGATGCGGAAAAAGAATGCCACGGGTCTGCCTGCCTGGTTGAGAGTGGCGGCTACAGTGACGTCTGATGCATCGCTCTCAACTTGAAAGGGGAGGGTCTCGTCGACCGCGTACATCGCGGCCTTGCCGATGTCGGCCTTGATACGGTTGAAGGCCTGGTGAGCCTCGGCTGTCAGGGGGAAAGCTGTGCAGTGAATGAGTGGGCGGCGGGCCTTGTCCGCATAGTTAGGGACCCACTGGGCATAGTATGAGAAGAACCCCAGGCATCGTTTGAGGGCCTTGGGGCAGTGGAGGAGGGGGAGTTCCATGAGGGGTGTGTGCGTTCGGGATCGGGCCCTATGACTCCATTTTGCACCACATAGCCAAGGATGGCTAAGCGGTTGGTGCTGAACACGCACTTCTCCTTGTTATATGTTAGGTTCAGGATTTTGGCGGTGTGGAGAAATTTGAAAAGGTTAGCGTCGTGGTCCTGCTGGTCGTGGCCGCAGATGGTGACGTTATCCAGGTACGGGAAGGTGGCCCGCAGACCGTACCGGTCAACCATTCGGTCCATCGCCCATTGGAAGACCGAGACCCCATTAGTGACGCCGAAGGGAACCCTTAGGAAGTGGTAAAGGCGGCCGTCAGCTTCGAATGGTCCACCTTGCGGATAGGGAGCTGGTGGTAGGCAGATTTCAGGTCCACTGTGGAAAAGACCCGGTACTGTGCAATCTGATTGACCATATCAGATATGCATGGGAGGGGGGACGCATCGAGCTGCGTGTAGCGATTGCTGGTCTGACTGTAGTCAATGACCATCCTGTGTTTCTCCCCAGTCTTTACAACTACCACTTGGGCTCTCCAGGGGCTGTTGCTGGCCTCGATAATGCCTTCCCGCAGTAGCCGCTGGAACTCCGAGCTAATGAAGGTCCTGTCCTGGGCGCTGTACCGTCTGCTCCTGGTGGCGACGGGTTTGCAATCCGGGGTGAGGTTCGCAAACATGGAAGGTGGGTCGACCTTAAGGGTCGTGAGGCCGCATACAGTAAGGGGTGGTAGGGGCCCGCCGAATTTCAGGGTCAGACTTTGGAGGTTGCATTGTAAGTCCAGGCCGAGTAACAGGGCAGCGCAGAAGTTGGGGAGGACGTAGAGCCGGAAGTTGCTGAACTCTACGCCCTGGAGGTGAGGGTGGCGGTGCAGTACCCCCGGATCTCCACAGAGTGGGATCCGGAGGCCAGGGAGGTGCGTTGGGTAAGGGGGTGTACCGTGAGGGAGCAGCGCCTTACCGTATCGGGGTGGATGAAGCTTTCCGTGCTCCCCGAGTCGAGACGGCAAGGTGTGTTGTGGCCATCGACTTTCACCGCCATTGTCGCGGTTGCGAGGTTGTGTGGCCGGAACTGGTAGAGCGTGCTGGAGGCAAGCTGCGGCTGGTGTTGGTGGGCCCCGGGCTGGGTGGCGGCAGTTGCAGGCGATGAGTGGCCCGATGAGGTGCCCGACGAGCAGGGGTCCTGAGGCGCCGTCCAAAATGGCGCCGAAGATGGGGGGGTTAAAGATGGCGGCGCCCACGGGCCGCACGAGGTCTGATGGGGGGGGCGATGGCGGTGCTCACAGGCTGCACGAGGTCTGATGAGGGGAAGATGGCGGCGCCCACGGGCCGCATGTGGGTTATGGGGGCGTAAATAGCGGCGCCCACGCCACGTGGAGGGTGCAGGAACAATGGGGCTGGTTACAGCAGCGATCGACCAGGCCTGGCACACCGCAGTGAAATGTCCTTTCTTCCCGCAGGACTTTCAGAGTGCGCTCCGCGCCGGGCTGCGCTGGCGCGGGTGTTTTGTCTGCCCACAGAAGTAGCAATTGGGGCCCCCCAGGGTTGGCTGGCTGCCGCGCGGTGCAGGCTTGGGGTTGGGGGCGGTCGCTGGTGGGGTCCACGATGTCCAGGAGGGGGTCGCTGTGCGGTTGGGGGCGTACGCTTGCACATTATGGGAGGCGACCGTTAGCGAGGTCGCGAGTTTCTTGATCGCCGCGAGGTCGAGCGTACCCCTTTCTAAAAGGTGCTGGCGGATGTACGTCAACCCTATGCCCGTAACGAAAGCGTCCGTGATTAAGAGTTCGGAATGCCTAACGGCCGAAACTGCCTGGCAACCGCAGTTCCTCGCCAGGGCGTTGTTGCCGCGTGGACAGGAGGTGCCTGGCGTAGAGTGTGTTGATCTGCCGGGTGCAGTTCTCTTTCAGAAGCGCCATGGCCTCCGTGTAGTTGGGCGCGTACCGGATAAGAGGAAAAATATCGGAGCTCAACCGCGTGTACAGGATCTGGAGTTTCTGTGCTTTGAGAGTTGTTCTGTCGCTGATCCGATGTAGGCTTCAAAGCAAGCTAGCCAGTGGTCGAAGGCTGACGTGGTGTTGTCTGCTTGAGGGTGTAGCTGCAGGTGATCTGGCTTGATGCATAGGTCCATCGCTGTATAATCTCAGCTTAATAAATTGATGCACTATCAATTACGACGAGACGAGAGTAGAGTGTAATCGAGGCTTTATTACGCAGAGATGTGTGGCCTCCTACAGCTGCTGCCGAAATAGCCACAGCTTGGTGAGCACACACATTTATACTCCGCCTACTGGGCGGAGCCAGCAGGCACGGATCTACGCCCATACCTGTAGTACAGGAGCCTTACCGTATTACATCTCATACGTGCACTATATACAACAGTGGTGACTACCACAAACGCTCCCCAGGAGAAACACCATAAGAGATCTTCATTGTAAAAGGCCTAAACTTGGATGTAGGCCATTGAAGGTAGTCTAGAAAGAATTTTATTTTAATTGGTTTGTACTGTTTTTCAGGAACTGAAGGAGGGACGTGGTTCAACATCTGAAAAGCTGCCGGAAGTATTGAGAAATCTAACCAACATTAACATTAAGAGCAGTGATACTGCAGATGCAATTGCTTTATCTTACATTCTGGATACACTTACATACGCGGCAGAGTATTCACAATCTACATTTAATAGCACTGTTATATCAGTAAGTAATTTTGTTTTGTTCCTATGAAGATCAAAGCTCAAAAGCTGCCAATTGAAACCTTCTGCATTTGGTACAATGTTGAAGTAACTAATAGGATATTGGTTCTAAGTAATTTGCCTAATTTAAGATAATTGTTCAAACAATATTTGATTTATAATTTTATCTTATCACGTAATGCAGTTTCATTGCTCATCTGTATCCTGAGGTAAAACGTTGGTTCAGTATGCCTTGAGGTTCCCCAACAAACTTGGTAAAATCTTTCTGTTTCTTATGTCTGGCTGCGGTCTGGGTGATCCGGTTAGATCGCGGAAAAGGCCAAAATTGAGATTCGCGGCGGGTGCTAATCAATTTGCTATCTGAGCGGCCTGCTCCCGATGGCGAGTTCCGGATCACGCGAGAAATTCATAAACCGCAATTTGCATTAATTTCAATGTTATTAGCGAGATTGAATTCAAATCTAACGGCCTCCCGGGATCTAACCGGCTCCCCAGTGAGAAATCACGCCAGAATTGTTTAGTACTCCTTTCCAAAAACGTGAAACAGGCACAATGGCTTCTGAGGGGACCTGAGGAGGTGAGTACCCATTTCCTTTTACGACATGCAGCTTAAGGGCACCAGTGTTGTTGCCCCAGTGCTCAAAGGGCAGGTGGGGAACACCCCAGCAGGTGGGTTGGGCTTGGTCGGGTGGCCGAAATCTTCCATGTCGGGGGCTGCACCGGGGCCAGGGCGGGGGCCCGGGGGTTGGGGGGAGAAGAGCAGAGGGCAACAAGGGTGGGAGTGCAGGCAGGCCCACTGTGAAAATTAATGTGACAGAGGTCTCATGAGTATCAGGTGTAACATGTTTTAATAGTGCACACAATAGACATTTGTATTTCCCCTAGCTACAAATAGTGCCCCCCTCTCTCCCATCAGTGCCTTCAGTATCCACTCAGTACTCCTCAATCTCCTTGATCTTACGTGGTCTAGTGCTACGTCTAGGTGTGACCCTAGGATGCACATCAGAGGTGGAGGCAGCCTGCTGCTTTCCATGCCCTGTGGCCTTTGATACCCTTGGCAGACGTCTTCTGGAGGGCCTGTAGCCGGAGGGTCACGGCTGACTTCTGGTGCCATTAGCATCGCCGTGCCACCCTCTGCCCGATACCCATGGATGCACCGGTATCAGGAGGGGGGAGGATTTGGAAGAACTGGAGGCTGCGCCATCTCCCAGGTGGATTGCTCTGAGTTGGCCTCCAATGCTGCCTCCGCCCTGAGGTGACGGCTGGGCCCTATAGGCTTGGGGGACTCCATGGGCTGGAAGGGCAGCTGGAGTGAGTTCCGGAGGCCTCTGGGTCATCTGCTGCTGTCAGTCCTGGAGGCTCCGCATTGTTTGCACCATGTGTCGATGCCCTCAGCGATGCTCCTCAGTGACTGGTGCCATGATATCCACATCAGCATATCATGGTGCAATCACGCACACACTGATGGACAGGTAGTTGGACCAACCAGCACACACATAACATCACAGCCAATCACCAGTGAGAGCACACGCACTATAAAACAGGGAACACCACATTTCCCGCTCATTCTACCAGGAGATAGCTCAGAGCAGAGAGCTCACAGCGTGCCACTCAGACATAGACCATGTGCTGAGTCCCTCACTGAGATAGTGATAGGACTGGCTCCACAGGGTAGCTGGTGAAGCACGTACCCAAGCCAGCAGTTAGTAGTTGTCGTTGTTAAGACAATAAAACAGAGTTGTACCATCTACAGCCGTGTTGGATCATTTGTGCATCGGAACACCCAACACGACATGATACCAGTAGTGGAAGCTAACCAGCGACTGTCAGATCTACCTGCACCCTTTCAGAAATCCGCCATCCTGCTCCATGGAAAACATCAGCCCGCCACAGCCGCTCCGAATCGCTGGAAATCTTGGCGTAAACTGGAAGCTGTTTAAACAGCGCTTCCAGCTCTTCCTAGAAGCCACAGACAGGGAGAATGCATCGGACACCAGGAAGATCGCCCTCCTCCTCTCCATGGCGGGGCAACACGCCATCCACATCTATAACTCCCTGGCATTCGTGGAAGGCGAGGACAAGACAAAATATAAGACAGTGCTTCTGAAGTTCGAGGAACACTTCAGCATGGAAGTCAATGAGATCTTCGAGAGGTACCTCTTCCAGCAGCGCCTGCAGGGTAAGGATGAGCCTTTCCAATCTTACTTGACACACCTCCGTATCCTCGCGCAGTCCTGCGGCTATGACGCCACCTCCGACTCCATGATACGGGATCAGATAGTTTTTGGGGTCATCTCGGACCCCCTATGCCAGCAGCTCCTTAAAATAAAGCGCCTCACCCTAGTGACTGCCATCGAGACCTGCGTCCTCCATGAGAACGCGACCAGCCGGTACTCCCAAATCCAGGCTGCCAAAACGGCACGGCTTGGGTCCTACGAGGCGGAGCGGGTCCAATCGATTGAGTTCCTCCCGGCCTAGGGCCCGGATGAGTGCGGCCATTATGCGTGCTTTCCGAGGCCTCCCGCGCTTGTACACGCCAAAAGAGGAGACGTTGACGCAGAGGGACATGATGCGCAGGCGTGCTCTACGCAAGACCGCACCGTGCATGCGCGGTGGCGCAACGAACACCATGACGTCATGACGTGCGGCAACTGTAGCTCCGCCCACTTAAAGCGGCAATGTCCGGCCAAAGCGCGACAATGCGTTCGCTGTGGCAGGATGGGCCACTACCCTGCCTGCTGTCGAGCAGCTCAACCTGCCAACTCCCAACAATTCCGCCAGCCTCGTAGGGACATGCGAGCGATTCAACCTCCTACACTGAGTTATATCCAGATAATATGCAGACCAGTGATACCGAAGACAGGGAGCCGTTCCGCATTGTGGTAATCCACAAGAACCGGATGTCCCCAAATCGGAACCAACAGCCGCTGCCAGGGCGCAGCATTGATCCGGGCGATGAGTGGTGTGCCACCCTAACGGTCAGTTCGAATTTGTCACCCACCTGAGAGACTTGACTTATAAGCCTGTTAGCACATTGGACTCACTGAATTGTTTTACAGTACTGTTAACGTGTTTCTTTTCTTGTCGTTCATTGTTCCAGAAGTTTTCTCTCATCGTTTGCTAATTGCATTTGTTCTGTTATTGGTACAACCTCGTTGCTCTGTTGCACCTGACACCTTCCTCTGTATATAGTTTAGCCTCGTGTACATGTTGTAAATATTGCACACACATACTCAGATGCACTCAGTACACATTTCTATTTATTAGCATGTAGGCACATATCCTTGTGAAAGGGGGGGATGTCATGATATCCACATTAACATATCATGGTGCAATCACACACATGCTGATGGACAGATAGTTGGACCAACCAGCACACACATAACATCGCAGCCAATCACCAGTGAGAGCACACGCATTATAAAACAGGGAACACCACAGTTCCCGCTCATTTTACCAGGAGATAGCTCAGAGCACAGAGCTCACAGCGTGCCACTCAGACATAGACCATGTGCTGAGTGCCTCACTAAGATAGTGATAGGGCTGGGTCCACAGGTTAGCTGGTGAAGCACGTACCCAAGCCAGCAGTGAGTAGTTGTCGTTGTTAAGACAATAAAACAGAGTTGTACCATCTACAGCCGTGTTGGATCATTTGTGCATCGGAACACCCAACACGACAACTGGGACATGCCCTGTAGTGCCTCAGCAATGTCCCCTGTGTCTGCGACACATCCCTGAATGACTGGGACATTCAGTCGAGGCGGTCAGCCATGGCCGTCACTGACTGAGCCACACACTGGACACCTCCACTCACGGTGCAGAAATCATGCTCCAGGCTTTACAGTGCAGTCGCCACACAGTGCCGGCGCCATCTGTCCGTAGCCTTTGAAATTCCTCCAATTGGCGACAGACTCACTGGAGTGTCACTGACAACGTCGTCTACATTTCACGGCCGCACCCTAGCGACTGCATGTGCTCTGGGATAGCCTGGTCCAGAGGCTCGGCACGGGATTGGGACTTAGCTGAGTCCCGGGGTCCTGCAGACATCTGACTGCTGACTCCCCTGGAGGTCCTTGACTCCAGCTGATGTGCATCAGCATCTGTGCAATGCTCACCAGATTGTGCCCCAGAAGCCTGTCCACTAATGTAACCCACCGAGGTGTGTGTACCTCTGCACTGGTGCAAGGTGTGGATGAAAGCATCGATGTTGGTCTCCTCGGAGCTCCACTCCAAGGCCACCATCGGGTGGAGATCTGTGAAAGAAGGGACATACAGTCTGTGAGAGCCTTTTTGCCGGTTTGTCACAGGAACTTTGATGGAAAAAGGTGCAGAAGTGAGAGCAGAAGAAAGTGACCCTAGTTTATGGAGCTGAGGTCCAGAAGTACTTGGAAAAGAAGGAACAAGGCGGTGGTGGCGAATGAGGAGCGAACACCTCGCACGGGGATGGCGGGCGGACAGGGTCTGGCCCTGTCGGCTCAGTGGTCGATGGACCAGTTGGTGAGCTTCCTGATTGAGAAGTTCACCCAACAGCGGAAGGCAAGTACGGAGGACCTGGCGCAGGCGGTGGACTCAATCAAGGTTGTGGTTGACTGCGTGGAGATGAGGCTGGAGGCCCAGGGTCAGGTAATCCAGAGGTTGGAGGAGCAGGCGGGGAAGCAGGAGGAACAGTCCACCTTGATGGCAGCAGAGATTGGGATGCTGCGTGACCAGCAAAAGAGGCTGCTGGAGAAAATGGAGGAACTGGAGAACCATTCTGGAGGCGGAACATTCGGATTGTGGGTCTGCCGGAGGGAATCGAAGGATCAGATGCAGGTGCGTATGTTGGGAAAATGCTGGTGAAGATGCTTGAGGAAGGTGCGTTTGACCTGGCGTTGGAGGTGAATTTGGCCCACAGCGCACTGATGCGCAAACTCCAGGTTGGGGGGGGGTGCGAGCCGCCGAGGGCGATGGTGGTACGGTTGCATCGGTACCTGGACAAGGAACGCATTATGAGGTGGGCCAGGCAGATGAGGCGATGCACTTGGGAAGGCGTCGAGATTCGGGTTTTCCAAGATCTGGGAGCAGAGCTGTCAAAGAGGAGGGCGAGCTTTAATAAGGTCAAGTCGGCCCTGTACAAGAAGGGCGTTGAGTTTGGACTATTGTACCCGGCTCCTCTATGGGTGAGCTATGGGGGCCGGGAGTTGTACTTTGGCTCGGCGGAGGAGGCAGAACTTTATGAAGGACAATGGACTGGCAGGGGAAGGAAGACCTTGAACTTTGATTGAGGAGAACTGAACTATATTGTGAAAAACTTTGGATTTATGTTGTTTGGATTTTTTTGTTTTTTTTCCGTTTCTTCGGTTCTGTTTGGGGTTAGGCCGGTATACAATGCTTTGTGAAGGGATGAGGGGTGGGGCTTTGTGTTCGGGCCTTGGGAGGGATTGTTTTAACTTCTTCCCTTTATTTTGACTGTTTGCATTAAGAAAAGGCCTTTGAGCGGGTGGAATGGAAGTACTTGTGGGATGTCCTGGGAAGGTTCGGCAGGGATTTGTTGATTGGGTCCAGTTGTGATATCAGGCACCGGTGGCGAATGTAAGGACAAACCGGGTTCGATCGGAGTATTTTAGTCTGTTTTGGGGGACGAGGCAGGGGTGTCCACTCTCCCCACTACTGTTTGCCCTGGCCATAGAGCCTTTGGCAATGGCGCTGAGAGCATCAAACATCTGGCGGGGGATAGTGAGAGGGGGGCGCGTGGAACATAGGGTTTCACTTTATGCGGATGAATTGCTCCTGTACATAACAGATCCGTTGGGGGGGAATTGCAGGAATTATGGGAATACTGGAGGAATTTGGTCGGTTCTCAGGTTACAAACTAAAAATGGACAAGAGGGCAGGAGAGGAGACTGAGGGAGATGCCATTCAAAGTGGTGGGAGGGAGTTTTAGGCACCTCGGGATTCAAGTGGCAAGGGATTGGGGTCAGCTTCATAAACTAAATTTGGGTAGGTTGATTGATGAAATGAAAGGCGACTTCCGTAGGTGGGACATGCTCCCGTTGTCATTGGCGGGGAGGGTACAGACTGTGAAAATTATAGTCCTCCCGAGATGTCTGTTCGTGTTTCAGTGTCTTCCAATCTTCATCCCCAAGGCATTTTTCAGGAAGATGAATGCAGCGATCTCGGGTTTTATATGGGCCGGGAAAGCCCCGAGGGTAAAGAAGGCCCTTCTTGAGCGGGGGCGCGGGGAGGGGGGCTTGGCCCTTCCTAACTTTCTTAATTACTAGTGGGCGGCCAATATTTTGATGGTTGGGAAATGGGTAGTGGGGAGGGGTCGGTGTGGTAGCGAGTAGAGGCTGCATCTTGCAAGGGTACGAGTCTGAAGGCTTTAACAGCACCTCTGCCGTACTCATCGGCTCGCTACTCCACAAGCCCAGTAATAGTCGCAGCCCTGAGAGTGTGGGGGCAATAGAGGCAGCACATGAGACTGGATGGGGTGTTGGTGTGGTCACTGATTTGTGACAATCACTGGTTCGCTCCAGGGGGGCTGGGTGGGGGCTTCAGGAGGTGGCAGCGGGCAGGGATTGAGAGATTTGGGGGCCTTTTCATTGAGGAGGGGTTCCCGAGTCTGGAGGAGCTAGAGGAGTTGTTGGGTGTGTGGTGATGTGCATCAATGTAAATGCATGTAGGCTAGCTAGACACTAGAGGGAGCACCAGAAAGATCACACACACACGCACACTGAACCAATAGATCAGTTAGATAGGACGCGACCAATGGACATTCACGATACACAAGGAGGTGACATGACCCCAGATGGGCATTACACCAACCCATATATAAAGGACACCACACACATGATCTGCCTCTTTCCAGTGGAGACAGTCAGTAATTAGAGACACAGGGTTGATTCAATATTACACCCACCACGTGGATTGCAGCAGCTGGTTAGTCAGTCTGGATAGCTATAGTAGGATTAGCAGTAGTGTCAAAGCCGAGTAATAGAAGTGTAAATAGTTTAATAAACGTGTTGAAGTTATCTCCACTTATGAACCTTCCTTTGTCAAGTGCACCACAAGGAAGCCGCTTATGTTACACCTACAACATAACAAATCAGGGTGGGTACGGGTTCCAGTACCTTCAGGTACAGGATTTTGTCCAGAGACAGGTCCTGAGCTTCCCTCGCCTCCCACTAAGGGGACTACAGGATAAGGTGATGTCTAAAACAGGGGTTGTAGAAGAGAGGGTTTCAGAAATATATAAGGAACTGATGGAGTGGGAAGGGGTCCCAATCGGGGAGGTGAAGAGAAAGTGGGAGGAAGAGTGGGAGGGAAGTTGGAAGTCGGGCTATGGGAAAATGAAAAATGAAATGAAAATCGCTTATTGTCACAAGTAGGCTTCAAAATGAAGTTACTGTGAAAAGCCCCTAGTCGCCACATTCCGGCGCCTGTTCGGGGAGGCTGGTACGGGAATCAAACCGTGCTGCTGGCCTGCCTTGGTGTGCTTTTAAAGCCAGCGATTTAGCCTAGTGTGCTAAACAGCCCCTCCCGGAGAAGGCCCTGAGGAGAGACAATGCATCCTCGTTGTGTGCCAGGTTTAGCTTGATTCAGTTCAAGGTGGTCCACAGGACTCATATTACTGTGGCCCAGATGAGTAGGTTTTTTGAGGAGGTTGAGGACAGGTGTGGGGTAAATCCTGCGAACAATGTACATATGTTTTGGGCGTGTCCGAGGCTGAGGGGATTTTGGCAGGGATTCTCAGAAGTCATGTCAGAGGTCTTGGAAGGGAGGGTGACTCCGGGTCCAGAGGTAGCAATATTTGGAGTGTCGGACGATCCGGCAGCCAAGGTCGGGGGGGAGGGGGGCAGAAAGGCTGACGTTTTGGCCTTTGCCTCCCTGGTTGCCCGGAGACAGATTTTGATGGGATGGAGAGACTCGGAGCCTCCAATGTCGGGGGTTAGGTCAGTGAAATGGTAGGGTTTCTTAGGCTAGAGAAGATTAAATTCGCCTTAAGAGGTTCATTGCAAGGGTTCGCTCGGAGGTGGCAGCCATTCGTCGACTTCTTCAAGGAAAATTGACCGTCAGCAGGGTTGTAGGGTTGTTGGGGGGGGGGGTGGGGTCGGGTCGGGGGGGGGGGGGGTGGAAGGGGAGGCATGGAAGTGAAGAATATTGTCAGGGAATGTAATGTATGGGTAGTTAGGAGTTCGGGCGGGGGGAAGTTGGGTATGTTATTGTGTGGTTTTTGCATGTGATGGATCTCCCTGTTGTTTAAAATGTGAAAATGTTAAAATTATAAATGCCTCAATAAAATATTTTCTAAAGAAAAAAGAATCTGAACCAGTATAGTGTCAGTCCTATTTCTGATGCTGTTCTGCGTTACATGTATTGGATAGTCTAATTTTGATCTGTTTCTTTTGCCTCAAACACACATAGTAGTTGGTCAATGGCTTACGGGACTGAGTAGCAGCTGGAAGAAAGTAAAATTATCTGTATCCTCACATAAATGAATGGCTAACTAAAAATAAAATGCCTACCCATAGCTTGTGACAGAATATTATGGATGAGGAATTTCTGGTTTACTCTTCGGGGACTAGAATATAAAGTAATTTAGTGTGTGTGCTCTACATTACTGTTTGAATGAATTCAATGACAAAAACTGCCTGTTTTAAAGAATGTTCCAAGTGAACCAGAGTGGAAGAAATAGGGCATAAAAATAGAGTACAAAAACACTTTTAGGGAAAGACACATGGAGGGGAAATTGGCACCTAAATTGCATTAAATTGACAACTATTCACAGAATAATATAACAATAAGTTATATTTATAATGCACCTTTAGCATAAAAAGATATGCAACCTGTTATGTAAGTAAAGTAAATTCACCATAGTCCCAGATGACCACAGGCTGCTTTCCCCTTTGAGGGGGAGAGCTGACTGGTGGCGATTTAACCTGAGGATCACCACACCTCAGACGAGGGGCAAGGTTGAGAAGGCAGGGCCTTTCATGAATAACCTCAGCCGGTACGGGAATTGAACCCACACAATTGGCATCATGAACCAGCTGTCGAGCCAACTGAGCTAAACCTGTCATGTACAGCCCACTTGAGGTCAGTCCTTTTTTTAAAAATTAAATATTTTATTGAAAATTTTTGGTCAACCAACACAGTACATTGTGCATCCTTTACACAATATTATAATAACACAAATAACAATGACCTATTTTATAAACAAAAAATGAATAAATAATAAATAACAAAAATGAAAACTAACCATAATTGGCAACTGCCTTATCACAAGTAACACTCTCCAAAAATATAATTTAACAGTCCAATATATAATTATCTGTCGCAACGACCTATACATATTATACAGTATATATTAACAACCCTGAGAGTCCTTCTGGTTCCTCCTTCCCCCCCTCCCCCCCCCACCCCCCACCCCCCTCTCCCCCCACGCCCCCCCCCCCCCCCCCCCCCCCCGATCCTGGGCTGCTGCTGCTGCCTTCTTTTTTCCATTCCATCGATCTTTCTGCGAGGTATTCGACGAACGGTTGCCACCGCCTGGTGAACCCTTGAGCCGACCCCCTTAGAACGAACTTAATCCGCTCTAGCTTTATAAACCCTGCCATGTCATTTATCCAGGTCTCCACCCCCGGGGGCTTGGCTTCTTTCCACATTAACAATATCCTGCGCCGGGCTACTAGGGACGCAAAGGCCAAAACATCGGCCTCTCTCGCCTCCTGCACTCCCGGCTCTTGTGCAATCCCAAATATAGCCAACCCCCAGCTTGGTTCGACTAGGACCCCCACTACTTTTGAAAGCACCTTTGTCACCCCCATCCAAAACCCCTGTAGTGCCGGGCATGACCAAAACATATGGGTATGATTCGCTGGGCTTCTCGAGCACCTCGCACACCTATCCTCCACCCCAAAAAATTTACTGAGCCGTGCTCCAGTCATATGCGCCCTGTGTAATACCTTAAACTGAATCAGGCTTAGCCTGGCACACGAGGACGACGAGTTTACCCTGCTTAGGGCATCTGCCCACAGCCCCTCCTCGATCTCCTCCCCCAGCTCTTCTTCCCATTTCCCTTTTAGTTCATCTACCATAGTCTCCCCTTCGTCCCTCATTTCCCTATATATATCTGACACCTTACCATCCCCCACCCATGTCTTTGAGATCACTCTGTCCTGCACCTCTTGTGTCGGGAGCTGCGGGAATTCCCTCACCTGTTGCCTCGCAAAAGCCCTCAGTTGCATATACCTGAATGCATTCCCTTGGGGCAACCCATATTTCTCGGTCAGCGCTCCCAGACTCGCGAACTTCCCATCCACAAACAGATCTTTCAGTTGCGTTATTCCTGCTCTTTGCCACATTCCATATCCCCCATCCATTCCCCCCAGGGCAAACCTATGGTTGTTTCTTATCGGGGACCCCCCCAAGGCTCCAGTCTTTCCCCTATGCCGTCTCCACTGTCCCCAAATCTTCAGTGTAGCCACCACCACCGGGCTTGTGGTGTAGTTCCTCGGTGAGAACGGCAATGGGGCTGTCACCATAGCCTGTAGGCTAGTCCCCCTACAGGACGCCCTCTCTAATCTCTTCCACGCCGCTCCCTCCTCCTCTCCCATCCACTTACTCACCATTGAAATATTAGCGGCCCAATAATACTCACTTAGGCTCGGTAGTGCCAGCCCCCCCCTATCCCTGCTACGCTGTAAGAATCTCTTCCTCACTCTCGGGGTCTTCCCGGCCCACACAAAACCCATGATGCTCTTTTCAATCCTTTTAAAAAAAGCCTTCGTGATCACCACCGGGAGGCACTGAAACACAAAGAGGAATCTCGGGAGGACCACCATCTTAACCGCCTGCACCCTCCCTGCCAGTGACAGGGATACCATATCCCATCTCTTGAAATCCTCCTCCATTTGTTCCACCAACCGCGTTAAATTTAACCTATGCAATGTGCCCCAATTCTTGGCTATCTGGATCCCCAGGTAACGAAAGTCCCTTGTTACCTTCCTCAACGGTAGGTCCTCTATTTCTCTACTCTGCTCCCCTGGATGCACCACAAACAACTCACTTTTCCCCATGTTCAATTTATACCCTGAAAAATCCCCAAACTCCCCAAGTATCTGCATTATTTCTGGCATCCCCTCCGCCGGGTCTGCCACGTATAGTAGCAAATCGTCCGCATACAAAGATACCCGGTGTTCTTCTCCTCCTCTAAGTACTCCCCTCCACTTCTTGGAACCCCTCAACGCTATCGCCAGGGGCTCAATCGCCAGTGCAAACAATAATGGGGACAGAGGGCATCCCTGCCTTGTCCCTCTATGGAGCCGAAAATATGTAGATCCCCGTCCATTCGTGACCACGCTCGCCATCGGGGCCCTATACAACAGCTGCACCCATCTAACATACCCCTCTCCAAAACCAAATCTCCTCAACACCTCCCACAAATAATCCCACTCCACTCTATCAAATGCTCTCTCGGCATCCATCGCCACTACTATCTCCGTTTCCCCCTCTGGTGGGGCCATCATCATTACCCCGAACAGACTCCGTATATTCGTATTCAGCTGTCTCCCCTTCACAAACCCAGTTTGGTCCTCGTGGACCACCCCCGGACACATTCCTCTATTCTCATTGCCATTACCTTGGCCAGGATCTTGGCATCTACATTTAGGAGGGAAATAGGTCTATAGGACCCGCATTGTAGCGGGTCCTTTTCCTTCTTTAAGAGAAGCGATATCGTTGCTTCAGACATAGTCGGGGGCAGTTGTCCCCTTTCCTTTGCCTCATTAAAGGTCCTCATCAATACCGGGGCGAGCAAGTCCACATATTTTCTATAGAATTCGACTGGGAATCCATCCGGTTCCGGGGCCTTTCCCGCCTGCATGCTCCTAATTCCTTTCACCACTTCTTCTACCTCGATCTGTGCTCCCAGTCCCACCCTTTCCTGCTCTTCCACCTTGGGAAATTCCAGCCGATCCAAGAAGCCCATCATTCTCTCCCTCCCATCCGGGGGTTGAGCTTCATATAATTTTTTATAAAATGTCTTGAACACTCCATTCACTCTCTCCGCTCCCCGCTCCATCTCTCCTTCCTCATCCCTCACTCCCCCTATTTCCCTCGCTGCTCCCCTTTTCCTCAATTGGTGTGCCAGCAACCTGCTCGCCTTCTCCCCATATTCGTACTGTACACCCTGTGCCTTCCTCCATTGTGCCTCTGCAGTGCCCGTAGTCAGCAAGTCAAATTCTACATGTAGCCTTTGCCTTTCCCTGTACAGTCCCTCCTCCGGTGCTTCCGCATATTGTCTGTCCACCCTCAAAAGTTCTTGCAGCAACCGCTCCCGTTCCTTACTCTCCTGCTTCCCATTATGTGCCCTTATTGATATCAGCTCCCCTCTAACCACCGCCTTCAACGCCTCCCAGACCACTCCCACCTGGACCTCCCCATTATCATTGAGTTCCAAGTACTTTTCAATGCACCCCCTCACCCTTAGACACACCCCCTCATCTGCCATTAGTCCCATGTCCATTCTCCAGGGTGGGCGCCCTCCTGTTTCCTCCCCTATCTCCAAGTCTACCCAGTGTGGAGCGTGATCCGGAATGGCTATAGCCGTATACTCCGTTCCCCTCACCTTCGGGATCAACGCCCTTCCCAGCACAAAAAAGTCTATTCGCGAGTAGACTTTATGGACATAGGAGAAAAACGAGAACTCCTTACTCCTAGGTCTGCTAAATCTCCACGGGTCTACACCTCCCATCTGCTCCATAAAATCTTTAAGTACCTTGGCTACTGCCGGCCTCCTTCCAGTCCTGGACTTCGACCTATCCAGCCCTGGTTCCAACACCGTATTAAAATCTCCCCTCACTATCAGCTTTCCCATCTCTAGGTCCGGAATGCGTCCTAGCATCCGCCTCATAAAATTGGCATCATCCCAGTTCGGGGCATATACGTTTACCAAAACCACCGTCTCCCCCTGTAGTTTGCCACTCACCATCACGTATCTGCCCCCGTTATCCGCCACTATAGTCTTTGCCTCGAACATTACCCGCTTCCCCACTAATATAGCCACCCCCCTGTTTTTCGCATCTAGCCCCGAATGGAACACCTGCCCCACCCATCCTTTGCGTAGCCTAACCTGGTCTATCAGTTTCAGGTGCGTTTCCTGTAACATAACCACATCTGCCTTAAGTTTCTTAAGGTGTGCGAGTACCCGTGCCCTCTTTATCGGCCCGTTCAGCCCTCTCACGTTCCACGTGATCAGCCGGGTTGGGGGGCTTCCCACCCCCCCCCTTGTCGATTAGCCATCCCCTTTTTCCAGCTCCTCACCCGGTTCCCACGCAGCTGTATCTCCCCCAGGCGGTGCCCCCCCACCCATCCCCTCCCATACCAGCTCCCCCCTCTCCCCAGCAGCAGCAACCCAGTAATTCCCCCCTCCCATTCCCCCCCCCCGCTAGATCCCCCGCTAGCGTAATTACTCCCCCCATGTTGCTCCCAGAAGTCAGCAAACTCTGGCCGACCTCGGCTTCCCCCCGTGACCTCGGCTCGCACCGTGCGACGCCCCCTCCTTCCTGCTTCTCTATTCCCGCCATGATTATCATAGCGCGGGAACCAAGCCTGCGCTTCTCCCTTGGCCCCGCCCCCAATGGCCAACGCCCCATCTCCTCCACCTCCCCTCCTCCCCCCATCACCACCTGTGGAAGAGAGAAAAGTTACCACATCGCAGGATTAGTACATAAAACTCCTCTTTCCCCCCTTTTTAACCCCCCTCTTCGCCCCCCCACATTCGCCCCACCACTTTGTTCAAACGTTCATTTTAATAACCCGCTCATTCCAGTTTTTCTTCCACAATAAAAGTCCACGCTTCATCCGCCGTCTCAAAGTAGTGGTGCCTCCCTCGATATGTGACCCACAGTCTTGCCGGTTGCAGCATTCCAAACTTTATCTTCTTTTTATGAAGAACTGCCTTGGCCCGATTAAAGCTCGCCCTCCTTCTCGCCACCTCCGCACTCCTATCGTGATAAACGCGGATCACCGCGTTCTCCCATTTACTGCTCCGAGTTTTCTTTGCCCATCTAAGGACCATTTCTCTATCCTTAAAACGGAGGAATCTCACCACTATGGCTCTGGGAATTTCTCCTGCTCTCGGTCCTCGCGCCATCACTCCGTATGCTCCCTCCACCTCCAACGGACCCGCCGGGGCCTCCGCTCCCATTAACGAGTGCAGCATCGTGCTCACATATGCCCCAACGTCCGCTCCCTCCGCACCTTCAGGAAGACCAAGAATCCTCAGGTTGTTCCTCCTTGCGTTGTTCTCCAGTGCCTCCAACCTTTCCACACATCGTTTCTGATGTGCCTCATGCGTCTCCGTCTTCACCACCAGGCCCTGTATGTCGTCCTCATTCTCGGCTGCCTTTGCCTTCATGACCCGAAGCTCCCGCTCCTGGGTCTTTTGTTCCTCCTTTATCCCTTCGATCGCCTGTAGTATCGGGGCCAACAGCTCTTTCTTCATTTCCTTTTTGAGCTCTTCCACACAGCATTTCAAGAACTCTTGTTGTTCAGGGCCCCATGTTAAACTGCCACCTTCCGACGCCATCTTGGTTTTTGCTTGCCTTCCTTGCCGCTGTTCTAAAGGATCCACTGCAATCCGGCCACTTTCTCCTCCTTTTTTCATTCGTATCCAGGGGGGATTCCCTTCTGGTTTACCGCACAGTGTTTTTAGCCGTCAAAATTGCCGTTGGGGCTCCTATCAAGAGCCCAAAAGTCCGTTTCACCGGGAGCTGCCGAAACGTGCGACTCAGCTGGTCATCGCCGCACCCGGAAGTCCACTTGAGGTCAGTCCTAACCTGAATTGTTTTCTGGTAACAGTAATGCTATTTCTGAGAAATATAAACTGATAAAAGTACATTTGAAATATGAAACTTTGATTTTTTCAAATATGCTGTCATCAAAAAAGAACAATTTTAAGTGAGTTAACATGCTATTATTTATTCTTCTGTCCAGTTTCAAATTAAGCTCAGACTAATGTCTTTTGGGTACATTCATTGATATAAAATACATTTGGTAAATTGTAATCTAGGTCTTTAATGTATATTAATGACCTGGATTTGTACACAGGGCATAATTTAAATGTTTTCAGATGATACTAAATCTTCAGGAGGATATAGACATAGCAAGTGAAAGTTAATCCACAGAAGTGTGAAATGAGACATTTAGGTAGGAATAATGAGGAGAGGCAATGTAAAATAATTAGGACAATTTTATAGAACAAAGTGGGTGTACATGCATAAATCTTTCAAGGTGGCAGGATACATTCAGAAAACTTTTAACAACTTATGGGATCCTTCACTTTATACAAGCGCTTGAGGGAGATGGAAGTGGATGACTATGATAGCAAAGTTAGTTGAAAAAAGTGGGAGGAAGATCAGGTGGAGCATTAATACCAGCATGGACTTGTTGGGCCGATTGACCTGTTTCTGTGCCATATATCCCATGCTTATTAATAGAGTAACAGGGTGCAAAAACTTGGTAGATCTGCCAAACTGGTTGAGCTTATAATAGACTATTATGTTCCATTCAGGGCAACATAGTTTAGGAAGAATGCTAAGACATTGGAGAGGGTTCAGAGGGGATTTACTAGGATTTTATCAATGTTGAGAAATTTCATTTGCGTTGAGATAGTGGAGAAGTTGCTATTGTTATTAGAACAGAGGAGATTCGATACAGGTGTCCAAAACAATGAATGGTTCTTTTAGAGCAAATAAAGAGAAACTGTTTCCACTGGCAGAAGGGTTGGTGTGCAGAAGCGATTGGAAAAAAAGAACCAGATGAGGCATGGGCAAATATGTTTTTTTCGCAGCGTGTTTTGTGATCTGGGATACTCTACCTGAAAGGGTGATGGAAGCAGATTCAAAAGTAATGGTGAAAATGGATTTGCATAAATATTTGAAGAGGGAAAAATTACAGAGCTATAAGAAAAGGGGAGTGGCATTAATTAGATCACTGTACTTAAGAGTTGCTCAGGCACACTGGGCCAAATGGTCTCATCTTTTACTGTATCATTCTATTATTATTTGCTAGCATAGCATGGAGTTATCTAAATTTGATACTAACTTGACAATGAATTTGGTTCAAAGTGGACTAAGTAAAGTTGTAAGTGTGACTATTGCCATTGAGCTATGGGAGTTCCCTTGTGAGGCAGGGGTTGAAATTTGCTGCAGGCAAACCCTGCATATACCTGCTATATTTGTCTTGTAAGTGTAATGTGCTGGTTCAAAAAATGCAAAAGGGTTTTTGATCTTTGGCTTGGTAACTCTAATTTATATAGCGGAAGTTAACAAATGTAACTAAAATTAAAACAGCCACATCTAAGATAATCAGTTATAAAATGCTAAATAGCATTCATAAACTGGGGTGGATTTCTCATTTAAACAATATTGAAGATTTTGTTCTAACTCTATGATTTATCATTCTGGCTCTGCATCTGTGATATTCTTGTATTACTTTTATTTCCTTGTAGGATTTCCTCTCGATAGCAAGCAATGTAACAAGACAAAGAAAGGATGCCACAGAAAACGTCGAGTTTGATTCAAGTATATTAATGAGAGCAGTTGAATCATTCAGTGACTTTTTTACGCCTCCTGAAAAAGAATTCAGTGTATTATTTGCGAACATTGAGTTAAAAGGAAAAGAATTTGACGCTGAACCCGAGGACAGTTATTTTCAGAGGTTTTCTGAAAATTATACCGCAGAGATAGATATCAACATTTTGAAAGAAAGCATGAAAAATAATTCTTTCAAAATATCAACCATCCTGTATCTAAATATAGATGACATTTTACCCCAAAATACAGAATCAGAAGGACTTCCAAAAGATTACTTTATAAACAGCCGGGTTCAAGCGACTACGTTGAAAGTGAACACGAGTGAAAAGAAAACAGATATTAATTTATCCATCAAAATGTTTTTTCCTCCAAAACAAGCAAATGGTGATTTGAAAACTGCAAGGTGTGTTTTCTGGGATTATCACAAAGGCGGCTGGTCACTTGTAGGTTGCAAAACAAAAGTTTCTGTCAATGGAACATACTGCATTTGCAATCACTTAACACCCTTTTCTGTGCTCATGTCTCGCAGTGAACGACTAATTCCATTTCTTGATGAAATTACCTACATAGGAATGGTGATTTCCATTGGGTCGCTGGTATTATTTATCACTGTTGAAATTGTTGTGTGGAACGCAGTTGTCAAAACCAGTGTGACCCATTTCCGTCACACCACCCTCATCAACACTGCGATTGCTTTGCTATTTGCTCAATGTTTCTTCCTAATTGGTGCGATCCATTCTGTTAAAAACAATGAAACCTTGTGTACAATTGCAACAATATTCTGTCATTTTTTCTTCCTTTCAGTATTCTTTTGGACACTAACACAAAGCCTAACACTTCTCTACCGGCTTCTCTTTGTTTTCCATCAAATGACAAAGTCAATCTTTATGTCTTTTTCGTTTTTTGTTGGCTATGTTTGCCCCCTCGCAATAGTTATCGCTACAACCACAACCTTCATAAGCAAAGGGAAATATAAGAAGGAAAAAGTCTGTTGGCTAAATGCCAAACCGTCTGGAGAATTCACCGCCTTTTATACATTCATCATACCAGTTGGATGCATTATTGGAATCAATATGCTAATCCTGGCAGTGGTCATTATGAAACTAATGAGGCCATCTGTATCAGAAGGAATAAGAAACAAGGAGGACAAAGAAACAATTACGAAAATCGTTAAAGCCATCCTGATTCTCACTCCAACTTTTGGATTGACCTGGATCGTTGGATTTTCTCTGACGGAAGATTCTCATGATTTTGAGCATTATGCTTTTGTTCTCTTAAACTCAATTCAGGTAAAGTACATATCAGGCCCAGTACTGTAGCATTAAATAACGTTGTGAACTTTGACTGGAGATGATAACAATACATTACCATTTCTCTTCAAGGGTTTGTTTATTTTAATAACAACCGGTGTCACAGAGATCAAGGTGAAAACATTTGAGCTTCATTTTTGTGAATTTATGCACTTTTGCTTCTTTTGTTCAGAATTAATTTTAAATGTTACTTCTTTTTGAATTGTAGGTACGAGAAGCCTTCATAAATCGGGTGAAGTTAATGGTAAGTCTTATTTCTAAACCTGAAATTACATCATAAGTAACAAGATGAATGAGTTAAATGATTGCCTTGATAAAAGTCTTGGAAGTTTCAGCTAAAATGATGCAAGTGCACGATTGCATTTGTATGTTGTGGAAATCATTTAGGGATTGAGGTGGGCAAACACAAGTTAGGATATGAAATGGGAAAGGGCTAATAAACTCTAGCTGTTCAACCCAGAGAAACTGTGACTAATATTTCCTGTCGAAATGGGATGGACAAATGTCATCTCTGGTGAAATTCGTACTATCTACGGTCACAATCAATATTTCTAAGAGGCAGGCACATTCCTGATGCAGAAGTAGTCCAGAAAAGTGTTCCAACCCTACTGCTTGCCTTGAAACACTGAAGAAGCTTGGAGCAATCAAGTAAAAAAGCCTAACTCCAGTTTCTTTTGTAAAAAAAATTTCAGCTGAAACTGTTGGCTTGGGAGACAATAGTTTGGTCAGCTCCAAATGTGATGCGAGACAAAACATTTTCACGTAACAAATGGTTTGGGTCTGGAATGCACGGCCTAGAAGTGGTGGAGGCAGGTTCAATTGATGCATTAAAGAAGGCATTAGATAATTATTTGAATAGAAACAATGTACAGGGGCACGGGGAACATGCACATTTGGAGAACCAATGCAGATAAGATGGGTCGAATGGTCTCCTTCTGTGCCGTAACAATTCAGACATTCTGTGATCATCTTTTCAGGCTTGCGCCTTATCCTAGACATATAGGCAACCCAGTAGGGAAGAGTAAGAAAGGTGTTCATTGATGTAGTGCCTTCATCTCTGCTGCCTCACGGTGCCGAGGTCCCAGGTTCGATCCCGGCTCTGGGTCACTGTCCTTGTGGAGTTTTTTTTTTATAAATGTTTTTTGTTGGATTTTTGAACAAAGTATATTTGCCGTTATGTACACAGGATATGATATATATATCTATATAGAAGGAAAGAGCACACACCCACAAATCACAAAGGGGGAGGAGAAAAGAAAAAAAAAAACAGTAACAACACGAGAAAAGTACAAAATCAAATAATGTAACTGGTCGGGTATAATGCACCCGCCCAGCCGCAGCAACACTGTACACTTGGCAAAATTATTTACACACATAAGTAGGCATCTGTTCGTGCCGGAGAGCCAATTCCGGAGGGCAATCCTCGAATGGGTCTGGTGCCGGTGTTGCCCGGACGGATTTCGGTGCCGTTGTCGTCTCGTGCTCACTACCGCTTCAGCTGGCCCTCCCGTCCTCCGCCTGTATTCTCCTTTTTCTCTTTCCTGTGGATGTCCAGTTAGTTAACGTTTCCTTGCTTCCCCCCTCACCTACGTCCCTGGCTCTCCTCTATTGTTCCCTGTCTCTTCCCTCCTCCACCTCCGCCCCCCCCCCTCGCCCCCCCCCTGTGGTTCGCCTTTCCTTCCTCCTAGATTGAGCTGCCCCCCCCCCCCCCCCCCCCACCTATCCCAGTCTATCCCTCCCTCTCATGCTTTGGCTTCTTTCTGGTTCTTGCTACCTGGCTATTCTTCTGCTTGTTTGTTGGCCACAAACAAATCCCGGAACAATTGAGTGAATGGCTCCCATGTTCTGTGGAAGCCGTCATCTGACCCTCGGATGGCGAATTTGGAGAGATTCCGAGAGGTTGGACAGCTAGTCTGCAGATTTGGGTGGTGCTGCTGACCGCCAGCCGAACAGGATTCTACGGCGGGCGATCAGGGAGGCAAAGGCAAGGACGTCTGCCCTCCTCCCCAGGAATAGATCTGGCTTGTCTGAAGCCCCGAAGACCGCCACTTTCGGGCATGGCTCCAACCTCACTCCCACCACTTTGGACATTGCCTCGAAGAAGGTAGTCCAGTGCTCCACAAGTCTGGGGCAGGACCAGAACATGTGGGCATGGTTGGCCGGGCCTCCTTGGTACCGTTCACATTTATCCTCCACCTCCGGGAAGAACCTACTCAGACGAGTTCTTGTTAAGTGGGCTCCATGAACTACTTTTAGTTGCGTCAGGCTGAGCCTTGCGCACGTGGAGGTGGAGTTGACGCTATGCAGTGCTTTGCTCCAGAGTCACCACTCTATTTCAATCCCCAGGTACTCCTCCCATTTCATTCCTGTTGCGTCCAGTATGGTGCCGGCCCCTTCTACCAGTCGGTCATACATGTCGCTAGTCTCCTTTCTCTAATATGCTTGCGTCTAGTTACTCTTCCAGTAATGTCTGTCGTGGTGGTTGTAGGTAAGTCCTTGTCTCCTTTCATAGGAAGTTTTTGAGTTGCAGGTACCTTAGCTCGTTCCCCCTGGCTAGCTGGAATTTCTCTGTCAGTACGTCCAGTGTTGCGACCCTGCCGTCAGTATATAGGTCCCTGACTGTCCGTGTCCCCCCGTCCTGTCTCCACCTTTTGAAGGTGGCGTCAGTCAGTGCTGATGTGAACCTATGGTTGTTGCAGATGGGAGTTTTGTCTGACATTTTGGTCAGGCCAAATTGCTGCCGTGGTTGGTTCCAGGACTGGAGGGTGGCTATCACCACCGGGCTGCTGGAGTGTTTTTTGGGTGGGGATGGGAGTGCCGCCATGGCGAGGGCCCGGAGGGAGGTCCCCATGCAGGAGGTCTCTTCCGCGCGCACCCACTCGGCTTCTGGCTCCTTGATCCATCCCCTTATTCGCTCGGCCGTCGCCGCCCAGTGGTAGATTGTAGGTTTGGGAGGGCTAGCCCTCCCCTTGATTTTGTTTTTTGTAAGACCTTCTTTGAGATCCTAGCATTCTTCACCCCCCCCCCCCCCCCACCCACCTCATACGAACGCCATGATTAGTTTGTCTAATGCTTTGAAAAAGGCCTTGGGGATGTAGATCGGGATGGATCTGAATAGGAAGAGGTACCTGGGCAGCACGTTCATTTTGATCGTCTGGACTCTCCCCGCGAGGGAGAGTGGGAGTGTGTTCCATCTTTGCAGGTCCTTTTTTACTTCCTCTGTCAGACTGGTGAGGTTCCATTTGTGGATCCCATTCCAGTCATGGGCTATTTGGATCCCCAGGTAGCGGAATTTGTGTTGGGCTTGTTTAAACGGCAGTCCCGTTAGGGCTGCCCCACCTACTTGTGGATGTACTGGGAAGATCTCGCTTTTGCTCCTGTTGAGTTTGTAGCCCGAGAAGGCGCCAAACTCTTTCAGGAGCGCGATGATCCCATCCATGCTGCTTTGTGGGTCCGAAATATAGAGGAGCAGGTCATCTGCATAGAGTGAGACTCTGTGCTCTCTGCCACCCCTTTGGATCCCCCTCCAGCTTTTTGCTGCTCTGAGAGCAATTGCTAATGGTTCGATCGCTAGAGCGAACAGCAGTGGGGACAGTGGGCATCCTTGTCTGGTGCCCTTCTGCAGCTGGAAGTATCGGGAGTTGGTGTTGTTGGTCTGTACACTCGCCATGGGAGTGCTGTATAGGAGTTTTACCCAGGAGGTGAATCCTGTTCCAAGCCCAAACCGCTCCAGTACCTCTATGAGGTATTTCTATTCGATTCTGTCGAAGGCCTTTTCTGAGTCTCGGGAGACGATCACCTCTGGTGTTCTCTCCCCGAATGGGGTCATTATCACGTTCAGCAGGTGCCTAATGTTGGATGTAAGCTGTCTACCTTTGACAAAGCCCATCTGGTCCTCTGCGACCACCTCTGGTACGCAGTCTTCTAGCCTTTGGCTAGAATCTTGGCCAGTATTTTGGCATCTGCGTCAGCAGTGAGATGGGTCTGTATGACCCACATTCCGTTGGGTCTTTATCTTTCTTAGGTATCAGCGAGATTGAGGCCTGTGCTAGCGTGGGTGGCAGTGTGCCCCTAGCCAGCGAGTCTGTGAACATCTCCCGCAGGTGCGGGGCCAGTGCTGTCGCAAATATTTTGTAGAAGTCCGCCGGGAACCCGTCTGGTCCCGGTGCCTTCTCCGCCTGCATGGAGCTAATGCTGTCAATGATCTCTCCCAGTGCTAGTGGTGCTGCCAGGCCCCGTTTTCTGCGCTCCCCCACGACTGGTATGTCCAGTCCTTCAAGGAACCGTTTCATCCCGGACTCCCCCATTGGGGGCTCTGAGGTGTACAGCCCTTGGTAGAAGGCCTTGAAGGCTTTGTTGATATTTTCTGGCTCTGTTTGTAATGCGCCTCTGGTATCCCTGATTTGTGAAATTTCTCTGGTGGCTGCCTGCTTTCTCAGTTGGTGTGCCAGCAGGCGGCTGGCTTTGTCTCCGTGTTCGTTTAGGGTCCCACGTGCCTGGCGGAGTTGGTGCACTGCTTTCCTGGTGGAGAGCAGATCAAAGTTCCTTTGTAACTCTTTCCTGTCCGCCAGGAGCTCTACGGTCGGGGCCTCAGAGTATTTATGGTCTACCTCCAGTATGGAGTCGACCAGCTGCTGCCTAGCCGCCCTTTCCTCCCTATCTCTTTGTGCTTCGAAAGCGACAATTTCCCCTCTTAGTCCGGCCTTTAGCGCTTCCCAGAACGTGGAGGGTGAGTTCTTCCCGTTCTGATTGTTCTCCGTGTACTCTGCTATGGCCCGCGATATCTTTTCATTGAGGCCTTGTCAGCTAGTAGGGCAACGTCCAACCTCCATGTGGGGCGTTGGGCCCTGCACGTCTCCAGTCTCACGTCCATGTAATGTGGAGCGTGGTCTGATATCACAATTGCGGAGTATTCCACTTTGTCTATCCCCGGAAGCACCGTTTTCCCCACCACAAAGAAGTCATTCTGGTGTATACGTTGTGTACTGGGGAGAAGAAGAACTCCTTCTCCCCTGGGTGGGTGAACCTCCAGGGGTCCACGCTCCCATCTGTTCCATAAAGTGACTGAGTTCCCTTGCCATGTTTGAGGGTTTCCCCGACTTGGGGTTCGATCTGTCAGTCGTTGGGTCCTGTATACAGTTGAAGTCCCTCCCCATGATTAGCTGGTGCATCTCTATGTCAGGGATTTCTGCCATGGTCTTCTTGATTAAGCTCGTGTCATCCCAGTTGGGCGCGTACATGTTAACTAGTACTACCGGTGCCCCATCCAGGGTCCCGTTAACTATGACGTACCGTTCCCCTGGGTCCGCAACCGTCTTTGTCGCCCTAAACATCACCCATTTGCTGACCAGTATTGCCACCCCCCCTGGTCCTCGTCCCAGAGCAGGAATGGTGGGTCTGTCCCACCCAGCCATTTCTTACCCACAGTCGGTCCTGCTCTCTCAGGTGTGTCTTTTGAAGGAAGATTATGTCTGCCTTCACGTTTCTTAGGTGGTTGAGGACTCTGGATCTTTTCACTGGGCCGTTGAGTCACCTTACGTTCCAGGTGACTATCCTGGAGGGGGGCTTCTGTCCCCTCGCTCCTGTGGGATTAACCATTCTTACCTGGTGGACGCGCCCCTGCTCTCCGGGGTTCCCCCTTCTTAGGGGGCCGTACAGGATGGCCGCTGTCACTGCTCTCTCCATGCGGTCGGGCCCCTAGGCTCCGGGGCTTCCCTTCGTCCAAGGAGCCTCCGGCATGTCCGCCCGCTGTGCAGCCGCCACGCGGGTGGCTCCCTGAACTCTGGGCTCTCCCTTCACCCAGAGGCGTACTGGGTGGATGTTTGCAGCGATTCCTTGTTCCGAGCCCTTGGTTGTGGCACTTTGTAGCCCGATTGCTGTTCCTTTTCTAGCCTTGTTTGTCCCTCCGTCCCTGTGTTCCGCCCCCCCCCCTGTTCCCTCCCTTCCTGTGCCCCTCCCCCCCGGTCCTTCCCTTTCCTCCCCCTTTCTCCCCCTCTCCCGTACCCTCTGTCCCTCTTTCCCCTGCTCCTATCCCCGTTTGCCCTCCTGCCCCTGTTGAGTGGTCCCACCCTCCCTCTGCCTGGCGCCATCCCCTCTGTTGGGGGTGCGCTGCGGCCCTGCTTTTTTGCATGTCCCCGGTGCTAGCTTTCTTGCTAGTGCAGTTACCCCCCTCTAGGGAGTTACTGTCTCGTGATGCACTATCAATTACTACAAGACGAGAGTAGGGAATAATCAAGGCTTTATTAAGCAGAGATGTTGTGCCTCCTGCAGCTGCTCCCAGAATGGGAGCAGCTCCGGCGAGCACACACATTTATACACCGCCTACTGGGCGGAGCCAGCAGGCAGGGATTTACCCCCGTACCTCTAGTACCTTACCGTACTCCACCTAATATACAGTTACTACTTCTAATATAAAGATAGTGGTGACTACCACATCTTGCTTCTACCCTGCGTTTTTCTGCCCGCTCTTCCCCCATCCTACCCTGCGCTCCCCTCATTTGCTCTCCCTTCTCTGCTACTCTCGTACCCTCGTGCTGGGGCCTGGTTTCCCACCTGTGGCGGTTCGTTGGGTAGCGGTGCCTCACCCCTCCCCCCGTAGGCGTGTTGTTGCCCCTTGCCAGGGACCCCGTATTTCTATCCTCGCTTTTGGTTTTCCAGCCCGTGTTCCTCGATAAACTTGTTTGCTTCGGCGGGGGCTGTAAAGAAATACTATCTTTCTTGGTATGTGACCCAGAGTTTCGCTGGGTACAGCATACCAAAGCGCACATTGTTCCTGTGAAGGGCTGCTTTTGCTCTATTTTTTTATTTTTAAATATGTTTATTCAAATTTTTCCAACAAAAATTTTTAACAAACAAACCCCCCCCATAACAAAAAGAAGAAAGAACACAAACAGCACAATCAAAAATAATAAACTACTTATACATTGGGTTTCTCCCGCATATATTAACCTCCCCATATGACATTCAAAAGTACCCTTGGGGAAACCCCCCCCCCACCCGCCCAAATACCCCCCCCCCGACAGAGACACCACCCCCCCCCCCGGGTTGCTGCTGCAGCTGACCTCCTCCTAACGCTCTGCGAGATAGTCTAGGAACGGTTGCCACCGCCTGAAGACCCTCTCAAGGCAAACTTTATTCTCTCCAGCTTAATGAACCCTGCCATGTCACTGATCCAAGCTTCCACACTGGGGGGCTTTGCGTCTTTCCATAATAGCAAGATCCTCCGCCGGGCTACCAGGGACGCAAAGGCCAGGATACCGGCCTCTTTCGCCGCCTGCACTCCCGGTTCATCCGTTACCCCAAATAATGCCAACCCCCAGCTCGGCTTGACCTGGACTTTCACCACCTTGGACATAGTCCTCGTGAAACCCCTCCAGAACCCACCCAGTGCCGGGCACGACCAGAACATGTGAACGTGATTCGCCGGGCTTCCCGAGCACCTCCCACACCTGTCCTCCATCCCAAAGAACCTACTCAACCTCGCCCCTGTCATATGTGCTCTGTGAGTAACCTTAAATTGTATTAAGCTGAGCCTGGCGCAAGAGGAAGAGGAGTTAACCCTACTCGGGGCATCAGCCCACAGACCCTCATCAATCTCCTCCCCAAGCTCCTCCTCCCACTTGCCCTTTAGCTCCTCTACCGAAACCTCCTCCTCTTCTTTCATCTCTTGATAGATTGCCGAAACCTTGCCTTCTCCGACCCATACACACAAAATCACCCTGTCCTGAATCCTCTGTGCCGGGAGCAATGGGAATTCCCTCACCTGCCGCCTCACAAACGCCCTCACTTGCATATACCTGAACGCATTTCCCGGGGGTAGCCCAAACCTCTCCTCCAGCTCCCCTAGGCTCGCAAACGTTCCATCTATAAACAGGTCCCCCATTCTTCTGATCCCTGCCCGATGCCAGCTCCGAAACCCCCCATCCATCCCTCCCGGGACGAACCGATGGTTCTCCCGAATCGGGGACCAAACCGAGGCTCCCATCTCGCCTCTATGCCGTCTCCACTGCCCCCACATCTTCAACGTTGCCGCCACCACCGGACTCGTAGTGTACCGTGTTGGCGAGAGCGGCAGCGGTGCCGTCACCAGCGCCCTCAGGCCCGTGCCCCTGCAGGACGCCGTCTCCAACCTCTTCCACGCCGCCCGCTCCCCCTCTACTACCCACTTACGGATCATCGCCACATTGGCTGCCCAATAATAGTCGCACAAATTCAGCAGCGCCAGCCCTCCCTGTCCCTGATATGGTCCAGAAACACCCTCTTTACCCTCGGGGCCTTATTTGCCCACACGAAACCCATGATACTCCTACCTACCCATTTGAAAAAGGCCTTGGGAATCATAATGGGAAGGCACTGGAACATAAAGAGAAACCTCTGGAGGACCATCATTTTAACCGACTGTACCCTGCCCGCTAGCGAGAGTGGCAGCACATCCCATCTTTTGAAATCCTCCTCCATCTGCTCCACCAACCGTGTCAAATTGAGCTTCTGCAGGGCCCCCCATCTCCCAGCCACCTGGATCCCCAAGTACCGAAAGTTCCTTTTCGCCCTCTGCTTTTGCTCTATTGAATTCGGCCCGTCTCCTGGTGAGGTCTGCCCCAATGTCCTCGTGCATGCTAATGAGGTGCCCTTCCCATCTGCAGGTTCTGTTTTGCCTGGCCCAGCGCAGGATTGTTTCCCTGTCTTTGTACCGGTGTAGCTTAGCTGTAACAGCCCCCCAGTGTTCCTGTGCCCTGGGCTTCGGGCGCAGTGACCGGTTCGCTCTGTCCATTTCTGGTGGGTTGGGGAAAGTTTCCCTCCCCACTAAGTTGCCCAGCATCTCGGCCACTTGGCCGTGGGGTTTCTATCCCCGATCCCCTCTGGTAGCCCCACTATCCTGACATTTTGTCTTCTTGAGCAGTTTTCCTGGTCGTCTACCCTGCCCTTCAGGCTCCCCTGCGTTGTGCCCAGTCTCGCCGCCTCCTTCTCCAGGGCCCTGACCAGGTCGCTCATGTCAGTCGCGGCATTTTCCAGCTCCTTAATGGTCGCCTCTTGGGTTTCCAGACTCTCCTCCTGGGCTTCCAGTTTCTTCTCTGCTCTGCCCAGGACGAGTTGCACCTCTGCCAGGGCCTTGGCCATTGCTGCCTGTAATGCAGCCTCTATGTCTGCTTTGACCCCTGCCTTGCTGTCCTGCTGGTGTTCCCTCAGCGCCTCGGCAAAGGCTGCCTTCCAGTTCCCCTCTGGAAAATGCTCCTGTCTGCCCAGTTCTTTTTGTTGCAGCGAGGCTTCCATTCCGCCACTTCGTGCGCCGATTAGCTCGTCTGAGTGGGCTCGCGTATTGCCCCGTTTGCTCTCGGTGCCCTTTCTCCATCTGCTTTGTGTCCCTCATGGCATTTTTTCCCCCTTTTCTTTTCCCCCTTCCCCCTCTTTTTTTTTCTTTACTTTTTCTTTTTTCCTCCTTTTTCCCCCTTTCTTTTTTCTCCCCCCCCTCCCTTCTAAAAAAACTCTTTTCAGGTAAGTTTTTTTTGAAAAACGTGGCAAGGGAGAGGGAATTTTCTGTCCCTTTAACAGTTTTCTTTTCAAAGTTTTTTTTTTCCCCCAAAAAGAGGAAGTTCTTGTTTTCTTTTCCTCCTCCCCACTCACCAGGGTCGAGAGAGAGAGAAAGGCTTCTGGTCTGGCCGGGAGTCCCCCTTTGTTCTGCCGCCTGCCTCGTGGTGGTTGCCGCCGGGGGGAGGGGTAGGGGGGCTGATTCTGCTCGGCCACCCACGTTCTATTGTGCGGGGGGGGGGGGGGGTGGGGTGGGTGCGGGTGGCTCAGTCCCCTCTTCTGTACCGCTTCTCCTCGGCCGCCCACGTTCTGCTGTGTGGGGAGGGGTGGCTTGGTCGGGCCGGCTCGCAGGCCCGCACTCCGATGCGCGAGCTCCGTTCAGGTGGGCGCTCTTCGGCCGCTTCCAGGTCTCTGGTCCCAGCTCCTCTTGCATACCGTTCCTCCCATCGGGCCACAGCTTACCGGTATGGTCCCTTGCGGCCTCGTCTCCTTTTCCCTTGTCTGTGTGGAGTTTGCACATTCTCCCCGTGTTTGCGTGGGTTTCGGACCCACAACCCAAACATGTGCAGTCTAGGTGGATTGGCCACGCTAAATTGCCCCTTAATTGGAAAAAATGAATTGGGTACTCTAAATGTTTTTTTTAACTTGATGTAGTGCCTTCATGACTTCAGAATGTCCGAAAGCACTTTGCAGCCAATGAATTATTTTTGAAGTGCAGTCTCTGCAATTGTTATGGGCCAGGATTTAGAGAACCCCAAAGTGTATCATGGAGTTCACCTGACCCACAACTTTTAATAGATTGTGGGGAGCACACGGCCCACTCTACAGGTGTGGTACAGCAGAAATGGAAAAGTATTTTTTAAAGCAAAACAATGTTTATTCTATGAACTCAAGTTAACCTTTTTAAAACATACAGTGAACATCTTAGCAACCATTAATTCAAATACAACCCCCAAAGAATACAACACTAAGTAATGCTTAATAACTTCCCAAACACCATCCAGAAGACTTAAAAAACACCTTTTAACAGAAGCACATTAGGTTTACATTCACTACTGAGAACATTTATAATTCTGAATTCACC
This sequence comes from Scyliorhinus torazame, assembly GCF_047496885.1. Taxonomy (NCBI): domain Eukaryota; kingdom Metazoa; phylum Chordata; class Chondrichthyes; order Carcharhiniformes; family Scyliorhinidae; genus Scyliorhinus; species Scyliorhinus torazame. The sequence continues at coordinate 165,185,586 of NC_092710.1, forward strand.
AAATGATTAAGAGATAGTCTTTTGATGGCAGAGAGAGCAGCAGGACACCTGCTTGGTCTGGCTTCAGCCCCAACACTGAAAACGAAACTAAAACACACGCTGCAGCAAACAGCCTAAAACAAAAGTAAAAAGCTGACAGACAGCCCAGCTCCACCCACACTCTGACATCACTGATGAACACCCATTTCTTAAAGGTACATTTCTTAAGCACCCAGTTCTTAAAAGTACTCTCTCTGACATCACTGTTTTCTTAAAGGTACATTGTTTAAACATCCATGTCTTAAAATAACTCTCACATGACACCTCCCCCCAAGAAAAAAAAAATGGACCATCAACTTCAAGATGGTTTCATTTTTCACCTTTTCACTATCCTTTAAGAAATGCACACAGTAAATATACTTTTTCGTTTCAAAAATCAACACACGCAACAGGTATAATAATATAGTCCATTTTTTTCCCATTCTTCTTCCAACTGAAATCTTTCTCAATTGACAGTCTCTTTGAACAAGAAGGTCTCTGCACGATCCGTCCATTTCTCTACACCTTGGCATTCCTCTTTAAAGTCAGATACTTTAGTTCAATCTGATCACAGAGTCCCTTGCAATTCTCCAACACAGGAGCATTGGTTATCACAGCTTTCAGGCAGTCAAATGCCTGTTGAAAGTCTGCTGTCCACTGAAATTTCCGATGTTTCTTCAGCAAGTCTGTCAGTGGAGCAATCACGCTACAAATCTTTTGAGCAAATGTTCGATCAAATACAGTCATGCCAAGATCTCTCATTATTTCCCTTCGTCTTGAGGGTATCGGAAACTCCTCAATAACTGCTGGTTTCACATCCCGTGTGACCATTCGACCCTGTCCAATTTTATGGCCAAGGAGAGTGACTTGGGCTTTTCCAAATTCACTTTCGGCTAGGCTTATCACCAAACACGCCTCCTGAAGTCGATTAAATAACTCCATCAGATGTTTGAAATGTTCTTTCCATGTCTGGCTGAAATTTACCAGATCGTCGATTGGGTAATCCTGAAACGACTTTGTTAGTTAACCGTTGAAATGTGGCTGGGGCGTTTTTCATGCCAAATGGCATAACTTTAAATTGGTATATAACATCTGGAGTCACAAAAGCAGAAATCTCCTTCGCCCTTTCGGATAAAGATACCTGCCAGTAACCTTTAAGTAAATCCATTTTGGAAATAAAAACTGGTTGTTCCACTTTCTCAATGCAATCCTCCAAACGTGGGATAGGATAAAAGTCCGTCCTTGTAACTGCATTAACCTTTCTATAGTCCACACTTAACCGTTGGGTACCATCTGGTTTAGGCACCATAACTATGGGTGAGCTCCATTGGCTGCAACCCACTTCAATTATGCCATTTTTAAGCATACTCTCAATCTCTTTGTTAACCTGTGCCAATTTTAAAGGGTTAAGTCTATATGGATGTTGTTTGTTTGGAACAGCATTTCCCACATCTACATCATGTATAGCCATTTTAATACTTCCCAATTTATCTCTACAAACTTGCCCATGTGATATCAATAACTCTTTCAGGTCAGTCCATTTTTCCTCTGGATGGTAACTCGTCAATTTATCCCAAATTTTAAGAACATCCTCATTTTCAAATTTAATTTGAGGTATGTCAAATTCACAGTCATCTGGATTTAGTTCGTCACTTTGAATTAGAATCATTAAAACCTCCTTTTTCTCTCCTTCTCTTTCAAAGTAGCTTTTAAGCATATTCACATGACACACTCGATGAGTCTTCCTTCTATCTGATGTTTTACCACATAATTCACCTCACTTAATTTCCTTTCAATCTGATAAGGTCCACAAAACCTTGCTTTTAAAGGTTCGCCTACCACTGGTAACAACACTAAAACGTTATCTCCACTGGCAAAACTACGAACTTTGGATTTCTTGTCTGCTACCAGTTTTACCACATTTTGTGCAATTTTTAAATGTTGTCTAGCCAATTCACCTGCTCTATTTAATCGTTCCCTAAAATTTGACACGGAATCCAATAATGTAATTTCCGATTTCTCACTCACCAATTTTTCCTTACTCGATTTAAGTGGTCCTCTTACCTCATGACCAAAAATTAGTTCAAAAGGACTAAATTTGGTTGACTCATTAGGTGCATCCCTAATTGCAAACAGTACGAATGGAATTCCTTTATCCCAATCCTCTGGATAATCTTGACTATAAGCCCTCAACATTGTCTTTAATGTCTGATGCCACCTTTCTAATGCTCCCTGCGATTCTGAATGGTACGCAGTTGATTTAAATTGTTTTATTTCTAAGCTATCCATAACTTTTTTGAATAACATCGAGGTAAAATTTGATCCTTGATCCGATTGTATTTCTGTGGGTAGTCCATATCTAGTAAAGAATTTAAGTAACTCCTCCACAATCTTTTTAGCTCTAATATTAGGTGCTGGAATGGCCTCTGGAAACCTAGTAGACACATCCATTATAGTCAAAAGATATTGATTCCCATTTTTTGTTTTATGAAGTGGTGCTACGCAATCAATTAGGACCCTTGTAAAAGGTTCCTCAAATGCTGGAATGGGTATTAAGGGTGCTGGTTTTATCACTGCTTGAGGTTTCCCTATCACTTGACATGTGTGACATGATTGACAAAAGTTAACTGCATCTTTATGTAGTCCAGGCCAATAAAAATGTTTCTAGATTTTAGCTTGAGTTTTCCTTATTCCCAAATGACCTCCCACTGGTACCTCATTTGCAACTCGCAACACCTCTTTTCTGTACCCTACCGGCAATACTTTTTGATGAACTTCTGCCCACTTTACAGCCGCCTGCATATGTAAAGGTCTCCATTTTCTCATCAAGACATCACTTTTACGGTAACAACACTCTGGTATACACTCAGATTCCTCTTCCGTGTATGCTTTCTGATACATCCATTTTATTTCTATATCGTTTTGTTGTAATTTTCCTAATTTTCCTTCGACAATTTTCCTAAACTAAAAATATCCACCTCATCCTCCACCTTTTCTTGTTCTTTTTCAACCATCTGATCAAAAATTATTTCTGATGATTGCACTTCACCTTTATCTTCACTCTCTGATTTCTCCTGTGATCCGGAAAAATCCCAGGATATTTGTCCTTCAACACTTCAGATGTCTGTTTTTCCATTGGCTTATCAACCACAGTAGGCATCACTCCCACCTGCGATCCAGCTGTATCATTACCCAAGATAAGCTGTATTTCTGGACAAAATAGTTTCTCTATTATCCCTACTACCACTTCACCACTCTTCACTGGACTTTCCAACCTTACCTTGTATAATGGAACACTACTCCTCTCACCCTGAATTCCACATATCACCACCTATTCTGGCAGCATTCTTCCCAAACTACATAACTCCTCATCCCTTACCATTAAAGATTGACTAGCTCCCGTATCTCTTAAAATTGTGACTTCTTTACCTGCTCCTCCTGATACACATGAGTAAACTTTACCCACACAAGTAAATTCTTTAAAGAGATCTGGCACCTTCTTATCAATCACTTCTTGATCAGGCTGTACAATCTTTTGAACCTCCTTCACTTCACTTGGGCTTTCCTTTACCACTTTCACAAACCCCACTGTCTTATCCTGTTTTACCATATCAGCCTTCCCAGTGCATTTCTTCAACCACCAACACTGTAATTTTACATGGCCTAGTTTATTACAGTGAAAACATTTGAAACGTTTCATGTCTCTTCCACCCTCCTGGATTTTTAAAAAAATCTGAGGTACACTCTCCTTATTATCTCCCATCAGATCACCTTTACTTTTACCACTTGAGTATTTCTCATGTCCCCAGTTTCTATCCCTCACAGGCTGAAACTGATGTTGGAAACCAAGCTTTGATTTATGAACTAATTCATAATCATCTGCCATTTCTGCTGTTAATCTTGCAGTTTTAACCCTCTGCTCTTCCACATGAGTTCTCACTACATCAGGAATTGAATTTTTAAACTCCTCCAAAGGTATAATTTCTCTGAGAGCTTCATACGTTCGGTACATTTTCAAAGCCCTTATTCACCAATCAAAATTACGCTGTTTGATCCTTTCAAACTCCATGTATGTTTGACCAAATTCTTTCCTTAAATTTCTAAATCTTTGTCTGCAGGCTTCAGGCGCTAGTTCATTTGCACCTAAGATGGATTTTTTCACATCCTATATGTCTCAGATACCTTCTCCGGTAGTGATGCAAACACTTCACTAGCCCTACCTATCAGCTTTGTTTGAATCAGTAATACCCACATGTCCCATGGCCATTTCATTTGTTTAGCCACCTTCTGAAATGAAATGAAAAAGGCTTCCACCTCCTTCTCGTTAAACCTTGGCAATGCTTGGACATATTTAAATATATTCCCACCATGCCTTCGACTTTGATGCTCTTTCTCACTATCCTCATCAATATCATCAAACTGTCTGTTTTCCTTTACGTCTGCCATTTTAACTGACTGTCATGTTTCATGGCCATTTTCTGAAGTTAAAACTCTCTGTCTTTATCTTTTTCCCTCATCTGTATCTCCCTTTCTCTTTCTTTTTGTTCTGTTAGGGCTATTCTTTCTTTTCTCCTTTCTTCTCTCTCCTTTTCTTTTTCTTCTCTCTCTCTTTCTTTTTCCTCGCTTTCATATTCAAGCTGCTTTAATTCTTTCTCATGTCCCATTTGTTTAATTTGTAACTGAATTTTTGCCATTTCCAATGAGTCAAACTGTATCTCAGGCAACTTTAAATGCTTAGCCACTGCCATAATTACCGCATCCTTTCACATTTTGTCAGGTAATGTTAACTGCAATGTTTTTGCCAAATCTACCAGTCTGCTTTTAGTCTCTGTCCGTAAGGTACTGTGTGTTACCGTCTCCACCCCCAAAAACTTCAGAGCCTCTGAAAGAGCCATTGTCCACAACACATTCCCCACTTAAACTAGAATACCACACCTGAAAATCATCCACAATATGCTCACCCCTCACTGTCTTTAAGATCACTAAGCCAATCCAATAGATAGACTTTTATCCCGAACAAGCCCCCAGTTTGATATGGGCCAACGATAGTAAAAAGCTGACAAGACAGCCCAGCTCCAGCCACACTCTGACATCACTGATAAACACCCATTTCTTAAAGGTACATTTCTTAAGCACCCATTTCTTCAAGGTACTCTCTCATGACAGCAATATGCATGACCCATGCAGATTCAGTTGCATGCTGGCCAGTATCTTTTAAAAAATATATATTTTTATTGACGTATTTGTAAAAATGTTATAATAAAAACAGAAAAAGAGCAATAAACATTAAACATTAACTTAGTGCAAAAATAGATATTTCCCCGAATGGCTCTGTCTTCACAGACCACCTAAAATAACAACAAAAAACACAACACTTACCCCCCCCCCCCCCCGCCCTCCCCCCCCACCCCCCTTGCAATGCTGCTACTGCTGACATTTTAAATTACATTTCCCCAAGAAAGAAGACGAACGGCTGCCTAACATTGATCCTCTTAAGGCAAACTTTATTTTCTCGAGGCTGAGAAACCCAGCCATCTCGCTGACCTGAGTCTCCACACTCGGGGGCTTCGAGTCCCTCCACATTAACAGGATCCGTCTCCGGGCTACCAGGGAGGCAAAGGCCAGAACGTCGGCCTCTTTCACTCCCTAACTCCCGGGTCTTCTGACACCCCAAAGATCTCCACCTCTGGACTCGCCACCACCCTCTTGCCTAGCACCTTGGACATTGCCCTGGCAAACCGCTGCCAGAACAATTCAAGCTTCGGGCATGCCCAAAACATATGGACATGGTTTGCTGGGCTCCCCGCACATCTCACACATCTGTCTTCTACCCCGAAAAACTTGCTCATCCTCGCCGCTGTCATGTGTGCCCAGTGCACCACCTTAAACTGGATTAAACTAAGCCTAACGCATGATGAGGAGGAATTGACCCTACTTAGGGCTTCCGCCCATAGACCCACCTCTAACCCCCCCTCCTAACTCCTCCTCCCATTTGCCTTTAAGCTCCTCCACCAGGGTTTCCTCCGCCTCCGACAGCTCCTGGTAGATATCCGACACCTTCCCCTCCCCCATCCAGGTACCGGACACTACTCTATCCTATACCCCCTGTGGCGGCAGCAGCGGGAAGGCAACCACCTGTTTCCTCAGGAAGGTCCACACTTGTAGAGATACCTTTTTAAAAAAATAATTTTTATTAAAGTTTTCACAAAATATCAACAACAAAATGTAAAAGGAACCCAATAGAATTAAATATAAAACAAACCAAAACAACCCAGTGCCCCCCTCCCCCTATACATAAATAATATATTAACACCCGCCGAAACACACAGCAAACATAGCAAATATATACACCCCCTCAGATTCCGCAGTATAGACAAACAAAAATAAAAATAAAATAAAATAAATAAAATAGACCCCCCCCTACCCCCCCGGTTGCTGCTGCTGATGACCATTGTCTACCGTTCTGCCAGGAAGTCCAAGAACGGTTGCCACCGCCTGAAAAACCCTTGCACCGATCCCCTTAAGGCAAATTTCACCCTCTTCAATTTAATAAACCCCGCCATATCGTTGATCCAGGATTCCACGCTTGGGGGCCTCGCATCCTTCCACTGAAGAAGAATCCTTCGCCGGGCTACCAGGGACGCAAAGGCCAGAATACCGGCCTCTTTCGCCTCCTGCACTCCCGGCTCCTCTGCAACCCCAAATATTGCGAGCCCCCAGCCCGGTTTGACCCTGAATCCTACCACCCTCGACACCGTCCTCGTTACGCCCTTCCAAAATTCCTCCAGCGCTGGGCATGCCCAGAACATATGGGTGTGGTTTGCTGGGCTCCCCGGGCACCTAACACACCTGTCCTCACCCCCAAAAAACCGGCTCATCCTTGTCCCGGTCATGTGTGCCCTGTGCAGCACCTTAAACTGTATGAGGCTGAGCCCCGCGCACAAAGAGGAAGAGTTCACCCTCCCTATGGCATCTGCCCACGTCCCCTCCTCGATCTCCTCCCCCAACACCTCCTCCCACTTACCTTTCAGCACCTTCACCGAGGCCTCCTCCTCCTCCTGCATCACCTGGCATGTTGCTGAGACCTTCCCCTCTCCAACCCATGCCCCCAAGAGCACCCTGTCCTGTACCGTGCTTGACGGCAGCAGCGGGAATTCCACCACTTGCCGCCTGGCAAACGCCCTTACCTGTAGATACCTAAAGACGTTTCCCGGGGGGAGCCCGTACTTCTCCTCCAGCTCACCCAGGCTCGCGAACTTCCCATCCACAAACAGGTCCCCCAACCTTCTTATCCCTGCCCTGTACCACCCCGAAAACCCTCCACCTATTCTCCCTGGGACAAACCGGTGGTTCCCCCGTATTGGGGTCCACACCGAGGCCCCCACTTCCCCCCGTGCCGTCTCCATTGCCCCCAAATTTTGAGGGCAGCTGCCACCACCGGGCTCGTGGTATACCTCATTGGAGGGAGCGGCAGCGGTACCGTTGCCAGCGCCTCCAGACTCGTACCCTCACAAGACGCCGTCTCCAGCCTCTTCCATGCCGTCCCCTCCCCTTCCATCACCCACTTGCGCACCATCGCCGCATTGGCGGCCCAGTAGTACCCACAGAGGTTGGGCAGCGCCAGCCCCCCCATCCCTACTCCGCTCCAGGAACACCCTTCTCACCCTCGGAGTCCCTCGTGCCCACACAAACCCCGTTGTGCTCCTGTTGACCCGCCTAAAGAAGGCCTTCGGGATAAGAATGGGGAGGCACTGGAACAGGAACAAAAACCTTGGGAGCACCGTCATCTTGGCTGACTGCACCCTACCCGCCAGGGATAGCGGCAATGCGTCCCACCTCTTAAACTCCTCCATTTGCTCCACCAGCCTCGTGAAATTAAGTCTATGCAGGGCCCCCCAGCTCTTTTTAGTGGGAGCTCGCCAATCCCCCTCTCCTGGTCCCCTGGGTGAACCACGAACAACTCGCTCTTCCCCATGTTGAGCTTGTACCCTGAGAAATCCCCGAACTCCCTGAGGATCCTCATTACCTCCGGCATTCCCCCCACCGGGTCTGCCACATATAGCAGCAAGTCGTCCGCATAGTGCGACACCCTATGCTCCTCCCCACCTCGCACCAACCCCCTCCAGTTCCTCGACTCCCTCAGTGCCATAGCTAGGGGTTCAATCGCCAGCGCGAAGAGCAGGGGGGACAGGGGACACCCCTCCCTCGTCCCTCGATGCAACCAAAAGTACTCTGACCTCCTCTTGTTTGTGGCCATACTCGCCATCGGGACTTCGTACAACAGCCTAACCCACCTGACGAACCCCTCCCCAAACCCGAACCTCTTCAGCACCTCCCACAAGTACCCCCACTCTACCCTATCGAAGGCCTTCTCAGCGTCCATCGCCGCCACTATCTCCGCCTCCCCATCCCTCGCCGACATCATAATAACGTTCAGGAGCCTCCGCACATTCGCGTTCAACTGCCTCCCCATCACGAACCCCGTCTGGTCTTCGTGGATGACCTGCGGCACCCAATCCTCAATTCTCGTGGCTAAGACCTTCGCCAGCACTTTGGCATCTACATTTAACAATGAAATCGGCCTGTAAGACCCACACTGCAGGGGATCCTTGTCCCACTTCAGGATCAAGGAGATCAGTGCCCAGGACATCGTCGGGGCCAAAGCTTCCCCCTTCCCCCTTCCCTTGCCTCATTGAAGGTCCTAACCAGCAACGGGCCCAGCAGGTCCACATATTTTTTGTTAAATACGACCAGGAAACCGTCCGGCCCCGGTGTCTTCCCTGCCTGAATGCTCCCTATCCCTTTGGCCAGCTCCTCCAACCCAGTCGGGGCCCTTAATCCCGCCACCAGTCCCTCCTCCACCTTCAGGAACTTCAGTTGGTCCAGAAAGCGGCCCATCCCTCCCTCCTCCAGTGGGGGCTCGGACCGATACAGTTCCTCATGAAAGTCCCTGAAGACCCCATTGATGCCAACCCCACTCATCACCACACTCCCTCCCCTATCCTTAACTCCCCCAATCTCCCTAGCTGCATCCCGCTTCCGAAGCTGATGCGCCAGCATCCGACTTGCCTTTTCCCCATATTCATAAATCGCCCCCTGAGACTTCCTCCACTGCGCCTCTGCCTTCCTGGTGGTCAACAGGTCGAATTCGGCCTGGAGGCTATGCCTCTCCCTCAACAGTCCCTCCTCCAGCACCTCCGCATACCTCCTGTCCACCCTCACCATCTCCCCCACCAGCCTCTCCCTCTCCCTCTGCTCTCTCCTCTCCTTGTGGGCTCTAATGGAGACCAGCTCTCCCCTAACCACCACCTTCAGTGCCTCCCATACCATCCCCACTCGGACCTCCCCATTATCGTTGGCCTCCGGGTATCTCTCTATGCTTCTTCTGACCCGCTCGCTCACCTCCTCGTCCGCCAACAGCCCCACCTGCAAGCTCCACAACGGGCGCTGGTCCCTCTCCTCCCCCAGCTCTAGGTCTACCCAATGCGGAGCGTGATCCGAAATGGCTATCGCCGAGTACTCGGTATCCTCTACTCTCGCAATCAGTGCCCTGCTCATAACAAAAAAGTCGATCCGGGAATAGGCCTTATGAACGTGCGAGAAGAATGAAAATTCCCTAGCCCCCGGCCTTGCAAATTTCCAAGGGTCCACCCCTCCCATCTGGTCCATAAACCCCCTCAGCACTTTAACCGCCGCCGGCCTCCTATCCGTCCTGGACCTGGAGCGATCCAGTGCCGGATCCAACACCGTGTTAAAGTCCCCCCCCCATTATCAGGCCCCCCACTTTCAAGTCCGGGATCCGACCCAACATGCGCCGTATAAAACCTGCATCGTCCCAGTTCGGGGCGTACACATTGACCAGCACCATCCTTTCTCCTTGCAGCTTACCACTCACCATTACGTACCTGCCGCCATTGTCTGTCACAATGCTCGACACCTCGAACGACACCCTCTTTCCCACCAAGATCGCCGCCCCCTGATTTTTGGCATCCAGCCCCGAATGAAACACCAGGCCTACCCACCCCTTCCTCAATCTTACCTGGTCTGCCACCTTCAGGTGTGTCTCCTGGAGCATGACCACATCCACCTCCCACAGGTACTCCCACTCCACCCGATCAAAAGCTTTCTCTGCATCCATCGTTGCCAGAACCTCTGCTTCCTCTCTTTCCGAGGGCATCATAACAATATTTAAAAGCCTCCGCACATTAGCATTAAGTTGCCTGCCCTTAGCAAATCCAGTCTCGTCTTCCCCTATCACCCCCGGGACACAGTCCTCTATCCTGGTGGCCAACATCTTAGCCAATAGCTTGGCATCCACATTTAGCAACGAGATTGGCCTGTAAGACCCACACTGTTCTCCCGTTTCAGAATGAGTGAAATCGAGGCCTGTGACATTGTAGGGCGGAGGATTCTGGCCAGTATCTTTGAGCAAGGTCAAAGAGAGGAACGAATTTTGGGTGAACGATGAGGCGGTGGTTCTTTATTATGTGATGTGTTGGGTACTCTGGATCTGTGGAGACTGCATTTACCTTAGCAGTAACATAGACAGGCTACCAACACTTGTAATAGTACAACTCTATTTTAACAACTAAGAGCTGTTAAACATACTTGCACTGTGGGCCGACAATAAGCTAGATTGACTGAAGACCTATGCCTAACCTGACCAGCCTATACTGCGAGCACATGGTGGATGTTTGTGCTACTGACTGCGGGCTCTGTCTGTCTCAGAGGCTGCATCCCAATGAGCGGGAAAACTAGTGCCCTCTGTCTTTATAGTGACCGTGCCCTAACTGGTGATTGGCTGCTGTGTTGTGTGTGTTGATTGGTCTTGCTGTGTGTCAGTCAGTGTGTGTCTCTGCATCATCATATACTGATGTGTATATTATGACATCCCCCCTTTTCTAAAAAAAATGTGTGTTCATGGCAATAAATAATGTAGTATGCGAATGTTCCTAACTATGTGTGGCACATGCGAGCATTGTTACAGGACTCTGTAGAGAAACTCTAAGATATTTACATTGGAAGGTGTCTAGTGCAGATGGACAGTATGTAACACAAAATATAGCTAGACCAACAGTATCAAACCAGTGAGTTAATCAGGGTAACGAAACAATCAGTTCATGAGTTCAAAGAGTCCATGATTTCAGGTAGTTCATAAATTCTGTCTCTGAGGTGGGCGACGAATTCTGGTTGACTGCCTCAAGGGTGGGTCAGGGGCCGCCTGTTCTGGAATGGGCGGGACTGTGTCAGACTCAGAGGGTGGCAGAGCGAAAGGGAGATCTGCAAAGTCCGTGGCGGGTTTGTCGTGACGGCGAGGCAGGACATGATGATCTGGTGGCGAGCGAGGAAGGAGTCGTAGTGCCCGCCTATTTCGGCGAAGAAGAGAGCCGTCTTGTAGACGGACCAAAAATGACCTGGGGGCCACTTGTCTGAGCACCACAGCAGTGGCGGACCAACCACCATCGGGAACTTGGACACGGGCCTCGTCATCAGGAGCCAGAGCAGGGAGATCCGTGGCGCGGGCGTCGTACGCCGATTTCATAGAATGTACAGTGCAGAAGGAGGCCATTCGGCCCATCGGGTCTGCACCGGCTCTTGGAAAGAGCACCCTACCCAAGGTCAACATCTCCACCCTATCCCCATAACCCAGTAACCCCACCCAACACTAAGGGCAATTTTGGGCACTAAGGGCAATTTATCATGGCCAATCCACCTAACCTGCACATCTTTGGACTGTGGGTGGAAACCGGAGCACCCAGAGGAAACCCACGCACACACAGGGAGGATGTGCAGACTCCGCACAGACAGTGACCCAAGCCGGAATCGAACCTGGGACCCTGGAGCTGTGAAGCAATTGTGCTATCCACAATGCTACCGGATTTGTGTTGGGCCCGAGACAACTGCATTCGATGAAGGACCGGAAGGTTGTCCAAGTTCGGGACATGAATGGCCGGCACCGTCGTCCGCAGCGTGCGATTCATCATCAAAATTGAGCCGGTGACAGGCCGGTGGACAATTGAGCTGATCTGTAAGCAAGCAGGGCGAGGTAAAAATCGGATCCTGCATCGGCCGCCTTGCACAGGAGTCGTTTGACAATGTGCACCCCATTTTCAGCTTTGCCATTGGATTGGGGGTAATGGGGACTGTACGTGACATGTGTGAAGTTGTATCGTTTGGCAAAATTGGACCACTCCTGACTGGCAAAACACGGGCCATTGTCGGACATGACCGTGAGCGGGATGCCATGGCGAGCGAAGGTTTCCTTGCACGCACGGATGACCGCAGTTGAGGTGAGGTTGTGTAGCCTAACTACCTCCGGGTAGTTTGAGAAATAATCCACTATGTGGACGTAGTCCCGGCCAAGTGCATGGAACACGTCAATGCCCACTTTGGTCCAGGGGGACGTGACCAACTCATGGGGTTGCAAGGTCTCCCTTGGCTCAGCAGGCTGGAAACGCTGGCATGTTGGGCAGTTAAGAACGGCGTTGGCAATGTCCTCATTGATTCCAGGCCAGTACACTGCCTCACGGGTCCATCGGCAGCATTTCTCCACTCCCAGGTGGCCCTTCTGGAGCTGCTCAAGGACGAGGTTCCGCATGCTGTGGGGAATGTCGATCCTGTCCAGCTTTAGTAGAATTCCATCTACCACCGCCAGGTTATCTTTAATGTTATAGAATTGAGGGCATTGGCCCTTGAGCCACCCGTCTGTCAGGTAGTGCATGACAGGTTGGAGCAGGGTATCGTTGGCCGTCTCACGACAAATCTGGATGAGTCGTTTGTCCGTGGCGGGCAGTTTGGATGCCACCTGAGCATCAATTTGGCACACGAAGCCCGCTGGGTCGCAGGGTGTGGTGACAGATCGGGAGAGTGCATCGGCGACGATGAGCTCCTTACACAGGGTGTGACGAGTTCGAAGTCGTACCGCCTGAGATTAAGAAGAATGCGCTGCAGGCACGGCGTCATGTCGTTAAGGTCTTTTTGAATGATATTGACCAGTGGCCTGTGGTCTATCTCGACTGTGAACTTTGGGAGTCCATAGACATAGTCATGGAATTTGACGACTCCGGTAAGAAAGCCCAGGCACTCTTTTTCAATTTGCGCATAGCGCTGTTTGGTGGGCGTCATTGTACGTGATGCGTATGCGACAGGAGCCCATGAGGAGGCGTCGTCACGTTGAAGGAGCACTTCTCCAATGCCGGACTGACTGGCATCCATGGAGATCTTTGTTTCTTTGGCCGGATCGAAAAATGCCAACACCAGGGCCTTGGTCAGCTTCACCCTGAGTTCCCGCCATTCTTGTTCGTGGGCGGGAGCCATTGGAATGCGGTCATCTTCTTAACCAGGTTCCTGAGAGCCGTGGTGTGGGAGGCAAGGTTAGGGATGTATTTCCCTAGGAAATTGACCATGCCCAGGAAGCGGAGGACAGCCTTCTTGCCCTCCAGTGTCTTCATGGCCTTAATGGCAGATACCTTGTCAGCATCTGACTGCATGCCAAACTGTGAAATGTGGTCTCCGAGGAATTTAAGTTCTGTTTGACCAAAGGAGCATTTGGCCCTGTTGAGGCGGAGGCCATGCTCATGGATTCGTCGGAAGACGCGTTGGAGGCGATCAATGTGCTCCTGCGGGGTGGTAGACCAGACGATGATGTCGTCCACATATACACGAACGCCTTCGATACCTTCCATCATCTGCTCCATTATTCTGTGGAACACTTATGATGCAGAGATGATGTCAAACGGCATCCGGTTGTAGCAATACCGGCCAAATGGGGTGTTAAAGGTGCAGAGCTTCCCACTGGATGCGTCGAGTTGGATCTGCCAGAACCCCTTGGATGCATCTAGCTTGATGAAAAATTTGGCGCGAGCCATCTCGCAGGTGAGTTCTTCGCGCTTTGGAATGGGATAGTGTTCTCTCATAATATTGCGGTTGCGGTCCTTGGGATCAATACATATGCGTAATTTGCCGGATGTTTTTTTTCACACACACCATAGAGCTGACCCAGTCAGTCGTTTCTGTAACTTTCGAAATTATGCCCTGGTTCTGGACGTCCTGCAGCTGTTGCTTGAGGCGGTCCTTGAGGGGTGCTGGTATCCTGTGAGGTGCGTGCACCACAGGTGTGGCATTTGGTTTTAACAAGATTTTTTAAGTGTATGGGAGTGTGCCTATGCCCTCGAATACACCGTGGTGTCGAGTGATGATGGCGTTCAGCTGTGTCCGAAAGTCAGCGTCCTGAGATGTGGAAGCGTCAGTGGGTGACAGGGAGTGAACCCTTTGGACAAGGTTTAGAAGTTTGCACGCCTGAGCACCAAGCAGGGAGGCTTTAGTGGATCCCACTATTTCGAATGGCAGGTTAGCCTTTAATGACCGATGCGACACTTCAAGCTGGTAAGAGCCACTGGCAGCAATGGCATTACCATTATAGTCCAGAAGCTGGCAGGCGGATGGCAGGATGGTGGGCTTGACATGGAGGCTTTCGAGGTCAGACCGCGCAATGAGGTTGGCTGAAGCGCCAGTGTCCAGGCAGAATCGGATGCGGGATCGGTTGACCGTGAGGGTGGCACACCACTCATCGTCCGGATCAATGCTGAATATTGGGAGAGACTTGGCTTTTGTCTTCTGGAGCATCTTGTGTTTGGTGATGATGCCCACCCAAAATGGTGCTTTAGGGCCCTCGGTGTCAAGGTCTGGAATCAAGTCGGAGTTGGGATCGGTGACCGGTGGCTGGATGGTTCGGACATCCCTGTGTGGCTGGTTGGAGCGACGAGAGGTAGTACGTTGAGCAGACCTGCATAGGGCTGCATAGTGGCCAAGCTTGCCACATTGGAGACAGCGTCGGGATTTTGCAGGACATTGCCGCTTTAAGTGGGCGGAGCCACCGTTGCTGCACGTCGTGACATCAGAACGTTCGGTACACCACCGCGCAAGCGCGGTCGTATGTAATGCGCGCCTGCGCAGTGCGGTCGTCGGCCTTGCCGTCCCCTCAGTCAGTGCGCACATGGGCGGGAGCCCACGAAAAGCGTACAAAATGGCCGCCCTCATCCAGACTTAGGCCCTGAAGTTGTTTAATGGCTTGCACCCGCTCTGCCTCGTGGGGACCTTGCGGCGCCGTTTCAGCCGCTTGAATGTACGAGTATCGGTTAGTGGCATGTTCATGCAGAACGCAGGTCTCAATGGCTGCCGCAAGGGTGAGCTGTTTAACCTTGAGGAGCTGCTGGCATAGGGGGTCCGATTGCACACCGAAAACGATCTGGTCACGGATCATCAGGTCGGAGGTGGGGCCGTAATTGCAGGATTGCGCGAGGATGCGAAGGTGGGTGAGGAAAGATTGAAAAGGTTCATTCTTACCCTGCCGACGCTGTTGAAAGACATAGCGCTCAAAACTTTCATTTACCTCAATGTCACAGTGACTGTCGAATTTGAGCAGGACTGTCTTGAACTTGGACTTGTCTTCACCTTCAGCGAAAGTGAGAGAGTTGAAGATATGGATGGCATGGTCCCTGGCCTGGAAAGGAAGAGAGCAATCTTCCTGGCATCTGAAGCAGCTTCCAGGTCTGTAGCTTCGAGGTATAGCTGGAATCATTGTTTAAAGATTTTCCAGTTCGCACCGAGGTTGCCGGTGATGCGGAGCGGCGGGGGAGGGCGGACGCTGTTCATACTACTGGATGGCTGATTGCTGGTCGAAGGCAGATCACTTGTAGGTAGGTCTATTGAAATCTAACATCACATACTGGTACCATGATGTGTTGGGTACTCTGGATCTGTGGAGACTGCGTTTACCTTAGCAGTAACATAGACAGGCTACCAACACTTGTAATAGTACAACTCTATTTTATTTAGCTGTTAAACATACTTGCACTATGGGTCGACACTATGTTAGATTGACTGAAGACCTGTGCCTAACCTGACCAGCCTATACTGCTGGCACATGGTGGATGTTTGTGCTACTGACTGCGGGCTCTGTCTGTCTCAGAGGCTGCATCCCGAATGAACAGGAAAACTAGTGCCCTCTGTCTTTATAGTGACTGTGCCCTAACTGGTGATTGGCTGCTGTGTTGTGTGTGTTGATTGGTCTTGTAGTGTGTCAGTCAGTGTGTGTCTCTGCACCATCATATACTGATGTGTATATTATGACATTATATTTGTATTCTACAATTCTGTCTATCTAAATCAAGGGGTAATTCCAGCTGTGTAAATATTAATTTCTGTTTCTGTTTCGGTAAAATTTTAAATGCTTTCTTGGTAGGTTTTTCAAGTCTCTGTGAATGGGAAGACCGATGTTGCACAAGGCAGGATGGTGACAGCGTGAACGGTGACTGAGCAATGTGGGACAGCACCAGCATCCATTTAGTTGAATTGGTCTTATGCATCCCTGGGCTGTCCTCATGATAGCATTTAGCTGCACATCATGATCTTTGTGTGGTGGCTGAAAGACCATGAGGCAGAGCAACGTCGGGTCAATTTGCAATAAAAAATGTCTTTTATAACAAGTTGCATTCATGTTCTTTGAAACAATCAAAAAGATATTAACACGTTACTGTTTTAATGTTTTCAGATCTATCAAAGTACACCTGAGAATGTATACACAAAAACATCATCTCATTCAGTTGGGAAATAAGGTGAGTAAAATCAGTGGGAATTGCACAAATGCTTTGGGAACACAATAATTACAAAATGAGAAAAGTCTATCGCTGTTCCTCAATATATAATCTACTTTATTCTACTTTTAATGCTCCCTGTTCGCAGCAATCATTCATCTGGGCGGGATTCTTCGGAAAACGGCGGGGCGGGCAACTCCGGCGGGAAGGAGTGGCGTGAACCACTCCGGCTTCGGGCCGCCCCGAAGGTGCGGAATCCTCCGCACTTTCAGGGGCTAGGCCGGCGCCGGAGTGGTTTGCGCCGCGCTGGCTGGCGCGGAAGGGGCTTGGCACCACGCCAACTGGCGCTGAAGGGCCTCCGCCGGCCGGCACGAGTTGGCGCATGCGCGGGTGCGCCAGCGTGTGCTGGTGTCATCCCAGCGCATGCGCAGGGGGGGTTCATCTCCGCGCCGGCCATTGCGGACCATTACACCGGCCGGCGCGGAGGAATAGTGTACCCCCACGACACAGGCCCACCTGCGGATCGGTGGGCTCTGATCGCGGGCCAGGCCACCATGGGGGCACCCCCCCAGGGCCAGATCCCCCCGGGCCCCCCCGAGGACCCCGGAGGCCGCCGGCGGAGCCAGGTCCCGCTGGCAAGTACCTGTCGTAACATATGCCGGTGGGACCGGCCGAAGACGGGTGGCCACTCGGCCATCACGGGCCGGAGAATCGCCAGGGGGGCCGCTGCGAGCGGCCGCCGACCGGCGCAGCGCGATTCCCGCCCCCGCCAAATCCCCGGCGCCGGAGAATTCGGCAGCCGGCGGGTGTGGGATTCACGCCGCCCCCGGCAATTCTCTGACTTGGCGGGGGCTTGGAGAATCCCGCCTGGTGGTGAATTTTCGAATGGACAGGATCAGTTCCATTCAGACGGATGGATGTGGAAGGAAATTAATCTGAAATCAATTTTGTCAAACCCCATTTGACTTGTATTGCATTCATTCTTTCAGAGGGCCTAAAGCTCTCTTCACTTTCTATTAATCATATAAGCATATTAATCCTATAAAATAGTTAAGTTATGATTAAATTACGGTATGTTGGTTTTTGATCTCGAACTGTTGATCAACAGTGGAGTGGAGCTCCGTCCAGCGTGATCTAGATCTCACCCTCGCATGATCCAGAACAGCAGATTTAAATGAGCCATTCGTCTTTTACCCGGCCCCGGGGAGTCAACCTTTTTAAATATGTATCCAATTGTCTTCATGGGCTATCTTCAAGTTATCTGCGTTGGAAGATTTTTTTAAAAATGAAGATATGTGTTGAAGTGGTTTGGCAGCACCATATGCTAAAATGATTTAATCTTTCTCCTATTTTTGTTCCCCTGTGTACCCATTGTGGATTGTGATGGTGTATGCCAGAACCAAGTGGGTCAAAGGCAAGGTTGCAAGGTGACCTAAAGTGCATCATTAGCCAGTTATATAAGGCAGTCTGGGTTTCACTCTCCGTCCTGGGTGACGTTTCGCTTGAGATTCTGTTGACTTTGACCTCCGTAACAAACGCAATCTCCGCATTGACATTTGTGACCTCAACCGGGCTCCGTTTAACACTGGATTCCAAAAACATAAACTAGGCGTGATGGCACTACGGGAGTCTCACAGGCCATTAGTGACCCCGGGTGGTTGAGGATAAGGCAGGGTAGTACCCTGGCACTTCTGCTGGCACCTGACCACTGGCAGTGCCAACCTGGGCACATTGGCACTGCATGTCTGGTACCCTGGTGTCCACGGTGGGGCTGCTGAGGTGCCAGGCTGGCAGTGTCCAGGTGCCCAGGTTGGCACTGCCAGGGGTGAGGGCCAGGGACCATGCCCATGAGAGGAGGGTAAGGAGGTTCCAGGGGCCACCAAAAGGTTGGGTGGGTGGGGGTGAAGGGCCGTGTCCTGAAAGCAGAGGGTGGCTTGAAAGAGGGTGTGCAGAGATCATGGCAGCTGGACGAAATGATGCCCCAATCTGCAAGGAGCCTTTGCAGGAAATCTGTGTGATAAACCACTGTATTGTATTGTACTGTTGTATTGTTACATGGCTGGGCTTGTCCCTGCTGCCTCCGAACCACTGTCGTATATAATATGTGTATTGTGGTAAACTGCCACTGTATTATATGTAATGTGGTAAACCACTGCCTTCTGGCTCCGTCTCCCCTCGGGCTCGGTATAAAAGTGGCTAGTCTCCGCCGCTGCCTCAGTTCGGGATCCGAGGCCAGGAGGCTTTTTGTTTAGTTTATTAAAGCTTCAGTTACGTTCACTACTCGTTTTGTGTTCATTGATGGCACATCAATTTAATAAACTAAACTTCTAAGATGAATTCATCGCTCAAGCTTGATCGTCTGGAGCTGGACCCAAAGGCAGCCAACACCACTGCAACATTCGAGCACTGGCTAAGCTGTTTCGAAGCGTACCTTGGATCCTCCACCAAAGACTTCACCGACCTCCAAAAGAAGCAGATCTTCAACGCAC
Organism: Scyliorhinus torazame; assembly: GCF_047496885.1. NCBI lineage: Eukaryota > Metazoa > Chordata > Chondrichthyes > Carcharhiniformes > Scyliorhinidae > Scyliorhinus > Scyliorhinus torazame. Next base: position 165,204,688 of record NC_092710.1, read on the forward strand.
GGGTGAGCTCGCAAGTTTTCCTTCTCATCAGGGACGTCCCCTCATATACGGAGGCGATAATGCTGCTAAAGGGGCAATATGTAAAGTCTGTAAACGAGGTGTATGCTAGGCACCTTCTTGCCACGAGAAGACAACGCCCTGGGGAATCACTAGCAGAATTCCTGCGTGTCTTCTGGGTACTCAGCCGGAAGTGTGATTGCCAGGTGGTATTGGCTACCCAACACACGGAGCTGCTGATCAGGGTCGCCTATGCCGCAGGTATGAAATCGAACTACATCCGCCAGCAATTGCTAGAAGGGGGTACACTCGGCCTCCCAGAGACAGTGCAGCTCTCAAACTCGCTGGAGGTGGCCTTCCAGAACATGGAGGCCTACACCTCTGACCACGCAGCAATCTCGTGGACCTCGTGGGCACCGCCATCATCCGACTCAAGTGCGGCGCAAGCCTGTGCCGCATAGCAGCCCGCCAACGCCGGGAGCCCGAAGTGCTACTTCTGCGGCCAGGGTACACATCCCAGACAACACTGCCTTGCAACGGGTGTGGGAGGAAGGGCTACTTTGTGACAGCCTGCCAGGCCCGATCTCTCCCGAAAACTCATAGGCCCAGCAGAGCTGCCTGCTGCCTGTCGGGGCCACCCCCAGCTGCCGCGCAACCTGCCATGTGTGACCCGTGGGTGCTGCCATCTTCGCCGCCATCTTCGATTTCACCCGCCACATGCGACCCATGTGGGCCGCCATCTTTGATGCCATCTTGCACTCCACCCGCCACACGCGACCCATGGGGGCTGCCATCTATGACGCCATCTCCGATGCTACCCGCCACGCGAGACCCATGGGGCCGCCACCTTGGGTCCACTCCGCAGCCTCCTGGGAGCCCTGCTCACCCGGTCGTACGCTGGCCGCCACTACCTCCGACCGGCCTACCCATCACCTTCCGAAGCTCGCCTCCATCACGCTCGACCATCCCGGACTCATCACCTCACAAAATCTACGATGACTGTCCGGATCAACGGGCATGAAACGGCCTGCCTTTTCAACTCAGGGAGCACAGACAGCTTCATACACCCAGGTACGGTAAGGCGCTGCTCCCTCCCAATTTTACCCGTGACCCAGAAAATCTCCCTGGCTTCCAGATCACATTCAGTAGCAATCCGGGGGTACTGTGTCGCGACCCTTACTGTACAAGGCGTAGAGTACACTAACTTTAAACTCTACGTCCTTCCCCATCTCTGCGCTGCCCTATTACAGGGGCTCGACTTCCAGTGCCACCTCTAAAGCCTTACTTTAAAGTTCAGTGGACCCCTGCCCCCTCCTCACCATCTGTAGCCTCGCAAACCTTAAGGTCGCCCCACCCTCGCTCTTCGCTAGCCTCACCTCGGACTGTAAGCCCGTCGCTACTAGGAACAGACGATACAGTGCACGGGACAGGGCCTTTATCAGGTCGGAGGTCCAGCGACTCCTACGAGAGGGGATCATTGAGGCTAGTACCAGCCCCTGGAGAGCCCAAGTGGTGGTCGTCAAGACTGGGGAGAAGCACCGGATGGTCATCGACTACAGTCAGACCATCAACCGGTACACGCAGCTCGATGCGTACCCCCTCCCCCGCATATCTGACCAGATTGCGCAGTATCGAATCTTCTCCACAGTTGACTTGAAGTCCGCATATCACCTGCTCCCTATCCACCCGGAGGACCGCCATACACTGCCTTCGAGGCAGATGGCCACCTCTACCACTTCCTCAGGGTTCCCTTCGGCGTCACCAATGGGGTCTCAGTCTTCCAACGAGAAATGGACCAAATGGTTGACCAGTACGGGCTGTGGGCCATGTTCCCGTACTTAGATAATGTCACCATCTGCGGCCATGACCAGCAGGATCAAGACGAAAACCTCTGGCACTTCCTCCACATCGCTAAACTCCTGAACCTCACCTATAAAAGAAAAAATGCGTTTTCCGCACAACCCGCCTAGCCATCCTTGGCTACGTTGTGGAAAACGGAGTCCTCGGGCCCGACCCCGACCGCTTGCGCCCCCTCCTGGAACTCCCCCTCCACCACTGCCCCAAGGCCCTGAAGAGATGCCTGGGGTTCTTCTCTTACTATGTCTAGTGGGACCCCAATTATGCGGACAAGGCCCGTCCACTTATTAAATCCACCATTTTTCCCCTCATGGCCGAGGCCCACCTGGTCTTCAACCGCATCAAGGCAGATATTGCCAAAGCCGCGATGCATGCTGTGGACGAGTCCATTCCGTTCCAGGTGGAGAGCGTTGCGTCGGACGTTGCTCTGGCCGCTACCCTCAACCAGGCGGGCAGGCCCGTGGCTTTCTTCTCCCGTTCCCTCCATGCCTCCGAAATGCAACACTCCTCCGAGAAAAGGAAGCCCAAGCCATTGTAGAAGATGTGCGACATTGGAGGCATTACCTGGCCAACTCAGTTACGTTCACTACTCGTTTTGTGTTCATTGATGGCACATCAATCTGCCAAAGTGTGGCCTTGATGGGTAGAAACTCCCCGAGGCCCCAAAAACTGTCAGAGAGCTGGTGAATAGCGCTGCAGCTGCCGGGAAACACCTCGCCAAACACGCCTGGAAGCAGAATTTGATTTATGTCCACTGAATCACACCCTGAGTCCCTGAAAAACTGCATTTCTGTCTTCAAGAAGCAATTTGCTGCACAATCTGTAATATAGAAGGGTTTTGGGTTACTGAACTAAATTCATCAGGTGAGTGGAGGCCTTGATGTCAGGGTGAAACATGGGTCCCCAGGTTGCACTCGGTGGACTTGGCAATTTTATCACAAGCGGCCACCTAATGAATTGCCTGCAGGCCTGCCATCAAATTAAGGCGCAGACGTGATGGGCCAAAAGGCCTTTTCTATGCTATAGACTTCAATGACTCGATGACTTTCCATGCTGCCATCCCAATAACAGGGCTGGCAACTCTGAAACCTCAGAAGAGTCATTAGGAAAGATGGCTGTTGCTGAGGTATGCAGAGACCTCAGGTCGATGAAGTAAAATGTTTTACAAATTCATGGGGCAGGGTGTTGGAGGGGAAACCTCACCACTGGGAAGTTGTGTCCATATGATTAGTGGCCTCTTCATGCATGGAAAGTCACAGGCAGCAAAACCTGCCTTTAATATGATATCTGGATAGGTGGATTAGCCATGCTAAATTGCCCTTAGTGTCCAAAAATGTTAGGAGGGGTTATTGGGTTACGGGGATAGGGTGGAAGTGAGGGCTTAAGTGGGTTGGTGCAGACTCGATAGGCCGAATGGCCTCTTTCTGCACTGCATGTTCTATGTTCATGTTCTATGTTTAACCATGTTAATTAGCTATCTGCCATCTCCTGGGTGGGGGGGGGGGGGGGGGGGGGTTCATTTCCAGCCCTGCCATTGTAAAATACCCCAACATTGGCACCACTTCATGGACTTGATCTGACTTGGTACCAACATTTTTTTGCTCCCTGTGCCTTCCAGCCTGCCTCGTAGGGGCTGGTAAAATTAAGCCCAGAGTCTCCTAAATGTGGTCATCCAGAGTACAGTGTTGTATGGTGATAGTGCAGAAGGGGAAATGTGGCTGATCATCTGCACAGGCAAGAGAGAGAGAGAAAGGGATTCCCTGAGTAGTTGAAAGTATATTTAAATACATCATTGCCCAAAGTCAAAAACAGCATCATTTTGAAATGTGAGGTAGATGGTTGGCTAGGATTCAGGATCTTGAGAAATGTTGCGACACCACCAAAAAAAGGGGCCAGAAAGGAAGTTGTGGAGTTGGTAATCTACAAGAAAGAAAAGGGTGATTTTATAATTAAACAAATGCAGGTGCTGTTCAGCAACCATAACTAAAAGTAGGAAATCTAATTAGAAAGGCAGGAAAGCAGACATGTTGGCCTGATTTGCTTCAGTGGAAGTAGGTTTGAGGTCTCAAAGTTAGAGTTTAAGGAGTTAGGGACTAAATCTAAATCTAATGATAACTTCTGAGTTGCATCTTGTGCCATGTGCTGGGCAGACTGGAGGGGAAGATTAAGAACGTTCTTATGCATGAAATAAATAAAAAGTTTATGGTTGAGGGCCCTATCAACCATATTCTCTGGGATTCAGCAGTCAGGAAAAAGAAATATTGGAAGTGAGAAACTAGAAAAATAAAATGGAGTTCCTATAGGAAGTAGGGCCTAAGGAATGGGATTTGAGGTAGCAGATCTATAGTGAATATTGATTGATAGCTTAACACTAAAAATGGAGACAGAGGAGTCAAGTATCAGAAGGGAAGCGTCAGAGATGGACCATACAAAGGTTAAAATTGGAAGCAAATTCAATAAAATTTCAAGTTCATGTTAAGAGTAGGAAACAGCACTTAAACAGTCATCAATGTACCCAAGAAAGAGGTGAGGAAGGGAACTGGAGGATGACTGGGCATGGTTGATGGTGCCCTATTCTTTGTCCATTCTACTTCCTGTATTTCCTCTTTCATCCTTTCTCCTCCCTCCCAAATCCATGGTAGGGTTCCCCCTGTCATCCTTCATCCCACCAGCCCCCATATTCATTGGATCATCCTTTTCCAATACCGCCACCTCCAGTGTGATGCCAATACTTCTTCCTCTCCCCTTTAACCATTCCAAAGGGATTGTTACCTCTATGATACCGGGTCCATTCCTCAGTCACCCCACAACCCCTCCCCTTTTCACGTCTCCTTTCCATCCAAATGGAAAGGATGATGCACCTTCCCTTTTACCTCCTCCCATCTCACCATTTTAATGCAGATCGAGGCGCCCTTTAACAACATGCCCCAGTCTCTGTGGAGCTGGCATTGCCCCACCAGCATGCTGGCGGAAACCATGCCACAACATTTTCTGTGCCCAGAGTGCCAGAGAATCTGAGGGGAAAACCCGGCTGTGCAGCTGTCGAGCTACACACCAGTTTCCTCGCCCCAGCCAGCACTCTGTGCACAAAGTGCAAGATTTCACCCATTAACATTATTTTTCCACAGATGCTGCCACACCTGCTGAGAATTTCCAGCATTTTGTGTTTTTATTTCAGATTTCCAGCATCAACTGTATTTTGCTTTTGTACCATCGTCCGGGTGTTTAGGAATTCAGGAATTTGAGATTTGAAACTCTGTATATTTTTATATAAAAAGACTACTGGCAGGGATTTATGACTAAATTTTGCTTTCTGGGCTCTGTTATAACTGTTACTGATTGGCTGTGATAATTTGAGATAATTAGAAAACTTCTATTTAACAACACCCTTACAACATGTCCAAATAATCATTCAATGCTTCTATTATTTATTTATTTTTATTCTTTTTTAAACTTAGAGAACTCAATTCATTTTTTCAAATTAAGGGGCAATTTAGCGTGGCCAATCCAACTACACTACACATCCTTTGGGTTGTGGGGGCGAAACCCACACAAACACGGGGGGAATGTGCAAACTCCACATGGACAGTGACCCAGAGCCGGGATCGAACCTGGGACCTCGGCGCCGTGAGGCAGCAGTGCTAACCACTTCGCCACCATGCTGTCCCCACAATGCTTTCACTAAATAATTAACAATAAATAAATGACCATCCTGAATAATTTGTTTATACATAAATATACAACTATAAGTAAATGACAGATATGAAAAAGAGCAACCCCTGCTCTTTCTGGAAAGCACTTGAGAACAAAAAGCCAGCCTTTTAAAAATAACTGCAATTAGGAAACCACCTCTTCCCCCGAGTTAATGGATCCCTGCAGAGCTATGTAAATTAACAATCCAAATCTCCCATTTGAAACAATTTTATGTGAAATTTAATGTAAACAGTGTAGTTCGAAGCTTTTGCCTTCCAGACACACACAGGCTTTTATACTTTAAAGGGCAATGAAATCGACTGCGAGAAAACCACTTCGAAAGTTTCCACCACTGTAAAGGGACTCTTTTACCTTCACCTCACAGACCTTTAAACTTAGCATGCTAAGAGACATATAAAGGGTTCAGAGGTACAGATGGGATCACTTTCACTTAATTATGAGAGATTTTTGTGATACTGGGTGACTTTTTAATAGGTTTAAAGGCAGATGGGGAGAGTAGCCAAACAATTCCCTTCCCAGGAAAGAGCCCAACCTGAGATACTCCAGCACAACACAAGCCCCCCTGACCCCCACCTCCCATGAAGGCCCCCCCCCCTGCACTCTGGAGGCAATTGTTGGAAGGAAGCTTCTCCCATTACCATCCCTCAGACTGCAGGTCACCAGGATCACGTTCCTCAGTATTTGCCTCAATTTATGCCAGCGGGACTCTCGGTTCTGTGGGAGATGGGGGGTGGGGGGGCTGGAGCATCCCAGCTGGCATGTGAATTGGTCATCTTGCCCACCAACAAGAGTTAAATAGATCTAATGAGCTATTTGAATGTTCCCGCCGGGTTGGGGCGGGAAGCCCTTCGAAGACATTGGGAAACACATTGGGCGGGATTCTCTGATGCTGAGGCTAAGTGTTGACGCCGTTGTAAACGCCGTTGTGTTTTACGAAGACGTCAACAGGCCCCCAGGAGCAGCGATTCTGAGCCCGACAGGAGGCCAGCAGGGCACTGGAGCGATCCACGCCGCTCCAGCTGCCGATATTGGCGTCAAATGGGCTCCGCGGGTCTGCGCACGCGCGCTGCAACCGGCGCGATTGCGCGCATGCACGTCGGCTTCCTTCTCTGCGCCGGCCCCGACACAACATGCCATAGGGCTACAGGGGCCGGCGCAGAGCAAAAGAGGCCCCCAGCCCGAGAGGCACCGATTGCGGGCCACGCCACAGCGGAGGCCCCCCCCGGGGTCGGTCTCCCCACCCCCATCCAGGCCGCCCCTGAAAGGATGTACGCTGAGGTCCTGCCGGGTAAGACCACACTTGGATGGCGCCGGTGGGACTCGGATTTGTTTTGCGGCCACTCGGCCCAACCCGGGCGGAGATTCGGCGGGTTGCGGCCCCCGACTGACGCCGCGCTGACCGCGCCAATGCCGCCAATTCTCCGCTCAAGGAGAATCGGCAGACATGCGTCAGGGCGGTGGCACGCGATTCGCGCCTGGCCCGGCAATTCTCCAACCCGGCGTGGGCTGAGAGAATCCCGCCCATTATGGCTGGCAGGGTGGGAAGCATCGCAGTCGGTTTGGCACCCAGCGTCAATCCCAATTTTGGCCCGATGGGGTATTTAGCAATTAACCATTGAGAATTCTATTATTAGTAGACTGCCCCACAGAACCCCGGCCATAATCTTCAATGAGAGCTGTGAGTTGTATAACTGTTATAACTTAAAAGTGCATTATCGGTATTTTAACTAAATTATTTTCGCTCACAGATCATGAAGAATGGACAGCCGGAAATTCTACAACAGTTGACTTGGCAGTTTCTTTAATAATTTCCTTAGTACCGCCTTTAGTAAATATATATAGTTACATCTTTTCCTGCTTTCTGTTTTGCATATAAAAAAAGGAATTAATTGAAATATTTTAGTATTGGTTGAGTTTGATTTTATGAAATATTGATTCCAATCTTAAAGTAGACATATTTTATTATCTTACAACATATTATTCAAATGTTTGAACGCAATGGGAATGAAGAGAACACATTTGGGCGCGATTCTCCCAAAAGGGAACCAAGTTCCCTAGCGAGCCATTTAAAATGACATCTTGATCTTCGAGGCTCCTGAAAAAATTTGCTACCTTCCTCCTCCAACCCAAATGCAATATGGAGGGTCCACTTGGCCGTATCAATCTGGCACCCCCCATGCCAGCTGGAAGTGCCACCTGGGCACCTTGAAAGTGCCAGACTGGCACCAGCAATGCTAGGGCATCACCCTGCCCAAAGGACATTCAGCTGGGAGCCTCCGATCCCCTTGGAGATCTCCTCAAGTACCGTTCCATCTGGTCCCAAATTGTGGGGACCAGAGCTGAACAGCACTCGCCCAAGAGGTGAAGGAGTGGATACCCAAAGCCTCAGGTACCTCGGGAATCTGCATATTAGAGTGAGGCTTACTGCCTCGCTCTAATATGCAGATTTTCCAGAAAGTGATCAGGAAGTGGGCAGGATTCACATCATAACGTCTCGCGAGATTGTGTTGAATCTGATGCGGCGTTGCGAGCCGGGTAGATCCTGGCTTTCAAAGGCCATGCTGCGCTGTGGGAGCTGCTTTTCCAGCATAGCGTGGCTATTGGATCGCGCCCAAAATGTCTGTAATAACAGTAAATGGAAGTTCAAATATAAACTTGGGCAGCACGGTAGCATTGTGGATAGCACAATTGCTTCACAGCTCCAGGGTCCCAGGTTCAATTCCCGGCTTGGGTCACTGTCTGTGTGGAGTCTGCACATCCTCCCCGTGTGTGCGTGGGTTTTCTCCGGGTGCTCCGGTTTCCTCCCACAGTCCAAAGATGTGCAGGTTAGGTGGATTGGCCACGATAAATTGCCCTGAGTGTCCAAAATTGTCCTTGGTGTTGGGTGGGTTTGCTGGGTTATGGGGATAGGGTGGAGGTGTGGACCTTGGGTGGGGTGCTCTTTCTAAGAGCCGGTGCAGACTCGATGGGCCAAATGGCCTCCTTCTGCACTGTAAATTCTATGAAACTGAAGGAAAACTGCTGATGACATTCCTGAACAATTATAGAATATCTTATGTATATTTACGTCGAATCATCTGTTGGAGTAAAAGCTTATATTTGAATTATTTACTATTTGTTTGATATGTTTTGGAAGAGGATGATATTTCTGGTTCTGTTTTACTGGAAGATAAATTGGGTACTGAAATTTATGATGTTAAGGGACGGCATGGTGGCGTAGTGGTTAGCACTGATGTCTCACGGCACCGAGGGCCCGGGTTTGATCCTGTCCCGGGTCACTGTCCATGTGGAGTTTGCACATTCTCCCCGTGTCTTTGTGGGTCTCACCCCCAAACCACAAAGATGTCCAGGGTAGATGGATTGGCCACGCTAAGTTGCCCCTTAATTGGAAAAATTTTGTTTTTTAAATTTATGATGTTGGACCAGAAACAAATGCAATGATTCCATAAAAAGTCACCAATATTCTCTATTAAAGCTATCTGATTAGATAACTATTACAACCAAACTTGAGTTTTAATTGGAGTTAAGAGTATATACTGCATGTAATATTATTGGTATCCCAGTGAATAAAAGCTAAACAAATACAGGAATTCTTTCAAAGCTCAGTTAATTCTCAAATGCAGCAAAAGCTTAATAAGAAATTTTGTTCCTCGTCTCAAGAGGGCATCGGAGGCCTACAAAATTCAATTCAAGATTAGCTGACATGGAATTGGTTCATTATCAGGGAATAAAAGAAGGCATCTGACCAACTTCAAACTTTTCCACCTATTTTAGTATGTCTGCTGCAAGCCCCATTTCACACAGGCATTGTCATTTCAATTTATCATTATTCGTGGCAGAGTTAATCATGTAAAAGGTAAATAACTTGCAAATCCACAGCACAGAATGAAGAAATACAAACTGAATTGAAACATCATTGTTGAAGCAAAATCATATCTAGGTTTGGTGTGGTATTTTGATGGCATGGAATTTAGATTATGTAAAACTTTAGAGCTTGGATTACTACTTGGAACTATGATGTTATTGCCATTACAGAGACCTGGTTGAGGGAAGGGCAGGATTGGCAGCTAAACGTTCCAGGATTTAGATGTTTCAGGCGGGATAGAGGGGGATGTAAAAGGGGAGGCGGAGTTGCGCTACTTGTTTGGGAGAATATCACAGCTATACTGCGAGAGGACACCTCAGAGGGCAGTGAGGCTATATGGGTAGAGATCAGGAATAAGAAGGGTGCAGTCACAATGTTGGGGGTATACTACAGGCCTCCCAACAGCCAGCGGGAGATAGAGGAGCAGATAGGTAGACAGATTTTGGAAAAGAGTAAAAACAACAGGGTTGTGGTGATGGGAGACTTCAACTTCCCCAATATTGACTGGGACTCACTTAGTGCCAGGGGCTTAGACGGGGCGGAGTTTGTAAGGAGCATCCAGGAGGGCTTCTTAAAACAATATGTAAACAGTCCAACTAGGGAAGGGGCAGTACTGGACCTGGTATTGGGGAATGAGCCCGGCCAGGTGGTAGATGTTTCAGTAGGGGAGCATTTCGGTAACAGTGACCACAATTCAGTAAGTTTTAAAGTACTGGTGGACAAGGATAAGAGTGGTCCGAGGATGAATGTGCTAAATTGGGGGAAGGCTAATTATAACAATATTAGGCGGGAACTGAAGAACATAGATTGGGGGCGGATGTTTGAGGGCAAATCAACATCTGACATGTGAGAGGCTTTCAAGTGTCAGTTGAAAGGAATACAGGACAGGCATGTTCCTGTGAGGAAGAAAGATAAATACGGCAATTTTCGGGAACCTTGGATGACGAGTGATATTGTAGGCCTCGTCAAAAAGAAAAAGGAGGCATTTGTCAGGGCTAAAAGGCTGGGAACAGACGAAGCCTGTGTGGCATATAAGGAAAGTAGGAAGGAACTTAAGCAAGGAGTCAGGAGGGCTAGAAGGGGTCATGAAAAGTCATTGGCAAATAGGGTTAAGGAAAATCCCAAGGCTTTTTACACGTACATAAAAAGCAAGAGGGTAGCCAGGGAAAGGGTTGGCCCACTGAAGGATAGGCAAGGGAATCTATGTGTGGAGCCAGAGGAAATGGGCGAGGTACTAAATGAATACTTTGCATCAGTATTCACCAAAGAGAAGGAATTGGTAGATGTTGAGTCTGGAGAAGGGGGTGTAGATAGCCTGGGTCACATTGTCATCCAAAAAGACGAGGTGTTGGGTGTCTTAAAAAATATTAAGGTAGATAAGTCCCCAGGGCCTGATGGGATCTACCCCAGAATACTGAAGGAGGCTGGAGAGGAAATTGCTGAGGCCTTGACAGAAATCTTTGGATCCTCGCTGTCTTCAGGGGATGTCCCGGAGGACTGGAGAATAGCCAATGTTGTTCCTCTGTTTAAGAAGGGTAGCAAGGATAATCCCGGGAACTACAGGCCGGTGAGCCTTACTTCAGTGGTAGGGAAATTACTGGAGAGAATTCTTCGAGACAGGATCTACTCCCATTTGGAAGCAAATGGACGAATTAGTGAGAGGCAGCATGGTTTTGTGAAGGGGAGGTCGTGTCTCACTAACTTGATAGAGTTTTTCGAGGAGGTCACTAAGATGATTGATGCAGGTAGGGCAGTAGATGTTGTCTATATGGACTTCAGTAAGGCCTTTGACAAGGTCCCTCATGGTAGACTAGTACAAAAGGTGAAGTCACACGGGATCAGGGGTGAACTGGCAAGGTGGATACAGAACTGGCTAGGCCATAGAAGGCAGAGGGTAGCAATGGAGGGATGCTTTTCTAATTGGAGGGCTGTGACCAGTGGTGTTCCACAGGGATCAGTGCTGGGACCTTTGCTCTTTGTAGTATATATAAATGATTTGGAGGAAAATGTAACTGGTCTGATTAGTAAGTTTGCAGACGACACAAAGGTTGGTGGAATTGTGGATAGCGATGAGGACTGTCTGAGGATACAGCAGGATTTAGATTGTCTGGAGACTTGGGCGGAGAGATGGCAGATGGAGTTTAATCCGGACAAATGTGAGGTAATGCATTTTGGAAGGGCTAATGCAGGTAGGGAATATACAGTGAATGGTAGAACCCTCAAGAGTATTGAAAGTCAAAGAGATCTAGGAGTACAGGTCCACAGGTCATTGAAAGGGGCAACACAGGTGGAGAAGGTAGTCAAGAAGGCATACGGCATGCTTGCCTTCATTGGCCGGGGCATTGAGTATAAGAATTGGCAAGTCATGTTGCAGCTGTATAGAACCTTAGTTAGGCCACACTTGGAGTATAGTGTTCAATTCTGGTCGCCACACTACCAGAAGGATGTGGAGGCTTTAGAGAGGGTGCAGAAGAGATTTACCAGAATGTTGCCTGGTATGGAGGGCATAAGCTATGAGGAGCGATTGAATAAACTCGGTTTGTTCTCACTGGAACGAAGGAGGTTGAGGGGCGACCTGATAGAGGTATACAAAATTATGAGGGGCATAGACAGAGTGGATAGTCAGAGGCTTTTCCCCAGGGTAGAGGGGTCAATTACTAGGGGGCATAGGTTTAAGGTGAGAGGGGCAAGGTTTAGAGTAGATGTACGAGGCAAGTTTTTTACGCAGAGGGTAGTGGGTGCCTGGAACTCACTACCGGAGGAGGTAGTGGAAGCAGGGACGATAGGGACATTTAAGGGGCATCTTGACAAATATATGAATAGGATGGGAATAGAAGGATACGGACCCAGGAAGTGTAGAAGATTGTAGTTTAGTCGGGCAGTATGGTCGGCACGGGCTTGGAGGGCCGAAGGGCCTGTTCCTGTGCTGTACATTTCTTTGTTCTTTGTTCTTTTGTTGTAAAGATATTATGAAAAATATTAGAATATTTTAACAACTTGGGATATGAAAACAGTCTTTTATGCTGCTTCTTATGCTTTATAAATCAATGAACATGTTAATAATATTAGAGCTTTCAAATATTATATAAAAGAGTAAAATTATATGAAATATTTCATGTATGTGCAGATATGCATGCTTCAGCCATCTAGTAACATTTAGATGATTAGAACAAAAAAAGATTTCATGCTTGCAATATATAACAGTCTAAAGAATTGATTAATTAACAATGAGTTAATAACCTGCCATGATTTGCCTTCTCTTCTGTTACACATAGCAGAAAATACTTGCCAAATTAAATCTATTAAATAAAAATGGTTACACATTAAAGCATTTGTTTGTAATAGTTTCTGAGAGCTGTCAGTGTGCCTGTGTCAGCTTATTTGAAAGGACAAAGCTACAGAAATCTGGCTTTCAGGGACAAAGATTATGTCCTGCTAATGTTGGCTCATGACTAATACCAGCATTCAAAAGCTCAGGAGGAGTCACTGCAGACCAGCAAGGTTATAGTGCAGCATTTCATTGGCATCCTCAGAGAGCAACTCCAGTGCTTGAACCATTGAGAGGGGGGTGCTGCACTATCGCCAAGTCAAACTCTATGGGCGCGATTCAGCCACTGCACCAGGTGCAACAAGTAAATCTTGCGGGAGCCCTAAACCGGGCTGATCGCGAATCACCCCGCGGAATCTGGATCACGCCCTCACTATCAGTATTTTAAAATGAGCACTGGCTAATTTAAATACCCGGATGCCGCTTTCACCCTGCCTCCGGGTCGCACCTACAAGACTTCAACCAGGTACCGTTTGGCACTCGTTTCCACAAACATGGACCAGGCGTGATGGCACCTCGGCGGGTCTCGCAGGCCATTAGAGTTCCCCGGGGTGGTCGGGGACAGGGAAAGGTAGTACCCTGGCACCCTCCCTGCACCTGGAAACCTTGGTACAGCCAACTTTGTACTTTGGCAGTGCCACCTGGGTGCCCTGGCATTGCCAGGGTGGCAGTACCAAGATGCCTGAGTGCCAGGTTGGCACTTCCAGTGTTTGAACTCGGGAGAGCACCTTGTCCATTAGAGGGGGGGGGGGGTTCCAATGGCTACAAAAAGAGTAGGGGGTAGGTGAAGGGGGATCCTGAAAATGGAGAGGGGGCCTGAAAGGGGGGTGTAGAGATCAGGGCAGCCAGTCAAAATGGCACCCCGATATGCAAGGTGTCAGTCCTGCTGGTGAGTTCACTCCCCAGTGTAGGAAATCTGCTAAAGAGTGGCCTCGACGGGAAGACAAATTCTGCGAGGCCCAGAAAGCACCCATTGATGAAGCAGATATTTGAAAAGAGGTAGAAGATGACAAGGTTTAGAATTTTGAAGCAGAATTACCAGCTAGTGGAACAGTTCAGACTGTTGCAATCATCAGATGCAATACCAGTGTAAACATATTCCCATAAATATATCACAGCACATCTGCTCAATCTACATGCCAAATGAAGATGTCCCTCCCTCCATTAGGCAGAGTTTATATCAGGACTCATGAAACTGCTTTACTCCAACCCTGACGACCCCCCCCGCTCCACCCCCCCCCCCCCCCCCCCACCCCCCCGCCACCCAACCCCACCCACAGCCTGAATGGCCATCCACCTATTTGCCTGTTTTACACTATTGGCTTCTGTCAATTTCACCTCCAATTTATTTGTGCCCGAGGAGTGGGTGAAATTGGATTCTATGAGGCACTTTGTGGAGGTAGCACAGTTGGCTCTGCTGGGAGCAGAATATTAACACAATATATATGTAATATATATGGGCAGCATGGTAGCATAGTGGTTAGCATAGTTGCTTCACAGCTCCAGGGTCCCAGGTTCATTTCCTGGTTTTGCTCACTGTCTGTGCGGAGTCTGCACGTTCTCCCCGTGTCTGCGTGGGTTTCCTCCGGGTGCTCCGGTTTCCTCCCACAGTCCAAAGATGTGCAGGTTAGGTGGATTGGCCATGATAAATTGCCCTTAGTGTCCAAAAAGGTTAGGTTGGGTTACGGGGATAGAAGGGGATTGGGTGGAGACGTGAGGCTCAAGTAGGATGCTCTTTCCAAGGGCTGGTGCAGATTTGATGGGCTGAATGGCCTCCTTCTGCACTGTACATTCTATGATTCTATAATAAATTTCCTATGAAAAATAGCTGTACAACAGAAGGAATTGCACTGTACAGCACTGAAATACTGTAGTGTTTAAAAATCATAGTCATAAAAATTGATACCACTGAAGGAGACCATTTAACCCATCATGCTTGCACTGGTTGACAAGTAGCCTTTCAGCCTTACTTTCAAACTCTTGTCCCATAGCCTTGTAGTTGCATATCCTTTTTTTAATATAAATTTAAGAGTACCTAACTATTAAGGGGCAGGTTAGTGTGGCCAATCCACCTACCCTGCACATAGAACATAGAACTGCACAGCACAGTACAGGCCCTTCGGCCCATGATGTTGTGCCGAACTAGTCTGAAACGAAGATCAAATCAACCTACTCCCAATCATTCTAGTGCACTCCATATGCCTATCCAATAACCGCTTGAAGGTTCCTAAAGTGTCCGACTCCACTACCATAGCTGGGAGTGCGTTCCACGGCCCAACCACTCTCTGAGTAAAGAACTTACCTCCTATATCTTCCACGATGAACCCTATAGTTATGCCCCCTTGTAATAGCTACATCCATCCGAGGAAAAAGTCACTGAACGTCCACTCTATCAATCCCTCTCATCATCTTATACATCTCAATTAAGTCACCTCTCACCCTCCTTCGCTCCAATGAGAAAAGCCCTAGCTCCCTCAACCTTTCCTCATAAGACCTTCCCTCCAATCCAGGCAGCATCCTGGTAAATCTCCTTTGCACTCTTTCCAATGCTTCCACATCCTTCCTATAATGAGGTGACCAGAACTGCACACAATACTCCAAATGTGGTCTAACCAAGGTCTTGTACAGTTGCAGCATAACCTCACGGCTCTTCAACTCAATCCACCTGTTAATAAATGCTAACACACTATAGGCTTTCTTCACGGCTCGATCCACTTGGGTGGCAACTTTCAGAGATCTATGGACATGAACTCCGAGATCTCTCTGCTCCTCCACATTCTTCAGAACCCTGCCGTTAATCTTGTAATCCGCATTCAAATTTGTCCTACCAAAATGAATCACCTCACACTTATCAGGGTTAAACTCCATCTGCCACTTTTCAGCCCAGCTTTGCATCCTATCAAAGCCTCTTTGCAGCCTACAACAGCCCTCTACAGTATCCACTACTCCACCAATCTTGGTGTCATCAGCAAATTTACTAACCCAACCTTCAACTCCATCCTCCAAGTCATTGATAAAAATCACAAATAGCAGAAGACCCAGCACTGATCCCTGTGGTACAGCGCTGGTGACTGGGCTCCAGGATGAAAATTTACCATCGACCACCACCCTCTGTCTTCTATGTGATAGCCAGTTACTGATCCAATCGGCCAAATTTCCCTCTATGCCATGCCTCCTTACTTTCTTCATGAGCCGACCATGGGGCACCTTATCAAACGCCTTACTAAAATCCATGTATATAACATCAACTGCTCTACCTTCATCTAAGTACTTAGTTACCTCCTCAAAGAATACAATCAAACTTGTGAGGCAAGACTTACCCCTCACAAATCCGTGCTGATTATCCTGGATAAAGCTGTATCTTTCCAAATGATCGTAAATCCTATCCCTCAGGACCCTTTCCAATAATTTACCAATGACCGAAGTGAGACTAACCGGCCTATAATTCCCAGGGTTATACCTATTCCATTTCTTGAACAAGGGGACAACATTCACCTCACATCTTTCGGTTGTGGAGGTGAGACCCATGCAGACACGGGGAGAATGTGCAAACTCCACACGGACAGTGACCCAGTGCCGGGATCAAACCCGGGTCCTCAGTTCCATGAGGCAGTAGTGCTAACCGCTGCGCCACCATGTTGCAATTACATCTTACCGACGATGACAGGACTGCATGCAATTCTCCAGCTGTGTCCTGATTTGTTCAAACATAACTTCCCTGCTCTCTCTACTATGGGCAGACTTTTACCCTCCCCCAAGGTGGGTTCTGAGGTGGTGGGGAGCGGGGTGGTGATGGGGGGGTGCAAGGGGGATTGTAAAATTGAATGGATAGGATTCCCACTGGGACCCCCCCCCCCCCCCCAAATCCAGATGCAACTTCACGCTTGGATGGTCAGGGTCTTGGGTGGGAAGCCCGCCTTTTCACCTATTAGATTCTTTAAGTGCCACTTGATGGGCACTTAAGGGTCTCATCCCACCCATTTTTAATTTTAATGCTGGCAGCAGCGGGCGCGGGGAGGGTGGGAAAGTGACATTTATACTTTTCCCCATCTCGGACGGGAAGGGGGAAGACCGCCTCACTCTGGAGGCCCCATACAAGTTGCTCCCTGGAACGTTGGAGCTTCGGGACCCCCTTCCCTCTTGGCCTACTCCTCAATGCCGCAATCACCTTCCTCCTGGTGCCTCAGGGGGGCCGTTTTCTTCCCATCTCCAGGACCCCCTGAACTTAGCTTACAATGGTCATGGGACTTGGAGCTGCAGTACCGCCTCTGGCCCACTATACGCTTTGCCTGGCTGGGTTGAAGAGCTGTTTGCCAATCAGATAATAATAACCTTTATTATTGTCACAAGTGGGTGTTGATTCCCAAATTTCTTTCTCCGTCAGTCTGGCCTCAATAAAAGTCGAGATGGATTCGCACGTAAAAAGAAGTTATTTTATTCAGCTTGCAAGCTTGATTCATTTCACAGAAACATAAGAGACATCCAGTCTCCTACATCCCAGAAAGCGAATGAACAAAGAGACAAAGGGATCTCTGCAAATCAATTCAAATGGTATCAAGTTTCACATACTCGACGCCCATAGGTCAGCCTATATCCCTCCTGACCTGTTTGATCTATTCTGATTGGCTCACTTCCAATCCCTTTCTCTGGCCCCTATCAATGCAGCATCACTCTCGTAGGCACACCTCTTCCTGCTTTCCCCATGCGGTCTCAAATCCCTTTGTCTCCATCTGCCAGAATCAAAGTGGCTTATTTCTACATTACATTAACTAATATCTCTAAAGTAACTTTTATATCACATTCGTCATTCCCTCCTTTTATCATTCCATGATAACCGGACTATCCAATCCATAGCTACGGTTCCCCATCTAAAAAGATCCGTCGCTGCATTTCCAATTCCTGTCTTAGCCCCCCTTCATCTGCCTCACCCTCGTGGATTTTAACAGTTAAGTTTTTAGGGGCGTTGATCTGATCCAGTGCACCCCGCATTCTACCCATCACACATTTAAGGATGGCCAGGCCCACAAAGATGCAGCCGATAGCTACCACTAGATACATGGCCATATTTATCAACCAGTCCTTCCATCCTCCAAATCCCCAGTTACCCCAAGAGCCAGGATCCTTGGATCCTGCATCCCGTCCAAGTGATCCCGTATGCGATCCATAAATTTAGTGATGTTAGCGGTCAAGTCCTGAACTCCCATGATACACTTGCCCTGTACTATGGCGCATACCCCACCCTCACGGGCCAGAAGATAGTCAAGAGCATACCGGTTCTGCATTGCAAACAACCGTAGCTGAGACAACTCCTTAGTTATTGCCCCGAGGGCTCCCAAGGTTTCATTTCCCAAGGTGATAAGGCCGCAAATAAAATAATTCCGATCACTGACAGCCAAGGAACCCCCCACACCTCCCAGTGACAATACGCTCAGAATGCCCCACCCGGCTGAGTGGCCCCGGTTGGGTGCAAGAACCTGAGGTTTTTTCCAGTTCTCGCAAAATTCAGCAGAGACTGCCCGGCATGCTAACTGATTATGCAGGTTCCACGCCGAAGGGCAGGGGACTGTGGTAGGGACTAGAGTCCCTATAGCAATTCGGCGGGGAAATGGGGGTGACAAAACGTTGGTCGCTGTACCATTAAATAAAAAGTAGTATCCTTGTTCCGTGTGCAGGCTAGCATCACAATCAGCATATCGGTTGCGTAAGGACCTCCCAGTAGCCCAGTTTATCCAACTTTGAAATGCCCATTCGGGCTGCCCAGCAATGCGGAAAGCCCTAGTCCCAACAGTGATATGAGAGACATTCGCCCAGCCACAGAGGAGCTGGAGGCCGGCGTTCACTGGAACGCAAGTGGTGTTGTAACAAACGCATTGGCCAGATGCCTGGGTGATATGGCACCTCCTGTCCGTACAGGTGGGAAACAGACATGTTATATTTGTGTCCACCTCTACCAGCAAACAGCCATATCCTTCACTGCTGAAGCAATTCTCGTACGACCGGGAATCCCTATTGGGAGTGAAGTGGCTAGGTATGTACGCCCTCCACCGTCGCAGCCTATCGTACTGTGAATGGGAATTATCCCGAGGAAGGGGAAGGCAAATAGCCGGTGGTGCTGAACCCGGATCGTAAGGAAGAGTGACCTGATCGGGCAGTGATTCGGAATGCTGACAATGAACCACCGTTTGGGGAGTGCCCCAAAGCGGTGAAACAGAAAATAACCTAGACACCGCTGCAGGGTTCGGGTAGCAGACAACCCGTCCCTGGCCATACAGACGGTGGTAAATCTGGTAGAAGAGATTCATACTACCCGGGTTTTCCTCAGTTTGGCCTTTAATTAACTTAAGTGTATCCCCCGGTAACCTACGTTCTAGCTGTACTTCCCCTCTCATACGCCCCGTCCTCTCTCTAGTCCCTTTCTCTTTCTCATAGCCTCTTCCTACACTCTTCTGACAGCCTGATTTTACCTTTATTGTACCACTCTTAACACATCCAAAATCAAATTTACATGTATTCCAAAAACAAGGCAATGTCCATATAATGTTCCCTTCCCATCACCGGGGCCGGTGCAACTGCTTCATGACTCCTGCATCCTCCTTAACTTTGATGACCTTCCATGAGTCGATACCATGTCCTCGTATATGGAGGCAGCGAAGAACATCACCTTTGCATAGGTGATGTATCCTTGTAGATTGGTTGGGGCTACACAGATACATAATATTCCCCTTTTCCATGTCCATCGCCAATAACACGCCAAGCGAAGTGAGGCCAAATATCAGACAGACGATGCGTAGCCACTCCATCATGCTCCACACCTGTAAAATAGCACTGGAGAAGGGAGGCAGGTTAGTATCCGACCTTTTACAGTAGTGGAGATGGACTCAATTTACAGTGATGTAGGTGGACCCAAGCACTTCGCCCCTCCACTTTAACTGCTGTGGGGGTGGTAAGGAGAACTTGGAAGGGCCCGTCCCATCGCGGCTCCGACCCCTTCCTAGTCCAATTTTTCACTTTGACATAACTACCGGGCTGGACTGAAAGTGAACTAGGTACTGGGGGCAATGGCTGGTGAGCCGCGCGGACCTGGCCATGGAGTTCCTTGAGCACTTGCGTAAGGGCTAGAACATAGGTGGTCATTTCTTCAGTCATCTGATGAAACTGAACCCGTCTGGGAACCTGCAGGCTCCAAGGAGTTCTAAGAGGCCTGCCATAAAGAATCTCGGCGGGAGAGAGCCGGGCCGGTCCCGCAGGTGTAACCCACAGCTGGAAGAGGGCAACGGGGAGCAACTTAAGCCATGTCAGTCCCGTGTCTGCTCTTAATTTAGCCAATTTAGTTTTGAGGGTCTGCTTGTGTCTCTCAACCAACCCGGCCGCCTGCGGTCTGTAAGCACAGTGTAACTGCTGGCGTATGCCCAACTGGGAGCAAAACTCCTTGTTAATTTGTCCAATAAAATGAGGCCCATTATCAGAACTTAACTGAGCTGGTATACCGTACCGGGGAATGATTTCCCTCATCAAGACTTTAACCACAGTAGCAGCTTTATTATCGATAGTCGGATACGCCTCGACCCATCTGCTGAACACATCCACAATGACCAAAACATATTTGTAACATTGACACCTTTCCAACTCAATGTAATCCATTTGGAGCATCTCAAAGGGACCACTGGGCAACGGGGTTTGCCCCTTCCCACAAGGGATACCTTTTCCGGTGTTATATTGCTGACAAATCAAACACCGATTACTGATACTCTGGGCCAACCCCTGCATTTTAGGGTGCCACCAAGTGTCTAGCAACAAATCACTAGTCCCTCGAGCCCCACAATGAGTTGCAAAGTGTACACATTCAATGACCCATAAAGCCAGCACATCAGACATACAAGTCTGATGTGCAGGCGTGGTCCATAAAGAGGAAACAGAATCATATGTACAACCTAACCGTTTCCACATTTGTTTATCACTCTCAGGAGCGTCCTCCTGTAACCTTATGACGTCTTGGATGGTTGGCATTGACTTGTCAGAAGCAGACATATTTATAGTAGATCGTTTAGTCTGACTTAACATTTTAGGCACCATCACTTGCTGAATTTGCGTGGCTGTTCGCGCTGCACGATCTGCTCGTTCATTACCAACGTCAACTGGAGTTGTACCATTCGTGTGGGCAACGCATTTAATAATGGAAATCTGCGCTGGCATAAGGAGGGCCTGCAGTAGGTCATTAACTAAACCCCGGTTGGATATTTCTGAGCCTGCCGAGGTAAGGAATCCCCTATTCTTCCAGAGTTTTCTGAAGTCATGAACTACCCCGAAAGCATATCGGAAGTCAGTGTAGATATTTACCTGGCGATCTCCCCCAAGTATACATGCACGGGTGAGGGCAAAAAGTTCGGCTTGTTGTGCTGAGTAAGGGGCCTGGAAAGCTGCCGCTTCTAGAATCAGACCATCCTGATCTATGATTGCGTAACCGGACAGTCTCCGGCCAGTGGGGCTTACTAATGCACTGCCATCAACATACATAATCATGTCAGGTTGTTCTAACGGAATATCACTCAGATCGTCCCTTATTGTTGTAGTTTCCTGAATCAAGGCTAAACAGTCGTGACCAGGCGCGTCCTCATGGACAGGGGGACCGCTAAGAAAACAGGCTGGATTGATAGTGGTACAGTATTTAAATGTCAGACGTGGATTGTTCAAAAGGTATATCCCATACCTATTCTGACGAGCTGCGGTAAGATGCTGAGTCTGCAGTTGCCCCAATAGTGCGATTACCGAGTGGGAGCTATACACCGTAATATCCTGTTGGAGAGTGATGTTGGCAGCAGCCTGCAAACTATTGGAGATCGCTGCCAAGATCTGGGTGCAAACAGGGTGGCCCAACGCCATTGGGTCGAGTTTGGAAGAGTAATATGCTACGGGCCGGTGCTTGTCCCCATGTTGCTGGGTGAGTACCGCTGTTGAACATCCTTCCAGAACAGTACAGTATATCTGGAATGGTCGGTCGTATAGGGGCCTACCGAGGGCCGGTGCTTGTAGCAAGGCCTGCTTCAGGCAACGGAAGGCCTCGAGTGCCTCGGCGGTGAGAATAAAGTTTCCCTCTTTACTCGTGTAAGGCGTCAGCAGCTTTGTATAGACAGCGATGTTTGGTATCCACTGCCGACAATAATTCACCATACCCAGCCAATGACGAACCTCCTTGGCTATTGTAGGGGCGGGGAATTGGCATATTGGTTCAATCCTACTGGGTTCGAGACTTCTTTCTGTGGCTGTAAGTAAAACTCCTAAGAACTTAACTTTTCTCTGAGCCACCAAGACATTTGCTTGTGAAACAACATAACCCAACGAGGATAGGTGGTTCAATAATTGGATCACATCATCCCTATTACTGGGCTCGTCAGGACTTGCCACCAATATGTTATCTACATACTGCACCAGAGTGGAACCATGCTCCAATGTCAAGGCCTGGAGTTGGGTCTGCAGACATCTGGAGAAGAGTGTAGGTGAATTGACGAACCCCTGTGGCAGTCGGGTCCAGGTATACTGCTGTCCATTGTAAGTGAAGGCAAACAAATATTGACTTTCAGTTGCAAGTGGGAGGGCAAAGAAGGCGTGCTGAAGGTCAATTACGGCAAAGACCCGGGCTTGAGCTGGAATTTGAGCCAATATGTGGGCAGGGTTAGGGACGAGAGCATGTAACGGCTGTGCGATGGCATTAATTGAACGTAAATCCTGTACTAATCGGTACTGGTCTGGTTTGGCTGGTTTAGGCACAGCAAGTATTGGGGTGTTACATTCTGATTGGCAAGGGACCAAAATACCCTGTTTCAACAGTTCTTGAATTAATTTATCTATTGATGGAGCAGCTTGAGATTTCAGGGGGTATTGCCGAATGGAAGGTAGCTTTACATGATCCTTAATCATTACCTTGATAGGTGTAACATTTGTCTTTCCCACTTGTGATGGGTATTCCGCCCAGACCTGTGGATTGACATATTCCAACACATCATGTCCCCTGTGATGCTGCAGTCGAGTGTTAATCGTTTCAGGGAGCTCAAAATATTTTATGGTAGTGCCGTCCGGCATGACTTGAAGTGCGTAGTCTGTTGGATCTGAATGATCCACTGCCCTCCTGACCATTCGCCCCATATCCCTGGCATGGTACTGGTCATGGACCTGACGTGTAATATGAGGGCTTACCGAAGCTGACTGTGGCCATAAATGTGGTGATATTGTAACAAAATCGTCTGTACCTTCTTTTCCCGTGACTGTGGCTGTAACCTTGACTGGCCATTCGGTCTCAAGTAATGGCCGGTATTTGTCCTCCAACTCCCTGTTTCGTCCAGTTCTGTCATAGGCCAGGGTAACGTGATGCAGTGACTGTTCAACGTCTAACGTCCACCACTGGGGGGTGATAGAAATATAGCACTGTTGTCTCATCCTCCATGATGTAACCGTTACCCCCTCATCTCCGCATTCTAGCTGTAGCTGGAAGATACACAGTAAATCTCGGGCCAAAAAGTTACAGTCCAATCCAGTAGTCACTACAAACTGATGCTCTGCAGACTTATTCTCGTAAGTGACTGTCACAGGTTCAGAAATAGGATACTCACACACCTGTCCTTGGAACCCTGACAATTGCTGCGTGTGGCCGGATATTGGTAATTTAAGTGTTGATTGCACAGAAGACATAGCTGCCCCTGTGTCGATTACAAATGAGTGATGTTGATCTCCTATCTGCAGAGAGATAATAGGTTCCCTGTCCGATTGGAGAGTCCTTATGGCTAAATTAGCTAGTCAATCCTGTGTTGGGAAAGGGTTTCCCTGGGAGAAGTCAGTGTATCTCATCTGTCCTCCCCTTGGTGGGTACCCTCTCCTTTGGGTCGGATAATCTCCTTCTACTGCCTGTCTTTTAAAGGGGCATTCCTGTTGCCAGTGATCTACACGGCCGCAATTAAAACATGCATTGCTCCCTCTATTTCTGCCCCGTCCTCTTCTTCCAGTAGACCAATGGCTCCTCAGAGGGGGCTGCGGTTGTAGAGCTGTTGATTCATTCGGTGGGCCATAAAAATGGGGTGAGGGTCCCTTTGGGTGGGTTTGGTATCCTCCTCTTCGCTGATCCACCCACCCAAAGTCACTATATTGGGGCTCCTGCTGGCAAACTACCATTTCTGCCGCTTGTTGGGGTCGCAGATCATCCTTTTTCATTACATACTCAGTCTTAACCTTTGTAACTGAGCCTCCTTCTTGGCCTACACCCTCCTTCCAGTAAAATCTGACTGCCCTTGCCATCTGGGAAGGGCCGTTCTCTGTCCAATTCATGTTATTACATTTCACAGCAGTAACCACAGAAGGTGGTAGGCAATGCATTAACATAGCACAGTATTGAGGGGAATTCTGACCATTTTGATACAGCAAATCGCCTGACTGCCCCCGGTAGATTTCATTAAAACGCTCCAGAAATTCCTCTGGCTCTTCAGTCTTCTTAGGTTTTAGGTCTAAGATAACAGAAAGATTTATGGGCCTTTGAAATGTGCTATTCGACGCTTTCAAGATCTGTGTCCTTCTATCGTCGTCTAACGCATAGGCCTGCTGGAGTGCGGCATGACTAGCATAATTCAGGTGGTTAAGATAATTGCGGTATTCTGCTGGGGTTAAAATCTGCTGGACTAGGGCCCAGAGGTCCCTTGAATCAGCTTGATAAATTGAGATGGTAGTTCTCAAGGAATCCACAAAGGCAGCAGAAGATTTTTTTCTATCTGGGATTGTAGCCATAATAGCCATCATCTCACTGGGTGTCCATGGGAAGTAAACGTCTATCGTGGGGTTCGCTCCCGCAGTCACTGCATCGGGGTTTCACATCTTCCTAATCGGTAACTGTCTCCGAATGTCACCAGGGGGCACTCTAGCTATTTCCCCTGGTTGTTCCAAGACTTCAACGTCTCTCCCTGTCACTAGGGGGAGTTCTTTCTCTTCAAACGAAGTTGTTTCAGCTTCCTTTGTTCCCAAATCTTGTGATTTCTCCTTAGTTTGGGGAGACTTAGGTGATATGCTTAATTGTTTCTGGTGAGCGTCAAGCCCCTCTCTCGCTGTCTGAGATCTTGTCCTAGAGCTAACTGGGCTTGTGGGACAGAGTTCCTTTTGCTCTTCCGGTTGTGAAGTTGGTAAATCAGGACCCACACTATCACCCAAAAGAGCTTGAGTTTCTGGCATATTTGAAATCTGGGGAGCAATGGCTGGGTATATATTATTGTACTCTGGTGGTTCTGGAATGAGCGCAGACCATACTATGGGTGCAGATGGAACTTTTACTGACTTTTCCAAATTATTGAATTTTTCTTCTTCTGTCAATTCAAGGCCAGCCATTGAACTACGTAGCTCGTCTCTTGTGTGACCCGGGTCCTTCCTGTCTCTATTTGCTCTTTTTTTAAATGCACATTCCTTTTTCAAGATCTGTAATGTTTTTAGGTTACCCTGTTCACTAATTGGAATCCCCATTTTAAGGGCATTATCCTGCCAGCTGGACAACATAATCTTATCTTTTTCCTCTTGACAATATTGCCTCCATAATCCAATTAATTCTTTAGCTTTCATACCTTGATTTTTTCTCCAAATTTGTCCCTGGAGTTTCTTAACCATTTCTAGATCTTTGGTTCCCCCTAGTGGCCATTCATCTCCCATTTTAGTTCTTAACTGTGCTGACAATTTTCTAAAATCCTTCGCTTTGTCCGGATACTTATCACATAATATTTGCAGTGGCATGCCTGGATCATTTGTGCTATCCAAGGAATTTCCCATAATCTCAACTTGTCCTCGGAACTGCGTTTTTTCGCCACTACAGTCCAAAGAGAAAATTTTAGCTTAATCAACTATATTTTTAACACACACGCATACAGAGGTGAACCATTTTCAATTTCAAATGTTACATCGACCTCTCATAACGTAGCCCAACCGAATTAACTCACAAATAAAGTTGAACCATTTATATTTTAAATGTCACATCAACAATACAGCCTACCCCAGCCGAATTAACTCACAAATGAAGTTGAACCATTTATATGTTAAATGTCACATCAACAATACAGCCTACCCCAGAAAGCGAATGAACAAAGAGACAAAGGGATCTCTGCAAATCAATTCAAATGGTATCAAGTTTCACATACTCGACGCCCAGAGGTCAGCCTATATCCCTCCTGACCTGTTTGATCTATTCTGATTGGCTCACTTCCACTCCCTTTCTCTGGCCCCTATCAATGCAGCATCACTCTCGTAGACACACCTCTTCCTGCTTTCCCCATGCGGTCTCAAATCCCTTTGTCTCTATCTGCCAGAATCAAAGTGGCTTATTTCTACATTACATTAACTAATATCTCTAAAGTAACTATTTTATATCACATTCGTCATGGGCTTACATTAATCAGATTGGCTGACAGCTCTCACAGGCAGGACTTCCTTCCAAGGGTGGACAGAAGTCTTGACCACTGCCAATCAACGTTCACATGAGCATTAAATGGTCGTGGGAATCAGAGCCGCAGCTGCACATTATGCACCAACTCTTGGGAAAATGACATAATTTTTGAAAGGACTCAGGCATTAATCAGTGAGCTCCAGACCCTCACTCCTAATCCCCCTCTAATGCTATGTGACGCAGATCTAGGGCCGAACATCACTCACACATGTTCCGGGGAGTCAACAGACAGACAGGAGTCAGATATAAGCAATAACTGAGATCTTTCCTCACTGCGAGTCGTCATCACCCTGCATTTCCTCTGCCACCAGGAGAGTCCAGGAACATCGCAATCGGAAATCTTGCTTGCGCAAATCCCGTTTTTGACTTCTTGCTATATTTTGCGGCCATGATAGGATTTGCTGCTAACCGGTCTACTAAATCCCACCCCACTTGCCTGATTTCCAGAAGGAAGGCAGGGTCCAAATTGACCCCCAAGTAATCATATCAGGAGGACATCAGCTGTCAGGACCTGCAGCCCATACAGTTTTAGCAGGCATGCAGGCTGCCTATTGGCAGGCCCACCTGACGTTGTAAGGTTGCAGCCCCTTAAGTGGGTGTTAATTGCCATTTAAGGGACTCTAGGAGAGATGGGGCAGAAAGATCCTTCCACCAGAACTTACTTCCAGTGGAGGCAGGAAGGTGTCAGGTATTGGTCCTGCTGCCAACCCACTAAAAGGGCAGCACATGGTTAGCACAGTTGCTTCACAACTCCAGGTCCCAGGTTCAATTCCCAGCTTGGGTCACTGTCTGTGCGGAGTCTGCACGTTCTCCTCGTGTCTGCATGGGTTTCCTCCGGATCCTCCAGTTTCGGTGAATTGGACATTCTGAATTCTCCCTCTGTGTCCCCGAAGAGGCGCCGGAATGTGGCGACTAGGGGATTTTCACACTAACTTCATTGCAGTGTTAATGTAAGCCTACTTGTGAGAATAAAGATAATAATTATTAAATTATATAAAAGCAAATGACTGCGGATGCTGGAATCTGAAACGAAAGAGAAAATGCTGGAAAATATCAGCAGGTCTGGCAGCATCTGTAGGGAGAGAATAGAGCTAACGTTTAGAGTCCGATGACTCTTTGTCAGAGCTAACAGACAGAGAATATGGGAAATATTTATACTGTGGAGTGAGAATGAAATATGAGTCACAGCCACAGAAACCCAGGGAAACCGGGTGCAAATAGCCACAGAAACCAAGGGGAATGAGTGCTAATGGCAGCCCCCAGAGAGAACAAAAGATGTGAAAGGTTAAACAGCAGAGAAACTAACATCAGAGGATGAACTGTAGATGTAGGGGAGGCGAAGGGGGAAGCAAAAAGAAGAAAGGTTAAGGAAAGGTGGATAAGATTGGGGGGGATTAAATATATATTAAGAAAGAAAGAAATGGTAAAAGACAGTTAAAAAGAAATGGGATGAAATCAAATGGGTTGAGGTGGGGTAGAGCTGATCATCTGAAGTTGTTGAATTCGATGTTGAGGTCGGAAGGCTGTAGTGTGCCTAACTGGAAGATGAGACGTTGTTCCTCCAGTTTGCATTGAGCTTCACTGGAACATTGCAGCAGGCCAAGAAAAGACATGTTGGCATGGGAGCAGGGTCTTTTGTTAAAATGACAAGCAACGGGAATGTCAGGGTCCTGAATGCGCACAGACCGAAGATACTCAGCAAAACGATCACCCAGTCTGCGTTTGGTCTCTCCGATGTAGAGGAGACCACATTGGGAGCAATGAATGCAGTAGACCAAATTGGAAGAGACGCAAGTGAAATGCTGCTTAACCTGGAATGAGTGTTTTGGGCCTGGGATGTTAAGCATGGAAGAGGTAAAGGGGCAGGTGTTACATTGAAAGTGGCCCCCGCGGCGATTCTCCGCTGGCAGCTGGCCGAGTTCCCACCGGCGTGGTTCTAACATGGTTCCACCCGGCAGGCACTCGGAGTGGCAGCTGCTGCGGCTGCCCTGGTGGGGGGCGGGGGGGGATCCATCGCCGGGGTGGTCCTCCAGAACGGCCAGGGTTCCAATCGGGGGCCACCGATCAGCGGGCGCGCGTGATCTGGGGGGGGTGAGGAGTCTATTTTGTGGGGGCCGGCTTGCTGTGTGTGTCCACCATGTTGTGCAGGGCCGGCGCCCTGCTGGTCCCCTTCAGGTAAGTGAATCGCTGGCCCAAGGGGCCCATTGACGCCGGCGTCAACACTTAGCCGCCGTTTCAGAGAATCCCGGCCGATATTTCCACATCATAGAATTTAGAATTATCATAGAATTTACAGTGCAGAAGGAGGCCATTCGGCACATCGAGTCTGCACCGGCTCTTGGAAAGAGCACCATACCCAAGGTTAATACCTCCACCTTATCCCCATAACCCAGTAACCCTGACGAATGTGAGATAAAATAGTTACTTTAGAGATATTAGTTACTGTAATGTAGAGATAGGCCAGTCTCATTCTGGTGAGTTCACAGACAAAGGATTTCAGACCGCATGGCAAAGCAAAGAGGTGGTGTGTCCACCAAAGGAGGAGAAAAGGATGCTGGGTAATAGGGGGCCAGAGGAAGGGATAGGAAGTGAGCCAATCAGAATGTCTGACCAGGTCAGGAGGGGTATAGGATGACCTATGGGAATCGTGTATGTGAAACTTGATACCATTTGAATTGATTTGCAGAGATCCCTTTGTCTCTTTGTTCATTCGCTTTCCGGGGTGTAGGAGACTGGATGTGTCTTATGCCTCTGAGATGAATCAGGCTTGCAAGCCAAATAAAATAACTAATGCTGTACCTGCAAATCCATCTCGACTTTTATTGAGGCCAGACTGACGGGTAAAGAAATTTGGGAATTGTCATTTGGTGCCGAAAACCCGGGATTTCTCAAGACGGTTCTGACCAACTGCGAAATCAGAATTAGACTGATTATGAACAGGGAGAGTGGGAAGGAGGGGCCCACAATGTATAGCTGGAAAATCACCGCGCATTGCTTTTTCCCCTCTTCTTATCGTCTGATTAGTCTGGTCACTCGCGGTTGGTACGGAAAGATCGTCTCGATGAAATCAAAGGTCAGTCTGGGGATTAGCAAATTAAACTGATGGGATATCATAATTGATAGTTCAGTTTTGGGTTAATTGTGTTGTTGACGACTGATGTGATTTCAGTCAGTTAAATAAGTGTTTTTAAATCTGAAGATGGTTCAACTCCATGTGTGAGTTCTGATTCGGCTTGGGCTAGGTTATGTGTTGATGTGACATCTAAAACAGATGGTTCAACTCCATATGTGAGTTCTGATTCGGCTTGGGTTAGGTTATGGGTTGATGTGACATCTAAAACAGATGGTTCAACTCCATGTGTGAGTTCTGATTCGGCTTGGGTTAGGTTATGGGTTGATGTGACATCTAAAACAGATGGTTCAACTCCATGTGTGAGTGTTTTAAATCTATAGTTGATTAAGCTAAATTGTACCCTTGGACTGTGGTGGCGAAGGGCGCAGTTCTGAGGACTAGTTGAGATTGTGGGGAATGCTGCATATTGGTTGAAGCAGAAGTCTCTCAAAGGGTTAACAGCAGCAGCCAAAGTTAAATACGACAGACAGTCTTCTCACTCAGGCCTTGAGATAACAGCAGCAGCCTGTAGTGTAATCGGATACCTTTCCTTTGAGTCAGTGAACTCCAGCAAAGTAACGTTTTGAATTAATTAAAGGAAACCAGTGGGCTTCTCCACCTCTTTGATAAAAGTTATTATTTTCGAAAGCAATTGATTGAAATTGCCAGAATCTTAAGTTTTACTTACTTGAAATAATGTTTATCTCATTTTATTTGTGAATTAATAGAAACTTAAAGAAGATCACTGACACCATTTTAAAAAGTGTAAATCTGGAGATGATAGTTGACTTTGCTCCGGTATACATCACCTCCCTCATTGATAGCAGCCAACATTTTTGAGAATGTAAGAAAAACTTGTTAAAAGAAAAATTGTTAAGATAAAGAATTAATTAAGTTGTAAATGTTATACAAGTTTGTGTTAAGCAAATCGTAAATTTAGTTCTGAGTTGAGATCAGAGCTAAGCTTGCAAGTTGCAGTAATTCAATTTGAATTTGCAAACATTTTTAAGTTTTAAAATAACACTGTTAGAACCTTTTCAATCGTTTTGCCAAGGGAAAAAAAATTGCCATTGGTTATAAATAAGCAAATAAAAAAAACATATATATAATTTAAAAAAAAGAAAGAGCCAAAGTATGAAAGCTAAAGAATTAATTGGATTATGGAGACAATATTGTCAAGAGGAAAGAGATAAGATCATGTTATCAAGTTGGCAGGACAATGCCCTTAAAATGGGAATTCCAATTAGTGAACAGGGTAAATAAAAACATTACAGGTCTTGAAAAAGGAATGAGCATTCAAAAAAAAAAAAAAAAAAAAACGCGCAAGTAGAGACAGGAAAGGCTCGGGTCAAACAAAAGATGGGCTACGTAGTTCAATGGCTGGCCTTGAATTGACAGAAAATGATTAATTTGATAATTTAAACATGTCAGTAAAAGTTTCGACTGCACCTGTAGCATTGTCTGCACTAATTCCAGAACCACCAGAGTATAATAATTTATATCCAGTCACTGCTCCCCAGATTCCAATCATGCCAGTAACTCCAGCCCTTTTGGTTGATAGTGTGGGTCCCGATTTACCATCTTCACGATCAGTAGAGAAAGAGGAGCTCTGTTCCGCAAGCCCAGTTAGCTCTAGGACAAGATCTCGGACAGCGAGAGAAGGGCTTGATCCTAACCAGAAACAATTAAGCATACCACCTAAATCCCTCCAGACCAAGGGGAAACCGCAAATTTCGAGAACAAAGGGAGCTGGAACAGATGATTTTGAAGAGAAAAAACTCCCTCTAGTGACAGGGAGGGACGTTGAAGTCTTGGAAGAACCAGAGGAAATAGCTAGAGTGCCCCCTGGTGAGATTCGGAGACAGTTGCCGATTAGGAAGATACCAATCACCTGAATTATGCTAGCCACGCCGCACTTCAGCAAGCCCATGCGTTAGACTACGATAGAGGGACACAAATCCTGAATGCGTTAAATATCACATTTCAAAAGCCCATAAATATTTCTGCTATCTTAGACCTAAAACCTAAGAAGATTGAAGAGCCAGAGGAATTTCTGGAATGTTTTAATGAAATTTACCGTGGGCAGTCAGGCGACTTGCCATATCAAAATGGTTAGAATTCCCCTCAATATTGTGCTATGTTAATGCATTGCCTACCACCTTCCGTGGCTACTGCTGTGAAATGTAATAACATGAATTGGACAGAGAGCGACCCTTCCCAGATGGCAAGGGCAGTCAGATTTTATTGGAAGGAGGGTGTAGGCCAGGAAGGAGGCTCAGTTACAAAGATTAAGACTGAGTATGTAATGAAAAAGGATGATCTGCGACCCCAACAAGCGGCAGAAGCGGTAGCTTACCAGCTGGAGCCCCAATATTGTGACTTTGGGCGGGTGGATCAGCGAGGGGGAGGACATCAAACCCACCCAAAGGGACCCTCAGCTCCTTTTTATGGCCTACCGTATGCATCAACAGCTTTACAACCGCTGTCCCCTCTGAGGGGCCATTGGTCTACTGGGAGACGAGGACGGGGCAGATATAGAGGGAGCAATGCATGTTTTAATTGCGGCCGTGCAGATCACTGGCAACAGGAATGCCCCTTTAAAGGACAGGCAGCAGAAGGAGATTATCCGACCCAAAGGAGGGGGTACCCACCAAGGGGAGGACAGACGAGATACACTGACTTCTCCCAGGCAAACCCTTTCCCAACACAGGATTGACTAGCTAATTTAGTCATAAGGACTCTCCAATCGGACAGGGAACCTATTATCTCTCTGCAGATAGGAGATTAACATCACTCATTTGTAATCGACACTGGAGCAGCCATGTCTTCTGTGCAATCAGAACTTCGACTACCATTATCTGACCACACGCAGCAACTGTCGGGGTTCCAAGGACAGGTGTGTGAGTATCCTATTTCTGAACCTGTGACAGTCACTTACGAGAATAAGTCTGCAGATCATCAGTTTGTAGTGACTACTAGATTGGACTGTAATTTGTTGGCCCGAGATTTACTGTGTATCTTCCAGCTACAGCTAGAGCACGGAGACAAAGGGGTAACGGTCCAATCATGGAGGATGAGACAACAGTGCTATATTTCTATCACCCCCAGTGGTGGACGTTAGACATTGAACATTCACTGCATCACGTTACCCTGGCCTATGACAGAACCGGACAAAACAGGGAGTTGGAGGACAAATACCGGCCATTAATTGGGACCGAATGGCCAGTCGAAGTTACAGCCACAGTCACGGGAAAAGAAGGTACAGCCGATTTTGTTACAATACCACCACATTTATGGCCACAGTCAGGTTCGGTAAGCCCTCATATTACACGTCAGGTCCACGACCAGTACCATGCCAGGGATTTGGGGCCTATGGTAAGGAGGGCAGTGGATCATTCAGATCCAACAGAGTACGCACTTCAAGTCACGCCAGACGGCACTGCCATAAAATATTTTGAGGTCCCTGAAACAATTAACACTCGACTGCAGCCCCGTCTATGGACAAATTAATCCGAGAGCTGTTGCAACAGGGTATTTTGGTCCCTTGCCAATCAGAATGTAACACCCCCATACTTGCTGTGCCTAAACCAGCCAAGCCAGACCAGTACTGATTAGTACAGGATTTATGTTCAATCAATGCCATCGCATAGCCGTTGCATGCTCTCACCCTCCAACAGGATATTACGGTGTATAGCTTCCACTCGGTCATCGCACTACTGAGGCAACTGCAGACTCAGCATCTTACCGCAGCTCGTCAGAATAGGTATGAGATATACCTTTTGAACAATCCACGTCTGACATTTAAACACTGTACCAATATCAATCCAGCCTGTTTTCTTAGTGGTCCCCCTGTCCATGAAGACGCACCTGGCCACGACTGTTTAGCCTTGATTCAGGAAACTACCACAATAAGGGACGATTTGAGTGACATTTCGTCAGAACAACCTGACATGATTATGTGTGGTCAAATATCCCACCGGGGTTTAGTTAATGACTTACTGCAGGCCCTCCTTATGCCCGTGCAGATTTCCGTCATTAAATGCGCTGCCCACACAAATGGTAAGACCCCAGTTGACGTTGGTAATGAACAAGCAGATTGTGCAGCGCGGACAGCCGCGCAAATTCAGCAAGCGATGGTGCCTAAAATGTTAAGTCAGACTAAACGATCTACTATAAATATGTTTGCTTCTGACAAGTCAATGCCAACCATCCAAGACGTCATAAGGTTACAGGAGGGCGCTCCTGAGAGTGATAAACAAATGTGGAAATGGTTAGGTTGTACATATGATTCTGTTTCCTCTTTATGGACCACGCCAGGACATCAGACTTGTATGTCTGATGTACTGGCTTTATGGGTCATCGAATGTGTACCCTTTGCAACTCATTGTGGGGCTCGGGGGACTCGTGATTGTTGCTGGACACTTGGTGGCACCCTAAAATGCAGGGGTTGGCCCAGAGTATCAGTAATCGGTGTTTGATTTGTCAGCAATATAACACCGGAAAAGGTATCCCTTGTGGGATGGGGCAAACCCCATTGCCCAGTGGTCCCTTTGAGACGCTACAAATGGATTACATTGAGTTGGAAAGGTGTCAATGTTATAAATATCTTTTGGTCATTGTGGATGGGTTCAGCAGATGGGTTGAGGCGTATCCGACTACCGATAATAAAACTGCTACTGTGGTTAAAGTTCTGATGCGGGAAATCATTCCCCGGTACAGTATACCAGCTCAGTTGAGTTCTGATAACGGGCCTCATTTTCTTGGACAGATTAACCTGCCTCCCTTCCCCAGTGCTATTTTACAGGTGTGGAGCATGATGGGGTGGCTACGCACCGTCTGTGTGATATTCGGCCTCACCTCGCTTGGAGTGTTATTGGCGACGGACATGGAAAAGGGAAATATTATCTACATTTGTAACCCCAACCAAGCTACAAGGACATTTCAGTATGCAAAGGTGATGTTCTTCGCTGCCCCCATATACGAGGACATGGTATCAACTCATGGAAGGTCGTCAAAGTTAAGGAGAATGCAGGAGTCATGAAGCAATTGCACCGGTCCCGGCGATGGGAAGGGAACATTATATGGACATTGCCTTGTTTTTGGAGTACATGTAAATTTGATTTTGGATGTGTTAAGATTGGTGCAATAAAGGTAACATCAGGCCGTCAGGAGAGCGTAGGAAGAGGCTGTGAGAGAGAGAGAGGGACTAGAGAAAGGACGGGGCGTGTGAGAAGGGAAGTACAGCTAGAACGTAGGTTATCGGGAGATACACTTAATTTAGTTAAAGGCCAAACTGAGGAAAACCTGGGTAGTATGAATCACTTCTACCAGATTTACCACCGCTTGTATGGCCACGGACGGGTTGTCTGCTACCCGAACCCCGCAGCGGTGTCTAGGTTATTTTCTGTTTCACCGCTTTGGGGCACTCCCCAAACGGTGGTTCATTGTCAGCGTTCCGAGCCACCGCCCGAGCAAGTCACTCTTCCTTACGATCCGGGTTCAGCACCACCGGCTATTTGCCTTCCCCTTCCTCGGGATAATGCCCACTCACAGTATGATAGGCTGCAACGGTGGAGGGCGTACATACCTAGCCACTTCGCTCCCAATAGGGATTCCCGGTCGTACGAGAATTGCTTCAGCAGTGAAGGATATGGCTGTTTGCTGGTAGAGGTGGAAACGAATATAACATGTCTGTTCCCCACCTGTACGGACAGGAGGTGCCATATCACCCAGGCGTCTGGCCAATGCGTTTGTTACAACACCACTTGCGTTCCATTGAACGCCGGCCTCCAGCTCCTTTGTGGCTGGGCGAATGTCTCTCATATCACTGTTGGGACTAAGGCTTTCCGCATTGCTAGGCGGCCCAAATGGGCATTCCAAAGCTGGATAAACTGGGCTACTGGGGGATCCTTACGCAACCGATATACTGATTGTGATGCTAGCCTGCACACGGAGCAAGGATACTACTTTTTATTTAATGGCACA
Source organism: Scyliorhinus torazame (assembly GCF_047496885.1). NCBI lineage: Eukaryota > Metazoa > Chordata > Chondrichthyes > Carcharhiniformes > Scyliorhinidae > Scyliorhinus > Scyliorhinus torazame. Next base: position 165,240,005 of record NC_092710.1, read on the forward strand.
GCGACCAATGTTTTGTCACCCCCATTTCCCCGCCAAATTGCTATTGGGACTCTAGTCCCTACCACAGTCCCCTGCCCTTCGGCGTGGATGCTGCATAATCAGTTAGCATGCCGGGCAGTCTCAGCTGAATTCTGCGAGAACTGGAAAAAACCTCAGTTTCTCGCACCCAACCGGGGCCACTCAGCCGGGTGGGGGATTCTGAGCGTATTGACACTGGGAGGTGTGGGGGTTCCTTGGCTGTCAGCAATAGGAATTATTTTATTCGTGGCCTTACCATCTTGGGAAATGAAACCTTGGGTGCCCTCGGGGCAATAACCAAGGAATTGTCTCAGCTACGGTTGTTTGTAATGCAGAACCGGTATGCTCTTGACTATCTTCTGGCCCGTGAAGGTGGGGTATGCGCCATAGTACAGGGCAAGTGTATCATGGGAGTTCAGGACTTGACCGCTAACATCACTAAATTTATGGATCACATACGGGATCACCTGGCTGGAATGCAGGATCCTGGCGCTTGGGGTAACTGGGGATTTGGAGGTTGGAAGGACTGGTTGATAAATATGGCCATGCATTTAGTGGTGGCTATCGGCTGCATCTTTGTGGGCCTAGCCATCCTTAAATGTGTGATGGGTAGAATGCGGGGTGCACTGGAACAGAACAACGCCCCTAAAATCTTAGCTGTCAAAATCCATGAGGGTGCAGCAGATGAAGGAGTGCTACGCCAGGAATTGGAAATGTAGCGACGGATCTTTTTAGATGAGGGACCGTAGCTATGGATTGGATAGTTCGGTTATCATGGAATGATAAAAGGAGGGAATGAAGAATGTGAGATAAAATAGTTACTTTAGAGATAATAGTTACTGTAATGTAGAGATAGGCCAGTCACATTCTGGTGAGTTCACAGACAAAGGATTTCAGACCGCATGGCAAAGCAAAGAGGAGGTGTGTCCACCAAAGGAGGAGAAAAGGATGCTGGGTAATAGGGGCCAGAGGAAGGGATAGGAAGTGAGCCAATCAGAATGTCTGACCAGGTCAGGAGGGGTATAGGATGACCTATGGGAATCGTGTATGTGAAACTTGATACCATTTGAATTGATTTGCAGAGATCCCTTTGTCTCTTTGTTCATTCGCTTTCCGGGGTGTAGGAGACTGGATGTGTCTTATGCCTCTGAGATGAATCAGGCTTGCAAGCCAAATAAAATAACTAATGCTGTACCTGCAAATCCATCTCGACTTTTATTGAGACCAGACTGACGGGTAAAGAAATTTGGGATTTGTCAACCCCACCCAACACTAAGGGCAATTTTGAACACTAAGGGCAATTTTATCATGGCCAATCCACCTAACCTGCACATCTTTGGACTGTGGGAGGAAACCGGAGCACCCAGAGGATGTGCAGACTCCGCACAGACAGTGACCCAAGCCGGAATCAAACCTGGGACCCTGGAGCTGTGAAGCAATTGTGCTATCCACAATGCTACCGTGCTGCCATTTAGGACAGTCTCCTCATTTTCACGATTACTGAATTTTGCCATCCATTCTCTTTTTCCAATATTCAAAGAAAATTGGGAAAAAAACACACAAGTATTTTCCATGGTCCTATGATTTTTCTTACTGGTTGCTTGCAAGTGTTTGGATGATTGATTAATTTTTATGTCCTCAAAACCCCAAGACAATATTGGAGGGTTGGTAAAGATAGTGATAAGAACGTGATCAATCTCACTAGCTATTTCCTCGAATACTCTGATATTAAGTCTATTTGGGCCAGCTGTTTTTTCTTCTTTAACCTCTTCAATTTATCAGCGACTGCCTCATCCAAAAGTTCTGTTCTATTTAGTACTTCCTCCATTTCCTCTGGAAATTCAACATCAGTGCTGGGGAGATAGCACATGGTAAAGAGTGGTTTTCATAACCACCATGTACTGATTTATGGCTAATAGGACACCTCTACATGCAAGTCCAGACAGTGAACCTCAACATTGTGGGAATGGGAGGGATGTGTAGAACTGTCCTCATCTCTGCAATTATTGTTTCACATCACTTTTGAAACCAATGAGCCCCTGATAACTCTTGTGCAGTAGGTATTATACATTTGGGCCATGAGGTCTAACCCTCCAAATGAGTCTCCATCTCCTGCCTCATATAGTTAGCCAGCGATGTTGAGGGGACAGGGTCTAAATCTGTGTCTGGGTTTGAAACATAGAGGCCTTGTCAGGCCTCGCCCTACCAGAGTGATGGTGGAAACCACACCCCAGATTCTCTGTGCACAAAGTGCCAGAGAATCTGGAGAGAAATCTCAACTGTGCAGCTGGAGAGCTACTCACCAGTTTTCTAATTAAAACTCTGAAAAAGTATCGGAAGATTATACCTTATGTTTTTGGGCATTTCCTTGATCTTATTTACTTTGACAGCAGAGCACATCTGCTGAATCTTCAGACTAACTCTGACGGTGCAGAATCCTAGTTTATGCTATGTTTATTCCTATTCCTAGCTAAAGGATGTTGGATACAATTGTAGCACGCTCTGCAGCCATCTTGGATAAAATCAGCCAACTCAGCATAGATCACACATCAAGCAATGGATCTCTCTCGTCTGGGTGAGACATTTACCAACTTGCCTTGAAACAAAAAGGCTCTATTTTTGTCTGTTCAAACACATTTATTTTAATATATTTTAAACTACTGATGATTTACATACATTAAGATCAAAAGATTAAACAACAATTCATTGTACAGAGGCCTCTGCAACGAAAAGCATTTTATTCGGTATAAACATGCATATAGGTTGAAAACTGTATTCAATGCTCTCATTGTTGAAGGACAAGTGTGTGGAATCATGAGTTGTTGGAAAGGGATGGCACTGCATGCAGCCAACACACTAGCCCAGTTCTATCCATCCATTATGGACACTTACTTTGCTGTTGACCTCTCTTCAAATCTATTGATCCAGGTTCACTGGACACAGCAGCATGTTCAATAGTCTGCACACATTAGTGACTAATACTTCACCTTCCCAGAGATTAGTAAGACTGTTAACGGTTTTTAGGGCGTAAAAGACTTTCAGTCTACCTTTCCACAAATCAAGGGCAGCACGATAGCATTGTGGATAGCACAATTGCTTCACAGCTCCAGGGTCCCAGGTTCGATTCCGGCTTGGGTCACTGTCTGTGTGGAGTCTGCACATCTTCCCCATGTGTGCGTGGGTTTCCTCCGGGTGCTCCGGTTTCCTCCCACAGTCCAAAGATGTGCAGGTTAGGTGGATTGGCCATGATAAATTGCCCTTAGTGTCCAAAATTGCCCTTAGTGTTGGATGGGGTTACTAGGATAGGGTGGAGGTGTTGACCTTGGGTAGGGTGCTCTTTCCAAGAGCCGGTGCAGACTTGATGGGCCTGCATAACCACTTCCTTACCTTGCAGGTCAGCTGTTCGGGAGAGAGAGGGAGCCAGGACCTTGGAAACAGCGCGGTAGTTTCAAAAAGCGCGGGAGCTGCGAGGCAGAGGGGACAGTTTAAAAGGGCGCGCTGTGGGTGAGGTAAGTACTGCATAACCACTTCCTTACCTTGCAGGTCAGCTGTTCGGGAGAGAGAGGGAGCCAGGACCTTGGAAACAGCGCGGGAGTTTCAAAAAGCGCGGGAGCTGCGAGGCAGAGGGGACAGTTTAAAAGGGCGCGCTGTGGGTGAGGTAAGTACTCCATAACCACTTCCTTACCTTGCAGGTCAGCTGTTCGGGAGAGAGAGGGAGCCAGGACCTTGGAAACAGCGCGGGAGTTTCAAAAAGCGCGGGAGCTGCGAGGCAGAGGGGACAGTTTAAAAGGGCGCGCTGTGGGTGAGGTAAGTACTGCATAACCACTTCCTTACCTCGCAGGTCAGCTGTTCGGGAGAGAGAGGGAGCCAGGACCTTGGAAACAGCGCGGGAGTTTCAAAAAGCGCGGGAGCTGCGAGGCAGAGGGGACAGTTTAAAAGGGCGCGCTGTGGGTGAGGTAAGTACTGCATAACCACTTCCTTACCTTGCAGGTCAGCTGTTCGGGAGAGAGAGGGAGCCAGGACCTTGGAAACAGCGCGGGAGTTTCAAAAAGCGCGGGAGCTGCGAGGCAGAGGGGACAGTTTAAAAGGGCGCGCTGTGGGTGAGGTAAGTACTGCATAACCACTTCCTTACCTTGCAGGTCAGCTGTTTGGGAGCAGGCCTATTGGCTGACTGTAAATCAGGAAGGATACAAAGGGTGTGGCTGAAGTGCCTTTAGAAACAGAGTGCTGAAGGCAAACAGAGTGTATCTGAGTTTGGGTAAGGCTGAGTTCGGGTAAGAGGGGAGTGACAAAAAAAAAAAAAAAAAAAAAAAAAAAAAAAAATCAAGTTAATTAAGTAAAGTAATTAACTAGTTAAGGGAATTTGGTGCTCACCTGAAGGAGGTGCAGAGAAGCAGACCTGTGAGGGAGTCTCTGGAGCAACTACATCACAGCCAGCAGGTAAGTGTTTGGCTTGTAACTGGTAAGTGATTTCTCTCTCTTTGACTTTCTCCTAGCTGTGTAGTGTAGTTCAAATTTAACTTCAGGTTTAAGTCATGGCAGGAGAGCTCAGACCTGTGTCATGCTCCTCTTGTGAGATGTGGCAAGTCAGGGACCCTTCTGGTGTCCCTGACTCCTTCATCTGCAAGAAGTGTGTCCAACTGCAGCTCCTGTTAGACCGCTTGACGGCTCTGGAGCTGCGGATGGACTCACTTTGGAGCATCCGCGATGCTGAGGAAGTTGTGGAAAGCACATTCAGTGAGTTGGTCACACCGCAGATTAAAATTACTGAGGCAGATAGGGAAAGGGTGACCAACAGACAGAGGAAGAGTAGGAAGGCAGTGCAGGGATCCCCTGCGGTCATCTCCCTCCAAAACAGATTTACCGTTTTGGAAACTGTTGGGGGAGATGGCTCACCAGGGGAAGGTGGCAGCAGCCAGGTTCATGGCACTGTGGCTGGCTCTGCTGCACAGAAGGGCGGGAAAAAGAGTGGCAGAGCTATAGTGATAGGGGATTCAATCATAAGGGGAATAGACAGGCGTTTCTGCGGACGCAAACGAGAATCCAGGTTGGTATGTTGCCTCCCTGGTGCAAGGGTCAAGGATGTCTCGGAGCGGCTGCAGGGCATTCTGGAGGGGGAGGGTGAACAGCCAGCTGTCGTGGTGCATATAGGCACCAACGATATAGGTAAAAAACGGGATGAGGTCCTACAAGCTGAATTTAGGGAGTTAGGAGTTAAACTAAAAAGTAGGACCTCAAAGGTAGTAATCTCAGGATTGCTACCAGTGCCACGTGATAGTCAGAGTAGGAATGACAGGATAGCTAGGATGAATACGTGGCTTGAGAGATGGTGCAAGAGGGAGGGTTTCAAATTCCTGGGACATTGGGACCGATTCTGGGGGAGGTGGGACCTGTACAAATCGGACGGTCTGCATCTGGGTGGGACCGGAACCAATGTTCTCGGGGGGGTGTTTGCTAGTGCAGTTGGGGAGGGTTTAAACTAATGTGCCAGGGGGATGGGAACCGATGTAGGAAGTCAGTGGGGACAGAAACAAAAGGCAGGAAGGGAGAGTGTGTAAAGCATGACCAGAGAAAGCAGGGCAGAGAGCAAGGAAGGTCTACATTAAACTGCATTTATTTCAATGCAAGGGGCCTGACGGGCAAAGCGGATGAACTCAGGGCATGGACGGGCACATGGGACTGGGATATTATAGCTATGACTGAAACATGGCTAAGGGAGGGGCAGGACTGGCAGCTCAATGTTCCGGGCTACAGATGCTATAGAAAGGATAGAACAGGAGGTAAGAGAGGAGGGGGAGTGGCGTTTTTGATTAGGGAGAACATCACGGCAGTACTTAGAGGGGATATATCCGAGGGTTCGCCCACTGAGTCTATATGGGTGGAACTGAAAAATAAGAAGGGAGAGATCACCTTGGTAGGACTGTACTACAGGCCCCCAAATAGTCAGTGGGAAATTGAGGAGCAAATATGTAAGGAGATTACAGATAGCTGCAAGAATAATAGGGTGGTAGTAGTAGGGGACTTTAACTTTCCCAACATTGACTGGGACAGTCATAGCATTAGGGGCTTGGATGGAGGGAAATTTGTTGAGTGTATTCAGGAGGAATTTCTCATTCAGTATGTGGATGGACCGACTAGAGAGGGGGCAAAACTTGACCTCGTCTTGGGAAATAAGGAAGGGCAAGTGATAGAAGTGCTAGTGAGGGATCACTTTGGGACAAGTGACCATAATTCCATTAGTTTTAAGATAGCTATGGAGAATGATAGGTCTGGCCCAAGAGTTAAAATTCTTAATTGGGGCAAGGCCAATTTTGATGGTATCAGACAGGAACTTGCAGAGGTAGATTGGGGGAGACTATTGGCAGACAAAGGGACGGCTGGTAAATGGGAGGCTTTTAAAAATGTGTTAACCAGGGTGCAGGGTAAGCACATTCCCTTTAGAGTGAAGGGCAAGGCTGGTAGAAGTAGGGAACCCTGGATGACTCGAGATATTGAGACTCTGGTCAAAAAGAAGAAGGAGGCATATGACGTACATAAGCAACTGGGATCAAGTAGATCCCTTGAAGAGTATAGAGATTGTCGAAATAGAGTTAAGAGGGAAATCAGGAGGGCAAAAAGGGGACATGAAATTGCTTTGGCAAATAATGCAAGGGAGAATCCAAAGAGATTCTACAGATACATAAAGGGGAAAAGAGTAACTAGGGACAGAGTAGGGCCTCTTAAGGATCAACAAGGGCATTTATGTGCAGAGCCACAAGAGTTGGGTGAGATCCTGAATGAATATTTCTCATCGGTATTCACGGTGGAGAAAGGCATGGATGTTAGGAAACTAAGGGAAATAAATAGTGATGTCTTGAGAAGTGTGCATATTACAGAGGAGGAGGTGCTGGAAGTCTTAAAGCGCATCAAGGTAGATAAATCCCCGGGACCTGATGAAATGTATCCCAGGATGTTGTGGGAGGCTAGGGAGGAAATTGCGGGTCCCCTAACCGAGATATTTGAATCATCGGCAGCCACAGGTGAGGTGCCTGAAGATTGGAGAGTGGCGAATGTTGTGCCCTTGTTTAAGAAGGGCAGCAGGGAAAAGCCTGGGAACTACAGACCGGTGAGCCTAACGTCTGTAGTAGGTAAGTTGCTAGAAGGTATTCTGAGAGACAGGATCTACAAGCATTTAGAGAGGCAAGGACTGATTCGGGGCAGTCAGCATGGCTTTGTGCGTGGAAAATCATGTCTCACAAATTTGATTGAGTTTTTTGAGGGAGTGACCAAGAAGGTAGATGAGGGTAGTGCAGTAGACGTTGTCTACATGGACTTTAGCAAAGCCTTTGACAAGGTACCGCATGGTAGGTTGTTGCAGAAGGTTAAAGCTCACGGGATCCAGGGTGAGGTTGCCAATTGGATTCAAAATTGGCTGGACGACAGAAGGCAGAGGGTGGTTGTAGAGGGTTGTTTTTCAAACTGGAGGCCTGTGACCAGTGGTGTGCCTCAGGGATCGGTGCTGGGTCCACTGTTATTTGTGATTTATATTAATGATTTGGATGAGAATTTAGGAGGCATGGTTAGTAAGTTTGCAGATGACACCAAGATTGGTGGCATAGTGGATAGTGAAGAAGGTTATCTAGGATTGCAACGGGATCTTGATCAATTAGGCCAGTGGGCCGACGAATGGCAGATGGAGTTTAATTTAGATAAATGTGAGGTGATGCATTTTGGCAGATCGAATCAGGCCAGGACCTACTCAGTTAATGGTATGGCGTTGGGGAGAGTTATAGAACAAAGAGATCTAGGAGTACAGGTTCATAGCTCCTTGAAGGTGGAGTCGCAGGTGGACAGGGTGGTGAAGAAGGCATTCGGCATGCTTGGTTTCATTGGTCAGAACATTGAATATAGGAGTTGGGACGTCTTGTTGAAGTTGTACAAGACATTGGTACGGCCACACTTGGAATACTGTGTGCAGTTCTGGTCACCCTATTATAGAAAGGATATTATTAAACTAGAAAGAGTGCAGAAAAGATTTACTAGGATGTTGCCGGGACTTGATGGTTTGAGTTATAAGGAGAGGCTGGATAGACTGGGACTTTTTTCCCTGGAGCGTAGGAGGCTTAGGGGTGATCTTATAGAGGTCTATAAAATAATGAGGGGCATAGATAAGGTAGATAGTCAACATCTTTTCCCAAAGGTAGGGGAGTCTAAAACTAGAGGGCATAGGTTTAAGGTGAGAGGGCAGAGATTCAGAAGGGCCCAGAGGGGCAATTTCTTCACTCAGAGGGTAGTGAGTGTCTGGAATGGGCTGCCAGAGGTAGTAGTAGAAGCGGGTACAATTGTGTCTTTCAAAAAGCATTTAGATGGTTACATGGGTAAGATGGGTATAGAGGGTTATGGGCCAAGTGCGGGCAACTGGGACTAGCTTAATGGTAAAAAACTGGGCGGCATGGACTGGTTGGGCCGAAGGGCCTGTTTCCATGCTGTAAACTTCTATGATTCTATGATTCTATGAATGGCCTCCTTCTGCACTGTAAATTCTCTGATAATCTATGATGATTTCCTTTGGTGCACTTGTAAAACAAGAATAGCAGTAGATCGAGGTTGTAATATGAAATGTACCAAAGTTTGAATCAAGTAAATCATTCTATCCATCAAAGACAATTTTTGAATGGATTCTTGAAATCTCATAGTTAAATCAGTATTTGAAATTCTACCATTTTGCGACAAAGGGCTGGGTCTCCAATAATTTCTACAAGGGTGATAGATTATTTCTGGGAGTACGTCTGGCTGGAAAATAAGTGTCAACTTATGTGTGGTCATCCTGTGCATGAGTATGTATGGTAATTATTTCAATTAAATGTTTAATATGACTATCCATAAACACAGTTCAAACTTCATGAAATTAATATATACTCATAAAGCTATGATTCCCTCGGTAACTCAAACAAAATATAAAAATTACTAAAATGTTTATAATTAATTGGAATCTGAGAGCAACAAAGGTTTCCAACCAGGCATCTTTATGCTTTATATAGTATCAATTATGTGTTTTTGTAATCATGCTAATAATAGCAATGGCCAGTGCTATCACCCCTGCAGTTGCTCCAATCATTACTCCAAAGAGAGACCCATGAATTTGAGCTGTTTCACAGCGCTCACCGAAGTACAGGTGTGTTTGAGTCGAGGCACATCTGAAAAAAATAGTGAACAACATCACTGTCCATTACCAAAGCACATATTATTTGGGGCCATAATAAACAAACCTGAGAACCTGCATTCAGATTATACCTAGCATGATGTATTTCATCGCTTATATAATGATAGGATGATGAAGCACAGAAAGAGGCCATTCGGCCCAGCATGCCTGCGTTGGGCAGCATAATTCCATCCAGTGGCCCCAATCGAAATAGCAACCTACTTTTCTGAGGCTCTGATAAATTATTTTTTCTTCAATTTATTTTTATGTCCTGAATCCCATTTGCAGTTGACAATGAAGGTTGCAGTGAAGGTTACACTAGTTAAAAAGAGGGGCCTCATATTTGGCACATTATGGCAAATTTCCCCCTTTGCACTTAGGAATACAGAAATGATAAAACATCATACTCTTAATGTTTCTGAACTATTTCTTTAGCTGTTTAAATGAATACATTTTCCAAATGAGTACAACTGGATTTCAGCAGGCGATGTCACACTACTCAACAGCACCGTACAGCCATTACTGCTCTCACTTGCTCTCTGGCCAATGAGCAAAACCTTCATTAAATACTGCCCCTACGTATGTCCAATTCCATGTGTAACCTCACATACAATTATCTAATGCTAAAGGACAACATTTAAAAATTTACATTGGCAGCTATTATCAATGCAAAATCTTTACAGGTGTTGGATAGTGGTACATCAGGAATAGGAAAATATTTGAATCCTGGTGTTTACTTTGAAAATTGCTCTCAATGTTGAGAGCATTACAATTACCAAGTACAAAGTATATACCTTTGGAGTACATGGCTGGCTGATGTGAAGTAATGGCTGTACAGTGCTGTTGCATAGTGTGACCGGAGGTCAGATATTAATATCCTTCCTGAGGCAGGAAAATTATTGAAGAAGAAATCTAATCACGGTGGGCCATAATTGCCAACCAGCATCAGAAAGGGAAGGTCCGTTGGAACAACAAGACTTTATAGCACACTTAGCTGTTGTTAAAACTGCACTTAAACCTCCGATGGCTGGAGCTGCTTGGAGCCTGCATCGAAATGTCCCTGCGGTCCCCAGCATAATCCCACAGCATCGGATTCAGCGAGGCCTTGTCCCTTTTTTTACTGCACTGGCTGATGTAAAACAGCTAAGATCGAAAGGCGCCGTGAATTGAGAGCTCGGAAAGAAGGTAAATGGATAGTATGGAGGGTCATAGGTCAGTTGGGGAGGTTTGATGGAGACGTGGAGAGGTCAGAGTTCGTTTGACAGGTCGAATTGGATCAGGGATGAGCGTCGAGTCTGTGGGCTGGGGATTCCTATGTTGGTGGGGGAACCTAGGGGTGGGGATCGGGCAATCCCATGGAGGCCAGTGAGTGGGGAACACCATGGCGGGTGACTGATTAGTCAGGGGATGTGGGGTTGTCACCTGGGGATTCAAGGGTGTGCAGGATGCCCCGTGCAGGGAGTATTCTGGATATTTAAAATACTTATGCAAAAATTAGAAGAGGTTTTATTTCTTCTGACCTTTTCTGTATATCGATTAGTGTAAAGCTGGCAGAACCATCCAAAGTTAGTGACTTAAACTACTTTGTCGGATGGTTCCCAGCGCAGTGCATTTGTCCAGGGGAAATCTGCTCTTGCGAACAATTGCTGTACAAATGTTCACCTGGGAAGTTCAGAGAGGGATTCCCCAGTGCTTCATTGGGCTATTCCCCAAATCCAATGCTGGGGAGCCCAGAATTTACAGCCCAATGTATAATAAATGTTATGCTACACCTGGAGTGGGATAGCAATGAAATCCTTCAGAATAACTCCACACAAGATCAACAAACTACACCTACCTGCAACTTGATTTCCCTTTTGTCATAACACACACTCCACCATTCAGGCAATATCCAGGGTCACACAAATATCTGAGGGGGCTCTGAGGCTGGTGTTCTTGTACATATCCAGAATGTTCCACTGCTCGCCGATGCCTTTCGTGAAATTTTGGAGGACGAATTGGAACTTCACTTTTAATCAGTGGAGTCAGATCTTTAAAAAAAAATCATTTAAATCCAATTATTGGGTTGCACAATTTTATAAGAGTGCAGATTATTATTAAATAATGGGCAATAAATGTTGGCTTTGCCAGTGCTGTTCACACCCCATGTTAAGACTAAAAACAATCAACATGTATACTAGCCATCAAGAATCTCTCAATAATAATGAGAACCATGAAGTGAACCTAATTTCTCCCTCAACAACCCAGGTCAAGGCCAGAATTGTTTTGTCTCCATTCCACACCATAGAAAATAGTAACACAGTGCACGTAAAGCAGTGCCAAACTTTCAACTGCTCAGATGTTGAAACTATCATATATTGTGTTTTATTACATTTACTTTTAATTGCATAGCCTAAAAATTACTATTTGCGATATTAGCACATGGATACCTTACATGCTTATTCCACTGTTTACTATTTTTGAAAGAAAGAAAAACTTTAGACATAGAATTTACAGTGCAGAAGGAGGCCATTCGGCCCATTGAGTCTGCAACGGCCCTTGGAAAGAGCACCTCACTTAAGCTCACACCTCCACCCCATACTGGTAACCCAGCAACCCCACCCAACCCCTTTGGACGCAAAGGGCGATTTAGCATGGCCAATCCAACTAACCTGCACATCTTTGGACTGTGGGAGGAAACTGGAGCTCCCGGAGGAAACCCATGCAGACACGGGGAGAACGCGCAGACTCCGCACAGACAGTGATCCAAGCCGGGAATCGAACCTGGGAACCTAGAGCTGTGAAGCGACAGTGCTAACCACTGTACTACTGTGATGCCCATCTATATTGCATCTATATTTGCATCTATATTGCGCCTTTCATGATCTCTGGGTATCCCAAAGCCAATGACATTGTTTTGAAGTGTAGTCATTACTGCGATGAAACAGGGCAGGGATGTTAAAATCCAATGGTAATTTTGTAATAACAACTGGAAAGCAAATCTTGACTTCTTCAACTCCAATTTTATTGTGTTCTCCAATTACTTCTCCTCCAACTCCACAATGCCACCTGTATCCCCATTTATATTTATCTGCAGTCTGTCAAACAATAAATGTGGTCTATTAAACAATTAAAGCTCCAAGTTTAACTTAAGCTCTGGGGAACATTAACTCTTGCCGAATAACGGGCAGCACGGTGGCGCAGTGGGTTAGACCTGCTGCCTCACGGCGCCGAGGTCCCAGGTTCGATCCCGGCTCTGGGTCACTGTCTGTGTGGAGTTTGCACATTCTCCCCGTGTTTGCGTGGGTTTCGCCCCACAACCCAAAGATGTGCAGGGTAGGTGGATTGACCATGCTAAATTGCCCCTTAATTGGGAAAAAATGAATTGGGTACTCTAAATATTTTTTAAAACTCTTTCTTAATAAGGGGGAGGGTAAACAGTCAGATGTCGTGGTTCTCATTGGTAGCAACGACATAGTTTCTGCAACAAAAATTTAGGGAGCTAGATAGCAGATTGAAAAAGATGACCTCAAAGTTTGTAATCTCTGGATTAGTCCTGGTGCCATGTGCTAACGAGTATAGGAATAGGAGGATAGAATAGATGAATGCGTGGCTGAAGAGATGGTGCAGGAGGGAGGGCTCGAGTTTCATGGATCACTGAGTCCATTTCTGAGAGCAACCGCAACATCGTCATCAAACCAGCAGTCAAAGGAGGGGCCACCGTCTTACTGAACAGAACAGACTACTGCAAAGAAGTGTACCAACAACTCAACACCCAGGAACACTACAGACAGTTACCCGCAGATCCGACCAAGGAACACACCCGCCAACTCAACAGACTGATCAAGACCTTGGATCCAGAACTTCAGAGCACCCTTCGTGCTCTCATCCCACGTACTCCCCGCGCTGGAGATTTCTACTGCCTCCCGAAAATACACAAGGGCAACACACCAGGCCATCCTATCGTATCAGGCAATGGGACCCTGTGTGAGAACCTCTCTGGCTACATCGAGGGCATCTTGAAACCCATCGTACAAGGAACACCCAGCTTCTCTCGCGACACGACGGGCTTCCTACAGAAACTCAGCACCCATAGACCAGTTGAACCAGGTACATTCCTCGTCACAGTGGACGTCTCGGCACTCTACACCAGCATCCCCCATGACGACGGCATTGCTGCAACAGCCTCAGTACTCAACACCGACAACTGCCAATCTCCAGTCGCAATTCTGCAACTCATCCGCTTCATTCTGGATCACAACGTCGTCACCTTCGACAACAAGTTCTTCATCCAGACGCCGGAACAGCCATGGGGACCAAATTCGCACCTCAATAGGCCAACATCTTCATGCACAAGTTTGAACAAGACCTCCTCACCGCACAGGACCTTCAACCGATGTTATACACCAGATACATCGATGACGTTTTTTTCCTTTGGACCCACGGCGAAGAATCACTGAAACGACTACACGATGACTTCAATCAGATGACCATCAGATTCACCATGGACTACTCCACAAAATCGTTTGCATTCTTGGACACATTCATCTCCATCAAGGACGGTCACCTCAGCACTTCGCTTTACCGCAAGCCCACGGATAACCTCGCAATGCTCCAGTTCTCCAGCTTCCATCCTAAACATATTAAAGAAGCCATCCCCTATGGACAAGCCCTTTGTATACACAGGATCTGCTCAGACGAGGAGGAGCGTAACAGACATCTACAGGCGCTGAAAGATGCCCTCATACGAACGGGATACGGCATTCGACTCATCGATCAACAGTTCCAATGCACCACAGCAAAAAAACGCACCAACCTCCTCAGAAGACAAACACGGGACACAACCGACAGAGTACCCTTCGTTGTCCAGTACTTCCCCGGAGTGGAGAAACTATGACATCCTCTTCAAGCCTTCAACACATCATCGATGAAGATGAACATCTTGCCACGGTCATCCCTACACCCCCATTCCTTGCCTTCAAACAACCGCGCAACCTCAAACAAACCATTGTTTGCAGCAAACTACCCTGCCTTCAGAACAGCGACCACGACACCACACAACCCTGCCATGGCAATCTCTGCAAGATGTGCCAGATCATCGACGTGGGTACCACCATTATATGTGAGAACACCACCCACCAGGTATGGGGTACATACTCGTTCGACTCGGCCAACGTTGTCTACCTCATACGCTGAAGGAAAGGATGTCCAGAAGCGTGGTACATTGGCGAGACCATGCAGACGCTGCGACAATGGATGAACGGACATCGCGCGACAATCGCCAGGCAGGAATGTTCCCTTCCAGTCGGGGAACACTTCAGCAGTCAAGGCTATTCAGCCTTTGATCTCTGGAAGTGTGTTCTCCAAGGCGGCCTTCACCAATGCAAAATCGCCGAGCAGAAACGTATAGACAAGTTCCGCACACATGAGTACGGCCTCAACCGGGACTTTGGATTCACGTCGCATTACATTCATCCCCCACCATCTGGCCTGGGCTTGCAAAATCCTACCAACTGTCCTGGCTTGACACAATTCACACCTCTTTAACCTGGGGTTACCACTATCTTTGGATCTGTAAAGACTTAATTACCTGCAAATGCTCGCATTCAAAACATTGTCTTGCATCTTTGACTTTGTCTCTATATATGTTTCTGGAACATACCTCTTTATTCACCTGAGGAAGGAGCAGTGCTCCAAAAGCTAGTGTTTGAATCAAACCTGTTGGACTTTAACCTGGTGTTGTAAGACTTCTTACTGTGCTCACCCCAGTCCAACGCCGGCATCTCCACATCATGGAGTCCATTTGTGGGAAGGTGGACCTGTATAAGTCAGACTGGCTACAGGTGAACCTAAACTCGACCAACATCCTTGCTAGTGCTGTTGAGAGGAAGGGGATTAATTTGGCAAGGGGCTGGCTTATGGAGTGAAAGTACAATAGGGGGGATGCACAGCCAAGAATAGAAGAAAAACCATGTCAGTCTGGAAGGCACCAAAGCCATAGGAATGCTAATTCATTTCAACAACAAGAAATAAAAACATTTGTTAAGCATGGAAATAGTGGATTTTCTTTTCTAATTTAGAGTACCCAATTCTTTTTTTTCCAATTAAGGGGCAATTTAGCTTGGCCAAACCACCTAGCCTGCACATCTCTTGGGGTTGTGAGGGTGAGACCCACGCAGACATGGGGAGGATGTGCAAACTACACAGAGACAGTGACCCAGGGCCGGGATTGAACCCAGGTCCCCAGAGCCGTGTGGCAGCAGTGCTAACCATTGTGCCACCGTACTGCCCCTGGAAAAATTGGATTATAATACAATACTTCTAACAATGATGCATTAACCTCAGTAGCTCTACCTACCAATTTACTTTGAAAAAGTAATGTCCAAATTTATTTTTATGTTTAACTACCTTTTCAAAAGAAATATCCACATCCTTTTCCTTAGATTTTGGAAGAGCTTGTATAAATTAAACATTTTTCCACTTGTTCCTGACTAGAACTACCTCCTTCCTCAACCTGCTCTCCGTGAACCACTCCGGCGTCGGGCCGTCCGGAAGGTGCGGAATCCTCCGCACCTTCTGGGACTAGGCCGGCGGCAGCGGGGTTGGCGCCGCACCAGCGAGCGTAGAAGGGCTTGGGGCCATGCCAACCGGCGGCAAAGTCCTTTGGCGCCACGCCAGCCGAGGCCGAAGGGACGTCGCCGGCCGGCGGAAGTCCGCGCATGCGCGGGATCGTCAGCGGCTGCTGACGTCATCCCTGCGCGTGTGCAGGGGAAGGGTCACTTACGCATCAACCATCGCGGAGGCTATGGCCGAGGCGGAAGGAAAAGAGTGCCCCCACGGCACAGGCCCATCCGCGGATCAGTGGGTCCCGATCGCGGGCCAGGCCACCATGGGGGCACCCCCCGGGGCCAGGTCGCCCAGGACCCTGGAGCCCGCCCGCGCCATCAGTCCCGCCGGTAAGGTAGGTGGTTTGACTCACGCCGGTGGGACTGGCATGACCGCAGCGGGACTTTGGCCCATCGCGGGCCGGAGAATCGCCGGGGGGGGGCCCGTGGACCGGCGCGCCACGATTCCCGCCCCCGTCGAATCTTCGGTGCTGGAGAATCTGGCGGCCAGCGGAGGCGGGATTCACGCCTCCACCCGTCGATTCTCTGAGCCGGCAGGGGGTCGGAGAATGCCGCCCCTTATGTGTGCAGCGAATGTAGTTTGGTGAATACACAGAAATCATTAAATGAGCAGACAGCAAGAGGTTGACATGCTGCCTGCACTTCAATATAATTAGCTCTGTTTATTTGCGTTTCGTGATCCTGAGAGAAACTTTTGGGGGCTGTCTAATTTAGCTCCTATTTTCTCTCCCAGATTTCTTCCTTGGAAGTGCTGATTCTTGCAGTGACAATTCCATGGGCAGTGATTGGACTCTGTATCCCTCACAGATTGCTTTTGTGCAATTTACAATTTCGTAGTTGAAGATTGTCTGAACTTTACGAGGTTAATCACGTTAATAAACTAACAGATTGGACTTTTTGCCAGTCATCCTGTTAGTAACTAACGAAAGTTCAGCACAGCGTAGATTTTATCCGAAGCAAAACATCCCTCAACAATTAGGCAAAGGATTCTGTAGAATAAGTTACTTCAAAGAGAACTTAGGAAGTTTCCATCACAGAGAAAGGAGTGACTATACGTCAACTATATGTCGGAAATGCTCTAGAATCCTGCTTAGAGGCAACTTCGGCAGTGCATTATAAGAGTGACTACATGTAAAAGTACATCATTGAGTGTAGAGTTGCTGAGGTTTAAAGACCCTGTATGACTGCAAGTCTTCTCCTAATTCACAAATTGCATTTGCTGTGGTCCTTATCTGTTTATGGGTATCCTGGCTTTTCACAAAGTATCAAGGAAAATGTAACAAGACTTGTCAAACTCTGACAATAGTCACATTGTTATTCTGCGTGTTGGGTCATGGTCATGCAATTTTAGATCCACACTGATTAGGGAGAACATCACAGCTGTACTGGTTGAAGGACACCTCAGAGGGCAGCGAGGCTATATGGATAGTGATCAGGAATAAGAAGGGTGCAGTCACAATGTTGGGGGTTTACTACAGGTCACCCAACAGCCAGTGGGAGATAGAGGAGCAGATAGGTAAACAGATTTTGGAAAGGAATAAAAGCAACAGGGTTGTTGTGATGGGAGACTTTAACTTCCCCAATATTGACGGACTCACTTAGTGCTAGGGACTTAGATGGGGCAGAGTTTGTAAGGAGCATCCAGGAGGGCTTCTTAAAACAATATGTAGATAGTCCAACGAGGGACGGGGCTATACTGGACCTGGTATTGGGGAATGAACCTGGCTAGGTGGTAGAAGTTTCAGTAGGGGAGCATTTCGAGAAGAGTGACCGCAATTCAGTAAGTTTTAAAGTGCTGGTGGACAAGGATCAGAGTGGTCCTAGGGTGAATGTGCTAAATTGGGGGAAGGCTAATTATAACAATATTGGGCAGGAACTGAAGAACCTAGATTGGGGGCGGATGTTTGAGGGTAAATCAACATCTGACATGTGGGAGGCTTTCACATGTCAATTGACAGGAATTCAGGACCGGCATGTTCCTGTGCAGAAGAAGGATAAATATGGCAAATTTCGGGAACCTTGGATAACGAGAGATATTGTAGGCCTCGTCAAAAAGAAAAAGGAAGCATTTTTCAGGGCTAGAAGGCTGGGAACAGATGAAGCCTGTGTGGAATATAAGAGAAGTAGGAAGGAACTTAAGCAAGGAGTCAGGAGGGCTAAAAGGGGTCACGAAAAGTCATTGGCAAATAGGGTTAAGGAAAATCCCAAGGCTTTTTACATGTACATAAAAAGCAAGAGGGTAGCCAGGGAAAGGGTTGGCCCACTGAAGGACAGGCGAGGGAATCTATGTGTGGAGCCAGAGGAAATGGACGAGGTACTAAATGAATACTTTGCATCAGTATTCACCAAAGAGAAGGAAATGGTGGATGTTGAGTCTGGAGAAGGGTGTGTAGATAGCCTGGGTCACATTGAGATCCAAAAGGATGAGGTGTTGGGCGTCTTGAAAAATATTAAGGTAGGTAAGTCCCCAGGGCCTGATGGGATCTACCCCAGAATACTGAAAGAGGCTAGAGAGGAAATTGCTGGGGCCTTGACAGAAATCTTTGGATCCTCACTGTCTTCAGGTGATGTCCCGGAGGACTGGAGAATAGCCAATGTTGTTCCTTTGTTTAAGAAGGGTAGCAAGGATAATCCAGGGAACTACAGGCCGGTGAGCCTTACGTCAGTGGTTGGGAAATTACTGGAGAGAATTCTTCGAGACAGGATCTACTTTCATTTGGAAGCAAATGGATGTATTAGCGAGAGGCAGCACGGTTTTGTGAAGGGGAGGTTGTGTCTCACTAACTTGATAGAGTTTTTCGAGGAGGTCACAAAGATGATTGATGCAGGTAGGGCAGTGGATATTGTCTATGTGGACTTCAGTAAGGTCCTTGACAAGGTCCCTCATGGCAGACTGGTACAAAAGGTGAAGTCACACGGGATCAGGGGTGAGCTGGCAAGATGGATACAGAGCTGGCTAGGTCATGAAAGGCAGAGAGTAGCAATGGAAGGGTGCTTTTCTGATTGGAGGGCTGTGACTAGTGGTGTTCCGCAGGGATCAGTGCTGGGACCTTTGTTATTCGTAGTATATATAAATGATTTGGAGGAAAATGTAACTGGTCTGATTAGTAAGTTTGCAGACGACACAAAGGTCGGTGAAATTGCGGAAAGCGGTGAGGACTGTCAGAGTAAACAGTAGGATTTAGATTGTTTGGAGACTTGGGCGGATAGATGGCAGATAGAGTTTAATCCGGACAAGTCTGAGGTAATGCATTTTGGAAGGTCTGATACATGTAGGGAATATACAGTGAATATAGAACTCTCAAGAGTATTGACAGTCAGAGAGATCTTGGTATACAGGTCCACAGGTCACTGAAAGGGGCAACACAGATGGAGAAGGTAGTCAAGAAGGCATACGGCATGCTTGCCTTCATTGGCCGGGGCATTGAGTATAAAAATTGGCAAGTCATGTTGCAGCTGTACATATCCTTAGTTAGGCCACACTTGGAGTATAGTGGTCAATTCTGGTCGCCACACTATCAGAAGGATGTGGAGGCTTTAGAGAGGTGCAGAAGAGATTTACCAGGATATTGCCTGGTATGGAGTGCATTAGCTCTGAGGAGAGATTGAATAAACTCGGTTTGTTCTCACTGGAACAACGGAGGTTGAGGGGCGATCTGATAGAGGTCTACAAAATTATGAGGGGCATAGACAGAGTGGATAGTCAGAGGCGTTTTCCCAGGGTAGAGGGGTGATGCGGCCATCAATTCACACGAGACGATTAGTAGAAGTGAACAGTGGTTTTAATAAGCTAGATCTATGCCTGCCTGCGAATGCAGTGACTTATACAGTGAATGGTAGAACCCTCAAGAGTATTGAAAGTCAAAGAGATCTAGGAGTACAGGTCCACAGGTCCTTGAAAGGGGCAACACAGGTGGAGAAGGTAGTCAAGAAGGCATACGGCATGCTTGCCTTCATTGGCCGGGGCATTGAGTATAAGAATTGGCAAGTCATGTTGCAGCTGTATAGAACCTTAGTTAGGCCACACTTGGAGTATAGTGTTCAATTCTGGTTGCCACACTACCAGAAGGATGTGGAGGTTTTAGAGAGGGAGCAGAAGAGATTTACCAGAATGTTGCCTGGTATGGAGGGCATTAGCTATGAGGAGCGGTTGAATAAACTCGGTTTGTTCTCACTGGAACGAAGGAGGTTGAGGGGAGACCTGATAGAGGTCTACAAAATTATGAGGGGCATAGACAGAGTGGATAGTCAGAGGCTTTTCCCCAGGGTAGAGGGGTCAATTACTAGGGGGCATAGGTTTAAGGTGAGAGGGGCAAGGTTTAGAGTAGATGTATGAGGCAAGTTTTTTACGCAGAGGGTAGTGGGTGCCTGGAACTCGCTACCGGAGGAGGTGGTGGAAGCAGGGACGATAGTGACATTTAAGGGGCATCTTGACAAATACATGAATAGGATGGGAATAGAGGGATACGGACCCAGGAAGTGTAGAAGATTGTAGTTTAGTCGGGCAGCATGGTCGGCACGGGCTTGGAGGGCCGAAGGGCCTGTTCCTGTGCTGTACATTTCTTTGTTCTTTGTTCTTTGTTCTTTGTTCTTTGCTCTGTACTGAGTGCCGCCTACAGGCTGCAGATCTATATACCACCCCTGAGGGGGCGGAGCCGCAGGCAGAGCCCACAAGGGCATCAACATAATACAATAATATACAGTGGTAAATTGTAGCAGCAATACATTCACAACAAGGGATCAATTACTAGGGGGCATAGGTTTAAGGTGCGAGGGGCAAGGTTTAGAGTAGATGTACGAGGCAAGTTCTTTACACAAAGGGTAGTGGGTGCTTGGAACTCGCTGCCGGAGGAGGTGGTGGAAGCAGGGACGATAGTGACATTTAAGTGGCATCTTGACAAATACATGAATAGGATGGGAATAGAGGGATACGGACCCCGGAAGTGCAGAAGATTTTAGTTTAGTCGGGCAGCATGGTCGGCACAGGCTTAGAGGTCCGAAGGGCCTGTTCCTGTGCTGTACTTTTCTTTGTTCTTTGTTCTCCCCGAAATTTACGCAGTGAATTAGATATGAAGAAATCTGAAGTGAGCTTCGGAAAGAGGTGTTGGGCTCTCTCCAAGAGTTCACCTCTTGCCACTTCAGCAACTTAGTAGCTGCATCAGAGTTGTAGACAGCACAAAGCAAAAACAAACTTTTCCGAAGCAGTCTCCAACAGAACCTCATCCTGAAATAAGACAGCTGTTTCGCTCTTAACATCTTTTAAAATTTAAAGGGCAATGCACAAAGCTCTATATTCCTTGGTCAGAGATTCTAAACATAACACTTAGTAGGTGTGTTTGATAAAGCAACATATTACCATAACATGCCATTTTTGGAGGTCAACTTTTAATCCATATATTTGCTTCATTGCATCGTGAAAGGGACTGCTGATATTCAACAGAACTATGTCACATTATTGTACATTTCATTTTAATACTACAAATAGTGAGTAAATTTTGCGATGGCTTGGTCATCAGGACAGCCAGATCAGAGGATTGAGTGTAGATTGCAGCACTCCCAATTTGCATTGTTTCAGATTTTCCACTCATTGGTTTGAATGAAGCAATTCTCCAGTCCATACCTCCATCCCTGTTAGATGGGTGCATCCAAAAATAGAGCTCCTACATTCGTTCTCTTTTTAGCTATCACTCAGATCATCACATTATTTGAAAGCATTTTACTGGTTTCATATTTGTCTGATTTCACTGCAAGAGTTTTATAGCAGAACAATTGTCACTCAGTGTTAATACTGAAGAAGATACAGGAAGAATCATAGAATTTACAGGGCAGTAGGAGGCCATTTGGCCCATCGAGTCTACATCGGACCTAACCTAAGCACCCTACCGAAGTCGACACCTCCACCCTATCCCATAACCCAGTAACCCCATCTTAACTTTTTTTTTTGTTGGGCAATAAGAGGCAATTTAGCTTGGCCAATCCACCTAACCTGCACATCTTTAGACTGTGGGAGGAATCTGGAGAACCCGGAGGAAACCCACGCAGACACGGGGAGAACTCTGCACAGACAGTCAGCCAAGCTGGGAATCGAATCTGGGACCCTGGAGCTGTGAAGTGACAGGCAGAAAAAACAGCATTTCTAAAGAAGGTTATGAACTCAAGAAAAATTAACAATCAGCAAGAAAATAAGGGAAGAAATGTTACTTTACCGTCAAACTCAGTGAAAATAATGAGGTCGCCATTTTTTAAGAAACTTCTGCGTTGAAGCTGCATGTGTGATATGAACGCTGACCAACCAAAGGAATTACTCCGGTTGCAATCACAAGTTGAATCATATGTTCCGGTAAGCGTAGGCTTGTCCCAAAAGAAGGTATCATTTCTGTCTGTAATTAAATTCACACAGCTGAGTCATATCAATGATTTTCATACCACCTTATACATTATGGGCTGGATTCTCCAGTCTGAAGACTAAGTGCTGACGCCGTCGTGGGAACAGTGGCGTTTTACGCCTGAAAAAACGGCGCAAAAGCTGCACCGACCCTCCGTCTGATGGGGGCCTAGCAGGCACGTAGCGTAAAGCCTCCGGTTTTACCTGCAGATACGGGAGGAAAATTGCCGGGTCAGAGGCTGTGAATGTGCACAGCGGCGGCCTGCATCTTCCGCACGGTGCAACATGGTGCCGGCCGGGCGCGGACCCAGCCTGCCAAAAACTACCCCCCTGTAATCAGCCTCGCCATCCCCAGAACACCCACCACCAGAGCTCCCAGCCCTCGCCAAAGCCCCCCCGCCCGCGGAACGGCACCCCCCCCCCCCCCCCGACTGTAGTGGCGCTGGACTCAGTCCGCAGCCGCCATGCCAGGTTCACAAAAATAAAAAGGAAAGGATTTCACATCATCGGGAACTCGGCCCATCGGGGGTGGAGCATCAGGGGAGGGCCTCAGGTGACATCCGGAGGCCGCGTATGCCATTTTAGAGGGAGGAGCATTGCAAAAGCGGCGGCGCCACCGATTCCGGGGCAAACGGGGATTCTCCGGCTGATCGCCAAACGCGATTTTGCCGTCGGTGACCGGAGAATCCCATCCAAAAATTAAAAACAAATCTTGGTTCTTGAAATCTAAAATGCACAGTATCGGGCAAATTATTGGTGTGACAATAGTTCTGCACTATTCCAGAAAATGTGGAAATTAAATAACGCATTAGATTGAGGAAATGCTGGATTGTTTGAACCTTATGCAATTGTTGCTTATATAAAAGTGGAGAAGAAAGTGTACCCAGTGACCTAAAGATGGTCTTGCACTTTTAGTGATCTTTTCTTCACAACCCATTGAAGAGAAAATTGTAAGCCGAACTAACGAGGCTTTTCCTATAAAATAGCTATAAAACTGTCAGCATGGAACTATCATGCAGATAATATTTTATTCAATTCAACAGGGCACAATAACATATCACATTGTCACTGTGGGTGTGATTCTCTAGCCGCCTGCATCCGGCAACCGGAGAATTCCGCCCCAGGTCAATGGGTTTCTCCATTGTCCACGTGGAGTTCTTGAGGTGGGTGGGGCGTAAGAATCCAGCCCTGTGAAATGTTATTGTTAACTAATCAACAAAATAATCAGGGGTCACGGTCTGAGGATTCAGGGCAAACCAGGGTTTTCCACAGTTTGTTGTTTGATTGTTTGATGGGTGATATACAAGACATGCGGCCGGATTTTTCATTCCTGAGACTGTGTTGACATTGTGGCAGGATTTGTGAACTTCTATGACAGTAAACCTGGCGCCGCACCTGGACCAATTCACGACCATTGAGGGGCTAGCACCGGCTCCATGTGGAACATGATCGATTCCAATGGAAAACGGCATCAGATTCGCCAGGGTCAGGACTGGCACTCGAGAGGCTGATAAGCTGCACCCGCATAGATACACAGATACATGGAAGATAGGAAGCCTTTTGTCTCTTCGAGCTTACGCCGCCATTTATCAAGATCATGGCTGATCATCCAACTCAATAACCTAATCCTGCTTTCTCCCCATAACCTTTGATCCCATTCACCCCAAGTGCTAGATCTAGCTGCCTCTTGAATATATTCAATGTTTTAGCATCAACTACTTCCTGTGGTATTGAATTCCACAGGCTCACCACTCTTTGAGTGAAGAAATGTCTTCTCATCTCTGTCCGAAATGGTTTACCCTGAATCCTCTGGTTCTGGACACACCCACTGTCGGGAACATCGTCCCTGCATCCACCCTGCATGATCCTGTTAGAATTTTATAAGTCTCTATGAGTTCCCCTCTCATTCTTCTGAACTCCAGAGAGAACAATCCTAACCTAGCCAATCTCTCCTCATATGACAGTCTGGCCATCCCTGGAATCAGTCTGATAAACCTTCGCTGAACTCCCTCGACAGCAATAACATCGTTCCTCAGAAAAGAAGACCAAACCTGCGCACAATATTCTAGGTGTGGCCTCACCATGGCCCTGTATAATTGCAACAACACATCTCTGCTCCTGTACTCGAAACCCCTCGCAATGAAGGCCAACATACCATTAGCCTTCATTACCGCCTGTTGCACCTGCATGCTTACCTTCAGTGACTGGTGCGGAAGGACACCCAGGTCCCGATGCACACTCCCCTCTCCCAATTTACAACTGTTCAGGTAGTAATCCGTCTTCCTGGTTTTGCTTCCAAAGTGAATAACCTCACACTTATCCAAATTATACTGCATCTGCCATTGATTTGCCCGCTCGCCCAACCTGTCCAGATCAGGCTGTAGGATCTCTGCATCCTCGCCACAGTTCACCCTCCCACCCAACTTGGTATCATCTGCAAACTCTGAGATGTTACATTTTGTTCCCTCATCCAAATCATTAATATATATTGTGAATAGCTGGGGACCCAGCACCGACCCCTGTGGCCTGCCAATTTTGAAAAGGACCCATTAATTCCTACTCTTTGTTTCCTCTCTGCCAACCAGTTGTCTATCCACCTCAATACACTTCCCCCAATCTCATGCACTTTAATCTTACACAATAATCTCTTATGCGGGACTTTGTCAAACATTCTGAAAGTCCAAATATACCACATCGACTGGCTCCCCCTTGTCAACTGTACTAGTTATATCTTCAAAAAATTTCAACAGATTTGTCAAACATGATTTCCCCTTCATAAATCCATGTTGAATCTGACATGCTCCTGCGACTGCTTTCTAAATATTCCGCTATAAAGTCCTATTATCATATTATCACTCCAGTCCCCCCACACACTCATCCAAGCCAACAAGATGGCACTGGTTGCGCTGGAGCACGCCCAACCGCTGATGGGTCAGCTGGGGCCAGAGTGTACCTAGGTGGGTGGCCTCGGGGGGGGGGGGGGGGGGGCACCCACAGGACCTGTTGCGCTAAGTTCACAGTGGGCAGTCAGCGACATATGCAGCCACATGGCTGCCTGGCAGGCTGCGGCAATTGTGTTCCGTGCTCATCCACCCTGACCCCACAGGTCACCTCCTGGCCACCCCCCGCTACCCCCACCCCCGGCCCTGGAAGAAGCCCCCCGGCCAGCAGCATAACTGTCAGCACACTAAGGCGATGTTAGACACTTTCTGTATCCCCTTTCTCCCCCTCATCAGCCACAGCGCCCGCTCACGATTTTTGAAAACACGAGTGAACCTCGTCATCAGGAATTCCCCCCCCCCCAGTGGTGGCAGAGGACCGCAGAGGCCCTGGAGAATATCGGGTCAGGCCCGCTAATGATATGCCAACAGCGTTTACTGTGCATGCAGAGTGGAACGCATTGACACCACTGTCGAGGCACAGGAGAATTGCAATTAGGCGTGAACGTGGCACCAGCCACGATTTTGGTGTCAAAACCTATTCTCTGCCCAATCGCGTTCGGCATGGGCCGACAGAGAATCTCGCGCATGTTTTTTTCCTTATCAAACAGCCAATAAGCATTCATTTAGTGTCATATGGCTCTATGATCAGAAGAACTTTAGGCAACAAGAAAAGACCATTATGCTCCAAAAGGGTAACTAGCTGATCAACTTGGGAGTAAACATTAGACAATTCTGATGATCAAATAGGCAACAATGGGACACTTTTCTGTGTTTGCACTGCGTTTGAAGAATCTGGATGAAGAATTGTGGTCAGTTCACCTGTAATTTTTTGAATACTTGTGTCTGGCAGAAGACCTTCTCAAGAGCACAACCTTGAAACACACCTTTAAAAAGTCAAATGCTTGATGACTTTTTTGTAACATTACACACAATTGGCAAGATTGTTCTTGTTTCAGAATGTGATGAATGTATCACATGTTATGTTATGATTTCTGGGGATTCTCTGGAGAGTAGATAATTAGAGACAAAAGGGTGCAATTCTCCCCAAAAAACATCATTTTGGTGGTTGGGGGGTGGGGGGGGCTTTTTGGTGCAGACCTGGCTGCACCCACACTCAATCAATTTTGGGGGCCTTAGCGAATTTCTCCCTAGTCCACATTTGGAAATGTTTTATCAGTGGAGAGCTGAACATGCAGGTGAGATGGCTCCTCAAAGATTGATGCGCCATTTTGAAAGGGTGCCCTGCTCTCTAAGTGAGATCGAGGGTCCTCCTCACCTCCTCACCCATAGACAATATCACACCTGCAGAAATGGGTATCCTCCCCCCAAGTGAACAGACCCCGCTATGGGGTCGCTAAGGGCCTCCCATTTAATACCCTCCCCACTTCTTTCAGGACCCCCCCTTTCAGAATGCCACCAACCATTATGACCCCCCTCATACACCCCTTTATCCCCCCCTCATCCATCCTTCACCCTTTCTTTGCATGGGCATGGCCCCCCTCAGGCTCTGCCATTGGCAGTGCCAACTTGGTATCAGGGCACCATGGCACTGCTAGCCTAGCACCCAGGCAGTGGTCCTGGCACCCTGGAAGTGACAACCAGGCAAGTCCCCAACCACACGGGAGGCTCCAATGGCCTCTGAGACCCCTGGAGTGGCCATCACACCTGGAGATTAGTTCCAATCGGTGTCCAGTTGAGACCTCATCGGTGCGGCCGAGACTGTTGGGAGAAAGTGGCCTCAAATTGGCCATGCATATTTAAATGAGTCATTTAATATGTTTATCTGGTTAGCCCGGGGCCTGATCTAGATTGCATTGGGTGATTCACGCATGGGTTTGCGCCCAGCATGAAGCCCGATTTGGGCCTCTCCTGTGATACACCCGGTGTGCCATGATCAGCACCGGGTGCAATGCAGTGGAAAAATCGTGCCCATTGTATTTAAGCTTAAGGAAGTAGATCATGGGATTTGAGTAGGATAAAGGTGATGTAATTAATGGGAGGAACCAAGTCTGTAGCAGGCAGTTTTCATTTAGTTTCTGGAGCCTGTGAACTAAACAGCAGCTTTTGCAGAAGACTGTCAGATTCAGCATTAATCTGACCAACAGGGATCTGCTCGTTGTTTTCTGAAAGGATCTCTCTCTCTTCAAGCAGTCGGACAAAATAACTTTTATCCAGAGGCCGGCAGTAATCCTGTGTTTGCTAACTTTATTTAGAAGTGTTTTTTGACCTGTGATGGGTTTTGCTTTATTGGCGATAGAGAAGGTAAAACAAAGGACAAAGAACAATACAGCATAGGAACAGGCCCTTTGGCCCTCCAGGCATGTACCGGTCACGGTACCACCCTTGGCCAAAACCCTCAGCACTCCCTAGTGCCGTAGCCCTCTGTACCCATCTTATCCAGTTATTTGTCGAGACGCCTTTTGAACGCTGTTAATGTATCTGCTTCCACAACCTCCCCTGGCAATGCATTCCAAGCACTCAACACCCTCTGTGTAAAACATCTGCCTCGCACATCTTCTCTAAACTTTGCCCCACAGTCTTTAAACCTATGCCCCCTGGTGACTGACCCCTCCACCCTGGAAAAGAGTGCCTGTACATCCACTCTATCCATACTCATCATAATCTTGTTGACCTCATCCTGCGTCATTCCAATCAAAAAAGTCCAAGTCTATTCAGCCTCTCCACATAGCTAACACCCTCCAGACCAGACAACATCCTGGTAAACCTCCCCTACACCCTCTCCAAAGTCTCCACATCCTTCTGGTAGCGTGGCGACCAGAATTGTGTGCAATATTCCAAGTGTGGCTTGCCAAGATTCTATACAACTGTAGAATGACTTGTATACTCGATGTCCCGTCCAAGGAAGGCAACCATTCCATATGCTTTCTTGACTACCTTGTGCACTTGTTTTGCCACTTTCAAAGATCTGTGGTCCTGCACGCCCACATCTCTCAGACTTCCTATATTCCTAAGTGTTTTGCCATTTACGATATATTTCCCCTCTATGCTAGGCTTACCAAAGTGCATTAACTCACATTTGTCTGGATTAAATTCCATTTGCCATTTCTCTGCTCAAATCTCCAACTTATCTATGTCCTGCTGTATCCTCTGACAATCTTCACACTATCTCCCACTCCACCAACATCGATGTCATCCGCGAACTTACTAACCAGACCAGTTACATTTTCCTCCAAATTGTTTATGTATACTACAAACAATAGAGGCCCCAGCACAGATCCCTGTGGAACACTACTAGTCACAACCTTCCATTCAGAAAAACACCTTTGTACTGCTACCCTTTGCCTTCTGTGACCGAGCCAGT
Source organism: Scyliorhinus torazame (assembly GCF_047496885.1). Taxonomy (NCBI): domain Eukaryota; kingdom Metazoa; phylum Chordata; class Chondrichthyes; order Carcharhiniformes; family Scyliorhinidae; genus Scyliorhinus; species Scyliorhinus torazame. Next base: position 165,268,458 of record NC_092710.1, read on the forward strand.
TCTGTATCCATCTTGCCACCTTACCTTTGATCCCGTGTGACCTAACCTGTTGTACCAGTCTGCCATGAGGCACCTTGTCAAAGGCTTTATTGAAGTCTATGCAAGCAACATTCACGTGGTCGGAGGTGAAGGCCTCCAGGTTGCAGGAGGCCACTTCTAGTGAGTTAGCAAGCTGCACAATTTCTGCAAGGTCGAGCGTACCCCCTTCCAATAGCCGCTGGCGAAAGTAAGTAGGCTTAATGCCCGTGACATAAGCGTTTCTGATTAGTAGTTCGGTGTGCTGGACTGCCAAAACTGCCTGGCAGTTACAGTTCCCACCGAGTATCCGTAGGGCCCGCAGGAAATCGCCCTGAGACTCCCCCGGGAGTTGCCGTCTCGTGGCCAGGAGGTGCCTGGCATACACTTGATTCACAGACTTGATGTGCTGCCATTGCTTCTGTGTAGGTGGGCATGTCCCGGATGGGGGGAAAAACTTGAGGGCTCACCCGTGAGTAGAGGACCTGGAGCTTCTGTGGGTCCGAGGGTTCTTCAGTGACTGCTCTGAGGTAGCCTTCAAAGCAGGCTAGCCAGTGCTCGAAGATGGACGTGACATCAGCTGCGTGAGGGTTCAGCTCCAGGCGATCAGGCTTGATTAAGATGTTCACCTTTTAAAAATCTTGTGCAATAAATTGATGTACCGTCAATTACCACGAGACGAGAATGGTGAAACAATCGAGGCTTTATTGCACAAGATGTTGTGCCTCCTGCAGCTGGAACCAGAATGGGAGCAGTGCAGGAGAGCATACACTTTTATACGTCGCCATCTGGGAGGAGCCAGCAGGCTGGGATTTACTGTGGTACCTGTAATACAGTGGCAGTACCGTAATACATGTAGTGTGTTACCAGTGGTGTTTACCACAAAACCATTGCCGATTATCATAAAAATTCATCTGGTTCACGAATGCCCTTTAAGGAAGGAAACCTGCCGTCCTCATCTGTTCTGGCCTCCATGTGACTCCAGACCCACAGAAATGTGGTTGAATCAGAAGGGCAATTGGGGTTGGGCAATACATGGCCAATTTACACCCCATTAGTAAATGAATGAAAAGAACATATGTAACACAAAATTAATTGGGCTCTTTGCCAGATATGAATCATATTAACCGAGAACAAGAATTGAGAGGTTATTACGCTCAGTGAGCCCATACGTTTCTAATGGAGTAACATTCCCACTCTACAGCATTGTACAGGAGTTCCTTTGGAAATATATAATTTCATTTTCTCACCTTCTATTACTTTACTCCCATTTGTAGTGAAGCTTCTACTGGATGACATTCTAAGTTTTACATCAGGATCTTGGTCCATTACTGTGACAAGGGCTTGCCTGTTCCCGGCTGGCCATTCGAGGACACCATCATTTTCACCACTGTACAGATGGAAAAAGATCCCCGTGTAGTTTTCATAACGAGAATGAGGATATAAAAGGAGGCCATAACCATAACCTTCTGGGCTATAAAACTGTGGACTTGTTAAAGTATCGTTACGTCCCATCTTTTGAAGAATATCAGTGAAGTTCTTTATTTGCCAGACACCATTAGGGCAGCGAGTTTCAGTAAAAGCAATATCATCCAGGAAAATGCCACCGGTAGAATTTGGGTGATCCCCAACTATACCTTGGAAGAGATAACGAAACTTGACCTTTGCATTAAAAGTCACATGTGCGATGTTCCATGAATGGGTGCCATCAGCTACAGAAAAGGAGAAAGTGCTGCTTAGTGCAAACATTTAGACATTTAAGTTTTGCTACAAGTTCAACAGGCTTCTGTAGACAGTCCTACTTACAGATTTAAAGTATAATTAAATTCATTGCAGACTTCCATGTTGTTCGCAGCTTTGAGTAAAGAAATCATTCATAGAGGACAATATGTGAATGAATTTGAACAGAGTAAATCAATTTTCATTCAGTTGTGGTTCTTGAATAATAAATAGAAAAATAATAGGCTATAATTTACATGCCTGCCTGATGCACACCCGCAGATGGGTGTGCTTCTGGTGGTGAGTGTGGGCATGTCAAATAGGATGGGTGCCCACTTCATCACTTTCCCACCCACCTCTGGGCTCACCACTATAATAGGCGGGAAGTGAATCAGCAGCCCGTCTGCCATATTTAAATAGGTAATTAAGGGACGATTAGGCTGCCCAGGCCACAAAACCATTGGTATGGGCAGTTGGGTGGGAGTGGGCACCAGAAATTATGAAATAATCTCTTCAAGATTGGGAATGGAGGTCAATATTCAGAGACTGCCCTTTCCGGACCAAGAGCAACGCCCCCAAGAAGCCCCCCCCCGCCCCCCCCCCCCCCCACTCCCACACACTCACACACACTTTATTTCTACTGCCAGCAGCATTATACCCAGTCCACTACCTTCTGCCCACTTCCTTGGCATGCCCAACCCCTTCCTGTTCGAGACCAAGACTTAGCTATCTCCAAAATCCAGGCGCCTCCTTTCTAATCCTCTTGTAGTTCCTGCATCGCCCACTATACACGCTTATGATGTCAGGATTGATGGAGCTCTGGCCAGTCAGATTGTCTGGTAGTTCCTGAGGGCAGGATCTCCTTCTCAGAGAGGTGTTGGAGTTCCATTTGGCCCTTGTTCAGCCCGCCTGCAGCACATTATGACGGGGGATAGGCAGACTCCATGCTTCTGGGATGGTGATGATCTGTCCACACCTTCTCTCTACCCCCCACCCCACCCCCCCACTATCCCCTCCCCCGCACCCCGCAATATTAAACCCAATGTTCCAATCAGTTTGTTTGAATCATACAATTGGTTTTATTGAAAGGTTGTGCCAAGCTGAAAGATCAACAACATACTCCCACCCCTTTCCAGATTATGTACCAGTTGTTTGAAATGTCTTTATTAGGGCAGCAAGTAGGTAACACACCCAGTGGGACTTTCAATTTTGATTACAAAGGATACTAATTTATTGTTTTTAGAATTCTCTGTAACCACAATCTTTCTACTACACATCTCCTCTTGAATAGCTTCCTGCTCCATGATGCCTTGGTCATATTCTATAGGTCAAAATTTAACAGGTTGGTACAATTTCATATCATGCCACCTGAAAAGTCGACGGGAATGTTGGCTACCAAGCAGCCTTTCAATTCTATGAGGAAGCATTAATTGGCTGGAGATGATTCTTCCACCCCTCAATCAAGGAGAAGTTCCACCTCAGAAAGCAGCCAGCTAATCTTACTGGCCTGGAATGGTGGCCACTGCTAGCACAACAAGCAGTCCCAAAAGTCTGGTGTCAGACTCAAGAGGACCAGGTAAGTCCAGGGATTCGCAACCAGGAGGGAAGGCCTGTCGGGTGGGTTCCTGATGGCGAGGCCAGGTGAGGAGGGAGGCCCTGGTGAGGTGTAGGGGGGTGGATCATGGGGAAGAGGACCAGTGAGAAAGGTGCACATCCCACCTCTCCTACACAAAGCCCGAGCAGGGTAACCTGCTGCATCTTCCCACTTTCCTGAACTCCCCCTGCCAATCTAAAAATTAAAACCAGGAGGGAAGCGACCTTTAAGTGTTGATTGATCAGCCAAGGGTCTCAATTAGAGGGAGAGTGGTTGTTCCACTTTTGACCTCACTTGCATCTCGTAACATTGCAGACAGGTTGGAGGCATCATAAGGGCACTGGCAAGGCCACCTGAGAACATTTTCTGGGCCTCCCAGCAACAAGCATGCTGGCAGAGGCCTATAAAATTCTCCTTTTCATCACAGGTATTGAGTACAATGTATCTGTTGGACATGATCCATATCTGCTGGACCTCCTCCATTATCTCTCCTAAGTTCCCTTTACTTGGTTGACTGATGCATTATGAAGGAGCAATAACATTTGGACTAAGGCATTATTCCACACACTGCAATTATAAAGTCTTAATTCTTTACACAGCAATACATGCGACCAACAGTTTCATGGTTTATAGGCCATAATTAACTGATGTTAAACTCTTAAAGTGATTTTTCACAAGTTTCAGAAGTCCATACCTTGAAAAGTCTCAACTTTAACTAGCTTGCGAATGGTTCCAGTTCCGTCATCCATTTTCATCCAAAGAACAAGTTTATCCATTTGGCTTCCTGTCATTTTATAAAAGAATTGAAGACACTGCTCTGTCCTTTTCGGATAAAGGATGCGGGATTCCAGAATGGCACTCTGACCAGTCTTTCCACCCATAGTTTCAAAATACATGAAGTATCCAGCATCTGAAATATGGAGGATTTGTTAGCAACAGAAGAAATTTGAAATTTTCTTGAACATTATATACCAAAATCTGATTTAGTGCTTTACAGATATGTAACAAATTAAGATGTAACATCAGCCATTGATAGGACTGGGTCACACCTAAGCCTTAACACAGCCATCAAAAAGAAACACACAAACAAATCAAGCTGTCAACACATAGCATCTGACAAAGAAGGTAACTGCCCTGCATATAATTTGAAAATTGTGCTGAACACGTCTTTGTCATTGGTTGCAATATAATAGGAGCCCAGCAAAAGATACCAAAAGATGGGATTTAAATTGATTGATTGATTGATATTTATTGTCACATGTACCAAAGTACAGTGAAAAGTATTTTTCTGCAGCCAAGGGAACGTACACAGTACATACACAGTAGACAAAAGAATAATCGACAGAGTACATTGGCATGGTTCATCAACAAATAGTGTTTGGTTACAGTGCGAAACAAGGGCCAAATAAGAGCAGCATGGTGCGTCGTGAATCGTGTTCTTACAGGGAACAGATCAGTCCAAAGGAGAGTCGTTGAGGAGTCTGGCAGATGTGGGGAAGAAGCGGTTCCTATGTATGGATGTGCGGGTCTTCAGATCTCTGTATCTTCTGCCTGATGGAAGGGTCTGGAAGAGGGCAAAGCCTGGGTGTGAGGGGTCTCTGACAATGCTGTCTGCCTGCCTTTCTGAGGCAGCAGGAGATGTATACATAATCAATGGGAGGATGGCAAGCATGTGTGATGCGTTGGGCTGAGTTCACCACACTCTGCAGTTTCTTGCGATCTTGGGCAGAGCAGTTGCCATACCAAGCTGTAATGCAGCAGAATAGGATGCTCTTTATGGCACATCTGTAGAGGTTTGCGAGAGTCGATGCCGAATTTCTTTAGCTAAATGTAGAATATAATATGGCAGCAACTACTTGACACTTGTGGCTTGGCTACTTGCGGTGGGATCTTTGTCCCAGGGGGTTGAGGGTGGGGGGGAGGGGGGCGCAGGATGGAATCAGGCCTTCTGCCTCTGGGTTCAGGTAGGTGATGGCCACAGGAGCTGCTGCGTCCCACAGCAGTCTGTTTAAAAGATCCAGCTCGGTTCTCTGAGACTTTGTCCAGGTGATTTGTTAAATATTAGGACCCTTAACTCTCACCAATCACATCTCCTCACCACTTTCCCATGCGAGATCCATGCCAACTCGTACCAACCTATGTACCCCACCAACCAGCATGGCTCCCTTTCGCCTCTACGCCAACATAACGTCAACTCATGAAAACCTATGGGACAGACCTCAGGAACCATGCTAAGATGAATTCAAATAAAGTTCTAAATATGTATTTCAAACTTCACAAAGAAAATAAACACTCCAACTTGTGGAAGCCCATTCAAAACATGTCAGTCCTCTCAAATATTTAACAGTTGTATTCTTAACCCCATATGCAAGCTATCTAATTCTTTAATAACCATTATGAGCTGGCAATCAGCGATGAACTGTGGACCCCTCACTGAGATAATGATAGGTTGTGGAAATAAACCAAGCATTTATAGCAATGCAGTGATCGCCCTTGGGATAATCACAGATAATCTAACTGCTAGAACATTTTAAAACTCTCATTGGTGCAGGTAGGCTATTTTTTAAAGGATTGTGGATTTAAATAACTTAACAGCTAGAGAATTCTACAGACTTTATCCATCCTTCATGTGCATTTATGACGACTCTAAAAGGTCAGAACCCTACACTGTTGTCTAAGTGTCTTGCTCCAGCAAACATGGGGTCTGTTTGGATTCATATGACTCTGTCCAGTTTGGTTTCCCTCATGTATCGCTTTCTTTTTTCCAGAAGTGAAAATAGGATCTGGTGGATCCAGGATCTACCCAGCATTTTGGATTCTCTGCGGAGGCTCCATGATTTCATGAGAATCCAGGTCAATGTCCTCAGCCAATCCAACCATGTGTAACACAATGATCCTCCATTAGACAGAGGGAACAAACATTTGCAGGTGTATATGAAATAGAATAGGCATCATCGAAGGTTCAGGTGATGTGGGAGTTTAAAGAGAGCTGGGTAAGTGTTTGCGGATATCTACTCTAGGAGGAAAAAGGTAGGGAATATGTGCAAGAAAGAATGGGATGGTAAAATTGCTGTTGTTACTCTGGGATGACGTCAAAATTTGGGCAGAGGAATGCTGTACTTTCTTTCAGGGTTTGAGTGTTATGCCACGTTATAAAAGATGGGAAAGTAAAAAACGGTGAACGGTGTGACTACTGCATGTAAGTAATTCTTTCATGTACTTGCTGCTGTTTAAGCATAGTGGTTAGCACTATGGCTTCACAGCGCCAGATCCCAGGTTCAATTCCTGCCTTTGGTCACTGTCTATGTGAAGTCTGCATGTTCTCCCCGTGTCTGCGTGGGTTTGCTCCGGGTGCTCTGGTTTCCTCCCACAAGTCCCAAAAGACGTGCTTTTAGGTAATTTGGACATTCTGAATTCACCCTCCATGTACCCGAACAGGTGCCGGAATGTAGCGACTAGGGGCTTTTCACAGTAGCTTCATTGCAGTGTTAATGTAAGGCTACTTGTGACAATAAAGATTATTATTATTAGTGTATTAATTGCCTTTTTACTTAACACCCTGATGATCTTGTGCTATAATCCTATACTTGACATGGAAAATTGTGCTTGTTGGATCCATTTTGTCCATTTCTGCAAGTTGTACCAATCTGACTGTAACTATGGTCTGTATGTTCACAGTACTGTGGACTAAAGCAACTTACGCTCGCCTTGTTTTTACTGTGTCCAGCGATAAAAAGTTGTGCAGCGCGGTAGCACAGTGGTTAGCACTGTTGCTTCATGGCGCCAGGATCCTAGGTTCGATTCTGACTTGGCTCACTATCTGTGCCGACTCTGCACGGTCTCCCTGTATCTGCGTGGGTTTCCTCCGGCTGCTCCGGTTTCCTCCCACAAGTCTCAAAAGACGCGTTGTTAGGTAATTTGGATATTCTGAATTCTCCTTCCGTGTACCTGAACAGGTGTACAGAATGTGACGACTAGGGGTTTTTCACAGTAACTTCATTGCAGTGTTAGTGTAAGCCTACTTGTGACAATAAGGATTATTATTAAGAAACACAAGGTGCCATAGATTTGAGAGCTGCTGCAGTTTGAAGTGGTCATAATGAATATCAGAAATAAAAGGACAGAGGAAGATGGACAGCAGTGTGAGCTGAGACCGAGAGCACTTCCCAAACCTGAACAAAAGTGAGTCCAAAGTAACGTCTTTGAGTCCATAAAACTTATCATCGTTGAGCAAAGTCTTTTAATGAGCAAACTAAGCATTTTAATTCCACTGCTCATTGGATGCACTGAGATAGCATGTGATAATATTTTAAGTTTTTAGAATATATATTGTTCCACAAAACAATTCTCAAGTCCTTTTAACTAGCACCTTGTAATTTGAACTTGGACAAGATAAGACAACAATAAATGAGTTATCTGCATCTGGCATCCATGTCCAAAGATCAGATATCATTAGATGTCATCCAAGAAAACTGATGTCGTTCTATTATTTTTAAACAACATTCACCTTGAATCAACATGACATTTAACAACATTTAAATCTCACCCTTGTGAAAACTTATAAGGGTACTGTGTAAAATAATAATTAAAATGTAAATCCAGTTCTTATTTATTTTCTCAAACTACAATACAATAATGCCTCAGTATTCACATTTTCATCTATAAATCCAAAGGTTTGGGGTTCAGATTCAACCCCAGGGTTGGGGTTTTGTGGCCAGTTTCGCCAGTAGGATCTTCCAGTCCCGCCAAAGTCAAATCCTGCCACAAATTCCCCCTCAAAGTGCCATAGACTTCGCCAATGGCGGGCCACATCTGCTGAGGGAAAACCCACTGTGAGGGGGGCGGAATCCAATCCAGGCCTTGAGCACAAAACATCGGCTCACATTTCAGTATTGAATATTGAACAAATGCTTTTTTTCAAAGGTGCTTTCTTTCAGATGGGCCGTTCAACTCAAGGCTCCATATGAATTTGTGAGTGTACCTAAAACATCCCAAGGTGTGATTCATAAAAGAGCAATGAAGTTCTCCTAGTATCATGACCATTAAATGGCCCTCAACAATCAAAGGCAACACCGAATTAGCTGCTTATTTGTCTTATTTCTGCTTTGCGACCTTGCTGTGCACGTATTGATTTCTGTATTTCTCTAAAACATAGCAGTTTACGAGTAATTCATCAATTGTTTAGCACTTCAGGATGTATTGGGAATATAAAGGAAACTCTATATATGCAATGTCTGGATTTTAACCACAATGGAGATCCTCTCTGTCATGGCAAAAATAGTGGCACTTCCAGGGAGCACATCTGGACCAAAGAAGAGGATGAGAAACCCCGGGATCATAGAATTTACAGTGCAGAAGGAGGCCATTCGGCCCATCGAGTCTGTACTGGCTCTTGGAAAGAGCACCCTCCCCAAGCCCATACCTCCACCCTGTCCCCATAACCCAGTAACCCCACCCAACACTAAGGGCAATTTTGGACACTAAAGGCAATTTAGCATGGCCAATCCACCTAACCTGCACATCTTTGGACTGTGTGAGGAAACTGGAACACCCGGAGGAAACCCACGCACACAAAGGGAGAACGTGCAGACTCCGCACAGACAGTGACCCAAGCCAGGAATCGAACCTGGGACCCGGAAGCTGTGAAGTAATTGTGCTAACCACTATGCTACCGTGCTGCCCGGGATGAACTGGAGAAATCCAGGCAAATGTAATGCTTGGGAATAGTGATCCATGCTGATCAAGGGAAGTTATATCTGAGAAAACAGAGCCTGATAATCTGCTCCTCCCTGCTTCTTGTAATTCCTTCCCCTCCTCCTCCTCCTTCACAAACTTTCCCTTCTCTGTGTCCTCTGTTCTATTTCATTTTTAAAAATGTATTTTATTCAAAACTTATTCGAACAGTTACAAACATGAACAACCCGGGGAACGTGCTCCCCATCTCACAGTTCGTACAGGTTTTTACCCACTTTCACCTCACACCCCCTCCCTCCTCCGCGACGGACAGCTCCTCAAACATGGCCACGATCAGCCCCTACGTTGCCTTGAAACCCTCCACTGAACCTCTCAGTTCATGTTTTCAAAATGGAGAAAGTCATATAAGTCTCCTAGTCAGGCCACCACCCCCGCCATTCCAATAAGATCCATCACCGGGCAACTGGAGAGGCGAAGCCCACTACATCGGCCTTCCACCCCTCCATCAGCTCCGGCTACTCCGACATCCCAAATATTGTCACCAATGGGTCCAGCCCAACCTCCTCCCCACTATCCATGTTAGTGCCATAAACACTCCTGCCCAAAATCTCTCCAACTTCTCACAACCCCAAAACATATGCGAGTGGTTTGCTAGTCCTCGGTCACACTTTTCCCACTTGCCTGCAAAGAACCCACGCTTTCTCGCCCGAGTCATATGCACCCTGTGTACCACCTTGAATTGTATCAGGCTCATCCTCAGAGACGAGGAGGCTGCGTTTACAATGCGTAGCGCCTCTCTCCACAGTCCCCAATTTATCTCCCCTCTCAGCTCCCCCTCCCATTTCTCCTTATTCTTCACCTCCTGCTCACCACCATGATATCCCAGCCATCCATATATATCTCTGACCCTGCCCTCTCCTTCCATGTCCAGAAGCAGCAACTGCTCCAGTAGGGCATATTTCAGCAGCTTGGGGAACTCGTGCAAAGACTCTTACCTGTAAATATCTAAACTCGCTTCCTCTCGGGAGCTCTACCCTCTCCTCCAGTTCCTCTATACTAGCAAATGTGTCTTCCAGGTACAAATCCATCATTCTCACGAGCCCCACTTCTCTCCACTTCCTGTACATACCGCCTGTCCTCCCCGGCTCAAATCTGCGTTTTTCGCACAACGGCGTTTACACCGACATCCCTTCTATCCTAAAATGCCTCCTCAGCTGGTTCCACGCCTTCACTGTGGACTGCACATCTGGGCTCTCCGTGCATCTCCTTGGCGCCAGTGGCAACGCAGCTGTCACCATAGCCCTCAGGCTGGACCCTAAGCAAGATTCTTCCTCCATCCTAACCCATTCTGCCCCCTCTTCCTCCAACCACCGCCTCACCTTCTCCATGTTCGCCGCCCAATAATAATACAGCAGGTGCAGAAACGCCAACCCCCCCTTCTGCCTCTGCCTCTGTAACAGGGCCCTCTTTACCCTTGGCACCTTCCCCGCCCACACAAACTCTGCAATAATCATATTCACAGTCCAGAAATAGGCCTTTGTTCCAAGAATCAGAAGGGTCTGGACTATGAATAGAAACCTTGGCAGGTTATTCATCTTCACCATTTGGACCATCCATGCCAGAGTCAGATGCAGCGTATCCTACCCCTTAAGATCCTCCCTAACCTCCTCCACCTGATTTGTTAAATTCAATTTATGCAATGTCTCCCACTCTCCCATTACCTGAATCAAACTGCTCGGCTAGTATTTCTAGGTTTTACCCAGAAGATTTTCAATGTTTTGCCTCATTTAATGAAATGAAAATCGCTTATTGTCGCAAGTAGGCTTCAAATGAAGTTACTGTGAAAAGCCCCTAGCCGCCACATTCCGGCGCCTGTTCGGGGAGGCTGGTATGGGAATTGAACCGTGCTGCTGGCCTGCCTTGGTCTGCTTTACTGGAACCCTGAACTAAAGTTTGAGAAATGGTGAAGTATTTTGATTTGGTTTGATTTGATTTATTATTATCACATGTATTAGCATACAGTGAAAAGTATACAGTGAAAAGTCCAGTGAAAAGTAAGTAATACAGGAGAAAGTACATCTAGCACTGGTTCTCCTAAAGATGAGGCTAAGCCATTAAGATTCTTAAATCCTCCGGTTTCCACCACTGAACGTAAAAGCCATAAGATAGCTGACAAATTTAATTACCCATGGGAATTTTTACACAATTCACTGGCCTCAGAAGTAAAGTTTCACTAGCAAATAGGGATTACCAACTGTGGTTTATGATGTCTTGACAAGTATACATGGAAGCCAAACATTCAACTAACAAGCAAATTCAGATGGTAGGACAGTCCTGTCTTATTATTATTGACTTCTGAAGCAGATACATAGGTTCCTATAGTTTGTGACATATCAAGCCTTTGACCGCTGGAGCTTCCAGTGAATGCTTTGATTCCACTGGTACAATTATGTCAGGAACACAGAGAAAAGAAGTAAACCCGCTTTATTGCACTGATTGATGTCACATTCTCCAACTGAGCCATCAATCTCCAACTATTCTGGCTTATCACCTAAACAAGTCAGTACTTTCCTGCTACCCAATCAAGCTTCCTCTAAATTCGCATAGACCTCTAGGTCAACCAGGAACTATTTGCAATCATGCAGTAAAAACAATTCACCTTAGACTTCCACGCTGTGTGGCACGACATACAAGACAGGCTTATATTCCCTCAAATGTAGAAGATTGAGGATTGTGAACAATGGGCATAACAGTATAATTAGAGCTAAGCCATTCAGGTATCATGCCAGAAAGCAAACATTCACACCATGAGTAACGTACATCTGGAACTCTCTATCCCATTAACTGCTGAAGCTGGTCCAACTAAAATTGTGAAAACTGGGATTGATATATTTTGTAGGTTTTCTGAGGGCCACAAAGAATCCAAATCGAGTTTGTAGAGTCAAACAGAAAGTAACTTTATTTACAACCATATATACATAGCAGCAGTAGTTCACCACTGCTTCCTTCTCTAGCCGGTACCACACTGGCCAGCTCTATTTATACAGCTGCAAATACTAGTGATTGCCCCCGTCCCCTTCATTGGGGGAGCTCATACTCCCCAAGAGTCCTGGAATAACTAATTGTCCCCAGCCAATAGAATTCGGGCAGGTTATAACTGTAGGCTAAAGTACTAAGAGTTGTGAAGAAAAAACAGGTAGCTGATGTTAAGATTCGGGTTAGCTATGATGTTATTGAATGGCAGGTTCGTGAGATTGAATGGTCTTTTCATCTTCGCATGAACCTAAGGCAGAGAAAGCTAGAAATGTTGTACTTGTACAACTTTCTCCCATTGGTGAAGATACCAAGACTGCCTAGTTCCATCTCTCACCCATCTCCAGCTCTGCTCCAGCTCATCTGCTAACTCTTTGTACAATAATAATAATCTTTATTGTCACAAGTGGACTTACATTAACATTGCAATGAAGTTACTGTGAAAAGCCCCTAGTCACTATATTCCGGAGCATGTTCGGGTATCATAGAATTTACAGTGCAGAAGGAGGCTATTTCGACCTTCGAGTCTGCACCGGCCCTTACAAAGAGCACCCTACTCAAGCCCACATCTCTATCCTATCCCCGTAACCCAGTAACCCACTTAACCTTTTTGGACACTAAGGGACAATTTAGGATGGCCAATCCACCTAACCCGCACATCTTTGGACTGTGGGAGGAAACCGGAACACCCAGAGGAAACCCATGTATACACAGGGAGAAAATGCAGACTCTGCACAGACAGTGACCATAACCTGGAATCTAACCTGGGTCCCTGGCGCTGTGAAGCAACAGTGCTAACCACTGTGCTACCGTGTCACCCTCTCAATTTGACTATTTTTTATAATAATAATCTTTATTGTCACAAGTAGGCATATATTAACACTGCAATTAAGTTACTGTGAAAAGCCCCTAGTCGCCACATTCCAGCGCCTGTTTGGGTACACAGAGGAATAATTCAGAATGTCCACCTAACATGCACATCTTTCGGAACATGTGGGAGGAAACCGGAGCACCCGGAGGAAACCCACGCAGGCACGGGGAGAACGTGCAGACTCTGCACAGTCAGTGACCCAAGCTGGATATCGAACCTGAGACCCTGAGGCTGTGAAGCAACAGTGCTAACCACTGTGCTACCATGCTGCCCATAATTCCAATGTCCTCCTAACTGCGTCGTCTCGATTTGACAGTTCCAATGCACTCCCGACTGGTCTCCCATTTCCTATCCTCCCTAAACCCGAGATCATACTAATCTTTGATGCTCATGTCCAATTTGCATCGAGTCTTGTTCATCTATTACTCCTCTTCTCGTTGACCTGCACAGATTTCCAGTTAAGCGATGCCTTAATTTTAATATTCTCGTTCTTATTTTCAAATCCTCCATATCCTTGCCCCTCTATTTCAATCATCTCTTCCAGATGTACAATCCTTTGCTATATCTGTATTCTTCCAATACAATCTCTTCCCTGATTTTAATGGCTTCGTCATTTGTGAGCCTGTCTTCAACTGCGTATTACCTCCCGAAACCTTTCCGTCTATCTACCTCTCTTTCCTCCTTTAAGACAGATCTTGGAAACTACCTCTTTTCTGCCCTAAATTCTCCTCAGCTTGGTATCAAATTATTTTTTCTCCTGTGAAATACCTCGTGATACTTTAGGATGTTAACAGCATTATATAAATACATGTTGCTGTTGTTGATATAATTGTCGACTGGCAGCAGCACTTGTAAGGAAATGGGGATTGGAGAATATGCACCCACCTCTGCATCTGCCATTTACAGTGTGATCCTCATTTCCAGGATTGCTCTTCACATGAACCCAATCAGCATCTTCATTTTCGCTCTGAATCATGCCACAAATATTAATGAACTCAAATGCACACTGGTCCAGCAGTGTGAGAGAGGAAGCTGAGAAAAATAGTTTTGTAAAAATGGATTTAGTTAACTGGTCTTTAGGTGCTGAACTCTCTGAAGAGTCCTCCTTTAATTAAATGTAAAGACTGAAAGTTGAACTTACTGCAGTTATACATGCGATTCAGCCTTAGCAAATCAATAGTACTGAAGTCCAAGCGCTGTCCAATTATGTCATCAAACGCTGGTATCTTTGCAGTGATAGTAGGAAAACTTTCATTTTTGTTGAAGGAGAATGGTGCATAATGCATCAGAGATTCATAATCATATGGAGTATTTAGATCAGTAATATAATTGTCATCATATACCACAAAGTTATGCTCCATACCTAAATAAAAGTGCAACAATTGACATTCATCTACAGTGAAGGATATTTTGACGTTCAAATTTATTGATTTAAATTTTAGATATACTCGATCCAATTACACATTTTTCTCAACGACATCTGATTTATTACATAAATAATTATCCATTCCCATCCATGTTCACAACTCATGGCTACTCCAGCTTCAGATGAATTGAGAATGTGCCTTCAATCAGTGCAATATCACTAATTCAATGACCATTGCTAGGCAAATATTTAGAACAAAATTGAAAGTTCTTTGCCGATCCACACAATCCAATATCTCATGAATGAAGTGTGGACTCTCACCTTTGAACCTGAAGGTGATAGTGTGCAAGTCCCAATGCAGGCCCTTGATTTTATAATTTAGTCTACAATTCCAGTTCAGAATTGAGTAGTTGCTGCATTGCTGAAGATGCTGCTATCTCTCAGATGAGACATTAAACACTTGGAATGGATGGAAAAATATTCCATTGCACCATTCAGAGAGCAGAGTAGCTTTCCCACCATTTCTCAGCCAATACCAGCAAAATAGATTAATTAGTTGTCCTTCATATTCCTTGTTTGGTATCTTGTTGGGTGCAAATTGACAGCCATGATTTGCAAAAAAATAACAGTGACTAACAGTGATTCATTGGCTGTAAAGTATTGTGAAGCATCCTGGCAATGTAAAATGGGGAATGTTCTTCTTTACAGATGTGAAAATGTCAACAATATGGTTTTTAAAAATTTAAAACACAAGCATGTTTCAGAAGTTATTTAGCTATTTCTTGCGTGCATCAGACAGTTAAAATGCTGATATTTCACAGTCAGTGGCAAAAAGGGGGCAGCACAGTAGCACAGTGGGTAGCACTGTTGCTTCACAGCACCAGAGTCCCAGGTTCGATTCCCGGCTTGGTTCACTGTCTGTGTGGAGACTGCACGTTCTCCCCGTGTCTGCGTGGGTTTCCCCCGGGTGCTCCAGTTTGCTCGCAAACGTCCCGAAAGACGTGCTGTTAGGTGAATTGGACATTCTGAATTCTCCGTCTGTGACCCGAACAGGTGCCGGAGTGTGGCGACTAGGGGCTTTTCATAGTAATTTCATTGCAGAGTTAATGTATGCCTACTTGTGACAATAAAGATTATAAAAATAAATTCTACTGACCTCAAAGAAAGCTGCCACCAAAGATCTAGAAATGTATTTGGTGCGGATTTCTGCTTTATCAGACATCGGGAAGGATCTCAAAGGGACCTTCGGATGACAGCAGCACTGGTATCATCAAGCAGGGTAAGCAGCCAATCAGTTCAAAGGATTCTCACAGACCGATTTTCCTTCACTTTAAATTCAATGTCCCCAAGAGGGAAATATATTATTAGAATGTACAGATGGGAATAGAAGCTGAAGTGGCACAAAAAATCTTAATTTTTAAATAAGTGGAAGTATAAAATTAGTTTTTCAGGGCCAGGAGTGCTTTTCAGCAATATCATGGCCGGGATTCTCCAATCCTGCGCTGGGTTGGAGAATCGGCGGGGGGGGGGGGGGGGGGGGCGGGGGGGGGGGGGAGTGAAAATCGCGCCACGCCGCTCCGACGCCGGGACACCGTTCCGCCGGCGACCGGAGAATTGGCACCAATCGTGCCCACGGGGTCGCCGACACGCCAGTCGGGGGCCTTAAAAGCGGCCCCCCGGCAATTCTCCACACCTCGACGGGCCGAGTGCCTGCTGAGTTCAGCCGAGTCCTGCCGGCGTGGGTTATATATGGTTCTACCCGGCGGGACCTCGGAATTCTGGCTGCGGGGGTCATCCTGGTGGGGAGGGGGGGGGAGTCTGACTCCGGGAGGGACCTCCACGGTGGCCAGGCCCTCGATTGAGGCCTACCGATCGGCGGGCGGTCTAATTCTGGAGGGGGCCTATGTTCCTCCGCGCCAGACCCCTGTAGGGCTCCACCATATTGCCCAGGGGCCGGCGCGGAGACGCCAACCCACGCGCATGCGTGGACCCGCGTCAGCCGTGGCGCACCAGATTTCGAGCGCCGGAGGAGCGGACAGCACTCCGGCACCATACTAGTCCCCTATGAAGGTGTGAATGCCTGGGCCTGGAGGCCCGTTGAAGCCGGAGCCGCTCGCGCCGCTTTTGACGCTGGCGTCAGAACTTGGCTGCGGGATCGGAGAATCCCGCCCCATGAGTTTAGCCATCTTCATTCAACAGGTTGCAACTTTTTCAGATGTTCTTACAGTGAGATTACATAAACATAAACATAAATAATCTTTATTGTCACAAGTCGACTTACATTAACACTTCAATGAAGTTACTGTGAAAAGGTCCTAGTCTCCACATTCCGGCGCCTGTTCGGAAACACAGAGCGAGAATTCAGAATTCTCAGCCGGTACGGGAATTGAGCCTTGCTGCTGGCCTTGGTCTGAATCACAAACCAGCTGTCTAGCCCACTGAACTATTATTAGCATAAAACAGTAAATTCTCATCAGACCAGTGATTCTAATTAATTGCAATATAGGGGAATGGGGTGTGGGGGTGTATATCAACTATGTAACTCGTGGGAAAGCAGGGAATCCCCAACAGCAACTTCTGAATTTCTGGAGTTTAGTAACATTTAGCAAGCAATTTCAATCATATCAGCTCAGAATTAGAAAGATTTTTTAAAATTCATTCCAGGGGTGTGGATAATACTGAATTATATGTCCCATCCTTAGTTTCCTTGAAAAGGTGACAGTAAAGCTATTTCAGAAGGTAGTTGAGAGTCCGTGTTCATTACCTAGATTCATTTTTGGTAAGACTGTGTATGGCCGACTTTTCCTTCGAGTCAACCAGATTAATATTTTGACAATCTAAAAACTTCACTGTTGTTGTTCACTGATACCTGGTTTTATTTTCAGATCTTTTTATTTAATTGACTTGCATTTCTCAAACTGCCATGGTGGAATTTGTCCTCAGTCCTTCAACCAGTCCCTGCTAATCAGCACTTTGGTCAACTTGCTTGGAGCTTTGTCCAGCAGCTTCAATGCGGTAGCTTGAGGCGACCAATTGCGTCATACTCAGGCTAAGGGAGGGTCAAGCAATTTTTAGGTTGTTGCATCTTTTAAAATGTTGGCATAAGCCATTGTGCAAGTACGTAATTTAGTTTGGAAATAAATGAAAATGATGACATTTTGAAATCATACCAGGAATAATTTCATCCCACCAGATGTTAACATAGTCATCCCGGTCGGTCCTCGATTGTTCATGATAGAATCCTAAAGCATGTAGGAGTTCATGCTCAACAATAGCTTTTGAGTCACATCGTTCGCCAATGGATACATTCTGGCCAGTATGACCGTCACCAACAAAAGACCAGCACCTGTTCAATGAAGATGACGTATCGTATTTATACATGAATAAAATAACAAAAACATCCGTTTACACGACAACTTTAACCTGAGTATGTTCTAAAGTACTTTATAGCCAATCAAATATTTCTGAATTGTGATAGCTATTGTAGAAGACTAAATTTTCCTTAAGTAATAGCATAACCTGGTCAGGTTTAGAAATGTATATTGAATGTTAGCATCGTACTCATATTTGCTAAAAATTGTCAATTAATTTTGATTATTTATTTACTTGTTTACATCTCTGTTCATATTTTTTTGTTCTGATTACAGTTGTCCTTCTTCACTCCACCTGTTCTTACTGGCAATTGTCATAGAGGTCTACAGCACAGAAAAGGCCTTCGGTCCATCACATCTGCGTCAGTCAAAACAGCCATCTAAGTATTCTTTTTTTTACATAAATTTAGAGTACCCAATTCATTTTTTTTCCAATTAAGGGGCAATTTAGCGGGGCCAATCCACCTATCCTGCACATCTTTGGGTTGTGGGGTGAAACCCACGCAAACATGGGGAGAATATGCAAACTCCACACGGACAGTGGCCCAGAACCGGGATCAAACCGTTCTGCCCCCATCTAAATATTCTAATCCCATTTTCCAGCACTTGGACCATAGCCTTGCATGCCTTGGAATAGCAACTGCACACCTAAATACTTCTTAAACGTTATGAGGTCGTCTGTCTCCACTACCCTTTCAGGCAGTGAATTCCAGACTCCCACCACACTCTGGGTGAAAAACGTTTTCCTCACATTCCCTCTAAACATCCTGCCCTTTAACTTAAATCTATGCCCCCAGTCATTGATCCCTCCACCAAGGGGAAAAGCTTCTTCCTGTCTACACTATCTATCTTCCTCATAATTTTGTACATCACAATCACGTCCCCCCTCAGTCTCCTCTGCTCCAAGGAAAACAACCCAGTCTATCCAATCTCTCTTCATAGCTAAAACTCTCCAGCCCAGTCAACATCCTGGTAATTCTCCTCTGCACACTTTTCAGTGCTATCACATCCTCCCATAATGTGGATTTCAGAACTGTACACAATACTCTAGTTGTTGTCTAACCAATGTTTTATCTGTACTTCTGTTTCATTCTCGTCTGAATTAAAGTTTCCTTCACCTTTTGGATCAAAACTCTCAACTTATATGATATAGACACTGCTTTCATTCCGCTGCTGGACAATGCCGCCTTCGCCTGTTCAGAGACCTGCTCGCAGCTCCGCCGTTAGGTCTTGGTATATTCGGATACCAACTTCCCACTTTTCATCTTGTCCCTGCTTTGCCCAGCTTGAAACCTTCTCCTTCACGTGGCAGCTGTGAAAGCACACTATAACCATCCTTGGTGGCTCATTAACTTTAGGCTTTGGCCTGAGTGACCGATGTGCCCTGTCCAACCCGTAGCAGGAGGGTTCTTCCCCCTCCCCATCAACTCAGCAAACATCTTTGAAAATTACTTGGTCAGCCTCGGGCCCTCCACACCCTTGGGCAGCCCCACGGTTCTCAAGTTTTGCTTCCTCGACCTGTTTTCCATGTCCTCCACCTTAGCTCTGAG
Source organism: Scyliorhinus torazame (assembly GCF_047496885.1). Classification (NCBI taxonomy): domain Eukaryota; kingdom Metazoa; phylum Chordata; class Chondrichthyes; order Carcharhiniformes; family Scyliorhinidae; genus Scyliorhinus; species Scyliorhinus torazame. The sequence continues at coordinate 165,287,671 of NC_092710.1, forward strand.
CCCTTTTTTTGTATTAAATGTATTTCATTACAAACATGTATCAAAACAGATTAGAGTGAATAAACACTCCAAAAAGCATGCTTCCCAACAACTATACAGTCTGTACAGAGTTTTCTCCATTTTCATCTCCCCCTCCCCCCTCATCTCACCCACCTTGCGATGAACAGCTCCTCAAACACAGCCACAAACATCCCCCACCTTTGATCTGAGCCCTTTGTTGACCTCCGCCACCCTCCGCAGCTCCTCACCCATCACGGTTAACTGGTCGCTGTGCTGCAACAATGCCTCCTTCACCCCCTTTAACTTCTCTCCTCGCTCCCACACCTCGACCGACATCTTCATCACTGCCACCTTTACTGGGGCAGTTGCCTCCTCCACCCACATATTCAGTGATGCCATTATCTCCCTCCAAAGCACCTCAATATGCTTGGCAAACAGCTTTTCAAACTCCACTGGCATCACCTCGGTCAAAGTTTCCACCATGAGGGGAACGGCCCCACCCACTGACCCAGCCCCCGGCATCTTTTTCCCCGCAGACTCACAGCCACACTCGTGATGGACTTTCGCTCACCCCCTTCCAGCACCTTTCTTCTGGAGCTTCGACATTCCCCATCCTCCTTATGACATCCCACGCCAACTCATCCACAAACTACCCCTGAAACGGAGCATAAAAGTCCAACAAATGGAGATTCTAGCAGGTGCCACCTAACGTGTGACCTTCACCTACATGCTGCCACCGGACGTCACTGACCAAGAGTTAACAGGAGAGTCAGAGAAGGTGGTATAGAGGTAAATTTAAATATGTAGATTTTTAGGAAGTTTTAGAAGCTGGGTTGCACTGGAGCAAGGCAGAGGGGTTGAGAAGAGAATTTCAGACTGACTGGCTATAGTAGTGAAAGTTCGATCATCAAGAGGCAATCAAATACACAGTAGTTTAAACTCAGAAGGTTGCAAAGTCCAGTCAGAGAACATTGCAGAGGGAGGCTGGAATGCGGACATGTGGAAATTTGTAAATAATGTTATGGAGTTTAAAGCAAATGTGCTGGAGAATGGTGAGCAAAGGAGGCCAGTAAGAACAGATTTAATAGATTGCGGGGACTTAGTACAAAATATGATACACTTTTGTTCTGTCACATTATTTATACCTTTGCACAGTTATGAGAGGGGTGAAATAATGAATTACTCTGTCAATGCTTGTGCATGGTCTACAAAATTCCTATTGCAATAAAATAGCACACAGATCAATTTAGTCAGAGGACATCAAGTTTTTGTGCAAGATTTCTGCCTTTATATCTTAATACAGTTGTGTGATTTTGTACATACCCATCTAATTTTTGAAAACTTAAGAATGTTTCCTCTCCTTCGTATGGTTTGAAATCAATGCATGATTTCAAGCGATACTGTTCAAATGAATTCAAGATAACACCTTTGGCATTTAAATCTGAAAATCGAAGCATTAACAATTGAACTATTTGTTTGAATAAAGCTATAAAATAAACCACCATGGGTCTTGCTAGCCAATTAATGAAATTTTGGTTATTTTAAAAAGATTAAAGCCTGTGTAAATATGCACAGAGAAATATATCCTGATCAAAAATGACACCCAATAAACTCCACAGTATACACTGTAGGAGTTTGTGTTACAAATAGGCATATTGTAACAGGCTTGTTATTTTTTTAATTATTTGCAGCCAAGTTACTTCAACTGAATCAATAGTGGTTCTTATACCAATTCCTCAGGAAAACATGATCAGGAACTGGGAGCGTCCTAAATTATTACCTATTAGACTTAGATCTGTTCCCCAACGCATCTCACAACAACTTTCCACTGCTGTGCAGAGAATTATTCGATTGCTAATATTTTTGTGTTTAAATTGAAACATAGCAATATATAATCATATCAATGGAATCTAAAATAAAATGGTTGATTCTTATTTTAATTAACATGATTTTGCCATTGAATTCTAGTAGCATGATAAATAAATCACTAATATAACCAGTATATAAATAGATATTAATTTTAATAAGGACAGAGGGAGTGAACACCGACTAAAATAATGAACTCTGATTTATTTACAATACAATATATACACTTCCCGGTAGATCGCTACAGGGTCTCTTTTTGGTCGGTGCATCATTGGCCGACCTTTTATACAATGCTAAATTGAGTTCCCCTCAACGGAGGAGCTTGTATTCCGCGAGAACCAGGGTGGAGATAATCGTTCCAGGCCCGTACGTACTCTGCGGGATATTACAGGAATGATTGAATATTTAGAAGTGTATTATACCTCAGATGTAAGTAGTATCAAGGTAATTATGTCACAATTTCAACAGTCGATACACAAACCAGGATGTGAATTAATAGTGCTTGAATGTCTTCTGATTATTGACAAGTTTATATATAAAGAGTTACCAAGGGTGTCAGTCAGGATGTATGGAATAGGGAATTTCCATCTCGATGTTGGGTCTTTAAGAGCATTCCGTTCCCGCTGTAACAAACAAGGAAATTAATAATACATTTCACAGGTGGAAGAATGGTGTTAAAAATGGCTTTCTTTCTTATAAATCAACTTAATGTATGTCACACTTACAATTTCTGCAATGTCTCCTTGAAACAGAAACCTTTGGGATTCTAACAAAAGGGTAATGAGAAATGTACAGAAACATAAATTACTCTGCTTGCTGATCAAAGAGGTTACACGAAGTAGCAAGATAAATGTTGCAATGAGATAAAGATTTTTAACAGGATATATTTATTACGTTCGAAAGATGATGAAAATGTGTTTTTTGGCTTAAATTTTTGACCTACCTAAATTTATTTTTGGAATGTCATCACGAAAATCCCCAGGATCTGCATCATAAACTAGTTAAGAAAAAAAATCCAAGACAGTAATAGTTTAACTATTGCAATTGAAAAGTAGTGGAAGAGATTTAAAATGTAGAGCAGGAAAAAATAAAAAGCAAACAATCTGAACATATACCATTTCCTGAAGGGGTCTCTCTGATCTAGAAAAGGAAGGAAGACATTTGATGAAATGGTGAAAGAATAACAAATATATCTTTAATTTGCAAGTAATATGTATATCTTACCACCGAAGTGTTACAGTATGTGATCAATAATGTTAAGCAGAGGGAAAACAATCCAGAGATGTTCATGGTTGAAATAGTAGAACCAAATAGCTCAACTGTGCTGTGTTGTGCAGATGCATTTAAATTCAGTTTCCCAATTCCCTGGACTTTGTACAGCAAAATTATCTTTACAGCATTCTTGTGCCATGCCAATAAAATTTTCTGTGGTCTAAAAATGCAGTACTGGCAGTATGTTAAGAGGGCAAGAGTCAAACAATCATGCTTCTAATACTAAAACAGCCGTTTAGTGTTTTACTGTACTCTGCAAATGATCCTAGCTTTTTAGATGATGAAAATTATATGAAGGGCTAATTAATATGTTACCTGAAAAAGTGAACCACGCTTACAAATCTTTCTTCCTCCAATGAAGAGTGTAGGCATAAGTTTTGAATATCATCCAGAAAGTATTTCAGATCAGAAGTTAATTACGGGTTGTTATGTTTTGCGATTGGTAGCATTTTTGCCTTTGGGCCAATAGGGGGTGTCCTTGGAATTGCTTTCAAAGTCAAAACTCATAATTCAGGCTGATACCCCAGTGCAGTAGTGAGCATGTGTTCCATTCGCCAGGGCTTAGTTCTTTCTATCTGTTCTGGTGGACCTTGGAGATTGTCATGTGAGAGTATCTTTAAGCAATGGGTGTTTATAAATGGGTGTGTATATAAGTATCTGTAGTGAGAGTACTTTAAGAAATGGGTGTTTATTACTGCAGTGATGTCAGAGAGTGGGTGGAGCTGGGATTTCTGTCAGCTTTTTACTTTTGTTTTAGGCTCTTTGCTGCAGGGTGTGTTTCAGTTTCGTTTTCAGAGCTGGATAGCTGCAGTCACAGCCAGAAGGTGTATTAGAGTCTCTCTCTGTAATCTAAAGACTAAATCGATCCTGGTGATTTAAAACTAATAACAGTAGTGACTTTAATCCAATGTGCTTCTGGTAAAAGGTGTTTTAAGTCTTTGTCATGATATGCAGACATGCACATAGTGAAATACAGACAGGCAGCTAATGAACACAGAGAACAGGACATAACCAATCAGCAGGCAGAACACTTGGGGGTGGTTTCCCACTATAAAAGGCATGAGGCCTCTTTCCATGAGGGACATCTACAGAGTGAGTCAGGATGTATATATCACACAACACCTACAGCACGTCGCTAAGAGCTAGTCTGGTTCAGTCAGACAGAGTTATCACACTTAGGTTCGCAGAGAGTCGAACTCACAGAGAACTGAGCTAACTGTGTAACAGGTTCAATAAATCAAATTGAACTAATTTCAAGGTCTGGATCTATTTCAGTTATAACTGCATCCAGTTGCAGCCCGTGTTATCTCAGTGTGCTTAACACGACATGGTACCAGAAGACTGCTATCCCTAGGTGGTTTACCTCAATCTGTTCCGTGATGACCAGCAAATGTATCCTGGCACCATGGAGAAGATTCAGGCTCCTCAACAGCTGCGGACCTTCGGCAATCTCAGTGCCAACTGGCGGACTTTCAAGCAAAGGTTTCTGCTGTACATCGAAGCCTCAGACCTCGAGGGTGATACAAGAAAGATTGCGCTTCTCCTCTCAACTGTGGGAGATCAAGCCATCCAACTCTTCAACTCGTTTAACTTCACCCAAGGCCAGGACAAGACAAAGTTTCAGAGCATCCTGGACAAGTTTGATAGTCATTGTGAAGTGGACACCAATGAAATCTTCGAGCGCTATATATTCTAACAACGTCTACAAGGTAAAGATGATTCTTTCAACTCCTTCTTAACTAATCTCCGTCTACTAGCGCCGTCCTGCAACTTTGGTGATATTGCTGACTCCACGATCAGAGACCAAATCGTTTTTGGAGTTCACTCTGATCCTCTGAGAGAGCAGCTTTTAAAAATCAAGCATATGACCCTGTCAGTCGCGATTGAAACATGTACAGTGCATGAGCATGCCAAAACTCGGTATTCCTAATGCAAATCGACTGAAAATTAGAAACTTGCCTCCCACGAGGCAGAGAGTGTGCTGGCCATCGCCCGGATGCAGCGCCTCGGCATTGATGAAAGCGGACATTTTGCGCACTCTTGCCGGAGCCCCATGCATGTGCGATGCGAATGGGATAACAAAGTGGCCGATCACCATACAGCGCAGGTACGAATGTCTGCCGACCGCACTGTGCATGTACGACGACGCACGGTCAATATTGGGGAAGTTGAAGTCTCCTATCACCACAACCCTGTTGCTTTTATTCCTTTCCAAAATCTGTTTACCTATCTGCTCCTCTATCTCCCGCTGGCTGTTGGGAGGCCTGTAGTAAACCCACAACATTGTGACTGCACCCTTCTTATTCCTGATCTCTACCCATATAGCCTCACTGCCCTCTGAGGTGTCCTCCCGCAGTACAGCTGTGATATTCTCCCGAACCAGTAGCACAACTCCGCCACCCCTTTTACATCCCCCTCTATCCCGCCTGAAACATCTAAATCCTGGAACGTTTAGCTGCCAATCCTGCCCTTCGCTCAACCAGGTCTCTGTAATGGCAAAAACATCATAGTTCCAAGTATTAATCCAAGCTCTAAGTTCATCTGCCTTACCCGTAATATTTCTTGCATTAAAACATGTGCACTTCAGGCCACCAGACCCGCTGTGTTCAGCAACTTCTCCCTGTCTGCTCTGCCTCAGAGCCCCACTGTCCCTATTCCCTAGTTCTCCCTCAATGCTCTCACCTTCTGACCTATTGCTCCTGTGCCCACCCCCCTGCCATACTAGTTTAAACCCTCCCGTGTGACACTAGCAAACCTCGTGGCCAGGATATTTATGCCTCTCCAGTTTAGATGTAACCCGTCCTTCTTATATAGGTCACACCTGCCCCGGAAAAGCTCCCAGTGGTCCAGATAACGGAAACCCTCCCTCCTACACCAGCTGTTTAGCCACGTGTTCAGCTGCTCTATCTTCCTATTTCTAGCCTCACTGGCACGTGGCACAGGGAGTAATCCTGAGGTCACAACCCTAGAGGTCCTGTCTTTTAACTTTCTGCCTAGCTCCCTGAACTCCTGCTGCAGGACCTCATGCCCCTTCCTGCCTATGTCGTTAGTACCAATATTTACAACAACCTCTGCCTGTTTGCCCTCCCCCTTCAGGATGCCCTCTACCCGTTCGGAGACCCTGGTACCAGGGAGGCAACATTCAATCCTGGAGTCTCTTTCACGTCCACAGAAGCGCCTATCTGTGCCCCTTACTATAGAGTCCCCTATTACTATTGCTCTTCTGCGCTTTGACCCTCCCTTCTGAACATCAGAGCCAGCCGTGGTGCCACTGCTCTGGCTGCTGCTGTTTTCCCCTGATAGGCTATCCCCCCCCGACAGTATCCAAAGGGGTATACCTGTTCGAGAGGGCGCCAACCACAGGGGATTCCTGCACTGACTGCCTGCCCTTTCTGGTGGTCACCCATTTCTCTGCCTGCACCTTGGGTGTGACCACATTTATATAACTGTGATCTATGACGCTTTCCACCACCTGCATGCTCCTAAGTGCATCCAATTGCTGCTCCAACCGAACCATGCGGTCTGTGAGGAGCTCCAGTTGGGTGCACTTTCTGCAGATGAAGCCATCCGGGACGCTGGAAGCCTCCCGGACCTGCCACATCTCACAGTCAGAGCACTGCACCCCTCTAACTGACATTGCGTCAATTAATTAGTAAATTAAAATTAAAAGTTTAAAAAAAAAATTTAAACAAATTTTTTTTTTAAAGTTACTTTGAACTATCTGTTTCCGAGCACTAGATTTCTAATATAAATCTGAAAGCTAAATATAGTACTCTCCGATCTCTGGCTTAGATGCCCCTCTAAATTATAATTAAGTAATTATGTTTAATTAGTTGCCAATGCTTAATTTTTTTAATTTAGTGTAGATTCCCAACCAGCCACTCAGGTCACAGCTTTTCTGTTATGTCACTTCAGTCTCCCCCCCCCCCCCCCCCCCACACACACACACACAATTTGAAAAAGGTATACAAGTAAAAATGAGTAAAAATCACTTACTTACCTTCTTACCTTCTGAGTGTCTTAGATGTTCTCAGGTTCTCTCCCTGACAGAGACTGCTCCTCCTCCTCCTCCGAAGGGCTCCCGAAACTAGGCCGCGATCTTTTTAAATCTCCGCTCTGACTCGCAGCTCCCGCGGTTTTTAAATCTCCCGCGCTTTTTAAATCTCCCGGCTCTCTCTCCTCTCGCGCTGTTTTCAATGTCCCGGCTCTCTCTCCTCCCGCGCTTTTTAAATCTCCCGCGCTTTTTAAATCTCCCGGCTCTCTCTCTTCTCGCGCTGTTTTCAATGTCCCGGCTCTCTCTCTTCTCGCGCTGTTTTCAATGTCCCAGCTCTCTAAGTTTTGGTCATGAGGTAAGAGGACCACTTAAATTGATTAAGGAAAAATTGGTGAGTGGGAAATCGGAAATTAAATCATTGGATACGTGTCAAATTTCAGGGAACGATTAAATAGCCTGGACAACATTTAAAAGTTGCACAAAATGTGATGAAACAGGTAGCGGAAAAGAAATCCAAAGTTCGTAGTTTTGCCAGTGGAGATAAAGTTTTAGTGTTGTTACCAGTGGTAGGTGAAACTTTAAAAGCAAGGTTTTGTGGATCTTATCAGATTGAAAGGAAATTAAGTGAGGTGAATTATGTAGTAAAAACAGCAGATAGAAGGAAAATTCACCGAGTGTGTCATGTGAGTATGCTTAAAAGGTACTTTGAAAGGGAAGGAGAGAAAACGGAAAATGATTCTAACTCAAAGTGACGAACAAATCCAGATGACTTTGAATTTGACATACTCAAATTAAATTGGAAAATGAGGATGTTCTTAAAGATTGGGGTAAATTGTTGAGTTACCTTCCAGAGGAAAAACGAACTGACCTGAAAGAGTTATTGATATCACATGGGCAAGTTTGTGGCGATAAATTTGGAAGTACTAAAATGGCTATACATGATGTAGATGCGGGAAATGCTGTTTCAATCAAACAACATCCATACAGACTTAACCCTTTAACATTGACACAGGTGAACAAAGAGATTGAGAGTATGCTTAAAAATGGCATTATTGAAGTGGGTTGCAGCCAATGGAGCTCACCCATAGTGATGGTACCAAAACCAGATGGTACCCAACAGTTGTGTGTGGACTATAGAAAGATTAATGCAGTTATAAGAAGGGACTCTTATCCTATCTCACATTTGGAGAATTGCATTGAGAAAGTGGGGTAATCAGCTTTTATTTCCAAACTGGATTTACTTAAAGGTTACTGGCAGCTACCTTTATCCGAAAGGGCGAAGGAGATTTCAGCTTTTATGACTCCAGATGGTATATACCAATTCAAAGTTATGCCATTTGGCATGAAAAACGCCCCAGCCACATTTCAACTGTTAACTAACAAAGTTGTTTCAGGATTACCCAATTGTGCGGTAAACATCGACGATCTGGTAATTTTCAGCCAGACATGGAAAGAACATTTAAAACATCTGATGGAGTTATTCAATCGACTTCAGGAGGCGGGTTTGGTGATAAACCTAGCCAAAAGTGAATTTGGAAAAGCCCAGGTCACTTTCCTTGGCCATACAATCGGACAGGGTCGAATGGTCACAGGGGATGTGAAACCAACAGTTATTGAGGAGTTTCCAATACCCTCAAGACGAATGGAATTAATGTGAGTTCTTGGCATGAGTGGATTTGATGGAACATTTGTGCAAAAAGTTTTTGAGTGTGATTGCTCCACTGATGGACTTGCTGAAGAAGCGTAACAAATTCCAGTGGACAGCGGAGTGTCAACAGGCTGAAAGCTGTGATAACCAATGCTCCTGTGTTGGAGAATTACAAGGGACTCTGTGATCAGATTGAACTAAAGTATCTGACTTTAAAGAGAAATGCCGAGGCGCAGAGAAATGGATGGATCGTGCAGAGACCTTCTTGTTCAGAGACAATCAATCGAGAAGGATTTCAGTTGGAGGAAGAAAAAAGAAAAAAATGGACTATATTATTATACCTGTTTGCATGTGTTGTTTTCGAAACGGAAAAGTATATTTACTGTGCGCATTTCTTAAAGGATAGTGAAAAGGTGAAAAATGAAACCATCTTGAAGTTGATGGATTTTCTTTTCTTCGTAGGAGATGGCATGTGAGAGTACCTTTAAGAAATGGATGTTTATTACTGCAATGATGTCAGAGAATGGGGGGAGCTGGGCTGTCTGTCAGCTTTTTACTTGCATTTTAGGCTCTTTGCTGCAGGGTGTGTTTCAGTTTTGTTTTCAGAGATGAATAGCTGCAGTCACATCCAGAAGGTGTATTAGAGTCTCTCTCTGTAATCTAAAGACTAAATCGATCCTGGTGATTTAAAACTTATAACAGGTGTGACTTTAACCTGATGTGCTTCTGGTAAAAGGTGTTTTAAGTCTTATGGTTGTTAAAAGGAAAGCTTAAAGGATTACTTAGTGTTGTATTCTTTGGGGGTTATATTTGAATTAATGGTTGCTAAGATGTTCACTGCTTGTTTTAAAAAGGTTAACTTGAGTTCATAGAATAAACATTGTTTTGCTTTGAAAAATACTTTTCCATTTCTGCTCTACCACACCTGTAGAGTGGGCCGTGTGCTCCCCATACCACAATCTAGTAAACGTTGTGGGTCAGGTGAACTCCATGATACACGTTGGGGTTCTCTAAACTCTGGCCCATAACAAGATTTAAAGAGTCAATGGGCGCGATTCTCCACTCCCACTCCGCAGTGGCCGCGCCGTCATGAACGCCGTCGAGGTTCACGACGGCGCGGAACGGCCCCGGTCCCGAATGATTCAGGCCCTGACAATGGGCCAGGATCGGGGCCACGACATCTACACGCGCCAGGCCTTGTCGCCCACGTAAAAGCGGCGCCGCATAGATGACGCAGCCGACGTTGCATAACGGGCGTCATACGCGCATGCGCGGGTTGGCCGGCGCCAACCCGCGCATGCGTGGTTGCCGTCCTCTCTATGTCCGCCCCGCAAGAAGATGGGGGACGGATCTTGCGGGGCCGCGGAAGGAAGGAGGTCCTCCTTCAGAGAGGATGGCCCGACGATCGGTGGGCACCGATCGCGGGCCACCCCACATTTCAGGTAAAGCCCGGTGCAGGATCCCCCCTCGCCCCCCCACAGGCCACCCCCCCCCCCAGCGTTCAAGCACCGCTCACGACTGTAGCAACCAGGTGTGGACGGCGCCGCGGGGAACCCGCCGTTTTGGCCTGGCCGCTCGGCCCATCCGGGCCTCAGAATAGCGGGGGTGCCGGTGAATCGCCATTTTCGGTGTCTCCGGCGATTCTCCGGCCTACGGCCCGCAAAACCTGACCGGGCCGTTCCCGCTGCTTGGGAGAATCGTGGGAGGGTGTCGGACCGGCGTCCCCAGAAATTTTGGCGGCCCAGGCGATTCTCCCAACCGGCGTGGGAGTGGAGAATCGCGCCCAATGTTTCCCCTTCAAATAATACCACAAAAAACAGAATAGTTGACTTTTTCCCAAATCTGCTGCCATCCTAGAGTGCAAGATTCATGAGCATAGATTTTCACAGTAACTTCATTGCAGCGTTAATGTAAGCCTACTTGACATTAATAAAGATCATTATTACTATTGTCATGAACCAAAACCTGCATCTTTATTCTTATTACATGTGAATTAATGTAGCCTAGGTTTGACAATTAATCCCAGATGGATATAACTCTCTTACTAAAGAATATGTGACATGCACCTGTAGGGTTCATCATGGTTTCTGTTAACTGTTTCTGTAAGATACATCAATGCACATTGAGTATAAGAATTGGTAAGTCATGTTGCAGCTGTATAGAACCTTAGTTAGGCCACACTTGGAGTATAGTGTTCAATTCTGGTCGCCACACTACCAGAAGGATGTGGAGGCTTTAGAGAGGGAGCAGAAGAGATTTACCAGGATGTTGCCTGGTATGGAGGGCATTAGCTATGAGGAGCGGTTGAATAAACTTGGTTTGTTCTCACTGGAACGGCGGAGGTTGCGGGGCGACCTGATAGATGTCTACAAAATTAAGAGGGGATAGCCCAGAACCCAGCAAGTCTGGGGCAAGACCAAACAAAGCGTGTAGGCATGGTTGGCCGGGCCTTCTTGGCACTATTTGCATTTGTCCTCCACCTCTGTGTGCCACTTTTAACTGCATTAGGCTTAGCCTTGCGCATGTGGAGATGGAGTTGACCCTGTGCAGTGCTTTGCTCCAGAGTCCCCACCCTATTTCAAAACCCTAAGTCCTCCTCCCACTTCTCCCTTGTTGGATTTGATTTATTTTATATGATTTATTTTGTCACATGTATTAGTATACAGTGAAAAGTATTGTTTCTTGCATGCTGTACAAACAATGCATACCGTACATAGGGAAGGAAGGAGAGACTGCAGAATATAATGTTACAGTTATAGCAAGGTGTAGAGAAAAGATCAACTTAATACAAGGTAGGTCCATTCAAAAGTCTGATGGCAGTAGGGAAGAAGCTGTTTTTGAGTCGGTTGGTATGTGACCTCAAACTTTGGTATCTTTTTCCTGACGGAAGAAGATGGAAGAGAGTATGTCCGGGGTGTGTGGGGTCCTTAATTTTGTTGGCTGCCTTTCTGAGGCAGCGGGAATTGTAGACAGAGTCAATGGATGGGAGGCTGGTTTGCATGATGGACTGGGCTACATTCACGACCTTTTGTAGTTTCCTGAGGTCTTGGGCAGAGCAGGATCCATACCAAGCTGTGATACAACCAGAAAGAATGCTTATTATGGTGCATCTGTAGAAGTTGGTGAGAGTCGTAGCTGACATACCAAATTTCCAAATAGTCTTCTGAGAAGGTAGAGTCGTTGGTGGGCTTTCGTAACTATAGTGTCAGCATGGGGGGGACCAGGACAGGTTGTTGGTGATCTGGACACCTAAAAACTTGAAGCTCCCGACCCTTTCTACTTCGTTCCCATTGATGTAGACAGGGGCATGGTCTCCACTACGCTTCCTGAAGTCGATGACAATCTCCTTCATTTTGTTGACATTGAGGGAGAGATTATTGTCATCGCACCAGTTCACCAGATTCTCTATCTCATTACTGTACTCTGTCTCGTCATTGTTTGAAATCCGACCCATTATTGTGGTGTCATCAGCTAATTTGAAAATCGAGTTGATGGGGAATTTGGCCACACAGTCATATGTGTATAAGGAGTACAGTAGGGGGCTGAGGACACAGCCTTGTGGAGCACCGGTGTTGAGGATGATCGTGGAGGAGGTGCTGTTGCCTATCCTTACTGATTGTCTCATCCAGTTGGGTGTTGGCCCTCCTTAGTAATCGCCCATACATGTCCCCTTCCCTAGGATGTCCGCGACCAGTAGTTCCTCTAACAGCAATTGTTGTGGCGGTCATGGGTATGTCCTTGTTTCACCTGCATGTACGTTAGTTCGTCTCCCCCCCTAGTTGGAATCTTTCTGTCAGTTCCTTGAGTGTTGTCAGTCTGTTGTCAGTGAAGAAGTCCCTAACTGTCAGCTTTCCCGCAGTCCTGTCTCCACTTTTTGAAGGTGGCATCCATTGTCACGGGCATGACCTGTGGTTGTTGCAGATGTGGATCTAATCGGACATTGTAGTTTGCCCAAAATGCTGTCGCAGTTTGTTCCACGACCGGAGTGTTGCTATCACCATGGGGCTCGTTGAGTATTTATTCGGTGGGGATGGAAGTGCCACCATGGCTAGGGACCAGATGAAGGTCCCTCTGCGCGATCCCTCCTCCATAAACACCCACTCGGCTTCTGACTCTTTTATCCACCCCTTTACTCTCTCCACCGTTGCCGCATGGTGGTAATAGTGTAAGCTTGGGAGATCTAGGCCCCCCATGGTTCTCGGTCTCTGCAGTACTCTCTTTGGGATCTTTCCATTCTTTCGCCCCCACCCCACACCCCCCATACACAAACGCCACAATCAGTTTGTCCAGTGAGTTGAAAAATGGATCTGAACAGAAAGAGGAACCTGGGCAGTATGTTCATTTTGATCCTCTGCATTCCCCCTGCCAGGGAGAGTGGGCGTGTGTTCCATCTCTGCAGGTCCTTTTTTATTTCCTCCATCAGACTGGTCAAGTTCCACTTGTGGATCCCTGTCCAGTCATGAGCGGTTTAGATTCCCAGGTAGCGGAATTTGTGCCGGGCTAGTTTAAATGGCATTCCCTTCACCTCTGCTCCTCCACCTTGCAGGTTTACCAGGAAGATTTTGCTTTTGCCCAGGTTGAATTTTTGGCCCGAGAAGACTCCAAACACTTTCAAGATGCCATGATTCCTTCCATGCTGCTTTGTGGGTCCGAGATGTAGAGGAGCAGGCCATCCGCTTAGAGCGAGACTCTTTGTTCTCCATCTCCTCTCCGCATCCCCGTCCAATTCTTTGCCGCCCTAAGCGCGACCGCCAATGGTTCGATCATAGGGCCAACAGCAGCAGGGACAACGAGCATCCCTGCCTTGTGCATCTGTACTGCTGGAAGTATTTATAACTGGTGGTATTTGTCCGTATGCTTGTTGTGGGAGCATTGCACAGGAGTTTCACCCATGCAGTGAACCCTGCTCCAAGCCCGAACCACTCCAGTACCTCTATGCGGTACTTCTTTTCGACTCTGTCGAAGGCCATTTCTGCATCCAGGGAGACGATCACCTCAGATGTTCTCTTCCCAGGTGGGTTCATGATCGCGTACAGCAGGTGCCTGATGTTCAATGTTACCTATCTACCTTTGACAAAGACCATTTGGTCTTCTGCTGTCACCTCTGGTATGCAGTCCTCCAACATCTTGGCTAGGATCTTGGCCAGTATTTTCGCATCTCTGTTTAACAGCGAGATGGATCTGTCGGACCCGCATTCTGTTGGGTCATTGTCTTTCTTGGGTATCAGCGAGATTGTGGCTTGTGCTAGCATAGACGGCAGTGCACTTCTCGCCAGCGGGTCTGTGAACATTTCCCGCAGGTGCTGGGTCAGTGCCGTCGCAAATGTTTTGCAGATGTCTGCTGGAAAACTGGCTGGCCCTTTCCCGCCTGCATGGAGCTAATACTCTCCATGACTTCTCCCAGTTCTAGCGGTGCTTCCAAACCCCATTTCCTATTCTTCACCACGACTGGCATGTCCAGTCCATCGAGGAACTGCTTCATCCTCAAGTCCCCTGCTGGGGGCTCGGAGATTTACAGCCCTCGGTAAAAGGTCTTGAATGTTGATCTTTTTTGGCTCAGCCACTAATTCTCCAGTCACCGGGCAGATGAAGCCGGAAAATCCCACCCAGAGAGTTGACTAGAGAGAGACATCATAGAAATGATGAGATGCAAATTTGCCTATCAGTGAAAAACAAGTATTTTACATATGTGGCTCGAGAAAACAATGTGACTATATTGGTGGTAAATTCAAAGTTCAGAGATAAGGAAATGGACAAAGCTGACTCCACCAGGGTAAATAACATCATAGGGAAAGAAATGATATAACTGTAAGCACTAACTAAGGAGAAGGGTGTGAGAGAGAGAGAGAGAGAAAGAGAGAGAGAGAGAGAACTAACATCAGAACTGCAGGAGTTATGGAAGTGATTATGGAGGATCAAACCGGGTTTGTCAAGGGCAGGCTGTTGGTGGCCAATGTAAGAAGGCTGTTCAATGTGATCATGATGCCCCCGGAGAGTAGGGAGGTTGAGGTAGTTGTGGCAATGGATGCGGAAAAGGTGTTCGACCGGGTGGAGTGGGACTATGTATGGGAGGTGCTGGGACAATTTGGGTTCGGTAGGGGCTTTATCGACTGGGTCAGGCTGTTGTACCAGGCCCTGGAGGCTTGTGTAAGGACGAATAGGACGACCTCGGACTATTTTAGACTGTACCGGGGGACAAAACTAGACAAGTTTGCGTTAGCTTGAGAGCCGCTGGCAATTGCTCTGAGAACTTCTAGGTGCTGGAAGGGGCTGGTTCGGGGGGGGGGGGGGGGGGGGGGGGGGTGGAACATAGAGTCTCACTGTACGTGGATGACCTGCTCTTACACGTATTGGATCCAGGGGCAAGGATGGGCAAAATGATGGCGATTTGGGGGGAATTTGGCTGGTTTTCGGGATATAAACTGAATATGACAAAGAGTGAGATGTTTGTAGTCCAGGTGAGGGTCAGGAGGGTCGGCCGAGGGAGCTGCCGTTTAGGTTAGTAGGGGACAGTTCAGGTACTTAGGGATACAAGTGGCGCGCGACTGGGGCCGGTTACACAAGTTCAACTTGTCCCGGTTGATTGAACAGATGAGGGGTGAGTTTCGGAGATGGGATGCGCACCCGCTGTCGTTAGCTGGGAGAGTGGCAGACGGTCAAAATGACGGTCCTACCGAGATTTCTGTTTGTATTTCAGTGTTTCCCAATTTTCTTACCGCGGTCCTTTTTTAAGAGGGTTAATAAAATCATCCTGGGCTGTGTGTGCGCGGGTAAGTCCCTGCGAGTGAAGAAGGTGATGCTCGAGCAGAATCAGGGGGAGGGAGGGCTTGCGCTGCCGAATTGTAGTAATTATTACTGGGCGGCTAACATAGCCATGATAAGGAAGTGGGTGGTGGGGGCGGGAACGGTTTGGGAGCGGATGGAGGCAGCTTTGTGCAGCGCACCAGTCTGGGGGCGCTGATAACGGCGCCTCTGCCGTTCCTGCCGGTGAGATATTCTGCCAGCCCCGTGGTGGTGGCGTCCCTGAGAATCTGGGGTCAGTGGAGGAGTACGCTGGAGCAGTGGAGCATCGGTCTGTTCCCCAATATGTGACAATCACCGGTTTGCCCCAGGGAGTTTGGATGGGGGTTCCGAGTATGGCGATGGGTGCGAATTGAGATGATGGGGGGACTTGTTTTAGAGGGGAGCTTTCCTAGCTTGAGGGCGCTGGAGGAGAAGTTTGAGTTGACAAAGGGGAACGAATTTAGATATTTACAGGTGTGGGACTTTCTGCGCAGGCAGGTATCATCCTTCCCACTCCTGCCACTAAGGGGGATCCAGGATAGGGTGGTGTCCAGGGGATGGGTGGGAGAGGGGAGCATCTCGGACATCTACAAGAACTAATGGGGCGGAGGAGAGGCAGACCGAGGAGCTGAAGCGTAAGTGGGAGGAGGAGCTTGGTGGTGAGATGGAGGATAGCTTATGGGCGGACGTGTTGAGCAGAATCAACGCAACTGCAACAAGCGTCCAGGCTCAGCTTGATCCAATTCAAGGTGGTCCACCGGGCCCACATAACAGTGGCCCGGTATGAGTAGATTCTTTGGGGTGGAGGGCAGGTGTGCAAAATGTGCGGGAGGACCTGCGAACCATGTCCACATGTTCTGGGCGTGTCCAAAACTTAGGGGATATTGCAGGGGTTTGCGGACGTCATGTCCAGAGTATTGAAAACAATGTTGGCAGTGAGTCCAGAGGGTGGTGATTTGCGGGTGTCGGAAGACCCGGGAATCCAGGAGGAGAAAGAGGCAGATGTTCTGGCCTTTGCTTCCCTGGGTAGCCCGGAGACGGATAGTGGGGGTTAGGGTAACGTAGAATAGGGGTTCAATTAGGCGGGTCTTGGCGGGTTGGGAGTCGGTGATTGCACTATGTTTAGTGTTCTCTGTACATTGTTTTTATACTGTTGCTGTTTGTAATGCCAAAAATACCTCATTAAAATTGTTTATAAAAAAAAAAGAACTGCAGGAGTTGCAGATATAGTCTCGCGAACGAACTACTATTTTCTGCCTCTGCTGGACCTATTCCCAGATGGGGCCACCATAACCTGGTTGTGGTAATTATTTACTGGATATATCTCATAAAGTTACGTAATATTGGATGTTGTTTGGGAAAGGGGTTTCTCAGAGTTCAGGTAATGTAGGTTTGGGGGCCATGGGATAGTTTCATGTAAGATTATGTGTGTATAATCATCAGTCTGCTTAGTGTCATAGTGTATTCTAGTCCTTCTTGTCTTGTTGTGTTTTAGTTTTAGAACATAAGAACATAAGAACTAGGAGCAGGAGTAGGCCATCTGGCCCCTCAAGCCTGCTCATCATTCAATGAGATCATGGCTGATCTTTTGTGGACTCAACTCCACTTTCCGGCCCGAACAACCATAACCCTTAAGTTTTTGAAGTTAATAAGTATTCTTTATTAATTGTTCATAGTTCCTCACTTGCAATAGGTGTTCCAAGTTACCCTTCTGGGTTTTCGGATAACCTCGCATTTAACATCAGCATATTTTGTAACAAAAATTGGGGGCTCTTGGCCAGGATCTTAAAAAAAAACTATTTCCTTGAGTGCAGGGAATTGACTTTTTGAACATAATGAGAGTGTTCTGGGCGAGGTGTTTTCAGAACCCAAAATGTATCATGGAAGTCAACCAAGTTCTCCCTTTAATGGATTTGTTGCTTTTCCGAGCACACGGCTTTTTCCTAGGCGTGGGATTACAATTATGGACACGTGGGTTTTTAAACACAAAATACTGTTTATTTCATGAGCTCAACTTCACATCTTAAATAAACATTGGATCTCTTGACACCCCTTACTTCAAAGATAACTCAGAAAATATTGCAACAGTAAATAATTCCTTACAATGTTCCTTCAAACTTCCAAGAGACTTAACACCTTTAAACAAAAATCACATCAGGTTAAAGGCTTCACTATTATAAGTTTAAATCACCCAAATGATCCAGAGATAGTCTTTCATGGGAGAGATCCAGCTCACTGCAAAACACAGACACACACCCAGCTCTTTTCAAAACTTGCAGCTCTCTGGAAACACACAGACACACACAACCTGCTTTCTAAACTGAAACTAAAAACCTGCCAAAATGGCTGACCTAAAGCCCAGCCCATCCACTCTCTGACATCACTGTTTTCTTAAAGGTACATTGTTTAAACATCCATGTCTTAAAATAACTCTCACATGACACTTCCCCCAAGAAAAAAAAATAAACCATCAACTTCAAGATGGTTTCATTTTTCACTTTTGCACCATCCACTAAGAAATGTACACAGTAAATATACATTTAATTAAAGAAAACAACACACTCCAACAGGTAGAATAATATAGTCCATTTTTCTTTGTTCTTCTTCCTCCAACCGAAATCCTTCTCGATTGATAGTCTCTTTGAACAAAGTCTCTGCACGATCCATCCATTCCTCTACTCCTTGGCATTTTCTCTTCAGAATCAGATACTTTAGTTCAATCTGACCCACAGAGTCCCTTGCAATTCTCCAATACAGGAACATTGGTTACCACAGCTTACAGGCATCAAATGCCTGTTGAAAGTCCGCTGTCCATTGAAATTTTTTAGGTTTCTTTAGCAAGTCCATCAGTGGAGTAATCACGCCACAAAACTTTTGCAGAACTGTTCGATCAAAGCCATTCATGCTAAGATATCGCATTATTCCCTTCGTCTTGAGGATAACGGAAACTCCGCAAGGAAAGTGATTCGGGCTTCTCCAAATTCACTTTCGGCTAAGTTCATCACCAAACCCGCCTCCTGAAGTCAATCGAAGAACTCTATACGATGTTTTAAATGTTCTTTCCATGTCTGGAAGTTGGAAATAAAAGCAGATTGTCCCACTTTCTCAATGCAATCCTTCAATGGTGGGACAGGATAAGAGTTCGTTCTTGTAACTGCATGAACCTTCTATAGTCCACACACAACCGTTGGGTACCATCTGGTCTAGGTACCATCACTATGGGTGAGCGCCATTGGCTGCAACCCACTTCAATTATGCCATTCTTCAGCATACTCTCACTCTCTCTGTTAACCTGTGCCAATTTTAAAGGATTAAGTCTATATGGATGTTGTTTGATACGAACAGCATTTCCACATCTACATCATGTATAGGCATTTTAGTACTTCCCAATTTATCTCTACAAACTTGCCCATGTGATATCAATAACTCTTTCAGGTCAGTGTGTTTTTCCTCTGGAAGGTAACTTAACAATTCATCCCAACTTTTAAGAACATCCTCATTTTCCAATTTAATTTGAGGTAGGTCAAATTCACAGTCATCTGGATTTGGTTTTCACTTTGAGTTAGAATCATTAAAACCCCCTTTTTCTCTCATTCCCTTTCAAAGTACCTTTTAAGCATATTCACATGACACACTCAGTGAGTCTTCCTTCTATCTGGTGTTTTTAACCACATAATTCACCTCACATAATTTCCTTTCAACCTGATACAGTCCACAAAACCTAGCTTTCAAAGGCTCCCCTACCACTGGTAACAACACTAAAACTTTATTCCCACTAGCAAAACTACAAACTTTGGATTTCTTGTCCGCTACCCGTTTCATCACATTTTGTGCAACTTTCAAATGCTGTCTAGCCAATTCACCTGCTCTATTTAATCGTTCCCTAAAAGTTGACACGTAATCCAATAATGTAATTCCGATTTCTCACTCACCAATTTTTCCTTAATCAAGCTAAGTGTGTCCTCTTACCTCATGACCAAAAAATTAGTTCAAAAGGACTAGATTGGTAGACTCATTAGATGCATCCCTAATTGCAAACAATACAAATGGAATTCCTTTATCCCAATCCTCGGATAATCTTGATAATACGCCCTCAAGATTGTCTTTAATGTCTGATGCCACCTTTCTAACGCTCCCTGCGATTCTGGATGGTACGCAGTTGATTTAACTTGTTTTATTCCTAAACTATCCATAACTTCTTGAATAACTTTGAAGTAAAATTTGATCCTTGATCCGATTGATTTCTGTGGGTAGTCCATATCTAGTAAGATTTAAGTAACTCCTCCACAATCCTTTTAGCTGTAATATTACGTACTGGAATGGCCTCTGGAAACCAAGTAGACACATCCATTACAGTCAAAAGATATTGATTCCCACTTTTTGTTTTAGGAAGCGATCCTACACATTCAATTAGGACCCGAGTAAAAGGTTCCTCAAATGCTGAATGGGTAGTAAGGGCGCTGGTTTTATCACTGCTTGAGGTTTCCCTATCACTTGACATGTGTGACATGACTGACAAAATTTAACTACATCTTTATGTAGTCCAGGCCTATAAAATGTTTCTGGATTTAGCTTGCGTTTTCCTTATTCCCAAATGACCTCCCACTGGTACCTCATGTGCAACTCGCAACACCTCGTTTCTATACCCTACCGGCAATACTACTTGATGAACTTCTGCCCACTTTTCATCCGCCTGCATATGTACAAGTCTCCATTTTCTCATCAAGACATCATTTTTATGGTAATATCACTCTGATATACTCTCAGATTCCTCGTCCGTATATGCTTTCTGATATATCCGTTTTATTTCTACATCTTTCTGTTTAACTCCACTAATTTTCCTGAACTAAAAATATCGCCTCATCCTCCACCTGTTCTTGTTCTTTTCAATCATCTGATCAAAAATCGTTTCTGATAATTGCACTTCAACTTCACCTTCACTCTTTGATTTCTCCTCTTGTCTTAACCTGTGACTTTGCGACCTTGTTACTACACAATCCGGAAAAATCCCAGGATATTCGTCCTTCAACACTTCAGTTGTCTGATTTCCACTGGCTTATCAACCACAGTAGGCATCACTCCCATCTGCGATCCAGCTATATCATTACCCAAGATAAACTGTATTCCGACAAGATAGTTTATCTATTACTCCGACTACCACTTCACTTACTCTTCACTGGACTTTCCAACCCTTCCCTTATATAATGGAATGCTACTCCTCTCACCCTGAATTCCACATATCACCACCTTTTCTGGCAACATTCTTCCCAAACTACATAATTCCTGATCTCTGGCCATTAAAGACTGACTAGCCCCTGTATCTCTTAAAATTGTGACTTTTTTACTTGCTCCTCCTGATCCACATGAGTAAACTTTACCCACACAAGTAAATTCTTTAAAGACATCTGGTACCTTATTAACAATTACTTCTTGAACAGGCTGTCCAATCTTTTGCACCTCCTTTGCTTCCCCTTGGGCTTTCCTTTACCACTCTAACAAACCCACTGTCTTATCCTGTGTTACCACATCAGCCTTCCAGTGCTTTTCTTCAACACCAACACTGTGACTTTACATGGCCTAATTTATTACAGTTGAAAACATTTGAAACTTTTCATTTCTTTTCCACCCTCCTGATTTCTTTTTTAATCTGAGGTACACTCTCGTTATTGTCTCCCATCAGATCACCTTTACCTTTACCATTTGAATATTTCTCTGTCCCAGTTTCTATCCCTCATCAGCTTAAACTGATGTCGGAAACCAATCTTTGATTTATGAACTAATTCATAATCATCTGCCATTTCCGCTGCAAATCTCACAGTTTTAATCCTCTGTTCTCCACATGAGTTCTCACTACATCATGAATTCAATTTTTTAAAGCTCCTCCAAAGTATAATTCCTCTGAGAGCTTCATACGTTTTGGTCTATTTTCAAATCCCTTAACACTTATCAAAATTACTCTGTTTGAGCCTTTCAAACTCCATGTATGTTTGACCAAATGCTTCCCTTAAATTTCTAAACCTTTGTCTATAGGCTTCAGGCACTAGCTCATATGCACTTAGATGGATTTCTTCACCTCCTCATACGTTCCAGATACCTCCTCCAGTCGTGATGGCCAGTCGTGATGCAAACACCTCACTAGCTCTACCTACCAGCTTTGTTTGAATCAGTAACCCCACATGTCATGTGGCCATTTCATTTGTTTAGCTACCTTCTCAAATGAAATGAAAAAGGCTTCCACTTCCTTCACGTCAAACCTTGGCAATGCTTGGGCATATTTCAATAGATTCTCACCACGTCTTCGACTATGACGCTTTTTCTCACTATCCTCATCACTATCATCCAACTGTACTGTCATGATATTCAGATAAACATATCATGGTGCAAACACACATACACACTGATGGACAGATCAATGGACCAATCAACACACACGCAACATCACAGCCAATCACCAGTGAGAGTACACGCACTATAAATGGGGAACACCACAGTTCCCGCTCATTCCAGCAGGAGACAGCTCAGGGGACAGAGCTCACAGCGTGCCACTCAGACATACACCATGTGCTGAGTGCCTCTCTAAGATAGTGTTAGGGCTGGGTCCACAGGTTAAAGGGTAAAGTGCGAACCACAGTAATAAGTTTACAGATGTTGTTATCAAGAGTAATAAAACAGAGTTGTACATCTACAACCGTGTTGGTTCGTTTGTGTAGCGGAACACCCAACACGACATGTACGTTACCTTTATGTCTGCCAATTTTAAAAAAAAATATATATTTTATTCAAGATTTTTTGGCCAAACATAACAGTAACATAGTGTTTCTTTTAACCAACAATAAAGCAATATAAATAACAGTGGCCAGTTTTAAACAAATAAATAAATAATATATGAACAGAAACAAAAACCAAACTAAATGGCAACTGCCTGGTCAAGAATAAATACTCTCCCAAAGATACAATTCAACAGTCCAATATACATTACCTAAAACAAGTGCCCTTTACATATACAATAACACCCTGAGAGTCCGTCCGATTCCTCCCCCCCTCCCCCTCCCCACCCCCCCCCCCCCACACCCCCTGGGTTGCTGCTGTTGTCTTCTTCTTTTCCATTCCCTCTATCTTTCTGTGAGGTAGTCGACGAACGGTTGCCACCGCCTGGTGAACCCTTGAGCCCGAACCCCTTAATACGAACTAATCCGTTCTAACTTTATAAACCCTGCCATGTCGTTTATCCAGGTCTCCACACCCGGGGGTTTGGCTTCCTTCCACATTAACAATATCCTGCGTCGGGCTACTAGGGACGCAAAGGCCAAAACATCAGCCTCTCTCGCCTCCTGCACTCCCGGCTCTTCTGCAACCCCAAATATAGCCAACCCCCAGCTTGGTTCGACCTGGACCCCCACCACCTTCGAAAGCACCTTTGCCACCCCCACCCAAAACCCCTGTAGTGCCGAGCATGACCAGAACATGTGGGTGTGAATTCGCTGGGCCTCTCGAGCATCTCGCACACCTATCCTCTACCCAAAAGATTTACTGAGCCGGTGCTCCAGTCATATCCGCCCTGTGTTACACCTAAATTGTATTAGGCTTAGCCTGGCACACTAGGACGATGAGTTTACCCTACGTAGGGCAATCAGCCCACAGCCCTCCTCAATCTCCTCCCCAGCTCTTCTTCCCATTTCCCTTTCAGCTCATCTACCATGATCTCCCCCTCGTCCCTCATTTCCCTATATATGTCCGACACCTTACCATCCCCCACCCATGTCTCTGAGATCACTCTATCCTGCACCTCCTGCGTCGGGAGCTGCGGGGAATTCCCTCACCTGTTGCCTCGCAAAAGCCTCAGTTGCATATACCGAAATGCATTCCCTTGGGGCAACCCATATTTTTCTGTCAGCGCTCCCAGACTCGCAAACGTCCCATCTACGAACAGATCTCTCAATTGTGCTACCCCTGCTCTTTGCCATGCTCCAAATCCCCCATCCATTCTCCCCGGAACAAACCTATGGTTGTTTCTTATCGGGGACCGCACCGAGGCTCCCGTTCGTCCCCTATGCCGTCTCCACTGCCCCCAAATTTTAATGTAGCCACCACCACCGGGCCTGTGGTGTATTTCTTCGGTGAGAACGGCAGCGGCGCCGTCACCATAGCTTGTAGGCTAGTCCCACTGCAGGACGCCCTCTCCAATCTCTCTTCCACGCCGCTCCCCTCCTCTTCTCCCATCCACTTACACACCATTGAAATATTGGCGGCCCAGTAGTACTCACTTAGGTTTCGGTAGTGCCATCCCCCCCCTGTCCCTACTACGCTGCAAAAATCCCCTCCTCACTCTCGGGGTCTTCCCGGCCCACACCAAAACTCATAATACTCTTCTCGATTCTTTTGAAAAAAGCCTTCGTGACCACCACCGGGAGGCACTGAAAACACAAAAAGGAATCTCGGGATTTTAACCGCCTGCACCCTCCCTGCCAGTGACAGGGGACACCATGTCCCATCTCTTAAAGTCCTCCTCCATCTGTTCCACCAACCGCGTTAATGAAGCCTATGTATGTACCCCAATTCTTGGCTATCTGGATCCCCAATACCGAAAGTCCCTTGTTACCTTCCCTCAACTGTAAATCCTCTATTTCTCTGCTCTGCTCCCCTGGATGCACCACAAACAACTCACTTTTACCCCATGTTCAATTTATACCCTGAAAAATCCCCAAACTCCACCAAGTATCCGCATTATCTCTGGCATCCCCTCCGCCGGGTCCGCCACATATAGCAACAAATAATCCGCATACAGAGATACCCGGTGTTCTTCTCCTCCCTGAGTACTCCCCTCCATTTCCTGGAACCCCTCAATGCTATGGGCCAGGGGCTCAATCGCCAGTGCAAACAATAACAGAGGACATCCCTGCCTCGTCCCTCTATGGAGCCGAAAATAATCAGACCCCCGTCCATTCGTGACCACACGCTCGCCATCGGGGGCCCTATACAGCAACTGTACCCATCTGATATACCCATCTCCAAAGCCAAATCTCCTCAGCACACATCTCCTCAGCACCTCCCACAAATAATCCCACTCCACTCTATCAAATGCTTTCTCGGCATCCATCGCCACCACTATCTCCGCTTCCCCCTCTGGTGGGGGCATCATCATTACCCCTAGCAGCCTCCGTATATTTGTATTCAGCTGTCTCCCCTTCACAAACCCAGTTTGGTCCTCATGGACCACACCCGGGACACAATCCTCTATCCTCGTTGCCATTACCTTGGCCAGAATCTTAGCGTCCACATTCAGGAGGGAAATAGGCCCATAGGACCCGCATTGCAGCGGGTCTTTTTCCTTCTTTTTTTTTTAAATAATATTTTATTGAAAATTTTTGGTCAACCAACACAGTACATTGTGCATCCTTTACACAACATTGTAACAATACAGATAATAATGACCTTTTTAAATTTAAACAAAAACAACAACAAATAAATAAATATTAAATAACAAAAAATAAAAACTAGCCCTAATTGGCAACTGCCTTGTCTCAGGCCCCCCCCCCCCCGTCCCCCCCCATCCCTCCCCCCCCCCCCCTGCCAAGTCCTGGGCCGCTGCTGCTGCCTTCTTTGTTCTCCCCTATCTATCTTTCCGCAAGATATTCGACGAACGGTTGCGACCGCCTAGTAAACCCTTGAGCCGACCCCCTTAGGACGAACTTAATCCGCTCTAAGTTTATGAACCCCGCCATATCATTTATCCAGGTCTCCACCCCCGGGGGCTTGGCTTCTCTCCACATTAGCAATATTCTGCGCCGGGCTACTAGGGACGCAAAGGCCAAAACATCGGCCTCTTTCGCCTCCTGCACTCCCGGCTCTCGTGCAACCCCAAATATAGCCAACCCCCAGCTTGGTTCGACCCGGACTCCTACTACTTTCGAAAGCACCTTTGTCACCCCCATCCAAAACCCCTGTAGTGCCGGGCATGACCAAAACATATGGGTATGATTCGCTGGGCTTCTCGAGCACCTCGCACACCTATCCTCCACCCCAAAAAATTTACTGAGCCGTGTTCCAGTCATATGTGCCCTGTGTAATACCTTAAACTGAATCAGGCTTAGCCTGGCGCACGAGGACGACGAGTTTACCCTGTTTAGGGCATCTGCCCACATCCCCTCCTCAATCTCCTCCCCTAGCTCTTCCTCCCATTTCCCTTTTAGTTCGTCCATCATAGTCTCCCCTTCGTCTCTCATTTCCCTATATATATCCGACACCTTACCGTCCCCCACCCATTTCTTTGAGATGACTCTGTCCTGCACCTCTTGTGTCGGGAGCTGCGGGAATTCCCTCACCTGTTGCCTCGCAAAAGCCCTCAATTGCATGTACCTGAATGCATTCCCTTGGGGCAACCCATATTTCTCGGTCAGCGCTCCCAGACTCGCAAACTTCCCATCCACAAATAGATCTTTCAATTGCGTTATACCTGCTCTTTGCCACATTCCATATCCCCCATCCATTCCCCCCGGGGCAAACCTATGGTTGTTTCTTATCGGGGACCCCCCCAGTGCTCCGGTCTTTCCCCTATGTCGTCTCCACTGTCCCCAAATCTTCAGTGTAGCTACCACCACCGGACTCGTGGTATAGTTCCTTGGTGAGAACGGCAATGGGGCTGTCACCATAGCCTGCAGGCTGGTCCCCCTACAGGACGCCCTCTCTAATCTCTTCCACGCCGCTCCTTCCTCCTCTCCCATCCACTTACTCACCATTGAAATATTAGCGGCCCAATAATACTCACTTAGGCTCGGTAGTGCCAGCCCCCCCCCTATCCCTACTACGCTGTAAGAATGCCTTCCTCACTCTCGGAGTCTTCCCGGCCCAAACAAAACCCATGATACTCTTTTCTATCCTTTTGAAAAAAGCCTTCGTGATCACCACCGGGAGACACTGAAACACAAAGAGGAATCTCGGGAGGACCACCATCTTAACCGCCTGCACCCTCCCTGCCATTGACAATGCTACCATATCCCATCTCTTGAAATCTTCCTCCATCTGTTCCACCAACCGCGTCAAATTTAGCCTGTGCAATGTGCCCCAATTCTTAGCTATCTGGATCCCCAGGTAACGAAAGTCTCTTGTTACCTTCCTCAACGGTAGGTCTTCTATTTCTCTACTCTGCTCCCCTGGATGCACCACAAACAGCTCACTCTTCCCCATGTTCAATTTATACCCTGAAAAATCCCCAAACTCCCCAAGTATCCGCATTATTTCTGGCATCCCCTCCGCTGGATCCGCCACATATAGTAGCAGATCATCCGCATATAAAGATACCCGGTGTTCTTCTCCTCCCCTAAGTATTCCCCTCCATCCCTTGGAACCTCTCAGCGCTATCGCCAGGGGCTCAATCGCCAGTGCAAACAGTATCTTTTTCCTTCTTTAGGAGGAGCGATATCGCTGCCTCTGACATAGTCGGGGGCAGCTGCCCCCTTTCCCTCGCCTCATTAAAGGTTCTCATCAGTAGCGGGGCCAGCAAGTCCATATATTTCCGATAGAATTCAACTGGGAATCCGTCTGGTCCCGGGGCCTTCCCCGCCTGCATGCTCCCAATCCCTTTCACTACTTCCTCCGTCTCAATCTGTGCTCCCAGTCCCGCCCTCTCCTGCTCCTCCACCTTAGGAAATTCCAGCTGATCCAGAAAGTACATCATTCTCTCCTTCCCATCCGGGGGCTGAGCTTCATATAATCTTTCATAAAATGCCTTGAACACTCCATTCACTCTCTCCGCTCCCCGCTCCATCTCTCCCTCCTCATCTCTCACCCCCCCTATCTCCCTCGCTGCTCCGCTTTTCCTCAGTTGGTGGGCCAGCAACCTGCTCGCCTTCTCCCCATATTCGTACTGTACACCCTGTGCCTTCCTCCATTGTGCCTCTGCATTACCCGTAGTCAACAAGTCAAATTCTGCATGTAGCCTTTGCCTTTCCCTGTATAGTCCCTCCTCCGGTGCTTCCGCATATTGTCTGTCCACCCTCAAAAGTTCTTGCAGCAACCGCTCCCGTTCCCTACCCTCCTGCTTTCCTTTATGTGCCCTAATAGCTATCAGCTCCCCTCTAACCACTGCCTTCAGCGCCTCCCAGACCACTCCCACCTGAACCTCCCCATTATCATTGAGTTCCACGTACCTTTCAATACACCCCCTCACCCTTAAACACACCCCCTCATCTGCCAATAATCCCATGTCCATTCTCCAGGGTGGACGCTGTTCTTTTTCCTCCCCTATCACCAGGTCCACCCAATGTGGAGCGTGATCCGAAATAGCTACAGCCGTGTACTCCGTCCCCGTCACCTTCGGGATCAGCGCCCTTCCCAAAACAAAAAAGTCTATCCGTGAATAAACTTTGTGGACATAGGAGAAAAACGAAAACTCCTTACTCCTAGGTCTACTAAATCTCCAGGGGTCTACTCCTCCCATCTGCTCCATAAAGTCCTTAAGCACCCTAGCTGCAGCCGGCCTCCTTCCGGTCCTGGATCTCGATCTGTCCTGCCCTGGGTCCAGCACCGTGTTAAAATCTCCACCCATTACCAACTTCCCCACCTCTAGGTCCGGGATACGTCCTAACATACGCCTCATAAAGTTGGCATCATCCCAGTTCGGGCATATACGTTCACTAAGACCACCGCCTCCCCTTGCAATTTGCCACTCACCATCACGTATCTGCCCCCACTGTCCGCCACTATGGTCTTTGCCTCAAACATTGCCCGCTTCCCCACTAGTACAGCCACCCCCCTGTTTTTTGCGTCTAGCCCCGAATGAAACACCTGCCCCACCCATCCTTTGCGTAATCTGACCTGGTCTATCAGTTTCAGATGCATCTCCTGCAGCATAACCACATCTGCCTTAAGTTTCTTTAGGTGTGCGAGTACCCGTGCCCTCTTTATCGGCCCGTTCAGCCCTCTCACATTCCACGTGATCAGCCGGGTTGGGGGGCTCTTTACCCCCCCCCCCTTGTCGACTAGCCATCTCCTTTTTCAATCCAGCTCCTCACCCGGTTCCCACGGAGCCGTATCTCCCCCCAACGGCGCCCTCCCGCCCCGACCACCCCACCCCATACCAGCTCCCCCCTCTCCCCAGCAGCAGCAACCCAGTTAACCCCCCCCCCCCCCCCGCTAGATCCCTCACTAGCGTAATTGCACCCCCCATGTTGCTCCCAGAAGTCAGCAAACTCTGGCCGACCTCGGCTTCCCCCCGTGACCTCGGCTCCCACTGTGCGAGGCCCCCTCCTTCCTGCTTCCCTGTTCCCGCCATGATTACCATAGCGCGGGAACAAAGCCCGCGCTTCCCATTTGGCCCCGCCCCCAATGGCCGGCGCCCCCAGCTCCTCATCCTCCCACCCCCCTCCCCCACGACATGGGGAAGAGAGAAAAGTTACAAGGTCGCAGGATTGACAACTTGTGAAATCATCTCTTCCCCCTTTTCCCCCTCTTCACCCCACAAATTCGCCCCACCACCTTGTCCCAAACGTTCTTTTTCTAGCCCGCTTATTCCAGTTTCTCCTCAACAATAAATGTCCACGCCTCTTCTGCCGTTTCAAAGTAGTGGTGTTTCCCTTGATGTGTGACCCACAGTCTTGCCGGCTGCAGCATTCCAAATTTAACCTTCCTTTTGTGCAGCACCGCCTTGGCCCGATTAAAGCTTGCCCTCCTTCTCGCCACCTCCACACTCCAATCTTGATATATGCGGATCACCGCGTTCTCCCACCTACTGCTCCGAGTTTTCTTTGCCCATCTGAGGACCATCTCTCTGTCCTTATATCGGTGAAATCTCACCACAATGGCTCGAGGAATTTCTCCAGCCCTCGGTCTTCGCGCCATAACTCGATAGGCTATCTCCACCTCCAACGGGCCCGTCGGGGCTTCCGATCCCATTAACGAGTGCAGCATTGTGCTCACATATGCCCCAATGTCTGCCCCTTCTGCACCTTCGGGAAGACCAAGAATCCTTAAATTCTTCCTCCTCGCATTATTCTCCAGCACCTCCAGCCTTTCCACACACCTTTTGTTTTGTGCCTCGTGCATCTCTGTCTTCACCACCAGGCCCTGTATGTCGTCCTCATTCTCAGCAGCCTTTGCCTTCACGACCCGAAGCTCCTGCTCCTGGGTCTTTTGCTCCTCCTTTAGCCCTTCAATCGCCTGTAATATCGGGGCCAGCAGCTCCTTCTTCATCTCCTTTTTAAGTTCTTCCACGCATCGCCGCAGGAACTCTTGTTGATCAGGGCCCCATACTAGACGGCCACCTTCTGACGCCATCTTGCTTTGTGCCTGCCTTCCTGGCCGCTGCTCTATAGGATCCACCGCAATCTGGCCACTTTCCTCTCCTTTTTCCATCCGTGTCCAGGGGGGATTCCCTTCTGGTTTACCGCACAGTGTTTTTAGCCGTTAAAATTGCCGTTGGGGCTCCTATTAAGAGCCCAAAAGTCCTTTCCACCGGGAGCTGCCGAAACGTGCGACTTAGCTGGTCATCGCCGCACCCGGAAGTCTCTATGTCTGCC
This sequence comes from Scyliorhinus torazame, assembly GCF_047496885.1. NCBI lineage: Eukaryota > Metazoa > Chordata > Chondrichthyes > Carcharhiniformes > Scyliorhinidae > Scyliorhinus > Scyliorhinus torazame. The sequence goes on from NC_092710.1 coordinate 165,317,747, forward strand.
AATTTTAACTGATTGTCATGTTTCATGCCCATTTTCTGATGTTCAAACTCCCTCTCTTTATCTTTTTCCCTGATCTGTATCTCCCTTTCTTTTTCTTTTTGTTCTGCTAGGGCTATTCTTTCTTTTCTCCTTTCTTCTCTCTCCTTTTCTTTTTCCTCTCTCTCTCTTTCTCTTTCTTTTTCCTCTCTCTCTCTTTCTCTTTCTTTCCTCTCTCTCTCTTTCTTTTTCCTCTCTCTCTCTCTTTCTCTTTCTTTTTCCTCTCTCTCTCTTTCTCTTTCTTTTTCCTCTCTCTCTCTTTTTCCTCTCTCTCACTCTCGTATTCCAGCCGCTTTAATTCTTTCTCATGTTCCATTTGTTTAATTTGCAACTGAATTTTTTGCCATTTCCAATGAGTCAAACTCTATCTCAGGCAACTTTAAATGCTTAACCACCGCCAAAATTACCTCATCTTTTCACATTTTGTCAGGTGATGTTAACTGCAATGTTTCTTGCCAAATCTAACAGTCTGCATTTTGTTTCTGTCCGTAAGGTACTATGTGTAACATTCTCCCCCCCAAAAAACTTCTGAGCCTCTGAAAGAGCCATTGTTCACAACACTCTCCCCACTTAAACCAAAATACCACACCGGAAAAGCAACAATCCTTCACTGTCTTTAAGTTCACAAAAGCCAATCCAATAGATAGACTTTTATCCCGGACAAGCCCCCAATTGTTATGGGCGAGGCGTTTTCAGAACCCCAAAATGTATCATGGAGTTCAACCAACCTCTCCCTTTAATTGATTTGTTGCTTTTCCGAGCACACAGCTTTTTCCCTAGGCGTGGGATTACAATTATGGACACGTGGGTTTTTAAACACAAAACACTGTTTATTCCATGAACTCAACTTCACATCTTAAATAAACATTGGATCTCTTGCTTCAAAGATAACTCAGAAAATATTGCAACAGTAAATAATTCCTTAAAATGTTCCTTCAAACTTCCAAGAGACTTAACACCTTTAAACAAAATCACATCAGGTTAAAGGCTTTACTATTATAAGTTTAAATCACCCAAATGATCCAGAGATAGTCTTTCATGGGAGAGATCCAGCTCACTGCAAAACACAGACACACACCCAGCTCTTTTCAAAACTTGCAGCTCACTGGAAACACACAGACACACACAAACTGCTTTTAAAACTTGCAGCTCTCTGGAAATACACAGACACACACAACCTGCTTTCTAAACTGAAACTAAAAACCTGCCAAAATGGCTGACCTAAAGCCCAGCCCCACCCACTCTCTGACATCATTGTTTTCTTAAAGGTTCATTGCTTAAACATCCATGTCTTAAAAGTACTCTCACATGACAAGAGTGAGGAATGCGTGGAACCAAATGAAGAGGTGTGTGATTTAAAATAAGGTGACTGCAGCAATGGCTCTTGCAAATGCCTAGACTTGTTTGGTAGTAGGCAATATAACCTTCGAAAGTTTGAAAAGTGTACCTAAAACTAAATTGATGAAATTGACAATTAAATTACTATTAGGAGTACCTACAGGATTAAGAAAGCTGAGGTAATTGAAGAAACAGCAATGCATTTAAATGTATAAGAGTTGTCAGGCAGACCAAGTATTTTGAAAATGAGGAAATTGAATTAGCTAAAATTCAATTACAATCAGAAATGAAAAAATTAGAAATGCAGAAAAAGAAAAGGAAAATGAGTAAGAAATAGAAAACAGATAGAAATCGAACTTGACATATAGGAATTGTATAATGAAAGGGAAGAGAGGGAAAGAGAAAGAAGAGAAAAAGAAAGAGCTTTGCAAAGAGAATTGGAAATGCAGAAGTTAGCAATGGCAAAGAGGGAAAAGGAGAGAAAGAGAATTTCAACTTCAAATGCGGGCCGTCGGGAAAGAAAGACCAGAGCAGGGGGAGGAAGCATGTAATTCTAGGTATAAATATAGTGGAGAGATGTTTAAGTGTATGCAGGCACTCCCAAAATCTGACAAAAGGACGTTGAGACATCTCTAAATTCCTTTGGGAATACAGCCAGACAAATTAAATGGTCATAAGATATTTACAGAGTAAAATTGTAGATAGGGCTAATGAAGTCTATGTGTTTTTGTCAGAGTAAAGGTCTGGGGAGTACAGTGAAGAAAGCTATATTAAGTGCTTATTAATTAGAATCAGTGACACAGACAAAAAGTTCAAAATGTAAGAAAACAGTCTTGATTTCGAAAGGTTAAACAAAGTAATTTTGGTAAGTGGATGAGAGCATTAAAAATTGAAGAAACCTATGAGACATTTAGAGAAGTAATTCTGTTGGAAGAATTTAAAGATTCATTATCTGCACTGATAAGAATTCAAGTGGAGCAACAGAGTTAAAACTGTAAGACAATCTGCGGTGCTTGCTGACAACTATGAATTGTTTCCTAGGTCAAAGCGTTTTTTAAACACACTTTTAAATTTGAAAAAGATAGAAAATGGGAAGGTGCAGGAAAAGACATTCAAGCAAAAGAGAGATATGAGGAAAGTTAGATGTTTACATTGCAATAAATTGGGCCACACCAAATCATTATGCTGGGGGTTAAACAGAAAGCTGATATGAGTTATAGATCTTAATAAAGGAACTATTAAATTGAGACTGGAGAACAGGGAAAGCCAAACGGGTTTATACACAGAGAAGAGCAACCAATAGGGGTGAAAATGTGTGCACAAATTTTACAGGGGCAGCGTGACCAGCAGATGGCTGATGTGTTTACAAATTTTGTATATGAAGGAAAAGTTTTTTCATGTGTACAAAATGGAATTGGGAAAGATATTAAAATTTTAAGTGGTACAGGAGCAAGTCAATCCCTAATGTTGTAGGATAAGTATATTTGTTGTCCAGAAGGAATATTGAAGGAAGAGGTTCTGGTCAGCAGTAAAACAACAACATTCCTTTGGTGAAAATAAACTTAAGGAGTAGTTTAAAGATGGGAGAAGTGGTTGCAGGAGTAGTAGATACATTGCCCATTGTAGAGATTCAATTCATTCTGGGGAATGATAAAGCTGGATCACAGATAGTAGTAATGCCTACTGTGGTTGAACAGCCGGTAGAAAATCCAGCTACAGAATAATTGCAAACAGACCGTCCCGGGGTGTATCCTGATTGTACAGTATTGAGGTCACAGGCACATAAGATAAGGCAAGAAGAGGAAGAGTTAAAACACAGGATGACAAAAACGAGATAAGGTTATTTGACATAATCTTTAGTAAGCAGAATGAAGATGGAACTGATAAAGGGAAAGAAACTGATGTGTTTAGTTCAAAGAGATTGATTAAATTACAGCAGAATGATTCCAAATTAAAACAAACCTATCAAATGGCTTACTCAGAATTGGAATCAGTGTATTCTTGAATGTTATTGTGTAAAGGATCAGATAGGAATGAGAAAATGGCACCTCACACATGTTAGTGCAGATGATAACTGGACAAGAATATATCAAATTGTATTACCGTCAGAGTATAGAAAAGAGATTCTAAGGATAGGAGTGATTACTTGGAATTTTAAACTTGGTGTGTGAGTCATCCCAGCTCACCTCAGCTATAAATAAGGCAGTAGGTTAAGCAAGTGCAGGAGCAGAGAGCTTGCGCGCAACCAGTTAGCTGGAGTGAGAATTCAGCCAGAGTGAGGGTATTGAGAATTTGGAGTTGAGTGGGAAGAGATGCTCATCATCGGGAGGAATGGAGAGGTAGACGTATGAGGGAGATTCGAGGGCAAGTGGGAGGTAGAAAGAACTCGAACCATGATGTCACAGTCAGCAGGTAAGTGATTGGCTGGTGACAGGTAAGTAGTTTTCTTTTCTTTTTCCTCTTGGCTTTGTAGTTGTTGTTGTATGTTAACTTAAGGGTTAAGTCATTGATGCACTATCAATTACCACAAAGACGAGAGTAGTGGAATAATTGAGGCTTTATTGAGCAAAGATGTTGTGCCTCCTGTAGCTGGAACCAGAATGGCTGCAGCACCGGCGAGCACACACATTTATACCCCGCCTACTGGGCGGAGCCAGCAGGCAGGGATTTACCCATGTACCTCTAGTATATGTGTCTTACCGTTATACAGGTAATACTACTTAGTGGTGACTACCACATTCACCACCTGTTAAAAAAAGAGTCCGGCGGGGGGTTGGAAAAACATTACACGTTTAGTCTGTCGGGGGCCTTAACCTTCCTCTGCGATCGCCTCAGTCCTGGTGGTGATGTGGGCACCGACTTGGTCACCTGTGACTCCGGGAGCGTGTTGTCCTTGTCTTCGTCACCCCTGAGTGGACCCAGTGGGAGGACGGATCCTATTGGGGCGGGGGCAGCGGTGAGATTCGCTGGAGGGAGGGTGAGTGGCGCAGGGGTGAATGAGGCAGCCGGAGGAGGGGGGGGGGGGGGGGCGGTGTCAGGTCGGGGGCCGTGGGTGGGGATCCAGCAGGTGCCAGATCCCGGAGGGAGACTGTGTCCTGGCGCCCGTTGGGGTGTGCATCATAGGCGTACTGCGGGTTTGCGTGTAGGAGGTGGACTCTTTCGACCAAGGGGCCCGACTTGTGGGTCCGCACATGCTTGCGAAGGAGGACGGGTCCAGGAACTGTCAGCCATGTTGGGAGCGAGACCCCGGAGGTGGACATGCTGGGGAAGGCAAACACACGTTCGTGAGGGGTCTCATTAGTCGTGGTGCAGAGGAGCGACCGGATGGAATGAAGCGCGTTGAGGAGGACCTCCTGCCAGGGGGAGACTGGGAGATTTTTAGACCGTGAAACGACCAGCAATTCACACGAGATGGAGAGTTGAAGTGAACAGTGGTTTTAATCAGCTAGAACTGTGCCTGCCTGCAACTGCTCTGCACTGAGAGCTGCCTGCAGGGCAGCAGATCTATATACCTCCCCCAAGGGGGCACCAACATGATACAATGCAATGTAATGTAATACAATGGTCCATAGATGGAGCCCACAAGGGCATCAGCATAGTACAATGCAATACAAAGAACAAAGAACACAGAACAAAGAAATGTACAGCACAGGAACAGGCCCTTCGGCCCTTCAAGCCCGTGCCGACCATGCTGCCCGACTAAACTACAATCTTCTACACTTCCTGGGTCCGTATCCCTCTATTCCCATCCTATTCATGTATTTGTCAAGATGCCCCTTTAAATGTCACTATCGTCTCTGCTTCCACCACCTCCTTCGGTAGCAAGTTCCAGGCACCCACTACCCTCTGTGTAAAAAACGTGCCGCGTACATCTCCTCTAAACCTTGCCCCTCGCACCTTAAACCTATGCCCCCTAGTAATTGACCCCTCTACCCTGGGTTGCTGTAATACATTCACTACATTCACCCCCTGTTAAAAAAATTGAAGTCCAGCGGGGGTGAAGTGGCTCACAGGTTAAGTCTGTCCGGCGCCTTGATCGTGCGCTGCGATCGCCTGAGCTCTGGTTTCACTGTGGGCACGGGTGTTGAACTCGTCACTGCGGGCATGGGTGTTGACTCCGGGAGCATGTCTTCTGGAGCTTCATCCCTGTAGGTCAGCGATGGGGGGAGGGGGTGTAGGAGGGGGGGTGTAGGCCATGCAGGGGCGAGGGCGCTGTTCGGTGTAGGTTGGGGGGCTAGATGATGGTCGTAGTGGAACCTGCGGGTGCCTGGTCCCGGAGGGAGACTGTATCTTGTCGGCCGTCGTGGTGCGCCACGTAGGCATACTGGGGGTTGGCGTGAAGGAGCTGGACGCTTTCGACCAGGGGGTCGGACTTATGGCTCCTCACATGTTTCCGGAGGAGTACCGGCCCAGATGTCATCAGCCAGGACAGAAGGGAGACCCTGGAGGTGGATTTCCTAGGGACAACAAATAGGCGGTTATGAGGGGTCTCGTTCGTGGCTGTGCAAAGGAGTGACCTAATTGAGTGGAGTGCGTCGGGGAGGACCTCCTGCCAGCGGGAAACTGGGAGACTCCTAGACCGTAGGGCCAGGAGGACGGCCTTCCATACCATCGCGTTCTTCCTCTCCGCCTGTCCGTTTCCCCAGGGGTTGTAACTGGTAGCCCTGCTTGAGGCGATGCCCTTACCGAGCAGGTACTGACGCAGTTCGTCGCTCATAAACGAGGAGCCCCGATTACTGTGGAAGTCAGTGGGGAAACCGAACAGGGTGAAGATACTATGCAGGGCCTTAATGACAGTGGCCGCGGTCATGTCGGGGCAAGGGATTGCAAAGGGGAAACGGGAGTACTCATCAACGACGTTGAGGAAATACGCGTTGCGGTTGGTAGAGGGCAGGGACCTTTGAAGTCGATGCTGAGGTGCTTGAAGGGCCGGGATGCCTTCAACAGGTGGGCCTTATCCGGTCGATAGAGGTGCGGCTTACACTCCGCGCAGACTTGGCAGTCCCTGGTCATGGCCCTGACCTCCTCGGTGGAGTAGGGCAGGTTGCGGGCCTTGCTGTAGTGGAGAAGCCGCGTGACCCCCGGGTGACAGTGGTCGTTGTGGATGGCCCGGAGTCGGTCATTTTGCGCGCTGGCGCATGTGCCATGGGACATGGCATCTGGGGGCTCATTGAGCTTCCCAGGACGATACACAATATCGTAATTATAGGTGGAGAGTTCGATCCTCCACCTCAAGATTTTATCGTTCTTGATCTTGTCCCGCTGTGTATTGTCGAACATGAAGGCTACCAACCATTGGTCGGTGACGAGGGCGAGGTAGTGCCTCCACTGCCGCACAGCTTCCACAATGGCTTGAGCTTCTTTTTCGACTGAGGAATGTCGAATCTCAGAGGCGTTGAGGGTACAGGAGAAAAAGGCTACGGGTCTGCCTGATTAAGGGTAGCAGCGAGGGCAACCTCTGACGCGTCGCTCTCCACCTGGAAGGGGATGGACTCGTCCACCGCGCGCATCGCGGCTGTGGCAATATCTGCCTTGATGTGTCTGAAGGCCTGGTGGGCCTCAGCCGTCAGTGGGAAGATGGTGGCTTTGGTCAGTGGGCGGGCTTTGTCCGCATAGTTGGGGACCCACTGGGCATAATAGGGAAAGAACCCTAGGCATCTCTTCAGGGCCTTGGGGCAGTGGGGAAGGGGGAGTTGCATGCGGTCGGGGTCGGGCCCTAGGACTCCGTTTTCCACGAAGTAACCGAGGATGGCCAGTCGGGTTGTGTGGAAAATGCATTTCTCCTTGTTATAAGTGAGGTTGAGAGCTTGGGCGGTTTGGAGAAACTTCTGAAGGTTGGCGTCGTGGTCCTGCTGGTCGTGGCCGCAGATGGTGACGTTGTCCAAGTACGGAAATGAGGCCCGCAGTCCGTACTGGTCCACCATTTGGTCCATTGTTCTTTGGAAGACCGAGATTCCGTTGGTGATGCTGAAGAGGACCCGGAGGAAGTGGAAGAGGCGGCCGTCTGCCTCAAAGGTCGCGTAGTGGCGATCCTCTGGGCGGATTGGGAGCTGATGGTATGCGGACTTCAGATCTGCCGTGGAGAACACCCGGTAGTGTGCAATCTGATTCACTGTGTCCACTATCTGGGGAAGGGGGTACGCATCGAGATGCGGTTTATGGTTTGGCTGTAATCTACAACCATCCGGTTCTTCTCCCCAGACCTGACGACCACCATCTGGGCTCTCCAAGGGCTATTACTGGCCTCAATGATCCCTTCCCAAAAGAGCAGCTGGACCTCGGACTTGATAAAAGTCCTGTCCTGGATACTGTACCACCTGCTCCTGGTGGCGACGGGTTTACAGTCGGCGGTGAGGTTCGCGAAGAGCGGGGGAGGGTCGACCTTTAGAGTCGCGAGGCTACATACGGTGAGAGAGGGTAGGGGCCCGCCGAACTTCAGGGTCAGGCTCCTGAGGTTGCACTGGAAGTCCAGTCCTAACAGGAGAGGAGTGCAGAGGTCGGGGCGGACATATAGTTTAAAATTGGCATACTCGGCGCCCTGGATCGCGAGGTTCGCGACACAGTACCCCTGTATCTGCACTGAATATGATCCGGAAGCAAGGGAGATTGTTTGGAATGCGGGGGAAATTTGGAGAGAACAGCGTCTTATCATATCTGGGAATCAAACAGGCAAGGCGTTTCGTGCCCGTTGACCCGGACGGTCAACATCGAGTTGCTGAGGTGCTTGGGGCGTGACTGATCGAGGGTGAACGCGCCGAGTTGCGGGTAGCTGGCGTGGTCGGAGGTGGTGGAATGGTCCCAAGATGGCCGCCCCCATCGGTCCACCGTGTCGGGCGGCGATGAAGATGGCGGCCAAGATGGCGGCCCCCATGAGACGCACATGGCGGGCCGTGTGGGAGATGGCGGCCAAGATGGCGGCCCCCGTGAGTCGCACGTGTTGGGTAGAGTCAAAGATGGCTGCCCCCGCGGACAGCACGAGGCAGATGACGCGTCAGGAGGGGGCGGTGCCGGCAGGCACGCAGCCACGCTGCGGGGTCTGTGGGCCTGTGAGTCTGAAAGTCGGGCCTGTGATTTAGAGGTTTTGGACCAGGCCAGGTAAATTTTGGCAAAGTGTCCTTTCTTGCCACAGTCGCTACAGGTCGCGTTCCGAGCCGGGCAACGCTGCCTGAGGTGCTGGTGCTGGCCGCAGAAATAGCAGGGCAGTCCTCCAGTAAGTACTCCTCCAGCAATTCCCCGGGGCATTGGCGGCGAGTGGTGAGGAGATGCCGCGCGAACACTTCGTTCACCGGCCTGACGTATTGCCTTTTCAGGATCGTGACCGCGTCTGTGTACGGGTCTGGTGGCTCACCTGGGCGTGGAGGAGGCTCAGTTTCTGTTCGGCGGTGACGGAGGGCGAGGAGGAGGTGACGAGGTAGGCCTCAAAACAGCGGATCCAGTGCGAAAAAATCCCTTTGGCTTCAACTGATTAAATTGATGCGACCATCAATTCACACGAGACGGAGAGTTGACGCGAACAGTGGTTTTAATCAGCTAGAACTGTGCCTGCCTGCGACTGCTCTGTACTGAGTGCCGCCTCAGGCTGCAGATCTATATACCTCCCCCGAGGGGGCAGAGCCAGGGGCAGAGCCCACAAGGGCACCAACATGATACAATGCAATGTAATGTAATACAATGGTCCATAGATGGAGCCCACAAGGGCATCAACATAGTGCAATGCAATACAGTGGTAAATGATTGCCGTAATACATTCACCACAGACCGCAGGGCCAGCAGGACGGCCTTCCAGACCGTCCCGTTCTCCCTCTCCACCTGCCCGTTTCCCCGGGGGTTGTAGCTGGTCGTCCTGCTCGAGGCAATGCCCTTGCTGAGCAGGAACTGACGCAGCTCATCACTCATAAAAGAGGATCCCCGATCACTGTGGATATAGGTGGGGAAACCGAACAGAGTGAAGGTACTGTGGAGGGCTTTAATGACTGTGGCAGAACTCATATCGGGGCATGGGATGGCGAAAGGGAACCGGGAGTACTCGTCGATCACGTTCAGAAAGTACGTGTTGTTGTCGGTGGAGGGGAGGGGCCCTTTGAAGTCCACGCTGAGGCGTTCAAAAGGGCAGGAGGCCTTCACCAGGCGCGCTCGATCTGGCCAGTTGAAGTGCGGCTTGCACTCTGTGGAGACCTGGCAGTCTCTGGTGACGGCCCTGACCTTCTCAATGGAGTAGGGCAGGTTGCGGGCCTTGACGAAATGGAAGAACCGGGTGACCCCCCCGGGTGGCAGAGGTCATTGTGGAGAGCCCGGAGTCGGTCCACTTGTGCGCTGGCACATGTACCATGGGATAGGGCGTCAGGGGGCTCGTTGAGCTTCCCCGGGCGATACAAAATCTCGTAAATAACACAGTGGTTTCACCACACTCGGCTGGACTTCCAGTGCAACCTTCAGAGTGTCACCCTGAAGTTTGATGGACCCCTGCCCCCACTCACCGTCTGTAGCCTCTCGACCCTTAAGGTCGCCCCTCCCTCGCTCTTCGCCAACCTCACCCCAGACTGTAAGCCCGTCGCCACTAAGAGCAGACGATACAGTGCTTGGGACATGACCTTCATCAGGTCGGAGGTTCAGCGGCTCCTGCGGGAAGGGATCAGAGAGGCCAGTAACAGCCCCTGGAGAGCCCAAGTGGTGGTCGTCAAGACTGGGGAGAAGCATCGGATGGTCATCGACTACAGTCAGACCATCAACCGGTACACGCTGCTCGATGCGCACCCCCTCCCCCGCATATCTGACATGGTCAATCAGATTTTGCAGTATCGGGTCTTCTCCACCATGGACCTGAAGTCCGTGTACCACCAGCTCCCTATCCGCCCGGAGGACCGCCAGTACACTGCCTTCGAGGCAGCTGGCCGCCTCTACCACTTCCTCCGGGTTTCCTTCGGCGTCACCAATGGGGTCTCAGTCTTCCAGCGAGCGATGGACCGAACGGTTGACCAGTACGGGCTGCGGGCCACGTTCCCATATCTAGATAATGTCACCATCTGCGGCCATGATCAGCAGGACCACGACGCTAACCTCAAGAAATCGGCACTCCTCCGTCGAAAATGAAGCCCAAGCTATTGTCGAAGCTGTGCGTTATTGGAGGCATTACCTGGCCGGCAGGCGATTCACTCTCCTCACTGACCAACGGTCGGTTACCTTCATGTTCAGTGACACACAGCGGGGCAAGATCAAGAACAATAATATATTGAGGTGGAGGATCGAACTCTTCACCTTCAACTATGATATCCAGTATCATCCTGGGAAGCATAATGAGCCCCCAGATCCCCTTTCCCGCAGTACTTGTGCCAGCGCACAAGTAGACCGACTCCGGGCCATCCACAATGACCTCTGTCACCCGGGGGTCACCCGGCTTTTCCATTATATCAAGGCCCGCAACCTGCCTTACTCCATCGAGGAGGTCAGGACCATGACCAGGGACTGCCAGGTCTGCGCGGAGTGCAAACTGCGCTTCTATCAGCCAGACAGAGCATGCCAGGTAAAGGCCTCACGCCCCTTTGAACGCCTCAGCATTGATTTCAAAGGGCCCTTCCTCTCCACTAACCGTAACGTGTACTTCCTCAACATCCTTGACGAGTACTCACGTTTCCCTTTCGCCATTCAGGGTCTGGTTTAGCACACTGGGCTAAATCGCTGGCTTTTAAAGCAGACCAAGGCAGGCCAGCAGCACGGTTCAATTCCCATACCAGCCTCCCCGAATGGGCGCCGGAATGTGGCGACTAGGGGCTTTTCACAGTAACTTCATTTGAAGCCTACTTGTGACAATAAGCGATTTTCATTTCATCCCATGCCCAGACATGACCTCTGCCACAGTCATCAAGGCCCTGAGCAGTGTTTTCACCATGTTTGGTTTCCCCACTTACATCCATAGTGATCGGGGTTCATCCTTTATGAGTGATGAGCTGCGTCGGTTCCTGCTTAGCAAGGGCATTGCCTCAAGCAGGACTACCAGCTACAATCCCCGGGGGAACGGACAGGTGGAGAGGGATAATGCGACGGACTGGAAGGCTGCCCTTCTTGCCCCACGGTCTAGAGGTCTCCCAGTCTTCCGCTGGCAGGAGGTCCTTCCCAATGCGCTCCAATCCATCCGGTCGCTTCTCTGCACCACTACTAATGTGACCCCCCATGAGAGGATGTTTGCCTTCCCCAGAACGTCCACCTCAGGGGTCTCGCTCCCAACCTGGCTGACGGTTCCAGGGCCCGTCCTCCTCCAACGACATGTCATAAGTCGGATCCTCTGGTAGAGAGGGTCCTTCTCCTCCATGCAAATCCCCAGTACGCCTACGTGGCTCACCATGACGGGCGGGAGGACACAGTCTCCCTTTGGGATTTGGCACCCGCAGGTTCCCCAGTGACTGTCACCGGCGCTCCAGACTCTATTCCTCCCCTCTCCACTACTACTCGACCCGACCCGACCCTATACCCCCTTCCCCCGTTGCTGCCCACCCGCCTGAGAACACAGAAGCTGTCTTGCTCCCTGGCACGCAGGCCTCAACGCTTCAGCCGACTTCGATACCCACACCACAGCCGGATTTGAGGCGGTCACGGCAGACAATCAAAGCCCCCATCAGACTCAATCTCTGACGCAACTTGTTCACTTCACCCCCGCCGGACATTTTTTTTAAACAGTGGGTGAATGTGGTGAAATCACTGTGTTGTATTGTGCTGCCACAGTATTACGTGTTGTACAGTATTGCCACTATATTACATGTTGTACGGTTTTGTCTCTGCCCATGGCTCCTCCCCCTAGGGCCTGGGTATATAAGCTGCTGACCTCTCACACTGCCTCATTCTGGGGCACGCTGCCAGCTCTGTTGTAAGTCAATTAAAGCCATACTTAATTCACTCTGCGTTTTCCGTCTTAATTGATGAGGTGGGTCTACCTTAAGGGTCGGGAGGCCGCACACGATGAGGGGGGGATAGGGGTCCGCCGAATTTTAAGGTTAAGCTTTGGAGGTGGCATTGGAAGTCCAGGCCGAGTAACAGGGCAGCGCAGAGGTGGGGGAGGACGTAGAGCCGGAAGTTGCTAAACTCTATGCCTTGGACGGTGAGGGTCGCGATGCAGTATCCCCGGATTTCCACGGAATGGGATCCGGAGGCCAGGGAGATTTTCTGGGTGACTGGGTGTACCGGGAGGGAGCAGCGCCTTACTGTAGTGGGGTGGATGAAGCTCTCTGTGCTCCAGGAGTCAAAAAGGCAGGTCGTCTCGTGCCCATCGATCTTCACCGTCGTTGTTGCGGTCGCAAGGTTGCGGGGCCGGGACTGGTCCAGGGTGATCGAGACGAGCTGCGGCAGGTGCTGGGAGGCCCCGGGCTGGTCAGCGGTGGTGGAGGTAGCGGCAGGTGATGAACGGTCAGACGAGCAGGGGTCCTGAGACGCCGTCCAAAATGGCGCCGAAGATGGCGGCGCACATGGTGGGGGGTATCAAAAATGGCAGCACCCACGGGCCGCACGTGGTTTGCAGTGAAGAAGATGGCAGCGCCCACAGGCTGCCCGTGGCTGGCGATGAGGAAGATGGCGGCGCCCCTTGAGTCGCACGTGGAGGGGTGCAGGAACGCCGGGCCTGGAAACAGCGGCGACCGACCGGGCCTGGCAAACCCTTCTTCACACATCCGTTGCAGGTCGTGCTCCGCACTGGACAGCACTGCCTGGGGTGTCTGTTCTGCCCGCAAAAATAGCACTTGGGCCCCCCAGGGTTGGATGGCTGCCGCACAGCGCAGGCTTGCGGTGAGCTGGAGTCGGCAGCTGGTGGGGCCCACGATGCCCACGAGGGTGCCGCGCGGTCGGGGGCGTATGACTGGACATTACAGGAGGCCACTTCTAATGAGTTAGCGAGCTGCCTAGTTCCCGCAAGATCAAGCGTACCCCCTTCCAGTAGCCGCTGGCAGACGTACGCAGACTTCATGCCCATAACGAAAACGTCTTGAATTAAAAGTTCTGTGTGCTGGACTGTGGAAACTGCCTGGCAGTCACAGTTCCTACCTAGGATGTGCAGGGCACACCAGAAATCGTCCAGACACTCCCCGTGGATATACTGTCTCATGGCCAGGAGGTGCCTGGCGTATAGTTGATTGACTGGTTGAACGTAATGTCCCTTCAGGAGCTCCATCGCTTCGGAGTAAGTGGGCGCATCCCGGATGAGAGGAAAAATGTCAGGGCTCACCCGTGAATAAAGGACTTGGAGCTTCTGCGAGACAGAGGGTTCCTCAGCGGATATTCGGAGGTAGCTTTCGAAGCAGGCTAGCCCGTGCTCAAAGGCGGACGTAGCATTGGCTGCTTGAGGGCTCAGCCGCAGGTGATCAGGCTTGATGTGGAGATTCATTGTTTTAAAAAATCTTTGCTCAATAAATTGATGCACTATCAATTACCATAAAGACGAGAGTAGTGGAATAATCGAGGCTTTATTGAGCAAAGATGTTGTGCCTCCTGTAGCTGGAACCAGAATGGCTGCAGCACCGGTGAGCACACACATTTATACGCCGCCTACTGGGCGGAGCCAGCAGGCAGGGATTTACCCATGTACCTCTACTATACGGTCTTACCGTGATACATGTAATACTACTTAGTGGTGACTACCAGTCATGGCAGGAGATCCCAGACCCGTGTCATGCTCTTCTTGTGCGATGTGGAAATTCAGGGACCGTATTGGTGTCCCTGGCTCCTTCACATACAAGAGGTATGTCCAACTGCAGCACCTGTATTTCAGCTTGATGGCTCTGGAGCATCCATGATGCTGAGGAAGTCGTGGATAGCATGTTCAATGAGTTGGTCACACCGCAGTTAAACATTACAGAGGGAGATAGGAAATGGATGGCCACCAGACAGAGGAAGAACAGGAAGGCAGTGCAGAGGTCCCCTGTGGTCATCTCCCTCCAAAACAGATTTACCGTTTTGGAAACTGTTGGGGGAGATGGCTCACCAGGGGAAGGTGGCAGCAGCCAGGTTCATGGCACCGTGGCTGGCTCTGCTGCGCAGGGCAGGAAAAAGAGTGGCAGAGCTATAGTGATTGGGGATTCAATAGTAAGGGGAATAGGCAGGCATTTCTGCAGTGCAAACGAGACTGCAGAATGCTGTGTCGCCTCCCTAGTGCAAGGGTCAAGGATGTCTCAGAGCGGCTGCAGGACATTTTGGAGGGAGGGTGAACAGCCAGTGGTCATGGTGCACATAGGCACCAATGGTATAGGTAACAAACGGGATGAGGTCCTACAATCTGAATGTAGGGACTTAGGAGTTAAACTAAAAAGTAGGACCTCAAAGGTGGTAATCTCAGGATTGCTACCAGTGCCACTTGCTGGTCAGAGTAGGAATATCAGGAAAGATGAGATGAAAATGTGGCTTGAGGGATGGTGAGAGTGAGGGATTCAAATTCCTGGGACATTGGAATCGGTTCTGGGGGAGGTAGGATCAGTACAAACCGGAAGGTCTGCACCTTGGCAAGACTGGAACAAATGAACAAGAGGAAGTGTTTGCGAGTGCTGTTGGGGAGGTTTAAACTAATGTGGCAGGGGGATGGGACCTGATGGAGGAAGCCGGAGGGAAGTGGCGACAGAAACAAAAGGCAGTAAGGGGAAAAGTGAAAGGCAAAGAAACCAAAGTCAAAAATCAAAAAGGGCCACAATACAGAGTACAGAGACAGTGGAGAACTCAGTGAATGGGTCCAGTAAGGATGAGAGAAATGCAGCGGAGCGTCCAGCAGCAGAGCGTGCCCCAGAGGGTCAGGACGCAGCTGCCCAGGATGGGGAGCCAGCTGCCCAACTGGCCGAGGAGGAGGAGTTACCAAGAAGGCGCAGCATGAGGCCTCATGTGTACCGGCAGCGCCTGTCATTCAAGGACCTGCTGGATCAAGCATGCTGTCGGAGACTCTGGCTGAGCAGTGAGACAGTGCGACATATCTGCCAGGTCATGGCACACCTGGCACCGTGGGTATATGGGGGAGGACACCCGCTCCCAATGGCCGTCAAGGTAATAGTCATCCTGA
Source organism: Scyliorhinus torazame (assembly GCF_047496885.1). Taxonomy (NCBI): domain Eukaryota; kingdom Metazoa; phylum Chordata; class Chondrichthyes; order Carcharhiniformes; family Scyliorhinidae; genus Scyliorhinus; species Scyliorhinus torazame. Next base: position 165,333,141 of record NC_092710.1, read on the forward strand.
TCCTGTACGCGAAGGGGTCCTTCCAGGCACCGAGTGGGGAACTGTCCGGGATCTCACAGACCTCGGTGTACAAGTGCATTTGCACCATCACAGAGGACCTATATGCCCAGGCGGCACAATACATCTGCTTCAATGTGGACCGAGCCCACCAGGAAGCTCAGAGAGCGGGATATGCTGCCATCGCCGACCGGGTCCAGATGACATGCCGCTCTAGAGAAACCAAAAGGGTTTCCACTCGATGAACGTGCAGCTGATATGTGACCATCAGCTGCGTATCATGCATGTCTGCGCCCGATACCCGGTTAGTATACACAACACCTTCATCCTGGCACAATGGGGGATTCGTGACATATTCGAACTGGGGGGTTGGTTCCTGGGTGACAGAGGTTATCCACTGCAATCGTGGCTGATGACGCCTATCCAGAGGCCACAGACCGACGCAGACACCTGCTACAACGCCACCCATATAGCAACCAGGGGTGTGATCGAGCGGTGCTCAGGACTCCTGAAGACGCAGTTCAGGACTGGACCACTCTGGAGGGGCCTCCAATATGATGCTGAGAGGGTCGGCCACATCATGGCAGCCTGCTGCGTTCTCCACAACATTGTGCAGCGGAGGGGTGATGTGCAGGAGGAGGAGGATGAACACCAGGTCTCATCTGACGACGAGGATGGGCAGGACATGGGGCCCAGGCAGACACAGGAGGCTGCATGCCATGTGCACCTGGGCCAATGTACATGGGACGCTCTGATCACCTCCAGGATCACCGACTAGGAGTGAGGGTGACACTGGCCAGGGGCAAAGACACCACATCCCACAGCCGCATCCCCCCCCCCCCTTCCTGGCTATCCCCCAACTGCACCCTCTCCGTGATACATACCTGCCACACTACGGGGTGGGGCGCCCTGGGTTGGCAGTAACACCGGGTCTGGTCTATGGGATGAAGGATAATGTCTCTGCGATGAGCTGTGGTGCTCCACATTGTTTGAAAATGTCTGTCTCCTGCCCATGGTAGCACGTTTCACCGTCCATCTGGGTGATCCCTGCTTGCAGGTTGGTCATTCCATCACACAGTGCCATCGGATCCCTAGATTGACGGTGGTGGAGGTGGAAGGGCCAGAGCCCAGGACACCCACAACGTTCACCCATTCCGCCTCCCCGCAACCCCTCTCTGGGCTGCCCAGGCCAGCCCACCCCTCACACCCATCTGACAGAGCACCGCGGCAGGTTGTAACAGTGTGAACAGGTGTTTGATGTGGCAACATATATACAGATTTGTGCCCTAGCCCCTATAACTAAACCGTTCACTGCAGCGGTGCTAACATAACTGACCCTAATGCTACATCTTGGTAGATCCCCAGACAGTACAGCAGGAGTGGAGGTGGCCTGCTGTGAATCCGGCTCTGCAACCTGGGTCACTGGGTCACATTTTGATTCAGATATCCCCTCCTTTAACACTAATTTTAGCAACTTAAAATCAATCCCACAGAAACTGGGAAAAGTTTAATTAAATCCATGTTGTTCGTTAATTAGCTCATAATAACTACTTGTTAATAACACTGCACAATGTGAACAAATGATAAATTGGTCATACCATCAAAACTGAATTGTTGGCCAAAATCGTATTCTACGCTAGTTAATGTACCTAGCCAGGTGTCACTGTACCTACAAAATCCAGTCACTAAAATGAATCTAGGGTGTTCAGAATGTGTTCTAGTTTAATGCCTTCATTCTACTGAAGTATCTAAGGGCGGAACGGTGGCACAGTGGTTAGCACTGTTACCTCACAGCACCAGGGTCATAGGATTAATTCCAGCCTTGGGTTACTGTCTGTGTGGAGTCACAGAGTCCTACAGCATAGAAAATGCCCTTTTCAGGTGACTTTTGAATGGGGTATTGTCCCTAGCGGAGGGGAGGGAGCAGGAGGTCAATGTTGCATTGGATGCTGAGAAGTCCTTAGATGGGGTAGAATGGGGAAATTTGTTCTCAGTGCTGGAACGGTTTGGGATAGGGCCAAAGTTTGTGATGTGGGTTTGGTTATTATATAAGGCACCTAAGGCTAGTGTTCGGACAAACAACATGAGCTCGGGATATTTCCAATTGCACAGGGGAACAAGGCAGGGGTGCCCTAAGTCCCTCGTGTTTGTGTTGAAAATAAAGCCTTTGGCCATTGTCCTGAGAGCTTCAGATAGGTGGAGAGGAATGGGGGGAGGTGTTGAGCAAAGGATGTTTGTACGTAACGATACAATCCCCACAATGGGTGATATTATGGCACTGCTGAAGCAATTCGCCACTTTTTCGGGTTATGAATTAAATTGGGAGAAGAGAGAATGGTCTGAATTCTCCACCATCGGGATTCACCGTTGCGCCGGCAGCCCGGGGGTGTCCCATCGGAGAAACCCATAATGGGAAACCCTATTGGCCAGCTGGCGATACGGTGGTGCAGTGGGACGGAGAATCCTTTCCAGTGTTTTTCAGTAACCCAGTTAGGGAATGGCCGTTAATTTGGAAGTGTTGCCATTTCATCTTACGAGTTCAGATTTTAGATATTTAAGGGTGCAGGTGGTCTGGGATTGGGCCCGGCTTTGGAAATTAAATTTTAAGAGCCTGGTGAAGATGGATCTACAGATGTGGGGCAGCCTCCCTCTGTCCTTGGTGGGCAGAATTCAATTGGTAAAAATTAATGTCCTGCCACGTTTTCTCTTTCTATTCCAATATTTGCTGGTTTCTTGCCAAACATCATTTTTGGGGGCGTAGAGAGATTGATTTTGATGTTCATCTGGGTGGGATACGTAGCCAGGATTAGGAAGACGGTTCTTCAGAGGGATAGGTAGTCAGGGGGAGGCTTGGCGTTGCCAAACACAATATATTATTATTGGGTGGCGAATGCTGAGAAGGTGATGGGTTGGTGTGGGAATCCTGAATCTTTATGGGTGCGGATAGAGTTGAGATTGTCAAGACGGGTTGAGTTAAGGGCGTTGGTGCTGGCTTCACTACCTTTTTCTCCGGGGAAGTATTCAGGCAATCCGGTGGTGGCCTTCACATTGAAGATATGGAATTTCTTTCGGCAGCACTTTAAATTGGGGACGGTATTGAAGTTGGCGCCGGTTTGTGCAAACCACATGTATGAGCTGGCAAGGTTGGACACCAGGTTTACAGGATGGGAGGAGAAGGGGGTTGCAGTGATCAAGGATTTGTTTTTGGAGGGCCAATTTGCGAGCTTTGCGGAGCTGGTGAAGAAATTTGGTCTCTCGCAAGAGGATGTATTTAGATTATTAGAGGTGCGCGGCTTCGCAAAGAAGATCTTTCCGACATTCTAGGTGGCACCCCCTTCCTCGTTGATGGAGTTTTGTCATTGATGGGGATCGAGGAGGGGAGTACCACAGGGGTTTATGGGAGGCTTATAGTGGAGGAGGCTCTATCCTTGGGAGGGGCAAAGGCTAAATGGGAGGAGGAGTTGAGGTCTGAGGTGGAGAGGGGTGTGAGATGTTCTGGCCTTCGCCTCGCTGATTGCTCAAAGGCGGATGCTGATGGGTCGGAGTTCAGCTTCTTCACCCAGTGCCTACTTTGGCTGGAGGACCTTGCGGAGTTTTTGCATCTCAGGAAAGTTAAGTACACCATGAGGGCGCAATTGAAGGGTTTCATCAAAGATGGCAATCATTTATTTGTACTTTCAAGAACTGGTCATTGCTAGTTGTTGGGGAAGGGGGTGGGGGAAGGCAGGAGGGGGTTTGGTGGAATTTCGATTTAGTTTTCTAGGAGGGGAGGGTTTGGAGGGAGTTTGTTATTACATGTTTTGATTTTTATTATGTATAAAATTGAAAAAGCTGAATAAAAATATTGGGCTGGTTTCTCCGTCGGCGGGATCTCCCGTTTCGCCGGCAGCACATTCACGATCGCCAATTTCTGGTGGTGGCTCCAGAAAACTGGTGTGGCGAGACTGAGAATCCCGCCCAATTTCTTGTTAAAAGTTGGTCAGACATCACCTCCCCTTAACAAAACCATGCTGACTGTTCTTGAATAATTTCTGCCTCTCCAAATGCAGATTAATTCTGTCTCTCAGAATTGCTTCCACTAGTTTCCCCACCACTGAGGTTAGACTGACTGGCCTGTAGTCTCCTGGTTTATCCCTTCCTCCCTTCTTGAATAATGGTACCACATTGGCTACCGTCCAGTCCTCTGACACCTCTCCTGCGCCCAGAGAGAAATTGAAAATTATGGCCAGCACCCCTGCTATTTCCTCCCTTGCCTCACTCAAACAGCCTGGGATACATTTTATCTGGCTCTGGACATTTGTCTACTTTTAAGCCTGCCAAACAACCCAGAACCTACTCTCTGTCTATGTTAATCTCTTTAATTTTCCCTGATTCCTGTACACACATCGTCCCTCTCACGAGTGGACACCGACACAAAGTATTCATTTAGAACCCTACCTATGTCTTCTGGCTCCATACACGAATTACCATCACTGTGGTCCTTAACGGATTCTACTCTTTCCCTAGTTAGATTTTTATCCTTAATGTACACGTAAAACAATTTAGGATTTTCCTTCATTTTGCCTTCCTTTCATGCCCCCTTTTTGCTCTCCTAATTTCCTATAGAACTCTAGGGCTTCTGATGTTTTGAGCACTCGATATCTTCCATAAGCCTCCCTTTTTCTCCTGGAGTCTGCAAATTCCCCCTGTGTCTGCGCACGTTTCCTCCGGGTGCTCTGATTTCTTCCCACAGTCCAAAGATGTGCAGGTTAGGTGGATTGGCCATGCTAACTTTCCCCTTAGTGTCCAGGGATGAGCAGTTTAGAATGCGGGGGTAGGGCGGAGTGGGCAAGTGAGTGAACCTAGATAGAGTGTGTGGAGGATGGGTGCAGACTCAATGGACTGAATGGGCTCCTGCTGCACTGTAAGGATTCTATTATTCAGTAACTCAATTGTACCTCAGTTTCAGCTATGCAGCCTGATTTTCCGTTAACTTTCCAAGTATCCCATTATTTATTTTGAGTGCTATGTGGTGAGTGAATGTATTTGTTCTCCTTTGGATCAGGTTTCATTTTTGGCATTGTTGAGAATTATTGTTGATGTTAACTAACGATAAGCAGTAGGACATTTCTTTTGGGAGGTGGAGTTGGTTGTCCAATACTTGTCTTTCTTTTGTACTCTTTCTGCCAAACTCCTGTTGAATTTACATCAGAAGTGCATTAGAAGGGCCATGGATATGGGAGATAAAAACAAATAAAGGCAATGCAAATGGTATCGTCCACATGAACTTTCTGAAGGCTTTTGACAACAATCCGCATGAAATATTTGCAACTGGAATGCAACTCCAGAATAGAGACCGGCCGAGTGGGGGGGGATTTTCCATCCCGGTTTTCAATGGCAGGGAAGCCGGTGGGGGTGGAGAATCCAATGGGAGTTCCCAAACTGATTTTATGTGAAGTCATGTCTGAGCAGCAACCGGGCATAGACATAGACATAAAAATTACAGTGCCGAAGGAGGCCATTCGGCCCATCGAGTCTGCACCAGCTCTTTGAAAGTGCACCCTACCCAAGCTCACAGCTCCACCCTATCCCCATAACCCAGTAACCCCACCCAACAAAACATCCCTTAGACATTTCACAAATTTATTTTCTTGGGATCCATTATCAACCTGATTTTCCCAGTCCACCTGCATATTGAAGTCCCCCATGATTATTGTAATGTTGCCTTTTTTACATGCCTTTTCTATCTCTTGATTTATTTTCTGTCCCACATCCTGACTACTGCTAGGGGGCCTGTACAGAACTGCCGTCAGGGTCTTTTTCTCTTTGCGATTCCTCTACTCTACCCACAGAGATTCGACGCCTTCTGATCCTATATCGCTTCTTGCTATCGATTTAACTTCATTCCTCCCTAACAATGCAACCCCACCCTCTCTCCCCATCTGCCTGTCCTTTCGATAGGACACATATCCTTGGATATTTAGATCCCAGCCCTGATCCACTTGCAGTATTTAGGTACAACACCCTCAGTCCTGAATTGACCACCTCCCTTATACTTGTCACCTTTTTGCTCTACCTGAGGTTAGATTCCTGCCATCTTCTATACTCTCTGTTCTATTGCGTGGTCTGGAACCTTTCCTGAGCCCTCGGCTCCTTTAACTATTTGAAAGTCCCCATCATTAACCTGCACTTCTACCCTCTCCTTTAACTTTGATTTACTAATTCTCCATATAACAAACCCCCCCCCCCCCCACTATTGAGTTTAAAGCCCTACCCACAGCCCAATTTATACGATTCGCCAGGACTCTGGTCTCTGGGACACAGCCCCCTAATTTACCATTTTTTTAACCCACTGATGTTATACAATTAGTTGATCTGAATAAATGTGAGGAACCCTTATGTTGAGCGGCCTGTCTTGACTAGTTCTATTCTAAACAGGAAGAGCAACGAGTACACGTGCTGTCTGACAAATAATGATGCTCACGGGAATAACATGATTAATCCTCACAACTACACATTTATGTTACAGGTTGCAAATACAGGAAATAATGTTAACCAACACCAAATAATGTTGCTGTTTTTGCCAAAAACAGTGACCGCAATGCAATTCAAAAGTAATTAAATAGAAGCTCTGTTTTCTTCTGTCCATTTTTTCATCAATCTCTTTTGCATGGCAAAATAATTAGGATAAGGCACTATACAAAGGCAAGTTGTTGCTCTATATGCACACATATTCTATTTGCACAAATGAGGCAAGTTTACCATATGTAACATAATGCCTAGGTGATCCATTTCACAAATTGAACTGCAAATAAGGTTTTTCCCCATAGAATCCATACAATCCCTACAGTGCAGAAGGAGGCCATTTGGCCCATCGAGTCTGCACCTACCCTCCGAATGAGCACTCTACCTAGGCCGACTCCGCCGCCTATTCCCATAATCCAGGCATTGATCATGGCCAGTCCACCTAACCTGCACATCTTTGGATTGTGGGAGGAAACAGGAGCACCCAGAGGAAACCCACGCAGACACAGAGAAGATGTGCAAACTCCACAGACAACCACCCAGGGCTAGAATTGATTCGGGTCCCTGGCACTCTGAGGCAGCAGTGGTATTACTGTGCCACCGTCCATCCATAAAAAACTAGATAGGCATATACATTATAATCCGTGGTTAGCACTGTTGCCTCACAGCACCAGGGTCCCATGTTCAATTCCCGGCTTGGATCACTGTCTGTGTGGAGTCTGCATGTTCCCTTGTTCTGCGTGGGTTTCCTCTGGGTGCTCTCAAATGTCCTGCAAAACGCGCTGTTAGGTAATTTGGACATTCTGAATTCTCCTTCTGTGTACCCGAACAGGCGCCAGAATGTGGCAACTAGGGGCTTTTCACAGTAACTTTATTGCAGTATTAATGTAAGCCTACTTGTGACAATAAAGTTTATTATTATTATATAATCTCAACGTAATTTAATCATGCTACTATTTATAAAAGACTGTTAGTGTTTGCAATTAATACCATTATACAGTGGTTACTACAAATATAGTGGCTGTGCTACTCAACAAGTAACCCAGAGGTTGAGGGTTTAATTCGCACTCAATGTGGTAGGGGAGAAGGGGGAAGTTTGATTCCTATCAGTTAAGTGGCTCATGATCTACTTGACTGCAAATTTGTCCAGCTGTGACAAAATGCTTTGGAGGACATTGTATTACCTTTATGAATCACCTACCTCATAAATTGTACTAATTAATGCTTGCTATATTCAATAGTTTGTTGCTTACTGCAGAAAACATTATTTAAGCAGCGATTAATTGAATTCTTCCTGACCAGTGAATCACTTAAACCATTAAAAATAGTTAGTTTCCATTGAGAGCTTCAGGGTTCCCACAAACTTTACAGACTGCCTAACTGGATTATGACAAAATAAAATTTTGCACAGAGAAACTTACTGAGGTAGATCAATTATATTTCTACAAGCTAAAGTTAGCAATGTGAGAACTGCATGAGTTGAAGTATGGGATTCAAGTAACACTGTTTCATCCATAATGATTTCATAGCCAGAACTTTACATCCAAAGTGCGGGCACAAGCCCAACCCGGGAGTGCATGAGCTTGCGCAAGAGACATTGGGTGGGCACCATTGCACACTTGCACAATAATTCAGTCAGCAGGCGTGTGTCGGATGCCATCCACTGACAATTGAGAAGCCAATTAAAAGGATTTAAAGCAATTGCGGTCAACCTGCAGCCCGGGTATGCAGCTCATCTGGATTCTGAATGTGGCCCACGAGATATTTTGTTAACCATTGCGCAAGTGCAGGGTTGTCACATTCCACTGATTTCTGTCCCCGTAGTTTTTTTTCCTATGGCTGAAGTGATATGCATGTAAAGCACAGGCGAGTGAAGTGAGGTACATGCTGATTGCACACAACAGAGACTGAGAGTCATGTGCTCCTCTGCTTCCAAAGCGTAAATATTTATTTTCTTTTTACCATTTGAAGTTGGTGATAGTTCTCTTATTATATAAATGATTAAGCATTTTCTATAACTTGTGAAATATTTGGCATGTATTAAATGTATTTCATCTTACTCATGGGTCATGGTTAGTCAACAACGCTGATGTCAATTTTGCGGCCCATTGAGATGAAGGTGGGCCACTCATGCAGCCCACTCACTAGCCTTGGTTGCCCTTCATTGACTTAAAGAGCAATTGACTTGAATTGACTTGAAAAGTCATGCGACTTTTTGGTCAGCCCACAGGCAGGCAGTCAATCTGTTTTTGCCAATTTGTCATCCAAGGGTGGGATAAAAGGAGGTGCGGCAAAGACAGGCTGCGTTGGTACGAATTAGTGAGAATTGTTTGGTGCGGACCCATACTTGGATTCTGTGAACATTTTCACTGCTTTCTTTTGAGCTTTTTGCATATTTTCTGGGCTTTTCAGGACATTTTAGTCTTTTAAGATTTCTCTGAGAATTTCAACTCATGGGCACCAACAGTGCACGGGTCAGCCTTATATGCACATCAGCAGATGGGTATTTTGTACTCAGCAGAGGGAACCAGGTGGTCACAGGCATCACCTCAGAGGAGAGGTGCAGGCACAGGGTGTTCAAAATGCCACTATCCATCTGCCAGCGTGTACAAGCAGTGATCCAACTACCTCGACATAGCAGAGGTGCGGTGCCTATTAAGGGAAACTGTCACTTCATATGCCAGATGATTGAACGGAGATTGTCTCCAACTGTGTGGGTGGACCCTCGATGTTTATGGCGCTCAAGGTCACTGTAGCTCTTAAATTTTATGCCTCCAGGGGTCAGAGGATGATCTTTGTGGAATCTCCCAGTCAGGTGTATATTGGTGAATCAAGCTGGTGAGTGACACTCCATTCATCTATTTCAGGACAGACTAAGCCAGCCACGCTGAGTGGGTCAGAAGCTTTGCAGTTAATGCAGACTTACCCCGCTTCCATGGTGGCATCAATTGCACCCATGTGACCATTAAGGCACCAGCTGACCTTATCAATGAGATGGGGTATCGACTCATGGATGTTCAGATAGTGTACGCCCACGTGACATGGAGTCAACAGATTTGTGCAAGGTTCCCTGGCAGCTCCCACAATGCCTACACACAGCACCACTCAAAAGTGCCACGGCCATTTGCAACTCCAGCTTGCCTCAATGGATGGTCGCTGGGTGACAAGGGATATCCTTTGAATATGTGGCTCATGCGCCATTCAGACACGATGACAGAGGTGGAGGAAAGGTACAACCATTATCATGCCTCCACAAGGGCAGTGGGGAGAGGACAATAGGTCTGCTTAAAAAGAGATTCTGATGCCTCGACTGCTCTGGGTGTGTGTGTGTGTGTGTGTGTGTGTGAGGGGCAGAGGGGAATGAGTGGTTCAGGGGAGGGTGGTGTTCTGCAGTATTTGTCACAGCACATGACAATCATTGTTGTTGTAGGCTGTGCTCTTAAAAGGCAGGATTCACTGGACTGGGAGGACACTGAGGCAGATGCACTTGCCTCAAAGGAAGAATCCAATTATGAATCTGATGGGGAACCCAGGCAAGCATATGGTGGTGATGAGGAGCCTGACTTGAGGAACCTTTAGGGAAGCAAGAATACCAGAGAGGCCTTAACTGATCCAACGTTCCTTCAGCTAGGCTTCCAAGACGTGCCTTCGTTCTGAGCGCAAGGGCAACATGTGCTTCATAAATATTTCAGACAAAACCATGCCATGAACTCAATGTTGCATCACTGACTCTCCAATAAAGTTTGCTGCTCCTATTGTCTATCACCAGATATTGATGAAGTCAAAATCTGTGGAAAGCCTAGAACACTCAGGGCTTTTGATCAAAATATTAATGTACTTTTACAACATAGAATAAGTCAAACACTAAAACATAAATGGTTGAAACATTTAATTCAGAACTAAACATTTCATAGAGTAAAAATCTAATGACACCAGCAGGGGCGGATTTACAGTAACTTCATTGAAGTCTACTTGTGACAATAAGCGATTATTATTATTATTTACAGTTTAACACTCCGTGCCGTGGCATAGGATCCTCAAACCACAGGGGGTTCACAAATGATTAGTGAGTGATTAAATTGCTCCAGCTGCCATCTCAAAGCACTGTTCACTCTCCTGCCCCTCTCATATTTCCTCTGTCATGAGAGTGTCCCTTTAAGAAATGTTTCTGTCTTATCACATGGCTTCAGTGATGTCAATGTGTGGGTGGAGCTGGGCTGTGGGTTTTACTTTTACTTTGAGTTTGGACTGGTTTGAACTTCACAGATGGAAAGAAGTATCTTTCTATCTTCAGTTTAAAAGCTGTTTCCAGACTACTTGATAACTTAAAAGAAATAATTGCTTTCTGGAAGGAATTCAAACCTGCTGTTTGAGAAGGAGAACAGAGTATCAATAACATGTCTTATACCAGTAAAAATGCCATGTGCTGGGCCACACCTTTGAAAAGGGGTTTCTGGTTCTACTTGGATTTTGTTATTGAATTGGAATAGTTAAGGGGGAATTCATTGAGGGTTATAGATTACTGTAGCTGTGTGGAGTCTTTATGTTTTTAGTTGATAAAAACTCTTACTGTGTGTGTTTATACAAATGTTAAATAAATTCTTAGAATAAAGCTTGTTTTTTTGATTAAAAGCGCCTAAGAACTCTGCTGAATAACACCTGACAGGCAGGCTCTTGTGCTCATCCCAGCCAAATTCAACAAACAATTGTAGGTCAGGTGAACTCCATGATTACTTTGAAGTTTTCCAAACCTTGGCCCATAACACCTTGCCAAGTCTTTAAATGCCTTGAGAAGAGGAAGATAAAGTGGTTGGCTGCACTTGAGACATTTAACCAAACATATCTGTTCCTTAGAAATTGGTCTCTTCCATTTGAATTATTTTATTGCTTGAGGTTTGCACTGAGTGCTGAATTTGGTGATTTTTGAGTGCGATAGTGAGAGTTTGGTGACTGAGGGAGTATAAGGCTTCATTTTTATCTAAAGTTTAGTCTTTCTTTTATTTAGTTAATTAACTTAAAAGTTGCTGTTTGGTTTAGAAGAAGGTGAATTTTCAATCAGCTTTAAACAGGCTTCTACTTCTAGGCACTTGCAGCTGGAGCTTGTTAATTAGTTAATTGGATTAGGCCAGTTTTTCAGAGGCTAGATTCACAGTATAAAAGTGATCCCCTACAGTGCAGACTTTGTTTGCACTGAGTGCTGAATTTGGTGATTTTTGAGTGCGATAGTGAGAGTTTGGTGACCGAGGGAGTATAAGGCTTCATTTTTATCTAAAGTTTAGTCTTTCTTTTATATAGTTAATTAACTTAAAAGTTGCTGTTTGGTTTAGAAGAAGGTGAATTTTCAATCAGCTTTAAACAGGCTTCTACTTCTAGGCACTTGCAGCTGGAGCTTGTTAATTAGTTAATTGGATTAGGCCAGTTTTTCAGAGGCTAGATTCACAGTATAAAAGTGATCCCCTACAGTGCAGACTTTGTTTGCACTGAGTGCTGAATTTGGTGATTTTTGAGTGCGATAGTGAGAGTTTGGTGACCGAGGGAGTTAGGTGAGGAGGGAGTAAGGTGCTCCTTTCATTTTGTTTCCGACATTTCCGCAAAGAGTGCGAAGAGAGCCAGGAGTTTACAGGAAGTGTAGCTGACTGGGAGCAGAGTCGGAGGGCGGAGATCTAGTTAGTCCACACAGCAGCTATATTCTGTAAGGTAAGAGGGGATGGAGGCTAGGCCAGTTACATGCTCCTCCTGTAGGATGTGGGTGGTGAGGGATACCACCGGTGTCCCTGCTGACTATACCTGCGGGAAGTGCACCCAACTTCAGCTCCTCAAAGACCGTGTTAGGGAACTGGAGCTGAAGCTGGATGAACTTCGGATCATCCGGGAGGCAGAGGGGGTGATTGAGAAGAGTTACAGGGAGGTAACCACACCCAAGGTACAGGACAAGAATAGCTGGGTTACAGTCAGGGGGAAAAAAACAAACAGGCCGACAGTGCAGGGATCCCTCGTGGCCGTTCCCCTTCAAAACAAGTATACCGTTTTGGATGCTGTTGGGGGGGATGACCTACCGGGGGAAGGCCCTAGCGGCCAGGTCTCTGGCACTGAGTCTGGCTCTGGGGCTCAGAAGGGAAGGGGGGAGAATAGAAAAGCAATAGTTGTAGGAGATTCAATGGTTAGGGGAATAGATAGGAGATTCTGTGGTCGCGAGCGAGACTCCCGGAAGGTATGTTGCCTCCCGGGTGCCAGGGCCAGGGATGTCTCGGATCGTGTCTTCAGGATCCTTAAGGGGGAGGGGGAGCAGCCAGAAGTCGTGGTGCACATTGGTACCAACGACATAGGTAGGAAAAGGGGTGTGGAGGTAATAAACAAGTTTAGGGAGTTAGGCTGGAAGTTGAAAGCCAGGACAGACAGAGTTGTCATCTCTGGTTTGTTGCCGGTGCCACGTGATAGCGAGGCTAGGAATAGAGAGAGAGTGCAGTTGAACACGTGGCTGCAGGAATGGTGTAGGAGGGAGGGCTTCAGGTATTTGGATAATTGGAGCGCATTCTGGGGAAGGTGGGACCTGTACAAGCAGGACGGGTTGCACCTGAACCAGAGGGGCACCAATATCCTGGGAGGGAGGTTTGCTAGTACTCTTCGGGAGGGTTTAAACTAATTTGGCAGGGGAATGGGAACCGGATTTGTAGTCCAGCAACTAAGGTAGCCGATATTCAGGACGCCAAAGCTTGTAATGAGGCAGTGGGGAAGGGAACACTGACAAAGGAGAGTATTTGCAGGCACGGAGATGGGTTGAAGTGTGTATACTTCAACGCAAGAAGCATCAGGAATAAGGTGGGTGAACTTAAGGCATGGATCGGTACTTGGGACTACGATGTGGTGGCCATCACGGAAACTTGGATAGAAGAGGGGCAGAAATGGTTGTTGGAGGTCCCTGGTTATAGATGTTTCAATAAGATTAGGGAGGGTGGTAAAAGAGGTGGGGGGGTGGCATTATTAATTAGAGATAGTATAACAGCTGCAGAAAGGCAGTTTGAGGAGTATCACCCTATTGAGGTAGTATGGGTTGAAGTCAGAAATAGGAAAGGAGCAGTCACCTTGTTAGGAGTTTTCTATAGGCCCCCCAATAGTAGCAGAGATGTGGAGGAACAGATTGGGAAACAGATTTTGGAAAGGTGCAGAAGTCATAGGGTAGTAGTCATGGGCGACTTTAACTTCCCAAATATTGAGTGGAAACTCTTTAGATCAAATAGTTTGGATGGGGTGGTGTTTGTGCAGTGTGTCCAGGAAGCTTTTCTAACACAGTATGTAGATTGTCCAACCAGAGGAGGGGCAATATTGGATTTAGTACTGGGTAATGAACCAGGGCAAGTGATAGATTTGTTAGTGGGGGAGCATTTTGGAGATAGTGACCACAATTCTGTGACTTTCACTTTAGTAATGGAGAGGGATAGGTACGTGCAACAGGGCAAGGTTTACAATTGGGGGAAGGGTAAATACGATGTTGTCAGACAAGAATTGAAGTGCATAAGTTGGGAACATAGGCTGGCAGGGAAGGACACAAGTGAAATGTGGAACTTGTTCAAGGAACAGGTGCTACGTGTCCTTGATATGTATGTCCCTGTCAGGCAGGGAAGAGATGGTCGAGTGAGGGAACCATGGTTGACAAGAGAGGTTGAATGTCTTGTTAAGAGGAAAAAGGTGACTTATGTAAGGCTGAGGAAACAAGGTTCAGACAGGGCATTGGAGGGATACAAGATAGCCAGGAGGGAACTGAAGAAAGGGATTAGGAGAGCTAAGAGAGGGCATGAACAATCTTTGGCGGGTAGGATCAAGGAAAACCCCAAGGCCTTTTACACATATGTGAGAAAAATGAGAATGACTAGAGCGAGGGTAGGTCCGATCAAGGACGGTAGCGGGAGATTGTGTATTGAGTCTGAAGAGATAGGAGAGGTCTTGAATGAGTACTTTTCTTCTGTATTTACAAATGAGAGGGGCGATATTGTTGGAGAGGACAGTGTGAAACAGATTGGTAAGCTCGAGGAAATACTTGTTAGGAAGGAAGATGTGTTGGGCATTTTGAAAAACTTGAGGATAGACAAGTCCCCCGGGCCTGACGGGATATATCCAAGGATTCTATGGGAAGCAAGAGATGAAATTGCAGAGCCGTTGGCAATTATCTTTTCGTCCTCACTGTCAACAGGGGTGGTACCAGGGGATTGGAGAGTGGCGAATGTCGTGCCCCTGTTCAAAAAAGGAACTAGGGATAACCCTGGGAATTACAGGCCAGTTAGTCTTACTTCGGTGGTAGGCAAAGTAATGGAAAGGGTACTGAAGGATAGGATTTCTGAGCATCTGGAAAGACACTGCTTGATTAGGGATAGTCAGCACGGATTTGTGAGGGGTAGGTCTTGCCTTACAAATCTTATTGAATTCTTTGAGGAGGTGACCAAGCATGTGGATGAAGGTAAAGCAGTGGATGTAGTGTACATGGATTTTAGTAAGGCATTTGATAAAGTTCCCCATGGTAGGCTTCTGCACAAAGTAAGGAGGCATGGGATAGTGGGAAATTTGGCCAGTTGGATAACGAACTGGCTAACCGATAGAAGTCAGAGAGTGGTGGTGGATGGCAAATATTCAGCCTGGATCCCAGTTACCAGTGGCGTACCGCAGGGATCAGTTCTGGGTCCTCTGCTGTTTGTGATTTTCATTAATGACTTGGATGAGGGAGTTGAAGGGTGGGTCAGTAAGTTTGCA
Source organism: Scyliorhinus torazame (assembly GCF_047496885.1). NCBI lineage: Eukaryota > Metazoa > Chordata > Chondrichthyes > Carcharhiniformes > Scyliorhinidae > Scyliorhinus > Scyliorhinus torazame. The sequence goes on from NC_092710.1 coordinate 165,348,384, forward strand.
GACGATACGAAGATTGGTGGAGTTGTGGATAGTAAGGAGGGCTGTTGTCGGCTGCAAAGAGACATAGATAGGATGCAGAGCTGGGCTGAGAAGTGGCAGATGGAGTTTAACCCTGAAAAGTGTGAGGTTGTCCATTTTGGAAGGACAAATATGAATGCGGAATACAGGGTTAACGGTAGAGTTCTTGGCATTGTGGAGGAGCAGAGAGACCTTGGGGTCTATGTTCATACATCTTTGAAAGTTGCCACTCAAGTGGATAGAGCTGTGAAGAAGGCCTATGGTGTGCTCGCGTTCATTAACAGAGGGATTGAATTTAAGAGCCATGAGGTAATGATGCAGCTGTACAAAACCTTGGTAAGGCCACATTTGGAGTACTGTGTACAGTTCTGGTCGCCTCATTTTAGGAAGGATGTGGAAGCTCTGGAAAAGGTGCAAAGAAGATTTACCAGGATGTTGCCTGGAATGGAGAGTAGGTCTTACGAGGAAAGGTTGAGGGTGCTAGGCCTTTTCTCATTAGAGCGGAGAAGGATGAGGGGCGACTTGATAGAGGTTTATAAGATGATCAGGGGAATAGATAGAGTAGACAGTCAGAGACTTTTTCCCCAGGTGGAACACACCATTACAAGGGGACATAAATTTAAGGTGAAAGGTGGAAGATATAGGAGGGATATCAGAGGTAGGTTCTTTACCCAGAGAGTAGTGGGGGCATGGAATGCACTGCCTGTGGAAGTAGTTGAGTCGGAAACATTAGGGACCTTCAAGCAGCTGTTGGATAGGTACATGGATTACGGGAAAATGATATAGTGTAGATTTATTTGTTCTTAAGGGCAGCACGGTAGCATTGTGGATAGCACAATTGCTTCACAGATCCATGGTCCCAGGTTCGATTCCAGCTTGGGTCATTGTCTGTGCGGAGTCTGCACGTCCTCCCCGTGTCTGCGTGGGTTTCCTCCGGGTGCTCCGGTTTCCTCCCACAGTCCAAAGATGTGCGGGTTAGGTGAATTGGCCAATGATAAATTGCCCTTAATGTCCAAATTGCCCTTGGTGGTGGGTGGAGGTGTTGAGTTTGGGTAGGGTGCTCTTTCCAAGAGCTGGTGCAGACTCAAGGGGCCGAATGGCCTCCTTCTGCACTGTAAATTCAATGATAATCTATGATTAATCTAGGACAAAGGTTCGGCACAACATTGTGGGCCGAAGGGCCTGTTCTGTGCTGTATTTTCTATGTTCTATGTTCTATTGCATAAGTTGGAGGGATGGGGGGGAGGTGATTCTGGAGGGCTGAGGGGATTGGTCCTGGCCAGCAGGAAGGTGAGGGGGTTGGCAGGGTGGGGGAGGATGCAAAATGAAGCAGACTAATTGTTAATCTGCCACTGGACACCAGTGCAAACTCCTTCCCATGCTGACTGTGCCTTAGTCTTTTGCAAGGGCTATGTCTTAGTGCCCCCACACGCTCTCACTAACAGCAACATTAGAGGCAGATTGCTGACTCTGATGCTGTGTTGGCCCTGATGAACTTAACAGTCATTCTCAGGCAACAATGCTAGGCACACCTCAGTCATCACAGCCACTGAAGATGACACAGGACTGGCAGAGGGCCATCTTCATCTGGAACACTATGAGAGGAGTCCACAAAGACGGCAGGCAGCCCGTTCACCACATGAGGCATGTCTGTACCTCCATGCTCACCTCTATTGGTTGGGCACTAAGCTGAGAGACTGAGAGTCTCTGACATCCATCTCTCACATGGGCAGTGATGACCTGAGGTTATTGCTTTGTTCATGGGATCCAGGCTTTATTTATTACCCATCCCTAATTGTCCTTAAACTGAGTGGCTTTCTAGGCCATTTCAGAGGGCAGTTAAGAGTCAACCACACTGCTGTGGATCTGGAGTCACATTTAGGTCAGATTTCCTTCCCTAAAGGACATTAGTGAATCACAATCGGCAATGGTTTCATGGTAATCAATAGACTTTTAATTTCTGACTTTTATTGAATTCAAGTTTCACCATCTGCTATGGTAGGTTCAAATCCAGGTCCGAGAGCATTGCCCTGGATCTCTGGATTACCAGTCCAGTGTCAATACCACTACATCACTGCCTCCCCATGTGAGGGCTTGCAGATCTGAGCGTAACCCCAGGAAACCAGGTTCTGTTCCTGGACGTGCCTCATCATGAGAGTAGTCATTCTCTCAATGTGATGTGTGCTTTGTGCTCGGTGTTCAGGGTCAAAATAGCGCTCATGCTTCGCATGGACTCCTCCGTGACAAAGACCATGGCATGCAGACATTGTGATGTCTATAGGTTTCCCCATGCATCCCATTGGAAATCCAGAATTTGCTGCCTGATGAACAAATCCAGAGATTCATCATCTGGCTGGAACTTAGCAGTCTCCAGCAGTCCTCCAAGCGGCGCCGCCCTGGGCACTCTCCAACAGCTGCTTATGCGAGCATGATTTGCCCTCACCACTGTGCACTACCACCGGAGCTGATGTGCTATTGACCACTTATGTGCCTGTATCTGCGTTAGTGCCTGGTGTGGTGAGAGGGTGTGACACAGTGGATCTGTCGGCGCCTCCTCAGGTGTCAATGGATGGTCCTGGGGGTTACGGCTAGTTCTGGAGGATGACACATCTGAAAGATGAAAACAATTGATAAGTATTATTATTCATCAGTCAAAGCTCACATTAGACAACCAGGTTCGACTGATATCAATGGCATCACAGTCGTTTAGTGATTGCTGGATCAATGGGAACTCTTTATCAGATGTTCTCATGAGGGATCAGATGACCCAATATTCTTTTTACTCTCCTCCTGTCCCACTTCTGACCACCGAACTCTTACTTTCTTCCGAGACACCTGCCTCTCTGCGACCTGAAGGCCTTCCTCCAGGCTCACTCTCAAGCTCCAGAACCTATTTCAAGGCAGGTCACTATTACCAAATTGGGCATTCCACCACCAGTTGCAGATCTCACTGCGTTATTGTGACTTCTCACCTGTAAATGCAAAGGTCCATTTATTGCTCAACCGTACACTTCCAATGTCATACCATTCTGTTCCCTCGCCCCCTTTATCCCAGTGAACCATGTTGAAGTAAATTACATCTTTGCACATCTGAAAAATGAAATGAAATGAAATGAAATGAAAATCGCTTATTGTCACAAATAGGCTTCAAATGAAGTTACTGTGAAAAGCCCCTAGTCGCCACATTCCGGCGCCTGTTCGGGGAGGCGGTTACAGGAATTGAACCGTGCTGCTGGCCTGCTTTCAAAGCCAGCGATTTAGCCCTGTGCTAAACAGCCCCTAAACATCTGACTCTTAGATGGACCCTGGGCTTCAGGTCTCATCTCCCAGCCTCAACACGCACAGGTAGATATGTTCAGACTCTGACTCCTACACCCCTGAGCAGTAAAGGACAGGCAACCTTCCATACTGGAGCATGCTATCTCAGTACTTGCCATGCACCGAAGCTCATTGAACCTTTTACAGTACTACATTCTTGTTTGGCAGACTACGAGGTGCCTGTTGACCTCGGCTGCCATTTCTCTTTCCTGGTTTGATCGGGTGACCTCCTCTACCTGGTACTCTGCAACGAGAGCATGAAGGCAGTCATCCAAAAAATGGAAGCTTTTTGCCCACCTGCAATGTCTCCCAGGTGCTGCTGTCATTCTGGGCAGCTCCCTACGACTACACCGATATCTTCAACAGCCTGACTCACCTGTCTTTAACCCTCCCACCTTGTCCCCATTGGACCTAGTTCCCAACATGCTCCTGCTGGCCTCATTGAGTCTAGCCAGGCACGTTTCACACTGGCTGGCTCTTACTTGGTCTGACAGCGTAATATTGCACGGTTTCTTCAATTTCGGGTGGAAGCAGAAAACAGCCGTTTCCAGTCCTGCGCACCAATCATGGGTAGAGTTCTCACTCATAATTTGATTACATTTGAATAAAAGGGGATTCTATGATAACGACCTAGTACGTGTCTTTAAAAGCAATCCAGGATAACCGGTGAGATAACAACTTCTTCATTTAGCTCCTCCTGCCATCTGTTACATTCCAGTTGATACTCTAACTGGACGGGAAGTTCCCACAATGGAACTCTGGCTCAATAGCTTTTATATTTTTTTATAAACCATGGAGGAACGGTGTCACAGGACCACTAATTAGTTTTAACAACAAGAAAAACATTTATTAAACTTGAAAAAAATTACATGATCATACAACATGCCTTTACTCCCTCCTTATCTTAACAATTACACACAGGTTTTAGGATTAACACGGATTACAAAGTACATCTTAATCTATATAGGTCTCATTAACACAAAGTAGCTTTTAAGCACACAAGATGACTGTGGGCAGATACATTCTCCACTCTGAACGCCAAGTGAATGTTTGTGGTTTTCTCCTTTCAGGTTTTCTGTCATTATGCTTTCCCTGTGTTTTGCATTCCGGATTCTAGATCAGTATTTCCAAATGACACTTTTAAACAAAGCTTTCACTCCACTTGTAACAGTAACCCCAGTCCAGGATTTTACACCATTCCCTTTAGGATTTATTTGTCTTGACCTCTTGTGAAAAACAAGCTGTCTTTAATATCAACTCTCTCCGATTGCCACAGTAAGATCAACAGCAACATTTCTATGTTCAGTTTTAACGAACTGGCCAAATGGTGTGGCTGAGAAAAAACTAAAGCAAAGTGGCAAAACGAAGTATACAGTAAAAGAATAGAAAACTTAAGTAAAATAAGCAAAAACAAAACTTACACTGAAGACAAAATCTCCCTCTCAGCGGGAACATTTATTTTGCAGTTTTCTGAATTTGTGGCAAAATTACAACAAATTGTTTTCATTTTTAAATTTAGTAAGTAAATGGTACTTGATCAAGAGATTTACAGAAATAAATATTTCTACATTAAATTTACAATTTCTAATACATGTTTAGCTTCTCGGAGAAAAACAAAATCTAATATCTGACCACAGAAACCACCAGGAAGAGATATTTTTCAGTTTTTGATGCAAGATTAAACCTGATATTGTTACAAAAAATATTGAAATTTATCTCTAAATGATTGGAACCCACAGTTGTTCTGATTTTCAATCTTTCATTATACTAGAAAAAAGGGTGTAAAACAAGTCTGAACAGTTTTGTGTACTTATAAGCAAAGGTTAAAATTTCAATTTTATATCAGGGACATGATGACATAATGTTGCGCGTTGCGCAGGTCAAAGAGACACAGCCTGAGTGAGTGAGACACAGCCAGAGTGGGAATTTGGAACTTGGTAATTTGGTGCAGTGAGGTAATTCGGTGCAGAGTGGGAGAAGGTGCTTTTTCCCTACTGTTCTGTTCTCTCTCTTTCTTCTGGCCTGTAACTTTTAATCAGCAGGGAGAGAACCTGAGAGCATCTGAGACCCTCAGAAGGTAAGTAAGTGATTTTTACTCATTTTTACTTTTATTACCTTTTCAAATTGTGTGTGTGGGGGGGGGGGAAACTGAAGTGACATCACAGAAAAGCTGTGACCTGATTGGCTGGTTGGGAATCTACACTAAATTTAAAAATTAAGCATTAGTAAACTAATTAAACATAATTACTTAATTATAATTTAGAGGGGTATCTAAGCCAGAGATCGGAGAGTACTGTATTTAGCTTTCACATTGATAGTAGAAATCTAGTGCTAGGAATCTAGTGCTAGGAAACATATAGTTAACAGTAAATTTTTAAAAAAACTTTTTACTTTAATTTACTAATTAATTGACGCAATGTCAGTTAGAGGGGTGCAGTGCTCTGACTGTGAGATGTGGCAGGTCCGGGAGGCTTCCAGCATCCCGGATGGCTTCATCTGCAGAAGGTCCACCCAACCGGAGCTCCTCACAGACCGCATGGTTCGGTTGGAGTAGCAATTGGATGCACTTAGGAGCATGCAAGTGGTGGAAAGCGTCATAGATAGCAGTTACATAAATGTGGTCACACCCAAGGTGCAGGCAGAGAAATGGGTGACCACCATAAAGGGCAGGCAGTCAGTGCAGAAATCCCCTATGGTTGGCGTCCTCTCAAAAAGATATACCCCTTTGGATACTGTCGGGGGGGGGGGGGGGATAGCCTATCAGGGGAAAACAGAAGCAGCCAGAGCAGTGGCACCACGGCTGGCTCTGATGTTCAGAAGGGAGGGTCAAAGCACAGAAGAGCAATAGTCATAGGGGACTCTATAGTCAGGGGCACAGATAGGCACTTCTGTGGACGTGAAAGAGACTCCAGGATTGTATGTTGCCTCCCTGGTGCCAGGGTCCAAGATGTCTCCGAACGGGTAGAGGGCATCCTGAAGGGGGATGGCAAACAGGCAGAGGTCATTGTACATATTAGTACTAACGACATAGGCAGGAAGGGGCATGAGGTCCTGCAGCAGTTCAGGGAGCTAGGCAGAAAGTTAAAAGACAGGATCTCTAGGGTTGTGACCTCAGGATTACTCCCTGTGCCACGTGCCAGTGAGGCTAGAAATAGGAAGATAGAGCAGCTAAACACATGGCTAAACAGCTGGTGTAGGAGGGAGGGTTTCCGTTATCTGGACCACTGGGAGCTCTTCCGGGGCAGGTGTGACCCATATAAGGACGGGTTGCATCTAAACTGGAGAGGCATAAATATCCTGGCTGCGAGGTTTGCTAGTGTCACACGGGAGGGTTTAAACTAGTATGGCAGGGGGGTGGGCACGGGAGAAATAGGTCAGAAGGTGAGAGCATTGAGGGAGAACTAGGGAATAGGGACACTATGGCTCTGAGGCAGAGCAGACAGGGTGAAGTTGCTGAACACAGCGGGTCTGGTGGCCTGAAGTGCATATGTTTTAATGCAAGAAGTATTGCGGGTAAGGCAGATGAACTTAGAGCTTGCATTAGTACTTGGAACTATGATGTTGTTGCCATTACAGAGACCTGGTTGAGGGAAGGGCAGGATTGGCAGCTAAACGTTCCAGGATTTAGATGTTTCAGGCGGGATAGAGGGGGATGCAAAAGGGGTGGCAGAGTTGCGCTACTGGTTAGGGAGAATATCACAGCTGTACTACGGGAGGGCACCACAGAGGGCAGTGAGGCTATATGGGTAGAGATCAGGAATAAGAAGGGTGCAGTCACAATGTTGTGGGTTTACTACAGGCCTCCCAACAGCCAGCGGGAGATAGAGGAGCAGATAGGTAGACAGATTTTGGAAAAGAGTAAAAACAACAGGGTTGTGGTAATGGGAGACTTCAACTTCCCCAATATTGACTGGGACTCACTTAGTGCCAGGGGCTTAGATGGGGCAGAATTTGTCAGGAGCATCCAGGAGGGCTTCTTAAAACAATATGTAGACAGTCCACCTAGGGAAGGGGCTGTACTGGACCTGGTATTGGGGAATGAGCCCGGCCAGGTGGTAGAAGTTTCAGTAGGGGAGCATTTTGGGAACAGTGACCACAATTCAGTAAGTTTTAAAGTGCTGGTGGACAAGGATAAGAGTGGTCCTAGGGTGAATGTGCTAAATTTGGGGAAGGCTAATTATAACAACATTAGGCGGGACCTGAAGAACCTAGATTGGGGGCGGATGTTTGAGGGTAAATCAACATCGGACGTGTGGGAGGCTTTCAAGTGTCATTTGAAAGGAATTCAGGACCGGCATGTTCCTGTGAGCAAGAAGGATAAATACGGCAATTTTCGGGAACCTTGGATAACGAGAGATATTGTAGGCCTCGTCAAAAAGAAAAAGGAGGCATTTGTCATGGCTAAAAGGCTGGGGACAGACGAAGCCTGTGTGGAATATAACAAAAGTAGGAAGGAACTTAAGCAAGGAGTCAGGACGGCTAGAAAGTGTCACAAAAAGTCATTGGCAAATAGGGTTAAGGAAAATCCCAAGGCTTTTTATACGTACATAAAAAGCAAGAGGGTAGCCAGGGAAAGGGTTGGCCCACTGAAGGATAGGCAAGGGAATCTATGTGTGGAGCCAGAGGAAATGGGCGAGGTACTAAATGAATACTTTGCATTAGTATTCACCAAAGAGAAGGAATTGGTAGATGTTGAGTCTGGAGAAGGGTGTGTAGATAGCCTGGGTCACATTGAGATCCAAAAAGACGAGGAATTGGGCGTCTTGAAAAATATTAAGGTAGACAAGTCCCCAGGGCCTGATGGGATCTACCCCAGTACTGAAGGAGGCTAGAGAGGAAATTGCTAAGGAATTGACAGAATCTTTGGATCCTCACTGTCTTCAGGTGATGTCCCGGAGGACTGGAGAATAGCCAATGTTGTTCCTCTGTTTTAGAAGGGTAGCAAGGATAATCCAGGGAACTACAGGCCGGTGAGCCTTCCGTTAGTGGCAGGGAAATTACTGGAGATAATTCTTCGAGACAGGATCTACTCCCATTTAGAAGCAAGTGGATGTATTAGCGAGAGGCCGCACGGTTCTGTGAAGGGGAGGTCATGTCTCACTAACTTGATAGAGTTTTTCGAGGAGGTCACAAAGATGATTGATGCAGGTAGGGCAGTGGATGTTGTCCATATGGACTTCAGTAAGGCCTTTGACAAGGTCCCTCATGGTAGACTAGTACAAAAGGTGAAGTCACGCGGGATCAGGGGTGAGCTGGCAAGATGGATACAGAGCTGGCTAGGTCATGAAAGGCAGAGAGTAGCAATGGAAGGGTGCTTTTCTGATTGGAGGGCTGTGACTAGTGGTGTTCCGCAGGGATCAGTGCTGGGACCTTTGTTATTCGTAGTATATATAAATGATTTGGAGGAAAATGTAACTGGTCTGATTAGTAAGTTTGCAGACGACACAAAGGTTGGTGGAATTGCGGATAGCGATGGGGACTGTCAGAGGATACAGCAGGATTTAGATTGTTTGGAGACTTGGGCGGAGAGATGGCAGATGGAGTTTAATCCGGACAAATGTGAGGTAATGCATTTTGGAAGGTCTAATGCACGTAGGGAATATACAGTGAATGGTAGAACCCTCAAGAGTATTGAAAGTCAGAGAGATACAGGTGAAAGTACAGGTCCACAGGTCACTGAAAGGGGCAACACAGGTGGAGAAGGTAGTCAAGAAGGCATACGGCATGCTTGCCTTCATTGGCCGGGGCATTAAGTATAAGAATTGGCAAGTCATGTTGCAGCTGTATAGAACCTTAGTTAGGCCACACTTGGAGTATAGTGTTCAATTCTGGTCGCCACACTACCAGAAGGATGTGGAGGCTTTAGAGAGGGTGCAGAAGTGATTTACCAGAATGTTGCCTGGTATGGAGGGCATTAGCTATGAGGAGAGGTTGAATAAACTTGGTTTGTTCTCACTGGAACGACGGAGGTTGAGGGGCGACCTGATAGAGGTCTATAAAATTATGAGGGGCATCGACAGAGTGGATAGTCAGAGGCTTTTCCCAGGGTAGAGGGGTCAATTACTAGGGGGCATAGGTTTAAGGTGCGGGGGGCAAGGTTTAGAGATGTACGAGGCAAGTTTTTTTTTTTACACAGAGGGTAGTGGGTGCCTGGAACTCGCTACCGGAGGAGGTGGTGGAAGCAGGGATGATAGTGACATTTAAGGGGCATCTTGACAAATACATGAATAGGATGGGAATAGAGGGATACGGACCCAATAAGTGTAGAAGATTGTAGTTTAGTCGGGCAGCATGGTCGGCACAGGCTTGGAGGGCCGAAGGGCCTGTTCCTGTGCTGTACTTTTCTTTGTTCTTTGTAATATAGAGGACAGAAAATACAGAGTGCAGTAGTACCAACTGCCATTGTGAAAATGAAGAAAAAGCATATTTGATGTTCCACACCACTAAGTGGAGAAAACACGAACTGGGCGTGTTTGTTTTATGGACTTTGTTTTGTAAGAGATGTAAATTGGTATGCGTGAGGTGTAAAATATATGATGCTGCGCAGCAATAGGTTGCATCGTTGCATGCTTGAGCAAGAATCATCAAGACCTGATGAATGGAGGGAGGTTCATATGAACCTCAGTTAAATCTGGGTTCAAACTCTCAGGGCTGGGTTTCGGCCACACGGTCCTAGGGCCAAAGGGGAACCATCAATCTGTGGGGGAGGCCCGATGGAATAGAGTATCCGCTGACAGCCTGCCCTGTGATTGAGGGCCCCGGTGGCAGAAGGCCCATTGACGCAAAACTGTCGGCCAATCAGGACCAGTAGGGACAGTGGCTACCGGAGGTCCATAAGTGTTGTGAGATTGCCAGACCAAAGGTAAGTGAGGGCAGGATGGGGATTGGGGGGGCAGGGTGGGGATTGGGGGCGGGGCAGGGTGGGGATTGGGGGGGGGCAGGATGGGGATGGGAGGGGGGGGGGGGCAGGAGTTAGTGACTGGAGCAGGGGAGATAGAATAACCCAAGGAAATTAGGTATTTTCAGCAGTCCCCTCCTTTCCTGTTGCCAGATCCCAAATTACGCCACTCACCACCCCCTTCCCTAGCCTAACTGACGCCCCACCACCAGTGGCCGGTAACCCTACACCACCTTCAATGGGAGCGATGTTTCCAGGGGACAGAAGTGGAGCCTTTCCTACTATTAACTGGGCCCAGCCGCCATGGTTCCCGCCGCGACGGACTGCATTAATTCCAGCTCTCGGTTGCCCAGTTGAGATGCCTGACGTTTCACCACCAGGTCTGCTGTAGACAAACTGATTGCTACATACAGCTGAAAAGGCAACAACTTAATTGCTTTGAGCCCTAACAATCAATTTGTACATCTTTGACAGCATCCATCAAAAATCCATATTTAAATTCTGAATTATTCAAAGTTACCTTCCTCATCAGATCATAGATCCCCACCATGCAGAAGGAGGCCATTCAGCACATTGAGCCTACCCTGACCCTTTTAAGGACCACCCTACCTAGGCCCAATCCCCACCCTATTCTTGCAACCCCACTCTAAGGGGCAATTTAGCATAGCCAATCCACCTAACCTGCACATCTTTGGACTGAGGGAGGAAACCGGAGAAAACACACACAGACACTGGGAGAATGTGTAAACTCCAGTCACCCGAGGTAGGAATCAAACCCGGGTCCCTGGTGCTGTGAGGCAGCAGTGCTAACCACTGTGGATGTAGTTTCACTTTTGATTGATAGTGTTCCTGGGGTGGTGACTTCTATATGTCACTGGCATCTGCCATGGTATCTCACTAACAGACTCTCACCTCTGGTTCATGTTAAATAGGTGTTTGCCTATTGAGAAAGTCATTTCAGCAGCTTAAGTCCTTTTGAACAAGGATCCAAAAGATGATGGAGTCACTGGCACTGACAGGATTTTTGTTAAGTGTAGTACAGATTTCACAAATAATTTGTTTTAAAGCATGAAGAGACTGTTGTTAAGCTCCAGGAATCTCAATTAATATCAAGTGACTTTGTGCTGTGCTGCACCTACATTTATGGGTGTAAATATATCCAAGCACATTATTCGTAAAAATCTAGGAAATATATGTGAGCTGGTCTTTTGTATGGGGAGATCAAAACCATGTAAGTAAGCAGCAGGGGAGATCAAAACCATGTAAGTAAGCAGCAGAGGACATCCTGCCCAAACATATCTTGGAAATAATCAGTGAAATACTGAAGTTTCAGTATCAATCCATTATATGTGAATTTCTCAAAAATACCAGTGCAATATTGTTCTACACCACAGTTGCGCACAGAACTTTCCAAGAAATTCCAGGTCATCAAAGGTCAACTTATATAAGTCAACAACAGATACACAGTTATGATACTGATGTAATATAATAATGTGGTTTTTAATTGGTATATAAAACTACTTGGATGAAACTATCCGTTTAAGCTACTTCAGGTTGTGTGGTTACATGCTGAACTGGATTCTGGGTTGTATTTGATCTGGAGCTAGATTTCAACTTTTCTTTTTTTTACAAGCCCTCCTAATATTTGATAACTTTCCTTTCTGAGTCGCTGTCTTCGGTCTCTCTGTGCAGGAATAGTTTTTGTGACTTTGGTGAATGCCACATGTGTTGTTACTTGTGTTTGTGCCATCTGCCTGTCTTTCAGCCATTTCTTCCACCTTCTGGTTTTCCCACTCTTCATCGGTGTCATCTAATAAAATCCCTTTCACTTCAGTAACCCTCCTGTAATTGGAACATTCTTGCTCAGCTCTGAAATTAAAAGGGAATCAATTTCTGAACGTGCATGAGAATAATGAGTGCTGAATGCTCTCATCATTTTAGGAATTTTACAATTTATTTTTTTAAAAGTATTCTAAAACATCACTATATTAGTTGTTTTGTGCACAATTTACTCTGCCATATATTTTATTAAAACTGCACAATACTATATTTTTGTCAAACTTTGTCAAATTCCAGACCCCCCGAACCTATAAATTCATATGCCCACATCCATTATCACAAATCTAGCAAGATCTATTCATAAATATTTATATCCCACCACTTACATTTCAAGAAATTTAACACAATCTTTCTGCCCATATATTTCTCCAATTCTTTTGGGAGTGTCCCCATAGAGGTCTGCTTTGTCAACAGGAGCATGTAGAGAATGCAGCATTCGAAGGACAGATAAATTTCCAGATTCTGCAGCAAAATGGGCTGGAGTCCATCCAGTTTCAGTTCTCGAGCAAGATCGAGCTCCATTTAAGATGAGGAGTTTAACCATGTCTGCTTTTCCTGTCAGTAAAACAAAATAAGGTAACCAAGATAACCACAAGGGGCAGCACAGTAGCACAAATGGTTAGCACTGTTGCTTAACAGCTCCAGGGTCCCAGGTTCGATTTCCGTGTCTGCGTGTGTTTCCTCCGGATGCTCCGGTTTCCTCCCACAGTCCAAAGATGTGCTGCTTAGGTGGATTGGCCATGCTAAATTGCCCTAAGTATCCAAAAACGTTAGGTGGGGTTACTGGGTTACGGGGATGGGGTGGAGGTGTGGGCCTTAAGTAGGGTGCTCTTTAGAAGGGCCGGTGCAGACTCAATGGGCCGAATGGCCTCCTTCTGCACTGTAGATTCTATGATTAAAGGTTAACTTTAAACTAAACATGTTCATCGACATAAAACCTGGTTTACATTCTCCAGACAATCATATTTATAGATTTGTTCAAAATTTTACAATTGAAAATTGGTTAGGTATAATTTAATTGGGTCGGACAATGTAAAATTTTTGTTATCTTTACAGGTTCCTGGCAAAATAGTTTTTCGGATATAATCGTAAATAGATTACGGAAATTCTCTCTGTTTCAAAAAGGTAATCACAGTTAAAAAGTGTGTTGTCTTTTTTTGATTAACAGGAACAACACGTGCGGTGGTGTTTTATTACATTGAAGATGTATAAGTTTATGTTGCTGGCGAGAAAAAACAAAAAGACATACTTTGGCGTGACTCCAAAATACTTTTACAGTGAAGTAGAGCACTATATGAACAATCACATGTACCGAGACAGTGCATTAGTCTTATACCGAATGCTAACTAGAAGTACAGAAACAAGTACAATAGTTAGAAAATGGTGGACCATATCCTAAAACCCCCAAAGCAGAAAAATATAGAACGGGAAAAGCACATGGAAAGAGGGCCACCCTAGCAGCTCACTTTGCTGCTACACCATATAGATTATCCTTCAATTCCCCGCATGATAAATTTCTAACTTTAGCTGAAAGCCAGTTAAAGACTTCTGCAAGTCACTTGATTCCAAAAAAGGAGTAAAGCATTCCAATTCAACAATACTGAAGTTTTGTTCCAGCTGTACCTTAAATAATTGCCCAGATTTTGGCCTTTATCGCAAAGGGGATGGAATATATAACTAAGGAAGTCTTGCTACAATTGTACAGGGCGTTAGCGAGACCACGCCTGTACAGTTTTTGTCTCCGTACATACGGAGGCATATACTTGCATTGCATGCAGTGCAGAGAAGGTTCAGTCAGCTGAGTCCTGAGATGAAGGGGTTGTCCCATGAGGAAATGTTGAGCAGATTGGGCCTATAATCAGAGTTTAGAAGAATGAGAGGTGATCTTATGGAAACATGCAAATATCTAAGGGGACTTGACAGGGTAGATGCTGAAAGGATGTTTTCCCACGTGGGGAAATCTAGAATTAGGGAACACAGTTTCAAAACATCAGGTCACCTATTTAAGATGGAGATGAAGATATCTGGGGTTCTCTTCCACGGTGAGCAGCAGAGGTTAGCTAATTGAACATGTTCAAAGTTGAGTTAGAGATTTTCTTTTATCTACAATGGAATCAAGGGTTATCGGGGTAGCAACAGCAAAGTGGAGTTAAGACCACAATCAGATCAGACATGAGATTATTGGATAGCAGAGCAGGTGCAAGGGGCCAAATGATCCACTCTTATTTCTTATATTCTTTTCAACTGTCAGCATTTTCCATCATTGCCCCTCTGAGACTGGCTGTAACTTCAGGATATCAAGCATGCACAGATTAGCATGGAAATCCTGAACTTCTGCTCTGTCACAGACTGCGCAGTGAACTCATCCTCACAGTTATCACAAAATCAGCAAGAACATACATTTTCTCACTTCCATATCGCTGTCAGAAACCTCATCAAAAATTATACTTTGTTCCATTAAATATCTCTGGATTTTTAACAATGATAGTGATTAATAAAGTCTGATGAATCAATCTTGCCTTTAAATAATAATTTTATATTCCCGAGTGTCTTTAAATGATTAGTTCATAGATTTTTAAGCTACATTTTAACTTTTAATAACATTTTCCATAACATTTTCCTTACTACCCTTACCTTATGACCATGTCCCAATCTTCACCTCAAAAAGTGATTTTATTTCACTACTTTTCTACTTGTGCCCATGAAAATCCTTTAATGCAGCTGGCTTCTTGGATAACTTGATGACAATAGCCAAGCTCCCTACTGGGAATGCCCAGTAAATTAAAGCTACAATTTGCTAGATCTCTCAGCCAGACTTCCTTCGTGGTCACTGTGGAGGGCCCTTGCTTCGCTACTGCTGCAAATTCTGGACCGATGTGTTCAGTTTTAATATCCAAGGAACAAGAGAGACATCTAAAATTAGTAAGCAATAATAGAGAAGGGCCATGGATAATTCCTAGTGTCAGAGGATAGAATTATGGGGAAATGTTTGAATTTATCATCCTTGAAAAGCAGGAATAAGATACAAAGTGGAATAGAAGAGGCAACCTTGAACACAAAGTTAAATCATGATGAGAAGACAAAGATGCAGATGTACAAATAATTGGAAGTTAGTTTGGGGCTGATGTCAGGAAGCACTCCTTGATGTGCATGAAATGGTTTAGTGGAAAGAGTGGTACAAACAAAATTTTCTGCAATCTTTGACCAGACAGTTAGGTGCTGAGGAGGAGCACAAGTCGTTTTTATTGAATGAGTTAGTTATCACAGACTTTATTGGGGTCAGTTCCACACAGCTATCATTCTACAAAGGAAAATAATTCTAAATTACCAACTGATTTCATAGTTCATTTTGATCTCTAAGAATACAAATTACCCGTTTATACATTTTTACACTGTCTGTTGGAGGAATGGGAGCCTATGAATTTAACTGACTTGGTTTATGTAGCAGAAGATCCTTGGGAATACAGATTTTTTTTGTGTCTAAAGCGCAATCAAAACACAAGTGACTGCCAGCTCCAGACAGTCTGATGTTCACAAGGTAACAGGCTACAACTCGATTACACAGAAGCTTCACTTTGGGAGGTTTTGTGGTGCAGTGGGTAGCATCTCTGATCTAGGAGCCAGAGGCTCCATGTGCCCATCCCACCCTAGGGCCCGATGGCCAAGGACAGCTGCAAATCTTTTCAATAAAGGCAGGAGGCCAAAGTGGGAAAGATTTCTGGTCAGCCAAGTGATGGAAAACAAAAAACACCAAGGATGCTGGAAATCTGAAACAAAAGCAGAAGATGCTAGAAAAACTCAAGTCTGGCAGCATCTGTAGAGAGAGAAACAGTCAACAGACTCGTCTTCGGCATCTGAACATAGAACATACTGTGCAGAAGGAGGCCATTTGGCCCATCGAGTCTGCACCGACCCACTTAAGCCCTCAATTCCACCCTATAGCCATAACCCAATAACCCCTCCTAACCTTTTTTGGACTCTAAGGGCAATTTAGCATGACCAATCCACCTAACCTGCACGTCTTTGGACTGTGGGAGGAAACCGGAGCACCCAGAGGAAACCCACGCAGACACGGGGAGAACGTGCAGACTCCGCACAGACAGTGACCCAAGCCGGGAATCGAACCTGGGACCCTGGCGCTGTGAAGCCACAGTACTAACCACGGTGCTACCGTGTTGCTTGAAAAGAAAGTTGGAGCTTGGACGACCGCCATTCACAGCTCCAGCCTGCAGTATGCAAACAGTGCCTGTTGCCACAGCAACTCGGACTCCCTGCAACATACCAGCGCCAGGTTTCACTCAGTTGATCAATGAAAGGAAAGCAATAGACTCGGGGGAGAAGAAACGAGAGTTGGGGAGGAAGAGAGTTTGGGCGGGGGCTTTGGAGGAGGAGTATCTGTAAAGGAAAGGATTGGATCTAGGAATGCCTGTACGGTGAGGGAGGGGGTGTCGGCTTTGCTGCCCTGAGCCCTGCTGACCTTGTGCCGCCGCCCAGTGCAGCGCAGTCCGCAGGCTCCAGTGCGGGTCCTTGGCGTTGGGGTTGCACGAGCCGCTGTGCAGAATCTCCTCCACCAGGTCGGTGTCACCGGCCGCCGCTGCCCCGTGCAGCTCCGTCATCGCTCCTGTCACCGCGGCAACCCCACAAGCCGCGCGCCTGGCCCGCCCCACGCCCTCCGCCCAAGCCCCGCCCCACGCCCTCCGCCCAAGCCCCGCCCCACGCCCTCCGCCCAAGCCCCGCCCCACGCCCTCCGCCCAAGCCCCGCCCCACGCCCTCCGCCCAAGCCCCGCCCCACGCCCTCCGCCCAAGCCCCACAAACCGGAGCGCGCCCGCCGGACTCACCGGGAATTGCTGCCAGAGTCGGGATGAGATTTTTTTTAAAAAACATAGTTCTGCAAGCGCTTTTTCTTTTTGCAAAAATACACTTTAGTCTTAAAATATCTGAAAGAAGCATCACAAAAACATTTCAAATTGACACAACTTAAGAAAGTGCAATGATATTTACATTTTCCACAGAGGTGCTTCAATTCAGTAATGAGAACATTGTAAACATTTCAATATTTTAATTACAGGGAGTAGAATTATTTCAAACCCTGTACATTGGCCGTGTTGCACTCTGCTTCAGTACAGATGGTTAGGGTTAAGTGCACGGTCGGAGGGAGGCTGTGGCATAGTGGTATTATCACTGGACTCGTAATGCAGAGATCCTCGCCTCCAACATTGTCGGGGGCAGGGTCCCCCCCTCCCTTGCCTCATTGAAAGTCCTTGCCAGCAACGGGGCTAACAGGTCTACATACTTTCTATAGAACTCCACCGGGAACCCATCCGGTCCCGGGGCCTTCCCTGCCTGCATGCTCCCCAGTCCATTAACCAGCTCCTCCACCCTTGGGAACCTCAGTTGGTCCAAGAATCGTCGCATCCCCTCTTTTCCCCCTGGGGGCTGGGACCTATACAGCTCCTCGTAGAAGGCCTTGAATGCCTCATTCACTTTCACCGCACTCTGCACCGTAGTACCCCTTCCATCCTCCACCTATCTCCCTCGCTGCCATCCTCTTACGGAGCTGATGTGCCAGCATTCGGCTCGCCTTCTCCCTATATTCATACATCGCCCCCTGTGCCTTCCTCCACTGTGACTGCCTTCCCTGTGGTCAACAGGTCGAACTCCGTCTGGAGACTTCGCCTCTCCCTGAGTAGTCCCCCATCAGGGGCCTCTGAATATCTCCTGTCCACTCTTAGAATCTCCCCCACTAACCTCTCCCTTTCCCTGCCCTCTCTCTTTCCCTGCCCTATGAGCTCTGATGGAGATGAACTCTCCCCTAACCACCGCCTTCAGCGCCTCCCATACTACTCCCACCTGCACCTCCCCGTTGTCGTTGGCCTCCAGATACCTTTCGATGCACCCCCGCACCCTCCCGCACATTTCCTTGTCTGCCAGCAGTCCCACATCCAACCGCCACAGCGGGCGTTGGTCCCTCTCCTCCCCCAGCTCTAATTCCACCCAGTGCGGGGTATGGTCCAAGATGGCTATGGCCGAATACTCCATCCCCTCCACTTTTGAGATCAATGCCCTGCCCAGAACAAAAAAAATCTATCCGGGAGTAGGCCTTGTGTACATGGGAGAAAAAAGAGAATTCTCTGGCCAAAGGCCTGGCAAATCTCCATGGATCTACTCCCCCCATCTGGTCCATAAACCCCCTGAGCACCTTGGCCGCAGCCGGCCTCTTTCCGGTCCTGGATCTGGAACGATCCAGTGCTGGGTCCAACACCGTGTTGAAGTCCCCACCCATTATCAAACTTCCTACCTCCAAGTCCGGAATACGCCCCAACATACGTTTCATGAATCCAGCGTCGTCCCAATTCGGTGCGTATACATTTACCAATACCACCCCTGTCCCCTGCAACCTACCACTCACCATCACGTATCGGCCTCCGTTGTCCACCACTATGCTCTTGGCCTCAAACGACACCCGCTTCCCCACCAGTATTGCCACCCCTCTATTCTTCGCATCCAGCCCCGAATGGAACACCTGTCCCACTCATTCCTTTCTTAACCTGACCTGATCTGCCACCTTCAGATGTGTCTCCTGAAGCATGACCACGTCTGCCTTCAGTCCCTTTAAGTGCGCGAACACTCGGGCCCTCTTAACCGGCCCATTTAGGCCTCTCACATTCCAGGTGATCAGCCAGCCCTCCCTAGCACAGGAAAAAGCCCGCGCTTTCCTAAGCCAGCCCCGCCCCCTGTGGCGCAGCTCCTGTTGCGGCCTTAACCGTAATTCCCCCATCCCCGAGTCTCACCTCCCTCCAGCACCGAAGCCCACATTCAAATACTCTTCCCCCATCCCCATCCATCGTCCCACCCGTAAAACATTCTTTACCCATATTTACAACCCTGTATACAGTCAACATCTCCCCCACTACCACAGCCCCTCAGTTCGAGTCCAATTTTTCCGTTTGGATAAAGGTCCAAGCCTCTTCTGGCGTTTTGAAAGAGTGGTGTCGGTCCTGGTACGTAACCCACAGTCGGGCTGGCTGTAGCATTCCGAATCTCACCCTTTTTTTATGCACCACCGCTTTGGCTCTCCTCTTTGCCACCTCCACGCTCCAGTCCTGGTAGACTCGGATCACCGCATTCTCCCATCTACTGCTCCGCTCCTTCTTGGACCATCTCAGGACACTCTCTCTGGCCGCGAAACGATGGAACCTCGCCACTATCGCCCTTGGCAGCTCACCAGCCTTGGGTCTCCTCGCCAGGACCCACTGAGCCCCTTCTAGCTCCAGGGGGCTCGGAGAGGCCTCCACACCCATCAGCGAATGGAGCATCGTGCTCACATACGCCCCAACATCAGCCCCCTCTACCCCTTCGGGGAGACCCAGATTCTTCCTCTGCGACCTGTTCTCCAGGACTTCGAATCTCTCGGCCCACAGCTTGTGCAGCGCCTCGTGCCCCTCCATCTTCACCGCCAGGCCCAAGATCTCATCCTCGTTCTCATTAGTTTTTTCCTTCACCTCTCAGAGCTCTATCGCCTGGGCCTTCTGGGTCTCCTTCAGCCCCTCAATCGCCAACAGCATGTTGCTCTTATTAGCCTTAGTTTTATTAGCTCTGATTATGTCACCTTTGCTCACGCGTTGCCAGGTATCTTGATCCGTTTGACTGTGATGTCCCGTCCTTGTAAGAGAAGGGTCTACCTAGCAGTGCGTATCTGGCTGACGATACCGTCTTTAAGTCGTCCGTCTAGTAAAAGTTGGGTGCGGGTGTGCTCGGTCAAAATGGTGATGGGGTTCAGTCCGGTAATGTATGAAAAGTACTGGACTGCCCAGAAAACTGCGAGCAGGTGCCTCTCACAGGCTGAGAATCCCTGCTCCACAGCATCTAAAATTCGGGAGGCATAAGCCACGGGTCTTAGCTGGTCATGCCGTTCCTGCAGGAGCACGGCTGAAAGGGTGCGGTCTGTGGTCGCTACCTCTATTGCGTAAGGGGAAAGCGGGTCTAGAACTTGTAGTGCGGGGGCGACTATGAGCGCCTGTTTTAATGATTCCACAGCATCCGTATGCTGCGGAAGCCATTCCCAGGGGGCTCCTTTCTTTAGGAGGTCTGAGAGGGGCGCTGCCTTGCTGGCGAAACCGTCAATGTGGTTTCGGCAGTAGCCAACCAGTCCTAAAAAGGACCGGTGGGCTGAAACGTTTGGGGAAGGGGCAATTTAGCGATCGAGTCAATTCTTTTGTGCTCGATCTCGCGTTTGCCGTGTGTGATAATTGTACCCAAATAGACCACTTTTTCTTCCAATATCTGGGCCTTTTTGGGGTTTACTTTACAACCAATGGAATGTAATAATTCCAGGAGTTCAGACAGAAGCTCAATGTGCTCTTCCTTTGTGTCTGTCTGCAGTAGTAGATCATCTACATACTGTACCAGACATTCGGGGTGAGGAAATTTCGCTAGTCCATTTGCCAGCTGTCGGTGGAAAATGGAGGGGGAGCTGTGGAAGCCTTGTGGCAGGCATGTCCACGTGTATTGCTGCGCTCGGAAAGTGAAGGCAAATTTGTACTGGCACGCCTTTGCCAATGGAATGGACCAGAATCCATTCCTGACGTCCAAAACCGTGAAATATCGGGCATGGAGTCCCTGTTTGAGCATGATCTCGGGACTTGTTGCAACGGTGGGGGCTGCTACGGGGGTGACTTTATTTAGTTCCCGATAATCAATGGTAAAGCGCCATGATCCGTCGGGCTTCCTTACTGGCCAAATCGGGGCATTATTAGTTGAGGCTACCAATCTTAGGACGCCCTGCTCTAATAAGTTTTCTATAACCTTTAGGATTTCTCCCTCTACTTCTAGGGGGAATCCGTACTGCTTTTGGGGTCTAGGGTCCGGTCCTGTTATTTGTACGGAGCCAGTCATCCGTCCACAGTCGTGCTTGTGGGTCGCGAATGCTGCCGTGTTTTTTTGCAGGACTGCCCTAACCTATCGGTCCGTGCTGAGTGTGGTGGGGTTGAACCAAAACTCGCCGACTGCGCTAATTTTGTTCATGTAGTCCTCAATGTTGAGCGTTGCGGGGGCTCTAGCGGATTTCGCCATCTTGCAGACGCACTGATTGACTGGATCGAAAGAGAGGTGGTGGGAATTCATGAAGTCGATCCCCAAAATGTGCTCTGCTGTTTGGGGCAGGTTGACTAAAACTACGGGGTGTTTTGTGTTAATGGTTCTGATCTGGATGGGTACAGGGGTTGTGATGTGTCCCTGCTGTGAGTGGCATTTGAAGCCGCTGAGGGTGATAGTGGCTGTAGTGGGCCGCGTGTCCTTACCAAGGGTGGAGGAATTTAAGGTGATGCAGGACCCTCCTGTGTCCCAGAGAAGCTCGATCGGCTGTCCCCTAATTTTCGCTGCGACTACGGGTCATCCTGACCTATCCCAAAGGGTATCGCAGACCCAACTGGGGGAGACTGTACACCGTCAGTCCGTTCCAGTCAAGTCTGTCTGATCCGACTGGGCGCTAACACTATGTATGGGCTCTGCCTTTTTCTTAGTGAGAGTGCCTGTCTGTTGGGCTCTCTGCGGTTTTTTAGGGGCATTGCATTCTTTGACAAAATGTCCCAACTGTCCGCAATTGTAGCATTCTTGCGGTTTTGCTGGAGGGCTGCTCTTTCCCTCGTTTACCCAGGCGGGGTTGTGGAGAGTGGTTCTTACTGCCTGCACGTCTGCGGCGGCTTGCTTTTCCTCGGGGGTTTTAGCGGCGGGTTTATTGTGAGCAGACTGTTCCCAAACGCGGGACAATCTTTTTACCACCCACTTCCCATTATGAGCCTCCTCCGGGGGGTCATAATTACTACAGGCATTCTGTCCTGCTTCCGTGGCATGGGAGATAAGGGTGCGGGTCCATTTGGCCATATTGTCTGCGGACAAATGGGCACGGTCTATGTTTCCGAAAACGGCTTCAAAGTGAATCCACAAGCGTCCTGCAAACGCTGTGGGGTGTTCAGACTCCTTCTGTCTGCACTTATTTAGGCCATCCACGGGGTCACCCCAGTTATACCCGATCGCATCCAGGATCGCGGTATGCATATCTGCAAGGGTGCCTCCTCCTACGTTCTGTGGGTCGGGAAGGGCTGCTGCGACCGATGGGTCTAAGCTGAGGACCATGAGCTTTACCTGCTCTTTCTCATCCAGGCCGTACAAGGTCGCCTGGTGTTTTACGGTGGCAAAGAAATGGTGTGGGTCTGAAGCGGGGAGGAACGGTGTGATTTTAGCACATGCGTCCCGTAATTGGGTCACTGTGAGGAGGGTGGAATATAGGAATTCCGCCTCGTCTGCTGTGGCGGTGCAGTGGGTTGTTACAGGGTTCATGGGAGCCTGAACTACCTGCTGTGTGGTGGGTGGGGGTGCTTTCCTCCTTTGGGGCTTTCCCTGCGCACATGTTCCCTGAACATATCTCTGCGCTGTCTCCTGCAATTCTTCCCAATGACGGCCGTCTTCCTGTTCTAAACTTTCCCCAAAGGTTCCTTGGAATCCTTTTTGGACAGAAAGCAGTGATTGCAGGTCTGCAATTTGCTTCCGGCACTTTGCATGGTCTATGGTGCTCTGCCTTTGTTCCGTGGTTGCAGCGTGGAGCGCTCTCAAGGCTGCCTTGAGATCACTACATTGCTTCTGCAGCGTCTCCACCTGCTTCTCTGTCTCTTTCTTAACCAGGACTGCACGCTGCGTGTCCTGATAAGCCTTCTCATACTGGGATTGTAAACTGCTTAAATGCGCCAGACAAGACTGGTGACCCCGTTTGGCGTCAGCCAGCTCTTCGTCATTTTGCCGCTAACTGCCTTTTCAATTCCAGGTTCTCTTTCTCTATCTCGCATACATCGATTTTACTCATACAATGTATGCCTTCTATTTCTTTCCGGAGCGTCCTGACGACCTCCTCTGTGTCTCACAATTGTGCCATACAGGACACAATTGCCATCGGCTTGCGCGCGCTTTTGCTAAGCTCTTCTTATGGATTTCACTCATGTTCTCCCACCAAGTATGCCCTATACTTCTGGGACCTGAGTCGTCATCATTGCAGAAACCACTCCACATGGGCCATCCTTTGCCCTGTAGAAATTTCCGAATTTCCACTTCCCAAATGGGACACTGTCCCACTTTAATGCTGCTGATCGGTGCGACCACAAATTCTTCGGGGTTCATGAGGCGTTGCATTGCCTGCATGGCCATCTCTCTTATCTGCTTGCTTTGTTCGAATTTGGAACAGGGGGCTAAGGTGGTGTCGTAGATGCGGGTACGGCTTGCGCTAATTTCCGAAACTACCGACTTCCGACAGTTTTGACGCAACAAAATCTATCAGTTTTACCTTATAAGCCTGTTAGTCACGCATGCATACACACACTTCTGAATTGTGAATTATTAACCAGAACCGCTTGAACACTTGTGGGTTTTTTTTGTTTTTGTTTCCAATTGGATTCTATTCAAATTTCTGGGATTCCCCCGGAGTGGTTTTCCACTTCTATCTCGGGTCCCGGCGGAGTCGCCAATTATGTTGCTCTTATTAGCCTGTTTTATTAGCTCTGATTATGTCACCTTTGCTCACGAGTCGCCAGGTATCTTTCTGATATGGCCACGTGGTTCAAGCTCGAGTTATGATTAATAAGACAGCACACCGCTTAGTAAGATTGAAATCAACGGTCATTTATTATGTACAGCAATAAATACTTACACAATAATCCTACTTTCTATATCACTACCTACCACTACTGGCCAATACTTAACTTTTGGGAATGGCCCACCAGGTCAGGGAAACGAATGGCTTATCGAATTGGGTCTGCGGGATTCAAAAGGCTGATACGGGTCGATGGCTAGGAGTCTCTATCGGGTAGCGATCGCTGGAGTCAAACTTACAGTTTCTGGTCGATGTTCTTGCGAAGGTTGCGAGCAGGAGAAGAAGGGAGAGAAGGGTCGATCTGAACTTGGCCCCTCAATTTATAGGGCCCAGGGGCTTCCCGCCTCTCGGGGCGGACCTTGACCCTGAGTCCCAAGTGATTCGACTTGTTCCCAATCACTGGGTTCGATATGCTCCAATACTGGGGCGATTCCTGGATCGGGGGGTGGTCATTCACCTGTCTTTGTCTCGGCCACTGCTGGCGCCGAGAGGTCTGGCCCGGCATTCAATTGCTAATATGTTGCAATTGTTCCCGGGGATAGCCGATTAAACCGCAGATGTCTGTGTTGGTGTGCTGCTAATGGTTGCAGGTATCGATCTGGGCCGACTTCCCCAGAGCCGAATACGCTATTCTGTCTGCAGCTGTCCGTTTGTGCCCTGTTGGCTGCTTTTCCCATCAGCCTTTTCGGTTAGCCATTTTATATCGGGTTTTGGCCAAATTGGTCGGGAATCAGCCATTTTAGGTGGCTACAAGCATCGGCGCCAGCACCTTCTTTTAAAAAAAATATATATTTATTAAAGTTTTTTAACACAATTTTTCTCCTTTACAAACAATAACGCCCCCCCCCCCCCTCGTGACAAAAAAAAAAGAGAAATCGCGCAGAGCAAGATATAGACATGGCAAAATGATATATTTACACAGCTTTGTACACTGTCCCTCACCCGTACGTGCCAGTTTCCCCAACCCTTCATGTTATCTCTTGCTCATCCACCCTCCCGGGAGGCACTGGAAGATGAACAGGAATCTAGGGAGGATTGTCATCTTTACCGTCTGCACCCTCCCCGCAAGTGACAGCGGGAGTGCATCCCATCTCCGAAACTCCCTCTTCATTTGTTCCACCACTCTAGTGAAATTTAAAACTTTCAATCATTTTAACATACACATCACAAAACCAGGTACTTCACCAGCCCGGTAGTGGGGGCGGCCCTGTGGATTTGGGGCCAGTGGAGAAAGCATGCAGGGGAGGTGGGTGCGTCGGTCTGGGCTTCAATTTGTGATAACTATTGATTCGCCCCTCAGGAACATGAATGGAGGGTTTCGAACATGGCAGCGGGCGGGGGTGAGGAGGGTGGGCGATATGTTCCTGGAGGGAAACTTTGCGAGTTTGAGGGAGTTGGAGGAGAAAGCTGGGCTGGAAAGGGGAAATGACTTTAGGTACTTACAGGTGCGGAACTTTGTACGCAGACAGGTCCCACCCTTCCCACGCCTCCCGCCTATAGGGATCCAGGATAGAATAGTCTCTAGAGGAGAAGGAGGAATGGGTAGAGTCTCGGATATTTACAAGGTGCTCATGAAGGGGGAAGAGTCCCAGACAGAGGAACTGAAACTCAAATGGGAGGAGGAGCTCGGCAGGGAGATGGAGGACGGGGTATGGGCGGAAGCCCTGAGTAGGGTAAACTCAACCGCAACATGTGCCAGGCTCGGCCTGATTCAGTTTAAGGTCGTTCACCGGGCCCACATGACGGTGGCTCGGATGAG
This sequence comes from Scyliorhinus torazame, assembly GCF_047496885.1. Taxonomy (NCBI): domain Eukaryota; kingdom Metazoa; phylum Chordata; class Chondrichthyes; order Carcharhiniformes; family Scyliorhinidae; genus Scyliorhinus; species Scyliorhinus torazame. The sequence goes on from NC_092710.1 coordinate 165,373,855, forward strand.
CAAATTCTTTGGGGTAGAGGACAAGTGCGGTGGATGCGCGGGAGGACCAGCGAATCACGTTCATATGTTTTGGGCATGTCCTAAGCTTAGAGGGTACTGGGAGGGATTTGCGGGGATCATGTCCCGCGTGCTGAAAACAAGGGTGGTGATGAGTTCAGAGGTGGAAATTTTCGGGGTTTCGGAAGACCCGGGAGTCCGGGGGGAGAAAGAGGCCGATGTTCTGGCCTTTGCTTCTCTGATAGCTCGGCTGGCGAACACTGCTGGCATGGAGGGACTCAAAACCCCCGCAGACCAAACTATGGCTTTCGGACATGTCAAGTTTACTGGATATGGAAAAAATCAAGTTCGCCTTGAGGGGATCTGTATTGGGGTTCGCCCGAAGGTGGCAAGCATTCATCGACTTCTTCGCGGGAGAGTGAACGTCAGCAGGGGAGGGGGAGGTGTGGGGGGGGAGCGATTAGAGTCGAGTAGGAGGGATAAATAGGCGGGTAGTGTCTATGGGAGAGGAGCGGGTATGTGCATTATGTTTCGTTGAAGTGTTGGTTTTCCGTTGATGTTTGCATATTTCTGTAATCTGTAACTGTTTACAATGCCAAAAAATACCTCAATAAAATTGTTTGTTAAAAAAAAAATGATTGAAAGTTATATCAAGCAGTGTCGTAAAATGATAACTAATATTTGTTACACAGCTTTGTATCAGAAAGAGAGAGACCCTGGAAGCCAATCAGGATGCATCTCTCCCAGCATTTGCTTGAATTGAAATCTTTGCTTACTTGAAGTTAACAAACTCAGAGTGGTTGGTTTATTGTTTTTGCCACAACAATTGGCGTAACGGGCAGGATCCTCACAGTATCAGACACTAGCACCAGATTAAACATTGACATCAGAGGACATTCCTTTTACCACTAATTAGATAGGGAGGTTGGTGTTCAAGACAGGTAAACCGGTCAGCCAACTTGAGGATCCGGCATGGAGAACAGATCTGTGAGTGGAGTAACTAAAGACAGTGTGGCTCCAATTAATTGAAAATGAAATGTCACCACAGTGTGACGAATGCAGAATTTTAGATTTTTTGTATTATAAACATTTGGGAATCTAAGGGTTAAAAGCCTGGTTTAGAGTGTATTTGACTTCAGCAGTCGTATTTTTTTTAAAATCCTGTTTTCCAAGACCAGAAAGCTTTTAGGAACCAGAGGTGAAATTGACAATCATAAAAGCCTGGGCTAATGCACTGTTGTTTGACTAGTGGGAGTCCCTGGTGAGTTAATGTGCTTTCACCCTGGGGAATTAATTTGTTTTCAGCTTGGAGAGATGATGTCATTGCTGGGTGGAGCTAAGGCATTCAGACATTTTAAGAAATAATTTGTGTTAGGTTTTGATCTGGCTAACACTGAGTCCACAAGTAAGATCTTTTGCTCTCACAATGGGATAGTTTAAACAATGAATAGTATTTAAAGCAGTGGAGACTTGTCTGAGGGCAAGGAAGCAGCTGAAACAAAACAGTTGAAGCAGCTTCTTGAAGACATCCAGGCAGAGCCTGCCGGGGTTCTAACATGAGCTAAATCTTTTCTGGAAAGAAAGTGTTACTCTGTGCCATTGGGATGTAGGATGGATTGAGAGCTGTAGGTTAGCTGTAGGCCAGTGGAGACAGTCAGTGAGGACAGGCACAGGGTTGATTCAATATTGCACCCACCACGTGGAAAACAGCAGCTGGTTAGTCAGTCTGCGTAGCTATAATAGGATTAGCAGTAGTGCCGAACCCAAGTTATAAAAGTGTAAATAGTTTAATAAATGTGTTGAAGTTATCCACACGTCTGAACCTTCCTTTGAAAAATGCACCACAAGGAAGCCGCTTATGTTACAAAGACAACATAACTAAACATGGTACCAGTAGTGAACTGTTTAAATCCAGATAGCCATACCTCAGCATACAGTGACAACCAGCAATACCCAGGCAAGATGTTCGAGCTCCCGGTTCTGAAGCAGCTCCAGTACCACGCCGATCTCCGCGAAAACTGGCAGCTATTCCGGCAAATTTTGAACTCTTCCTGGTGGCAGCCGAACTTAAAGACCTGGCCGATGATGAAAAAAATAGTGCTTCTCCTCACCATTGCCGCTGCAAGAGCAGAAGAAATCTTTTTAAAATTCAAGTTCTCCAAGGGGCAAAACCGGTGCGACTTCCAGGACAAATTCGGCAAATACTGTGAGGAAAACACACTCCAATCGGCAAGACAAGGTAAGAGAAGCGCCAGTACTCACCTCGAGGCCGAAATCCCGGACCTGTGAAAGATTTGGGTCGGCGGCCATCTTGCTAAAGGGACTACACTAGCGCAGTTGCGCGAGAAGTGCGCAGAACGGGAAGGTTCGTTGGCACATGCGCGAGACTCCGTGCATGCGCAATCAAGAAAACGGCCATCGATAAAGGAACAGCGATCTGCGCAGGCGCAATCGCTTCCTATGTGCGTTGGAGTGAGTTCTCCCAGTGAGCCAGAGAGAAGACAGCCAGGAGTGAGACAGCAAAGAGTGAGTTTGGGAATTTGAATCTAGGTGGGAATTGAATTGAATTGAATTGAATCAGTAAGGCAGCTCCTTTTAAATTTCAGGAATTTAAATTATTTTAAATTAAGCTAGTATTGTGCAGTGTAGGTTAACAAGGGCTGCCCCACCCACTCACATAACTGGTTGGCAGTTAAGTGTCAGTCACTTTAATCTACTTTGATCTAAAAGCAGGTGGGGGAGGGGAGTCAATTCAGGACAGTTTAAAAAGAGCCACTTGTAAACTCACTCCCAGTGAGCCAGAGAGAAGACAGCCAGGAGTGAGACAGCAAAGAGTGAGTTTGGGAATTTGAATCTAGGTGGGAATTCGAAGCTGGGTGGGGAGGAAGTGCTTTTTATCCCTGGTAAGTGACTGGTAAGTAGTGTTTCTGTTTTTCTGTTTCTTTTCATTGGTATATTTATTTATTTTTTCTTCGTTGTTTATTTATTTATTTAATTTCTTTTGGGGGAAATTGTAATTGTTGAAGTTAACCGAAGGTTTAAGACATGGCAGGAGATCTCAGACCCGTGTCATGCTCTTTGTGTGCGATGCGGGAGCTCAGGGACAGGTCCACTGTCCCTGGCTCCTTCACGTGCAAGAGGTGTGTCCAGTTGCAGCTCCTGTTAGACCGCTTGATGGCTCTAGAGCTGCGGATGGACTCACTTTGGAGCATCCGCGATGAGGGATTCAAATTCCTGGGACATTGGAACCGGTTCTGGGGGAGGTGGGACCAGTACAAACCGGACAGTCTGCACCTGGGCAGGACTGGAACCGATGTCCTGGGGGGTGGGGGGGGGGGTTTGCTAGAGCTGTTGGGGAGAGTTTAAACTAATGCGGCAGGGGGATGGGAACCGATGCAGGAAGTTGGAAGGTAGTAAAACAGGGACAGAAATAAAAGGCATTAAGGGGGAAAGTGTAAGGCAGAGAAGCCATAGTCAAAAATCAAAAAGGGCGACAGTACAAGGTACAGTGACTGAGGGGAGCTCAGTGAATAGGACCAGGAATACTAAAAGAAATAAAACGGGAAGTGAAAACATTAATGGTAAGCGACGCGGCAGGTTGTTACAGGAAGATATGGGTTCGATGACAAGGAAAATTAGGAGAAAAGTTAAGAGGAAATATAACTTAGGAGAGGTTACTGATCGAGGTGTTAAGATTCAGAACAGAGGTAAAAAAGCCAATATAAGTGTACTTTACCTGAATGCTCGTAGTATTCGGAATAAGGTAAATGAGTTGATGGCGCAAATCATCGTGAATGACTATGATTTAGTGGCCATTACTGAAACATGGTTAAAGGATGGTCACGACTGGGAGTTAAATATCCGAGGGTATCAAACTTTTTGGAAGGACAGAGTGGATGGTAAGGGAGGTGGTGTAGCTCTGTTATTTAAGGTTGACATCCGGGCAACAGTAAGGGATGACATCGGTGCTATGGACGATAAGGTTGAATCCATTTGGGTGGAAATCAGGAATAGTAAGGCGAAAAAGTCACTGATAGGAGTAATCTATAGGCCACCAAATAGTAACATTATGGTGGGGCAGGCAATAAACAAAGAAATAACAGATGCATGTAGAAATGGTACAGCAGCTATCATGGGGGATTTTAATCTACATGTTGATTGGTTTAACCAGGTCGGTCAAGGCAGCCTTGAGGAGGAGTTTATAGAATGTATCTGCGATAGTTTCCTAGAACAGTATGTAATGGAACCTACGAGGGAACAAGCGGTCCTAGATCTGGTCCTGTGTAATGAGACAGGATTGATTCAGGATTTCATAGTTAGGGATCCTCTCGGAAGGAGCGATCACAATATGGTGGAATTTAAAATACAGATGGAGGGTGAGAAGGTAAAATCAAGCACTAGTGTTTTGTGCTTAAACAAAGTAGATTACAATGGGATGAGAGAAGAACTAGCTAAGGTAGACTGGGAGCAAAGACTTTATGGTGAAACAGTTGAGGAACAGTGGAGAGCCTTCCAAGTGATTTTTCACAGTGCTCAGCAAAGGTTTATACCAACAAAAAGGAAGGACGGTAAAAAGAGGGAAAATCGACCGTGGATATCTAAGGAAATAAGGGAGAGTATCAAATTGAAGGAAAAAACATACAAAGTAGCAAAGATCAGTGGGAGACTAGAGGACTGGGAAATCTTTAGGGGGCAACAGAAAGCTACGAAAAAAGCTATAAAGAAGAGTAAGATAGATTATGAGAGTAAACTTGCTCAGAATATAAAAACAGATAGTAAAAGTTTCTACAAATACATAAAACAAAAAAGAGTGGCTAAGGTAAATATTGGTCCATTAGAGGATGAGAAGGGTGTTTTAATAATGCGAGATGAGGAAATGGCTGAGGAACTGAACAGGTTTTTTGGGTCGGTCTTCACAGTGGAAGATACAAATAACATGCCAGTGACTGATGGAAATGAGGCTATGACAGGTGAGGACTTTGAGAGGATTGTTATCACCAAGGAGGTAGTGATGGGCAAGCTAATGGGGCTAAAGGTAGACAAGTCTCCTGGACCTGATGGATGCATCCCAGAGTGCTAAAAGAGATGGCTCGGGAAATTGCAAATGCACTAGTGATAATTTACCAAAATTCACTAGACTCTGGGGTGGTCCCGGCGGATTGGAAATTAGCAAACGTGACACCACTGTTTAAAAAAGGAGGTAGGCAGAAAGCGAGTAATTATAGGCCAGTGAGCTTAACTTCGGTAGTAGGGAAGATGTTGGAATCTATCATCAAGGAAGAAATAGCGAGGCACCTGGATGGAAATTGTCCCATTGGACGGATGCAGCATGAGTTCATAAAGGGCAGGTCGTGCCTAACTAATTTAGTGGAATTCTTTGAGGACATTAACAGTGCGGTAGATAACGGGGAGCCAATGGATGTGGTATATCTGGATTTCCAGAAAGCCTTTGACAAGGTGCCACACAAAAGGTTGTTGCATAAGATAAAGATGCATGGCATTAAGGGGAAAGTAGTAGCATGGATAGAGGATTGGTTAATTAATAGAAAGCAAAGAGTGGGGATTAATGGGTGTTTCTCTGGTTGGCAATCAGTAGCTAGTGGTGTCCCTCAGGGATCAGTGTTGGGCCCACAACTGTTCACAATTTACATAGATGATTTGGAGTTGGGGACCAAGGGCAATGTGTCCAAGTTTGCAGACGACACTAAGATAAGTGGTAAAGCAAAAAGTGCAGAGGACACTGGAAGTCTGCAGAGGGATTTGGATAGGCTAAGTGAATGGGCTAGGGTCTGGCAGATGGAATACAATGTTGACAAATGTGAGGTTATCCATTTTGGTAGGAAAAACAGCAAAAGGGATTATTATTTAAATGATAAAATATTAAAGCATGCTGCTGTGCAGAAAGACCTGGGTGTGCTAGTGCATGAGTCGCAGAAAGTTGGTTTTCAGGTGCAACAGGTGATTAAGAAGGCAAATGGAATTTTGTCCTTCATTGCTAGAGGGATGGAGTTTAAGACGAGGGAGGTTATGCTGCAATTGCATAAGGTGTTAGTGAGGCCACACCTGGAGTATTGTGTTCAGTTTTGGTCTCCTTACTTGAGAAAGGACGTACTGGCACTGGAGGGTGTGAGGAGATTCACTAGGTTAATCCCAGAGCTGAAGGGGTTGGATTACGAGGAGAGGTTGAGTAGACTGGGGCTGTACTCGTTGGAATTTAGAAGGATGAGGGGGGATCTTATAGAAACATATAAGATTATGAAGGGAATAGATAGGATAGATGCGGGCAGGTTGTTTCCACTGGCGGGTGAAGGCAGAACTAGGGGGCATAGCCTCAAAATAAGGGGAAGTAGATTTAGGACTGAGTTTAGGAGGAACTTCTTCACCCAAAGGGTTGTGAATCTATGGAATTCCTTGCCCAGTGAAGCAGTAGAGGCTCCTTCATTAAATGTTTTTAAGATAAAGATAGATAGTTTTTTGAAGAATAAAGGGATTAAGGGTTATGGTGTTCGGGCCGGAAAGTGGAGCTGAGTCCACAAAAGATCAGCCATGATCTCATTGAATGGTGTAGCAGGCTCGAGGGGCCAGATGGCTACTCCTACTCCTAGTTCTTATGTTCTTATGTTCTTATGTCATGATGTCAGCGGCCCCAGACCTCACCAATTTAAAGGGGAAACGTCCCAAATCATAGAAAAAATCTTTTAAAGCTGTAAAACAACCTTCCTTCACTTGGAATGACAGCACAATGCCTCAAATTGAACCAGGAAATGAATTTAACCCTCGAAGAACCCTGCAACAAGCAGTTACCTACGCACAAACCGATGATTCCGACCTTGAATACTTCGATACCGACCTTTACATTTTCTCTGGACCTCGCAAGCCCAATGACAGCTCCATGGTCCTAGACGACTATGACTCGGATGAACCTTTCACCTTGAGAGGCTACCCCAGTACCAAATCCGAACCGCAACTGGACGTGTTTCACATTGGCGACCCTCATATTGAATCCGACGCAGACGCGGATTCATTCTTCGGATTTGAGGATCTTCTGCCCAGCAGATATGACATCCCAACTCGTCAGTGCAGGATGATGCTGCAGCCTGAAATTAAGAGACAGAGAGCAGTACAAGCCCACAGCGAGCGGCCTGTTGCCACACAGAGCGTGCTCCACGTCCCGCTCAGGGTTCCCGACTCTACGAAAGAAGACATGCAAGACTCCACACCGCAGTCCTTGCATGAACAAGAAGTGACTCCAGTGTCACAAGACTCCACAGCAAGCTCGTGGACAGACTCCACAATTGCAGAAACGCATGACTCCGATGCGCAGTCCTTGCAGGAACAAGATCATGAGGGTCTAGCAACCTCCTCTGACCAACTAGCGGCAGACAATGCAAGTCTGCCATGCTCACGTAAACAGCAAGAAGACTATAACAGTCTACCACGCTCCACTGCACAGCAGGACGACCATGATGGTCTATCATGCTACAAAGAAGGACAAAGCGATGATGACTGTTCAAGGCCAAATGAAGGACAACAGCAAGACAATGACAGTCCACCCACATTGTTTGCACCACCAGATGAAAACTCTGACAATTTACCCAACCCTAGTGAACAGCAAACAGCTACTGAGGATCTACCCACGGTATGTGAGACGAGTGACGACAGCATCCCACTTCCCATGCAAGAGGTGCAAAGTGACAGACCTCAGCTCGTGTGTACAGAGGCACTCGACGATCACTGAGACCACTGGTGACTCCGGTGACACCACACTACTTCCACCCTCAATTGCTCGAACCTCTCCACTAGTCAATGCATTCCTGCATGTTCCGACTCCAGACGTGCAGCTTCAAGAAATCTCAGCTGACTCCAGTGAACCTGCTAAGACTCCGGACGGGGACCATCAACAAACCAACACTGACTCAGTTAAAACAGACCAGACTCCAGATGGGGAGCAACCAAACGCCGACTCTGATTCATGTAAGCCGGACTTTACTCCAGACAGGTAGTGCCGCAAGCTCAATGATGGCAATCTCAGGGTGACAGCAGATGCCACAACGACAGGAGATGGATCACGTAACAATTACACTGGGTCAGCAATAACAAGCAGCGGCTACAGTCCAAGAGGAATACACCAATTTTCACCACAGCTATGCCCACACATTTGTTCCACACCGACAGTGCCGCCAATGACAGCTCATGCTAGACAAACCCAGTATTCAAGCCTGCAGCAGCCAGCAGTCTATGCAGCATATTCTCAAACAGGCCAGCACTACGGATTGCCCACTAATGGAATCAAGACCGAAGGAGGACTACCGCCAGCGCAATCTGCACTACAGACTGGATGCCTTAGTTACAGCCCAGGACTTGCTGCACCCCAGCCTGGCCAGACAGCATATTCCTATCAGATGCAAGGTTCCAGTTTCACACCATCACCAGACATTGATGCGAGCAGCAATTCTGTTTCCAATTCGACAAGCTTCAACGCTTCTCAGCAGAATCACCCTTCCTGCACAGCATGTGGCCAGAACCAGTATGTACAGTCTTATCGAACTTCAACATACAGCACATCCATGACCTCGAATGATACTGTTGATGGTACATCTTCAACGTCAACACCTTATCAGCTACAAGATGCCATCCGACAGCACCACCACAAACATAAAAAAAGAAAAAAAATCAGACAGCGAAGTGATTCGACCACTTCTTGGTTCCTGTGGCACGGAAACGTTGATGGCGTTCATAACCAAGAGAGACATTTGACCATGGTTTATGGACTCACATGAATGATTTGGACTTATTGTTTAATCACTGTTCCCATGACTTGTATATACCTTACCTTATCTACCTGTTCTTTGTTCAGTTTTCTTAAAGTGTACAGAAAATATGTACATATCAAAAAGGGAGGATGTGATGATGTGCATCAATGGATATACATGTAGGCTAGCTAGACACTAGAGGGAGCACCAGAAACATCACACACACACTCAACCAATAGATATGTTAGATGGTAGGTGACCAATGGACATTCACGATACACAAGGAGGTGACACGACCACAGGGGGGCACCAACCCACATATAAAGGACACGAGACACATGATCAGCCCCTTCGGCCAGTGGAGACAGTCAGTGAGGACAGGCACAGGGTTGATTCAATATTACACCCACCACGTGGAAAACAGCAGCTGGTTAGTCAGTCTGGGTAGCTATAGTAGGATTAGCAGTAGTGTCGAACCCAAGTTATAAAAGCGTAAATAGTTTAATAAATGTGTTGAAGTTATCCACACGTCTGAACCTTCCTTTGACAAATGCACCACAAGGAAGCCGCTTATGTTACAAAGGCAACATAACAAAACAGAGCTGACTGGTGGTGATGTAACCTGAGGGTCACCACACCTCAGGTGAGGGGCAAGGTTGAGAAGGCGGAGCCTTCTTGAATAACCCCAGCCAGTACGAGATATGTACCCCTACTGTTGCTGTCGCTCTGCATCACGAACCAGTAGTCCAGCCGACTGAGTTAACTGACCACCTGTTCCAATTAACTCATAACCGTATAGTAAGACAGAAAGAGACCTGTGTCCTAAAGAGAACTGGCATAGTAAAATGGGGAGGGACTCATTTCCTAGAGAGAAAGCAATAGGATTAGTTGGACTATGAATGTAACACCAGCCAAAAATTTAGATTGACAACCCGCAGGGTCACTCACTGACATTTTGGCAAATAAGAACAAGCGGCTGGATTCTCCTATCCTGAAACTAATTGCCGGCGCAGGATTCATGGACTTCTACGACAGCAAAACTGGTGCTGCACCTGGACCGATTCATTGACTGTGGAGGGGCTAGCACCGGCAGCACGTGGAACACAGTTGATTCCAATGAGAAATGGTGCCGGATTCGGCGGGTTCGCGATTAACACTCAGGAGGCTGATGGCGGAAAACCCTCTGCCCGGAAATCCTGGTGGATTGAAATGGATGTATTGTGCCGGCTGGGCATACAGGGCCTCCGTGATGGCGCAAAGGCACCTGGGAACTGAGCTCTGTGAGATTACGGACAGGTCCGCGATCACCGCCTGGTACGACCCCGTTGCGTAGATCTTCAGGGCGATCGTCACCTTGACGGCCACTGGGACCTGGTGTGCTCTGCCATTGCCCCGCGGTGTCAGGTGTGCCATGATCTAGCACATATATTGCACTGTCCCCCTGCTCAACCGGAGTCTTTGACGGCATGCCCGGCCCAGCTGGTCCTCAATTGACAGGCTCTGCCGGTATACACGAGGCGTCATGTGGCGCCTCCTTTGCACCTCATCCTCCTCTTCAGCCTGTTGGGCGGCCGGCTCTCCATCCTCAGCGGCTGCCTCCTGTTCCTGTCGGACAGGCACGGTGCTGCAGTTTCCTCCTCCTCGAGCAGCTCCAGCTCGTACAGTCGCAGTACATTCCCCAGGGCTGCAGCGATTAGGAAGAAGGCCACCATTGCTGGTTCAATTCCAATACCATTGTCTACAGTGGGTGAAAGGATGACATGTTAGCATGGTGTGCACCCCCATACCCAACCAGGTCCAACGGCCAAATGGTGGCCCCTCAGTGCAGACTCAGCTCCTACACCCCTAGCCCCGTCGGCGCCCATCCCTGCTTCCAGGGGTACCGTCGGCTGGCACAGCCTTTGTCAGCAGTACGCTATGCTGCCGTCATCCAGCTCCTCCCTGTAGGAGCTACTTTATGCGTTGCCGATGGGCTGGCCATGTGATGCCACACTGGCGGATGGTGGCCCGTTGGGGGGAGGTGGTACGGCACAGGGTGGGTGCGGTGGTGCTGGGATGGGAAAATGGGGGCTAGAGTGATGGGACCCATAAGGCCGAAAACTCTGTAGAACCAGGGGCCAAGGTGGTGGCCAGTGGGAGTGCGCAGCAAGATGGCTGCCTTGCTGGCCGCGGCAATGGTGGTCCGTACCCAGGCACCGCCCCAGTATCGTGGGGAGGTCTCCCACCCGGCCCCACGGCTCGCCCCCCACCCCCCCCCCCCTCCCTCCACCTCCCCGGCCAGACCGGCCAGTTTCGTACCAGCACGGTTGCTTCTCTCCATGTCCTACCTCCTCTCTCTCTCCCTCATTAGTCACGGTGCCTCTTTTTGATTTTTAAAAGCACAAGTGAACCTCGCCGTAGAGAATTCCCCCCAGTCTGGAGGTAACAGACACACAATCTCCCCAGTGGAGGCGGAGAATCATGGTGAACCCGGAGAATACCAGTTCAGGCCCGCTAATGATTTTCAAATGGTATTTACTGTACCTGTGGAGTGGAACGCATTGGCGCAGCTGTCGAGGCACTGGAGAATTGCAATTTGGCGTGAAACCGGTGCCCGCCACGGTTTCGGCGTGAAAGCCAATTCTCCGCCAAGTCGCATTTCCCGATTTCGGCGTCGGCTGACAGTGAATCCCGCTCAAGAAGTTTTGAAGTAAGAAAGGTTGTAATCCCAAGTGAGCCTTGGGAGAACTATGGTATGGTGAGACAATCAAATGAAAGATAGAGAAGAGAAGGTAATAATAATATTGTGTGTCTGTTACCTCCAGACTTGTCACTTAGGACAGGCAGAAGTTAACATAATTTTAATTGACAAAAGTGAGAGAGAATGAAAATCGAAGTCACGAAAGCTTATTGTTCTGGAGAGAGAGAGTGGTGGTGGCGGTTATTACGTGGCGACTCTCTGGGCAGAGGAAGTATGAGCTTTGATCCTTTTGATTGTGCATGTAGGTGGAAACTGCAAAAATCCCCCTCCCCCATTTCTGCTTGAACTTTGTTTGGAGTATGAAAGCCTATTATGAGAATTTACCCCTTCCTTTGTTTTAAATTATAGTTAATTTGGAGAAAAAAAGAATCAAGACCACTGTAATGACCTCCAATTGGCATTATTGGTTGGCCAATTGGAGTATGAGCTCCCTCAATGATAGCTCATTGAGGGGGCCCATATAAGCACTTGTGTAGGTTTTGTGAGGCAGTCTTAAGTTGACTGGAATGCTAGCAGCACTGTTTGGAGCTGCTCTTGTATATAGTTATTGCAAATAAATACTGGAGTAGTGACGGTACCCCTGCTTCCTGTGGGTTATTACAACCACCTTTCTAAATCAAGATAAAGGTTATAAGAATGTAAAAAATATATTTATGTTTATGTGTGTGTTTATGTGCAATGAAAGATTTGTGTGTGAGCTTCATTCTGTCTTCTTCCCTAAATTGTGATCTGTGTGGAGTCTCTGCACTTTGAGTTAATAACCTCCGAGTGAGGATTTTGAGTTGGACTAAAGGAAAGTATAATTAAACCAATCTAAAAGCAAATTACTGTGCATGCTGGAATCTGTACTAAAATAGATAATGCTTGACAATCTCAGCAGGTCTGACAGCATCTGTGGAGAGAGAAGGGAGCTAACATTTTGAGTCTGGATGACTCTTTGTCAAATGTTTTGAGTTATAAGGGGCTACATTCTCTGCCCTGACCGGCCGGCGGGATTCTCCGTGACGTCGGCCGGTCAATGGGGTTTCCCATTGTGCAGCCCCACACCATCGGGAAACCCCCGGGTGCCGGAAAAACGGAGAATCACGTCGGCAGAGAATCCCGCCTAAGGTTCCAGTTGAGACTTCTGAACAAAAATCATGGGCGGGATTCTCCGACCCCCCCGCTGGGTCGGAGAATCGCTGGGGGTGGCGTGAATCCCGACACGCCGGCTGCCGAATTCTCCGGCGCTGGGGTTTTGGCGGTGGCGGGAATCGCGCCACACCAGTCGGGGGCCTTCGGCGGCGGCCCCCCGGCGATTCTCCAGCCCGCAATGGGCTGAATGGCCGCCCATTTTCGGCCGGTCCCGCCGGCATAAATCACAACAGGTCCTTAGCAGCGGGACCTGGCTCCATTGGCGGCCTGCAGATTCCTCGGGGAGGTGCGGGGGAATCTGGCCCCGGGGGGTGCCGCCACGGTGGCCTGGCCCACGATCGGGGCCCACTGATCCGCGGGCAGGCCTGTGCCGTGGGAGCACTCTTTCCCTCCGCAACGGCCTCTGTCAAGCTCCGCCATGGCCGATGCGGAGAAGAACCTCCCTGCGCATGCGTTGGGATGACGCCAGCACACGCTGGCGCTACCGCGCATGCGCCAACTCGCCGGCCGGCGGAGGCCCTTCGACACCAGGTGGCGCGGCGCCAAACATTTCACGCCACTCCTCGGCGCCGGAGTGGCCCGCGGAGAATCCCGCTCATAACTAGTGTATACTCCAGAGGAGATACAGACTTTTCCTTTGTTTGAAAATAATCAGTTTTGCACTGGTCTCTTTCTGACTTTAAAGGGACACCATACTGAGTAAAATAAGAACAAAGTTTTATTTACACAAACGATATGTACACTACCCGGTAGATCACTACTAGGTTCCGCTCTCTGGTCGCTGCCTTACTGGTCAACCTTTTTTGTACATGGGCTAATTGAGATACCTTGCCCTTAGCAGGGGAGCTTGTATTCCCCAAGGAGCACGGGGAATATTAACATTCCCACCCCGTAGATTCCGTGTGGGACACTACATGTACTAGCAGGGTGTCAACTCTTTCCAACAGCAGCTTGAGCATTCAGGCTGCCTAATTAATCCATTCCACCTTCAGCAGACTGGTGGACCCTTGTGCTTTTATTTATAGATAACAGTGCGGGAGGTGGGGGTTGGGGGTCACGTGATGTGAATGCAGGAGTGGCTGCATTTTCGTAAGCCCTGGCTCTACTCGTCTTTTAATCCTTTAGGTTATCCAAATGCACATTCCATAATTATCTTATTTTGGAATTTGTACCTTGCACTATGTCCCTGGATTGGATTGGATTTGTTTAGTGTCACCGAGGTGCAGTGAAAAGTATTTTTCTGCTTGCAGCTATATCAGATCATTTAGTACATGAAAAGAAAATACGCAATAGGGCAACGCAAGGGACACAATGTAAATATATAGACACAGGCATTGGGTAAAGCATATAGGAGTGTAGCATTAATCAGATCAGTCCATAAGAGGGTCGTTTAGGAATCTGGTGACAGTGGGGAAGAAGCTGTTTTTGAATCTGTTGGTGCGTGTTCTCAGACTTTTGTATCTCCTGCCCGATGGAAGAAGTTGGAAGAGTGAGTAAGCCGGGTGGGAGGCATCTTTGATAATGCTGCCCGCTTTCCAAGGGAGCGAGGGTGGATGGTCAGAGTTTGGTGGTGAAGAGCCAAAATAAATTGGAGAGAATCATCGATTAATTGAGGTGGCTGGGGTGGGGCCCAGCTTGCAGTGGCCGCTTTTCTGGTAGGGAGGCCTACACCTCAATGGTGCTGTTTGCATCGAGATGATGCATAGCACGGTAGCATAGTGCAGGCAGCGCGATAGCATAGTAGGGGCAGCACCGTAGCATAGTGAGGGCAGCACGGTAGCATAGCGGGGGCAGCACGGTTAGCACAATTGCTTCACAGCTCCAGGGCCCCAGCTTCGATTCCCGGCTTGGCTCACTGTCTGTGGGGAGTCTTCACGTTCTCCCCGTGTGTGCGTGGGTTTCCTCCGGGTGCTCCGGTTTCAACCACAGTCCAAAGATGTGCAAGTTAGGTGGATTGGCCATGCCAAATTCCCCTTAGTGTCCAAACTTGCCCATAGTGTTCGGTGGGGTTACTGCATTCATGGGGATAGCGTGGAGGTGTGGGCTTGGGTAGGGTGCTCTTTCCAAGAGGCGGTGCAGACTCGATGGGCCGAATGGCCTCCTTCTGCACTGTAAATTCTATGACTATCTACGACTATGATGGCTTCCTTCGCAAATGATATTTTGGATGATCTTGGCTCTGTGGTGCAGGTGATGAATTGTGAAGTATCCTTGAAAGAATGGTGGAAGACAGAATCCTGGTATTTGATAGAGCAATCTTCCAGTTGGGGGCTCACCTTCTGTCTTTGAAAATCATATTGCCTGGTGTGTCATCCACCCTGACGAACCTGGGGAGTAAGGGCCAGACGAGGAGTGTTTGTGAGCCCGGCCAATTGTGAGGTGATGCACTATCAATTACTACAAAGACGAGAGTACTAAATAATCAAGGCTTTATTGAGCAAAGATGTGTGGCCTCCTGTAGCTGGAACCAGAATGGGAGCAGCTCCGGTGAGCACACACATTTATCCGCCACCTACTGGGCGGAGCCAGCAGGCAGGGATTTACCCATGTACCTCTAGTACAGGAGCCTTACCGTAATATATCTAATATACAGTTAGTGGTGACTACCACATTCACGCCCTGTTTTTAAAAAAAAGAGTCCGGCGGGGGTGGTGGAAAATATACAAGTTCAGGCAAAATTTACAAGTCCAATCGGTTGGGTGCCTTGATCCTCCGCTGTGATCGCCTCGGTCCCGGTGGTGATGCAGGCGCTGACTTGGTCACCTGTGACTCTGGGAGCGTGTTGTCCTCGTCTTCATCGCCCCCGAGTGGAACCAGTGGGAGGACGGATCCTCCTGGGGCGGGAGCTGAGGTGAGGTGCGCTGGGGGGAGGGGGAGTGGTGCCGTGGTAACTGGTGGGGGTTGGGTTGGATGGTGGGATGTGGGTGGGGATCCAGAGGGTGCCCAGTCCCGGAGGGAGTCTGTGTCCTGGCGCCCGTTGGGGTGCGCCAAGTAGGTGTACTGCGGGTTCGCCTTATGGATCCGCACATGTTTGCGAAGGAGGACGGGTCCAGGAGCTGCCAGCCATCTTGGGAGCGAAACCCCAGAGGTGGACTTCCTGGGGAAAGCAAGGAGATGTTCATGGGGGGTTTCGTTAGTTGCAGTGCAAAGGAGTGATCGGATGGAGTGGAGCGTGTCAGGAGGACATCCTGCCAGCGGGAGACCGGGAGATTTTTAGACCATAGGGCCAGCAGGATGGCCTTCCAGACCGTCCCATTCTCCCTCTCCACCTGCCCGTTTCTCCGGGGGTTGTAGCCGGTCGTTCTGCTTGAGGCAATGCCCTTGCTGAGCAGGAACTGACGCAGCTCAACGCTCATAAAGGAGGATCCCCGGTCGCTGTGGACGTAAGCGGGGAAACCGAACAGGGCGAAGATGCTGTTGAGTGCTTTAATGACCGTGGCAGAAGTCTTATCGTGGCATGGGATGGCGAAGGGAAATCGGGAGTACTCATCGACCACGCTCAGGAAGTACGTGTTTCGGTCGGTGGAGGGGAGGGGCCCTTTGAAGTCAATGCTGAGGCGGTCAAAGAGGAGGGTGCGCTCGATCTGGCCGTTAGAAGTGTGGTTTGCACTCAGCGTGAACCTGGTAGTCTCTGGTGACAGCCCTGACCACTGCAATGGAGTAGGGAAGGTTGCGGGCCTTTATGAAGTGGAAGAACTGGGTGACCCCCCAGGTGACAGAGACTATCGTGTAGGGCCCAGAGTCGGTCCAATTGTGCGCTGGCACATGTACCTCAGGATAGGGCATCGGGGGGCTCATTGAGCTTGCCGGGGCGATACAAAATCTCGTAATTATAGGTGGAGAGCTCGATCCTCCACCTCAAGATCTTATCGTTTTTGATCTTGCTCCGGTGTGAATTATTGAACATGAAGGCAACCGACCGTTGGTCAGTGAGGAGAGTGAATCTCCTGCCGACCAGGTAATGCCTCCAATGCCGCACAGTTCCACGATGGCTTGGGCCTCCTTTTCGACAGAGGAGTGCCAAATTTCAGAGGCATGGAGGGTGCGGGAAAAGAATGCCACGGTCCTGCCTGCCTGGTTGAGGGTGGCGGCCAGAGCCACGTCCGATGCATCGCTCTCGACCTGAAAAGGGAAGGACTCGTCGACCGCGTGCATCGTGGCCTTGGCGATGTCCGCCTTGATGCGGTTAAAGGTCTGGCGGGCCTCAGCCGTCAGGGGAAAAACTGTGGAGTGAATGAGTGTGGTATTATGGGTATTACGTACCTGATAGGCTAAAGCACCATTGATGGAAACTGTATGCTATCTATTGGTTAGAGTGTATGATAGCTCCTGATAGGTGGGGTATAAGAATCCGTGCCACCCCAGCAGCCCTCATTCTGTACCTGAGCTGCTGGGGGAAACATCTAGCTTATTAAAGCCTTCAGTTGGACTACAACCTCGCTTTAGTGGTCATTGATCGTGCATCAATTTAATAAGCTAGTTTTTTAAGAAGAAAGGATGGAGCTCCAAATCAAGCCAGAGTGTCTGCAACTTAGCCCCCACGCGGCGAACTCAGCGGCAATCTTCAAGCACTGGCTGGTGTGCTTTAAAGGGTTTCTCAAGATGGCCGAAAACGTACCCAGGGAGAGCAGAAACTGCACGTCCTGCACTCAAGGGTGAGCCCGGAGATTTACACCCTCATCAAGGAAGCGGAAGACTTTGATGCAGCAATAGAGCTGCTAAAAGGACACTATATTCGCCCGATAAACAAGGTCTACGCCCGGCACCTGCTTGCAACAAGGCGACAAACCCCTGGGGAATTGCTGGAGGAATTCTACCGGGCACTCCTGGTGTTGAGCAGAAGCTGCGGCTGCCCGCAAGTTTCGGCAAGCGAACACACGGGACTCTTAGTCCGGGACGCTTTCGTGGCAGGTATGCTATCGTCACAAATCTGCCAGCGCCTGTTAGAAAAGGACACGCTGGGTCTCAGGGAGGCACGGGCCCTTGCAGGCTCCCTGTACGTGGCCGCCAGGAACGCCCGCACTACGTTCCCGACCACGCGGCAGCCCCCTGGGGAGCGTGGAACCCCTTCGCGGCCGACCCCGAGACTTCCCCCATTCCCCCACAGGCCTGCGCTGCAAGGCAGCCTGGCAACCCCGAGGGGCCCCGCTGCTACTTTTGCGGGCAGGCCAAGCACCCCAGCCAGCGCTGCCCGGCCCGCGCATCCACCTGCAAGGGATGTGGCAAAAGGGGCCATTTCGTGGGGGTATGCCAGGCCCAGGCGGTGGCCGCGGTCTCCAGCGACGAATGTGGACCGCAACCACAAACATCTTCACGGGCCCGTGCGGCCAGCGGTCGCCGCCACCTCCATATCCCAGGGCCACGTGCGGACCCCCGGCGCCGCTACCTTGTTCCGCGGATGCCACGTTGGAGAGATGGGTGCCGCCATTTTGTGCACCCCCAGACACGTGCAACCAATGGGAGATGCCATCTTGGATGAACCCCCAGGACCCCAGCTCGGCTGACCACACACTGCCCGAACTGAACTCTCAACTGCTGCGATTGGCCTCGGTGACTCTGGATCAGTCTCGGCCTCGAACATTCTCAACCGCTACGATGACCGTATTCATCAACGGGCACGAGACGTCCTGCCTAACCGACTCTGGGAGCACGGAGAGCTTCATACACCCCGACATGATAAGGCACTGTTCTCTCCTCACCCACCCCGTTAATCAAAAAGTCTCACTGGCCTCCGGTTCGCACTCAGTGGAGATAAAGGGGTTTTGTGTAGCAAACCTCACAGTCCAGGGGCGGGAGTTCAAAAACTTCCGTCTCTACGTCCTTCCCCACCTCTGCGCGTCTACACTCCTACTTTTAGCTTCCAGTGTAACCTTCAAAGTCTGACCTTCCAATTCGGCGACCCTATACCCACCCCCCCCTTACTGTCTGCGGCCTCACGACCCTTAAGGTCGACCTGCCTTCCCTGTTTGCCAACTTCACCCCGGATTGCAAACCAGTCGCCACCAGGAGCAGATGCTACAGTGCCCAGGACTGGATCTTTATTAGGTCAGAGGTCCAAAGGCTATTGAAGGAAGGGGTCATTGAAGCCAGTAACAGCCCCTGGAGAGCTCAAGTAGTGGTGGTAAAGACCGGGGAGAAGCATAAG
Organism: Scyliorhinus torazame; assembly: GCF_047496885.1. Classification (NCBI taxonomy): domain Eukaryota; kingdom Metazoa; phylum Chordata; class Chondrichthyes; order Carcharhiniformes; family Scyliorhinidae; genus Scyliorhinus; species Scyliorhinus torazame. The sequence continues at coordinate 165,392,624 of NC_092710.1, forward strand.
CATACGATCGCAACACGTACTTCCTGAACGTGATTGACGAGTACTCCCGGTTCCCATTTGATGACAGTCAGACCAACAACAGGTTTACGCAGCTGGACGCGTACCCTCTGCCCCGCATATCCGACGTGGTAAACAGGATCGCGCATTATAAGGTCTTCTCCACGGTGGATCTCAAGTCCGCCTACCACCAGCTCCTCATCCGTACTAGTGACCGCAAATACACTGCCTTCGAGGCAGATGGGTTGCTCTATCACTTCTTAAGGGTTCCCTTTGGTATCACCAACGGGGTCTCGGTCTTCCAGCGCGAGATGGACCGAATGGTTGACCGGTACGGTTCACAGGCAACATTCCCGTATATCGATAATGTCACCATCTGCAGCCACGACCACGACACAAACCTCCGAAAATTCCTCCAGTTCGCAAAAATCCTTAACCTTACATACAACAAGGATAAATGCGTGTTTAGCACCGACTGTCTAGCCATCCTCGGCTACGTAGTGCGAAATGGAATTATAGGCCCCGACACTGAACGCATGCGCCCCCTAATGGAGTTCCCCCTCCCTCACTGCTCCAAGGCCCTGAAATGCTGCCTAGGGATTTTTAGCTACTACGCTCAGTGGGTCCTCAACTACGCGGACAAGGCCCGTCCCCTGACCAATCCACAGTTTTTCCCCTGTCGATAGAGGCCCGCCAGGCCTTCAGTCGCATCAAAGCAGACATTGCAAAGGCCACGATGCACGCCATCGACGGGTCCCTCCCCTTCCAGGTCGAGATCGATGCGTCCAACATAGCTCTGGCGGCCACCCTCAACCAAGCGGGCAGACCCGTGGCCTTCTTCTCCCGTACCCTCTATGCTTCCGAAATCCGCCACTCCTCAATCGAAAAGGAGGCCCAGCACATAGTAGAAGCTGTACGACATTGGAGGCATTACCTAGCCGGCAGGAGATTCACTCTCCTCACTGACCAACGGTCGGTGGCTTTCATGTTTGATAATGCACAACGGGGCAAGATAAAAAATGACAAGATCTTGCGGTGGAGGTTCGAACTCTCCAGGTACAACTACGAGATCTTGTATCATCCCAGGAAGCTAAACGAGCCTCCTGATGCCGTGTCCCGCGGCACATGTGCCACCGCACAAGTGGACCGCCTCCAAGCGCTCCATGAGGACCTCTGCCACCCGGGGGTCACTCGCTTTTTCCATTTTGTCAAGACCCGCAACCTGCCCTACTCCATCGAGGAGGTCAGGACAGCCACCAGGAACTGCCAAATCTGCGCAGAGTGCAAACCGCACTTCGACCGGCCAGAGAGAGCGCACCTGATAAAGGCTTCCCGTCCCTTTGAACGTCTCAGTATGGACTTCAAAGGCCCCCTCCTCTCCACCGACCGCAACACGTACTTCCTGAACGTGATTGACGAGTACTCCCGGTTCCCATTTGCCATCCCCTGCCCCGACATGACCGCAACCACCGTCATCAAAGCCCTCCATAGCATCTTTGCACTGTTCGGGTTCCCCGCTTACATGCACAGTGATAGGGGGTCCTCCTTTATGAACGATGAACTGCATCACTTCCTGCTCAGCAAGGGCATCGCTTCGAGCAGGACGACCAGTTACAACCCCCAGGGTAACGGACAGGTAGAGAGGGAGAACGGAACGGTCTGGAAGACCGTCCTACTGGCCCTACAGTCCAGGAACCTCCCAGTCTCCCGCTGGCAAGAAGTCCTCCCGGATGCCCTCCACTCCATCCGGTCACTGCTTTGTACGACCACAAATCAGACACCTCACGAACGTCTCCTTGTCTTCCTCAGGATGTCCTCCTCTGGGACCTCGCTCCTGACCTGGTTCGCAGCACCTGGACCCACCCTGCTCCGAAAACATGTGCGCGCGCACAAGTCGGACCCGTTGGTCGAGAGGGTCCATCTGCTCAATGCTAACCCCCAGTACGCCTACGTGGCGTACCCCGATGGCCGACAAGATACGGTCTCCCTACAGGACCTGGCACCCGCCGGAACCCCACGCACCTTCCAGCCACCAATCCCACCCTCCCCTCCACCGCAGCACCATATAGGAGGATCTGCCTTTCCACCGCCCCCGTCTAGGCCCCCCCCACCCACCGACGCCCCCCGCAGGCGCTCCCTTCCCAGGTCAGCCGTTTTCCCCACCAGCGCCGTCTAGGGGTGATGAAGCTGCTATGGAGATCGAAGCCACGCTCCCGGAGTCATAGACGCCCGAGCCTCCACTGGAGTCACCACCGAAGCTCCGACGATCACAGAGGACGGCCAGGGCCCCCGATCGACTGATTGCTTCATTTTAACTGTAATCTGTAAATATAAACCATCAAATGTACATAGCTACCAGACTTGTAGATATTTACTAAACACTGTACGGAGGTATTACGGTACCTCCATAACTAATTATACCATGTTGTTATGTTTTGTAGTTTCTGGCCACCAGCCCCGCCGGACTCTTTTTTTTTAACAGGGGGTGAATGTGGTATTATAGGTATTACGGTACCTGATAGGCTAAAGCACCATTGCTGGAAACTGTATGCTTTCTATTGGTTAGAGTGTATGATAGCTCCGCCCTGATAGGCAGGGTATAAGAACCCGTGCCGCCCCAGCAGCCCTCATTCTGTACCTGAGCTGCTGGGGGAAACATCTAGCTTATTAAAGTCTTCAGTTGGACTACAACCTCGTTTTAGTGGTCATTAATCGTGCATCAACGAAAGAGCGGGCCTCGTCCGCATAGTTAGGGACCCACTGGGCATAATAGGAGAAAAAACCCAAGCATCGTTGCAGGGTCTTGGGGCAGTGGGGGATGGGGAGTTCCATGAGGGGGTGCATGCGGTCGGGGTCAGGCCCAAGAACTCCATTTTCCACAACATAGCCAAGGATGGCTAAGCTGTTGGTGCGGAACACGCACTTCTCCTTATTGTATGTGAGATTAAGGAGTTTGGTTGTGTGGAGAAATTTGGATTGAGGATAGTCCCCCCCAGTTAGAGCTAATTGTAACGGGCATTATTAGACTTTTAGTTCCAGATTTTGTTTTGTCAATCATAGTTAGATGTTCATAAACATTGTGGTTAGTTTCACAGCAGGGTACTTGAGATCCATTCAGACCAGAAGGGAAATGAAATTAAACAATCCAGACATCTGGCTGTCTGGAAGCTGTCACTTACATCCTAGTAAAAGCTATTTCTCTTTGTAGTGAATAGAAGATCATAGGATATGAGGGGGATTAAACGCTGGTGATATGGTTTTCGCTTTCAATGAAGTCACAGCTGCTGCTTTCTCTGTCTGAGGCAGCGGCTGTAAGGGACAGGTGAGTTTTAAGGCAAAGATTGATTTTACTGTTTCTGTCTGGACTGCTCTTTAGCTTCCCAATAGAGGTACCTGATTGGGGGGGGGGTTCTCTGTTATGGGGGTGGGGGGGGGAGTCTCCTTTATCGGGGTCTCTGTTGGAATGTTCTCTGATATGAGGGGTCTCTGAATGGGGGTTCTCTGATATAGGAGGGTTCTCTGATATGGGGGTTCTCAGTTATGGGCATCTCCGGTGGGGGTACTGGTGTGGATCTCTTATGGAGTGGTCTGGTGGGGGGGGGGGGGGGGGCGGTCAGGTCACTCTCATGCATGCCTACTGTGGGGGGAAGGGGGGCGACCCAACAATTCCCGTGGTGAGGGGAAGGCGGGAAATGTGTTGTGGGGTGGGGGGGGTGGGGGTTGCAGCTGCCTGACCTCACTGTTGAGTTGGCTCCTCAAAATGGTGGCCCAATAGTGGGATTTGCGATGGAACCCCTCACAATCGCAGCCATGCATAAATTTGAATGGCGAGGAACAGTGAATCACCTCTGGGCACTGTTCGCAGCCAGAGGACAAACCAAAGACAATACAGGTCCGACGGTAGAACATAGTCTCCCAAACAGAGAATCCTGCCCCTGATATAAGCACACTGACCAATGAGTATCAGACTTTTTATAGTAAGTTACTTTTGAAAACCTATGGTATCATCTAAGATAATGAGCAAAATGTTCTGAATTTTTTTCTCTAAGTGCTAGGTCTGGTGTGGAAACCCTAGCTGCACAGCCAGTTTTTCCTGGCAGATACTGCAGCACTTAGAGAATAAAAACGCTGCAGGTGCCTCTGATACCATCACACTGATGGGCTGGGGCCTGATAGAGCTGGCAACACTGGTGCCACAGAAATTGGGTCGCCCCAGTCAGCGGTAAAAAATACTCCCCCCTTCAATCCCCCAAGATATGGCAAAAGCCAGGGCAACCCCACCCCCTCCCACAATGAGCACCGTGGCAATCCCCCTGCCCACAAACACTGGAACAATCCCCCTATTCCCCCTCCCCACAAACACTGGGACAATCCCCCTATGCCCCTCCCCACAAACCCTGGGACATCCCCCTGACCATAAACACTGGGATAATCCCCCTATGCCCCTCCCCACAAACACTGGGACAATCCCCCTATCCCCCTCCCCACAAACCCTGGGACAATCCCCCTCCCCACAAACCCTGGGACAATCCCCCTCCCCACAAACACTGGGACAACCCCCCTATTCCCCCTCCCCACAAACACCGGGGCAATCCCCCTCCCCACAAACACTGGAACTATCCCCCTCCCCACAAACCCTGGGACAATCCCCCTCCGCGCAAACACTGGGACAATTCCCCTATTCCCCCTCCCCACAAACTCTGGGACAATCCCCCTCCCCACAAACACTGGGACAATTGCCCTATCTCCCTCCCCACAAGCACCATGGCAATCCCCCTCCCCCCAAACACTGGGACAATCCCCCTATCCCTTTTCCCACAAATACCAGGGCAATCCCCCTCCCCACAAACACCGGGGCAATTCCCCTCCCCACAAACATTGGGACAATCTCCCTATCCCCCTCCCCACAAACCCCGGGGCAATCCCCCTCCCCACAAACACTGGGACAATCCCCCTATTCCCCCTCCCCACAAACACTGGGACAATCCCCCTATTCACCCTCCCCACAAACTCTGGGACAATCCCCCTCCCCACAAACACTGGGACAATTGCCCTATCTCTGTCCCCACAAGCACCGTGGCAAACCCCGTCCCCACAAACACTGGGACAATCCCCCTATCCCTTTCCCCACAAATACCAGGGCAATCCCCCTCCCACAAACACCGGGGCAATTTCCCTCACCACAAACATTGGGACAATCTCCCTATCCCCCTCCCCACAAACCCCGGGGCAATCCCCCTCCCCACAAACACTGGGCCAAGCCCCCCACATACATAAAGTGAATGCCCTGCCATGGAGCTTCACATGGACCTCACTTGGCTCTGTCCCCTGGCAAATAATTGGCCAGCCAGATTGAAAACTCATGTCAGTAGCGATCGCTGCCAGACGCAGGTATTACAGCCCCAAAATTCAGGCCCCATGCACAAAATTCAGGCCGAAGTGTGTGAAGTTTTCAGGGAGTCACTACCAATAGTCATCGTGTCATTCAGGTTATATTATATTAAGGAATTAATTATTGAGGAAGTAATAGCAGCACGTTTGAAAAATTATAATCTAATCTAGCAGAGTCAGCATGGCTTCATGAAAGGGAAATCGTATCTGACTAACTAATGAGTTTTTTGAGGAAATCTCAACCAGAGTGCATAGAGGGGAACCAGTAGATGTGTTGTATTTGGACTTCCTGAAGATGCTCTACAAGGTACCTCACAAAAGGTTAAATTATAAGATGAGAGCCCATGGTGAGGGAGGCAGTATATTGGCATGGATAGAGATTGGCTAATGGGCAGGAAACAGCGATTGGGGATAAAATGTCCTTTTTCAGGTTGGCAACCTGTAACCAGTGGGGTTCCACAGGGATCAATGCTGAGACTAACTGTTTACAATATATATTAATGACTTGGAGGAAGGAAGCGAATGAACTGTAGCCAAATTTGCATATGACACATAAATAGGTAGAGAAGTAAATTGTGAGAGGGATACAAACAGTTTGCAGAGAGATATTGATAGGTTAAGTAATTGGGCAAAACGTTGGCAAATGGAGTATAGTGTGGGAAAACGTCAAGTTGTTCATTATGGAGGGAGAATAAAAGAATAGAGTATTATTTAAATGGAGAAAAACTGCAGAAAGCTGCAACACAAAGGGACTTAAGGTGTTTGTGCATGAAATACAAAGCTAGCACACAGGTGCAGCAGGTAATCAGGAAGGATAATGGAATGTTGGCCCTTATTTCTAGTATGACAAGTAGGAGAGTCTTGCTACAACTGTACAAGATACATGTGAGTACTGTGAGCAGTTTTGGGTCCCCTTATTTAAGGAAATATATTATTTCATCAGACGCAGTTCAGAGAAGGTCCATAGGATGATCCCCGGTATGGAGGGATTGTCTTAGGTTAAGCAGGTTGGGACTCTACTCATTGGAATTTGGAAGAATGAGAGGTGATCTCATTGAAACACTTTAGCATTTTTAAGGGGCTTGACAGGATAAATATTGAGAGGGTATTTCCCCTCATGGGGAAGTCTAGGGCCAGAAGGCATAGTCTCAGAATAAAGAGATGCCCATTTAAGACTGAGATGAGGAGGAATTTCTTCTCTAGGAGGGTTGAGTGTCTTTGGAACTCCTTGCCACAGAGAGCTGTGGGGGCAGAGACCTTCTGTATATTTAAGGCTGAGATAGATAGATTCTTGATCAGTAAGGGAATCAAGGGTTATGGGGAAAGAGCAGGAAAGTGGACGTAAGGAATGTCGGATCAGCCATGATTCTACTGAATGATGGAACAGGTTCGAAGGGCTGAATGGCCTATTCCTGTTCCTATTTCTTATGGTTGTATTATCAAAAGGAGACAATCTGACTCATTGCTCCGACCTTTTACCTGAGTGACACGGCTTGAAATGTGGACATAAAAGGAGTGTGCGACACCAGCTTCGGTATGGGGCAATTCTGGTATCTGTGCTCAGCATTCACGGGTGCGGTCACCTTGAGCATGTCCAACACAGGAGCGAACATCACAGTGGGATGGACTAATATACCTCTGTTTTTTGGGAGCCAGGACTGGAGTGACATTATTGTCAAGAGCAATGTATAAATATTAATTGGCTTGGTTGTAGCGATAAGAGATGCTTTAATTTGTCAACATGCGGGTATCATATACCTACTACGTGTCCAGCCACCATGTCATCCTTATATATGTGATCTCTCATTTCACAGAATAAGAAAGGAACAAGCTACATAACGGAAAGGAACAAAGTGATTCAGGAACACTGATACAGTACATAAATCATTAAATAGCTGCAACCCAAGTTGATAAGGAGATAACTCCAAAGTTGGAGTTTTGCAATTTTAATATTCAAATTTCATAAGGTAACATCACAAATATAATAGACTAGTGATGACTCTCATGAGCAAAGGAACAATTTTGTTGACAGAATTAACATTCCACAATTTCCTTTTGATCTTGTGAAATAATTGTTTGCATAATCCAGTAGGCACCACAGGGACATTTGTGATGAGATTTTTTTTTACTGGAAGGGCTATTTTTACATAGAAAGGACAGGTGAAAAATGGATAGTCATATGATAATTATTTTCCACTTTGAATGTCAAACCTTAAGAGTATTGTGTTCATTTTTGGTGAAGAAACTACAAAAGGGTTGTTCAAAATACGTGAGAAAGTTCAGAAGATGCAAGGATGTTACCAGAATTCAAAAGGTGGAGCCATTATGAAAGATTGAGCAGACTGACACTTTTTCTTTTCCTGTGGAAGAAAAGACTAAGAAAGGATGTAATACAGTTCTTCAAAATCATTAAGAGATCTGATAGTGTGAATGTGGAGAAACTGTTTCCACTTGTGAATTAGCCCAAAACAAGAGGGCAGAAATACAAGGGCCTGGATTTTGCGATGTCATTACACCACTGTAACTGACAGCAATGCCTGGGGTCTTCACAAACGCAAAATAACACAGAAATCCAGAAGTTGCTATCAGTGATTTTACACTTCTTCAGAGTTGGGTTGTTGAAGCACAGCAGACTGCAATCAATGGAAATGAATTGAAATGATGAGGGCTTCCAGTGTTGTGCTGTTATTCTCCCTGTAAATACACTAGTAAATTTTACACTCACTTGGACGAGTGCAAAAGACAAGGCTGACGCATTTGCAACCATCTTCAGCCAAAATTACCGAGTGGATGATCCACCTTGGCTTTCTCTCGAGGTCCCCAAAATTGCAGCAGCCAGTCTTCAGCCAATTTGATTCACAACATGAAATATTAACAATGGTTGAGCACAGCAAAAGGCCCCAACAAAGTCTTGGCTATGGTGTTGAAGATTTGTGCTCCAGAACTAGCCATGCCCATAGCCAAGCTGTTCCACGCAAGTGGCAGCACTGGATTCCATGTGACAAAATGGAAATTTGCCCAGGTATGTCCTGGCCGCTAAAAGCAAGGCAAATCCAATCCAGCTAATTCCTGCCCCATCAGTTTACTCTCAATCATCAGCTTTCCTGCTGGCTGTCATCACTGCTGCTGCATCCCAGTATATGACACTGACCTGGCACCAGAATTAAAGGGGAAAACTATGTGCCATTACAAAGGATTAGTTCCTCACGAAAGTGAAAGAATTCTACATTTGCACTATAATGTTGCCCTGCAGGGCTGTGTATTAATTCCTGCTTCCAAAGTAGCTTTCTAAACTTCAATCAAATCTAACATTCTTATTGTTGTGCTGTCTTTTCCCCTTCCATGTTGGATCTTATGGCCCGTAGTTTATGGTCAGCAGCAAAGTGAGTATGTTCACTCCTGACCTCAAAATAAGTCTTGCTAACTCTTTGGTGAGAATGTTACCTGGGGCGGCACAGTGGCACAGTGGTTCGCACAACACCAGGGACCTAGGTTCAATTCCAGCCTCGGGTGACTGTCTGTGTGATGCACTATCAATTACGGCGAGACGAGAGTCGAGAGTAATCGAGGCTTTATTACGCAGAGATGTGTTGCCTCCTGCAGCTGCTGCTGAAATGGCTACAGCTCGGTGAGCACACACATTTATACTCCACCTACTGGGCGGAGCCAGCAGGCAGGGATCTACCCCCGTACCTGTAGTACAGGAGACTTACCGTATAACATCTCGTATGTGAAATATACAACAGTGGTGACTACCACATTCACCCCCTGTTAAAAAAGAGTCCAGTGGGGGTGGTGGAAAACTATTTACATGCATTTTGAGGTTAACATTTTGGGGAAAGTTCACAAATTCAGCCGACCGAGTGCCTTGATCCTCTGTTGTGAGCGCCGCAGTCCCAGTGGCGATGCCACTCCTCAATGACTCTGGGAGCGTGTTGTCCTCGTCTTCATCCCCGGGTGGGACCAAGGGGAGGACGGATCATCCTGGAGCGGGGGCTATGGTGAGGTGTGCTGGGGGGAGGAAGGGTGACGCCGGGGCAGAGGGGGGCAGGTGGGGACCCAGCTGGTGCCAGGTCCCTGAGGGAGACTGTGTCTTCGCGGCCATCGGGGTACGCCACGTAGGCATACTGCGGGTTTGCATGGAGTAGGTGTGCCCTCTCGACCAATGGGTCCGCCTTGTGCTTGCGGAGGAGAACGGGTCCTGGAGCTGCCAGCCACGTTGGGAGCGAAACCCCGGAGGTGGACTTCCTGGGGAAGGCAAGGGGGTTGCATTAGTCGCCGTGCAAAGTAGCGATCGGATGGAGTGAAGGGCGTGGGGGAGGACCTCCTGCCAGCGGGAGACCGGGAGATTTTTGGACCGTAGGGCCAGCTGGACGGCCTTCCGGACTGTCCCATTCTCCCGTTCCACCTGCCCGTTTCCCCGGGGGTTGTAGCTGGTCGTCCTGCTCGAGGCAATGCCCCTGTTGAGCAGGTACTGGTGCAGCTCATCGCTCATAAAGGAGGATCGCTGTGGATGTAGGCGGGGAAACCGAACAGGGCGAAGATGGTGTTGAGTCCTTTGATGACAGTGGCAGACGTCATATCGGGGCATGGGACAGCGAAGGGGAATCTGGAGTATTCGTCGACCATGTTAAGGAAGTACGTGTTTCAGTTGGTTGAGAGGAGGGACCCTTTGAAATCCACGCTGAGGCGTTCAAAGGGGCGGGAGGCCTTCACTAGATGTGCGCGGTCTGGCCGGTAGAAGTGCGGTTTGCACTCCGCGCAGACCTGGCAGTCTCTGGTGATAGCCCTGACCTCCTCAATGGAGTCGGGCAGATTGCGGGCCTTGATGAAGTGAAGGAACTGGGTGACCCCTGGGTGACAGAGAGCGTTGTGTCGGGCCCGGAGTCGGTCCACTTGTGCGCTGGCACATGTACCTCGGGATAGGGCATCGGGGGGCTCGTTGAGCTTACCGGGGCGATACAAAATCTCGTAATTGTAGGTGGAGAGCTCGATCCACCACCTCAAGATTTTATCATTTTTGATCTTGCCCCGCTGTGTGTTATTGAACATGAAGGCAACCGACCGTTGGTCAGTGAGGAGAGTGAATCTCCTGCCGGCCAGGTAATGCCTCCAATGCCGCACAGCTTCTACGATGGCTTGGGCCTCCTTCTCGACGGAAGAGTGCTGCATTTCAGAGGCATGGAGGGTGCGTGAAAAGAATTCCACGTGCCAGCCTGCCTGGTTGTGGGTGGCAGCCAGAGCGGCGTCTGATGCATCGCTCTCGACTTGGAAGGGGAGCATCTCGTCGACCGCGTGCATCGCGGCCTTGGCGATGTCAGCCTTGATACGGTTGAAGGCCTGGTGAGCCTCGGCTGTCAGTGGGAAAACTGTGGAGTGAATGAGTGGGCGGGCCTTGTCCGCATAGTTATGGACCCACTGGGCGTAATATGAGAAGAACACCTGGCATCGTTTGAGGGCCTTGGGGCAGTGGGGAAGGGAGTTCCATGAGGGGGCGCATGCGATCGGGGTCGGGCCCTAGAACTCCATTTTGCACCACATAGCCGAGGATGGCTAAGCGGTTGGTGCTGAACACGCACTTCTCCTTGTTGTACGTTAGGTTGAGGAGTTTGGCGGTGTGGAGGAATTTGGAAAGGTCAGCGTCGTGGTCCTGCTGGTCGTGGCCGCAGATGGTGACGTTACCCAGGTACGGGCAGGTGGCTCACAGTCCGTACCGGTCAACCATTCGGTCCATCTCCCGTTGGAAGACCGAGACCCCATTAGTGAGACCGAAGGGAACCCTAAGGAAGTGGTAAAGGCGGCCGTCTGCTTCAAACACAGTGTATGGGCGGTCCGCCTTACGGATGGGGAGCTGTGGTAGGCAGATTTCAGGTCCACTGTTGAGAAGACACGGTACTATGCAATCTGATTGACCATATCACATATGCGTGGGAGGGGGTATGCGTCGAGCTGCATGTATCGATTGATGGTCTGACTGTAGTCAACGACCATCCTGTTTTTCCCCCCAGTTTTTACAACTACCACTTGGGCTCTCCAGGGGCTGTTGCTGGGCTCGATGATGCCTTCCCGCAGCAGCCGCTGGACCTCGGACCTGATGAAGGTCCTGTCCTGGGTGCTGTACCATCTGCTCCTGGTGGCGACGGGTTTGCAATCCGGGGTGAGGTTTGCAAACAGGGAAGGTGGGTCGACCTTAAGGGTCGTGAGACCGCATACAGTAAGGGGTGATAGGGGCCCGCCGAATTTCATGGTTAGACTTTGGAGGTCCAGGCCGAGTATCAAGGCAGTGCAGAGGTTGGGGAGGATGTAGAGCCGGAAGTCGCTGAACTCTACGCCCTGATGGTGAGGGTGGTGTTGCAATACCCCCGGATCTCCAAGGAATGGGATCCGGAGGCCAGGGAGATTATCTGGTTAATGGGGTGTACCGCAAGGGAGCAGCGCCTTACCGTATCGGGGTGGATGAAGCTCTCTGTGCTCCCGGAGTCAAGAAGGCAGGATGTCTCGTGCCCATTGATCTTTACCGTCGTCAACGCGGTTGCGAGGTTGTGCAGCCGGGAATGGTCGATCGTGATGGAGGCAAGCTGTAGCTGGTGTTGGAAGGCCCCTGGCTGGTCGGCAGGTGATGAGCGGCCCGATGAGGTGTCCAATGAGCAGGGCCCCTGAGGCGGGGAAGATGGCGGCGCCCACGGGCCGCACGTGTCCTGAGGCAAGCAAGATGGCGGCACCCACGGGCCGCACGTGGGTTGCGGGGGTGAAAATGGTGGCGCCCGCGGGTCGCACGTGGGGGGTGCAGGAACAATGGGCCTGGTTACAGCGGCGATCGAGCGGGCCTGGCACACAGCAGCGAAATGTCCTTTCTTCCCGCAGGCCTTGCAGAGTGCGCTCCGCGCCGGGCAGCGCTGCCGGGGGTGCTTTGTCTGTCCGCAGAAGTAGCACTTGGGTCCCCCAGGGTTGGCTGGTTGCCACGCGGTGCAGGCTTGGGGTTGGCTGGGGGCGGTCGCTGGTGGGGTCCACGATGGGGTGTTCGCTGGTGGAGTCCACGATGTCCAGGTGGGGGGCGCCATGCGGTCGGGGGCGTACGCTTGTACATTACGGGAGGCGACCTTTAGTGAGATCGCGAGTTTCTTGGTCGCTGCGAGGTCGAGGGTAGCCCCTTCTAAGAGGCGGTGGCAGATGTACGCCGACCTTATGCCCGTAACGAAAGCATCCTTAATTAGGAGTTTGGAATGTTCAACAGCCGAAATGGCCTCGCCAGGGCGTACAGGGCACGCCAGAAATCTTCCACAGACTCCCCGGGGAGCTGATGCCGTGTGGACAGGAGGTGCCTGGCATAGAGCTTGTTGGTCTGCTGAGCGTAGTTCTCTTTCAGTAGCGCCATGGCCTCAGCGTAGGTAGGCGCGTCCCGGATGAGGGGAAAGATATCGGAGCTCAGCCGCGTATACAGGAACTGGAGCTTCTGTGCCTCTGAGGGTGGTTCTGTCACAGATCCGATGTAGGCTTCAAAGCAAGCTAGCCAATGTGCGAAGGCCGACTTGCCGTTGTCTGCTTGAGGGTGCAGCTGCAGGCGATCTGGCTTGATGCAGATGTCCATCGTTGTAAAATCTTTGCTTAATAAATTGATACACAATCAATTACGACGAGACGAGAGTAGAGTGTAATCAAGGCTTTATTAAGCAGAGATGTGTAGCCTCCTGCAGCTGCTGCCGAAATGGCTGCAGCTCGGTGAGCACACACACTTATACTCCGCCTACTGGGCGGAGCCAGCAGGCAGTGATCTACCCCCGTACCTGTAGTACAGGAGCCTTACCGTATTAATCTCGTATGTGATATATACAACAGTGGTGACTGCCACACTGTGCAGTTAGTATACTCTCCACGTGTCTGCGTGGGTTTCCTCCCGGTGCACCGGTTTCCTCCCATAATCCAAAGATGTACAGGCTAGGTGGATTGGGCATGCTAAATTGTCCCTTAGTGTCCAAAAAGGTTAGGTGGGGTTACGGGTTTACGGGGGAGTGGACCGAGGTGGGGTGCTCTTTGGGAGAGTTGGTGCAGAATCGATGGCGGAATGGCCTCCTTCTGCACTGTAGGGATTCGATGCTACATCACTGACATTGCAACTGATTGCAGTTTCTTCACTGGGCATTCCCAGCGTGGAGCTGGCGGTGTCATCAGTCTGTCCAAACAGTCAATCATATTAAAGGATTTTCAGACACACAAACAGGAAACAAAAAGCATCCAAATCAAATCATTGTTAAAATTTTCCACACAGGGCAAATTAAAGGGACCTGCACGTAGGGTGTAGGTAGAAGTTAAATACACGGAAAGAAACATTCGAAAATTTAAGAAATCTGATCAGCAATCCATGAATATAAAAGTATTTTTGTTCTTGCTCATCAAATGTTATTAATCTAATGATTGAACAAGGTGTAATTTTTTTTATGGGACTTCTAACAGCAATGTGGGAGTTTGAAGGTTGAAGTTCTGACTCAATTCAGTGATTTGATGGCTGTTGAGGGATCCACAGAGCAGTCTGTTGGGAAGCCCTGTTTGATAGAACTGCAGCCGGATTCTCCATCCCTTGAAGCCGGGACAGGATTCATGGACTTCTACGACAGCAAAGCCGGCGCCGCACCTGGATCGATTCAGTGACTGTGGAGGAGCTAGCACCGGCACCACGTGGAACACAATCGATTCCAATGAGAAACGGTGCTGGATGTGCCGTGTTTGCGATTGACACTCAGGAGGCTGACAAACTGCAGCAACATATACACACTTCACTCCCCCACACACTATGGCAGCGAGGAGAGCGGCACCCCATTTCGCAGACGCCAAGCTCGAGAGCCTGTGAGACTCCATGGAGGAGAGGCGGGCAACCCGATACCTCGGCCCGGGAAGGAAGCTGCCAGCCGCCACCGTTTTCCGTGCCTGGACGCAGGTGGCAGAGGTGGTCAGCGCCGTGGGCAACACTGTCCGGACCTGCCAGCAGTGCAGGAAGAAACTGCCCAACCTCAGGGTGACCAGGGTGAGTAGGCAGCACTGTGCCCCTATCACCAACTCCCATCCCACACTCCCGTAACCCCACCCGGAGGGCGGACAAACCCCCACCCTGCACCACATGCCAGCGCTCAGACAGGCTACCATGGCCCGGTCCCCTGGCCACTGAAGCCGCCAGCTACCCACTCTGGGCTGCATGCATCGGACTGTCAAACACTGTGTGTTTTCTGTTCCCCCCTCCCAGGAAAAAGGTCACCCATACCTATCAGGAGCAGGAGAAGACAGGAGGGGGACCACCGGACCTGTGACCTCTCACCAGCAGAGCAGAGGGCCCTGCACGTGGTCGGTGGGCCCAAAGAAAGGGCAGTCGCCATGGTGGAAGTCAGTATTGGGCGAGGAGGTGAGACCACGCTAAGTTGCAGTTCCCCATGACACGTGTGTCACCCACGCCAACACCACCCTCACTCCCACATCGCCCCCACACCACCCTCACCCCACATCACCCCCACATCCACACAACCCCTACACACTAGCCCCACCACCACCCAAATGCCCTACCCATACACACATCCTTCCTCCCCTCCACGTCCAATCTAACCCCCCAAACCCATCCGGCCCGCAGTCTAATCATGCCTCTTGGCCTTTCAGGAGCTGCTGGCAATGGGGTGAGCCCTTCTGGTGTCCCCTGACCACAGACACAGCCAGAACCCCAGGTGCTGACCAGCGACGAGGATGACACCAGCACAGAAAGGAGCCATCGACCCGAATCCCAGGACACCCCGGAGCTAGAATCCAAGGACAACACAGATTTCCCATCACAGCTGTCTCCGACACCATCCACCATCCCAGAGACATTTGTCTTGGTTGGGCACGTTAGTGAAGAGGCTCCTAGGGCATTATCTGGTGCGCAGCACACACATGAGCCAGTAAAGCAGGTGGAGGTAGGAACTCCCGAGGGGGCGGACGGTTGGAGGGTGGGCCAACCCCAGGGACTAGCCGCCGTCCAGATAGGTTTCGGGCTTCTGGAAAGGACAGTCCCATTGATTGTGGAGATGCAGTCACACAGCCAGGGACTACACGAGGAGGTGTCGGCGAGTATCCAGCACCTCTAGGTATAGTTGGAAGTGTCCAACCGTGTGCAGGAGGTGGTGGCAGACATGCTTGCCACCCAGGCCTACACCGCATGGGTGGCATCAGCAGTGGAGGCCTTGGAGGAGGGGGGTGGGGGGGGGGGGGGAGGGGGGGAGGACTTCGGCCATGCATCAACAATGTTCAAGCCTGGGGCACTCTCTGCAGGCAGTGGCCAAGGCCTAGGACAGGGCTGCCTTCTCACAGGAAGCCATGTGCCAGGGCCACCTGGACATTGCAGCGGTGCTCCTGAACATGGCCCAGTCACAGCAGGCCATGGCTGAGAGCATCAGCGGCATTGCCCAGGCGCTGGCCAGCATAGCAGAGACTCAGAGGGAGGTGGACCAGTCCCAGTGGGAGATGGCTGATGTGGTACAGACCCATAAGGTGGTGGCACAGTCACAGAGTGATGTGGTGCAGTCCCAGATAGAAGTGGTTCATTCGCTGTGCTCCATGGTTGCGAGCATGCAGACCCCGACTAAGGTGGCAGCAGCCCTCCAGGACTGGCAACGTCAGGTACCAGGGGGCCTCAGGGTTTAGCTCCACTCACACCCCCGTCCCATAGAGTAGCCCAGGGGCCATTTGGCGCCCCAAGGGAGGAGGAGGTGATGGGGTCTGTGCTGGTGACTTCAGCAGGTGAGGTGCCAGAACATCGCAGCACCCCAGACTCTCCTCCCGCCACCCCCCCACCCCCATCCCTGGGCATCACACGGGCAGTGGGCAGAACTGGGTGTCACCATGCCACCTGGGACACCCAAGCAGCAGCAGGTCCATCCAGGCCCAGTCGCCCCAGAAAACGGCTGCCACAGGGGGCACAGGTCTCAGGGCAGGAATCACAACAGGCCACCTCCACTCCTGATGTGCCATCTGGGGATCCACCTAGACGTAGCGTTATGGCCCGTAAGACCAGAAAATTAAACACCAGTTAAGTTGGCACAGCTGCATGGCACAGTTTAGCGATGGGGCGAGGGCACAAATCTGTATATATGTTTTCACATTAAACACCTGTGCACAATATTACAACCCGCCTCGGTGCTCTGTCAGATGTAAGGGGTGGGCTGGCCACAGAAGGGACGTAGGGGGACGGGGAATGGGCAGACGTTGGTGGTGAACTTGGCTCAGGGGACCCCCCCCCCCCACCACCACCACCACCGTCCCCAGCTTTGTCACCCCAGGAACCGTGTGATGGAATGGCCAGCTCGCATGCAGGGATCACCCAGGTGGACGGTAGAAAGTGCTACCGTGGGCAGGAGCCAGGCATTGTCAAATGATGCGGAGCACCAGAACTCATCGCTGAGTGGGTTGTCTGCCAATCCAGGGCCTGCACCCCATAGTGCGGCAGGCATGTATTACGGAAAGGGTTGCAAGCGGGGGGGTGGCTGGGGGAGGGTGGGGGGTTGGGGGTGGGGGGGTTGTGGAGGTGGGAAGCGGTGTCTGTGCTCCTGGTCAGTTCCCACCCCGCCCCCCAAGTCAGTGAGCCTAGCGGAGATCAGAATGTCCCATACGTGTTGGTCCTGGCGCATATGTTGTGCGGCCTCCCATGCCTGACGAGGCCCCATGTCCTGCTCATCCTCGCCCTCCCCACATCCTCCTCGTCGGTCAAGGTCTGGTGTTCATCCTCCTCCTCCAGCATGTCGTCCTCTGCTGCGCGATGTTATGGAGGAGGGAGCAGGCCATCACGATGCGGGCGACCCTCCCAGCTGGAGGGCGTATCCAGAGCAGTGCACCTGAACCACATCGTCAGGATGCCGATGCACCGGTGAATCACGCCCCTAGCCGCAGCATGGGCGTCATTATAATGGGTCTCTGCATCGGTCTGTTGCCTCCGGATAGGTGTCATCAGCCACGACCTGAGCGGATAACCCCTGTCGCCCAGGAGCCAACGCTCCAGCTGGGCAAAGCCTTGAAGAGGCCAGGAACCGTTGAGTGTGCCAGGA
Organism: Scyliorhinus torazame; assembly: GCF_047496885.1. Lineage (NCBI taxonomy): Eukaryota > Metazoa > Chordata > Chondrichthyes > Carcharhiniformes > Scyliorhinidae > Scyliorhinus > Scyliorhinus torazame. The sequence goes on from NC_092710.1 coordinate 165,410,068, forward strand.
TGAAGGCGTTGTGCACACTGCCCGGGTGCAGGCGTGCACGATGTGCAGCTGATGATCACACACCAGCTGCACGTTTATCGAGTGGAACTCCTTTCGGTTTGTGAAGAGTAGTCCGTCATCTGCAGGTGCTCGTGGGGGGACTTGCACCCTGTTGAAGACCTCAGAACCTGGGGCACCTCGGCGATGGAGGCGAACCCTGCAGCCTGGGCATCCTGGTGGGCTTTGTCTACATTGAAGTGGATGTATTGTGACGACTGGATGGGCCTCCATGATGGCATGGATGCCCTGTGCACCAAACTCTGTGAGATACCGGACAGGTCCGCTCTCGGCATGTGGAAGGAGCAAGTGGTGTAAAGGTTCAGGGTGACCGTCACCTCGACGGCCACTGGGAGTCCTCCCCCATTCCTTTCGGTGCCAGGTGCGCCATGATCCAGCTTATATGTCGCATTGTCTCTCTGTTCAGCCAGCGTCTTCGACAGTAATGCCCGGTCCGGCAGGTTTTCAAATGACAGTCGTTGCCAGTACACATGAGGCCTCTTGCGACGCATCCTTTGCACCTCCTCCTCCTCCTCTTCCTTCTTGGCCTGTTTAGCGATCGGCTCTCTATCCTCAACAGCTTCCTCCTGTTCCTCTGGGCGAGACTCCCTGCCGCAACTTCCTCCTCCTCGAGCAGCTCCAGCTCGTACAGCTACAGTGCATCTCCCAGGGCTGCGGCAACTAGGAGGAAGGCCACCATTGCTGGTTGTATTCCAATGTTCATTTTCTGCAGGGGCGAAAGGCAGACATGTTAGCATGGTGTGTACTGATTCCATAAGAAGGGGGGGACAAAAGCCCCCCACCAGGGATTTCACCTAGAACGTCAGGGGAATTAATATCCCTACACCTTCGTCCCTGTGGACTTCCAAGCCAGAAAAACTGGCGTGAAAGGGTCACATATTCATAGCCCTGCAGGGGGCTAGCAGTGACCTGGTGTTAATCTAGCAGCTTTTGCTGCAGATATGGGCCCCTGCACTTCCAGGTCAGAGGCCGTGCATGCGCACTGCGGCGGCCTCCAGCAGCCGCGCCTTGCTCCATGGCGGATTCAGACTCAGAGCTGAACCCTGAAAATAGACCCCCCCCCCCCCCCCCTCCCGATTGGCCACGCGTCCGACCCGGACTGCCTGCCCAAAAATTTCCCGGCCACGTATAAGGCCCCCCTGCCCTCCAATTGGCCCGTCCCCGACTAGTATCCCGACCGGCAGGACCATGGGTCCACGCCGTCAAGACTTCGGCCGATTGGGGGCAGAAAATGGCGGAGCAGGCCTCCACCAAAGGCCTCAGGTAAGGGAATTTGCAGCGTGGCGTACTTTCCAGGTACGCTGCTTTTCGGGCCCCGGAGAATTGGGGACCCAGCGCCGGTCCCGATTCCATGCGGGGAACTGGATTCTCCGCCCTGGCGCCGGCTGAGATTCCGGCGTCAGGGTTTGGAGAATCCAGCCCACAGAGTCTTCGTACATTTGAGAAGTGAGAAAGCTGAAAAAGTCTTCCTCCAAGGGACGCACCTGAGGGAGAAGGACCGACTGTGGGTAAGGAAGCGCTGGGTGGGCACAGACCTACCATTCTGGGAACAAGGGGGTGGGGCAACGAGGAAGATACAAAAGGAAACACCAGGAGGGTACCCAGGGAGAGACCGAGGAGGGGACCAGAGGGCCTCCTCACAAAGCCATAAGAACAAAATGAATGATATATTGTAGCCAGTTAAAATGGCTAACTCCCAATTTAGAATGGCGGAATGGCAAAGGCTGATGGGAAAGTCAGCCAACAGGACACAAACAAGCAGCTGCGGGTTGAGTATGTATTTACCTCTGGAAAGGCCAGACAAGATCGATACCGGCAACCATCAGCATAACAAAACACCAGCAATCCCCGGGAACAATGAGCAACATTTAGAAACATAAAGCCAAACCAAGCCAAACCAGCCAGCAGAAGCCTACACAATGGGAGGTAAACGACCACCTCAAGACCGCCCATCGATCAGGGAAGCGCTCCAGCATTGGAGAAAATCGAATCAGGTACAAGGTCCGCCCCGAAAGGCGGGAAGCCCCTGGGGACTATAAGAATCAAGCCCAAGTTCAAATCGCTCTCTCGGCCCCTCTGCTTCTCCTCTGGACTGGGTCACTCAGCAACGCGAACCAACCCTTGACAGTGACTGGTCCAGCCGCCGCTGATATCCAGTAAGTCTTACTTCAACACTCGCTACGAGATCGGCGCTCCTAGCTACCAATCTGTACCAACTTCGAATCCCGCAGGCTCAGAACCCGAACGAAAGGCCATTTGTTTCCCTGACCTGGTGGGCCAGTTCCAAGTTAAGTATTGGCCTGTTAGTCGTAGAAGTAGCTTAGACGTAGAATTTATACATGAGTAGTGATTGCTGTGTATAATAAATGTGCTTTAATTTAAATCTTACTAAGCGGTGTATTGGATTATTGATCATTACCCGGACTTGAACCACGTGGCGGTATCATAAAGATACCTGGCGACTCAAGGGCAAAGGTGATAAAACAGAGCAATTAAACTAAGGCAAAAGATAGCAACAATATAATACATCTATAGTGGAAGAAAGGGCCAAAGATAGAGCCTTAACAGCAGAAAAGGGGAAGGAAGGAATGGGGTGGGGGGGGGGGGGGGTGCCAAAAAAGAAAAACCTTGTAAATTGTAAATAATAATCGTTTCGATCATCTCCTGTATAGTGTACAAATGTAAAATTCAATCAAAATATTTATTTAAAAAACCAATTCCGAGGGCCCCAGTCCGATGTGGCATGTGGTATGGTCCGGTAATAAAAAAGGAAACGGGCTGGACGTGTATCCGGGGGTCTGCTTTCGCATGCTAAGTGTCTGTACTGCCCGTTCAGCCAATCCGTTGGATGATGGGTGATAAGGTGCAGTCTGTGAATGGCGGATCCTGTTTTGCTTCAGAAAATGTGTGAATTCCGCACTTGTAAAAGCTGTGCCATTGTCCAATATTAACACTTCAGGAAGCTCCTGAACACTGAAGGTTTGTTTGAGCCACTCAGTAGTGGCCCGCAATGTTGTCGTGACCATTCGGTGGACATCCATCCACTTTGAATGGGCATCCACGATAATTAGATACATGGCTCCTTGAAAAGATCGCGCGGAATCCAGGTGGAGGTGGGACTGTGGTCGGCCTGACCATCCCATCCTCGTCGCCAGTGTGAAGTTCCAGCCAAGCAACCACATGGAAGCGATGGCTGTAAGAAATACTCAAATTTATTTTACCTATTATGCTACACCTCTTACTCCCCAAAGGGTCTCCTGCGCCTGGCCCACATTTGGGCTGGGGTATTTATGTCCCAGATGCCCCTGGCTTAAGGGGGTGGCTCTGCCCCCTCAACTAGGGAGATCGTATTCCGGTGAGACCACAGGGACTCTGAGGTTACAGACCCCGCGGTCTCTGCTGGGGTTATAACACAGTTAGAATCCATCATCCCTGGAGCCATTCTGATAAATCCCTCTGCACCCTCACAAAGACTTTATTTACTCCAAATATTGGCCCACATCAGTGTCTGGGTTTCGGTGAATCCAGTTTATCCTAATCCTTTGGAGCAATACTTCAGGATGCTTTGATCTTTTGCATCTTTCTCCAGCGACACCAAGGGCTCAATGTATTAAGCTTTTCTGTTATAGAAACATTTATCCAAACAGTTCTCCTTCAAGATCAAACTCCTGAGTATCCAAATGGCATGGATCTTTTACATTCACCTGAGCAGATCAATGGGCAGTGGGTTTAATATCTCAACCAAAAGATGGCATCTCTGACTATGCAGCCTTCCCTCAGCACTACACTGAAGTCACAGACTCGATTTTTGTGCTGAAGTCTCTGGAGTGGAACTTGAACCCCACACCCTTTGACTCGGGTGAGAATATTGCTCACTGAGTCACAACTGGACATAGACAGCAACAATTCAAGAAGAACGCTACCTTTTCAAAGGCAACCAGAGATTGACAACAAATGCCACCATTGTCAATCATGCCCACATTCTGAGAATTATTTTTCTGAAGGTGATTAAAGAAGTAATAGATCTGATAGACTTTTGGATTAGGTATCACAAGTTACATGACTTGTAGTACCTTGTATTTGTAAACAAACATGAATAAATATAGATTTTAAAAATACAAGTTGCAAAACAATTTGTTAAATTAATAATTAAACTTGTTAATGGCATTTTTGTACCTCAAGAAAGTCACATTGTGAGGGGGCCAAGTGAGGGATTTTACCGGAGATGCCGAACATTTATATTGTATTTCAAGGAATTGGTCACTGTTAGCTGTTAGATGCCTGGGGTGAGGGGGGAGGAGGATCAATGGGAGGAGAGATTTGGTTTACTAGATTATTGTTTTTTTTAGTTTATTGTTGTTGTTTGAATTTTTTGTACTTTTTGTATTTTCTGGTATAAAATGACAAAAGTTTAATTAAAATATTTTCAAAAATAATTCAACTTGTTTGTTTGCCTGTGGACTCAAGTACCAAGTCCATATCAAAATATGAAGTTTTGGGAGAATTAATATGGATGGTAGTGACTAAGTTGTAGAAGAGAATAGTCAGAACCTGGGGCGGGATTCTCCGGTCCTCCTCGCCAGAATCGCACCCGACGTGGAGGCAGAGAATAACCGTTCATGCCGGTTGTCTGGCGCGACAGTGCTTCCGCGATTCTCCGCGCACCCGCCAGTCACGCTCGCCAGTGGCGGTCCTGGTGGGGGCGGGGAGTATCTGACTCTGGGGGGGGCCTTAGCGGTGGCCAGGCCCCCGATTGGGGGCCACCGATCAGCGGGCCATCGCGATCTGTGGGGGACCTACCTTACTCCACGCAGGCCCGTCGTGTGGCTCCGCCATATCGGCAGCGCCTGTGCCAAGGTGGGCCGCCGCGCACATGCGCGGGCCTGCTTATGGCCGCCGTGCGCATGCGCGGCCACGCGGCCTGGACAGCAGGGCCCCACCAGCAGCCAGAGCTGGGGGACACATGCCGGGGCTCTGTTAGCCCCCTGGAAAATCGAGAATCACCCCGGATTTCGAGGAAAAAGTCCGGAGTGATTCTCACCCGTTTTCCGGCGGGCCTGGGGACTTAGTCCTGAAAAGGGAGAATCCCGCCCCCAGACTCTGAATTCAGCATAAGATAATTCTCCAATATGCAATGCAACAGCATGGTCTGGATTCTCCGCAGCGGAGAATCGAAGTTTGCGACCGAATCGGGCCTGGCGGTGCTCTGGTAATTCTCCGGTCCCCAGAGAATCGCTCGTCCACAAATTACACCGCTTGGCTGGGGGGCCATTACCAGAGGCCCTCCCATCGATACTCCGCTCCCGACCTGTCGATTTCCTGATGGCATGGAACTAATGAAAATGAAAAAAAATGAAAATTGCTTATTGTCACTGTAGGCTTCAAATGAAGACCAAGTAGGCTTCAAATGAAGTTACTGTGAAAAGCCGCTAGCCGCCACATTCCGGCGCCTGTTCGGGGAGGCTGGTATGGGAATTGAACTGTGCTGCTGGACTGCCTTGGTCTGCTTTCAAAGCCAGCGATTTAGCCCTGTGCTAAACCAGCCTGTGGTTTATATGTGGCATAATGTGGTATGGCCGGTCGGGACTCTCGCACGGCGGCTGCGAGCACCGCCTTATGGGTGGCCGGAGCAACGATCAGGCCATTCCGATGCAGCGGCACATGGGCGACCAGGGGGGCCTGTGTTGGTCTGCGGTTTGAGTCCGCCATGCGCTCGGCGCGGCCGCCACCACACGCTTGTACGGACTCGGAATTGGAAGTGTGACAGCCCTTATCCGCAGCCAAAGCTGCGTGAAGCTCCCCGGCCTGCTGGTCCCCTGCAGGTAAGTGAATCGTCTTTTATATTTTGCAGGAAACTGGGAAGTGCAACGCCAGCGTTTTTACGCTGGGGTGGGGACATTGCCCCATTTTGGGAGGATCCAGCCCCCTGAATGTGCTACCTGTGCAAATTGGGATCTTTCGTGCAAGAAAAAATGGGAGCATTGCAATAATCTTTTTGTTTTACAAAGATTAGAAGAATCAATTTTACTGATCCACTTACCTGGGAAAATGTGGGAATTTGACATGGAAATTCGTGTAAGCAATTTTAATGGTCTTTAAGCTTTTGACCATCAAGTTAAGTCTGCAATGCAACAGCAGTTATTTCCCCTTAAACCTTACACAATTGTTTTTGAAGTTCTGCTTTTTAAAACGTGATTGAACTGACGTGGGTAACATGACTGTATAACTGTATCACTGACCACATCATTGCACACACACCTTTGTTTTAAAACCTAAATGTGACAAAAGAGAGTGGCTCTTTAACAATCACAATGCTTACAACGAACAATGTATATAATACCGAGCTGGTCTGCACACAAGCCGGTGACCCGAATGTAAAATAAAGTAATGTGTACACATGCATGTGGAAGATAACACATTGGTCCCACGGGGGAGAGGGGATGGGGGTGGAATTAGCTGTTTCTTTGTATTTGCTCCTGGGAAAGGTCATTCATTCAAATCCCAATTACATATAAAATTACATAGAATTTAGAGCAGTGCCAAATGTGGCACACGTTCCAGATTCTAACCACTCTCTGGGTGCTTCTCACAAATATTTTCTTGGATTTATCAGTAATTATCATGTCCTGGTGACCCTAGTTTGGTTTTTTTGTCGACCATGGCGTAAGCCAACATCTTATCAGGCAGGAAGCTTCCGCAGCGTTCCAGAACACCCCTCAAATGAAAACACTTTCTCAACATCTCTCCTATCATAACCCTTTTTAAAAAATGCTTTGTAAAATCAGACACCTTCAGATGTCAGTGGCCAATGCAAGAGCCGGAGTGTGCACTGCTCAGGGACAATTGTATTTTTAGAGAGGGCTGTGCGTAAGTCTTGATTTGAGGGGGTTCGTTCTTCATTAGCGGTGACCCTTTAAGAGGAGGGCACTTCCCTTCGGCTTTTTGTTGGGGGACATTGGGGTGGGGCAAGCACGCGTTTCATTTTTGGATTCGTTGTTAAAAGGGAGGGGGCACACCGGTTTTTAATTTCAATCTTATGGTATGAAGTCAGAAAGTGTGCGAGTTACATTTACTGCGCCTTGGTGCTGGGCAGGAGGCCAGGCTGATTGGTATGTGACAGAGTGTGTGCGCGCCTGCCTCCCTGAGGTGTGACCAGACCAGTGTGTGAAGTGAAACCGGCAGCGTGTGTGATTTAAAGGTTCACACGGATTGACTGAGCCTGGGAGAAGGAAGACAGACCGGGCGGGAGGATTCTGTGTACGAGCAGTGCCGGCAAGGTCATTGGGAAGCTGTTCACGTCAGCCCTGGATCAGACCGCCCTGCTTAAAGCGGTGAGACACGTTACTCATCCGTAAATCCCCACTATGGGAGATAGGAAATCGCCGGTTAACGGAAAGAATTCTCGGAAGCAAAGGGATGATATTCGTGCAGCGTTTAAGGTGACGAATGGGAACAATTGGGCTGGGAGTCACGATAAAGGCAGATGAAGAATTCCCTCCGTCAAAGCCACCAGGCTTTAAGGGCAGAAATTCCCCATTCCTCCGCCCGCAGATTTTGTAATGGGATCTCCCCGCTCGCCCAACCCTTACCAAGCAGCAATTTTACGCTTGGGGCGGGCAGGGCCTCGGACGGGAAGCCCGCCCGTACCCTAGTTGGGGATTTGCCACTTAAAAGGGCTGTTTCCTGCTTCCATGTTTAATCAATCCCGAAATCAATAGCGTTAGATGTGGGGGGTGGGGTTGGAGACGCTGCCTCCGCCATGGAGACCGCCTTCTGAAGTCAGCTCGCCCCTCCGCACCCTCCCCGGCAGCTTCTGTGCAGGAGAAACATTTCACAGCAGACGGCTTCAAACTCCAATGTGTAAATATTCCCCTGGGACTGCCTAGTGACACACATACAGTTTAATAAGTAAGGGGCAATGCTTAAAAGAACTGCATATTAAAAAGCCGAGGGAATGGATAACTAGAAGGGTAGAGAGGTTGGAGATGCTTATTGTCAAGTGTGGTACTGACGATTTTTAAAGGGGCTGAGCTTTCTGTAAGGTACTGAAGCGTGGGTGGGGTTCCCTGGGGGATCTGTGTCTACGTCTCAACATGTTAATTTTTTGAAGCTTTAATAATCTGATTTTAAATGTTCAACAGAAACTTGTCCAGTTTGGGTATGTTATGCAGGGGGCAAGAGAGGAGGAGGCAGCACTGTAGCACAGTGGTTGGCACTGTTGCTTCACAGCACCAGGGTCCCAGGTTAGATTCCTGGCTTGGGTCACTATCTGTGCAGAGTAAAACCCTCCGGGTGCTCCGGTTTCCTCCCACAAGTCCCGAAACTCGTGCTGTGAATTGGACATTCTGAATTCTCCCTCAGTGTACCGAACAGGTGCTGGAATGTGGTGACTAGGGGCTTTTCACAGTAACTTCATTGCAGTGTTAATGTAAGCCTACTTGTGACAATAAAGATTATTATTATTAAAAGTTGAACCTACAACCTTTACACGAGGAAGTAGCCTCTGTATGGACAGTATGATATTCAATATAGACTTGTATAAACGAGTAAATGGGGAAAATTGATGAGTGAAACTTTGAATGTTGTTGAAATATTGGAAGAGTAAGTTGAAATAAATCTAGAGGTGTTAGTAAACTCAATATGTTCAGACAAGGCAATAGTCAACACTTGGTTATCTCACCAAATCAGTGCACAGTACAAGTCATAGCAAGTCTTGCCTAATAGCCTTATTTGATTGCCCCTCCCAGTTTTGGAGTTATGCATTAGGGGCTGCAAAACACGTAACTTAACTATTTGATGTTCATCATGAGGCAAGATGAGAGCTAAGCGGCCTTGAAAGAAGGTAACTAATAATAATAATCTCTTATTGTCACAAGTAGGCTTCAATGAAGTTACTGTGAAAAGCCCCTAGTCGCCACATTCCTAAAAGGCAACTTAGAAGTTGTATAAGTGAGTGAAGAGAATAGAAAGGATGAATCTCAAAAAAAATAATTTTAACTTAAATATGACATTAGATCCATAGAAAAGTTACAGTACAGAAGGAGGCAATTTGGCCCATCTTGTCCATGCCAGCCCAAGGACACCCAGGAGCCCTTTCTGACCTCACCTTCCTGCACCTGCTGACAGCCCTTAGCTTAGAGCACTTAAGGTGCAGATCCAGGTACTTTTTGAAGAGTTTATGGTCTCTGCCTCCACCACCAACTCAGACATCCACTACCTCCCGCATGAAAAAAAAGTTTAAACTGTACGAGGCGAATTTAGAACTGGTGTCAGGAAATTGTCAGCGTAGCTCAGTTGTTCATGCTGAGTCAGACTATTGTGGGTTCAAGACCCAATCCGAGCACCAACCATCTAGGCTTACACTTTGTGCAAGCACTATGTGAGATGGACTGGCTTTTAGATGGGGTATTAAACCAAAGCTCCATCTACCCTGTCATGTGGATGTAAAAGATCCCTTGGTGACTATTTTTTACAGCAGGGCAGGTGAATAATCCCTGATGAGCTTCAGTGCTGCCACAGGGACTCAAAGTTAACTGTTTCTCCCTCCCCAAAATGCTGCCAGACCTGAGGTTTCCCAGCATTTTCTCTTTTTATTTCTGATTTCCAGCACACGCAGTACTTTATTTTCATTTCAGGATTGGCCACAATGGCTGGAATACGGTGGCTGCTCATGCCAGCAGGATCCTCTTATCCTGCCGACGGCACACCCGCGGGTTTCTCGGCAGTAAGAGGTGGGATCAATTCCATTGACAGCGGCACACCACCTACCTCCCTGCTGCGAGAAAAGGGCCGTGGCGGGTGGGCCAGATAATTCCCCCATGTCTGTTTATTTTTTTTAAAGCTCTTTTTAAGAAGAAATCTTCACTTGTTACTTGGTAATTGTGAGCATGTGCTGAGTATTATACCAATTCACAAACTGTGGGAAGGTTAAACAGGAAGTGGTTTTGCAAACACAGCATAGTTGCAAATGAAAGGTTAATACCGTATTTACATTCTGTGGCTAGAATGAATTGGTGGTTTTCTGCTAAATTGTATTGACATTTAAGAATGTAGGTGATTCAGTGTTGTACTACATGTTTGGAATGATTATTGGAACAGAGATGGTGATTTCTTAATAGTTTTAATAATATTTTATTGAGGTATTTGAAAAGTTTTATAACAGTAACATAAACAATCATCAACATGGCAAAATAAAAATTACCCTCCCCCTCCCCCAGCCCAATCTCCAGGCACCTCAACCATACAACAACAACCCCCCCACCCCCCCGGAATACTGCATCTACTGACATTTGAATTTTCCCTGAGAAAGTCGACAAACAGCTGCCACCTCTGGGTGAACCCTAACGTTGACCCTCTTGAGACAAACTTTATTTTCTCGAGACTGAGAAACCCAGCCATGTCACTAACCCAGGTCTCAACACTCTGGGGAGGGTGCTTCAAGTCCCCCCACATTAACAAGATCCGTCTCCGGGCTACCAGGGAGGCAAAGGCCAAGATGTCGGCCTCTTTTGCCCCCTGAACTCCCGGATCGTCCGACACTCCAAAGATCGCTACCTCTGGACTCTGCACCACCCGTGTTTTTAGTACTGTGGACATTGCCTGAGCAAAATCCTGCCAAAAGCTTTGGGCATGCCCAAAACATGTGGACATGATTTGCTGGGCTTCCCGCGTACTTCGCACACCTATCCTCAACCCCGAAGAACTTACTCATCCTAGCCGCTGTCATGTGTGCCCGGTGAACTACCTTAAATTGTATCAGGCTAAGCCTGGTGCATGATGAGGAGGTATTAACCCTGCTTAGGGCATCCGCCTCTATCTCTCCTCCTAGCTTGTCCTCCCATTTGCCCTTAAGTTCCCTCCGAAAGCTCCTGGTAAATATCCGATACCTTCCCCTCTCCCACCCAGGTACTGGAAACTTCTCTATCCTGTATCCCCCATGATGGCAGCAGTGGAAAGGCTGGCACCTGTTTCTCAGGAAGTCTCGCACCTGCTGATACCTAAAACCATTCCCTGGCGGCAGTTTAAATTCATCCTCCAAAGCTTTCAAGCTGGGAAAGCTCCCGTCTATAAATAGATCCCCCATCTTTCTAATTCCTGCCCTCTGCCAACTCCGGAACCCGCCATCTAGCCTACCCGGAACAAACCTGTGGTTATTATAAATCCGGGTCCAAATCGATGCTCCCTCCCCTTTCTTATATGTCCTCCATTGCCCCAGATCCTCCGAGCAGCCACTACCACCGGACTTGTGGAGTATCGGGCCAGCAAGAACGGCAGAGCTGCCGTTACCAGTGCTCCCAAACTGGTGTCTTTACATGACGCCGCCTCCATCCGTTCCCATGCCGACCACTCCGCCACTACCCGCTTCCTAATCATGGCTATATTAGCCGCCCAGTAGTAATTGCAGAAGTTCGGCAGCGCCAACCCACTCTTTCTACCCCCCCCCCCCCCCCCCCCCGACTGCGCTCCAGCAACACTTTCTTCACTCGCGGGGTTTTACTCGCCCACACAGCCTGAAATAATCTTATTCACCCGCTTGAAAAAGGCCTTGCGAATGAAGATGGGGAAGCACTGAAAGACAAACAGAAATCTGGGGAGGACCGTCATTTTCACGGTCTGTACCCTCCTCGCCAGTGATAGCGGGAGCATGTCCCATCTCTTAAAGTCCCCTTCCATTTGTTCTACCAACCGGGATAGGTTTAACTTGTGCAGTGCCTCCCATTCCCGGGCCACCTGGATTCCCAGATTTCGAAAGCTCTTCCCTACCATTCTAAGTGGCAGCTCTCCCAGTCTCTCCTGCCCTCTTGCCTGGATCGCAAACATCTCGTTTTTCCCCATGTTCAATTTATACCCCGAAAAATTGCCAAATTCCCCCAAGATTCGCATTACTTCCCCCATCCCCCCCCCAACGGGTCCAAGCAGGTCATCTGCATAGAGCGAGACCCGATGCTCCACCCCTCTCCGAACCAGCCCTTTCCAGTTCCGAGAGGCTCTTAACGCCATGATCAATGGCTCTATGGCCAGAGCAAACAGTAACGGGGAGAGGGGGCACCCTTCCCTCATCCCTCAGTGTAGTTTAAAATACCCCGACCTCAGCCGGTTTGTGCGCACACGCGCTACTGGTGCCTGATAGAGCAACCGCACCCAGTCAATAAAGCCTTCACCAAACCTTCCCAGCGCCTCCCACAGGGAATTCCACTCCCCACTGATCAAAAGCCTTCTCCGCATCCATCGCTACCACCACCTCCGCCTCCCCTCCATCTGAGGGCATCATAATAACATTTAGAAGCCTTCGAATGTTGGCCTTGAGTTGCCTGCCCTTAACAAATCCCGTCTGGTCTTCCCCTATCACCCCCCGGGGCACAGTCCTCTATCCTTGAGGCCAGTATCTTAGCCAGCAGTTTGGCATCCACATTCAGTAGAGAAATCGGCCTGTATGACCCTCATTGCTCCGGATCCTTCTTCCGTTTCAGGATCAATGGAATCGAGGCCTGCAACATTGTTGAGGGGAGGACTCCCTTCTCTCGCTTCGTTAAATGTCCTCACCAGCAGTGGGCACAATATCTCTGAAAACTTCATATAGAATTCCACCGGGTAGCCGTCAGGCCCCGGGGCCTTTCCCGACTGCATGCCCTCCAGCCCCTTGATTATTTCCTCAATCTCAATTGGGGCTCCCAGCCCCTCCACCAGGTCCTCCTCCACCCTCGGGAACCTCAACTGATCCAGAAACTGCCTCATTCCCTCCACCCCAGCTGGGGGGGCTCCGACTCGTATATTATTTAGTATAAAAGTCAACACCTCGTTTACCCCCGCTGGGTCCAGGACAGTATTCCCGTCTCTACTCTTTACTTATCTCCCTGGCCGCCTCTCTTTTCCTGAGCTGGAGCGCCAACATTCTGCTTGTCTTTTCCCCGTACTCATAGATCGCCCCCCCTTGCCTTCCTCAACTGTTCCACCGTTTTCCCTGTGATCAACAGCCCAAACTCCGCCTGTAGCCTCCGCCGCTCCCTCAGTAACCCTGCGTCCGGGGCCTCTGAGTATCTCCTGTCCACCTGGAGTATCTCCTCAACTAACCTGTCCCTCAGCCCGTTCCACCTTTTCTCTGTGGGCCCGTATCGAGATTAATTCCCCTCTGACTACTGCCTTCAAAGCTTCCCAGACCGTCGCTGCAGAGACGTCCCTCATATCATTTGTTTCCGGGTAATTCTGGATGGACTTGTTAACCCGCCTGCAGATCGCTTCGTCCGCTAGCAACCTCACATCCAGTCTTCACAGTGGGCGTTGCCCTCTCGCCACACTAACCCGTAGATCCACCCAATGCGGGGCATGGTCCGACACTGCAATTGCCGAGTTCTCAGTATCCACCACCTTCGGTATTAGCGCCCTGCTCAGAACAAAAAAGTCGATGCGAGAGTATACCTTGTGGACATGTGAAAAAAAGGAAAACTCCTTCGTCCTCGGCCGTGCAAACCTCCACGGGTCTACTCCCCCCATCTGTTCCGTAAAACCCTTCAATTCCTTTGCCACAGCCGGCCTCCTCCCTGTCCTGGATTTTGACTGGTCCACTTCCGGATAAATGACTGTATTGAAGTCCCCTCCCATGATCAGGTTATGTGACTCTAAGTCTGTGATCTTACCTAACACTCGACTCATCAATTCCACGTCGTCCCAATTCGGAGCATATATGTTCACAAGTACCACTCGCACCCCCTCCAGCTTCCCACTCACCATTATGTACCTACCCCCTTGTCTGACACGATTCTCCCTGCCTCGAATGCCACTCGTTTGGTGATCAAGATCGCTAGGGACTGGTTTAGCACAGGGCTTAATCGCTGGCTTTGAAAGCAGACCAAGGCGGGACAGCAGCACGGTTCAATTCCCATACCAGCCACCCCGAACAGGCACCGGAATGTGGCGACTAGGGGCTTTTCACAGTAACATCATTTGAAGCCTACTTGTGACAATAAGCGATTTCTTCTTCGTCCAACTCCCTGGTCTTTGAATCCAGTCCTGAGTGGAACACTTGGTTAACCCACCCCTTCCTCAATCTTCCTCAACCTTTAGGTGTGTCTCTTGTAGCATTGCCACGTCCGCCTTCAGTTCCCTCAGTTGCGCGAACATGCAAGCCCTCTTGACCGGCCCATTCAGTCCTCTCCCGTTCCATGTGATCAGCCTGGACGGGGGGGGGGGGGGCTTCCAACCCCCCCCCCCCCCCTGCCGACAAGCCATCACCCTTTTTTAGGCTAGCCTTGAGCTCGCGCCCTCTGCTTCCTTGAGTCCCCACTTGGGCCGCCGCAGGTCCCATCCTCCCATTTGTCCCCTAACAGTTCCTCCCCTGTCAGCAATGCAGCTGATTTCTTAAGTGTGCGTGCGTGTGTGTGTGTGTGTGTTCAATTATTCCACTAACCCTGCCAAACATCTGTAAGCTTATTGTTTACATGTGGAGGCTCTAAGCAGCAGAGGGTTTTGCAACATCTATCCTGGAAGCAATCAGATGGAGGATGGTAGGAATAGTAGTTAACCATTGAGCTACTCAACACAGACATTGAATTACATGTTGAATGTATATCTGAACTCCACGACTTGCCTTTGGTATTACCATTGCCTAACAAATATCTATGAATCCCACTTTTGAATATTTCAGTTGGCCCAGTACCCCACAAACGTTTAGTGGGGCGAGTTCCAAATTTTAGCTTCTCTTTGTATAAAAAGGGTCTGTGATCACTCCTATATGCCCTAGCTCTAATTTTGAGATTATGCCCCCCTTGTTCAGAATTTTACCACCAGGGAGAGTAATTCTTCTGTGTCTACCATATTAAGTCACTCACCACCCTGAATTGGAAATATATCACCGTTCCTTCACTTTTTTCCCCCATAAATTTAGAGTATCCAATTCTTTTTTTTTTCCAATTAAGGGGCAATTTTAGGAGACAATGTGCAAACTCCACACGGACAGTGACTCGGGGCCGGGATTGGACCCGGGTCCTCGGTGCCATGAGGCAGCAGTGCTAACTACTCTGTCACTGTGCTACCCTTCGCTGGTCCTTCACTGCCGCTGGGGCAACATCCTGGAACTCCCTCCCTAACAGCACAGTGGGTGTACCTATATCTCAAGGACCGCAGCGGTTAAGAAGGCAATTCACCACCACTTTCTGAAGGGCAATTGGGGATGGACAATAAATGCTGGCCTAACTAGCGACATCTGTAAATGAATTTAAAAAAAAAAAAATTCCTCGGATGTCTGAATTTACAGAAAGCACACCAAGTCAATGCAGTCTGTCTTTCATAATTTAATTTATTGATTTATTGAGCCTTTCTAGTGAATCTACACAGTAACCCTTCTAAGGTTAGGTTTGGTGACCAAAACTATACAGTACACCAGATATGATCTGAACCAGGCTCTGTACAGTTGAAGCATAATTTCCTCAATTTTGTGTTCTAATCTCCTTCGGGAAGGCCAACTTTGCATTCATTTTTTGGGTTGATTTCTGTACCTGTGTATTAAGCTTTAGTGACTTGCCTACCTGGACACCTACATCCATTTGGTCTTTCACAGCTCCTGGACTCGTACCATAAACAAAGTAACTTTTTGTTCTCAGCTCTAGAATGCAAACCTTGCATTTCTCTATATTGGAATTCATCTGCTATAGTTTTGCCCACTCACTTAGTTTGTCAAAATTCCATTGCATAACTTGCTGTTGTGTTCCCAAAAGCCAGGTAGTAAAAGATAGAACTGGAGCCATTCTTTATACATCTCCATTTCTATTTACACAATTACACTTTACAAGCATACATCTCCTAACCCAACAACCACAGTTTTAGCCTGGATTTACAGGGACCTCAAGTGGATGTCCAGTCAATGCCCACCACCTGCACAATTAAAACCATGAATACGCAATTGACATAATCTACATAATTTACTCCCAATTTGGATACATGATGATGGAAATTTATTAAGTAGCAAAATTTAATGCAAATTGATCCAGTTACCACTTTAATGCCATACTTCAATTGGAATATTCGAGGAATATGATATTGCGATTTGTATTCCCATTAAATGATATTGCAAAACGAAAATAATTCCAGATCTAAAGTGGAGACAGCTAAAACTCAATGATTCATCATGAGGTTGCAAAAATATAGTACCATTAACTAGTGAAACACCTTGAGGTGCTTCACAGCAGCTTTTGTAATTCATTAATGGGATGTTGGTATCACCTGGCAAGGCCAGCATTTATTGCCCATCCATAATTGCTCTTGAGAAGGTGATGGTGAGCTACCATCTTTAATACTGCAGTTTGTGTGCTGTAGGTCCACATTGCTGCAAAGTGTAATCCGATAAAATATAGTAAGAAGTCTTACAACACCGGTTAAAGTCCGATAGGTTTGTTTCGAATCACTAGCTTTCAGAGCACAGCTCCTTGCTTCATTCACCTGAATTTCTGGGCTATTTCTGGTTCCAAATGTTCTCCATGACTGTGTTTTTGCGTTATCTGGATCTGCTGAGGAGTAATTGTTGGTGATTGCTTGTCATGACCAGTTAATGACTCCATTATCATTGAATCAGGAAACTACGTAGCCAGCATGGTAGAAAGAGAACTACGTGGACCGTGGAATTCTTAATCAAGCATGTCCTGTGATAGTTGTCCCTTGGCAACTGTACTGTCATTTTTTAAAAAATAAACATTTTATTGAGGTATTTCTTTGGCATTGTAACAGCAGCAAGATAAACAATGTATATTTTTAATATTAACATCGTGCAAATACCGCCTCCCTCTCCCAGAGGTCCCACCATTACTTTACCCCCTAATCTACACTAGCCAAAACCCCTCCCTCTGCTGGTGATTAATTCTCTGGGAAGAAGTCGATGAATGGTTACCACCACCGGGCAAACCCTAACAGAGACCCTCTCATGGCGAACTTAATTTTTTCCAGGCAGAGGAAGCCAGCAATGTCCGATAGCCAGGTCTCCGATTTTGGGGCTTTGAGTCCCTCCATGCCAGCAATATCAGCCTCCGGATACTAGGGACTCAATGCCATCCTTGTTTTTAATACCTTGGACATGACGTTGGCAAACCCCTGCCAAAATTCCCTCCACTTTGGACATGCCCAGAACATGTGGACATGGTTCGCTGGCTCCCCTGCACATTTTGCACACCTACCTTCCACCCCAAACAATCTGCTCACCCGGGCAACTGTCATGTAAGCACGATCTTAAATTGGATCAGGCTGAGCCTGGCACATGTTGCAGACGTGTTGACCCTACACAACGCGTCTGCCCAGAGGCCATCCTCTATCCCTCCACCCAGCTCCTCCTCCTCCCACTTTTGCTTCAGCTCCTCGGTCTGCGTCTCCTCCGATCCCATAAGCACTTTATATATGTCCGAGACGCTCCTTTCTCCTATCCATCCTCTAGAAATCACCCTGTCCTGAATCCCCCTTAGCGGCAGGAGTGGGAAGGTTGGTACCTGCCTCCCCAGAAAGTCCCGCACCTGCAGATATCGAAATCCATTTCCCCCCGCCAGTGTAAACTTCTCCTCCAGCGCCCTCCTACTCTGAAAGCTCCCTTCTATAAACAAGTCCCCCATCTTCTCAATCCCCCTCTCTGCCAAATTCGGTATCCCCCCCGTCCATCCTCCCCGGGGCAAACCGGTGATTATCGCTGATTGGGGACCAGACCGATGCCCCTTCTGCTCCCACATGTCTCCTCCACTGCCCCCAGGCTCTCAGGGCCGCCACCATCACTGTACTGGTGAAGTACCGAGCTGGCGAGAACAGCAGAGGTGCTGTTACCAGTACCCCCAGATTGTGCCCTTACAAGAAGCTGCCTCCATACACACCCATGCCAACTCCCCCCCCCCCCCCCCCCCCCCCCCCCCCAAACCAGCCACCTCCAAACCATGGCTATATTAGCCGCCCAGTAATAATTGCTGATATTCGGCAGCGCCAGCCCACCTTTACCCCGACTCCGCTCGAGCATTTCCCTCTTCACTCGCGGGGACTTGCCCCCCCCCCCCCCCACACAAAGCCCGCAATAACTTTATTGACCCGCTTAAAAATGGACTGCGGGATGAAGATGGGGAGACATTGGAAAATGAATAGGAATGCGGGAGGACCGTCATTTTTACTATATGAACTCTGCCCGCCAGAGATACGGGAGAGCATCCCATCTCCGGAAATCCTCCTTCATCTGATCCACCAACCGGGCCAAGTTCAATTTATGTAGCCTGTCCCAATCGCCACTTGGATACCTAGGTACCTGAAACTGTCCCCTACCACTCTGAACAGCAGTTCCCCCAGTCGTCTCTATAGCCAGCGCAAACAGCAGTGGGGAGTGGGGGCATCCCTGTCTTGTCCCCCGGTGCAGTCTAAGCAACTATACTGTTATTGTTAGTCTTTCTCTCCCTAGGGTTGATTGTTATCCTATGCTAAATATTTCAAGCATGCTTGTTTGATTTCTGGCATCAGTCTTTTTTTTCCTTTTAAAATCATTAAGTTTCTCAAGTCAATAGTCATTGTTTAAAACTTTACATACTACGTAGGGAAGCTAAATTTCATACTTAATTAGAAAATGGCTTTCTAAGTAGGAGATAAGATTTGGATTTGTTTATTGTCATGTGTACCGAGTGTTGCTATCACAGTGTGTCTTTAATCCGTATGAGGTGGACAAATGACTGCAAGTCTACTTGTTTAAATTAAACAGTGTTTATTCTCATTCATACAATGTTATAGTTAAACAATCACACCATCAACATAAGTTATTCTACAAAGTACAAGTTCATACGAGACCTTCGGAGTGACTAGCAAGTACCAGACAGATATTGACCTTTATCTGTGTGCTGAATCCTGTAGTCCTTGGTCTGGTCTGTTCCTGACCCTGGTCTTCCTTTTGTTGGTAGTGTGATGGTCCTCCTCGTGTTGTCCTCCTCGTGTTGACCAATGAAGGTCACCGTTGTATCGTTGCTGCTGTACAGAGAGCGATTCTAAGGTGGTCCAGCACCTTTTAACCTGCTTGGATTTTGTGCCCTTTCTGGGCATTCTCTGTGTCATTTCAATCAATTGATCAGGGTTCGATGATCCTGATTGATCAAGTCCAATCAGGGGCTGCCGCTTCGATTTTGGGGTGGGCACTCAGTGGCCATGTCTGCAAGTGTTGGGACAGGTAGGAGCTTTCAAATAAGGAGTTTAGGTGCCAGTGTCTGATAGACAAGTGTGATTGACGGGATAGTTCTATTGTTCCGTGGATGGCCTTTTTCCTGTGTATTGTAAAATCTAGGCTGCAACTTGCTCCTCAGTGTTTATTTAAACTGCAGCCTGCTTGTCCTTTACTTGGCCAATTCTCCCAGCACCCTATGCAGGACGCCATCTTCGGTGGCCGTTTGGCCACCAGAGGTACAGTGAAACGTTTTGTTCTGGGTACAGTCCATACATGAGAAAAATACATAGGGCAAACATAAATATACAATGTAAATACATAGACACAGGCATGGGGTGAAGCATACAGGAGTGTCGTACTACTCCGTAGAGAAGATGTGTGAAGAGACCTTGTGGGGAGAATTACCTCAGCAAACTAATTCCAACAAAAGTTTGTGCAAAAGTGATGGGTCAGAAGACGATTGCTTCACAGGTAGGGCATTGATAAAACAGTTGACTCAATTTAATTTTTTTTTTTTTTTTTACAGATATATAGTCAAGCGGAATATGGGGAGCAGTGGCAGTCATCATCTTGGGATTCCTGGTGGGAAGGGACCAAACGTCGTTGGGTGTGTTGATTTAATGGATGATCACACAATTCAGGTAAGGTACTATAAGACATGATGTAAATCAGCTGGTAACAGTTGTGAGAATTACGATTAACAGCAGCCACAAATATGTAAGCTTTCCCAGTTGCTGAAGAGGATATATAAATATGTATGTAAATATGTACAAAATAAATGAACAAGTTTAGATAAAGTATTAAACCTCTTTTATTCACCTTATATTTTATTTATTCTGTCTTTAATGTAGTTTAATTAATTTAAAAATGACAGCTCCGTAATCTAAATTGTTTAGACAGTTCAAGTGCATCTTGTGAGACTGCAGCAATTCAAGGTGGCTTCTCAACATCTTGTCAAGGCCAATTAGGGATGGTATTGGCTTTGCCAACAATGCCCATATCGCATGAAAGAATAAAACACACACACAGACAATCAGACTATGTAGACAACCAACCCATCATCAGTTCAACCCAGACCACAAGTAAGGCACCAAATAAAATAATTAGCTCTAATTGTAACCTAACCCGCCTGCCAATGGCAGGGAGGCTTCATGTTGGACAACTGGGTTACACCTCAGTCGATTCTATGCCCCATCGATGTCTAATCTAAAACTGTCTCCTTCTCGTAAAATGCACTTGAACTGTCTTAATTAACTAAAGGATGCCATTACAGCACCAGAAGATATGGATTCTAAAGGGAAAGTGGGACAGCTGAAATTATATGGTTAGCATTAAACCATTGAATAATAGAAAGATGGGGAATAGATCCGTATACTAATTGGAGAAAAATACATGGGGTGGGATTTTCCAGCTCTTTCCCCCCCCCGGGGTGGGATTTCACCCCCCCCCCCCCCCCCCCCAAGCTGGGAGTGTCAGTTCCCACCGAAAGTCTGTGGACTTTTGGCTAGGCCACTGCAGGTTCTGTCACGGCAGCGTGGGAATACCCTGCCATGGTCGGCAATAATGCGTGATTTTAATTATCCAAAACATGCAACTGGATCAGTATTGTTTTTAGCTCAGCAAGATCTTGTTTGAGGAAATGAAGTGAGGGATTAGGTGATATGAGACCAGTTGAGTAACTCTGAAAGAGCAACCATAGCAGGATTAGGGTTGATATAAAAGTTGCAAATGAGAGAAAACTATTTAAGATGGGATGAAAGGGAATTTTCCACTCCTGCTTTCATCGGGTGGGATTGGCGAGAGGAGTGGAAAATTCTGCAGGAGGCCCAAATCACGTTTCCCGCTGATGTAACACCGATTGTCCCCCGCCTCCTGCCAGTTACTTAATGGGATCCCCTATTTTCAATGTCAGGATCCCCATTACAATAAATTAGCATCTGTACGCCTGATAATTCCCCAGTTACATTATCCAATTACAACAGCGTTCACCTGGTGTGTGTGTATCACTCGAGAAAGAGGCCATGCCCGGGCACTGCCCCTGGGAAATTTCTCTGACACACAGTGCCGTAAGGGGATGGTTGCATGGAGGAGTCAGTTTTCACTTTTTTGTATTGGGGCGATTTTTAAATTGGCGCCACGATCTTTTATAAAATGAAATTATTAGTGAGGTTGGCTCAATCAGAGGCTCACAACTCCCTTCTCGGGGAGACCAGGATAGGTGAAAATTGCTGGCTTTGACAATGAGACCTGCACCCTGAGAATGGATATCTATTATTCAAAACATTGAAAACCAAAGTTGTCAGATAAAGCAATGCACAAGCATTTAAACCGGAGTTGGTTTGGACAGAGCAATCAGTTTGTTGTAACCGACAATTGAGATGGAAGAGAAACTACTGTTCAGCCAACAGTTGCTCATGAGGTCTTACACATTCAGATCACTGATGACTAAGTTACAGCCCGCATCTACCAAAACATCTTGACACACCTCAAGGAATTCTTCTTTGTCTCTACCTAAATATTCCTGAATTATTAAGTCATACAGTATTCAGAGAAGTGGTCAGTCAAAATTTATGAAACGCAATCCAACTGGAAATACTCTATTAAAAGTGAAAAAAGGTAGCCCATAACTTGCTTCCTTTTAAAAAAAATAAATTTGAAATACCCAATTCATTTTTTTCCAATTCAGGGGCAATTTAACGTTGCCAATCCACCTATCCTGCACATCTTTTGGGTTGTGGGGCGAAACCCACGCAAACACGGGGAGAATGTGCAAGCTCCACACAGTGACCTAGAGCTGGGATTGAACCTGGGGCCTCAGCGCCGTGAGGCCGCAGTGCTAACCCAATGTGCCACCGTGCTGCCGTCTCTTGCTTCCTTTTTTAATGTCATCCTTTGTAATGGGCTATGGTGATTTGTATAAACACTTTAATGAATGGGGTGCTTTATTTGGACTCCTTCCTCAACATCACTAATTATCATAAAGCTCAGAGCAGCACTAAATATGTAATAGACACACAGGGTAATAGGAAAACAGACACATTAATGATCCCCAGGTCATTATAATATAGGTGGTGAACCATCCACCCTAATACCACATTGATGGTTTGAAATGAAAAAAGGTAAAATTCCCTCAAAAATCAGTATAGATACTGCATTATGAATCGACCTGTTAAAATGTCCTTTACATGCTGTTGAAAATATTTAATTGATGTTTAATTATTTAGTTTATTTTCAGAATCCAAAGCTGGAATATTTTTATGCTATGCCTTTTTTTTCCCCACAGGGAAGTTTCTTACGCTTGTATTATCCTTGTGAGCAAAGTGGGAAGCAACAACAGCCACTATGGATTCCCAGACATGAATATTACTATGGGCTTGCTGATTTTCTTAAATATAACCGAACACTTGTTGACCGTACTTTAAACCATTTGTATGGTAAGAAATGTTTTCCTCCTTGATTTGACATTTTTAAAAACAGACAAGATGGCATTGCATATAAAACTTTACAATTAGTTGGCATTCCATAACATAAGATGAAAACAGACAAACTGTGGACATAAATTTAGGATGAATACGTTTGGTGACTGGTTTGAATTAACTGAAAACAGCCAGTCTTTGAATGGTTTTTTTACGCACCTTTTTGTTCCGGTTGCAAAATTGAGGGCGCGATTTACCCACCGCGTTGTGCCTAACACTGATCTGGATGTGCTAGTTAAATAGCCGGGAAGGCCAAAATGGAGTGAATCAATTTGTCACCTAACCAGCCCGCTCCTGGATGGTGAGTTCCAGATCTTGAATACGGCGAGCATATCATTAACTCCAATTTGCATAAATTCCATCTCATTAGCGACATTGGTGTTGAATGTAACTGCCTCCTGGGAGCAGGGGGCTAAAACGTTTCAGGTCAGAGGTCGCCCTTAGGCCAGGGGGTGGATTGAAGGACTTTTAGTCTGTGAAGCCTTCAAGCCACCTTTAAATATTGTGGATACCCATAACAGGAGCAACTACAGCTGCTGCCTGTCTGTCCTACAAAAACCTCTAGGACAGAGCCTTGTTTTTGCTTATATGATGGTCACTTTAACTCCCTTTGACTGTGAGCAGCCTCAAGCTTCAAGGCTACTGCTTAAAAAGGAATTGGCCTTGTTAGTTGTGTGACTTCACAGTTCTCGAGTGGCTGCAGATTGTGTTTGCTGTTTGCTCCTGCTGACTGCTACAGATGCCTGGAGGTTGCTGTTTCCTTCCTTTTCTGTAGCCAGAAAGAAGGACAATTTTTTCTAAGATACCTGGCTCCTGGAACACCGGGCTCAGGGTGGGTTAATGAGTCCAGAAGGCAATCCGGTTTAAAGGCATGAAGAATGCTGCAGGTTCTGGTGTGTGATATTGTTCTAAATGGGCCACCTGATGACGCCATTGAAAAAATACTTTTGCAGATTGCTGATGCTTTTGTTTCTGGTGTGAGTGCATGTAACTGGCATGACACCACGGGTTAAACATGCTTGAAGTTAAGGATGTTCAATTGCACTTTGAGCACCAGTGGATGCCAGGATCTGGCTCCAGTGAGATTGGGCCGTGTGGGTGGGCTTGCACAGCTGCAGCTCCTGGACGGATAATGGCACTGATGGTGGAAAAAGGTATTGATGGGACAGTTAATTTCTATGACAAAGTTCTGGGCATGATGACACGTTCCTCCATTTCTGTTGAGGAACCTGTGAGGGGTAATACTGGGTGTTTGGTGTGTTTTTTTTGTGAAAATAAGCTCTGTATTGGTACCAATATAGAATGGTGGTGTTTCTTTGTTGTTTAATGGTTAGTGTGTGTGGTAGTCTGTGTAGAGGTATTATGGTACCTGGTAATGCTGGAACACCATTGGTAGATATTGTATGTTTCCCATTGGTCAAGCTGTATTGTAGCTCCGCCATGCTAGGCGGGGTATAAGAGCCCGTGCCACCCCAGCAGCCTTCATTCTGTACCTGAGCTGCTGGGGGAAACATCTAGCTTATTAAAGCCTTCAGTTGGACTACAACCTCGTTTTAGTGGTCATTGATCGTGCATCAGTGTGATATGTGAAATGTTACATAGTTGAGTTTCAAATCTTTGTTACTGTTGACTGTTTTAATTTTAAAAATGCTCAATTGGCTGCAGGTTGTGTTTGCCACACTCTCCTGCTGGTGCCAGCAAATGCCTGAAGGGGTGTTTTTGTTTGCTGCCACCTCTTCTGCCTCTGTGGCCTGGAGTAAGGAAAGCGAAGATTTAAGATGACCTGCCAACAATGGAGAAGGGGAAGGGTGCTTTTTCTCTCTCCTGGCATGCTCTACATCGGAGTGACTTTCTGGAGTAACTTTCCAATGTTGAGAGTCTCCTGAGAGCTGCGGGGGCGGGGGGAAGAGAGGGGGAGGAAGAGAGAGAGGTGGACTGATCTGAATGCAGCTGCCTGGAGGCTATGTTTGTTCGCTGTCACCTCTTTTGCTTCTGCGAGCTGAAGTGAGGGAAAGGAGCATGTATGATCTTCTACCAGTGCTGGCAAAGAGGAAGGGGTGCTCTTTCTCTCTCTTCTGGCATGCTCTGCATCAGTGTGACTTTCCATTGTTGAATGTCTACTGCTGAGATTTCAGGGAGGGGGAGAGAGAAGTAGATTGGTCCAAATGAGCAACTTGATGAAGGTGTTGAAGGAATGCTTTTGCAGATTGCTGGTGACTTCATTGTATTGTTGACTGTTTAATGCCTGGAGGCTGTGTTTGTTTGCTGCTGCCTCTTTTGTTCTGTGGCCTGGAGAAAGAAAAGGGAGGATGCCAGGTGACCTGCTACCAGCACTGGAGAGGGGGGGCTCTTTCTCTCTTCTGGAGTATCATGCATCAATGTGACTTTCCATTGTTGAGAGTCTTCTGCTGGGAGCTGCGAGAGGGGGAGTGAGAGGTGGATTGATCTGAATGAACAACTTGATGAAGGTGTTGAAGAAATGCTTTTGCAAATTGCTGGCGACTTTATTGTACTGTTGATTGTTTAAAAAGTATTTTTCTTTGTATAAGTGCACTGTTGTAGCTTTGTTTGTACCGATTTTGGTGCTCGTGTGGATATGGCATGGTGCCTTTTCCTTGTTGGTTACTGGTTAGCATGATGCATGAGCTGTTTAGTCGCTTGTTTGTCACCTTTTTGTATAAGGGTACTGTTGACCATTTAATAAACAAAATATTCTCAAGCGTTTTTTGTGGGTATACGTACAATGTCTCAGACGATGATGCATTTTGTTCAAACTTTGAAGCCTGAACACTTTGTCTGAACTAAATGTCAGCATCATAGAGGCAGCAGCCAATAATCAAACACTCAAGAGCTGGGCTTCAGCACTGGGGATAAGTGTGTAAAACAGGGGAGGGCATCTGAGCATGGGAGGCACGGTAGCACAGTGGATAGCACAGTTGCTTCACAGCTCCAGGGTCCCAGGTTCCATTCCCGGCTTGGATCAGTGTGTGTGCGGAGTCTGCACACCCTCCCCGTGTCTGCATGGATTTCCTCCGGGTGCTCTGGTTTCCTCCCACAGTCCAAAAATGTGCAGGTTAGGTGGATTGGCCATGCTAAATTGCCCTTGGTGTCCAAAAAGGTTAAGTGGGGTTACGGGGATAGGGTGGAGGGGTGGGCTTGAGTAGGGTGCTCTTTCCAATGGCCGGTACAGACTCGATGGACCAAATGACCTCCTCCTGCACTGTAAATTCTCCTTCTACAATGTAAATTCTCCTTCTGCACTGTAAATTCTATGGTTCTATCAGCATGGTCTCCCTAATGTTCCCGGTAGGTCTGGGGGCTCTTGCTGTGGCCTGGTTTGAGCGTTCAGAGAGAGGTTCTCGCTGGATGGCACTGTGAGAGAAGGCCGGACACGAGGATTAGGGATGTTTGGGGGATTGTCAATCTCTCTCCTTCAATTCCTTACAGATATAACAATATGGCTGATTATGTCAGTATCGTAGAGGCTCCTCTCGCAGTGCTGGTGGAAGCCCAGGCAGCAGCAGCACCGACACAGGTTGGAGGCAGCACCCCATGTGCAGAGAGCCACCCCATACCCTGAAGACCCAGCCGCCCATCAGGCTGAGAAGGAACCCAGCGAGGGATGCCCAAGGTGTACAGGTGTCATTGGTCCTTCAAGGAGATGACAGACCGCATGTGCCACAGGAAATTCCTTCTCAACAAAGAGACAGCGCAGCACCTGTGTCACATCCCCGGGGAAGAGGAGGACACCCGCTCCTGGTGGCCATGAAGGTTCACTGCAGCTTGAACCTTTTATGCAGCTGGTTAATTCCAGGGCTCAAGCGGGGTCTTGAGCGGCATATTACAAGTTACAGCCCACAAGTGCATCCATGGATGCCCTCTATGCCCAAGCAGCAGACTATGCCAACTTTGTGGTGGACCAAGCCCACCAAGACAGCAAGATTCACGGCCATTGCCGGGATGTCTCAGATCCAGTGGGTAATAGATGGTACACATGTCGCCTTGCATGCACTGGTGCTCCTCAATTTATGCCAAAGTCTGACTCCTGTATTTCTGCTAGTAGCATGCTCGCACCCATCCCCTGAACAGGGTCTGTCTCGGAGGCGTTTCATCTTGGACCACTGTGCCTGGGGGGTGAAGGAGTAGGCAGGCCTGCTGTTAGGATTAACATGGCAGAGGCTTCACGTGTTTCAGGAGTGGCTATTTTCCCCTCTCCTCTTGATCTTTCGTGGTCTACTGCTACATCTAGGTGTGACCCCAGATTGCACCTCCGAGGTGGAGGCAGCCTGTGGCCTTTGATGCCCTTGGCAAATGTCCTTTGGAGGGCCTGGAGCTGGAGGGCACTGACCAACTTACCAGTGTAACAGGTGATGCTGTGCCAACTTGTTCTGCCTGCTGCCTTTGAGATGCGCCGGTGTCAGGAGGGGGGATTCAGAAGAAATCCCCATCGTCTCCTTGGCGGTAGGAACTGACTTCACCTCCAGTGCTTCCTCCTCCCTGATAGTGCCCTTATGGTCTCCTTGGGATGGACGGGCAGCTGGAATGAGCTCCAGAGGCCTCTGTCATCTGGTTCTGCTAGTCTTGGCGCCTCCCCATTGTCTGCACAATGGTGTAGACATCCTCAGCGATGTTCTTCAGTGACTGGGCCATGCTGTGCAGTGCCTCGGCAATGTCCATCTGCATATGGGACATGACCCTCAGTAAGTGGGACATGATGTCAAGACCATCCGCCATAGTAGTCACAGACTGGGCCATGCCTTGGGCACCACCACTCAAGACGCAAATGTCATGCTACAGGATTTCTACTGTGGTCGCCACCCTAGCCTTCGTACCATTGGTGGCATTCTCTCCTGCACCTGCAACCTTTGAGACTCCTCCATTCGGCTATGCTCCCGCTGGAATGTCGCTGACATCACTCCTTAATCTCACAGCCGTATCCTTGCAACTGCACCAACTTGGGGATAACCATGTCCAGAGGCTCGGCATCTGACTGGGACACAGCAGAGTCCTGGGATCCAGCAGACCTCTGACTGCTGACTCCCTTGGATGTTCCTGCCTCTACCTGATGTGCATCAGAAACTGTGTGGTGCTCACCTGATTGTGCCCTAGAAACCTGTCCACTAATGTCGCACACACAGGTGTGTGGCTCTATGCGAGTGGAAGCGGTATCTCGATGATGGTCTTCGTGGATCATTCCTCCAACGTGGTCTCTTGGGTGGCAGGGGGTAATGCCTCGGGATGGCCCAGCCTCGTCCGATTGGGATCCTGCGAGAGAATGGATAGTGATCTGTGAGAGGGCAGGATCATTTTGTCTGACAGTGGATCCTCTCCTCCTGCAGCACAGGCCATCGCTGATGGCAACTGCTCTCTACTCGGCCAACCACAATCTCCAGGGCCCGAACCTCCAAGGGGGCGAGGACTCTGATCACTGGTACACTGCTTCCCCTGTCTTGGCCTTTCCTGTTTCTTATGAGCTATCTTCTCCTGCGGGGACAAAGAGAGGGTATTGTGAGCCGCACGTTGGGGGGTCTATGGCAGGTGGCATGTGTGGGCACCGCAACTGTACCTGAAGGGGTTGTGTTGGTGGGTGCCAAGGGGTGCTGAGGAACAAGCACGACGATCGGATGTGGGGAGGGTGTGAGGCAATGATTTGTGGGGGCGGGTTTGGGAATTTGAGAGGTGGAAAGGATGGCAGGAAAGAGATGGTAAATTACCTTACAGCTTGTTGATATTCTTCCAACATTGGACGCTGCTCCTCCTGGTCATTCTGCCTGCACTGTCGCCCACTGCCTCACAGGTGATGTTGGCGACCCTGCAGCTGGTCCTCTGATCCCCTGGGCGAACAGGATGTCCTGTCTTGCATCCACATTATTGAAAAGGAAGGCCAAATGGGCATCCCCAAAGTGAGGAGCAGGTCTATGCGCTATGATGCTTGTGTGTTAATTGGAATGCGTTGTGAGGGAGCGTTTAAAAGCAGCTCCCTGTTGTTAGCGGCGAGATACTGAGGCACGGGTTTGGCGAATAAGACAGCCAAGTAATGGCAAAAGGCTCATGGGGGATCATTTGTAGCACTTAGTGCCTTTAAGATCTCTCCAACGTGGCTGTTGAGAAACACCCTGCCAATCGTGCCAGAAATGACACTTCAAAATCGCGCTCTTAATTTCTGAACACATTGTATCAGGAACATGACTACATTGTATCTGAAATAAATTGCTCAGAGGTGTGAGCTATTTTACTAAAAACTTGGGCCAGAATTTTATGTGGTAGTAGCGGGTGCACGCCCGAGCCGGTAGAGTGTAAAATCTCGCGAGAAGATATCAGGCTCGCATCTTGACTATCATCACACTCGTGTAGCACTGCGGTTGGCGTGCGTGCACGGGAGTTGCAAGCAGCACGGTAGCTCAGTGGTTAGCACTAATGCTTCACAGCTCCAGGGTCCCAGTTTCAATTCCCGGCTTGGGTCACTGTCTGTGCGGAGTCTGCACGTTCTCCCTGTGTCTGCGAGGGTTTCCTCCGGGTGCTCCGGTTTCTTCCCACAAGTCCCAAAAGACGTGCTTGTTGGGTTAATTGGACATTCTGAATTCTCCCTCCGTGTATCCGAACAGGTGTCGGAATGTGGCGACTCGGGGATTTTCACAGTAACTTCATTGCAGCATCATGTAAGCCTACTTGTGACAATAAAGATTATTTATATAAGTGCGCCTGCTGACAATTAATCAGCCACTTGAGGAAATAAAATTAATTGAAGGCAGTTTTATGTGCGATTTAGCAGTTATTGCACAGGCAACATGGGCAGGAACCATCACATTTTTACACCTTTCTCATGCAAGAGTGGGATGAAAGGTGACCGGAACGTTGGCTGTATAAGTTGTTAGGAGTTCAGGTGAGAGTTTGCTGCTGCTTTTTTACTGTTTCATCTGAAGTATTTGTTTTGTTACTTTTGTTTTGAGGACTTTTTCGTTTTGTCAACTCTCGTGAAGCATTCCTGTCATACACCGCCTTCAGTGCTTGGGACAGTGCCATCTGCACTTCAGCAGATGGGGATTGTATACTCTGCTGCGGGGACCTCCTCTGAGAAGGAAGAGCGAGGCAGGAGGGGGAAGGTGTTTACAGGAAGCGTAGCAGGGACAGACTTTTGTGGGGCGAGGCACGGGCACTAGGATTGCAGGGGAAGCAGAGCAAGCAAGGCAGAACGGACTGCAGGAGTTGCCACTACGCTGCAGCCAGAGTGTGCAGGCAGCGACCCAGCTACCTCAACGTGTCTTAGGCCCAGTACTACAGGAGACTCTGCCTCTCTAGTGACACCATGAAATCATTATGCCAGATGATTGGGCCAGAGGCCTCTTCAGTGACACCATGAAATCATTATGCCAGATGATTGGGCCAGACCTTTAACTGTGTGGGTCGTCATCCAATGCCAGTGGCTCTGAAGGTCACTGTAACCTTCAATATTTTTTGCATCCAGATTTTTCCAGGAGTTAATAGGAGATATGTGTAGAGTGTTTCAATCATCTGCCCACTGTTGCATCTAGATCGTCACCTATGCTCTGTTCAGACTGGTCAGGACATCATTCATTACTACATGGACAAAGGTGGCACGAGCCAGAGGTTTTGCAGGGTTCCCCTGCATCCAGGATGCCAGAGACCCCATGTGTCCATCAAGGTACGTCGGCCGGATACCTTCGTGAATAGAGAGTGTTACCTCATGTGAACGTGCAGAAAATATGCAACCCCAAAAGCCAGATTCTGCAAGTCTCTGCATTGTATCCCAGAAGCTCCAATGATACATATATCCTGCAGCACTTCTAGGTGCCAAGGCTGTTAATAGCTCCAGCTTGGTTGAATGGTTGGTTGCTGGGAGACTAAAAAGGTGACTCATGATGCCATTCAGGCACACAAGTAGAAGAGAGGTACAATAGGACTCATGCCTCCATGATGGTGGTGGCTGAGAGAACCATTGGACTGGCTGAAGCTGAGGTTCTGTTGCCTGGACTGATCAGGGGAGCACAGCAATATCCTCCAAAGCACATGTCACTTATTATTGTGCATGGGCAGCAGACAACAATCTGGCACTGAAAAGGGGATAGGGAGGCAGTTCCACAGGAAGACTCTACTGAAGGATCTGATGAGTAGACCGGTGATAGACTCAACTATTTCCTGATAGATCTAATAGGTAAAAAGGCTATTTTAATGTAAATATTAAGACCCAGTTTTAATACCCATTTTAAAATGAGGATTTCAGCACTCATAACCTCAGGTCATGACAAAACACAGCTTCAACAGAGACACAAAATGCCTGACACATGCATAAACTAATTGGAGATTTAAAAACAACATTTTCACTAAGCAAGATGAAAAAGCTATTGTTCTAATAAACTTAATTTCAAAGACAGTTTGACATTAAGAAATGAGCTGGACCAGTAATCAGATCAAGGCCAAGTAAGCACCATAGCAACATGAAGGCACCATTGTCCAGAATGTGGATAAAAGCAAAGTCAGCAGAAAACCAGTAGAAAC
Source organism: Scyliorhinus torazame (assembly GCF_047496885.1). NCBI lineage: Eukaryota > Metazoa > Chordata > Chondrichthyes > Carcharhiniformes > Scyliorhinidae > Scyliorhinus > Scyliorhinus torazame. Next base: position 165,441,271 of record NC_092710.1, read on the forward strand.
CAGTCTTGATAAAAGCACAGAATTGCATTCCATAACATACACAAATATTCAAACATGAATCATTCAGAACTTATGTTGCACATTAAGGATTGACAGTTAATGATCGAATCAAATGTATTTGATTCTCACCCAAACCAATTAGGACGACATAGGGGTGTAGACAGATGGCTACAAACTGATAAAATTCTCTTTAAACAGGATGGTCCGTATGGCCATCTTTATCCAGGATCATCCTATACTTTGATCTAACTACTCGCTATCCATATTTTCATATTTTCACTTTTCCACTCTAACTCTTTTTAAAAATAAATATATTTTATTAAAGTTTTTCGATCAAACAAAAATTTCCCATTTTACAACTTTGTAATAATATATACATTGATCGTTTAAAAAAAAAAAAAAAAAAAATAATAATATACTAACTAACGTCAACTGCCAACAACAAAATAAGAAAAAACAGAAATAGTAACTTCGTAACATCTAATATAAATAACTAATATATATATATATATATATATAAACACACACAAAACCCCCGAGGACCCAAATGAGCCCTCCCCCCTGGGTTGCTGCTGCTACCTTTCCTATTTTCCCTTATCGCTCTCCGAGATAGTCGAGGAACGGTTGCCACCGCCTGGTGAACCCTTGAGCCGAACCTCTTAGTGCGTACTTTATCCGCTCCAATTTTCTGAACCCTGCCATGTCATTGATCCAGGCCTCCACACCCGGGGGCTTAGCTTCTTTCCACATAAGTAGAATCCTTCGCCGGGCTACTAGGGACGCAAAGGCCAAAACATCGGCCTCTCTCGCCTCCTGCACTCCCGGCTCGTCTGCAACCCAAATGTAGCCAACCCCCAGCCTGCTTTGACCCGGACCCCCACCACCTTTGAAATCACTTTTGCCACACCCACCCAGAACCCATGCAATACCAGACAGGACCAAAACATGTGGGTGTGGTTCGCCGGGCTTCCCGCCCATCTCCCGCACCTATCCTCCACTCCAAAAAATCTACTCAGCCTTGCTCCAGTCATATGCGCCCTGTGTAGAACCTCGAATTGTATCAGGCTGAGCCTGGCACACGAGGACGAAGAGTTTACCCTACTTGGGGCATCTGCCCACAGCCACTCCTCAATCTCTTCCCCCAGCTCCTCCTCCCATTTTCCCTTCAGCTCCTCTACCATCGTCTCCCCCTCGTGTCTCATTTCCCTATATATATTTGACACCCTACCATCACCCACCCATGCCCCCAAAATCACTCAGTCCTGGATCTCTTGCGCCGGGAGCTGTGGAAATTCCCTCACCTGTTGCCTCATAAATGCCCTCACTTGCATATAGCGAAATGCATTCCCAGGTGGCAACCCATATTTTTCTGTCAGTGCTCCCAGACTCGCGAACGTCCCGTCTAAGAACAAGTCCTTCAATTCGCAATTCCTGCTCGCTGCCAAGATTTAAATCCCCCATCTATCCTTCCCGGGACGAACCTATGGTTGTTCCTTATCGGGGACCACACTGAGGCACCCGTCGCTCCCTTATGTCGTCTCCACTGCCCCCAAATTTCAGAGTTGCCACCACCACTGGGTTTGAGGTGTATTTTTTCGGGGAGAACGGTAACGGCGCCGTCGCCAGTGCTTTTAGACTAGTTGCCCTACAGGACGCCATCTCCAGTCTTTTCTACGCCGCTCCTTCCCCTTCCCTCATCCACTTACATATCATTGACACGTTGGCGGCCCAATAATAATCAGTTAGACTTGGCAGTGCCAGTCCCCCTCTGTCCCTACTGCGCTGCAGAAACCCCCTCTTTAGTCTTGGGGTCTTTCCAGCCCACACACAGCTCATAATACTCTTGTCCACCTTCTTAAAAAAGGCCTTTGTAATCAGTACAGGGAGGCACTGGAACTCAAAAAGAAACCTCGGAAGGACCACCATTTTAACCGCCTGCACCCTGCCCGCCAATGACAGGGGCACCATGTCCCACCTCCTAAAGTCCTCTTCCATCTGCTCTACCAGTCGTGCCAAGTTAAGCTTATGCAAGGTTCCCCAGTTCCTGGCCACCTGGATCCGTAAATACCGGAACTCCCTTGTTGCCCTCCTCAACGGTAAATCGTCTATTCCCCTGCCCTGTTCCCTGGGGTGCATCACAAACCGTTCACTCTTCCCCATATTCAATTTATATCCTGAAAATTCTCCAAACTCCGAGTGTCCGCATTATCTCAGGCATCCCCTCCACTGGGTCCGCGACATACAACAACAAATCATCCGCGTATAATGACACCCGATGCTCTTCTCCTCTAAGTACCCCCCTCCACTTCCTAGAGCCCCTCAGCGCTATGGCCAGTGGCTCAATTGCCAACGCAAACAGTAACGGGGCCAGGGGACATCCCTGTCTTGTACCCCTAATATAGTCGGAAGTGGTCAGATCGTTGCCTATTTGTAATCACACTTGCCACCGGGGCCCTGTACAGGAGCTAAACCCATCTAATGATCCCCTCTCCAAATCCAAATCTCCTCAGTACTTCCCACAGGTAGTCCCACTCGACTCTATCAAATGCTTTCTCTGCATCCATCGCCACCACTATCTCCGCCTCCCCCTCCGGTGGGGGCATCATCATCACCCCCAGCAGCCTCCGTATATTAGCATTCAATTGCCTCCCTTTAACAAACCCCGTTTGATCATCATGCACCACCCCAGGGACACAGTCCTCTATCCTCGTCCTTGGCCAAATGCTTGGCATCTACGTTCAAGAGGGAAATAGGCCTGTATGACCCGCACTGCAGCGGGTCTTTGTCTCTTCAGGATCAGCGATATCGTCGCCTCCGACATCGTTGGGGGTAGTATCCCCCTTTCCCTAGCCTCATTAAAGGTTCTCGTCAGAAGTGGAGCCAGCAGGTCCACGTATTTCCTATAGAACTCCACCGGGGTCCCATCCGGTCCCGGGGCCTTCCCTGCCTGCATGTTCCCAATTCCTTTTACCACCTCAATCTGTGCTCCCAGTCCTGTCATCTCCTGTTCCTCAACCTTTGGGAACTCCAGCTGGTCTAGGAAACGCATCATTCCCTCTTTCCCTTCCGGGGGTTGAGCCTTATATAGCCTCTCGTAAAATACCTTAAACACCCTGTTCACCCTCTCCGCTCCCCGTTCCATCTTTCCCTCCTCGTCTCTAACCCCTCCGATCTCTCTCGCGCCCCCCTCTTCCTAAGTTGTTGGGCCAGCAGCCGGCTCGCCTTCTCTCCATATTCATACTGCACTCCCTGTGCCTTCCTCCATTGTGCCTCCGCCTTCCCCGTGGTCAACAAGTCAAAGTCCGTGTGCAATCTCCGTCTTTCCCTGTATAGCCCTTCATCTGGAGCCTCCGTATATTGCCTATCCACCCTCAAAATCTCCCTCCACAATCTCTGTTTGTTTACCCTCTTGTTTCCCCTTATGGGCCCTTATGGAGATCAGCTCCCCTCTAACCACCGCCTTCAGCGCCTCCCAGACCACTCCCACCTGGACCTCTCCGTCATCACTAATCTCTAGGTACCTTTCAATACATCCCCTCACCCTTACACATACCCCCTCGTCCGCCAACAGTCCCATATCTAATCTCCAGAGTGGGCGCTGTTCCTTTTCCTCTCCTACTTCCAGATCTACCCAATGTGGGGCATGATCTGAAATGGCTATAGCCGAATACTCTGTTCCTGCCACCTTCGGGATCAGCGCCCTTCCCAGGACAAAGAAGTCTATCCGGGAGTACACTTTGTGGACATGGGAGAAGAAGGAAAACTCTTTACTCCTTGGCCTAGTAAATCTCGAGGGATCCACTCCTCCCATCTGCTCCATAAAGCCCTTAAGCACCTTGGCCGCTGCCGGCCTCCTCCCGGTCCTAGATCTGGACCGGTCCAGTACAGTGTTGAAGTACCCCCCCCCCCCGCCCCCCCATTACCAACTTTCCCATCTCCAGGTCCGGGATGCGCCACAACATACGCTTCATAAAGTTCACGTCATCCCAGTTCGGGGCATATACATTCACCAGCACCACCGCCTCACCTTGCAATCTGCCACTCATCATCACGTATCTACCCCACTGTCCGCCACTATGGTCTTCGCCTCAAACAATACCCGTTTCCCCACCAGTATTGCCACCCCTCTATTTTTCGCACCCAAGCCCGAGTGGAATACCTGTCTCACCCATCCTTTTCTTAATCTGACCTGATCCGCCAGTTTCAGGTGCGTCTCCTGAAGCATGACCACGTCTGCCTTTAGCTTCTTTAGGTGCGCAAGTACCCTTGCCCTCTTAATCGGCCCATTCAGCCCTCTCACGTTCCACGTGATCAACCGGGTTGGGGGGCTCTTTACCCCCCCCCCCACTCGTCGACTAGCCATCCCCTTTTTTAGACCAGCTCCTCACCCGGTTCCCACGCACCCGCTTATCCCCCCGACGGCTCCCTCCCATCCCATCCCGTAACAGCTCCCCCTTCCCCTTAGCAGCAGCAACCCAGTTAACACCCCCACCCCCCCCGCTTGATCCCTCCCTCTCTAGCTTAGTTGCTCCCCCCATATTGCTTCCGGAAGTCAGCAAACTCTGGCTGACCTCGGCTTCCCCCGTTTATCCTTAGCCTCCCATTATGTGAGGCCCCCTCCTTTCTGCGCCCCCTTTTCCTGCCACAATTTCCATAGCGCGTGAACAAAGCCCGCGCTTCCCTCTCGGCCCCGCCCCTGATGGCGCAGCTCCCTCTCTTCCTCCCCCTCCCCTTCCCCGCCGGCGCCCACATTTCTTCGTGTGTCCCCCCCTTCGAGGGGAAAGAAAATTTTCCCCCATCTGATTCACAGTCCCTTACCACCACCTCACTACTTCATTTTAAACACTCTTTCTCTCTCTCCAATCTAGTCCAACTTCTCCTCTTCAATAAATGTCCACGCCTCTTCTGCCGTCTCGAAGTAGTGGTGTTTACCCTGGTATGTAACCCACAGTCTTGCCGGCTGCAACATTCCGAACTTCACTTTCCTCTTGTGGAGCACCGCCTTGGCCCGATTGAAACTCTCCCTCCTTCTCGCCACCTCCGCACTCCAATCCTGATACACGCGGATCACCGCGTTCTCCCACCTGCTGCTCCGTGTCTTTTTCGCCCATCTCAGGACCACCTCCCTGTCCTTGTAGCGGTGGAACCTCACCACTATTGCTCGAGGTATTTCTCCTGCCTTTGGTCTTCTCACGAGGACTCGATACGCTCCCTCCACTTCCAGGGGGCCCGTCGGGGCCTCAGCTCCCATTAGGGTACGAAGCATCGTGCTCACATACGCCCCCTATGTCGGCTCCCTCTGCCCCTTCGGGAAGACCCAAGATTCTTAAGTTCTTCCTCCTCGAGCTATTTTCCAGAGCTTCCAGTCTCTCCATACACCTCTTATGCAGTGCCTCGTGCGTCTCCGTCTTCACCACCAAGCCCTGTATCTCGTCCTCATTTTCGGCAGCTTTTGCCTTCACTCCACGGAGCTCCATCTCGTGGGTCTTCTGCGCCTCCTTTAACCCCTCAATCGCCTTCAGCATCAGCGCCAGCACCTCTTTCTTGAGCTCCTCCACACATCGCCGGATGAACTCCTGCTGTTCCAGGCCCCATACCAACTGGCCTCCCTCCACCGCCATCTTGCTCCTTTGCCGCTGCTACAGAGGATCCTCCGCAATCTGGCCACTATTATCTCTTCTGTCCATTCACATCCGGGGGGGACTCCCTTCTATGTCGCCTCACAGTGGGTTTAGCCTTCGAAAATTGCCGTTGGGGCTCCCGATAAGAGCCCAAACGTCCGTTAAAACGGGAGGTGCCGAAACGTGCGACTTAGCTGGTCGTCGCCGCACCCGGAAGTCTCCACTCTAACTCTTGAAGTAAATGCAAGCTGTTTTGCTATAAGCAAGAAACCATTTCTGTATTATTTTGAAAGTTAAATTGTTTATAAGTTTCTTCTCTTTAAGTCCTTTTGCTAGCCGGACTTCGTTGAGAATAGATTTAAGTTTCTCTCAATTATAATCAAATAGAGGCAATAAAGATTCTTGTTTGCATCCGAGAAGTTTAACTCCAATTTCTACTGAGTTTTAGTGTCGCAATGGGCCTCATTATTTTCCTAGTTATCCTTTTACCCTTTAATGTACTTGTAAAACAACGTGGGATTTTCCTCTTTTTTTTTTTTTAACCTGCCTGGATCCTTTCATGTCCACTTTTTGGCTCTCCTAATTTCCTTTCTAAGTTCCCTATTGCACATTTTATCCACTTCTAGGACTTCTGATATTTTTAGCCCTTGATATCTGCCATAAGCTTCTCCTTTTCTCCTGATCCAATGCTGTATATCCCTCGATATGCAAGGTTCACTGGATTTGTTGGTCCCATCCTTTTTCTTGATGGAACATGTTGGCCCTGTACTCTCCCTATTTCCTTCTTGAATGCATTCCATTGTTCTGTAACAGATTTACCGAGAAGTGCCTGCTCCCAGTCAACTCTGCCAAATCATACCTGATCTTATTAAAATCGACCTTTCCCAAGTTTAGGACTTTGATCTCAGGCCCAACCTTTGTGGAGTTCACCCGTACCATGTTGAAGTTCCATCATATTTGCACACCTGACCCTTGTATGCACTCAGGATAACTGGTTTGATCTCCCAGCCTCGGTAGGTATATGTGCTTTGTGTTACTCTGAATCTTACACCCTGAGAGTCACGAAGGACAGCTACCCTTCAAAAACTTGTCTACCAGTACCATGCCAACTCATTACTCATGCTTGCTGAGCACAAGATTATTGAACCTTTTGCAGCACTGAATCCAGCTGCGCTGCACCACATCATACCTGCTGAGCTCGGCTGCCTTTTTTTGGTGAGGTAGACTCCTCTTGCCTTCCCTTGGTATCAGGATGCCCTGCCTGGTATTCACTGACTCCATGACAGGCATTCATCTGAGAAGCGGGGGATGCAGAGTGCTCGCCTGCATTGCTCTCTCTCCTGGCATGTCAAGCGGGTACTGAGATCCCCTGCGATCGGGCCGCCATTTTCAAAGGGTGGCCTGATCTCTAAGTGAGCATGTGGGTCGTCCCCCCCCCCCCAACTAATGACACCCCGGTATGAGGTCGCCGTGGGGGGCCCCCCTTTCAGGCCTTCCTACCCCTTCATACTCCACTGAAGCCTCTTTTCATGGAATGGTCTCCCTCAGGCCCTGACCTTTGGCAGTGGCACCCTGAACCGGCTAGCCTTGCACTCTGGCAGTGCTCTTGCTGGATTTGCAGTGCCACATGGGCACCTTGGCAATCCCATGGTGGCAGTGCCCATATTTCAGAAGAAGGGCCAGGGGCCACCCTGCAGCGTCCTGAGTGTGCAATTTTTCTTTTTTAATAAACATTTTTTTGGCATTGTTTATATACAATGTACGTGAAAATATAATCATAGTGCAAATACCATCTCCCTCCCCAACAGATCCCACCATTAATTAACCCCCTAATCAACGCTAACCTAACCCCCCCCCCCCTCCCTGCTGACGATTAATTCTCCGCGAAAAAGTCGATGAATGGTTGTCACCTCCAGGCGAACCCCAAAGGTGACCCCCTCATGGCAAACTTAATTTTGTCCAGACAGAGAAAGCTAGCCATGTCCGATAGCCAGGTCTCCGACTTCGGGGGCTTTGAGTCCCTCCATGCTAGTAATATCCGCCTCCGGGCTACCAGGGAAGCAAAGGCCAGAACGTCTGCCTCTTTCTCCTGCCTCTTTCTCTTCCTGGATTTTCGGATCCTGCGACACTCCGAAAATCGCCACCATGGGACTCAATGCCACCCTTGTTTTTAATACCCTGGACAATACGTCAGCAAACCCTGCAAAAATCCCCTCCGCTTTGGACATGCCCAGAACATGTGGACATGGTTCGCTGGTCCTCCCGCACCTACCTTCCACCCCAAAGAATCTGCTCATCTGGGCCACTGTCATGTGAGCCCAGGGAACGACCTGGAATTGAATCAGGCTGAGTCTGGAACCAGTTGTGGTCGTGTTGACTCTACTCAACGCGTCCGCCCAAAGGCTCACCCCCCAGCTCCTCCTCCCACTTTCGCTTCAGCTCCTCTGTCTGCGTCTTCTCTGATCCCATAAGTTCCTTATAAATGTCAGAAACGCTCCCCTTACCAATCCAGCCTCTGGAAACTGCCATGTCCTGAATCCCCCTTAGCGGCAGGAGTGGGAAGGTTGGTACCGGTATACGCAGAAAGTCCCGCACCTACGGATATCGAAATTTGTTTCCCCCTGCCAATGCAAACTCCTCCTCCAGCGCCCTCATACTCTGAAAGCTCCCCTCTATATAAATCTCCCCCATCCTCTCAATCCCCGCTCTCCGCCATAACCAGAACTCCTTGTCCATCCTCCCCAGGGCAAACCGGTGATTATCGCAGATTGGGGACCAGACCAATGCTCCCACAGGTATATTCCATTTCCCCCAGACTCTCCAGGCCGTCACCACCACGGGGCTGGTGCAGTACCGCGCCGGCGATGTTGCTATCTTTTAGTGGCTATAAATATGGTGGTTAATAAGGTCGCCTTTCTTAATCTTAATTATGAATATGCTTTTCAGAGTCGCCAGGTATCGCTTGATACCGCCACAAGGTTCAACCGAATATCGATCAAAGAGCCAATACACCAGTTAGTTAATTCAAAGTCAATGGTACTTTATTTACACACAGTATGGTTTATTCATGCACAACAACACTACAGGCTAAACTATGTCTATCACTAACACTGATACTTAACTTCGGGTACCCGCTTGGGTCAGAGGAACAGTGGCCGTTGTTCGGATCTGAGGCTGTTGGGTTTGAAGAGGCAGTAGGAGTGTAGCTATGGTCGTCCGTCTGGTAGCAAGTGTTGAACTTGAACTTGCTTTTGGTGATGCAGGTGGAGGGGTCTCTCCAGTTGAGAGCCAAATCCAAGAGAGCGAACACACGGCGGGGTTCCTTCTTCTACTTGGGGGCGGGGGGGGGGGGGGGGGGGGGGCTTTTAGGCGGGCCTTACACTTGGTCCCAATCAATTGGGCAGCTTCTCGATCACTGCCATTGATCTGAGCCAATAAAGGGGCAGGTGTCTTGATGGCTGGGCGTGTCCTAAGTGGCCGTTGGCCTTGCTTTGTTTGTATCTTCTTGCTGAGGTCGTGGCGCCGGAATGTCTGGGACGGTATCGGCTACCTGAGCATGAGTCCTTTGTTTATCGGAGATGGGCCATCAATGTGCAAATCGGCCAAGAGTTTCGGTTCCGTCTGCAGTCTGCCTTCCAAATACACAGTCAGGCTCTGAGCCTGCTTGTTACTTTGCATTGTCCATTTTTCCTTGTATGCTCTGCGAGTGTCCATTTTATATGCTGAAAGTGGCAATCCCAGATGGCTCCAGCGGGAATGGCAGAGGCGCAGTTACCAGTGCCCCCAAACTTGTGCCCTTGCAAGAAGCCGCCTCCATACGCACCCCCCCCCCCCCGCACCAGCCACTTCCTAATCATAGCTATGTTAACCGCCCAGTAATAATTGCTAAAGTTATGCAGCGGCAGCCCTCCCTCTCCCCGGCTCTGCTCCAGCATTACCATCCTCACTTGCAGGGACTTCCCGCCCCCCCCCCCCCAATAAAAAGCCCGCTATAACTTTATTGATCAACTTAAAAAAGGAACGCAGAATGAAGATGGGGCGACATTGAAATACAAACAGGAATCTCGGGAGGACCGCCATTTTCTGGGAGTGCAATGTTTACCGTATTGTGGTCGTTTTGCTCACCATTTGGGAGAAAAAGTATACATGCAACTTTTATTCATGAAATCTGTTTCATCAGTGTGCAATCCCATACAGTGGCACATACATTTGTTCTACCTCAGTGTCATGTGAGTGTACCTTTAAGAAATGGGTGTTTATCAATGATGTCAGAGTGGGTGGAGCTGGGCTGTCTGTCAGCTTTTTACTTTCGTTTTAGGCTGTTTGCTGCAGGATGTGTTTTAGTTTCGTTTTCAGTGCTGGAGCTGAAGCTAGAAAGAGCAGTTGTACTGCTGATCTCTCTGCCATGAAAAGATTATCTCTTGATCATTTGGTGAATTCAGAATTATAAATGTTCTCAATAGTGTAAACCTAATGTGCTTTTGGTAAAAAGTGTTTAAGTCTTAGGAATTTTAAAAGGAAAGCTTAAAGGTTTACTTAGTGTTGTATTCTTTGGGGGTTGTATTTGAATTAATGGTTGCTAAGATGTTCATTATGTTTTAAAAGGTTAACTTGAGTTCATAGAATAAACATTGTTTTGCTTTAAAAAAGAACTTTTCCATTTCTGAAGTACCACACCTGCAGAGTAGGCCGTGTGCTCCCCATACCACAATCTATTAAAAATTGTGGGTCAGGTGAACTCCATGGTACACTTTGGGGTTCTCTAAACCCTGGCCCAAAACAAATTGGGGGCTCATCCGGGATAAAAGCCCGGTAGCATTGTGGATAGCACAATTGCTTCACAGCTCCGGGGTCCCAGATTCGATTCCGGCTTGGGTCACTGTCTGTGCAGAGTCTGCACATCCTCCCTGTGTGTGCGTGGGTTTCCTCCGGGTGCTCCGGTTTCCTCCCACAGTCCAAAGATGTGCAGGTTAGGTGGACTGGCCGTGATAAATTGCCCTTACTGTCCAAAATTGCCCTTAGTGTTGGGTGGGGTTACTGGGTTATGGGGATAGGGTGGAGGTGTTGACCTTGGGTAGGGTGCTCTTTCCAAGAGCCGGTGCAGACTCGATGGGCCGAATGGCCTCCTTCTGCACTGTAATCTGTGAAAATATCTATCTATTGGATTGGCGTTGTGAACTTAAAGACAGTGAGGGGTGAGCATATTGTGGTTGCTTATCAGGTGTGGTATTTCAGTTTAAGTGGGGAGTGTGTTGTGGACAATGGCTCTTTCAGAGGCTGAGGTTTTTTTGGGGTGGAGACTGTCACACGCAGTACTTTATGGACAGAGACTAAAAGCAGACTGTTAGATTTGACAAATCATTGCAGTTAACATTACCTGACAAAATGCGAAAAGGTGAGGTAATAATGACGGTGGCTAAGCATTTAAAATTGCATGCGATACAGTTTGACTCCTTGGAAATGGCAAAAATTCAGTTCCAACTTAAACAAATGGAACATGAGAGACAATTAAAGCAGCTTGAATACGAAAGAGATGGAGAGGAAAAAGAAAGAGAAAGGGAGTTCCAGATCAGGGAAAAAGATAGAGAGAGAGTTTGAACTTCAGAAAATGGCCATGAAGCATGACAAGTCAGTTAAAATTGGCAGGCATAAAAGGAAACTTACAGTTGGATGAGGATAGTGAGATAGAGCGTCAAAGTCGAAAGCTTGGTGAGGATCTATTTAAATATGTCCAAGCATTGCAAAGGTTTGACGAGAAGGAAGTGGAAGCCTTTTTCATTTCATTTGAGAAGGTAGCTAAACAAATGAAATGGCCACAGGACATGTGGGTATTACTGATTCAAACAAAGCTGATGGGGAGGGAAATGTTTGCATCACTACCGGAGGAGGTATCTGGGATGTATGAGGAGGTGAAAAAATCCATCTTGGGTGCATTTGAACTGGTGCCTGAAGCCTACAGACAAAGGTTTAGAAATTTAAGGAAAGAATTTGGTCAAACATACATGGAGTTTGCAAGGATCAAACCGAGTAATATTGATAAGTGGATAAGGGCTTTGAAAATAGTCCAAACATATGAAGCTCTCAGAGAAATTATATTTTTGGAGGAGTTTAAAAATCCAATTCCTGATGTAGTGAGAATTCATGTGGAAGAGCAGAGGGTTAAAACTGCTGAGATTAGCAGCAGAAATGGCAGATGCTTATGAATTAGTTCATAAATCAAAGTTTGGTTTCCGACATCAGTTTCAGCCTGTGAGGGATAGAAACTGGGGACATGAGAAATACTCAAGTGGTAAAGGTAAAGCTGATCTGATGGGAGACGATAAGGAGAGTGTACCTCAGATTAAAAATGAAATGCAGGGGGGTGGAAAAGAAATGAAAAGTTTCAAATGTTTTCACTGTAATAAACTAGGCCATCTAAAGTCACAGTGTTCGTGGTTGAAGAAAAGCACTGGGAAGGCTGATGTGGTAAAACCGGATAAGACAGTGGAGTTTGTTAAAGTGGTGAAGGAAAGCCCAAGCGAACGAAGGAGGTGCAAAAGATTGTACAGCCTGATCAAGAGGTGATTGATAAGAAGGTGCCAGATCTCTGAAGAATTTACTTGTGTGGATAAAGTTTACTCGTGTATCAAGAGGAGCAGGTAAAGAAGTCACAATTTTAGGAGATACGGGAGCTAGTCAATCTTTAATGGTAAGAGATGAGGAGTTATGTAGTTTGGGAAGAATGTTGCCAGAAAAGGTGGCAATCTGTTGAATTTAGGGTAAGAGGTAATACAAGGTAAGGTTGGAAAGTCCAGTGAAGAGTGGTGAAGTGGTAGTAGGAGTACTAGAGAAACTATCTTGTCCAGGAATACAGTTTATCTTGGGTAATGATATCACTGGATCGCAGGTGGGAGTGATGCCTACTGTGGTTGATAAGCCAGTGGAAAATCAGACAACTGAAGTGTTGAAGGACGAATATCCTGGGATTTTTCCGGATTGTGTAGTAACAAGGTCTCAACAAGAGGATAAATCAAAGAGTGAAGATAAAGTTGAAGTGCAATTATCAGAAACAACTTTTGATCAGATGGTTGAAAAAGAACGAGAACAGGTGGAGAATGAGGCGGATATTTTTAGTTCAGGAAAATTGGCAGAGTTACAAGAGAAAGATGTAGAAATAAAACGGATGTAACCGAAAGCATACACTGAAGAGGAATAACCAGTGTTATTACCGTAAAAGTGATGTCTTGATGAGAAAAATGGAGACCTTTACATATGCAGGTGATGAAAAGTGGGCAGAAGTTCATAGTATTGCCGGTAGGATATAGAAATGAGGTGTTGCGAGTTGCACATGAGGTACCAGTGGGAGGTCATTTGGGAATAAGGAAAACTCAAGCTAAAATCCAGAAACATTTTTATTGGCCTGGACTACATAAAGATGTAGTTCCATTTTGTCAATCATGTCACACATGTCAAGTGATAGGGAAACCTCAAGCAGTGATAAAACCAGCACCCTTCATACCCATTCCAGCATTTCAGGAACCTTTTACAAGGGTCCTAAGTGATTGCGTAGGACCGCTTCCTAAAACAAAGTGGGAATCAATATCTTTTGACGATAATGGATGTGTCTACTAGGTTTCCAGAGGCCATTCCAGTACATAATATTACAGATAAAAGATTTGATCAAGGATCAAATTTTACCTCTAGGTTGTTCAAAGAAGTTATGGATAGCTTAGGAATAAAACAATTTATATCAACTGCGTACCTTCCAGAATCACGGAACGTTAGAAAGGTGGCATCAGACATTAAAGACAATGTTGAGGGCTTATTGTAACGATTATCCAGAGGATTGGGATAAAGGAATTCTATTCGTATTGTTTGCAATTAGGGATGCACTTAATGAGTCAACCAAATTCAGTCCTTTTGAACTAGTTTTTGGTCATGAGGTAAGAGGACCACTTAAATTGATTAAGGAAAAATTGGTGAGTGAGAAATCAGAAATTACATTATTGGATTACGTGTCACATTTTAGGGAACGATTAAATAGAGCAGGTGAATTGGCTAGACAACATTTGAAAGTTGCACAAAATGTGATGAAACTGGCCGCGGACAAGAAATCCAAAGTTTCTAGTTTTGCCAGTGGAGATAAAGTTTTAGTGTTTTTACCAGTAGTAGGTGAACCTTTAAAAGCTAGGTTTTGTGGACCTTATCTGATTGAAAGGAAATTAAGTGAGGTGAATTATGTGGTAAAAACGCCGGATAGAAGGAAGACTCACCGAGTGTGTCATGTGAATATGCTTAAAAGGTACTTTGAAAAAGGAGGAGGTTTTAATGATTCTAACTCCGTGACGAACCAAATCCGGATGACTGTGAATTCGACATACCTCAAATTAGTTTGCAAAATGAGGATGTTCTTAAAAATTGGGATAAATTGTTAAGTTACCTTCCAGAAGAAAAAGAACTGACCTGAAAGAGTTGTTGATATCACATGGGCAAATTTGTCGAGATAAATTGGGAAGTACTAAAATGGCTATACATGATGTAGATGTGGGAAATGCTGTTCCAATCAAACAACATCCATATAGACTTAACCCTTTAAAATTGGCACATGTTAACAAAGAGATTGAGAGTGTGCTTAAAAATGGCATTATTGAAGTGGGTTGCAGCCAATGGAGCTCACCCATAGTGATGGTCCCTAAACCAGACGGTACCCAACGGTTGTGTGTGGACTATAGAAAGGTTAATGCAGTTATAAGAACGGACTCTTATCCTATCCCACGTTTGGAGGATTGCATTGAGAAAGTGGGACAATCCGCTTTTATTTCCAAACTGGATTTACTTAAAGGTCACTGGCAGGTACCTTTATCCGAAAGGGCGAAGGAGATTTCAACTTTTGTGACTCCAGATGGTATATGCCAATTCAAAGTTATGCCATTTTGCATGAAAAACACCCCAGCCACATTTCAACGGTTAACTAACAAAGTTGTTTCAGGATTACCCAATTGTGTGGTATACATCGACGATCTGGTAATTTTCAGCCAGACATGGAAAGAACATTTAAAACATCTGATCGAGTTATTCGATCGACTTCAGGAGGCGGCTTTGGTGATGAACCTAGCCAAAAGTGAATTTGAAAAAGCCCAAGTCACTTTCCTTGGAGTTTCCAATACCCTCGAGACAAAGGGAAATAAAGCGATTTCTTGGCATGAGTGGATTTGATCCAACATTTGGGCAAACGTTTTGTAGAGTGATTGCTCCACTGATGGACTTGCTGAAGAAACGTTGAAAATTTTGATGGACAGCGGAGTTTCAACAGGCATTTGACTGCCTGAAAGCTGTGATAGCCAATGCTCACGTGTTAGAGAATTACAAGAAACTCTACAATCAGACTGAACTAAAGTTTCTGACTTTAAAGAGAAATGCCGAGACGTAGAGAAATGGACGGATCGTGCAGAGACCTTCTTGTTCAAAGAGACTGTCAATCAGGAAGGATTTCAGTTGGAGGAAGAAGATCAAAAATGGACTCTATTATTGTACCTGTTTTGCGTGTGTTGTCTTTTTTTAAACAACAAAAATATATTTACTGTGTGCGTTTCTTAAAGGATTGTGAAAAATGAAACCATTTTAAAGTTGATGGTTTATTTATTTTTTCTTGGGGGGGGGGGGGGAGGTGTCATGTGAGAGTACCTTTAAGAAATGGGTGTTTACCAGTGATGTCAGAGTGGTTGGAGCTGGGCTGTCTGTCCGCTTTTTACTTTCGTTTTAGGTAGTTTGCTGCAGGGTGTGTTTTAGTTTCATTTTCAGTGTTGGAGCTTAAGCCAGACAGAGCAGGTGTATTGTTGATCTCTCTGCCATGAAAAGACTCTCTCTTGATCATTTGTTGAATTCCGAATTATAAATGTTCTCAGTAGTGAATGTAAACCTAATGTGCTTTTGGTAAAAGGTGTTTTAAGTCTTATGGTTGTTAAAAGGAAAGCTTAAAGGATTACTTAGTGTTGTATTCTTTGGGGGTTGTATTTGAATTAATGGTTGCTAAGATGTTCACTGTTTTAAAAGGTTAACTTGAGTTCATAGAATAAATGTTGTTTTGGTTTAAAAAATACTTTTCCATGTCTGCTGTACCACACCTGTAAAGTGGGCCGTGTGCTCCCCATTCCACAATCTATTAAAAGTTGTGGGTCAGGTGAACTCCATGATACACTCTGGGGTTCTCTAAACCCTGGCCCATAACACCAGTGCTGTGAGTTGTTCAAGTGGAGAGTCAATCTACTCCTTCAACTGTACCCAATTGTTTAAGCAAGCAGAGAAAAAAGACATCTGTGCCAGTTCTCTGTAAGAACTGCTCAGCTTGTCTCTGCCCCCTACCTTTTCCTGCAATCCTGCTGCAATTCCTTTCACTTCAGATAATTGTCCAGTTTCCTTTTGAAAGCCGCAGTTTTGGGGGGGGGGGGGGGGACATGTCATCGAAATTGCAGCTGCTTCTTGGAAAGGCTCCAGACTACTGTTTTTTTTTTCGGGGTGGGGGGGGGGTAATTTTATTTGTGCTGAACTGCCCAATTGCATGTTGTTTTTTTGTTGATTTATAGGCCGCTACCAGCAACCTGCTCCGTAGCTCATCAACGACTGTCCTGCACAATGTAGCTCAGCAGGTTTGGCTGAGCTTTCTGTCTCTCGAGTATGGAGTTCACTATGCACCTTCTTTGTTTGAAGGTGCTCACTGCAAACCGCACTAAATGTTCAATGGCGCACACTCTGGTTACTATGACAGTCTGCTACTCTTTCAACTTTGCAACACAGTCACTGTGGGAAGAATCAAAGAAAAAAGCACTTTGAGATAGGGTGGAGGAACAAAATACTCCTTAAGGTTATGGAGGAGAGGGAGGAAAAATAGAAGTAAAAAGAGTGGAAAGAGGCTGAAACAATTACAAAGAAAATGACTAGAGAGAATAAAGAAATTAAGGAGAGAAAATTGAGAAGGGGAAGTGAGAGGAATAACGAGCTTAAATGTAAGTTTTATATTAGACCTCTGGCAACCAGCCATTAACCTCTGGATTCAGACTGTAGATACCAGGCCCTTGGGACGCAGATATCCACATGATGGACACCTACTTTCATATAGCCAGGTCATAAATGTATAGCAACTTCCTCCTCGTTCTTGAGGTTCCATGGTCTTTGAGCGTGTTGGCAACCATGGATTTCTACTGGATTGATCCAAGGTTATGCTTGGCAAGTACTGCAGCGGTTTGTCGTTGCCTTCTGCAGTGTGGTTGACCTGGAAACTCTCCTTTTTCCTGACATTGGGTAGGATTTCCAGGCTGCTAATCAACCTATTTGGCCATTAACTCCTTGTCCATGGTAAGTCCTGGAGTGGCACTTGAATCCCGGATTTTGACTCCGCTGACGTGGAAACTGGTGGGGTGAGCAGTGTGTGTATATGCGGCTGCAGCTTGTCGGCCACCTGAGTGTCAATCACCTACCCGCCGAATCCCGTACTGTTTCTCCCTGGAATCTATTTTCTTTTACGTGGCGCCAGTGCTAGCCCCATAACAGTCGCTGAATTGATCCAGGTGCGGCAGCAGTTTTCCTGTTGTGGAAGTCTACAAATCCTGCCCCGGTGTCAACACTGGGGCGATCTCGCCACTTGCCACCACCTTCGATGCCTCCCACACCACTGACCGCGAAACCTCCCCGTTCCTATTAAACTCCATAAAATCCTCAACCACCTTTCGCGTCTTTGCATAAAACTTTGGGTCCACCAACAACCCCGCATCCAACGTCCGCGCAGGTCCCTGTGCCAGTCCCTTCGCCAGGACCACATCCACCCAATGAGGAAAATGGTCTGAAGTACCGATCGCCGAGAATTCCGCTTTCCTCGCCCTCTGCCAGTATTAGCTGGTGTGTATCCAAATTCAGTATGGCAGCCAACATCTTCATAAACCCTACGTCATCTCAATTTAGGACGTACACGCTAACCAACACCACCAACCTCCCCTCCAAAGCATCCGTTACTAAAACGTACCTATTCCCCTCCCCCCTGATCAGCCACCACCTTCTCCATCTGGAACCTCGCCCTCTTACCCATGGGTATCACTAACCCCCCAGGACCACTATCAAAACCCGAGTTGAACACCTGACTTACCCAGCCTTTCTGAAGCCTCGCCTGGTCCTTCCCCCTCAGGCGGGCCTCTTGCACCATCACCACGTCAGCTTTCAAGCTCTTCAAATGCTGGAAAACTCTTGCGCGCTTCACCGCCCCCCTCCCCCCCCCCCCCCCCCCCCCCCCAACTCACATGCATTCCACGTTACCATACGGACCGAGCGTGTCACATTACCCCCCACCCCCACCCCACCTGTCAGCCACACCCGCCAGTCATTAACCTGCCCAGCCAGTGGGAGCCAGCTCTGCCCCCAGTCACCGTCAGGGAACTACCCTGCCCTTCCCAGAAATACTCCAGTCACTTTCTCTCAAAACGACCACTCCCAGTATCGCCCAACCCCTCACCATTCACACCTCCTAGGCTCATCACACGGGTTCCGACAGCTGCAGTTCCACCGCCCACCTCGCTCCCATTCACTAGACAACTTACATTTGCTAGCGAAGGTGGCCCTTGTGAGAACCCCTTTTTTTTCACCCCCATATACCCAATACCAAAAAGAATCTACATCAAGGCCCCTGACATCCAGACCTTCCAAATGCCCCACCAAAATAGTCCCCCAAACAAAGAAGAAACTACTCCCAACAAATGATCCCAATGTCCCAAAACCATCCCCTCCTAAGCACAACGTGAAAGAAAAGACACCCCAGCATAGTCCAAATTCAATTTAGTCCCAGCCCTTCAGCCTTCATGAACGTCTCTTCTGCCTTCTCAAAGTCGTAGTACCTGAAGTTGTGTGTGACCGTCAGCTTCGCTGGGTAGACCACCCCAAACCCCATGTTGCTCTTCTACAACGCCACCTTCACTCCACCAAAGGCCACCCGCCATCTTACCAGCTCCGCCATGAGATGCTGGTATATATGAATACTACTGCCTTTCAAACTCTCCTCTCGAGTCAGCTTCGCCCATCTCGGCACCTTTTCCTTCACCTGATAGGCTGTGGAAGCAGACTATCACAGCTCTTGGTGGTTTATTCGCCTTCGGCTTTGACCAGAGCAACCAGTGAGCCTAGTGCAGTTCATCGAGGGAGGGGTCCTCCTCCACCCCCAACAACTTAACAAACATCTCTGCAAAATACTCCCATCGGTTTCCAGCCCCCCAGCCCCGTGGGAAAACCCACGATCCTCAGATTCTGCCTTTCTTGTTCATCAAGCCTCAATTTTCTTGACTGATGGAGCTCACAATTATTTAGTGCTACAATTATTTTTGGCAATAGCATACTTTGCATTTGGGATGAGTTTTATTACTGACTTGTAGCTGTGCATTACCAGTTGACTTTGCCAAGCTGGGTCTGCTGCCATTTCGGTGACCCTATCGAGTTGAATTTTTCTTCTTTGTTTTTGTTGTTGGTTGCTTTTCCTCTGATCAACTAATCGTTAACAGAATGTGCTGTCAATCATTTCCCTAGTCTCCATGAAAGATAACCTCCTGCCGCTCCGTTCTTCTAATCTCCTTCACCAGTTTCACTTTAAATATCAAAACTGGGGACCGTGTGGATCGATTCATTTCATCTGTTTCACAGGCCAAATTAATGACTGGAATTGTTAACCTTCATGCTCAAAGTTTTGGTGTTAGCTGTGAGCTGTTATTTATAAAATGTACCTTGCGTCACTTCTGTTATAATACAAAATCCAAGCTAATTTGTATCAAACTGGTTTAGAAATTGTGAAGTTATTTGGAAAGTGGATTATGAAAGGACAAGTTTCACTCTTCACTAATCACCAAATTGCTAGCATTTTTGCAAGCTTTATTAATCAAGTCAGTTTAGTTTGTTCATGTGGAAAATGTTGATATGCTCCGAGAACCTTTTCAAGCAAAAGTTAATTTTCATGATTGATTGAATGAATGGGGCTTGCTTTCAATTACATTAAACATAACAAGAAAAGTTGACCAAACATTGCAGCACCAGCAGTGGAGTTGAATCATTTGTTTTCTTGGCAGGGTCGTACAGAGTTCCTGCTGAATGGGATGCCCCATTTAAAAGTGCTGGAAAATATCCTCTTGTGATTTTCTCTCACGGCCTTGGAGCTTTCAGGTAAACCTTTTGCATTATAAGACCATTCCCTCTTTGAAAAGCTTTGTCCATTGATCAGTAGGGAACAAAATAATTTCACAGTAATCATTATTTGCTACCCCAATCTGTATGTAACAGTAGTGTTCTAATCTTTACTCACTGGTTAACTTTCACTTAATATCACGTAGGAGACGTTATCCTGTTTTGCTATATTTAAACTCTTTTGTGTGATTTTAAAATGCGAATTAATTTTTATAACTTTTTAGCTTTAATTTTGTTTGCTTTAACTTTACACCTCTTAAGCCTTTCATGTAGCAGCAATCACTAAAAATTCAGCAAATCTTTTCCAAGCTAAAGGATTTTGCCGAACTATATTTCATAGAATCATAGAACTTACAGTTCAGAAGGAGGCCATTCGGTCCATCGAGTCTGTACCGGCCCTTGGAAAGAGCACCCTACTTAAGCCCACACCTCAACACTATCCCCGTAGCCCAGTAACCCCACCTAACCTTTTCTTTTGGACACTAAGGGCAATTTATCATGGCCAGTCCACCTAACCTGCACATCTTTGGACTGTGGGAGGAAACAGGAGTACCCGGAGACACTGGGAAAACGTGCAGACTCCGCACAGACAGTGACCCAAGCCGGGAATTGAACATGTGAAGCAACAGTGCTAACCACTGTACTACCATGCTGCCCACTTGCTGTTTCACAACTCAATGCAAGCAAAACTGAACAAAATTTACTCGTGTATACAACTTCATATGTACCCTGCAGGGAGTGGGGAAATTGTTCACAGTACCTTCCTACTTCACGCAATTTCTAGACAGCTGGCACAAACCTTCGCTCAAAATTAATTTATCAAAAAGATTAAAAGTTTGTTTTTAGAATTTTTTTTCAAATTTATTTTGCAGCCATCTAGTTGACCAACTATACATGCCACAAAATTTATTCTAGAGATGTATGAAACTGGTGAAGCACATACTCACGGCTGTTTGCTATAGAGGTTTTTCCTGGAATAAGTAATTATCCTGAAGCCAGATACCGTAGCTTGCGGGTCAGCAATCCACATCCAAGTATGGCTGACCAGGAGTATCTCATGGCATGTTGGGAGAATTTGTAGGTTGAGAATCAATGTCTGTCAACATTATGAATGCACCTTCCATGGTTATTAAACTCGAGAGTGGGACTTGAACCTGGAGCTTCTGGTTGAGAGGTGCCCACTGGACCACAAGTGCATACAAATTTATCACACAAATGAGGAAATAAATTGAGCACTTGTGAAAATCTATTGTACTATGTTTTCACATATTTCAATATATTGCAACATATTGTACTCCAGCACTTGCTTACCCTTGGGAAAACTTGATGCCCTGAAGTTTTGCTGAATGACTTGACTATCATGGGGTTACGAAGTGTCCAGAACAGAAGTTGTGGATTGCTGACTGAACCTTATTCTGTGTTTACTTCGCTACATTCAACCCAAAATGAATCTGCAGTTGCTACTTTCCAACCCACCAATTTAACTATGGTTGCAGCTCCCTGTTGTTGCCTGTTGCTACTTTCCAACCCACCAATTTTACTGTGGTTGTCATTCTCTGTTGTTGCCCCTTGGCCAACAACTGCAGTACCTGCACATTGGGGAACATGAACAACTCTTGCTTTGCTTTTACACTTTGTGATGTGTTAGCATGTTGCCCAATGGCTGCAAGAATTCTAAGAATGAAAGCCCAACCAGTGCTTCATGCCATGTTTGACTTTATCTTGCAGCAACTTCAGATGTAGAGAGCCAGAAGGAAAGAGGGAGAAAGTTACAAATATTCGAAGTAATTTTGAGAAGTACCACTAATAAATTTGAATGTTTGTAATGGCTTCCAATACCTACACAACTATAAAGCATTTTGCATATCCGTTTTATCGATGGCTGAGAGAAGTATGGTAATGAAATAATTTGTACATTTTTATCATCTTCTAGTTGGAATCCTCTTTCCCCACCTACATGTGTGTGTAGTACAATAGAGGAGGATTTTTTGGCCTGTGTAAGGGATGGCTTTCTGGACAAAGGACATTGAGGAACTAACAAGGGAACAAGCCATCTTGGACTGGGTGTTGTACAATGAGAAAGGATTAGTTGGCAACCTAGTTATAAGAGAACCCTTGGGGATGAGTGACGATAATATAGAATTCTTTATCATGGCGAATAGTGACATAATTTATCCTAAGACTAGGGTCCTGAATCTCAATAAAGGTAACTAGAATGATATGAGGCATTAATTGGCTATGATGGACTGGAAAACATTACAGAAAGGACGGACAGTGGATAGGCAAAGGCAGGCATTCAAGGAATAGGTGAACTCCAAAAGTTGTTTATTCCTATTTGGTGCAAGGGTAGGAAGGGAACTGTGGCCAAACCATGGCTTACAAGGGAAATTAGAGATGGTATTAGATTCAGAGGCATGCAAGTTAGCAAGAAAAAGCAATAGACCTGAGGATTGGGAATAGTTTAAAATTCAGTAAAGGCAGAACAAGGGATTGGTTAAGAAGGGGAAAATGCAATATGAAAGTAAGCTAGTGGGGAACATAAAAATTGGTTGTAAAAGTTTCTATAGGTATGTAAAGAGAAAAAGATTGATTTAAAAACAAATATAGGCCCCTTACAGTCAGAAAATGGGGGAGGTCATAATGGGGAACAAAGAAATGGCTAAGGGACGAAATTCATACTTTGCTTCTGTCTTCACAAAATACACATGAATAATGTACCCGAAGTTCTGAGAATGAAGGAAATTAGTATTAGTAGAGAAATGGTTTGGGGGAAATTAATGGGGTTGAAGGTGGATAAATCTCCAGGGAATGATAATTTTCATCCCTGAGTACTTAAGGAAGTAGCCCGAGAAATAGTCGATCCAAAATTCTTTTGGTCTCTGGAATGGTTGGTACAGATTGGAGGGTAGCTAATATAGCCCCGTGATTCAAAAATGGAGGTAGAAACCTATAGACCAGTGAGCCTAACGTCAGGTCATTGGGAAGTTGCTAGAGTCCAGAAGATTTCATAGCACAGCATTTGGAAATCCGTGGGATAATCAGACAAAGTCAGCACGGATTTACGAAAGGGAAATCATGCTTGACAAATCTACTGGAATTCATTGAAGATGTAACTAGTAGAGTTGACCATGGAGACCCAGTGGATGTGGTTTATTTTGACTTTCAGAAGGTTTTCAATAAGGTCTCACATAGCAGATTACTATGTAAAGTTAAAATTAATGGGATTGGCGGTTGTACCTTGAGATGGATAGAAAACTAGTTATCAGACAGGAAGCAAAAAGTTAGAACAAATGGATCTTTTACCGATTGGCAGGCAGTGACTAGTGTGGTACCACAGGGATCTGTGCTAGGACCCCAACTATTCTCATTATAGATTAATGATTTGGACAAGGGAACTAAATGAATTATCTCCAAATTGTGGATTATACAAAGTTGTAAGGGAGGGCGAACTGTGAGGAGGATGCGGAGATGCTTCAGCGGGATTTGGACAGGTTGCGTGAGTGGACATATGCATGGCAGATGCAGTAAAATGTGGATTATCCACTTTGGTAGAAAAAATAGAAAGACGATTATCATTTGAAAAGTAGTTGAGGCGAAAACATTCTGTGATTTCAAGAAGGAATTAGATATAGCTCTTGGGGCTAAAGGGATACGAGGGGGGGTGGAGAAGAGGTAAGGTGGGTTCAGGGTATTGAACTTGATCAGCCATGATCATAATGAATGGCAGAGCAGGCTCGAAGGGCCGAATGGCCTGCTCCTGCTTCTATTTTCCATGTATATTTCTATGTTACAAAAAGTTGAGCACACAAACCTTCATATGTTGTCACCTATCTTTCATTACATCACACCAGTACTGATATCCATTTGTGCTTTATTGTGCGCACAATACTGTATTGCAGTAGCTACGTGAAGACTTTTTAAAAAATTCTAAAATACTTCTTCTGTCATAGAATAGTTTGTCCCTTGATATATTGTGCACAATGTAACAGATGTCCCACAAAATTTAGTATAAGTGCCATTTTTTTGGAACATAGGGTCATCCGAGATTCCAGTAATTCAGTGAGCCAGGTTATTGGTCTGCAGTTGTCAATGTTTCTAATTCCATTCCTCCTACACCAGTACTCCAGGTAATAGCCCCTTCAGTTGAAATAATAGCTGGCAATGGCAAAGCCAGTTGGTGTGCAATAGGCAAACATTTAACTTGTTGCTTAAGTCAGTGCTCATTCAACTTGTTGCTTAAGTCCGTGCTTGTGTGAGGCTTCCGGTTGCGGCGATGCGGAGCTAAGCCGCACATTTTGGCGGCTCCCGCTAGAACGGACTTTTGGGCTCTCCAGAGGAGCCTCAACGGAAATTTTTCGACGACTTCCCGTGTGGGAAGGTGAGAGCAAGTTCCCCCTTCCATAGTATATGGAGTGGACCAGAAGTGGAGCAGTCAAAAAAGCGGTTTTGGAGCAGCGAAAGAAGCGATGGAGAAAAAACAAGATGGTGGAGATCGAGCGGCATGGGGGCCGGAGCAGCATGAGTTTCTCAGGCGCTGCGTGGAGGAGCTTAAGAAAGAGGTGCTGGCGCCACTGCTGACGGCGATCGGGGGGCTAAAGGAGACCCAGAAGGCCCATGGGGTAGAGATCCGAGAGGTGCGGGAAAAAGCCGCCAAGAACGAGGACGAGATCTTGGGCCTGGCGGTGAAGATGGAGGCGCACGAGGCGCTGCACAAGAGGTGGGCCGAAAGATTTGAGGACCTGGAGAACAGGTCGAGGAGGAAGAATCTTCGGGTTCTGGGTCTCCCTGAAGGGGTGGAGGAGGCCGATGCCGGGGCATATGTGAGCACGATGCTCCATTTGCTGATGGGTGCGGAGGCCTCTCCGAGTCCCCTGGAGCTAGATGGGGCTCAGCGGGTCCTGGCGAGGAGACCCAAGGCCAACGAGCCGCCAAGGGCGGTAGTGGTGAGGTTTCATCATTTCATCGTTTCGTGGACAGAGTGCGTGTTCTGAGATGGGCCAAGAAAGAGCGGAGCAGCAGGTGGGAGAATGCAGTGATCCGAATCTATCAGGACTGGAGTACGGAGGTGGCAAAGAGAGCTGGTTTTAATCGGGCCAAGGCGGTTCTGCATAGGAAGGGGGTGAGATTCGGAATGCTGCAGCCAGCGCGATTGTGGGTCACATTTCAGGATCGACACCACTACTTTGAAACACCTGAAGAGGCTTGGACCTTTCTACAAACTGAAGTTGGACTCAAACTGTGTGTGTGTGTGTGTGTGTGTGTGTAATGGGGGAAGAGATCTGATGGGGAGACTGTGAGGGAATGTGGGCGCCGGTGCTGCAGGGAGGGGAGGCCCGGGGATGGGGGAATTGGGATAAGGCCGCAACAGGAGCTGCGCCAGAGGGGGCGGGGCTGGCTCAGGAAAGCGCGGGCTTTTTCTGCGTTAGGAAGGATGGAGGGGGGGGGGGCGATGGAGGAGCGCACACCGATTGCTGGGCAGGAGGAGGAGGGGGGATTTCCACACGGGAAGCCGGGGTCAGCAGATGTCAGCTGACTTACGGGGGGGAGCAAAAGAGCTAGATATGGATCGAGCGGGGGGGGGGGGGGGAAATAGGGTTGCTGCTGCATTGGCCGAGGGGGAACTGGAAGTAGGAGAAGCGGTCGGGGCGGGGGTCCCCCGTCTGGGGGACTGGAGGGTGCGGGAGGCGCGGGCACGGGACTGGCCTAGAAAAGGAGATGGCTAGTCGGCCGGGGTGGGGGTAGGAAGCCCCCCAATCTGGCTGATAATGTGGAATGTGAGGGGCCTGAATGGGCCGGTTAAGAGGGCCCGAGTGTTCGCGCACTTAAAGGGACTGAAGGCGGACGTGGTCATGCTTCAGGAGACACATTTGAAGGTGGCAGACCAGGTCAGGTTAAGAAAGGGATGGGTAGGACAGGTATTCCATTCGGGGCTGGATGTGAAGAATAGAGGGGTGGCAATGCTGGTGGGGAAGCGGGTGTCGTTTGAGGCCAAGAATATAGTAGTGGACAATGGAGGTCGATACGTGATGGTGAGCGGTAGGCTGCAGGGGGCGTGGGTGGTATTGGTAAACGTATACGCCCCGAACTGGGACGATGCTGGATTTATGAAGCGTATGTTGGGGCGCATTCCGGACCTGGTGGTAGGAAGCTTGATAATGGGGGGGGATTTCAACATTGGACCCAGCATTAGATCGTTCCAGATCTAGGACGGGGATGAGGCCGGCTGCAGCCAAGGTGCTTAGGGGGTTTATGGACCAGATGGGGGGAGTGGATCCGTGGAGATTTGCTAGGCCCCTGGCCAGGGAATTTTCTTTTTTTTTTTTTCCCACGTCGCAAAGCCTACTCCCGGATAGATTTTTTTTGTTCTGAGCAGGGCGCTGATCCCGAAAGTGGAGGGAATGGAGTATTCAGCCATAGCCATCTCAGACCATGCCGCGCACTGGGTGGAACTGGAGTTGGGAGAGGAGAGAGACCAACGCCCGCTGTGGCGTTTGGATGTGGGATTACTGGCAGATGAGGAGGTGTGCGGGAGGGTACGGGGGTGCATTGAAAGGTATTTGGAGGTCAACGACAACGGGGAGGTGCAGCTGAGGGTAATATGGGAGGCGGTGGTTAGGGGAGAGTTCATCTCCATCAGAGCTCATAGGGCAGGGAAAGAGAGAGGGCAAGGAAAGGGAGAGGTTAGTGGGGGAGATTTTAAGAGTGGACAGGAGATATGCAGAGGCCCCTGAAGAGGGACTACTTTGGGAGAGGCGAAGTCTCCAGACGGAATTCGACCTGTTGACCACAGGGAAGGCAGAGGCACAGTGGAGGAAAGCACAGGGGGCGACGTATGAGTATGGGGAGAAGGCGAGCCGGATGCTGGCACATCAGCTCCGTAAGAGGATGGCAGTGAGGGAGATAGGTGGAGTCAAGGATGGCAGGGGAACTACGGTGCGGGGTGCGGTGAGAGTAAATGAGGCATTTAAGGCCTTTTATGAGGAGCTGTACAGATCTCAGCCCCCAGCGGGGGAAGAGGGGATGTGACGATTTCTGGATCTACTGAGGTTCCCGAGGGTGGAGGAGCAGGAGGTGTCTGGTTTGGGGGCGCCAATTGGGTTGGAGGAGCTGATTAAAGGACTGGGGAGCATGCAGGCGGGGAAGGCCCCGGGACCAGGTGGGTTCCCGGGTGAGTTTTACAGGAAGTATGCGGACCTGTTAGCCCTGTTGCTAGTGAGGACTTTCAATGAGGCAAGGGAAGTGGGGACCCTGCCCCCGACCATGTCCGGGGCGATGATTTCTTTGATCCTGAAGCGGGACAAGGACCCACTACAATGTGGGTCGTATAGGCCGATTTCACTCCTTAATGTGGACGCTAAGTTGCTGGCTACGAGGATCGAGGAATGTGTCCCGGGGGTGATTCACGAGGACCAGACTGGATTTGTAAAGGGCAGGCAGCTAAACACCAATGTGCGGAGGCTCCTAAACGTGATTATGATGCCATCGGTGGAGGGAGAGGCGGAGATAGTGGCAGCTATGGATGTGGAGAAGGCCTTTGACCGAGTGGCGTGGGAGTATCTCTGGGAAGTGTTGTGAAGGTTTGGGTTTGGGGAGGGGTTTATCAGTTGGGTTAAGCTCCTATATAGAGCCCCGGTGGTGAGTGTGGTTCTGAATCGGCGGAGGTCGGAGTATTTTCTGCTGTATCGAGGGACGAGGCAGGGGTGTCCCCTGTCCCCCCTGTTTGCATTGGCAATTGAGCCTTTGGCCATGGCATTAAGAGAGTCCAGAAAATGGAGGGGGGTGGTCCGAGGGGGAGAGGAGCATCGGGTGTCACTGTATGCGGATGACTTGTTGCTGTATGTGGCAGATCCAGTGGAGGGGATGGTGGAGGTCATGCAGATCCTAAGGGAGTTTGGGGACTTCTCGGGCTATAAGCTCAATGTAGGGAAAAGTGAGCTCTTCGTGGTGCATCCAGGAGACCAGGGAAGAGGGATAGACAACCTACCGTTGAGGAGGGCAGAAAGGAGCTTTCGGTACTTTGGGATCCAGGTAGCTAGGAGTTGGGGGGCCCTGCACAAACTTAATTTGACGCAGCTGGTGGAGCAGATGGAGGAGGACTTCAAACGATGGGATGTGGTGCCACTCTCGCTGTGGTGTTGGGTGCTCTGGTGCACAGATGAGCCAACACAGTTGTATGTGGTACAACTCTATTTTATTATAACTCTTATAATACAGTTCGTTCTGGATACTCTGCACGTGCTGTCTCCCTGAGTGTCCCCGGCTATAGCTGTGTCCTGGTTCTCCTCTGCCGCTCTTCCTGACCACCAGGGGTTGTGTCTGTGCTTTTATATCTTTCTGTCATTGGTTGTGGTGTTGTGTGTTCTGATTTGTCTGTTGGTGTGTCTATCATGATGTGTGTTTGAATATCATGACACTCGCTAGCGGGCAGGGTACAGTCGATTAAAAAGATGGCCCTCTCGAGATTTCTTTTTGTGTTCCAGTGCCTTCCTATTATGATCACCAAGGCCTTTTTTAAGAGGGTAGGCAGGAGCATCGTGGGTTTTGTGTGGGCAAACAAGACCCCAAGGGTAAGGAGGGGGTTTCTGGAGCGTAGTAGGGACAGAGGAGGGCTGGCGTTGCCGAATCTGGGTGGCTACTATTGGGCAGCCAATGTGGCGATGATCCGTAAGTGGGTGATGGAGGGAGAGGGGGCGGCATGGAAGAGGTTGGAGATGGTGTCCTACAAAGGAACGAGCCTGAGGGCGCTGGTGACGGCACCGCTGCCGCTCTCGCCGACAAAGTACACCACGAGTCCGGTGGTGGCGGCAACACTAAAGATCTGGGGGCAGTGGAGACGACACAGGGGTGCGATGGGAGCCTCGGTGTGGTCCCCGATCAGAGATAACCATCGGTTTGTCCCAGGAAGGATGGACGGGGGGGTTTCAGAGCTGGCATCGGGCAGGGATCAGGAGGATGGGGGACCTGTTTATAGATGGGACGTTTGCGAGCCTAGTGGCGCTGGAGGGGAAGTTTGGGATACCCCCGGGAAATGCGTTCAGGCACATGCAGGTGAGGGCGTTTGTGAGGCGGCAGGTGAGGGAATTCCCGTTGCTCCCGACACAGGGGATTCAGGACCGAGTGATTTTGGGTGTATGGGTCGGAGAGGGAAAGGCTTCTGCGATATATCAGGAGATGAAAGAAGAGGAGGAGGCTTTAGTAGAGGAGCTGAAGGGCAAATGGGAGGAGGAGTTGGGGGAGGAGATTGTAGAGGGTCTGTGGGCTGATGCCCTGAGTAGGGCTAATTCCTCTTCCTCGTGTGCCAGGCTTAGCCTGATACAGTTTAAGGTTATTCACAGAGCGCATATGACAGGGGAGAGGCTGAGTAGGTTCTTTGGGGTGGAGGACAGATGTGGGAGGTGCTCAGGAAGCCTGGCGAATCAGACCCATATGTTCTGGTCGTGCCCGGCACTGATGGGTTCTGGAGGGGTGTCGCAAGGACACCCCTCTAAGGTGGTGAGAAGTCCAGGTCAAGCCAAGTTGGGGTCTGGCACTATTTGGGGTGGTGGATGAGCCGTGAGTGCAGGAGGCGAAAGATGCCGGTATCCTGGCCTTTGCGTCCCTGGTAGCCCGGTGGAGGATCTTGCTATTGTGGAAAGACGCAAAGCCCCCCAGTGTGGAAGCCTGGATAAATGACATGGCAAGGTTTCTCAAGTTGGAGAGGATAAAGTTTGCCTTGAGAGGGTCTGCGCAGGGGTTCTTCAGGCGGTGGCAACCGTTCCTAGACTTATCTCGCGGAGCGTTAGATGGAGGTCGGTCAGCAGCCGCAGCAACCCAGGGAGGGGGGCGATAGATGGGTGGGCGGGGAAGGGGGTTTCCCTAGGGGCACTTGAAAAAAGAAAAACATAAACATATGGGAAAGTCAATATGTGCGGGCGGAACCCATTGTACAAGTTCTGTATTATGTTGGATTGATATGTTTATGTTTTGCTCTGTTCCTTCTCCTCTTTTTGTTACGGGGGGGGGGGGGTTTAAATAGTTGAAAATTTTTGTTGAAAAATTTTGAATAAACATTTTTTTTTTAAAAAAGTCAGTGCTTGTGTAATGCAAGTCTGGCTGCAAATAACTGTTTTGTTCATTTTAACATCCCACCCTTGGGATTTCATTGTAATTATTGCTTCACTGCCTAGGCATGTGGTAATTATTCCCATATCCAAGCAGGAAAGGAATGTTTCATGTCAACAGGCCTGTTCACAATTTATCACCACAGCAATTGGCTGATGTGGATGGATGGCAGTTTAGTCAAATTATGCCGTCCAGCAAATAGAACAAACTGCTGGAAATAGTAATGGGTGTTCCTGCAGATCGAACAAACTGCTGGAAATAGAAGTTATATCTGCAGGAACACCCATTACTATCTCCAGCAGTTTGTTCTATCTGCAGAAACAGCCAGTACCTCCCCCCCCCCCCCCCCCCCCACCCCTTGGAGGTTGGAGCTGTGGTAAAGCTGTCTGTGTTATAGTACAGTGAGGGAATGGCCATATTGTAAAATGAACTTTACACTGAAAACAATGATCAAGCAAATGAGTGCATTGTTTGTCCGTGCTACAACGGAGAGTTTAAAATTGACTGATCAGAGCAACTCAAAATTACTTATTTTTACAAGTATTAACAAGTTACTATTAATTTACTAGCAAGTTTTTCAAATTTAAGAAAAAAAAGTGCAGTCATTAATCAAAAAGGGAGGAGGTCAGGCTGTCACTATGAATAAGCAGAACTTTGCAGGAATTAATAGGGAAAGGACAAAATAAGATACTACAGGAAATGCGGGCGGGATTCTCTCAGCCCGGGGCCGGGCCGGAGAATCCCCACGACCGGCGTGAATCACGCCACGCCACAGAGCGGAGAATCGGTGCCGCTGGCGTGGTGCCGGTCGGGGGCCGCTCTATTGGGTCCCCCGGCAAATCTCCACCCCGGTTGGGCCGAGCAGCCGTCGTAAAAATACAGAGTCCCGCCGGCGCCGTTCACAACTGCTCTCAGCCGGCGGAAACTCCGCGTGGAAGGGTCGGGGGGGGGGGGGGGGGATCCAACACCAGGGCGGACTCTGATGTGGCCTGGCCTGCGATCAGTGCCCACCGATCGGCGGGCCGGCCTCTCTGGCTGGTGGCCTCCTTTCTTCCGCGCCGGTTCCTGTTGCCCTACACTATGTTGCATCGGGGCCAGCGCGTTGATGAGAGCCACTGCGCATGCGCGTGTTGGTGCCGGTACCACTGCGCATGCGCAAACCCATGTGCCGCTCAGTTCACACCAGGATCAGCAGCTAGAATGGCGTGGTCCACTCCAGTGCCGTGCTGGCCCCTTGTAGGGGTCAGAATTGCTGATCCTGAGGCCGTGTTGACGCCATCTAGAAACGCGATGGTGTATCCGACAGATGGAGTCAATACTTAGCCTCAGGATCACAGAATCCATCCCTGCATTTAGGAAGAATAAGAATGGAAAAGGCTTAAAAAAAATTTTGGGCTGGGTTTTCCGGTCACCGATGCCGAATGTCATGTTTGGCGATCGGCCGGAGAATCAAAGTTCCCGACCCAATCGGGGGCCCCTTTTGCGATGCTCCGCCCCCTCCAAAGCAGTGTGTCAATGGCCTCAGGATATTGCCTGAGGCCCGAACCCCGAATGCTTCGTCCCCGACCGGCCAAGTTCCCGACTGCGTCGGTTGCGTGGGGTCTCATCCGTCGGGAACCCGGCATGGCGGCTGCACTGCCATGGGCAGAGGAGGACTTTATCAGAGGCTGGGGGCACTGGGGGGGGTTTCGTGGCACGCAACCTGGCCAAAGGGGGGGGGGCACTATTTCACGGGATGGGTGCGCGAGTGGCCTCCGCCATTTAGCACGGGCACGGCCACTGCAGGCCACCGCTGTGCACCTGCGCTGCAAATCTCCGGTTTCGGCAGCTGGAGCCGGGTGCTCTACGCTGCAGGCATGCAAGCCCCCAGCCAAATGGAGTACCGGTGGCCATTTTACACCATTTTTTTTCTGGCCTGTTCCCACGCCGGCCGGAGGACATAGCCTCAGAATCGGTGAATCCAGCCACGTAATATTCTACCTGAATACTAGCAATACTAAGAAAATAATTTCTCAAGCATCTTCAACCAGATGTGCTGGGTGGATGATCTTTCTTGGCCTCCTCCTGAAGTCCCCAGGCATCACAGGAGTCTTCAGCAATTTGATGCACTCCACTGGATACTGCAAAAGCTATGTCCCCAGACAACATTCAGGCAATAGTACTGAAGGCCGAAATTTTCTGCTCCTGTTTGGGCTGGGTGGCGTGGCAGACTTGAAAGCTAAGTGTGCGAAAGCTGGTTTTACAACAACATAAAATGAAGAAACGATTGTGCGCTCCAGCCATCAACGGTGGCCCACGTTTCCCACCACCAAAAGTTGTAGTCGTAATTAGCATAAATCAGCATCTAATTATGATGCCTGCTGGCTGGAATCCTCCCTCGATGCTGGATTACGAGCTGACATCGGCTTGCAATTAGAATGATGTGTTTCACAACAGGATTTAAACAATGTTCAGCTGGTGACTCTTGATGCACTATCAATTACAACGAGATGAGAGTGGAGAGTAATCGAGGCTTTATTACACGGAGATGTGTGGCCTCCTACAGCTGCTGCTGAAATGGCTGCCGTTCGGAGAGCACATATATTTATACTCTGCCTATTGGGTGGAGCCAGCAGACGGGGATCTACCCCCGTACCTGTAGTACAGGGGGCCTTACCGTAATACCCTCATGCAGTGCAGTATATACAATATAATACAACAGTGGTGACTACCACATTCACCCCCTGTTTAAAAAGTCCAGCGGGGGTGATGGAAAACTATTTACGTGCAGTTGTCACCAAAATTTCAAAGAAGGTTACAAATTTAGATGGTCGGGCGCCTTGATCAGTCATTGAGAGTGCCGCAGTGCTCAGGCATTGGCTCGGTTGTCGGTGACTCCGGGAGCATGTCGACATCCTCTTCTTCCCTGGGTGGGACCAAGGGGAGGACGAATTGTCCTGGAGCCGGGGGCTGTGGTGGGGTGCGCTGAGAGAAGGGAGGGTGGCGCCCTGGCAGAGGGGGCGGGGTTTGGGGGGGGGGGTGGTATGTGGGGACCCAGCTGGTGGTAGGTCCCTGAAGGAGACTGTGTCTTGGTGGCCGTCGGGGTACACTACGTAGGCATACTGTGGGTTTGCGTGGAGTAGCTGTACCATCTCAACCAATGGGTCCGCCTTGTGGAGCCGCACGTGCTTGCGGAGGAGAACGGATCCTGGAGCTGCCAGCCACGTTGGGAGCGAAACTCCGGAGGTGGACTTCCTGGGGAAGGCAAAGAGACGTTCATGGGGGATTTAGTTAGTCGCCGTGCACCGGAGCGACCGAAGGGACTGAAGTGCATTGGGGAGGACCTCCTGCCAGCGGGAGGCCGGGAGATTTCTGGACTGTAGGGCCAGCTGGACAGCCCTCCAGACCGTTCCATTCTCCCGCTCCACCTGCCCGTTTCCCTGGGGGTTGTAGCTGGTCGTCCTGCTCGAGGCAATGCCCCTGTTGAGCAGGTACTTGTGCAGCTCATCGCTCAAAAATGAGGATCCCCGGTCGCTGTTGTAACCACTTAAAATGGCCAACTCCCGATTTTTAAAATGGTGAACGGCAAAGGCTGATGGGAAAGTCGGCCAACAAGACACAAATGAACAGCTGCAGGTTGGCTGGGTATTTACCTCTGGAAAAGCCGGACAAGATCGATACCAGCAACCATCAGCATAACCAAACACCAGCCATCTGCATACTAATGAGCAATCCCCGGGAACAATAAGCAACATTTAGACACACAAAGCAAAGCCAGACTCTTGGGCGCCAGCAGAAGCCTACACAAAAGGAGGTGAACGACCACCTCAAGACCGCCCATCAATCAGGGAACCGCTCCAGCATTGGAGAAAATCGAACCCAAGTGTTTGGGACAAAGTCCAATCACTTGGAACCAGGTACAGGGTCCGCCCTGAAAGGCAGGAAGCCCCTGGGGATTATAAGAATTAAGCCCAAGTTCAAATCGCTCTCTTCCAGCTCTTCTCCACCGCTTCTCCAGCTCTTCACTCTTCAGCAGCTGGTCGAAAACTGTAAGTCTTACTTCAACGCTCGCTATGAGATAGGCGCTCCTAGCTATCAATCTGTACCAACTTCGAATCCCGCAGGCTCAGAACCCGAACGAAAGGCCATTTGCTTCCCTGACCTGGTGGGCCAGTTCCAAGTTAAGTATAGGCCTGTTAGTTGCAGAAGTAGCTTAGACGTAGAATTTGTACATGAGTAGTGATTACTGTGTATAATAAATGTGCTTTGATTTAAATCTTACTAATCGGTGTATTGGATTATTGATTATTACTCGGACTTGAACCACGTGGCCGTATCATAAAGATACCTGGCGACTCGAGCAAAGGTGATAAAACAGAGCAATTAAACTAAGGCAAAGTTAGCAACACTGTGGACGTAGGCGGGGAAACCAAACAGAGCGATGATGGTGGCATGGGACGGCGAAGGGGAATCTGGAATATTCGTCGACCACATTGAGAAAATACATGTTGCGGTCGGTGGAGGAGAGGGGCTCTTTGAAGTCCACGCTGAGGCATTCAAAGGGGCGGGAGGCCTTCACCAGGCGCGCACGGTCTGGCCGGTAGAAGTGCGGTTTACACTCCGTGCAGACCTGGCAGTCTCTGGTGACGGCCCTGACTTCCTCGATGGAGTAGGGCAGATCGCGGGCCTTAATGAAGTGATAAAAGCGGGTGACCCCTGGGTGACCGAGATCGCCATGCAGGGTCTAGAGTCGGTCCACTTGTGCGCTGGCACATGTACCTCGGGACAGGGCATTGGGGGGCTCGTTGAGCTACCGGGGTGATACAAAATCTCGTAATTAAAGGTGGAGAGCTCGATCCTCCACCGCAAGATATTATCATTTTTGATCTTAACCTGCTGTGTGTTAAACATGAAGGCAACCGACCGTTGGTCTTTGAGGAGAGTGAATCTCCTGCCGGCCAGGTAATGCCTCCAGTGCCGCACAGCTTCAACGATAGCTTGGGCCTCCTTTTCGACGGAGGAGTGCCGTATTTCGGAGGCATGGAGGGTGTGGGAAAAGAATGCCACGGGCCTGCCTGCCTGGTTGAGGGTGGCGGCCAGATCGACGTCTGATGCATCGATCTCGACTTGGAAGGGGAGCGTCTCGTCAACCGCGTGTATCGCGGCCTTGCCGATGTCGGCCTTGATACGGTTGAACGCCTGGTGAGCCTCGGCCATCAGTGGGAAACCAGTGGAGTGGATGAGTGGGCGGGCCTTGTCCGCATAGTTAGGGACCCACTGGCCGTAGTACGATGAGAACCCCAGGCATCGTTTGAGGGCCTTGGGGCAGTGGGGAAGGGGGGAGATCCATGAGGGGGCCATGTGATCGGGGTCGGGCCCTAGAACTCCGTTCTGAACCACATAGCTAATCGGTTCTTGCTGAACACCCACTTCTCCTTGTTGTAGGTTAGGTTGAGGAGTTTGGCGGTGTGGAGAAATTTGGAAAGGTTAGCGTCGTGGTCCTGCTGGTCGTGGCCGCAGATGGTGACGTTATCCAGGTACGGGAAAGTGGCCCATAGTCCGTACCGGTCAACCATTCGGTCCATCTCCCATTGGAAGACCGAGACCCCATTAGTGACGCCGAAGGGAACCCTAAGGAAATGCTAAAGGCGGCCATCCACTTCAAACGCAGCGTATGGGCGGTCCGCCTTGCGAATGGGGAGCTGGTGGTAGGCAGATTTCAGGTCCACTGTCGAGAAGACCCGGTACTGTGCAATCTGATTGACCATATCAGATGTGTGGGAGTCAGCTGTGGAACACTCCCTGAAACTGGCAGTTAAGTGAAGGTTCCTAACATTACAATGGAGGCAGGACATCTGAGCATGACACTTGGCTACCTGATATTGAGCTGCTTCCTCTTACACATAACTAGTGTGTTCTCATGGCCAACTCTGGCCCTTGTGATGTCCAAGATGATCAGACAACATAAAGTCCTCAGAGGCATGTGTCATTGCTAATGAGGATCACTGTTCTGCTTCATCACATAGTTACACCCATCTCATTGCTTCTGACAATATGGAGGGGAGTAATGAGATGTGATTCCAGAGCAAGTCTGAAAGCTGTTTTGGCTTCCAGAGATCACCTGGAGTGTCAAGACAATGGGACAGATATCGCTGTCTACTAACATTGTGACATAACCCCCCCCGCAATACTATTTGGTGAGAAACACTTGAGGTTGGACTTTTCAGCACCTGCACACAAATTTGGCATTGTTTCATCACCTTGAGGTGGCAAAGTGCTCTCACGTTTTGTTGAGCTTAGCAGATTGACATTGGGAACATTGGACACCTGTTTGGCTGAGGGAAGCGCAGAGAGTATGGGCTCGTATCATTTTTAAAAAGCATCTGACTTGGACTCATTAGAATCATGACGTTCAGCCGTCTTCGAGTGCTAGTGACCTCGGATGTCCCCCCCTCTGCCTGCTGTTGAGCGGATAGTGTACTGTGCTCACCAGATTGTGACCCCCCAAAGGCTACACTAGATCGAGGTACCATTGGTAGAGGGTGTGGGTGTGCGCTGTGATGGGTCATCAAAGGTACTGCCTCCCAGATCCTCATCCAAGGTATTATTGAGGCTGGAGTTGAGGGCCAGGCACATGGATGCCCTTTGCAACTTCCCACAAGTGCTTGTGAAAGAATGGTTGTCTGATGGAAGTTCTAGCGCAGGCTTCTCACTTGACCAACCTCACCATCAACACAGATAGAGTCTACCTTCTCTTTAGCCAGCTCGGGCTCAGTTCTTGAAGTCCATGAGGACCTTAATCTTGGATACTCTACCCCCAGTATGGGACCTCCTTTATAGTGAGCCAGCTGCATGAAGATGCAGGTGATAAAGATGCCTGGCGTGTGGAGCTCTGGACAGAATAAGAACATAAGCTCCAGAGGTGATGAGGACAAGAGTTGTGTGAATGTATCTTGAGCTGGCAGCATGTGAGATCCTTATGATCAGCTTGTAACCTGTGAGTTGAGAGTGATGAGATGTTTGAGTGACCCTGGCAGAAGGGAGATCAATCATCCTCTTCCTGCACTGGGTGACTGAAATCTTCTGCAGAGTGTTTGCATTGACCATTGCTGCAACCAACTCCAAACTGGATAGAGAGTGCAGGGGCAGAGTTGCCTGGAGTGGGGAAGTGCTGAGGTCACAAAGTGGCTGGCGAATCAGATGCCACCCATCTGGACAATCTGCATATTCCCTGTGAATTATTACTTAAAGTTTGAATTGACCAGCGGGTTGAACGCAGTCTTTTCCTTTCGCTAATGGATTTTGTTCATTGCAGAGAACGTGCTGGCTGTAGACTTGTGCCCCAGAACTGGCCGGGCCCCTAGCCAAGCTTTTTCAGTACAGCTACAACACTGCCATCTACCTGGTGGAAAAATACCAAGGCATGTCCCACCCACAAAAAGCAGGGAAAATGAAACCCGGTATATTACTGCCCCATCAGTCTACTCTTCATCATCAGCAAAGTT
This sequence comes from Scyliorhinus torazame, assembly GCF_047496885.1. Taxonomy (NCBI): domain Eukaryota; kingdom Metazoa; phylum Chordata; class Chondrichthyes; order Carcharhiniformes; family Scyliorhinidae; genus Scyliorhinus; species Scyliorhinus torazame. The sequence continues at coordinate 165,478,664 of NC_092710.1, forward strand.
ATGGTACCAACAGTGCTAAGAAGCAGCACTTACTCATACCTTCCCACTAATGCTCAGTTTCGGTTCCACCAGGGTCACCCAGCTCCTGATTTTGTTACAGCCTTGGTCCAAACATGGAAAAAAAAGCAGAATTCCAGAGGTGAGGTGAGAGTGACTGCCCTTGACATCAAGGCAGCATTTGACGGAGTACGGCATCAAGAAGCCCTAGCAAAACTGGAGTCAATGGGAATCAGGGGGATAATTCTCCAATCTTAGGGTTGTACCCAGCAAAAAGGAAGATGGTTGTGTCTGTAAAGGTCAATTATCTCAGTTCTGAGGCATCACTACAGGTGTTCCTCAGGGGAGTGTCCTTGGCCCAATCATCTTCAGCTACTTCATCAATGACCTTCCCTCCATAATAAGGTCAGAAGTGAGGATATTCGCTGATGATTGTACAATGTTCAGCACTATTTGCAACTTCTCAGATACCGAAGCAGTCCATGTCCATATACATCAAGGGCTGGACAATATTTAGGCTTGGGTCGATAAGTGTCAAGTAACATTTCATACCATTGCAAGTGTCAGGCAATGCCATCTCCAAGAAGAGAGAATCTAACCATCTCCCCTTGACATTCAATGGCATTACCATTGCTGAATCACCCACCCGGGGGTTACCATTGACCAGAAAGAAACTGAACTAGCCATATAAACAGTGGGCCACAAAAGCTGGGAGTTCTGTGGTGATTACCTCATCTCCTGACTCCCCAAAGCCTGTTGACCATCTCTACAAAGTACAAGTCAGGAGACTAATGGAACACTCTTGCCAATTGCCTGCATTGAGTGCAGTTCCAACAACACCATTCAGCGCAAAGCAGCCCATAGCAACTGTACCATCTACAAGATATGCTACAGCAACTCACCAAGGATGCTTCAATGGCACCTTCCAAACCTATGACCTCTACCACCCAGAAGGACAAGTGCAGTAAATGCATGAGAACACCATCTGCAGAGTCTTCTCAAGGCCATTCTGATGTGGAAATGTACCATTGTTCCTTCATTGTCACTGGGTCAAAATCCTGGAACTCTTCTCCCTAACTGCACTGTGGGTGTACCTGCGCTTCATGTGCTTCAGCGGTTTGAGAACGTGGCTCACCATAACTGGTGAGGGTAATTCAGGATGGGCAATAAATGCTGCCGAATCAGTGGTGCCCACATCCCATGAACAAATAATAAAATGAGAACTCTACAATTGAAAACAACCACAGCAGAGAGCATTTGCTATTACAGCGGACTAATGCTCTTAAAACATGAGTTCAAATTTCACCATGGTAGTGTTCAAATTAAATTCAAATTTAAGCTCGTATCTGTAATGGTAATCAAGAAACTACTTGATTTGTCATTCAAACCCATCTGGTTCATTAATGTCCCTTGGGGGAGGAAATTTGCTTACTTACCTTACCTGGCCCACATTTGATTCCAGATCAAACAACTATTTGGTTGACAGGCAAATGGCCTCATTCTATACCATACCAATTCTGTAACTCTTAACTGACTTCTAAAATGGCCTAACAAGCCACTTAGATGTGTTCAAGAATGTGGTTCACCGTCACGTTCTCGAGGACAATTAAGGATGGGCAAAATATACTGACCTGGTCAGTGACAAAGAGGACAGAGAGAAGCAGCATATGAGGAGGACTTCCGGGAAGTTAGCAGAATGTGGTTTAAAGGGCCAAATAGCCTATATCTCATATGGAAATTCTGTAAAGAAAGATTAATTGGTTACTGGAGCGGTTACAAAGGATTACTAGTGGGCAAAGATTTGAATCGGCTAATATTGATATCGCTTAAGTAACAAAATGTATACTTGGAAGTAGTTTAGTACTATTAGTTTAATAAGGTTGTGTGGATTGAGGGCTTGGTTCTGCTTATAAACCTCCACTTTGAACCATAGAACTATAGAAAAATTGCAGTGCAGAAAGAGGCCATTCAGCCCATCAAGTCTGTGCCAGAAAAAACAGAAACTACTCTCTCATTTTAATCCCAGTACCTAGTCCATAACATTGCAAGTTACAGCACTTCAGATGCAGATTCAGGTATCTTTTAAATGAGTTGAGCGTTTCAGCCTCAACTATCAACTTAGGCAGTGAATTCCAGGTGTCCATCACCCTCTGGGGGAAAATGGTTTTCCTCATATCCTCTGTAATCCTTCTGCCAGTCACCTTCAATCTATGTCTCCTGGGAATTAGAACATAGAACGATACAGTGCAGTACAGGCCCTTCGGCCCACAATGTTGCACCGACATGGGAAGTCAAAAAACAAAAGCCATCTAACCTACACTATGCCAATTTCATCCATATGCTTATGCAATAAACTTTTAAATGCCCTCAATGTTGGCGCGTTCACTACTGTTGCAGGTAGGGCATTCCACGGCCTCACCACTCTTTGCGTAAAGAACCTACCTCTGACCTCTGTCCTATATCTATTACCCCTCAGTTTAAGGCTATGTCCCCTCGTGCTAGCCATTTCCATTCATGGGAGAAGGCTCTCTGTCCACCCTATCTAACCCCCTGATCATTCTGTATGCCTCTATTAAGTCTCCTCTTAACCTTCTTCTCTCTAACGAAAACAACCTCAAGTCCATCAGCCTTTCCTCATAAGATTTTCCCTCCATACCAGGCAACATCCTGGTAAATCTCCTCTGCACCCGCTCCAAAGCTTCCACGTCCTTCCTATAATGCGGTGACCAGAACTGTACGCAATACTCCAAATGCGGCCGTACCAGAGTTTTGTACAGCTGCAACATGACCTCCATGACTCCAGAACTTAATCCCTCTACCAATAAAGGCCAACACTCCGTAGGCCTTCTTCACAACCCTATCAACATGGGTGGCAACTTTCAGGGATCTATGTACATGGACACCTAGATCCCTCTGCTCATCCACACTTCCATTAGCCAAATATTCCGCATTCCTGTTTTTCCTTCCAAAGTGAATCACCTCACACTTCTCTACATTAAACTCCATTTGCCACCTCTCAGCCCAGCTCTGCAGCTTATCTATGTCCCTCTGTAACCTGCTACATCCTTCCGCACTGTCGACAACACCACCGACTTTAGTGTCGTCTGCAAATTTACTCACCCACCCTTCTGCGCCCTCCTCTAGGTCATTGATAAAAATGACAAACCGCAACGGCCCCAGAACAGATCCTTGTGGTATGCCACTTGTAACTGAACTCCATTCTGAACAGTTCCCATCAACCACCACCCTCTGTCTTCTTTCAGCTAGCCAATTTCTGATCCACATCTCTAAATCACCCTCAATCCCCAGCCTCCGTATTTTCTGCAATAGCCTACCGTGGGGAACCTTATCAAACGCTTTACTGAAATCCATATGCACCACATCAACTGCTCTACCCTCATCTACCTGTTCAGTCACCTTCTCAAAGAACTCGATAAGGTTTGTGAGGCATGACCTACCCTTCACAAAGCCATGCTGACTATCCCTAATCATATTATTCCTATCTAGATGATTATAAATCTTGTCTCTTATAATCCCCTCCAAGACTTTACCCACAACAGACGTGAGGCTCACCGGTCTATAGTTGCCGGGGTTGTCTCTACTCCCCTTCTTGAACAAAGGGACCACATTTGCTATCCTCCAGTCCTCTGGCACTATTCCTGTAGCCAATGATGACATAAAAATCAAAGCCAAAGGCCCAGCAATCTCTTCCCTGACTTCCCAGAGAATCCTAGGATAAATCCCATCAGGCCCCGGGGACCTATCTATTTTCAGCCTGTCCAGAATTGCCAACACCTCTTCCCTACGTACCTCAATGCCATCTATTCTAATAGCCTGGGTCTTAGCATTCTCCTCCACAACATTATCTTTTTCCTGAGTGAATACTGACGAGAAATATTCATTTAGTATCTCGCCTATCTCTTCAGACTCCACACACATCTTCCCATCCCTGTCCTTGACTGGCCCTACTCTTACCCTAGTCATTCTTTTATTCCTGACATACCTATAGAAAGCTTTTGGGTTTTCCATGATCCTACCTGCCAAATACTTCTCATGTCCCCCCCCTTGCTCGTCTTAGCTCTCTCTTTAGATCCTTCCTTGCTACCTTGTAACTATCAAGTGCCCCAACTGAGTTTCTGTGCCTTTACCCTCCCAACAGTGACCAAACCAACCTGCTCCAGCAAGTTTTTTTTTTAAATCACCTCTTTAGTGTCAGGACACCATGGAGAAGTAAGTAAACGAGGAAATAGATTGAGATATGTGGGACTGTAAAATTCCACTCCATAAGTTTGTAAAGGGGTGCTCTGATTGAAGCACATCATGTACTGAGTATTATTTTAAAGTTTGCTAGGCTAGTAGAACAAAAAAATGCTTTTACATTTACAAAAATAAACTTTAAACAATCTAGAAAAGCTTTTCATTAAAGAGCATTCAAATCAGCAGAATAATGAGTGAGCTGTACTATGAGAGAGTGGTGAGCTTTTATCGGATAAATAGCCTTTCTCATTGTTCATTTTCTCTGATGAACCCGGCTCTATATTTGTTCTTGGGATGCGAGAGTCACTCAGTCTAGATGTTAAAAAGTAAAACCATTAATTTCTTTTTTATCTACTTTCTTAAGAATGTACTTTGTGTTTCATCATTCCTTTCTTTTGAAGATAGTAAGAAGTCTTACAACACCAGGTTAAAGTCCAACAGGTTTGTTTCAAATCACTAGCTTTCGGAGCGCTGCTCCTTCCTCAGGTGAATGAAGAGGTATGTTCCAGAAACATATACATAGACAAATTCAAAGATGCCAGACAATGCTTGGAATGCGAGCATTAGCAGGAGACTAAATCGTTACATATCCAGAGATGGGGTAACCCCAGGTTAAAGAGGTGTGAATTGTGTCAAGCCAGGACAGTTGGTAGGATTTCGCAGGCCAGATGGTGGGGATGAATGTAATGCAACATGAATCCCAGATCCCGGTTGAGGCCGCACTCGTGTGCAGAACTTGGCTGTAAGTTTCTGCTCGGCGATTCTGCGTTGTCGCACGTCTTGAAGGCCGCCTTGGAGAACGCTTACCCGGAGATCAGAGGCTGAATGCCCTTGACTGCTGAAGTGTTCCCCGACTGGAAGGGAACATTCCTGCCTGGTGATTGTCACGTGATGTCCGTTCATTCGTTGACGCAGCGTCTGCATGGTCTCGCCAATGTACCACGCTTCTGGACATCCTTTCCTGCAGCGTATGAGGTAGACAACGTTGGCCGAGTCGCACGAGTATGTACCGCGTACCTGGTGGGTGGTGTGCTCGCGTGTAATGGTGGTGTCCATGTCGATGATCTGGCACGTCTTGCAGAGATTGCCATGGCAGGGTTGTGTGGTGTCGTGGTCACTGTTCTGAAGGCTGGGTAGTTTGCTGCAAACAATGGTTTGTTTGAGGTTGCGCGGTTGTTTGAAGGCAAGTAGTGGGGGTGTGGGGATGACCTTGGCAAGATGTTCATCATCATCAATGACGTGTTGAAGGCTGTGAAGAAGATGTCGTAGTTTCTCCGCTCCGGGAAAGTACTGGACGACGAAGGGTATTCTGTCGGTTGTGTCCCGTGTTTATCTTCTGAGGAGGTCGGTGCGTTTTCTTGCTGTGGCGCGTTGGAACTGTCGATCGATGAGTCGAGTGCCATATCCCGTTCGTACGAGGGCATCTTTCAACGTCTGTAGATGTCTGTTACGCTCCTCCTCGTCTGAGCAGATCCTGTGTATACAGAGAGCTTGTCCGTAGGGGATGGCTTCTTTAATGTGTTTAGGGTGGAAGCTAGAGAAGTGGAGCATCGTGAGGTTATCCATGGGCTTGCGGTAAAGCAAAGTGCTGAGGTGACCGTCCTTGATGGAGACGAGTGTGTCCAAGAAGGCAACTGATTTTGGAGAGTAGTCCATGGTGAGTCTGATGGTTGGATGGAACTTATTGATGTCATCGTGTAGTCATTTCAGTGATTCTTCGCCGTGGGTCCAAAGGAAAAAAATGTCCTTGATGTATCTGATGTATAATGTCGGTTGAAGGTCCTGTGCGGTGAGCAGGTCTTGTTCAAACTTGTGCATGAAGATGTTAGCGTTTTGGGGTGCGAATGTGGTCCCCTTGGCTGTTCTGTGCGTCTGGATGAAGAACTTGTTGTCTAAGGTGAAGACGTTGTGATCCAGAATGAAGCGGATGAGTTGCAGAATTGCATCTGGAGATGGGCAGTTGTCGGTGTTGAGTACTGAGGCTGTTGCAACAATGCTGTCGTCATGGGGGATGCTGGTGTAGAGTGCCGAGACGTCCATTGTGACGAGGAATGTTCCTGGTTCAACTGGTCATGGACCACCCATGGACCGTCCATGGTCCACTGGTTCAATTGGTTCACCCATGGACCAGTTGAACCAGGAACATTGGATCACAGTCTCAGGATATGGGGTAAACCATCTAGGACTAAGATGAGAAGAAACTACTTCACTCGGAGGGTGGTGAACCTGTGGAATTCCCTACCACAGATGCCTGTGGAGGTCAAATCACTATTTAAGAAGGAAATTGATAGATTTCTCGACTCTTGATGTGTCAAGGGTATGGGGAGTTCACGGGAGTTTGGCATTGAGATAAGCGGATCAACCAAAAGACCTACTCTTTTCAATGTTTCTCTGTTACCTTTGCCTAGTGCACTGTGGTCAATTGCTGCCCTAGGTGAGTACAGATGCTGTACAGAGTTTAGCAATTAAATTTGGGATTTTTCTGGTGTATATGGTGGTGTAGATTCAAGGTCAAAATAAAGAATTCTGCAAGAAGATGGAAGGAAGATTTGCCAGCTAGAGTACAGGCTATTGTGCAAAACTCTTCATTATTTCCTCCTGTCCCTGCCTTTTGGCAATCTTTTTCAAATTCCCTTGCCACTTGTATTCTGAACTAAAATTCTAAATTTGAGATCTGCTACTAGACTTTGTCGCTATATAACTGGCTAATAAAAGGTGTGCACCTGCAGACCACCCTTTCTACTGATGTGCCTCTCCATATTTACATAACTAACTAAGAACTGTGTGTAGGCAAACGTTTGTCTTGTATTCCGCATTGGAGGCTAATATCTGATCGCACTATTTCATCTTGAGGATGGTGGGCCATTATGGATTGGTGGGCAGTATATGAGAGAATACGTTTAGCTGGTAGTTATCTTATCCTGTCCTCATCCAATATCTGTGCATGCACATTCCGGTAGAGGGAAGTTTATGTAATCCAATTGTGGGGAAATTCTGGATTTTTCAAAAATAAATTGGGAGGAATGCGGAAGGAGACCAAGAATTGTATCTTGATTTCATAACCACGGGGTGGATGGATTTATGATGTTGAATGTCACCACTTCAAAGTAATCATTAAATATAAAGTATCTTGGTACTTTTTGAGGCATGACGAGGTGCTATATACATTTTTGGATGCATCATCTTTGTGCCAAAAAACAGACATCCCAATGCTATTGATGTTAAAGTCCCACTGCCTCCAAGTTGGTCAGACGTCTCTGCACTGGACCCAGTGCTTACACAAGTTATTGGGTGGAAACTCTCAGGAGAACAGGTAAGCCACTTACTAAGATGTTAAATTCTTCTTGCTTCATCTCAGAAAATAAGCTGCACTTTTCTTTATAGGACTCTGTATTCAGCGATATGCATTGAATTGGCATCACAGGGATTTGTCGTCGCTGCTGTGGAACACAGGTGAGAAAGAAAATTGAACTCCCATCAACAAAATCCTTTGAGCAAATTACATCTGAATTATACATCTTTAATTGTGAACTTAAGAAAAACAATAAAGCATAGAATGTTCAGCCAGAGAAATTTTATTCAATTAACTAGGTAACTTGACATGAATAAATTCCAACCCCAGCAGCGATTAATGGTCCAAATTGCTTGGTGGCATATACTAGGAGTTTGCCAGATTTTGTAGCTGGAACACCACATAATATATAAAACAAAGTAGGTGCTGAGTTTGGAAGAAGTTGTCTGATGGTACACAGTGCTCCCATTGTGCATCAGTGAGGGAGTCAATGATTTAGGTGGTGGATGGAGTGCTGATCTAACGGGCTTCTGTGTCCGTGATTGCACGAGCTTTTGAATGTTGTTGGAGCTGCACTCAGCTGCTCTCTCTTCCATTTCTACCATCTCTCTCACCTCACCAGTCATCAACTTCCTACTGTAGAGCAAATTGTGCCTCTGCCCTTCACTTGCATTTTAATCCCACCTTTCCACCTTCTGAATCATCTTGCCCACTTCTATAGGGGTATGTTAGCTAATTCACAGCCAGACTCTACTCCTAGCCTTTGCATCTTTTCAGTGCTAAAGGCCATGTTGCCAACTTAAATAAACTTTTCTCTGATTTTGCCAGAATTCTATGACTCCGAAGTAAGACAACTGAGCCTAACTACTCAACCTTGATACGTATTCTGAATTGGGGAGAGGAAATCCTGCAGTATTGATTTTCCAGATGTCCTGCAGAAATTAACTGTGGGAAGTCTTTATGTTTTCCTTCAGCAGGTTTCATGCCCAATGGTGAGTTGAGACATTGGCGATCTGTCTGATGGGATGCCAGGAAATGTTACGATCCCAAGAGTTGGGGTATTGGTGAGGATGGAGGCTTGTTGGACTTGGAAGAAAAATCCCTGCTGCACGTGACCCATATGCAGTGCAATGACGACACTTGCCTCATGGATTCAGCCCTTATTGTCTCCTTTTGCCCATCAAAATCCAAAAGATCATATTTTCTTATGCAAGCATGTGAGGCAAAGATTGAATAATAAGCCTCTGTTGAAGCAACATAGGAGTCCTATGCTTGGATGTTCACAGATTAAAGTGTGGTGAAGTCATGTAATGAGGAACATATTTAAATCAATTCACCTGGGACAAGTACAGGAACCATTTAAATGCAATAGTTTGCATTTAAATAGCCTCTGCCAGAGGTGCGATCAGACATAAAGTTGAGATATTAGGAAGAATGTCAGAAGAATGGAGAACTTGTGGTGCTTGGCTGAGGCTGGAGGAGGTTAAAACAATAGGGAGGGGCGAGACCATGACAGGATTTACATGCGCACATGATCATTTTAAACTTGAGATGCTGGGTTACCGGAAGTTGGTCTCAGCCAACAAGGAGATCATTGAGTACAATTTGGTCTGTGACGAAAACCAGGGAATTTGAAGGTCAAAACCTGAGTTACATTGGTGCTGATGGGGACCAAAGAGAATGATATCAGTTTTTCTGAGATTTAGCTAGGGAAAATGCCATCGCGCCAGAGTTTATTGCCTGGTTTGAGCTAATAGCAAAGGATAGAGCCCTGTGATCACGCAGGCACAAGAGGCGTTGCCATGTAAGAAGATGTAATGTCTGTAATGCAGTTATGAGTGGAAGTAGGAAACGTACCATGGAGTTGGGACTGTTAGGAGGAGGATGGATTGAGAGTATACATGCAGTGAGCAAGGATGTTGATAAAAGTTAGCCAAAATCACCCAGGATGTCACTTATTATTTTGACCAGAGCAGTCTCCGCGCTGTCGTAGGATGGAAACCCAGATTTGAGGCTGAAGTAGTTTCACAGAGAAAGCTGTGAAAGAGTATTTTTCAGCAAATATCTGACAATATTATGAAATAACATTGTTCTGCATATGGGAGGTGAATTTATTATATAGGATGTGGTAAACAGACACTTGGACAGTCATGGTCTGATTGGGCATAGTCAGCTTGAATTTACGAATGGAAATCATGTCTGACGAACTTGTTGGAGTTTTTTGAAAAATTGATATGAGAGTTGATCTGTTTGGATTTTCAAAAGGCCTTTGCTAAAGTCCCTCGCAGGAGGCTGATGAGCAAAGTCAGAACACATGGGATCAGAGACAACATGCTGTCATGGATTGAGACTTGGCTAACAGGCAGAAAACAGAGAGTAGGAATGCACTAGTCATTCTCTCATTGGCAGGCTGTGGCTAGAGGGGTACCATAAGTACTTGGGCCCCAGCTGTTCACAATATATATCAATGATTTGGATGTGGAGATCAAATGTAATATTTCCAAGTTCGCGGATGGTACAAAGCGAGGCAGAAATGTGTATTGTGAGGAAGATGTAAAGTGGCTATAGGAGGATTTGGACACACTTGGTGAATGGGTCAGAACATGGCAGATTGAATGTAATGTGGAACGATGTGATGTTAACCATTTTGGTAGAAGGAACAGATTTGCAGAGTAATGGTAAGAAATTAGAACGTGTAGATGTACAAATGGACCTGGTTATCCTTGTCCATAAGTAACTGAAGGCTAGCATGCAGGTGCAGCAAGCTATTAGGAAGGCTAATGGAATGTTAGCCTTTATCACCACAGGATTTGAGTACAGGAGTGAGATCTTGCTTCAATTGTATAGAAGCTTGGTTAGACCGCATCTGGAGTACAATGTGAAGTTTTGGGCCCCTTGCCTCAAAAAGGGTATTATTGCTATAGAGAGGGTTCACTGAAGGTGCACCAGACTTGTTTCGGGGATGGTGGGACAATCTTAAGAAGAGATTAACAAACTGGGCCTGTATTCTCTAGAGTTTCAAAGAACGAAAGATGATCTCGTTGAAACCTACAAAATACTTAAAGGAATAGAGAAGGTAGATGCAGGTATGACGTGTCTAGAACCTGGGGGAGCAATTTCAAAATAAGGGGGATGTCACCTAGGATCGAGATTAGGAGACATTTCTTTACACTGAGGGTTGTGAATCTTTGGAATTCTCCACCCCAGAGGGCTGTGGAAGCTCAGTTATTGTGTATGTTTAAAGCAGAGATTGATAGATTTGTGATTAACAATAGCATAAAGGAGTATGGGGATGGTGGGTGTGAAAGGCATTGAAGTGTCTGATCAGCCATGATCTTATTAAAGGGTGGAGCAAGCTTGACGGGCTAAATGGCCGCCTGCTGTTACTATGTTCCTAGGTGAAGGGATGTTGTGTGTGTATGTGGAGATATGGGTTTGTGTTTGCAGCATGAGGGAATAAATCTGGAGTCCTAAGTTATAAATATTCATCAAAGGAGACAGCTGCATTCAGAAACCCACGATTAACTATTCTTCCTCATTTATTCAATCTTCACAAATAGTCAAACGTCTCCTCAATCCCACTGGGGACAAATTACTTACCAGTGATATTTTAATGCAGTATTTTTCAAACATTTTTTCCGGGGACACATTCTTACCAGCCAGCCAACTCCGGCCGATCTTCGCGGCCCACCATTTTCTCTTACCTTTAATGCAAGAGGCGAGCCTGCTTGGTCCTCCTTTACTTGTTTGCTGCTGACAAAATAGAGGATTCGCACACTCGCCCAAAGCGCACTACGTTCGGGGTGGGTGACCTGCTCTCTGCCTTGCTTCAGGCAGGAAGATTCCACTGAATTTTTTTTAAAAGTCTTCTCCTGGGTCAGCGTGCTGACGTCAGGAGGAGGCGCTGTTTCTCTCTGGGCTCTGCGCATGTGCACTGGGAGGCGCTGTTTCTCTCTGGGCTCTGCGCACTGATAAGCGGGCACGCATGCGCAGTGCGCCTGCATTTTCTTAGCTGGTCGCGGCTGTCATTTTTAAAGCCACTCGCAACCAGCATTTTTATAAGCCGGCTGCTGCGGCCGTTGCGTGTGAATTCCCACGATAGGGAAAGCTGCGATGGATGGCACCGACACCCACCTGCAACACACCCACAGGTCGTGACCCCCACTTTCAAAATGCCTGTTTTAATGAATACATTGAAGCTGTTTTGGTCGGAGGCAGATTCTGCATTTCTATTGTCAGTGTCATCTTCCACTTCTGAAAGTGCACAACAATAACTAGATTTTCCTCCTCCAGGCAGTAATCCTTTTTAATCCTTTAGATATTGGGATAACTCATTACTTATCATGTAGACATCTGACAGTTGTTGACCAATCAATTAGGCCAGGCTGATTTTCATTCATTTAGTTTCTGCAGCCACTGAAATGCTATCACCCGGCTCCACAGTTTGTGTGGCATGTCAGAGATTCTTCTAGAAAAGATAATCAGGAGCTTCCAACATCAGTAACTTGCCAACAAAGCATAATCCTCCAGGATTTGGAGTAACTACCTCATGCTGGAAGGGTATTTGTGTTCAAATGTACTGCAACATTTGTACCTGAAGTACTCATGACTAAATTACACTGGCTCTGTCTCTTCCTCACCAAACAAAGAAGTTGTCAGTAAAGCTTCACTGAAATGGAATCATTTTCAACACAGACACTTGTTTGTAGTTTGCATTTTTTGTTTAAAATAAATTGTCAATTATGGAACAGAACCACAAAAGTCCCAAATAATAACAGAGCCTGTAATCTTCATTTCCAGTATTTATAGATTAGGTGAGAGATTTTCCTGGAATTTGGCAAAGGCTGTTGGCGGGCGGGAAAAGCGGCATTGAGCCCGTCAATGGCAAATGGCAATTTTCACACCTTGGTGCTGAAAACCTGCAGCAATGGGTTCCACACCGTATCGCTAGCAAAGTGGCCTCTGATTCGCCTGCCCCACCATCATCTCAGCGCTGCAATCATTGGGGCGGCACATTTAATGTCCACCCCAGCGCTCAGCAGCCACACTTTGCAGGTCGCCAGGAAGTACTGGCTGCCAAGAAATCTGACCAGACTTTTGGATGCCTCCCTGGAGAGAATACTGGATGTTGCAGAGGCCCGTTCTACTCCCGCTCAGGAAGAAAACCATCCAGCTCACACCATTCACACATCCACGGGGATCTCACTCACTGACAACTCCAGAGACATCACCACTTGCTCTACCACACATCTTCCATCTCCCCTGTGGGCCGTGTCCTCATCACCTTGCTGGTCCCAATCACCATCCACACGTATCAGGCATCCTTATCATCTGCCCTGACACGCATCCTGCTTACAACTCTCCCAATCTGTTCTCGTGTAGGACCAGCTGGCTCTCAACAAGTGGGAGAGATCCCAGATTGATGGAGGGATCCAGAACTCTAGGTTCTCGCCGACATCGAGGACAGAGCCATTCAGCTGTCCGGGGAGGATGCCAACCAAAGCTGTGCAGATGATGAGATCGGCAGTGATGAGGATTTAGCACTGCAGCATCTATCAGACAACAATGCTGTGAATCTGCCTCCTGTTTCTAAAGACCACAAGAAAGAGGAGCAGAATTAGGCCATTTGGCTTGGGAAGCAGCCTAGGAAGTTCGCCAGCCATGTCCTTGACTCCAGCCCCAACATCAGCACAGAGAGAGGGATTCACAGACCCTAATATTGAAGAACTGTCACAGCGCTCACCCACACTCCACCAGTGCCAAGACACGCACCTTGGTGGGACCTAGTTCTAGAGTAACCTTGGGGCCACAATCTGGTGAGCACATCACACTTTCAGATCGACAGCAGGTGGAGGCAGGAACATCCCAGGGTGCCGGCACTTGGAGGATTGCTGGAGGCCAGGAATCTGATGAGTCCCATCAGATGACAAATCTCTGGATGTGGTCAGACCTTAGTTGCTGGAGCTCCAAAGGCAAACCTAGGGGTAAACAGGAAGGTGTGTCTGGTACATTCCTCGGATTGAAAGGTTGCATGGAGGTGTCAAAACTAACACCCCCTCCCGCCAGACCCTGTTCGCTCTGAATAGGGCCCTGGTACTCTGGAGTCTTACCCTTCAACCAGGCCCCAGTCTCCTTTCAGTGTTATGCAGGACTGGCTCCAGTGTTACGCTGGTCTTTCAAGACCAGCCTGGTCACTCTCCAATCAAAGGCTGGTAATCCCCAGTCAGAACCTGGTTGCCCCCAAGTCAAAAGGCACAAAGGAAGATGCTTGTGGTGGTTGGACTCTGCTCCAGGACATCAATGCAGGAGTTTCTCGGGTCGATATTCTAGGCCCAAACATCTTCAGCTGATCCACAAATGTCCTTCCTTCCATCATAAGATCAGTAGTAGGGATGTTCGCAGATGACTGCACACGATTTTATGCACCATTGGCAACTCCTCCGATACTGCAGCACTTCATGTCCAATTTCAGCAAACGTGGACAATATCCAAGCTTGGGCTGACGAGTGGCAAAGAACATTCACGCCAAACAACTGCGAGGCAGTGACCATCTCCAACAAGAGAGGATCTAACCATCGCCCCTTGGCATTCAATGGCATTATTATCGCTGAATCTCCCACTGTCCACATCCATTGACAGAAACTGAACTGCACTAGCCATATAAATACTGTGGCTGTGACAGCAAGTCAAAGACTAGAAATCCTGCGTCGAGTAACTCACTTCCTGACACCCCTCCCCAAGCCTCTCATCATCTACAAGGCACAAGTCAGGAATGTAATGGAATACTCTCCACTTGCCTGGATGAGTGAAGCTCCAACAACAGTCGAAGCTCGACACCATCCAGGACAAAACAGCCCGCTTGATTGCACCCCTTCCACAAACATTCACCCACTCGACCACTGAACTGTGGCAGCTATGTGTACCATCTACAAAATGCACTGCAGGAACTCCCCAAGACTCTCATTGCAAACCCATGACCGCTACCATCTAGAAAGGAAAGAGCAGCAGATACCTGGCAACGCCACCACCTGGAGGTTCCCCTCCAAGCCACTCACCATCATGACTTGGAAATATATCACTGCTCCTTCACTGTCACTGAGTCAAAATTCTGGAATTCCCTTCCTGACAGCACAGCGAGTGTACCTACACCTCGGGGACTGCAGCAGTTCAAGAAGGCAGCTCACCACCACCTTCTGAAGGGCAACTAGGGATGGGTAATAAATGCTGGCCTAGCCAGCGGCATCCACATCCGGTTAAAAAAAAAAAAAAGATTACCCACAGTCCAAGCATGGTCCCCCAAGAGTCAAAGGCTCGTTGCCCCAATCAGAGTTGTTTTTTCGGGCAGCACAATGGTGCAGTGGTTAGCACTGCTGCCTCACGGCACTGAGGTCCCAGGTTTGATCCATCTCTGGGTCACTGTCCATGTGGAGGTTGCACATTCTCCCCGTGTTTGCGTGGATTTCATCCCCGCAACCCAAAAGATATGCAGGGTAGGTGGATTGGCCACGCTAAATTGCCCCTTAATTGGAAAAAATAAATTGGGCATCAAAATTATTTTTTTTAAAATTACAATAAAATAATAGTTGTTTCCCAACGTCAGCCAACTTAATACGTGAAGCCGTTCTGCGAGTGCTCCGTTCACCTCCGATGCTCACCCATCCGGGGAGTGCTCGGCAGGTACATGTGTTTAAAGCCTGTCATGATTCGTGCCGCCGTGGATGGATCTTTTGACAGGCTGGTATGATTATGGTGTATGGGCCCAATAATGAGATGCAAAGGTATTGAAATGAGTTTCCCCAATGTTGAAATGCAGCCCACTACTGATGGGTCGGAGGGGATGATCGCAGCAAACCCAAAACACGACTTTGGCATTCTTGCAATATTTTCTGTTCCTGTCGTGAACCCTCCTGATGCTAATGGGAGTGGAAAATCGCAGTCTTGGTCTGGCCAGACATTACTGTTGTGAAAGATGAATTCCCAACCTGTGACTGATTAACCACTGCAATTAAGTGGAATCAAAGGTTCTTACTTTTTACTTGCTTGTTTTTCATCAAAAATAAGTAATTCCAAGGTTCATGCCTCTCAGCAGGAATATTTTGCTGATGCTGATGTATTCTATTGTTAAGGGGACAAACCAAATATCACGGGTCACTGCTAAACTAATTAGAAAAGGGCATTCAATTTCAACAGTGCTTAAGCTAGTTGTCTTGTCTACACTGTCAGTTCAGGAATAATGGAAGCAAGTCAATATAGGCAACAGGAGAATTGCAAAGTCAGCAATTTGAATTTGTGGTGGAATTGAACACTAGTTCAAACTATGAATTCTACCAAAACGTTTCTAAGTTAATTTGTGGCGGGTATTTCAGGGGGTTTCCATCCAGCTCTGCTGGTGAGTTCCCCACCACTATTCAATGACACTTAGTCACTTTTTTGGGCCCTGGGGAGTTTCTAACCAGTTTAGCCCACATATAGATTTTATTTTAGCTCTAGGGAACTGAACTGTGAGATCGGGCCACCATTTTTGAAAGGGTGCCCCGATCTCTAAGTGAGCTTGTGGGTCCCCACACTCCCCCACACGTGGGCAATGTCATCCCCTCCCCCCACGCCCCCACGCACATACACTACCCCACACCCCCCAAGTGAGGACACCTCGCTATGTGGTCCTCGGCTTGACCCCCTCCAATCTTGTTTCATGGGCATGGCCACCCCCTCAGCACCTGAACATTGGCAGTGAAACATTGGCACTCGGGCACCCTTACACTGCCACGTTGGCACTCATGCAGTGTCCCTACTGGCTTCGTTGTGCCACATGGAAACCTTAGCAGAGCTAGGGTGGCAGTGCCAAGGTGCCTGAGTTCTATAAGGCCAACCCCGGAGCCACCCTGCACTTGCCTTGACTACCCAGGTGTCTCCGATGGCCCGGGAGACCCCTCGGTGGCCCGGGAGACCCCCAGGGCGCCCCTGTTCCATGTTTGAGGAACAGAACTCATCGGCGCCTGGCTGCAGCTTCCTGGGGAGGCTGGAGAATCGAGGCTACCAGTGAATCCCGGGCAGGTAGATCGCAAGTAGGTTTATGAGCTACTTCCGTGAGCGTCATTTGGTCCCGCCCATTTTGCGTGGAGTTCCATCTCTTTTTTTTTCTTAAAATAATTTTTATTAAAGGTTTTCATAAAATATCGATAACAAAATGAGAAAGAAAAAAGAACCCAACAGGGTTAAGTACAAAACACAATCTAAAAAAGCAACCCCCCAAAACCCCCCCCCCCCCCCCCGCCCCGGTACCTAAATAATAAATTAACATTAACACCCCGACTTAAGACAACAGGTGTATACATCCCCTCAGACCCTTCCAGTGTAAATAACATAAACAAAAATAAAGTAAACCCCACCCCCACCCCCCCGAGCTGCTGCTGCCATTGACCAATGTCTATCGTTCTGCCAGAAAGTCTAAGAACGGTTGCCACCGCCTAAAGAACCCTTGTACCGACCCTCTCAAGGCGAATTTCACCCTCCAATTTAATGAACCCTGCCATATCGCTGATCCAGGATTCCAGGCTTGGGGGCCTCGTATCTTTCCACTGAAGGAGAATCCTTCGCCGGGCTACCAGGGACGCAAAGGCCAGAATTCCGGCCTCTTTCGCCTCCTGCACTCCCGGCTCCTCTGCCACCCCAAATATTGCGAGCCCCCAGCCCGGTTAGACCCTGGATCCTACCACCCTCGACACCGTCCTCTCTACGCCCTTCCAAAATTCCTCCAGCGCTGGGCATGCCCAGAACATATGGGTGTGATTTGCTGGGCTCCCTGAGCACCTAACACACCTGTCCTCACTCCCAAAGAACCGGTTCATCCTTGTCCTGGTCATGTGTGCCCTGTGCAGCACCTTAAACTGTATGAGGCTGAGCCTCGCGCACGAAGAGGAAGAGTTCACCCTCCCTAGGGCATCTGCCCACGTCCCCTCTTCGATCTCCTCTCCCAACTCCTCCTCCCACTTACCTTTCAACTCCACCACCGAGGCCTCCTCCTCCTCCTGCATCACCTGGTAAGTTTCCGAAATCTTCCCCACTCTCACCCCCCCCCCCCCCCCCCCCCCCCGAGAGCACCCTGTCCTGTACTGTGTGTGGCAGTTGCCGTGGGAATTCCACCACCTGCCGTCTGGCAAACACCCTTACCTGTAAGTACCTGAAGGTGTTCCCCGGGGAGAGCCCGTACTTCTCCTCCAGCTCACCCAAGCTCGCGAACTTCCCGTCCACAAACAGGTCCCCCAACTTTCATATCCCTGCCCTTGCCACCCCAAAAACCCTCCACCTGTTCTTCCTGGGGCGAACCGGTGGTTCCCCCGTAATGGGGTCCACGCCGAGGCCCTAACTTCCCCCCTATGCCGCCTCCACTGCCCCCAAATTTTGAGGGCCGCCACCACCACCGGGCTCGTGGTATACCTCCTTGGAGGGAGCGGCAGCGGCGCCAATGCCAGCGCCCCCAGACTCGTACCCACACAGGACGCCATCTGCAGCCTCTTCCATGCAGCCCCCTCCCCCTCCATCACCCACTTGCGCACCATCGACGCATTGGCGGCCCAGTAGTACCCACAGAGGTTGGGCAGCGCCAGCCCCCCCTATCTCTACTCCGCTCCAGGAACACCCTTCTCACCCTCGGAGTCCCTCGCGCCCACACAAACCCCATTATACTCCTGTTAACCCGCCTGAAAAAAGCCTTCGGGATAAACACGGGGAGGCACTGGAACAGGAACAAAAACCTTGGGAGCACCGTCATTTTGATTGACTGCACCCTACCCGCCAGGGACAGCGGCAGCGTGTCCCACCTCTTGAACTCCTCCTCCATATGCTCCACCAGCCTTGTAAAGTTAAGCCTATGCAAGGCCCCCCAGCTCCTGGCCACCTGGACCCCCAAATATCTGAAGCTCCTCTCCGCCCTTTTTAGTGGGAGCTCGCCAATCCCCCTCTCCTGGTCCCGTAGCTGAACTACGAACAGCTCGCTCTTCCCCATATTGAGCTTGTACCCCGAATTCCCTAAGGATCCTCATTACCTCTGGCATTCCTCCCACCGGGTCCGCCAAATACAGCAGCAGGTAGTCCGCATAAAGCGACACCCTATACTCCTCCCCACCCTGCACCAACCCCCTCCAGTTCCTCAACTCTCTCAGTGCCATAGCCAGGGGTTCAATCGCCAGTGCAAAGAGCAGGGGGGACAGGGGACACCCCTGTCTCGTCCCTTGGTGCAACCGAAAGTACTCTGACCTCCTATTTGTGGCCACACTCGCCGTCGGGACCTCATACAACAGCCTAACCCAACTGACAAACCCCTCCCCAAACCCGAACCTCTTCAGCACCTCCCACAGGTACCCCCACTCTACCCTATCGAAGGCTTTCTCAGCGTCTATCGCCACCACTATCTCTGCCTCCCCCTCCCTCGCCGGCATCATGATAACGTTCAAACGCCTCCGCACATCCGCGTTCAACTGTCATCCCTTCACAAACCCCGTCTGGTCTTCATGGATGACCTGCGGCACACAATCCTCAATCCTCGTGGCTAAGACCTTCGCCAGCACGTTGGCATCTACATTTAGCAAGGAAATCGGTCTGTAAGACCCACATTGCAGGGGATCCTTGTCCCGCTTCAGGATCCAGGAGATCAGTGCCTGGGACATCGTCGGGGGTAAAGCCCCCCACTCCCTTGCCTCATTGAAGGTCCTAACTAACAGCGGGCCCAACAGGTCCATATATTTTTTATAGAACTCAACCGGGAAATCGTCCGGCCCCGGTGCCTTCCCCGCCTGCATGCTTCCTATCCCTTTGATCAGCTCCTCCAGCCCAATCGGGGCCCCCAGTCCCGCCCCCAGTCCCTCTTCCACCTTTGGAAACCTCAATTGGTCCAGGAAACGGCCCATCCCTCCCTCCTCCCGTGGGGGCTCGGATCAGTACAATTCCTTGTAGAAGTCCCTGAAGACCCCATTGATGCCAACCCAACTCCGCACCACGCTCCCTCCCCTGTCCTTAACTCCCCCGATCTCCCTAGCTGCATCCCGCTTCCGAAGCTGATGCGCCAGCATCCGGCTTGCCTTTTCCCCATACTCTTAGACCGCCCCCTGGGCCTTCCTCCACTGCACCTCCGCCTTCCTGGTGGTCACCAGGTCGAATGCGGCCTGGAGGCTGCGCCTCTTCCTCAACAATCCTTCTTCAGGTTCTTCCACATACCTCCTGTCTACCCTCACCATCTCCCCCACCAGCCTCTCTCCCCCGCTCCCTCCGATCCTTGTGGGCCCTGATGGAGATCAGCTCTCCCCTCACCACCGCCTTCAGTGCCTGAGTTCCATCTCTTAACGTCTCGCGGGACTCCGGTGAATCTCATGAGGCACGGAACCTGTCCTGAGGCCTCTCCCAGGGTTCTCTGGCCGCGTTGTGCTCTTGCTTGAACACAACGCGGCAAGAGAATCGCGCCCTATATTTAGCCTCTGACTGGAATGTGTAGCATTTTGCAATAACTGCTAGTTTTATATGTTTGTTTCTTAGAGATTTTCTTGGTCTCAATGGGCGCGATTCAACCAAAATATTTCTCCAACTTCATTTTGGGTGAGTTTGGAGGGGAGCCAGCTTTTGGGGTGAGATCCAAACCGGTATTCATCCACACTTAGTCATTTTGCTGGGCCTTGGAGTTTCGCTGAACTCCTCTAAACAGTCTCCAATACCACTACATCTGTCCTCAAATAAGGGGACCAAAACTGTGAACTATACTCCAGGTGTGGTCTCACCAATGCCTTGCATAGTTGAAACATTCCTTACACCTCTACTCAATTCTTTTTACTATAAATGACAACATTCCATTTGCTTTCCTGTTACCTACTGCACATGCATGCTCGTTTTCTGTGACTCATGCACGATGACACCCAGATCCCTCTGCACTGGACCACCCCAAAGTCTCTCCCTATTTAGATAATAAGTTGCCTTTTCATTCTTCCGACCAGAATGGATGACCTCACACTTATCCACGTTAAACTCCATCTGCCATATTTTGGCCCACTCTCCTAACCTTTCTATATCCATTTGTAAGGTTCTTATTTCCTCACTGCAAATGCAACAAGCCACTGCAACAAAGATGGTAATAATAATAATTGGTCCAAGTTTGACTGGAGTGCGAGGTGAGTCTGAGATTGGCCTGATGAAAACGAGGAGGCAATGTGGAAAAGGGGCTGTGCAAGATGTGATAGAGGAGTGGTGGGGGGGGGGGTGGAGGATGGGGCTCACGATGGCAGCCAGAAGGTCAAGGTGGTGGGTGAAGACAAGCCATCGAAGGCAGATAGAAGCTGGATCCCCAACAAGATTGCATGAAAAGCAGAAGGGGATAGATGAAGACTCCAGATGCAGAGAGTAGAGGTCCAAGTAGGGCACGGGCTTGGTGGGAAGGATGGTCTCATGGAGGGACAGACCACTTGAGGCTGCTAGTACTTTTATTCTGGGTTGCTGACACCCTGCACAGTCTGGTGAAGAAAGGTGAGCTGGGGAGAGTGACACGAGTGTGCTGGACTGGTATTTCAGTATGGCGCTGGGACTTTTGAACCTGCCTGCCAATGGCAGGCAGATGAATCCGGTAACTCTGAAGAACTCTCCTGGGCATAAATAATGAGGTTCCAAGTGGTCCATTCTGGCAAGCAGGAAAGGTGCCGCTGGAGCCATCTGCTGCTACGCCATTCCGGGCGAATTCTCCCATTATGTCTGCGATTTTCAGAGTCTTGTAGCTGTTGTGAAATCAGTGGAATAGAGCCACACACTAAATGGAAGATCAGCATTTGACCTCATTTTGCAAAACACAACGTGAATGGGAGCTCTTTGATGGTTACTGCTGAATTTCTATTTTTAAAAACACATCTGATTAGATTTTTGTTAAGGTAATGTTTTATATGCAAAAAAAAATACTGAACTGCAATGCATGTTTAAAGATTTTCACTAAACCCAAGTGGTAAAAGTAGAAGTGTGAAAATGGAGTATTATAGAGGTTCACGAGAGTGTAAAGGCAGTATTTAGAGCTTCCAATGATGGAAGAAATGCTTATAAATTCATATTTCTCCATGTAAATTCACTCATTTCAAGCTCATCAAAACATTGTTACCTTCAAATATATTTAATACCAATTGAAAATACAGAAGGCCAGGATTTTCCACGAGGCATTGGCTGGCGGCAGGATCTTCAAGTCCCATTAAAGTCTACGGGCTTACCTGGCCCTTTGTGGGAGGGGGGAGTGGGAGTTAGAAATCCCACTCTAAATATCAGATTCACAAATGAGTTGTCCAAAAGTTCCTCCCTGGGGAAAATTATAAAAGGTCAAATTAACCATGTACGTAATCATTATCCATGCTAAATATTTGCTATTTGTGCAATTGTGGCAATTCTGAGGGAATGTGGAAGTGCGTGGAGCCCAGTACATTTCAAATTGCTACACCACATTATTACCACTCTATCCGTAGGAAGAAGACTCTCCTGAACTCTGTATTGGATTTATTCAGAATTATATTGTATTTCTGATCTCAGACTCCCCAGCAACTGGAAACATTTCTTCTTCATTAGCCTATTTAAACCCTTTCATTATCTTGAACATCTCTGTCAGGTCACCCCTTGGCCTCATCTTTTCTAGAGAAAAAGGGCTTTAGTATGATCAATCTTTCCTGACAGATTGCAAGACAAGATTAGCATAATTTATCTGCCTTTCAGCTCTGTCAGTCTAGAGATGAATCTCAGTGGGTTTCTAAATGAACCGTGTCACTTTGTTTCAGTGATTTTTGTACTCTTTGATTCCTTTTACTCCTCTGTTCCGTGCAGACTTTATCTGAGCAATAAGTGGCTACTCATTCTTCCTACCAAAATACACCACCTAATATTAAATCCATTTTGAAGTTACTTGCCAATTACATGCCCATGCTGCAAGCTTCTAATGTCTTTCTGTATTTTGTTGCATTCTTCCTTTCTATTAACTACACCCAATTTGGTGTCATCTGCAGATTTTGAAATTATACTTCCTGCTCCAGAATCCAAATTATTGATATAAATTATGAACACGATGGTCCAATATCGATCTGTGCATGTCCTATCTTTTGTCAGTTTCCGGTAGCTGCCTTAACCCCTACTGTTTTTCAGTCATTTTGTTATCTTTCCACATGCTTTGAACTTTGTCATTAATCTATTATGCAAAACCTTATCGAATGTCTTTTGAAAATCAAAATATATTTCTGAATATCAAAATCTGATTCCGTACTTATCAGGGAAACTAATACAGTAACTTCAATATTTGTGCTGCTTGGCTATCATTACCCTTCTTGCATGACCTTTTCTATTTGCCTTATTAACAAAACAGGAAAAACATCATTATAACTTTGTACATCAATCCTCTACCCTTTCCTATTGGATTTTTGTAATTCTATCTGTAATTTCTTCCCCACCTTTTCAAATGCATGGATACAATCCATCCGGACCAGAGGTTTTAAACTTTCTCAATTTAATTTATCAAATATCATCGCTTTCATTTCTATCTTGCATGTGTTTTTTTTTTTAATACGTCATGAGATCTGGGCATCGCTGGCTGAGCTAGCATTTATTGCCCTTCCCTAATTCCCTGAGTGAACGGAGTGGCTTGCTGGGTCATTTAGGAGTCAACCATTGCTGCAAATCTGGAGTAAGACCAGGTAAGGATGGCAGCTTTCCTCCCCCTAAAGGACAATAGAGAACCAGATGGGGTTCTACAGTTTACCTTCCCTCGTTCAATTCTCATTCCCCCAATTGCCATCTATAACTTTGGCCTTTGTCTAATTTATTCCTTTCTCGATCATTATTTTAAACCTTCTTATGATCACTTGCTGAGATATTCCCTGCACTTTTCTTATCTGCTCTGGTTTATTTCTCATCATTAGATCCAGCAGTGGTAGCTCTCGATTTGGCTCCCTACAAATGGGGTAAGAAAGAAATCCTGAACAAACTCCATCCCCTTTTCCCCTTCCTGTATCTCGTGCCAATTTATTTGGGCAGTTGAAATCTCCCACAAATATTATTCAATGCAGTTAACTTATTTTATTTTAAAAAAAAAATATTTTCTACAAGAATTTGGATAAACGAAACCGATGAAAGCCGAAGTAAAATTATACAACGTAATAAATAATCAACACCCATAGCCCCTCCTCCCATCCTGCCTTCACCATTTTAGCCCCCCTAGCCCTGCCCTCCCCCTCCAACTTGCCCTTCTGCTGACACCTCAATCCTCCTCAAAGAGTTAATGAACGGCTTCCACCTCCGAGAGAACCCATCAAGCCACCCCCTCAGGACGAACTTGACCTGCTCCAGCCTCAGGAATTTTGCCAGGTCGCTCACCCACACACCCACTTTCAGTGGCCCTGGGTCCCTCCAAGTAAGATTAGTGTCCGGGCTATCGGGGAGGCAAAGACCAAAACATCGACCTCTCTTACCGCTTGGGCTCCCGGGTCTTCCGACATCCCAAATATCGCTACCTCTGGGCTCGGGGCCACCCTTACCCCCAACACCTCGAACATACGTCCGCAAACCCCTGCGAGAACCCTTTCAGCTTCGGACATGCCCAAAACATGTGGATGTGATTCGCAGGCCTCCCTGCACACCGCCCCACCTATCTTCTACTCCCTCAAAGAACCTGCTCATCCACCCAGCCGTTATATGCGCCCTGCGGACTACTTTATACTGAATAAGGCTGAGTCTCGCACGAGGATGCATTCAACCTCCGCAGAGCCTCCTCCCGCGTCCAAGCCTCCACTTCCCCACCCAGCTCCTCCTCCAATTTGTATCCCCTCCCAATCCATTGCTCCTTGTAGACCACAGATACCTTCCCGTCCCTCGCCAGGATGTCAGGGTTATGGACTTCGCCCACAGAGCAGGCACGCCCCATGTACCAGGGTGTCATCGACTGCACCCGCGTGGCTCTGCTGTCGCCATGGCGGCATGGGGCACCATTTATGGACCACAAATTATACCACATCCTCAATGTCCAGCTCATCTGTGATGACACGATGCAGATCACAGAACACAACTATTATTGGGGAGAGCAACAGCCGGAGGGATGGCTCTTCAGGGACAAAGAGTATCTCCTCAGGAGGCGGCTGATGATGCCAGTGCAGGGGCCATAAACACCCACTGAGACTCATTACAATGAGGCACGTGCTGGTCAAGCAGGCAATTGGACCAGTTGAAGGGGAGATGGGAGTGCTCTAATTCAGTCACTGCAGTGGGGAGAGCAGCTGGACCTGTAGGAGCGTGACATCTCCTCGGATGAGGAGAGCAGCAAGGATAAAAACGCAGAGGAGAAGGAGGCAGAAGCAACACTGGTAATGGCCAGGACCCGCATGGGCTGAAGGTCAAGGGACCCCCTCATGGCATCTTGGTTTGGGGGTTACCAGTGCTAGGGAGTGAAAAGTTCTCCAAGCAGTGGGATTGACATCAATTAACAACTGAGGTGCCTGCAAGAAGTCATCGTGAGATTTCTAACATTCATGTGCAGTGTCATGAGAATGTCACTTTAAGAAATGTCTGTCTGCTCATGTTACTGCAGTGATGTCAGAGTGTGGGTGGAGCTGGGCTGTCTGTCAGCTTTTTACTTTTGTTTTAGGCTGTTTGCTGCAGGGTGTGTTTTAGTTTTGTTTTCAGATTTGGAGCTGAAGCCAGACAAAGCAGGTGTACTGTTGATCTCTCTGCCATGAAAAAACTATCTCTTGATCATTTGGTGAATTCGGAATTATAAATTCCCGTACCAGCCTCCCTGAACAGGCGCCGGAATGTGGCGACTAGAGGCTTTTCACAGTAACTTCATTTGAAGCCTACTTGCGACAATAAGCGATTTTCATTTTCATTTAATTTCAAATGTTTTCAGTAGTAAATGTAAACCTGATGTGTTTCTGTCAAAAGGGGTTTATTTTGTCTTCTGGATGTTGTATGGGAAGTTATTAAGGATTACTTAGTGTTGTATTCTTTGGGGGTAGTATTTGAATTGATGGTTGCTAAGATGTTAACTATGTTTTAAAAAGGTTAACTTGAGTTCATAGAATAAACATTGTTTTGCTTTAAAAAAATAACTTTTCCATTTCTGAAGTACCACACCTGTAGAGTGGGCCGTGTGCTCCCCATACCACAATCTATTAAAAGTGGTGGGTCAGGTGAACTCCATGATACACTTTGGGGTTCTCTAAATGTTGGCCCATAACAAATTGGGGCTCGAGGGAGATAAAAGTCTACCTATTGGATTGGCTTAGTGAACTTAAAGACAGTGAGGGGTGAGCATATTGTGGTTGCTTATCAGGTGTGGTATTCTAGTTTAAGTGGGGAGTGTGTTGTGGACAATGGCTCTTTCAGAGACTCTGAAGTTTTTGGGGGTGGAGACGGTCACACACACTACCTTACGGACAGAGACTGATAGATTTGGCAAAAACATTGCAGTTAACATTACCTGACAAAATGCGAAAAGGTGAGGTAATAATGACGGTGGCTAAGCATTTAAAATTGCATGCGATACAGTTTGACTCATTGGAAATGGCAAAAATTCAGTTACAAATTAAACAAATGGAACATGAGAAAGAATTAAAGCAGCTTGAATACGAAAGAGTGGAAACAGAAAGAGAGAGCGGCAAGAGAAAGAGCGCGGAAAACGAAAGAGATAGAGAGGAAAAAGAAAGAGGAAAAAGAAAAAGGAAGAGAGGAAAAGAAGAGAAAGGAAAAAGGAAGAGAGGAAAAAGAAAGGCAGAGAGGGAGAGGAAAAAGAAAGGGAGAGGAAAAAGAAAGGGGGAGAGGGAAAAGAAAAAGAAAGGGGGAGAGAGGGAAAAGAAAAGGAGAGGGAAAAGAAAAAGAAAGGGGGAGAGAGGGAAAAAGAGAGAGAGAGGGGGGAAAAGAAAGAGAGAAAAAGAGAGGGGGGGAAAGAAAACGAGAGAGAGAGGGAAAAGGAAAAAGAGAGAGCGAGGGAAAAAGAGAGGGGAAAAGAAAGAGAGAGAGGGGAAAAAAGAGTGAGGGGGAGAGAGAGGGGGTAAAAGAAAGAGAGAGAGAGGGAAAAATAAAGAGTGAGAGCGAGGGAAAAGAAAAGAGAGAGAGAGAGAGAGAGGGGGAAAAAGAAAAAGAGTTAAAATTGGCAGACATAAAGGGAAATGTACAGTTTGAGGATCGTGATGAGGACAGTGAGGAAAGAGCGTCAAAGTCGAAGGCTTGGTGGGAATCTATCCAAATATGTCCAAGCATTGCCAAGGTTTGATGAGAAGGAGATAGAAGCCTTTTTCATTTCATTTGAGAAGGTCGAAACAAATGAAATGGGCACAGGACATGTGGGTATTACTGATTCAAACAAAGCTGGTAGGTAGGGCTAGTGAAGTGTTTGCATCATTACCGGAGGAGGTATCTGGGATGTATGAGGAGGTGAAAAAATCCATCTTGGGTGCATATGAACTAGTGCCTGAAGCCTACAGACAAAGGTTTGTAAATTTAAGAAAAGAACTTGGTCAAACATAGATGGATTTTGAAAGGCTCAAACAGAGTAATTTTGATAGGTGGATAAGGGCTTTAAAATTGACCAAACGTATAAAGCTCTCAGAAATTATACTTTTGGAGGAGTTTAAAAATTCAATTCCTGATGTAGTGAGAACTCGTGTGGAAGAGCAGAGGGTTAAAACTGCGAGGTTAGCAGCAGAAATGGCAGATGATTATGAATTAGTTCATAAATCAAAGCTTGGTTTCCGACATCAGTTTCAGCCTGTGAGGGATAGAAACTGGGGACATGAGAAATACTCAAGTGGTAAAGGTAAAGCTGATCTGATGGGAGATAATAAGGAGAGTGGACCTCAGATTAAAAAAGAAATCCAGGAGGGTGGAAAAGAAATGAAAAATGTCAAATGTTTTCACTGTAATAAACTGGGCCATGTAAAGTCAGTGTTGGTGGTGGAAGAAAAGCACTGGGAAGGCTGATGTGGTAAAACAGGATAAGACAGTGGGGTTTGTTAAAGTTGTAAAGGAAAGCCCAAGTTAGGGCAGCACTGTGGCGCAGTGGGTTAGCCCTGCAGCCTCAGCCGAGGTCCCAGGTTCGATCCCGTCTGTGTGGCGTTTGCACGTTCTCCCCTTGATTGCGTGGGTTTCGCCCCCACAACCCAAAGATGTGTAGGGTAGGTGGATTGGCCACGCTAAATTGCCCCTTAATTGGAAAACATGAATTGGGTACTGTAAAAAAAAAATTTTTTTTACTAAAGAAAAAGGAAAGCCCAAGTGAAGCGAAGGAGGTGCAAAAGATTATACAGCCTGATCAAGAGGTGATTGCTAAGAAGGTGCCAGATCTCTTTGAAGAATTTACTTGTGTGGGTAAAGTTTACTCATGTATCAGGAGGAGCAGGTAAAGAAGTCACAATTTTAAAAGTTACGGGAGCTAGTCAATCTTTAATGGTAAGAGATGAGGAGTTATGTAGCTTGGGAAGAATGTTGCCAGGAAAGGTGGTGATATGTGGAATTCAGGGTGAGAGGAGTAGTGTTCCATTATATAAGGTAAGGGTGGAAAGTCCAGTGAAGAGTGGTGAAGTGGTAGTAGGAATAATAGAGAAACTATCTTGTCCAAGAATACAGTTCATCTTGGGTAATGATATAGCTGGATCGCAGGTGGGAGTGATGCCTACTGTGGTTGATAAGCCAGTGGAAAATCAGACAACTGAAGTGTTGAAGGACGAATATCCTGGGATTTTTCTGGATTGTGTAGTGACAAGGTCACAAAGTCACAGGTTCAGACAAGAGGAGAAATCAAAGAGTGAAGATGAAGTGAAAGTGCAATTGTCAGAAATGATTTTTGATCAGATGGTTGAAAAAGAACAAGAACAGGTGGAGGATGAGGTGGTTATTTTTAGTT
The DNA here is from genome assembly GCF_047496885.1 of Scyliorhinus torazame. Classification (NCBI taxonomy): domain Eukaryota; kingdom Metazoa; phylum Chordata; class Chondrichthyes; order Carcharhiniformes; family Scyliorhinidae; genus Scyliorhinus; species Scyliorhinus torazame. The sequence goes on from NC_092710.1 coordinate 165,507,097, forward strand.
AAGGAAAATTGGCAGAGTTGCAACAAAAAGATATAGAAATAAAACTGATGTATCAGAAAGCATACACGGAAGAGGAATCTGAGTGCATACCAGAGTGTTATTACTGTAAAAGTAGTGTCTTGATGAGAAAATGGACACCTTTACATATGCAGGCGGATGAAAAGTGGGCAGAAGTTCATCAAGTAGTATTGCCGGTAGGGTATAGAAAGGTGTTGTGAGTTGCACATGAGGTACTAGTGGGAGGTCATTTGGGAATAAGGAAAACTCGAGCTAAAATACAAAAACATTTTTATTGGCCTGGACTACATAAAGATGTAGTTACATTTTGTCAATCATATCACACATATCAAGTGATAGGGAAACCTCGAGCAGTGATAAAACCAGTGCCCTTAATACCCATTCCAGCATTTGAGGAACCTTTTACAAGGGTCCTAATTGATTGTGTAGGACCGCTTCCTAAAACAAAAAGTGGGAATCAATATTTTTTGACTATAATGGATGTGTCTACTAGGTTTCCAGAGGCCATTCCGGTACCTAATATTACAGCTAAAAAGATTGTGGAGGAGTTACTTAAATTCTTTACTCGATATGGACTACCCACAGAAATACAATCAGATCAAGGATCACATTTTACCTCCAGGATATTGATGTTATGGATAGCTTAGGAATAGAAACAATTTAAATCAACTGTGTACCATCCAGAATTGCAGGGAGCATTAGAAAGGTGGCATCAGACATTAAAGACAATGTTGAGGGCTTATTGTCATGATTATCCAAAGGATTGGGATAAAGGAATTCCATTTGTACTGTTTGCAATTCGGGATGCATCTCATGAGTCAATCAAATTTAGTCCTTTTGAACTAATTTTTGGTCATGACGTAAGAGGACCACTTAAATTGATTAAGGAAAAATTGGTGATTGAGAAATCTGATCTTACATTATTGGATTACGTGTCAAATTTTAGGGAACAATTAAATCGAGCAGGTGAATTGGCTAGACAACATTTAAAAGTTGCACAAAATGTGATGAAACGGGTAGCGGACAAGAAATCCAAAGTTTTGTAGTTTTGCCAGTGGAGATAAAGTTTTAGTATTGTTAGTAGTAGGTGAACCTTTAAAAGCTAGGTTTTGTGGACCTTATCAGATTGAAAGGAAATTAAGTGAGGTGAATTATGTGGTACAAACACCAGATAGAAGGAAGACTCACCGAGTGTGTCATGTGAATATGCTTAAAGGGTACTTTGAAAGGGAAGGAGAGAAAAAGGAGGTTTTAATGATTCTAACTCGGTGACGAACCAAAACCAGATGACTGTGAATTTGGCATACCTCAAATTAAATTGGAAAACGAGGATGTTCTTTAAAAAATGGGATCAATTGTTGAGTTACCTTCCAGAGGAAAAACAGACTGACCAGAAAGAGTTATTGATATCACATGGGCAAGTTTGTCGAGATAAATTGGGAAGTACTAAAATGGCTATACATGATGTAGATGTGGGAAATGCTGTTCCAATCAAACAACATCCATATAGACTTAACCCTATAAAATTGGCACATGTTAACAAAGAGATTGAGAGTATGCTTAAAAATGGCATAATTGAAGTGGGTTGCAGCCAATGGAGCTCACCCATCATGATGGTACCTAAACCAGACAGTACCCAATGGTTGTGTGTGGACTATAGAAAGGTTAATGCAGTTATAAGAACGGACTCTTATCCTATCCCATGTTTGGAGGATTGCATTGAGAAAGTGGGAGAATCAGCTTTTATTTCCAAACTGGATTTACTTAACGGTTACTGGCAGGTACCTTTATCCGAAAGGGCGAAGGAGATTTCAGCTTTTGTGACTCCAGATGGTATATGCCAATTCAAAGTTATGCCATTTTGCATGAAAAACACCCCAGCCACATTTCAACGGTGAACTAACAAAGTTGTTTCAGGAGTACCAAATTGTGCGGTATACATCAACGATCTGATAATTTTCAGCCAGACATGGACAGAACATTTGAAACATCTGATGGAGTTATTTGATCGACTGCAGGAGGTGGGTTTGGTGATAAACCTAGCCAAAAGTGAATTTGGAAAAGCCCAAGTCACTTTCCTTGGCCATACAATCGGACAGGGTCGAATGGTCACACGGGATGTGAAACCAACAGTTGTTGAGGAGTTTCCGATACCCTCAAGATGAAGAGAAATAATGCAATTTCTTGGCATGAGTGGATTTGATCAAAGATTTGTGCAAAGGTTTTGCAGCGTAATCACTCCACTGATGGACCTGCTGAAGAAATGTCGAATATTTCAATGGACAGCGGAGTTTCAACAGGCATTTGACTGCCTGAAAGCTGTGATGACCAATGCTCCTGTGTTGGAGAATTACAAGGGACTCTGTGATCAGATTGAACTAAAGTATCTGACTTTAAAGAGAAATGCTGAGGCGTAGAGAAATGGACGGATCGTGCAGAGACCTTTTTTGTTCAAAGAGACTGTCAATCAAAAAGAATTGCAGTTGGAGGAAGAAGAACAAAAACAAAAATGGACTATATTATTATTCCTGTTTGTGTGTATTGTTTTTTGAAACGAGAAAGTATATTTACTGTGTGCATTTCTTAAAGGATAGTGAGAAGGTGAAAAATGAAACCATCTTGAAGTTGATGGTTTATTTTTTTTTTCTTGGGGGATGGTGTCATGAGAATGTCACTTTAAGAAATGTCTGTCTGCTCATGTTACTGCAATGATGTCAGAGTGTGGGTGGAGCTGGGCAGTCTGTCAGCGTTTTACTTTCTTTTTAGGCTATTTGCTGCAGGGTGTCTTTTAGTTTCATTTTCAGTGTTGGAGCTGAAGCCAGACAAAACAGGTGTACTGTTGATCTCTCTGCCATGAAAAGACTATCTCTTAATCATTTGGTGAATTCAGAATTATAAATGTTTTCAGTAGTGAATGTAAACCTGATGTGCTTCTGTTAAAAGGTGTTTCTTTTGTCCTCTGGATGTTATTTGGGAAGTTATTAAGGATTACTTAGTGTTGTAATCTTTGGGGGTTGTATTTGAATTGATGGTTGCTAAGATGTTCACTATGTTTTAAAAAGGTTAACTTGAGTTCATCGATAAACATTGTTTTGCTTTTAAAAATTACTTTTTGATTTCTGCTGTACCGCACCTGTAGAGTGGGCCGTGTGCTCCCCATACCACAATCTATTAAAAGTGGTGGGTCAGGTGAACTCCATGATACACTTTGGGGTTCTCTAAACTCTGGCCCATAACAGCAGGGTCATAAAGCTACACTCTTACAGAGAATGATGATGGATAGAGCACTGAGGACAAAACGATGCTCCTCTCATCCTCTACAATATTTCTGACTCCTGCCTGACAGAGAGTGGACCCCGTCCTGCCAATGAACAAGCTTATCATTGATCGGTTCAGAGATGCCGGATGGCAAATCTCAGCTGCGACACCCCCTCTGAGGTCAGGGGTCAAGGTTTTTCTCTACCTTGTGTGCAAGGTGGGCAGCCTCTCAACACTTTGTCAGCCCTTGGAATCCTCATCACTTTGGAAGAATGGTTGAAATGAGAGGCATGAGTGTTGATGTTGTGGCGGTGGGGGGAGGTGTTACCGTCATGCATGGTGGGGTGGGAAGGCTTAGAGGGGGCAGTCTTTACTGTGTCATCAGTAGGGGAGATGGGAGAGATGTAGTGCTGTTAATCTCATACTCAACAGGGATGAAGCGCCGACTGCGCCCTTGCAGTCATGGTACCCCACTCGGTAGCCTCACAGTCGCCTCTAGTGCAGACCTGCCCTATTCACCTTCTCCCGCCCATTTTCCAGCTCCCACTAAGGACGGGCACTCCCTCAGCAGTGATATGGCCACAAATCCATCAATGAGTAAGTGATGCCTGCATGCCAGCCTTCAGACCCCCTTAAGCAAGAGAAGGTGAAGGCAAGGCCTGTTAGCGACTCCACCCCCAAGATTGAAAGACTGAACCCCAGGCCCGAGTTGAACATATCTCTGTCCCTCATGTCCTATCCAATGCACGCTGAGCAGTGATGAGCTTGAACACTCATCTCCAATTCCTGTGCACGGTAGCACAGTGGTTAGCACTGTTGCTTCACCGCACCAGGATCTGGGTTTGATTCCTGGCTTGGGTCACTGTGCGGAGTCTGGGTGGGTTTCTTCCGGGTGCTTCGGTTTCCTCCCCCAAGTCCTGAAAGACATGCTGTTAGGTGAATTGGACATTCTGAATTCACCCTCTGTGACCCGAACAGGCGCCGGAATGTGGCGACTAGGGGATTTTCACAGTAACCTCATTACAGTGTTAATGTAAGCCTACTTGTGATAAAAATTATTATTGTTATTATATTCCCCCTCAAGAGGTCAGGCTGCCGGGTTCACGCTTTTGTCGGCCTATTGTAAACGACGCAGGTGTGAAGCCATGCTGGCACTCGGTGGATATTCCATGGGGGCACGGAAGGTCTGGCAAGAGTGTTCACGAATGACATGCTAATGTATTAAAATGGTATTGCCATGTTCCTAAGGAGTGATTTGCGCTACCCCACTGGTGAGGGGGTGAAAATTCCAAAATCCAATTGTGCTGAGAGAATTACGTTTTTCGACATGGATTTTGAGCCTGGGCTGAGTTGCCCACTCGTGGAGAGTGTGGGCTGAAAATCACCCCCTGATATGAATTACCTGATGTAATAGTTAAATTTGAAATTAATTAGTAATTGCTGATTGTATTCTCACAGGCCAGATTTACATTTCCTTTCACTGCCCAAGATCAGTACCTTTTTGTAAGGGAGGTGCATTTTCTTACCTCCAGTGTTAAATAGTTTGTGTAGCAAACTTTTCATCAGCTTAAAAATACAGGAGGTTATTTATTACAGAACACTTGGCCCGGATTTTAAAATGTGACGTCTCACAGACAGGAAGATTACATGCAGAAAACAATATGGTTACAACTTATAATTATCTCGGTCTTTATTCATGGCAAGCTATAATTTCTTGGATGGAGGTGAGGGTTTAAAGTTGTTTGTTTGGTAAAACAAAAGATTCTCAGTAAATTGCACAGAGTCTAAAATCCAGCAGATTGGTTCTTGGCTGAACTTAATGTGTGGGGGTGTGCTTCTACTTTCAAGGTATTGGTGTTTATTACCTTCTGCCTGGATGACTTGCAGCTGGTTTGATCACTTTTATGGAGCCATTCAGCACTGAAACTGGCCCTTCGGCCCACCATGTCCATGCAGACCATCAAACACCAAATGATCCAGCATTTGGGCCATGGCCTTGGTGATTAAATTGCTGGTCCAGATACTTCTTGAAATTTACGAGAGTACCTGCTCTGCCACCCTCTCAGGCAGCTCGTTCCATATTTCCACCACCCTCTGGGTGGAAAAAATGTTTCTTCAGGTTGCCTCTGAATCATTTACTCCACCTTAAACCTTATTCCCTCTGGTCTTTGTGACAATATATGTATTGTAAGGGTTAACAATTTACTGTAACTACATCCAACCACTAGATGGCGATCAAGCGCATACAAGTGGATCACGTGACACTCTTGATTCAGGGAGTAGGTTGTTAGACGAGATGGTGAATCGTCGTGTTATCAAGAGCTCTATAGTTAGAATCATAGTTTTAGTCAATCTGTTATCTTTTATATCTTAGGAAGCAAGTTCAATCTATTTAATTGAAGTGTAAATAAATCGGCTTTATTCAATACATTGTTTGATATTCTTTGTGAGACACTACCCTTCGCAGCCATCCTCACTTAGAAATCAATGAACATCATAGTCTTAGACACCTCTGCCATGGGGAAAGGATTCTTATGATCTACCCTACCTATGCCTCTCAGAATTTTGTTTATCACTATCAGATTCTCCCCTCGGCCTCCTCTGCTCCAGGGAAAACAAACCCAGCCTATCCAGTCTCTCCTAGCTGAAGCTTTCCATCCCAGGCAACATCATAGTGAATCTCCTCTGCACCCCCTCCAGTGCTTCACATCTTTCCGATGGTATGGTGACCAGAACTGCAATATTTCCTCAGAGGCCTAACCAATGTCTTATAAAGTTGTACCAAGACCTCCCTGCTCTAAATTCTATGCAGGGCTATTGAAGGAAAGCATTCCATATGCCTTCTTCACCACCCTATCTACCTGTACTACCACCTTCAGGGATCCATGGATGTGTACACCAAGGTCCCTTTGTTCCTCAATACTCCCTAGGGACCTACTGTTCATTGTGTATATCCTACCCTCATTAGACCTCGCAAAATGTGTATCACCTCCCACTTATCAGGATTAAATTCCATCTGTTATTGTTCGGCCCAGTTTACCAGCTGACAGTATGTAAGACTATCTTCCTTACTATCAACAACAATACTATTTTCATGCCATCTTCAAACTCACTAATTATATCACCTACATTCACATCCAAGTCGTTAATGTATATAAGGAATAGCAAGGGTCCCAGCACCAATCCCTGTAGTCATAAGCTTCCAATCACAAAAGAAACACTTCACCGTCACCCTTTGCCTCCTATCAGCAAGCTGATTTTGGATCCAATTTGGCAACGCCTTGGATCCCATGGACTCTAACCTTTTGCACCAGCCTTCCATGTGGGACCTTGTCAAAGGCCTTACTGAAGTCCATGTAAACCACATCAACTGCGCTACCCTCCTCAATATATTTGGTTATCTTGTCAAAGAACACAATTAAATTAGTTAGACAGGATCTCCCACCAACGAATCCGTACCAACGATTCCTGATCAATCCCTGCCTTTCCAAGTGTTGATTAACCCTGTTCCTCAGAATTGTTTACAATAATTTCCTGTCCAGTGACATTAGACTAACTGGCCCCTAATTACCTGGCTTATCCTTGCTGCCTTTCTTGAATTGAGGTACCACATGAGCTATCCTACAGTCATCTGGCACTTCACCTGTGGCTAGCGAAAATTTAAATATCTCCATCAGGCCTCCGCAATCTCCTGCCTTGGCCATTCTCTCTGTCTGTACGTAGCTTTGTCTGTTTTTTTTTTAAAAAATGGTTCTCATCATGTGACCTCTACAAGTTCAAAGTTCTTTTTGTTTCATTCCAATTTTCCTGTGTTGTTATTGGTTATCTTTAGAGTTCGAGATAGCCAGTGTCTTTTGTGTTTGAATAACCCATTCAATTTTGAAATTACCCTTTTGAATTAGTTTCAGGAAAGGCATTGACTCAACATCAGTCTGGAATGTCTCTTTTGTTCTCTCTTGAGATAGCGTTTCAATCCACAAAAGAAGTTACATAGCCTTTGAGTCACCACCTTTAAGATATGAATTATTGACTGAAGTCCACAATATCCTGGAACATGACTGTACGTATAGCAGATACTTTGTAAAGTAAATTCAATTAATAGTTTCCTCCACTTGGGGACAGTTTTGGTCCCTTAGGTGTATATTATATTTAGTTTTCTTTGCCTGGCTGTTTCCTAAAGAATATTATGCACTTAATTAATTAATGAATGAAAATGAAATGAGAATCGCTTATTGTCACAAGTAGGCTTCAAATGAAGTTACTGTGAAAAGCCTCTAGTCGCCACAATTCGCCACCTGTTCGGGGAGGCTGGTACGGGAATGTGCGGAGTCTGCACGTTCTCCCCGTGTCTGTGGGTTTCTTCCGCGTGCTCCGGTTTCCTCCCACAGTCCAAAGATGTGCAAGTTCGGTGGATTGGCCATGCTAAATTGCCCCTGGTGTCCAAAAAGGTTAGGTGGGGTTACGGGGATAGGGTGGAGGCGTGAGCTTAAGTAGGGTGTTCTTTCCAAGGGCCGGTGCAGACTCGATGGGCCGAATGGCCTCTTTCTCTCTGTAAATTCTACGATTTGACTGTGATTTCTCAGCGTTGCTATTCCTTGCTGTGTACTGACAATGACGACATGTTTTGAGTTTTTCCCTCTGTTTGGTGTCAGGTGCTACTTCACTTCTGTAAATATAAATTTTTAGTTATGTTGCAAACATGGAGAATCTGGGAGAATGGTATTCATGGCCCTTCTGCTAATGTTACTGTGGGCAAGAGAATCTCCAAGAAAATGCAGTCCGCATATTTTAATGTTGCTGTAGCTGGGTTAAGCCAGATAGACCACAGTGGTATTTTGTGGCCCTGTGCTATGTTTCTAATGTGTATGTTCCTAAGAGGTCTGATATTGCAACTTTTTATTAGCCTTGAAGATGTTCTAGAAATTGCTGGAGTGGCACATCTAGCAGCGAGCAACCTGATCTTGATCTTTTAACCTCTCCCTTCAAATAACATATTTTCGTCACAAATCATGAACTGATAATGGCACAGCAATGTCAACATCACATCTGATATCTCATGAACATTGTAGCCAATTGCTTATCTCCTAAACCAATACATTTTAAAGATAGAGAAAGAAATGGAGCAAACATTGGAGAGGAAAATAGAGTGAATTGGAGTCTAATTATTTACAGAAAGAGAAATTGCTTCGGCAGTTTGTTGACTTGAAGAAAGACCAGCAAAAAGCAGCCCTCGCAGCTCACCACCCCCACACACTGAATGCCCCGTCATAGCCCCGATACCAACCCATGCCCTTAATATCCCCACCCTTTGCTCTTGCTGTCTCCATGCCAACTCACCTTGTATTCTTTGGCAGTTTCCAAAATGTTAATGCACTTCCATGCACAATGTTTACTCTCAACATTCCCAAAGGGTGCCTTACCTCTCCCAAAGATGTCCAGGGAACATACCCAAAGGGTATGCTGACTATTCAAATTAATCCACCAAGTTCAGAGCTGTTGGTATCTGCATACTTTGGGATTCTCACATCTGGGATACGAAAATCCATTACAGTAGAGGCAGCTGGTGATTTAAATGGGCAGCTGCTTCTATAAATCATGCATACATGAACCCCACCCTTACTCCAGTCTTGCCTTGGGAAATGCCATGGTTGGATACGGGACTTCGAATTCCCAGCCATTTCTGGGATTTTCACCAAGACAGAGGCATTGTATCTGGCCATTCTCACTCCTCTACTGTACCCCAAAATTATTTTCTGAACAAAATCTTAGTGTCAAAACAGATTTGCATCCTGTCAACAAATGCTAGCTTGTTCATAGAATCCCTACAATGTAGAAGGAGGCCATTCAGCCCTTGGTGTGCTCCGACGATCCGAAGAAGCACTCTACCTAAACCCACTCCCCCACCATATCCTCGTAAACCCACTCATTGATCATGGCCAATCCACCTAACCTGCACATCATGGACTGTGGGAGGAAACTGAACCACCGAGGAAACACATGCAGATACAGGGAGAACATTCAAACCCACACAATCGCTCAAGGCCGGAATTGCACCCGGGTTCCTGGCGCTGTGAGGCAGCAGTTCTGGTCATTGTGTCACCATGCCGCATGGAATTAGCATCTATTGTGGCCATACATTTTGCATATTTAAGTGTTAACATAATTGTAACATGCATGAGCTTTATAATAGAACTAAGCTGAAAACTATGTCCATGTTTTGTTTGGACAACTAAGACAAACTAACCATATAGTTAGGAAACCATAACTAACCATATAGTTAGGAAAATAAAAGTAGTTTTAAAGGATTCATATTTGTATTGTTAAACATTAGAAATATAGTACAGATTTAAGTGGGTTTAACTTAATGTTTGTATGCCTGAAAGGGTAAACCCTATAGTTCGATTCATGCTGGACAAAGATATGGGGTTTGGTTAAAAGTTCCAATTGTGTTCCTGTTGTGCTTAGAGAGAACTACGATGTGAAGAATACAATAAAAGGCATGTGCATGTGGGTGTTGCTTAGCAACCAGGGCCTTGCAAGGTAGAGACGCTTTTGAGTTTTAAGGTTTTATAATAATCTTTATTAGTATCACAAGTAGCCTTACAGTAACACTGCAATTAAGTTACTGTGAAAGCCCCCCCCCCCCCCCCCCCCCCCCAGTTGCCACACACCGGCACTGTTCGGGTACACTGAGGGAGAATTCAGAATGTCCAATTCACCTAACAAGCACGCCTTTCAGGACTGGCGGGAGGAAACCGGAGCTCAGTGGAAACCCACGCAGACACTGGGAGAATGTGCAGACTCCGCACAGATCCAAGCCGGGAATCGAACTGTGTCCCTGGCACTGTGAAGCATCAGTGCTAACTACTGTGCCACCCTGTCTGCCCTGATTGCGTTTGGAGATAGGTAGTCAGCGAGAAAGCAACCGGTTAGGTCGGTACTTGGTTATGGGAATAGGTTGGGTGCCTAGATAGTGTGCTCTTTCAAAAGAGTCCATGCAGACGCAATGGGCAAAATGGTTTCCTTCTGTACTTTAGAGATTTTGTGATTATATTCCAACATGTTTCTCAGCCTTTCCAGAAGAAAAGCCATGCCATGGAGAAATGGTCAAGAAAACAAGCCCTCACTTCCGGGTGCGGCGATGACCAGCTAAGTCGCATATTTCGGCAGCTCCCGGTGGAACGGACTTTTGGGCTCTTAATAAGAGCCCCAACGACAATTTTAACGGCTAAAAGCACTGTGCGGTAAACCAGAAGGGAATCCCCCTGGATACGGATGGAAAAAGGAGAGGAAAGTGGCCGGATTGCGGTGGATCCTTTAGAGCAGCGGCAAGGAAGGCAAGCAAAAACCAAGATGGCGTCGGAAGGTGGCAGTTTAATATGGGGCCCTGAACAACACGAGGTTTTGAAACGCTGCGTGGAAGAGCTTAAAAAGGAGATGAAGAGGGAGCTGTTGGCCCCGATATTACAGGCGATTGAAGGGCTAAAAGATGAGCAAAAGACCCAGGAGCGGGAGCTTCGGGTCGTGAAGGCAAAGGCTGCCGAGAACAAGGACGATATACAGGGCCTGGTGGTGAAGACGGAGATGCATGAGGCACACCATAAACGATGTGTGGAAAGGCTGGAGGTGCTGGAGAATAATGCGAGGAGGAAGAATTTAAGGATTCTTGGTCTTCCTGAAGGGGCGGACGTCGGGGCATATGTGAGCACGATGCTGCACTCGTTAATGGGAGCGGAGGCCCCGACGGGTCCGTTGGAGGTGGAGGGAGCATACCGAGTGATGGCGCGAGGACCGAGAGCAGGAGAAATTCCCAGAGCCATAGTGGTGAGATTCCTCCGTTTTAAGGACAGAGAGATGGTCCTCAGATGGGCAAAGAAAACTCTGAGCAGTAGGTGGGAGAACGCGGTGATCCGCGTTTATCAAGACTGGAGTGCGGAGGTGGCGAGAAGGAGGGCGAGCTTTAATCGGGCCAAGGCTGTGCTTCATAAAAAGAAGATTAAATTTGGAATGCTGCAGCCGGCAAGACTGTGGGTCACATATCAAGGGAAGCACCACTACTTTGAAACGGCGGATGAGGCGTGGACATTTATTGTTGAAGAGAAATTGGAATAAGCGGGTTATTAAAAAAGAACGTTTGAGACAAAGTGGTGGGGCGAATATGGGGGGCGAAGAGGGGGGAGAGATGATTTTTATGTTGTTAATCCTGCGACCCGGTAACTTTTCTCTCTTCCACAGGTTGTGGGGGAGGAAGGGAGGTGGAGGAGCTGGGGGCGTTGGACATTGGGGGCGGGGCCAAAAGGGAAGCGCGGGCTCTGTTCCTGTGCTATGATAATTATGGCGGGAATAGGGAAGCAGGAAGGAGGGGGCGTCGCACGGTGCGAGCCGAGGTCACGGGGGGAAGCCGAGGTCGGCCAGAGTTTGCGGACTTCTGGGAGCAACATGGGGGGTGTAACTACGCTGGGGGGGGGGGGGGGTGGGAGGGGGGATTTACTGGGTTGCTGCTGCTGGGGAGAAGGGGGAGCTGGTATGGGGCGGGGCGGGAAGGCACCGCCTGTGGGGGACACAGCTGCGTGGGAACCGGGTGAGGAGCTGGATAAAAGGGGATGGCTAATCGACAAGGGGGGGGTAAAGAGCCCCCCAACCCGGCTGATCACGTGGAATGTGAGGGGGCTGAACGGGCCGATAAAGAGGGCACGGGTACTCTCACACCTTAAGAAACTTAAGGCAGATGTGGTTATGTTACAGGAGACTCATTTGAAACTGATAGACCAGGCTAGACTACGCAAAGGATGGGTGGGGCAGGTGTTTCATTCGGGGCTAGATGCGAAAAACAGGGGGGTGGCTATACTAGTGGGGAAGCGGGTAATGTTTGAGGCAAAGACTATAGTGGCGGATAGTGGGGGCAGATACGTGATGGTGAGTGGCAAATTACAGGGGGAGGCGGTGGTCTTAGTGAACGTATATGCCCCGAACTGGGATGACGCCAACTTTATGAGGCGCATGTTAGGACGTATCCCGGACCTAGAGGTGGGAAAGTTGGTAATGGGTGGAGATTTTAACACTGTGCTGGAACCAGGGCTGGACAGATCGAGGTCCAGGACTGTAAGGAGGCCGGCAGCAGCCAAGGTGCTAAAAGACTTTATGGAGCAGATGGGAGGAGTAGACCCATGGAGATTTAGCAGACCTCGGAGTAAGGAGTTTTCGTTTTTCTCTTATGTCCACAAAGTTTATTCGTGAATAGACTTTTTTGTTTTGGGAAGGGCGTTGATCCCGAAGGTGAGGGGGACGGAGTATACGGCTATAGCTATTTCGGATCACGCTCCACACTGGGTGGACTTGGAGATAGGGGAGGAAAAAGATCGGCGTCCACCCTGGAGAATGGACATGGGACTAATGGCGGATGAGGGGGTGTGTCTAAGGGTGAGGGGGTGTCTTGAAAAGTACTTGGAACTCAATGATAATGGGGAGGTCCAGGTGGGAGTGGTCTGGGAGGCGCTGAAGGCAGTGGTTAGAGGGGAGCTGATATCAATCAGGGCACATAAAGGAAAGCAGGAGAGTAGGGAACGGGAGCGGTTGCTGCAAGAACTTCTGAGGGTGGACAGGCAATATGCAGAGGCACCAGTCGAGGGACTGTACAGGGAAAGGCAAAGGCTACACGTAGAATTTGATTTGCTGACAACGGGTACTGCAGAGGCACAGTGGAGGAAGGCACAGGGTGTACAGTACGAATATGGGGAGAAGGCGAGCAGGTTGCTGACCCACCAATTGAGGAAAAGGGGAGCAGCGAGGGAAATAGGGGGAGTGAGGGATGAGGAGGGAGAGATGGAGCGGGGAGCGGAGAGAGTGAATGGAGTGTTCAAGGCATTCTATGAAAGATTATATGAAGCTCAGCCCCCGGATGGGAAGGAGAGAATGATGTGTTTTCTGGACCAGCTGGAATTTCCTAAGGTGGAGGAGCAGGAGAGGGTGGGACTGGGAGCACAGATCGAAATGGAGGAAGTAGTGAAAGGAATTAGGAGCATGCAGGCGGGGAAGGCCCCGGGACCGGATGGATTCCCAGTTGAATTTTACAGGAAATATGTGGACTTGCTCGCCCCGCTACTGATGAAAACCTTTAATGAGGCGAGGGAAAAGGGGACAGCTGCCCCCGACTATGTCAGAGGCAACGATATCGCTTCTCCTAAAGAAGGAAAAAGACCCGCTGCAATGCGGGTCCTATAGGCCTATTTCTCTCCTGAACGTAGACGCTAAGATTCTGGCCAAGGTAATGGCAATGAGGATAGAGGATTGTGTCCCGGGGGTGGTCCATAAGGACCAAACTGGGTTTGTGAAGGGGAGACAGCTGAATACGAATATACGGAGGCTGCTAGGGGTAATGATGATGCCCCCACCAGAGGGGGAAGCGGAGATAGTGGTGGCGATGGATGCCGAGAAAGCATTTGATAGAGTGGAGTGGGATTATTTGTGGGAGGTGTTGAGGAGATTTGGCTTTGGAGATGAGTATATTAGATGGGTACAGCTGCTGTATAGGGCCCCGATGGCGAGCGTGGTCACGAATGGACGGGGGTCTGCGTATTTTCGGCTCCATAGAGGGACGAGGCAGGGATGTCCTCTGTCCCCATTATTGTTTGCACTGGCGATTGAGCCCCTGGCAATAGCATTGAGGGGTTCCAAGGGATGGAGGGGAGTACTCAGGGGAGGAGACGAACACCAGGTATCTCTGTATGCGGACGATTTGTTGTTGTATGTGGCGGACCCGGCGGAGGGGATGCCAGAGATAATGCGGATACTTGGGGAGTTTGGAGAATTTTCAGGATATAATATAAACTGAACATGGGGAAAAGTGAGTTGTTTGTGGTGCATCCAGGGGAGCAGAGCAGAGAAATAGAGGACTTACCGCTGAGGAAGGTAACCAGGGACTTTCGCTACTTGGGGATCCAGATAGCCAAGAATTGGGGTACATTGCATAGGTTAAATTTAACGCGGTTGGTGGAACAGATGGAGGAGGACTTCAAGAGATGGGACATGGTATCCCTGTCACTGGCAGGGAGGGTGCAGGCGGTTAAAATGGTGGTCCTCCCGAGATTCCTCTTTGTGTTTCAGTGCCTCCCGGTGGTGATCACGAAGGCTTTTTTCAAAAGGATTGAGAAGAGTATCATGAGTTTTGTGTGGGCCGGGAAGACCCCGAGAGTGAGGAAGGGATTTTTGCAGCGTAGTAGGGATAGGGGGGGCTGGCACTACCGAGCCTAAGTGAGTACTACTGGGCCGCCAATATCTCAATGGTATGTAAGTGGATGGGAGAAGAGGAGGGAGCGGCGTGGAAGAGATTGGAGAGGGCGTCCTGCAGGGGGACTAGCCTACAAGCTATGGTGACGGCGCCGTTGCCGTTCTCACCGAAGAAATACACCACAAGCCCGGTGGTGATGGCTACTCTGAAAATTTGGGGGCAGTGGAGACGGCATAGGGGAAAAAATGGAGCCTCGGTGTGGTCCCCGATAATCAATAACCATAGGTTTGCTCCGGGGAGAATGGATGGGGGATTTGGAACATGGCAAAGAGCAGGAGTAACACAATTGAGAGATCTGTTTGTAGATGGGACGTTTGCAAGTCTGGGAGCGCTGACCGAAAAATATGGGTTGCCCCAAGGGAATGCATTCCGGTATATGCAACTGAGGGCTTTTGCGAGGCAACAGGTGAGGGAATTCACGCAGCTCCCGACGCAGGAGGTGCAGGATAGAGTGATCTCAGAGACATGGGTGGGGGATGGTAGGGTGTCGGACATATACTGGGAAATGAGGGACGAGGGGGAGATCATGGTAGATGAGCTGAAAGGGAAATGGGAAGAAGAGCTGGGGGAGGAGATTGAGGAGGGGCTGTGGGCTGATGCCCTAAGTAGGGTAAACTCATCGTCCTCGTGTGCCAGGCTAAGCCTGATACAATTTAAGGTGTTACACAGGGCGCATATGACTGGAGCACGGCTCAGTAAATTTTTTGGAGTAGCGGAAAGGTGTGCGAGATGCTCGAGAAGCCCAGCGAATCACACCCACATGTTCTGGTCATGTCCGGCACTTCAGGGGTTTTGGGTGGGGGTGACAAAGGTGCTTTCGAAGGTGGTGGGGGTCCAGGTCGAACCAAGCTGGGGGTTGGCTATATTCGGGGTTACAGGAGAGCCGGGAGTGCAGGAGGCGAAAGAGGCTGATGTTTTGGCCTTTGCGTCCCTAGTAGCCCGGCGCAGGATACTGTTGATGTGGAAGGAAGCCAAGCCCCCGGGTGTGGAGACATGGATAAATGACATGGCAGGGTTTATAAAGCTGGAACGGATTAAGTTCGTCCTAAGGGGATCGGCTCAAGGGTTCACCAGGCGGTGGCAACCGTTCGTCGAATACCTCACAGAAAGATAGAGGGAATGGAAAAGAAGAAGACCGCAGCAGCAACCCGGGGGGGGGGGGGGGAGGAACCAGAAGGACTCTCAGGGATGTTAGTGTATAAGTATAATATGTATAGGTTGTTGTTATAGGTAATTGTATACTGGACTGCTGAATTGTATTTTTGGAGAGTATTTATTTGGGACAAGGCAGTTGCCATTTAGTTTTGTTTTTTAATTTTGATGTTGTTTATATATTATTTATTTCTTGTTTTAAAAAAAACTGGCCATTATTATTTATATTGTTATATTACTGTGTAAAGGATACACAATGTACTGTTATGGTTGGCCAAAAACTTTGAATAAAATATATTTAAAAAAAAAAAGAAAACAAGCCCAGGGACCTGAAGAACAGCTAATTAAGGAAACTAGGAAACTGAAGCAAAGTTTCCAAGAAGTCTAAGGTTGAAGGAACTCAAACAGAACACTGTTCAGTGAATACAGACAGAGCTGAGAAGAAGGCTGAGATACCAGAAAGATATCTGAAGTCATTTTCAGGTTTGAGATTTTACTGCAGCCTGTGGAATATGAGTTGAAATAACAATGGAAATTGATGGCTGGAACTCGGAAAATAAAGAAATCCTAATGGGGTTGCTGTACAGTTCTGGACTAGATTCACTGTAAAACGTGGGGCAGAAGCTTTGTTTAAAGCTTTGGAAGACCAGGTCTGGATTTTGGTCTGCACGCTGCTTAGGGAAGCTTCTCTGGGGGACCAAGTTTTTCGATCAGTGAGGCAATTGAATTAGCTAAAATTGAATTACTAATGAAACCATTAGAAAATGAAAAAGAAATAGAAATTTAAATAAACTTGAACTAGAGATGCTGGGAAAGAGAGGAAAAAGAGAGCTTTTCAAAAAGAAATTGAAATGAGAAAATGTTGTGAAAATTGAAAGATTGGCAAGGGATCAAAAGAAAATGGAGAGAGAGAAGATTTCAACTTAAAATGCTGGATGTTAAATCCGAGACACTAGATAGGTTGAGGAAGGAAGTAGTTCTAGAAAAGAACCTAGTGGGGAGATGTTTAAATTTATACAATCCCTTCCAAAATTTGAGAAGGATGTGGAGGCATTCTTTCTTTTAAAAAGGTCGGTAAACAAATGAAATAGCCAAAAGAAATTACTTTTACAATGTGGACTGGTAAGTAGAACTAGTGGTGTGTATGCATCATCATCTGAAGAGGTACCTGTAGATTATGATATATTAAAGAAAGCAATCCTTAATGTGTATAAGTTAGTTCCTGAGGCGTACAAACAGATATTTGAAACACCAGAAAACAGCCGGGACAAACTTGTATTGAATTTGAGAGTGAAACAAAATAGTTTTGATCATTGGATATGGGTGTTAAAGATCGAACATATGAAGCGCTTCGAGAAGTGACTGCTTTAGAAGAATTTAAAGATTCACTTCCTTTGGTTCAGAGGACACAGGGTGAGAAACAAACGGTTAAAACTGCTAGGCAGGCAACAGTGTTAGCTGATGATTACAAACTGGTCCATAGAACCAAACTTTTTTTCCATCGTCCTTTTAAACATGAGAAGGATGGAAAGCAGGAAGGAGAAAGGAAAATAAATAGTCAAGCAAGAGATGATATAAATAGTCAAGCAAGAGATGAAACAGTTGGGAATGGTAAGGAAATTTCATCTCTGATCAAAAAGGAAGGTGCTAAGGGTGGAGGCCTAAGTGTTTCCATTGAAAAAAGTGGGACATTCAGGTAGGTTGTTGGAAACTAAATGAAAGACAGTTGCAGTAGTAGGAAAGGGAGCATCTGAAAAAAAAAAATGGCTGTTAAAAACATGCTCTTTCAGTATCAATGAGAAAGGGGCAGGTCTCCACCTTTTATTCATACTGATTAAATGTTATCGACCTGAAACATTAATTGTTTTCCTCTCCACAGATGCTAACAGACTTATTGAGTATTTCCAACATTTTCTGATGTTATTTCAGATTTCCTGCATACAGATTTTTCTTTGTTTTAAAAAAATGTATATACTGTACTTTTTCCCAAAAATCGGAGGTTATTAACTGAAATTGTTGAAGTCCGTGATCAATAACCGAAAAATAATAAACAATTGCTGATAAGTTAATGCATATTTCAGCATATCCGCTTTAGTGAGTGCATTTGGATTTCTGCATAGCTCCAGATAACAACAGTCAAGGGGAGGAATCCGAAGGCAGTAGAAGCCTTGTGTAAAACTTCCTCAGATGTTTCATTCATTTTAAATTAGAGCAGCAACCCGTTGCGTGGGATTTTCTAGTCCTTCCCGCTGGCAGGATCTTCTGGTCCCACTGAACGCAGCCGCTGCGGCGGGTTCCAACAGCGGCAGGGCGGGCGAGCCATACAAATCGCCATAGACTTCAGCAGGACCAGACGATCCTGCCGGCATTTGCAAGCTGCCTCCACCTCTGGAAGTCATACCACAGGCGGCTGGAAAATCCCAGCTCATGTTCCTTGAATGAATTTAAACGTTTGATTTAAAGCATTATAAATTGGCCTATACCTTTGATCAGAACCTTGCTGCTTATTTAATACCTTCATAGTTTTGCTCTGATCAATTCTACTTGTTTGTCATGAGACCAGGAGCAAAAAATACTTTTCTTACCCCCTTCCAAAAAAGAGCTGCAATATTCCATCACTAGATGCATGTAGGGTTTTTTTATTACCATAAGCAAATGCTCAGCAAGGCACAGGTAACTTTCTACCAACTTTTCCGAATACTGTCACTATGATGAATCTGATAATATTAACTAACCAACTGATGTTAACTCGAGCTTAATTTTAGCTTAATTTTTCTTATTCTCAATTCATCAAGGTATTTTATGAAGCGATGTGTATTTGTACTTAGTGATTTGTTTGTTGCCTTTATTTATAATCCTCATAAAGACCAATAACTTTAGTAAGAAATTCAAATTCTCGGTGGCTGACTGGAAGGGTGACATAACAAGATTTTACAGGTGCAATCCTGCTAACCTACCCACAGCGGACGCCAAAATGTCAGAAACCCACTGACATAAAATCACATTGCAATTCTCCCGCTGGCAGGTGGCGCAAACCCCATTTACATCTCATGATTGCTCATTAAAACAGCTGCGTGCCAGCATCCTGTTGGGCATTTCAGTTTTGCATCGCGCCAGCAGGCACATACGTTGGCATCAAACCCGATTGCTAATGAGTGGCATGCACAAGATCGTAATCCATTCGCCAAAGACTTTGGGTTGGGTGCGACAACTTCCTGCCAAAGTGCTGCATTGCTCCTGATGCACTGTGCAACACACTGCCGGGGCAGACCTCCTGCCCCATCCCCATGCCGAGCTGGTCTTCATGGCCAGCACCGTGCTGTTGGGCCCTTGGATCCTCCTGTGTCACTGTCTCCAACCAGTACTGCGCCTGTGGTTGGGGAGTGTAGGGTTTTCTTTGCTCCCTAGTGGCTCACAGCTATGTTTATCTGGACAGGACTATTCTGTGGGACACATGCGGCAACCGCAACAAATGTGTGTGAAGTTCAACTGGGGGTTGGAGTCAAGAGGTGAGGCTGTGGTTGTAACCTAACTAAGACATTGTGTGTGTGTGTGGGTAGGTGGGGGGGGAGGGGAGAAAGAAGAGCGGGTGTGCAACAATGTGGAGGGGGGATGACGCAAGTGTGAGGGCTCAGGCAGAGGGGCAAGTAGGTGGATAAAGAAGACAAACAATGGAAGGCAGAAGGACGACTTGGGGGAGGGAAGTTGGACCCTGACTAGATGGCATGTAAAGCTCACAAACAAAGGAGATGGATGAAGACTCCTGATGCGGTGAAGTCCAAGTGGGGCTTGGGCTCCAGGGGGAGGGTGGTTGATTAAAGGAACTGATTTATTCTTGAGGCTGCTAGCCTTTTGCCTCTGGATTGCTGACACCCTGCGTGGTCTGGTGAAGACAGGTGGGCTGGAGAGAGTGATAATGTCCTGGAATGGTATTTAAATCTGACACCGGGACCTTTGACCCCATCAGCGGAGGGTAGGTGGACGAATCAGCTGCTGGTTCACCAGAAGAGTCAGAGGGGAACTCTCCTCTGCATAAATGAATAAGGTTCCATTCACAGAATTGGGAGATCAGGCACTGCTGGAGCAACCTGCCACCACATTTTGGGCACGGTTTTGTGGAACCGTTTCCAAGTGTCATTTGTGGCAGGTTTTGTTGGGAGTTTCCCACGGTTCTGCCGCTATGAAACAACACTAGTCACTTTTCATCACACAGGTGCTGAACTCTGAGATCGGGCCACCATTTTGAAACGGTGCCCCAATCTCAAAGGGAAGTCCCCCACACCTCCCCAAGTGAGGTCACCCTGTTATGAAGTTCCTGGGGGGAGGCCCACCCATCACCCCTGTCTCAACCTCCTGGAAGCCACTCCGTACCTGCCCTGCATCCCCCCCCCCCCCCCCACCTTTTACAATCAACCCCCCCCCCCCCCAAACTCCACCCTCTTTCATGGACATGACCCCCTCGGGCCCTGACCCATGGCAGTGCCATCCTGACAACCCAGGCACCCTTGTACTGCCAAGGTGCCAGCCAGGCAGTGCCAAGGTGACCATGTTCCAGGTAGAGCATCATGGGGCCACCCTGCACCGCCCCCCCCCTCCCCCCAGTGCCATTCTACTTGTCCATGTTTCTGTGGAACAGTACTGAACAAGGCCCAGCTGTGGTCCTCGCGGACTCCTGAGGCAGTTGAATACCAGGTAAGTAGGCTTGATCCCACCTATTGGGAGCTGGTTCCTGATCCTGAAGCCTTGCGTGACTTGTGTAGAGTAATGGCTGGTAGATCATGCCCTTAGGCAGAATTCTCCCATTTTGAGTCTAAGACTTTTACTGTCATTAAACAACTGAAAGTAACATTATCTAAATACCATTCAGTAGTCAGCTTGAACACAATTCAGTAGACAACCTATACTCGAAACGACAGAAAATATCCCCCATTTATTTCTTGAATTTACAAAAACAAATCTGCCTCCACATTTGTTGTGAGGGCCACGAAGAATCCAGCACGAGTTGAAGGATAGAAAGAAATAACATTTATTTACAATAACATAAATATACAACAGCAGCAGCAACTCCTTGCTGCTCACTCTCCTCTAGCCGGTTCCAAACTGGCCAGCTTTATTTTTGCAGGGAATCTGCTAATGATTTCTCCGCCCCCCCTCATTGGGGAAGCTCATACTCCCAAAGGATTGTGGGATTGCCATTAGTCCCCAGCCAGTGGTAAACAGGCAGGTTATAACATCCTCATCCTCCCCCCTCCCCCCCCCCCCCCCCCAATCCCCCAAAATCCAAGGAATCCACCGAAGACCCTGGCGAAGGAGGGCGTCGGACTCATTTTGCCGCAGGCCGGACACCATTTGCACGAGGCGCTGGATTGGCGGCACGTAACGAGACGGAGAACGGCGCTTCCGTGATGAACAGTGTAACGGTTGTACATCCACGGCCCGTGGGCCCGAGGATTACCCCTCTGAGGCTCCTGTGTCTCCATCTCGCAGTTGGAGTCCGCTGCCATATCATCTCGGCGTCTCTATTTCCACGCGGTTCTGCAACGACCTGCGCAGGCTTCGCGTGAGGCACCAGAGGAAGATTGTGAGGAATACTTTCCACTGTGTCTGGTCTCTGTGGCTGTAGAAATGAGCTCCGGGGGCGGGGAATCTTTGGAAGGGATGGTCTTCTGGACCGAACGTGGTCTACATGCTTGCGCTGGAGATGACCCTGGGCTTGCACCTGGTAAGAGATTTTGTGAAAGATTATGCCAGGGACGCACTGGGCATCACCAGCAAAATTCCGAACGAACACTGGGTCACTGGGCGCAAACTGCCGAATCGACCAATGCCGAGAAAGACCATGCCGTTCTTGTATGCGGCGCACGTTTGTGCCAATGTCCGTGAAAACCATGCTAAGGCGGATGCGAAGTCTCCGGCCCATTAGGAGTTCCGCGGGAGCTACCCCAGTCACTGCATGTGGGGTGGTCCTATATCAAAACAAAAAACGAGCCAGTCTCATGTCCATCGTTTGAATGTCTGCACTGCGCGCTCCGCCAACCCATTTGAAGCCCGGTGGTATGGGGCAGTGCGGATATGGCGTATGCCGTTCATCTTCATGAACCTCGCAAACTCCTCACTTGTGAACGGAGTGCAGTTGTCCGTGACCAGCACCTCGGGGAGGCCATGCGTACTGAAAGACAAACGCATCTTCTCGATTGTTGCACAGGACGTTGTGCCTACCATCTTATGCACCTCTAAACATTTAGACTGGGCATCGATTAATAGAAGGAACATGGATCCTTGAAAAGGGCCGGCAAATCTGCATGCAAGTGCACCCAAGGCCGCCCTGGCCATTTCCAGTGATGTAGGGGCGCAGCCAGTGGAAGCTTCTGATGCCCCTGGCAAATGGAGCAGTTTTGGGCCACCTTCTCAATGTCGGTGTCGAGGCCTGGCCACCAGACGTAACTCCGGGCCAACATTTTCATTTTGATCACACCTAGATCCCGTTGTGCAAGTCTCTTAGTATCAGCTCCTGTCCTTTTTCCGGGACAATCACACGCATCCCCCACAAGAGGATGCCATCTTCCACGCTAAATTCTGACAGCTTGGAGGAAAATGCCCGCAACTCGCCTGGGAGCTGTCTATGCTGCCCACCATACAGGACTATGTGCCGAACCTTTGACAGGACTGGCTCCGTCTGGGTCCACTCACGGATCTGTGATGCCATGACAGGCAAGGTGTCCATAAAATTTAGGGTTGCAACCACCTCACCGGTCATGGGGGTCGACATGGGGCCAGTCGATAAAGGCAACCGGCTCAGTGCGTCGGCATTTGCTATCTGGGTTTCTGGTTTGTGCTCCAGAGACTATTCGCAGGCAGCGAGCAACAAAGCCCAGCGCTGTATCCGTGCGGAAGCAATGGGCGGTATTGGTTTATCCTCTCGGAAAAGTTCCAGCAGAGGCTTATGATCAGTCATGATAGTGAAGTGGCAGCCATACACTTTTTTGGTGATGTTGTTTGCCCGGAAATAGTAACTGTTGTGCGTACTGGTTCCAGCTTTCCAGCGCAGCGTCAAAAAGATCCAAACATTCATACAGAGGCATGGTGTAATAGAAAACAACTTCCAACCTGTATCCAACAAAAATCCAGGGAGGTGGCTTCAGCAGTGTAGACAGCTATTCACTTTAACCCTCGTCGCCAGTTTTGTGAGGGCCACAAAGAATCCAGCCGAGTTGAAGGATGGAACGAAATAACATTTATTTACAATAACATAGCAGCAGCAACTCCTTGCTGCTCATTCTCCTCTAGCCGGTTCCAAACTGGCCAGCTTTATTTATGCAGGGAATCTGCTTATGATTTCTCCGCCCCCCTCATTGGGGAAGCTCATACTCCCAAAGGATTGTGGGATTGCCATTAGTCCCCAGCCAGTGGTAAGCAGGCAGGTTATAACAACATTTATACTTTACACTGTCTTGGGCTGGGATTCTCCCTTCTGGGGACTAAGTCCTGACACCCGCCGGAAAACGGGCTGGAATCACTCCTGACTTTTTCCTAGAAAGTCCGGGGTGATTCTCCGTCTTCAGCTCCGCTGCCGGCGGGGCCCTGCAGTTGCAGCCATGCATGCGTATGGCAGCCGGCCGCGGGTCCGCGCGCGCGTGGCAGCCGTCTTTGTGTCACACCCCGCGCAACATGGCAGAGCCCTACAGGGGCCTGGTGCGGAGGAACATAGCCCCCCCCCCCCGGAATGAACGCGCCCACCGATCAGTAGCCACCGATCGTGGGCCTGGCCACCGTGGAGGCCCTCCCCGGAGTTGGAACCCCCCCGCCTCCCCACCAGGACTCCCCACCGCAGCCAGAACACTCGGCCTGTCGAGTGCGGAGAATCGCTTTCAACGGCCCCCAACCGGCGTTGCGGTAATTCTCCGGTCGCCCGAGAATCAAGTGCCGGCGTTGGAGCCTATTTTAGGTAATTCTCCACCCCCAGGCTGAGTGCGATTTTGGCGCGGAGGGTCGGAGAATCCCGCCCCATGGTCTTTGAGTGGACACTTCATTTTCCAGAAATAAGTCCAAAGTGACTAACTTTCACTGGCTTGCTTCCTTTCTTTTCCTTTTCCAGCTCCTAATCCCAGAACTGACTTTCACAGTGTGGGACAAATTAAAGATTCTTCCCTCTAACGTAACTAGGTGATTTTTTTTTCCAGTTTACTTGAGGTCAGTCTCTTCAATGTGCAAGATTCCATCTGCTTTTCATGTGGCAATTGACATGGCCTGCATTTTCTTATCTGCCTCTTTTCCGTGTCTCTCTCATTCTCACAAAGTGACCACATCTGTGAGGTTCAGTGACATTTTAGGAAAGTGTGCAAGCCAATCCTGCAAAGGCTTCCTTCCTATTGACTCTTGTACAAGGCACAAGTCAGGAGTGGAATGGAATACTCTCCACTTACCTGGATGAGTGCAGCTCCAACAACACTCAAAGCTCAACACCGTCCAGGACAAAGCCCGTTTGATTGCTCCCCCTTCCACAAACATTCAATCCCTCCACCTCTGACAAACAGTGGCAGCCGTGTGTACCATCTACAAGATGCACTGCAGGAACTCACCAAGGTTCCTTAGACAGCACCTTCCAAATCCACGACTACTACCATCTAAAAGGACAAGAGCAGTAGTTACCTGGGAACACCACCACCTGGAGGTGCCCCCTCAAGTTGCTCACCATCCCAACTTCGCAATATATCGGCATTGCTTCACTGTCGCTGCGTCACAATCCCGGAACTTAATCCTGGAACTCCCTCCCTAACAGCCATCTGGGTGTACCTACACCTCAAGGAATGCAGCGGTTTAAGAAGGCAACTCACCAGCACCTTCTGAAACTAGGGATGGGCAAGAAATGCTGGCTTAACCAGTGATGCTCATTCTCTAAATTATTATTTAAACGCCTGGATCAAAGCCTATCTCCATGGCAATGTGAATCGATGGACCTTGTACCCACTGTTTATATAGCTGGTTATAAAACTGGGACTTGGGAGTCTAATAGTCTGTGAAAGTTACTATGGGAAGCTGAGTCATTAAGTTTTAGAAACTCAAGGCCAAATTGGGATATCGTAAGAGCGAAAGAATTAGGCCATGTAGGCTTTCAAGCCTATTCCGCGGTTCAAATAAGATCAAGGCTGAACTTTTCATCGACTGAATCAAAAATTCAATTTGAATATATGAAATCAAATTAAGAATCAAATTTCTTAAACCATTATCTTTTGTTCATTTTCAGGGATGGATCAGCTTCAGCAACCTACTACTTTGAAGAAAAAACTAAAACCGTCAATGAAGTAGGAAAATGCACCAGCCCAGCACTCCCTTTCGATCAGTTGCAGCAGAAATGGCTTTACTATAAACCACATAAAGAGGGAGAACAAGAATTCCCATTCCGGAATGTGCAGGTAAGGCAATATGAATTTGTTCCTGCTTACTGGAGTAAATTACTTCTGTTGTGGGGACAGCGGCTGGGATTTTATTCCTAGCATCGTAACCGTAACTATGCACCACTTCTGTTTACCCTCTTTTCCCACCCAATTATAATTAAAATTCCAAGTGGCGGAGACATGCATGCAAAATATGTTCGATTTAGCGGTGGGAGAGCTTTCCATTGGTGAAATCGCCATCAGCTGACAATAGTACAACTAAAGACAGCCGATGAAAGGCCGGACAGCTCTGCCACCATAGCAACAATTTTACTGCCCAACATTGATATTAACATGAGACTTGAGTGCACTGTTAGTGTGGTTACTTGAAATGTTGTAGGTCAACTCAATGCCATGTAAGGACTTGGCCAACCAACACCCTGAAATGGACACACATTTGGACAGTCCTGATGCCACCCTTTAAGCCCCTCATTTTATTACCTTGACAGACTGTTTCTGCCATTACCAGAATGCGAGGGCTTTCTCACTTCTTCCCACCCCATTCCAGAAACCATATCCTCACCACTGACTCCCCTTTGCTGGTCCCGAGCCTCAATGCAAGGGTCCATTTTCAACTCTCCTCCCTTATGCCACAGAGCTAAAACTGGAAAACCGCTGACCTTACCCTCAATTGAACAAAGCTGACTTGTGCACTTCACTTTCAAATAACCGTGAACTGAATGTCTCATGATTCTTGTCCACTTTGAACATAGGGTATCATTTTTTAAGTTGTAACTAATGAGCATGCATGGCCTGAAAATGTACTACAAATATGAACCCACCACAGGCCGGGTAATGCTCGATGCGCTGCATCTTTGCATGTCAACCTGTCATCAGAAAATTGAAATTTTGCATCCCGCTTAATTAAGTCACGCCTCACATTTCCCACTCTTGTGGGCTCCATAAAATCCACCTAATAATACACAATAACATGGAGACCCAAAGCACTACAACTTATTATTTTTAAATAAAGGTTTCCACTTCATGGGTGTTTAAACTCAATAATTTTGAAACATTTTAATTCAGACCTCTAACCATCCCTTAAAATATATTCTGTTTGCTTTGTGCCCTTTGAGAGAGAATTTAGACTAGGGATTACAATTTCTAAAAAAAAAATATATTCATTAAAATTTTTTACATATTTTGAACAAACCCCCCCCCTTACAGAAATAAGAAAAAACAAAGAACACCTAAATAAACATCTAATAGCTATGTCACATATTCCCCCAATATACAAGCACCCCATTAAACTATGATAAACACAGTAGTAAACACAAAGTACCCCCCCCCCATACTCCCTGGGTTGCTGCTGCTGCTGACCACCTCCTAATGCTCCGTTAGAAAGTCTAGGAACGGTTGCCACCGCCTGAAGAACTCTTGCACAGATCCTCTTAAGGCAAATATTACCCTCTCCAATTTAATGAACCCTGCCATGTCGCTGATCCAGGCTTCCACGCTTGGGGGCCTCGCATCCTTCCACTGTAGCAGAATCCTCCGCCGGGCTACCAGGGACACAAAGGCCAGAATACCGGCCTCTTTTGCCTCCTGCACTCTTGGCTCGTCCGATACCCCAAATAGTGCGAGCCCGCAACTCGGCTTAACCCGGGTGTTTACCACCTTAGACACCGTCCTCGCAACACCCCTCCAGAACCCATCCAGCGCTAGGCATGCCCAGAACATGTGGGCATGGTTTGCTGGGCTGCCCGAACACCTCACACACCTGTTCTCCACTCCAAAAAACCGACTCAGCCTTGCCCCCGTCATGTGCGCCCTGTGCAGAACCTTAAATTGTATCAGGCTAAGCCTGGCGCAAGAGGAGGAAGAATTTGCCCTACCCAGGACGTCTGCGCACGTACCCTCGTCTATCTCCTCCCCCAGCTCCCCCTCCCATTTACCTTTCAGCTCCTCCACCGAGGCCTCCTCCTCCTCCTGCATCTCCTGGTAGATCGCCGAGACCTTGCCTTCTCCAACCCACACCCCCGAGAGCACCCTATCCTGGATCCTACGTGCTGGCAGCAGCGGAAATTCCCTCACCTGCCGTCTTACAAACGCCCTTACCTGCATGTACCTGAAGGCATTTCCAGGGGGGAGCCCAAATTTTTCCTCAAACGTCCCATCTATAAACAGGTCCCCCATCCTTCTAATACCTGCCCTGTGCCAACTCAGGAACCCCCCATCCATTCTCCCCGGGACAAACCGATGGTTCTCTCGGATCGGGGACCACACCGAAGCCTCTGCCTCCCCCATGTGGCGTCTCCACTGCCCCCAAATCTTGAGGGTCGCCGCCACCACTGGACTTGTGGTGTACCTTGTAGGCGGGAGCGGCAGCGGTGCCGTCACCGGTGCTCAGGCCCGTGCCCACACAGGACGCCATCTCCAGCCTCTTCCATGCCGGCCCTCCCCCTCCATTACCCACTTGCGTATCATCGCCACATTGGCAACCCAGTAGTACCCATACAGATTAGGCAACGCTAACCCTCCTCTGTCCCTGCTCTGTTCCAGAAACACCCTTCTCACCCTCGGGGTCTTTTTCGCCCATACAAACCCTCTGATGCTCCTGCTGACCCGCTTAAAAAAGGTCTTGGGGATCAGGATGGGGAGGCACTGGAATATAAAAAGGAACCTCGGAAGCACTGTCATCTTCACCAACTGTACCCTACCCGCCAGGGAGAGGGGCAGCATATCCCACCTTTTAAACTCCTCCTCCATCTACTCCACCAGCCTTGTCAAGTTGGGCTCGTGTAGGGCCCCCCAGCTCCTGGCCACCTGGATCCCTAGGTACCGAAAACTCCTTTCCGCCCTCTTCAGTGGAAGCTCGTCTGTCCCCCTTCCCTGGTCCCCTGGGTGTACCACAAATAGCTCACTCTTCCCCGAGTTGAGCTTGTACCTGGAAAAGTCTCCAAACTCCCTGAGGATTCGCATCACCTCCGGCATCCCCCCCCCCCCCCCCCCCCCCCACCGGGTCCGCCACATACAGTAACAGGTCGTCTGCATACAGTGATACCCGGTGTTCCTCCTCTTTCTCCCCCCCCCCCCCCCCCCGCACCAGCCCCCGCCAGTTCCTGGACTCCCTCAAAGCCATCGCCAAAGGTTCAATTGCCAACGCAAATAGCAGGGGGGATAGGGGACACCCCTGCCTCGTCCCCCGGTACAGCCGAAAGTATTCCGACCTCCTCCGATTTGTGGCCACACACTCCACCGGGGCTTCGTACAGTAACCTAACCCAACTAACGAACCCCGAACCCGAACCTCTGCAACACTTCCCACAGGTACCCCCACTCCACTATCGAAGGCCTTCTCCGCATCCATAGCCGCCACTATCTCCACTTCCCCCTCCACTGCAGGCATCATGATTACATTTAGGAGCCTCCGCAGATTGGTGTTTAGCTGCCTTCCCTTCATGAAACCCGTCTGGCCCTCGTGGATCACCCCCGGAACACAGTCCTCTATTCTGGTAGCCAACACCTTCGCTAACAGTTTCGCGTCCACGTTGAGGAGAGAGATTGGCCTATACGACCCACACTGTAAAGCGCCCTGGACATCGTCGGGGGAAGGCCCCCCCCCCCCTCGCCTCATTGAAAGTCCTCACTAGTAGTGGGCCCAACAGGTCCATATACTTCCTGTAAAATTCCACCGGGACCCATCTGGCCCCGGTGCCTTCCCCGCCTGCATACTCCCCAGCCCCTTAGTCAGCTCCTCCAGCCCTACCAGTGCCCCAAGCCCCGCCACCTGCCCCTCCTCTACCCTCTGGAACCTCAGCCGGTCCAGAAAACGACGCATCTCCCCCTCCTCCGTCGGGGGCTCAGACCTATACAGCTCCTCATAGAAGTCTCTAAATACCCCATTTATTCCCATCGCACTCCGCACCGTGTTCCCCCCTTTATCCCTAACTCCCCCAATCTCCTTCACCGCCTGCCGCTTCCGCAGCTGGTGTGCCAGCATCCGGCTAGCCTTCTCCCCGTATTCATACACCGCCCCTTGCGCCTTCCTCCACTGCACCTCCGCTGCCTTGGTAGTCAACAGGTCAAACTCGGCCTGGAGGCTTCGTCGCTCCTTGAGTAGTCCCTCCTTGGGGACCTCTGCATACCTTCTATCTACCCTTAAAATCTCCTCCACCAACCTCTCCCTCTCTCTCCGCTCCTTCCCCTCCTTGTGGGCCCTCGTGGAGATTAGCTCTCCCCTAATCACCGCCTTCAGCGCCTCCCAGACCACCCCTACCTGCACCTCCCCATTATCGTTCACCTCTAGGTATCTTTCAATGCACCCCCGGATCCGCCCGCTCACCTCCTCATCCGCCAGCAAACCCACCTCCAGGCGCCACAGCTGGCGCTGGTCCCTCTCCTCCCCTAGCTCGAGCTCCACCCAATGTAGGGCTTGGTTTGAGATGGCTATGGCCGAATACTCCGTGTCCTCCATCCTCGGGATCAGCGCCCTGCTCAAAACGAAAAAGTAAATCCGGCAGTAGGCTTTATGGACGTGGGAGAAGATAGAGAATTCCCTGTCTCCCAGCCTAACAAACCTCCATGGGTCCACTCCTCCCATCTGGTCCATAAACCCCCTCAACACTTGGCCGCCAGCGGCCTCTTACCCGTCCTGGATCTAGAGTGGTTCAATGCTGGATCCAATACCGTATTGAAGTGTTCTCTTTCCCCCCCCCCCCCCCCCGCTTATTATCAAGCTCCCTGCCTCCAGGTCCGGAATCCGGCCCAACATGCGCCGCATAAATCCGGCATCGTCCCAATTCGGGGCATACACATCACCAAGACCACCCGCACCCCCCTGCAGCTTACCGCTCACCATCACATACCTACCTCCATTGTCTGCCACGATGTTCAGCGCCTCAAACTACACCCGCTTCCCCACCAAAATCACCACCCCTCGATTCTTTGCATCAAACCCCGAGTGGAAAACCTGCCCTACCCACCCATTTCTCAGCCTAACCTGGTCTGCTACCCTCAAATGCGTCTCCTGGAGCATGACCACATCTGCCTTCAGTCCCTTCAGGTGTGCAAACAAACGGGCCATCTTGACCGGCCCGTTCAGGCCTCTCACATTGCAAGTTATCAGCCGGATCAGGGGGCTACCCGACCGCACCCCCTCCTGCCGATTAGCCATCTCCCTTTCTAGGCCAGCCGCGTGCCCACGCCTCCCGCACTCTCCGTTCCCCCCAGCGGCAGACCCCCGCCCCGACTCTCTCTTCAGGCTCCAGCTCCCCTTTGATAATGCCGCAGCAACCCTGTTCCCCCCCCCCCCCCCCCCCCCCCCAAGCTGCATTGCTCCCCCCATAGCACTCCCGTAAGTCAGCTGACCCCGGCCGCTCCCGCCACTCCATCGACCCCCCCCCCTCCTGTCCATCAGCGGGCGCTCCTCTCCAGCACCACCCTTCCCCTCTGACCCCGCCCCCTTCCTTTCCTAGCGCGGGGGGGAAAAAATGTGCTTTCCACCAGCCGGCCCCACCCCCTCAGGCGCAGCTCCCTTTCGCGGCCTGACCCCAGCTCCCCCACCCCTCTTTCCCCCCCCCCCCCCCCCTCCCGCCCCCAATGGGGCCCCCTCTTCCAACCACCGATGCCCACACTCTCACCAAACCCCCACTACGAACCAATTCACCCAACCCCACCCAGCACCCAAACCCCCCCCCAAAAGAACAGAACACCCCCCCCCCCCCCCCCCCCCCCCGCCGGCCAAAACACAACAATCACATCAATCCCCTTTCAACATCCCCTCGCAACAGACCGTCAATCCAAGTCCAACCTTTCGGCCTGGATAAAGGTCCACGCCTCCTCCGGCATCTCAAAGTAATGGTGCCAGTCCTTGAAAGTGACCCACAGTCGCACCAGCTGCAACATTCCAAATTTCACCCCCTTCCGATGCAGAGCTGCCTTAGCCCGATTGTACCCGGCCCTCTTCTTGGCCACCTCTGCGCTCCAGTCCTGGTATATCCGGATCTCTGCATTCTCCCACCTGCTGCTCCGCTCCTTCTTTGCCCACCTTAGGACACACTCCCTATCCACGAAGCGGTGGTACCGCACCAGCACCGCCCGCGGCGGCTCATTGGGCTTGGGCCTCCTCGCCAGGACTCGGTGGGCCCCCTCCAGCTCCAGGGGCCCTGGGAAGGCCCCCGCGCCCATCAACGTGTTCAGCATCGTGACCACGTATGCTCCAACATCCGACCCTTCCACTTCCTCCAGGAGACCCAGAATCCTCGACCGGTTTGCCATGTCCTTGAACTTCTCCTGCCATTTCTTGTGCATTGCCTCGTGCGCCTCTACCTTCACCGCCAGACCCAAGATCTCTTCCTCGTTCTCCGAGGCCTTTTGCCGCACCTCCCGGATCGCCGCCCCTTGGGCCTACTGGGTCTCGAGCAGCTTGTCTATCGAAGCCTTCATCGGCTCCAACAGCTCTGACTTCAATTCCCTGAAGCAGCGCTGGAGAAACTCCTGCTGTTCCTGCGCCCACGCTGCCTGGTCTCCACCCGCCGCCATCTTGGTTTTCCTCCCTCGCACTTTTCGCTGCTCCAAAACTACTTTTTTCACCGCTCCACTCCTGGTCCAATCTATACAGTGCCGGGGAAATGTTACTATCACCTTCCCACACTGGGAACCGTCGAACAAATGCCGCTGGGGGCCCTAAAAAGAGCCCAAAAGTCTGTTTCTGTCGGGAGCTGCCGAACGTGCGACTTAGCTCCGCATAGCCGCAACCGGAAGTCTAGGGATTACAATTAACCTTAATTCTGGTAATCTGTATACTGGAATTTATGAACCATTCTATCTGGCCTTAAATCTACCAGATGGTGGAAACTAATACATGCCAAACCAGAATAGGACAAACTCAAATAACTAATTTGATTCATTTACATATAAATAATATCCAGAAGGATGAACAAGTATTTTTAAAAAACATACATTGCAAAATATCTCACTGACTTAGTGCTGACTCTGGGAGTGAAATAGTATTTTGCCAAATGCTTCAGGTTTGGACTTTCATCTGCAGTATGAAAGCTGAGTATCCATGCATCTCTTTAGTCTGAACAACCAATAGAAATGGCTAAAGAACCATAGATCTGGGGCGCAATTGACCAGCTGCGGCCCACCAGAATCGGTGTAGGACGCGGCCGGTAGATCCGGGAGAGGCCTCCCCGAGATTCCCAACAGCCGTTATGCCTTGCGAGGTCGCAATATGTAACCAGATCTTGCACGGTTAAGTGAGTTCAGATGCCACCCTGCATCTGCCTGCCTTGCTGAAGAGACCCCCCCCCCCCCCACAGGCGCCATTTAGCAGAAGAGCACTTGAGGGGGTAGGGAGAGGTCTCCAGATGATCTGAGGTCCCCGATTGTTGGCCTCTGGGCAGGATAGCATCCTGGCACTTCTGGTGCCACCTTGGCACAGTTACCCTGACAGTGCTACCAGGATACCAGCCTGGCACTGCCAGGGTGCCAAGGTAGCACTGGCAGGGGCACTACCAGGCTGGCAGTGCCAAGATGCCAGGCTGACATTTTGTCCATGCTGGAGATTGGGCCCGGGGGTTCCCTACCCAGGTGAGGTGAGGTGCGGGAGCCTGTGGACCCCCTTTTAGTGGAGTTGGAGAGTTCTGGGGGTTGGATCGACGGGTAGAGAGATTGGGGCACCATTTTATAATGGCTTCTCGACCACCTTCTGCACAGAAGATCGCTGTTCCTCAGTGCAGGAAATGACTCTGCGGTTCGGGGGAGGAGCATTCCCTACCGGGGACTGAAATAGCAACCGAGTGCTGTTGGAGATGGCCGTAATGCCGCCCAGAACAGACTCGAGATATTTTTTGGGGTT
Source organism: Scyliorhinus torazame (assembly GCF_047496885.1). Lineage (NCBI taxonomy): Eukaryota > Metazoa > Chordata > Chondrichthyes > Carcharhiniformes > Scyliorhinidae > Scyliorhinus > Scyliorhinus torazame. Next base: position 165,540,049 of record NC_092710.1, read on the forward strand.
CGATCACACCATGATATTGTTTTTTAATTTTTTTGAAAAGGGAAAAAAATGCTTGATCTGGACAAATATTAATAATCTCAGCATCCTCAAAATACAGGGATGAAGTTTTGTAGCCTCAAAGCCTTAACACTGGTTTCTGTAGGTAAACATCATGTAATCATGTGACAACAATAAAACCCTATGTTTGTCTGACATCATATTGTATCAGATTTACCAGGCAAACAAAATCCCAATCATGTAATATGGATATGAGGGTAAATTTTCCAATACCAATGCAATTTTTGCTGAATAGTTAAGTGTTACAAAGCACACCTAAACACAATTTTCCACAGTCAGTTGATTGTTAAAATGTCGACTGTTTGGCTGTATGCAGGATGCACAATACTGGTGAGATTAAAAACATTGGTGTCGGTGAAATTTAAAAGTATGCGGGCGGTTCAAGGGAATTGCCAGATTTAGGGGAAGGGAGTGAAGTGGGACCAATGACAAAAATCCTTGCACCTATAAAAATTCCAAACTCGTGCATATTGCAGAGAAGTAGGCTAAGAAGTAATAATAATCATAATATAATCTTTATTAGCATCACAAGTATGCTTACATCACACTGCAATAAAGTTACTGTGAAAATCCCCTAATCGCCACACTCCGGCGCCTGTTCGGGTACATGGAGGGAGAATTCAGAATGTCCAATTCACATAACAGCATGTCTTTCGGGACTTGTGGGAGGAAACCAGAGCATCCGGAGACACTGGGAGAACGTGCAGACTCCACACAGACAGTGACCCAAGCCGGGAATTGAACTCTGGTCCCTGGCGCTGTGAAGCAACAGTGCTGGCAACTGTGCTGCCCCATGCTTGGAGATCTGGGTATGCCTGCCAAAATGCAACTAACTAATTAGGCTATGCTGGCTATTCATCACCCCAGCATTCCTTTTTTAATGCAATATTATTACTGAAATTGGAGTTATTCTGGAAAACAACCAGCAGTAGTTATATCATCAGATTTTGCATCTCTCAAATCTTCCGCAAAAGCAAGGTATTTACATTTCTCTCTGTAGTTGCAGATGTGTGTACACAACACATCTGGTGCAATCATTCAAATTAAAGCTGTGACTGCCTCTCATTAATAGATTTAACCAATTCCTTTTAACAATCACTGCACCAAATCTAGGCATGGTTTTCTATAAGTGGAAAAAATATTACTTGATTATATTTAGTTTTCTGAAACCATTTAAAAGTAGCTAATGTTCTCTAATTAGTTTGTTGCTGTAATTTAATTTTGCAGGTCCATCAGAGAGCAGAAGAGTGCATCAGGGCCTTGAAACTGCTCACGGATATAAACTTGGGCAAACCAGTCCACAACGTATTTCCACTAACATTTGATTTCACCAAAATGAAGGTATGGACATCTTTTAGCATGGGTTAATAACAATGATTGGATTGGATTTTGTTTAGTGTCACATGTACCAAGGTACAGTGAAAAGTATTTTTTCTAAGTACAGGAAAAGGAAATAAAAGAAAATACATAATAGCGCAACACAAGGTACACAATGGAACTACATAACACTGGCATCGGGTGAAGCATTCAGGGGTGTAGTGTTAATGAGGTCAGTCCATAAGAGGGTCGTTTAGGAGTCAGGTAACAGCGGGAAAGAAGCTGTTTTTGAGTCTGTTTGTGCGTGTTCTCAGACTTGACAATGAGAGCACTTGGTCAAATGTGTCATGGTAGTTTGAATATTGAATTATTTTTTTTCAGACCGCTAACGAAAGGGACAAATCTTGCTACAGGCCTATCTGATTCACTAATGTCCTCTTGGGGAAGAAAACTCGCTCTCCTCGGCCAGTAAAATCGCCATAGTCCAAGATGACCATAGACTGCTTTCTCCTTTGAGGGGGAGAGCTGACTGGTGGTGGTTTAACCTGAGAATCACCACACCTGGGTCAAGGTTAAGAGAGCAGGGCCTTCATGAATAACTTTAGCCAATATGGGAATTGAACCCGTACTGTTGGCCTCTCCCTGTATCACGAACCAGCTGTCCAACCAACTGAGCTAAACCAGCCCTCACAGCTGGTCAGGCCTAAAGGTGTCCAGACCTATCTCACCACTCCGAGTAAGGTTTTTCCGTGAATTCCTGATTGGATTTCTTGGTGGCAAGACAACTCCTAGTTTTGATCTCCCACACAAATGTAAACATCTTCTGCACATCTACCTTTTCAAACACCTTCACAATTTTAAGAACCTTATTACATCAACACTCAGTCTGCTTTCTGGAGGAAAGAGGTGCAAGCCTGTTCAGCCTTTCCCGATAGCGGTTTTATTTTTGTAATGTCTTGGGGAAACCAGGAATGACAAATCATATCCAATCTCTGCAGCAATACCCACATCAGATGATTTTTATAGGTTCTGCTTTTAGTCAAATATATTATATTCATGAGGGAGCAAACAGATACATTTCCTCTTGGCCAGAACATCGTATGTGTTCCGTTGTTGGAATTTTTGAATATTTTTGGCACAGGCAGATTTAGAACTATTCTGCTCAATATTTTCTGTGTTTTTCTGTTAAACGTGCCAATAACATCCAGTAAATGGTCTTGCCAAACAACTGCACTTGTTCAGAACCCCGCTGACGTTGGATGTGAGGGCACCACAAAACCCAGAAGGGTAGCCGCGAATGCCAGTTCTTCATTGGTTATTTTGCAATTTGGTATAGATGCAAACCAGTGAGGGAAAATCTAGGATGCATTATCCCAAAAGGAACAAAGTCCCCTCGTGAGCAAGTTTAGTGGCGTGTTTCCTGGCACTCGCAGTGCTGAGAAACACACGGCTATTAATAATAGACATGATCAGGAACGCACGGCCGAGGCTGCACATAGACCCGTTTTGTACAGTGGGGAGAGAGATCGGGAAGCCATTTTTAAATGGCTTCCCGATCTCCGAGGCCCCAGAAATAATCCCGACCTCCCCAGCAGCCCTAATGCAGTATAGGAAGGTCCCCGGCACCGCAACCCCCCCCCCCCCCCCCCTATTACCTACGAAGAGGCACCCCTGACCCGATCATGTACATAAAATGCCAGCCTGACACCTTTACAGTGCCAGGCTAACACCTAGGTGGCACTGCAAAGGTACCCAGGTAGCACCAGCAGTGTCAGGTCATCACCTTGCCCAAAGGTCATGCAGACGGGTTGCCCTAAGACATTACAAAAATAAAACGGCTATCCGGAAAGGCTGAACAAGCTTGCACCTCTTTCCTCCAGAAAGCAGACTGAGTGATGATCTAATAAGGTACTTATAATTGCGAAGGTGTTTGAAAAGGTAGATGTGCAGAAGATGTTTACTTGTGTGGGAGATCAAAACCAGGAGTTGTTTTGCAACCAATAAATCCAATCAGGAATTCACAGAAAAACCTTACTAGGAAGCCCCCACGAGTGCCATTCTGTCTGATCCCAGTTTGTGGGAACCAGTGCTGAACGTCGCTCGGTGGAGGTCTCCGAGATGAAGGAGATGAATTCCAAATCCTCAGGAACCTCGGGATTCTGCACATCATTGCTTTAATATGCAGATTTACTAAAAAGCGATTGCAGCCATTATGGGCGGGATTGACCGCAACATCTCGTGAGATTGCGTTGAATCTCGTGAAGCATTGCAAGCTGGGTAAATCCCGGGAGCGGGGGCTCCCGGCTTTCAATGGACATGCTACACCGCAGCAAGCTGCTTTTCCGGTGCATCGTGGTCGTTAGACCTTGTCTTGTAATCATTCAAAGAGAAGAATGTTTATTAAGCTGTAAAACACAGTAAAAGTGTTTGTATAAAGAATTGTACAAAATACAATTAACTACAGTAACGCCTCCATACACAATATACTTAAATTAACCCCTTTCCACATCTATCTACTGTCCACAGCTCCAAGAATATCCTTTACCTAAAACAACATCCCATCAATATTTATTTTACGAGCTAAATCCAGCAAATAGTTACCACACAAAATTTGTATCATTTTAAGAAGCCACCTTCTGGTTCAGCATAGATTTCAAAACAGCAGTTTTCTCAGCCGAGAAGCCTGCTTTAGGGAACACATCTGTTTCCACCTGGGCATGGCTACAATCTTACTTGCTCATCAGTTTTGCATCTCTCTGCAGTACGGAACTAATCCTGCCACTGATATTTCGTTTATCCCTTTTCATCTTATCCTATCCAAACAACTCCTCTTGGATGTCATGCTTTTAGTATGCAAGAGCGACATGCATTCTTATGTCTCCACTCTGAACTCCCACCTTCTATAGTTTTAACACCTGATTCTGTACTCTATTGTTCTCCACTTCACTTAAGTAAATTTCTGTTTACCTTGCTGCTAAGCTAATTTGTATATCAATATCCCTTCAGAGCAGCTGAACCTTATCCTTTTCATCCAATTCTTTAATCTTTATTTTATCCAAGCCTCTTCAAATACTACAACCTCCCCTCCCCTCAAAAGCCACAAAAAGCTTTCTCTATCTTCGATCTCCTCCTCCCTGATGTTTTTCATTTCTCATTCTATTGTTTTCACGGGCTTTCTTTTTTTGCACACATTCTCTCATGCTCTTTCATGTGCATGCTCTGTGAGTTCTTTTTAACACGTATCTCACATGTTGTGACAAGATTTTACCGTCCCCTACCAGTGTATACTCATAAGATTCCTTGGATGGCCAGAGCTCCACTCCCCAATGCTACTTAGGGGCAGTTTCCCGCCTGGCCTCAATTAATGATGTTGGTGGGAAGAGGTCAGACTCAAGGGGACATCCAGCAGGTTACATACATGGCTTAGGCAGGAGGGGGCAGACGCCTCTCTGTTGGTGTCCCTGGCACCTTCACGTGTGAGAAGTGTGTCCAACTGCAGCTCCTGGTAATCACTTGATGGCTCTGGAGCTTGCAGATGGAATCACTTTGGAACATCCATGATGCTGAGGAAGTTGTGGATAGAACGTTCAGTGAGTTTGTCATATTGCAGTTAAAAATTACTGAGGGAGATAGGAAATGGGTGACCACCAGATGAAGAGTAGGAAGGCAGTGCAGGGGTTCCCTGCGGTCATCTCCCTCCAAAACAGTTAGACCCTTTTGGATACTGTTGGGGGAGATGGCTCACCAGGGGAAAGTGGCAGAAGTTAGGTTCATGGCACCGTCGCTGGCTCTGCTGCACAGAAGGGCAGGAAAAAGAGTGGCAGAGCGATGGTGATAGGGGACTCAATGGTAAGGGGAATAGACAGGTGTTTCTGCGGATGCAAAAGATACTCCAGGATGGTATGTTGCCTCGCTGGTGCAAGAGTCAAGGATGTCTCAGAGCGGCTACAGAACACTCTGGAGGGGGAGGGTAAGCAGCCAGCTATCATGGTGCATATAGGTCAAAAACAAATGTGATATGGTCCTACAAGCTAAATTTAGGGAGTTAGGAGTTAAACTAAAAAGTAGGCCCTCAAAGCTAATAATCTCAGGATTGCTACCAGTGCCACGTGCTAGTCAGAGTAGGAATGTCAGGATGATAAAGATTAATTCATGGCTTGAGAGTGCAATGAGGAGGGATTCAAATTCCTGGCACATTGGAACCGGTTCTGGGGGAGGTGGGGACAGTATAAACTGGACGGTCTGCACCTGGAAAGGACTGGAACTAATGTCCTATGGGGAGTGCTAGTGCTGTTGGGGAGGGTTTAAACTAATGTGGTAGGGGGGTGGGAACCGATGCAGGATGACAGAGGGCATTAAAGTGAGGACAGAAACATAAGGCAGTATGGGGAACAGTGAAAGGCAGAGAAACCAAAGTCAAAAAGAGTCACAATACAGAGAACAGAGACTGTGGAGAACTCCGTGAATGGGTCCAGTAAGGCTAAGAAATTAAACACCGGGAGTGTGTACAAAACATGACCGAACAGATAGTCTGAGAATGCAGGGCAAAGAGCATGGGAAGTCTAGAATTAAACTGCATTTATTTAAATGCAAGGCAGATGAACTCAGGGCATGGATAGGTACATGGGACTGGGATATTATAGCTATTACTGAAACATGACTAAGGGAGAGGCAGGACTGGCAGCTCAATGTTCCAGGGTGCAGATGCTATAGGAAAGATCGAACAGGAGTTAAGAGAGGAGGGGGACTTGCGTTTTTGATTAGGGAGACTATCACGGCAGTATTGGGCAGGGATAGATCCGAGGGTTCGCCCACTGAGTCTACATGGGTAGAACTGAAAAATAAGATGGGAGAGATCACTTTGATACGATTGTACTCCAGGCTCCCAAATAGTCGGCGGGAAATTGAGGAGCAAATGTGTTAAGGGGATTACAGAAATCTGCAAGGGCGGTAATAGTTGGGGACTTCAACTTTCCTAACATTGACTGGGACAGCCATAGCATTAGGGGTTTGGATGGAGAGAAATTTGTTGATTGTATTCAGGAGGAATTTCTCATTCAGTATGTGGATGGCCCGACTAGAAAGGGGGCAAAACTTGACCTCCTCTTGGGAAATAAGGAAGGGCAAGTGACAGAAGTGTTAGTGAGGGATCACTTTGGGACCAGTGACCATAATTCCATTAGTTTTAAGATGGCTACGGAGAATGATAGGTCTGGCCAAAAGTTAAAATTCTAAATTGGGGCAAGGACAATTTTGATGGTATTAGACAGGAACTTTCAAAAGTTGATTGGGGAGTCTGTTGGCAGGCAAAGGGATGGCTGGTATGTAGGACGCTTTCAAAAGTGTGTTAACCAGCATTCAGTGTAAGCACATTCCTTTAAGAGTGAAGGGCAAGGCTGGTAGAAGTAGGGAACCCTGGATGACTCGGTATATTGAGGCCCTGGTCAAAAAGGAGGAGGCATGAGACATGCATAGGCAGCTGAGATCAAATGGATCCCTTGAAAAGTATAGAGTTGTCAGAGTAGAGTTAAGAGAGAAATCAGGTGGGCCAAAAGGGGTCATGAGATTGCTTTGGCAGATAAGGCAAAGAGAATCCAAAGAGCTTCTACAAATACATAAAGGGCAAAAGAATAACGAGGGAGAGAGTGGGCCTCTTGAGGATCTACAAGGTCATCAGGAGTGGATCCACAAGATATGGTGAGATTCTAAATTATTATTTCTCATCGGTATTTACTGTTGAGAAAGGCATGGATGGTAGGGAACTTGGGGAAAGAAATAGTCATGTTTTGAGAAGTATACATATTTCAGAAAAGTAGGTGCTGGAAGTCTTAAAAGCACATCAAGGTAGATAAACGCATCAACGTAGATGAAATGTATCCCAAGACATTGTGGCAGGCTAGGGAGGAAATTGCGGGTCCCCCAGCAGAGATATTTGAATCGTCAACAGCCGCAGGTGAAGTGCCCGAAGATTGGAGGGTAGCAAATGTTGTGCCTTTGTTTAAGAAGGGCCGCAGGGAAAAGCCTAGGAACTACTGATCGGTGAGCCTAACGTCTGTGATGTGTAAATTGTTAGAAGGTATACTGAGAGACAGGTTCTACAAGCATTTAGAGAGGCAAGGACTGGTTAGGAACAGTCAACATGGCTTTGTGAGCGGAAAATTATGTCTCAAGAATTTGATTGAGTTTTTGAAGGGGTAACCAAGAAGGTAGATGAGGGCAGTGCAGTCGATGTGGTCTGCATGGACTTTAGCAAGGCCTTTGACAAGGTATCGCGTGGTAGGTTGTTGCATAAGGTTAAATCTCATGGGATCCAGGGTGAGGTAGCCAATTGGATACAAAAGTGGCTTGGCGACAGAAGACTTTCAAACTGGAGGCCTGTGACCAGCGGTGTCCTCCGGGATCAGTGCTGGATCCACTGATATTTGTTATAGATATTAATGATTTGGAAGAGAATTTAGGAGGCATAGTAAATAAGTTTGCAGCTGACACCAAGATTGGTTGTATAGTGGACAATGTAGAAGGTTATCTAGGTTTGCAATGGGATCTTGATCAATTGGGTCAGTGGGCTGATGGATGGCAGATGGAGTTTAATTTAGATAAATGTGAGGTGATGCATTTTGGTAAATTGAATTGGGGCAGGACCAACTCCGTTAATGGTAGGGAGTTGGGGAGAGTTACAGATCAAAGAGATCTAGGAGTTCAGGTTCATAACTCCTTGAAGGTAGAGTCTCAGTTGGACAGGGTGGTGAAGAAGGCATCCGGCATGCTTGACTTCATTGGTCAGAACATTGAATACAGGACTTGGGATGTCTTGCTGAAGTTGTACAAGACATTATAAAGCCATACTTGGAATACTGTGTATCGTTCTGGTCACCCTATTATAGAAAGGATATTATTAAACTAGAAAGAGTGCAGAAAAGATTTACTAGGATGCTACTGGGACTTGATGGTTTGAGTTATAAGGAGAGGCTGGATAGACTGGGACTTTTTTCTCTGGAGCGTAGGAGGCTTAGGGGTGATCTTATAGAGGTCTATGAAATAATGAGGGGCATAGATAAGGCAGATAGTCAACATCTTTCCCCAAAAGTAGGGGAGTCTAAAATTAAAGGGCATAGGTTTAACGTGAGGAGGTTGGGGTGGGGGGATACAAAAGGATCCAGCGGGGCAATCTTTTCACAGAGGGTGGTGAGTGTCTGGAACGAGTGGTCAGAGGCAGGTACAATTTTGTCTTTTAAAAAGCATTTAGACAGTTATATGGAAAAGATGGGTATAGAGGGATATGGGCCAAATGCAGGGCAATTGGGACTAGCTTTGTGGTTTAAAAACTGGGCGGCATGGACAAGTTTGGCCGAAGGGATTGTTTTCATGCTGTAAACCTCTGACTCTAAGAGCCCCTTTTCCACATCTGGCCTGGCACACTTACATTCTCAAATTACGTTTATAAACAAGGACATTCAAGGACCAGCATTAAACGGGGAAAGTATTGAAAGTTTTTCATAGAAAACATACAGTGGTTATCAGTAGACAACTGAATAACGTGTTTTCATATTCATTAGGCCTAGCAGTGGTTTACTTTGCAGCCAAAGTTTCACAGTTTAATTCTAAATACAGTACGAAGTCTTACAACACCAGGTTAAAGTCCAACAGGTTTGTTTCGATGTCACTAGCTTTCGGAGCGCAGCTCCTTCCTCAGGTGAATGAAGAGACCTCTTCATTCACCTGAGGAAGGAGCAGCGCTCCGAAAGCTAGTGACATCGAAACAAACCTGTTGGACTTTAACCTGGTGTTGTAAGACTTCGTACTGTGCTCACCCCAGTCCAACGCCGGCATCTCCACATTAATTCTAAATAAATTGAGTCATGCAAACCATCTATTCTGGCAAGCAGTACTCCTGTAAGTTTACAAAACAATCAAGCACTGAGTAATGTTGGCAATAAACCAATATCAAAAATTGCGCATGCTTTTTAAATGGCTGTATTTACAGTGAATGTAGTCGAGTACAATAACACTAGTTACATGTTCAGAGATTGGCTGATTAGTAACTATGAATGGGAAGTAACATAAGGAAGGTACTTTTTGTTCAAAGTACCTTGATTGAATTTTGTGGGCTGTACAAGATTCGTCAGGTCCCAGAAACTCTGCTCGGCTAGATCGCTCTCGTGATGACACGGAGGGAAAGTGGTTCCACTGTTCATTGAAAACATAAGAACATAAGAAGGCCATGACCTTGAGCTGGCTAGAAACCCAGTTTTTAGTTGGATGTTGTATAACTTGGGTAGATCCAATGTTTTTCACCTATAAAACAGTGAAACCCCTTAACAAAATGTACTAACCATAGATTATACACAGCAGATTCAAAATAAGATAATTCAAAGGCAATGCTACTGCACATTTGAAAATTATAAAATAGTATTGTTCAAACTTTAAAAAGCCACTTTTTTTGTAGGATTGTCTTGATCTGCATAAGGTAGCTATTATGGGCCACTCATTTGGTGGAGCTACAGTTATTGATTCACTCAGCAAAGAGCATCAGTTTGGGTAAGTTATATTAAATCTGGTAGAATATACAGTGACATTTATTGGTAGAAAAGGTCTCGAGTATTCCAAGCTGACATGGATATCCTATAACATTCTGCCTGCTAATAGATCATTTAGACTTCAATAAATGTGTTTTAAGCTGTATTTCATTATGCCATTATCTCAATAATATTGCCAAATGTCAAGTGTGTGTATAACTTCATTAAAGTTTAGCTTGAAAAATTGGTTGAAGTTTGTAAATGGTGTAAATAGAGAATATCAGTTGTGTGTTATAAATACCTCTCAACAAAACTGACCTTGACTCATGAGACAAAAGAAAGTACTGCACATGCTGGAAATCTGAACTGAAAACAGAAAAAGAAAAGCTGGAAATATTCAAAGTCGGGCAGCATCTGTAGAGCGAGTAACAGAGTTAATGTTTCAGGTCAATGCCTCTTCATCAAAACTTTTCAGCATTTTCTGTTTTTATTTTAAATAATTTAATGAGCTTGTGTGTGTCGGACATAATCTTTCCAAACTGCATGAATGCTTAAAAATGACAAACTTTCCCATTCTATGATTATTCAATCATATTATTTACAAGATAGATTTAAACAGATAGATGGTAGCAGCAGAGAGATGGAGGAACAGATTGGACATCAGGGGCGAAATTCTCCCGAAACGGCGCGATGTCCGCCGACTGGTGCCCAAGACTGCGCCAATCAGATGGGCATCGCGCCGCCCCAAAGGTCCGGAATGCTCCGCATCTTTGGGGGCTGAGCCCCAACATTGAGGGGCTAGGCCGACGTCGGAGGAATTTCCGCCCCGCCAGCTGGCGGTAAACGGCCTTTGTTGCCCCGCCAGCTGGCGCGGAAATGACATCTCGGGGCGGCGCATGCGCGGGAGCGTCAGCGACAGCTGACAGTTTCCCACGCATGCGCAGTGGAGGGAGTCTCTTCCGCCTCCGCCATGGTGGAGACCGTGGCAGAGGCGGAAGGGAAAGAGTGCCCCCACGACACAGGCCCGCCCGCGGATCGGTGGGCCCCGATCGCGGGCCAGGCCACCGTGGGGGCACCCCCCCGGGGCAAGATTGCCCCGCGCCCCCCCCAGGACCCCGGAGCCCGCCCACGCCGTCTTGTCCCGCCGTTCAAAAGGTGGTTTAATCCACGCCAGCGGGACAGGCAATTTATCGTCAGGACTTTGGCCCATCCGGGCCGGAGAATTGCGCGGGGGGGCCCGCCAACCGGCGCGGCCCGATTCCCGCCCCCGCCGAATATCCGGTGCCGGAGACTTCGGCAACCGGCGGGGGTGGGATTCACGGCAGCCCCCCCGGCAGGGGGTCGGAGAATGACTCCCCAGATCTTGAAAGGTGCAGAAGTAACAGAGTTGTTGTCATGGGTGACTTCAGCTTCTCTCGTATTGACTGGAACCTCCTTAGTGCAAATCGTTTAGATGGAGCAGATTTTGTCAGGTGTGTCCAGGAAGGTTTCCTGACTCAATATGTAGATAGGCCGACTAGGGGGGAAACCATATTGGATTTGGTGCTGGGCAATGAATCAGGCCAGGTGTCAGATGCTCGGTGGGAGAGCATTTCGATGATAGTGACCACAACTCCTTGACCTTTATCATAGTCATGGAGAGGGATAGGAACAGACAGTATGGGAAAGTATTTAATTGAGGGAGGGGAAATTATACTGCTATTAGACCGGAGCTGAGGAGCATAATTTGGGAACAGATGTTCTCCGGGAAATGCACAGCAGTAATGTGGGGGTTGTTTAAGAAACACTTGCTGCAAGTGCTGGATAGTTTTGTCCCACTGAGACGAGGAAGGAATGGTAAGGTGGAGGAGCCTTGGATGACCAGAGAAGTGGAGCTTTTAGTCAAGAGGAAGAAGGAAGCTTACGGAAGGTTGAGGAGATGAGGATCTTGCATGGCTCTAGAGGGTTACAAGATAGCCAGGAAGGAACTCAATGGACTTAGGCAAGCTAGAAGGAGGCATGAAAAAGCCCTGGCGGGAAGGATTAGGGAAAACCCCAAGGCATTCTATACTTGTGTGAGAAATAAGAGGATGATCAGAGTGAAAGTAGGGCCGATCAGGGATAGTGGAGGGAACTTGTGCCTACAGTCTGAGGACATTGGGGAGGCCTGAAATTAATATTTTGCTTCAGTATTCACTAGAGAGAGGGACCTTGTTGCTCGTGAGAACAGCATGAACCAGGTTAGTAGGCTTGAATATTAAGAAGGAGGATGTGCTGGAAATTTAGAAAACCATCAGTATAGATAAGTCCCCTGAGCCAGACTGGATATACCCAAGGTTACTGCGGGAAGCGAGGAAGGAGATTACTGCGCCATTTGCGATGATCTTTGTGTCCTCGCTCTCCACTGGAGTACAAAGAACAAAGAAATGGACAGCACAGGAACAGGCCCTTCGGCCCTCCAAGCCCGTGCCGACCATGCTGCCCGACTAAACTACAATCTTCTTCACTTCCTGGGTCCGTATCCCTCTATTCCCATCATATTCATGTATTTGTCAAGATGCCCCTTAAATGTCACTATCGTCCCTGCTTCCACCACCACCTCCGGTAGCGAGTTCCAGGCACCCACTACCCTCTGTGTAAAAAAAACTTGCCTCGTACATCTACTCTAAACCTTGCCCCTCTCACCTTAAACTTATGCCCCCTAGTAATTGACCCCTCTACCCAGGGGAAAAGCCTCTGACTATCCACTCTGTCTATGCCCCTCATAACTTTGTAGACCTCTATCAGGTCGCCCCTCAACCTCCGTCGTTCCAGTGAGAACAAACCGAGTTTATTCAACCGCTCCTCATAGCTAATGCCCTCCATACCAGGCAACATTCTGGTAAATCTCTTCTGCACCCTCTCTAAAGCCTCCACATCCTTCTGGTAGTGTGGCGACCAGAATTGAACACTATACTCCAAGTGTGGCCTAACTAAGATTCTATACAGCTGCAACATGACTTGCCAATTCTTATACTCAATGCCCCGGCCAATGAAGGCAAGCATGCCGTATGCCTTCTTGACTACCTTCACCACCTGTGTTACCCCTTTCAGTGACCTGTCGACCTGTACTCCTAGATCTCTCTGACTTTCAATACTCTTGAGGGTTCTACCATTCACTGTATATTCCCTACCTGCATTAGACCTTCCAAAATGCATTACCTCACATTTTTCCGGATTAAGCTCCATCTGCCATCTCTCCGCCCAAGTCTCCAAACAATCTAAATCCTGCTGTATCCTCTGACAGTCCTCATCGCTATCTGCAATTCCACCAACCTTTGTGTCATCTGCAAACTTACTAATCAGACCAGTTACATTTTCCTCCAAATCATTTACATATACTACAAACAGCAAAGGTCCCAGCACTGATCCCTGCGGAACACCACTGGTCACAGACCTCCAATTGGAAAAGCATCCTTCCATTGCTACTCTCTGCCTTCTATGACCTAGCCAGTTCTGTATCCACCTTGCCAGCTCACCCCTGATCCCGTGTGACTTCACCTTTTGTACTCGTCTACCATGAGGGACCTTGTCAAAGGCCTTACTGAAGTCCATATAGACAACATCCACTGCCCTACCTGCATCAATCATCTTAGTGACCTCCTCGAAAATCTCTATCAAGTTAGTGAGACACGACCTCCCCTTCACAAGACCATGCTGCCTCTCACTAATACGTCCATTTGCTTCCAAATGGGAGTAGATCCTGTCTCGAAGAATTCTCTCCAGTAATTTCCCTACCACTGAAGTAAGGCTCACTGGCCTGTAGTTCCCCGGATTATCCTTGCTACCCTTCTTAAACAGAGGAACAACATTGGCTATTCTCCAGTCCTCCGGGACATCACCTGAAGACAGTAATACCGGATGATTGGAGGGAGGCGAATGTTGTTCCCCTGTTCAAGAAAGGGAATAGGGAAATCCCTGGGAATTACAGACCAGTCAGTCTTGTGTCTGTGGTGAGCAAAATACTGGAAAGGATTCTGAGAGATAGGATTTATGATTATTTAGAAAAACATAGTTTGATTAAAATAGTCAGCATGGCTTTGTGAGGGGCAGGTCATGCCTCACAAGCCTCATTGAATTCTTTGAGGATGTGACGAGACACATTGATGAAGGTCGGGCAGTGGATGTGGTGTATATGGATTTCAGCAAGGCATTTGATAAGGTTCCCCATAGTAGGCTCATTCAGAAAGTCAGGGGGCATGGAATACAGGGAAGTTTGGCTGTCTGTTTGGCAGCCTGTTTGCAGTCCCGACAACGGCCACTACTGAACTCTGGGACTGCAAGAGCTGCTGGCCAATTACATTGGCTGGCAGTTCTGGAGGGTTGTGCTTCCTTGTAGGGAGAAGCACAAGTCCCACACTTGCCTAGTTGTTGTCACCCACAATCTATTATTGCTGTGGGGTGGACCGTTTTGTCTTTGGTCGGTTTACGACTGAACCCCTCTACCAACCCATGCAGTCTTTTCACGCAATGTGTGGATCTGTATAACTGAGAAACATACTGTGGTAACTTGACCACAAAAAGGTAGTCAAAAGATGTGGTGAAATTTAATCTTTAATATATAAAAATAACAAAGTTTAAAATACAGTATGGACTCCAAAATGGGGGCAACAAGCGAAACATTGAAATAACAGTAACAACAGAATTAGAACAAACGACAGTTAAATACGGATATACACGGGTAACAACAACAACTAATGATGTCACAGCACTTACTGATGACATCAGTAAAGGATTTAAGTAAGAAGGTGCACGATAACACTAACACTTGTAAAAATCAAAAGATTGCAAATGCTTTATATCTTAAATAAAAACAAAAACGCTGCAAAAGCTTAGGTCACATTTGTGATGAGAAGGTAGGGTACTGTTTCGGGCCAAAGGTGTTCATCAGAAACTTCTGAAATGTGCTATATGGAAATTGTTCCACAGTGTGCAATACAGGATGATCACTTTGGGGTATAAACTTCCTTTCCTGAAACCATCTGAGAGGAGATGACTTCAGTGAAGTTAAATGAGAACAGTGGCCACCAGTTACCTTAAAAAGGGATTATTTTTAGTGATCTATAAATTGATGTCAACAATAGGTCTTACATCATGCGTTAATGTATTTGAAACTAGAAGGCTGTAATTTGGTTAAGCTTGTTTCTTCTGCAGAGGCTCTCCCTCGTTCTAAATTGAATTTGGAAATATTTTCCATGAAATGGTGGGGGGGGGGGGGGGGGGGATCTTTGAGTCCCCTTCCCAAGTGCTATTGGCCTTGTTTACCCTGAAATTTAACTTTTTAAAAAATCATACGTTTCTGGATAGAATTACATCAATCTTCTATCCAATATGTCATCTAAGCTCAAAGGATTTATGTCAATACAGAAATGCTGTAAGTTAGTAAATACTTCCAGAAAAATATGTTCATTTAATTTTTTAACAGTTTTATTCCAAGTCCATTTCTTTTGGGATTCTTTTTTTTTAAATAATATTTTATTGAAAATTTTTGGTCAACCAACACAGTACATTGTGCATCCTTTACACAACATTATAACAATACAGATAATAATGACCTTTTTTATTTAAACAAGAACAAAAGAAAACAACAACAAATAAATAAATATTAAATAACAAAAAAATAAAATAAAAACTAGCCCTAATTGGCAATTGCCTTGTCTCAGGCCACCCCCCCCCACCCCCCACCCCCCAAGCCCTGGGCTGCTGCTGCTGCCTTCTTTGTTCTCCCCTATCTATCTTTCCGCAAGATATTCGACGAACGGTTGCCACCGCCTAGTAAACCCTTGAGCCGACCCCCTTAGGACGAACTTAATCCGCTCTAACTTTATGAACCCCGCCATATCATTTATCCAGGTCTCCACCCCCGGGGGCTTGGCTTCTTTCCACATTAGCAATATTCTGCGCCGGGCTACTAGGGACGCAAAGGCCAAAACATCGGCCTCTTTCGCCTCCTGCACTCCCGGCTCTTGTGCAACCCCAAATATAGCCAACCCCCAGCTTGGTTCGACCCGGACTCCTACTACTTTCGAAAGCACCTTTGTCACCCCCATCCAAAACCCCTGTAGTGCCGGGCATGACCAAAACATATGGGTATGATTCGCTGGGCTTCTCGAGCACCTCACACACCTATCCTCCACCCCAAAAAATTTACTGAGCCGTGTTCCAGTCATATGTGCCCTGTGTAATACCTTAAACTGAATCAGGCTTAGCCTGGCGCACGAGGACGACGAGTTTACCCTGTTTAGGGCCTCTGCCCACATCCCCTCCTCAATCTCCTCCCCTAGCTCTTCTTCCCATTTCCCTTTTAGTTCGTCCATCATAGTCTCCCCTTCGTCTCTCATTTCCCTATATATATCCGACACCTTACCGTCCCCCACCCATTTCTTTGAGATGACTCTGTCCTGCACCTCTTGTGTCGGGAGCTGCGGGAATTCCCTCACCTGCTGCCTCGCAAAAGCCCTCAATTGCATATACCTGAATGCATTCCCTTGGGGCAACCCATATTTCTCGGTCAGCGCTCCCAGACTCGCAAACTTCCCATCCACAAATAGATCTTTCAATTGCGTTATACCTGCTCTTTGCCACATTCCATATCCCCCATCCATTCCCCCCGGGGCAAACCTATGGTTGTTTCTTATCGGGGACCCCCCCAGTGCTCCGGTCTTTCCCCTATGTCGTCTCCACTGTCCCCAAATCTTCAGTGTAGCTACCACCACCGGACTTGTGGTATAGTTCCTTGGTGAGAACGGCAATGGGGCTGTCACCATAGCCTGCAGGCTGGTCCCCCTACAGGACGCCCTCTTTAATCTCTTCCACGCCGCTCCTTCCTCCTCTCCCATCCACTTACTCACCATTGAAATATTAGCGGCCCAATAATACTCACTTAGGCTCGGTAGTGCCAGCCCCCCCCTATCCCTACTACGCTGTAAGAATCCCTTCCTCACTCTCGGAGTCTTCCCGGCCCAAACAAAACCCATAATACTCTTTTCTATCCTTTTGAAAAAAGCCTTCGTGATCACCACCGGGAGACACTGAAACACAAAAAGGAATCTCGGGAGGACCACCATCTTAACTGCCTGCACCCTCCCTGCCATTGACAATGCTACCATGTCCCATCTCTTGAAATCTTCCTCCATCTGTTCCACCAACCGCGTCAAATTTAGCCTGTGCAATGTGCCCCAATTCTTAGCTATCTGGATCCCCAGGTAACGAAAGTCTCTTGTTACCTTCCTCAACGGTAGGTCTTCTATTTCTCTACTCTGCTCCCCTGGATGCACCACAAACAGCTCACTCTTTCCCATGTTCAATTTATACCCTGAAAAATCCCCAAACTCCCCAAGTATCCGCATTATTTCTGCCATCCCCTCCGCTGGATCCGCCACATATAGTAGCAGATCATCCGCATATAAAGATACCCGGTGTTCTTCTCCTCCCCTAAGTATTCCCCTCCATCCCTTGGAACCTCTCAGCGCTATCGCCAGGGGCTCAATCGCCAGTGCAAACAGTAATGGGGACAGAGGACATCCCTGCCTTGTCCCTCTATGGAGCCGAAAATATGCCGATCCCCGTCCATTCGTGACCACACTCGCCACTGGGGCCCTATACAACAGCTGCACCCATCTAACATACCCCTCTCCGAACCCAAATCTCCTCAACACCTCCCACAGATAATCCCACTCCACTCTATCAAATGCTTTCTCGGCATCCATCGCCACTACTATCTCCGTTTCACCCTCTGGTGGGGCCATCATCATTACCCCTAACAACCTCCGTATGTTCGTGTTCAGCTGTCTCCCCTTCACAAACCCAGTTTGGTCCTCATGAACCACCCCCGGGACACATTCCTCTATTCTCATTGCCATTACCTTGGCCAAGACCTTGGCATCTACATTGAGGAGGGAGATTGGTCTGTAGGACCCGCATTGTAGCGGATCCTTTTCCTTCTTTAAAAGAAGCGATATCGTTGCTTCTGACATAGTCGGGGGCAGTTGTCCCCTTTCCTTTGCCTCGTTGAAGGTCCTCGTCAGTAGCGGGGCGAGCAAGTCCAAATATTTTCTGTAAAATTCAACTGGGAATCCGTCCGGTCCCGGGGCCTTTCCCGTCTGCATGTTCCTAATTCCTTTCACCACTTCTTCTACCGTGATCTGTGCTCCCAATCCCATCCTTTCCTGCTCTTCCACCTTGGGAATTTCCAGCCGATCCAAAAACTCCATCATTCTCTCCCTCCCATCCGGGGGTTGAGCTTCATACAATTTTTTATAAAATGTCTTAAACACTTCATTCACTCTCTCCGCTCCCCGCTCCGTCTCTCCATCTTCGTCTCTCACCCCCCCTATTTCCCTCGCTGCTCCCCTTTTCCTCAATTGGTGTGCCAGCAATCTGCTCGCCTTCTCTCCATATTCATACTGTACACCCTGCGACTTCCTCCATTGTGCCTCTGCAGTGCCTGTGGTCAGCAAGTCAAATTCCACATGCAGCCTTTGCCTTTCCCTATACAGTCCCTCCTCTGGTGCTTCCGCATACTGTCTGTCCACCCTCAAAAGTTCTTGCAACAACCGCTCCCGTTCCTTACTCTCCTGCTTCCCTTTATGTGTCCTTATTGATATCAGCTCCCCCCTAACCACCGCCTTCAACGCCTCCCAGACCACTCCCACCTGAACCTCCCCATTGTCATTGAGTTCCAAGTACTTTTCAATGCATCCCCTCACCCTTAAGCACACCCCCTCATCCGCCATTAGTCCCATATCCATTCTCCAGGGTGGACGCCCTCTTGTTTCCTCCCCTATCTCCAAGTCTACCCAGTGTGGGGCATGATCCGAAATGGCTATAGCCGTATATTCCATTCCCCTCACCCTCGGGATCAATGCCCTACCCAACACAAAAAAGTCTATGCGTGAATAGACTTTATGGACATAGGAGAAAAACGAGAACTCCTTACTCCTAGGTCTACTGAATCTCCACGGGTCCACCCCTCCCATCTGCTCCATAAAATCCTTAAGCACCTTGGCTGCTGCCGGCCTCCTACCAGTCCTGGACTTCGACCTATCCAGCCTTGGTTCCAACACCGTGTTAAAGTCTCCCCCCATTATCAGCTTTCCGGTCTCTAGGTCTGGGATGCGTCCTAGCATTCGCCTCATAAAATTGGCATCGTCCCAATTCGGGGCATACACGTTTACCAACACCACCATCTCTCCCTGTAATTTGCCACTCACCATCACGTATCTGCCCCCGTTATCCGCCACTATAGTCTTTGCCTCGAACATTACCCGCTTCCCCACTAATATAGCCACCCCCCTGTTTTTCGCATCCAGCCCCGAATGGAACACCTGCCCTACCCATCCTTTGCGCAACCTAACCTGATCTATCAGTTTCAGGTGCGTTTCCTGTACCATGACCACATCTGCTTTAAGTTTCTTAAGGTGTGCGAGTACTCGTGCCCTCTTTATCGGCCCGTTAAGCCCCCTCACGTTCCACGTGATCAGCCGAGTTGGGGGGCTTCCCACCCCCCCCCCCCCTTGCCGGTTAGCCATCATCTTTTTCCAGCTTCTCGCCCAGTTCCCACGCGGCTGTATTTCTCCCAGACGGTGCCCCCCCGCCCATCCTTTCCCGCACCCACTCCCCCCTTTCCCCAGCAGCAGCAACCCAGTAATTCCCCCCTCCCCCCCCCCCCCCCCCCCCCCCGCTAGACCCCCCGCTAGCGTAATTACTCCCCCCATGTTGCTCCCAGAAGTCAGCAAACTCTGGCTGACCTCGGCTTCCCCCCGTGATCACGGCTCGCCCCGTGCGGCGCCCCCTCCTTCCTGCTTCTCTATTCCCGCCATAATTATCATAGCGCGGGAACCAAGCCCGCGCCTCTCCCTCGGCCCCGCCTCCCATGGCCAACGCCCCATCCCCTCTCCCTCCCCACCTCCCCCCATCACCACCTGTGGGAGAAAGAAAAGTTACCATACCGCAGGATTAATCATACAATCCCTCTTCGCCCCCCCCCCCCCACTCGTCCCACCACTTTGTCCAAACGTTCATTTTCGTAGTCCAATCATTCCAATTTTTCTTCTACAATAAAAGTCCACGCTTCATCCGCCGTCTCAAAGTAGTGGTGCCTCCCTTGATATGTGACCCACAGTCTTGCCGGTTGCAGCATTCCAAACTTTATCTTTTTTTTGTGAAGTACCGCTTTGGCCCGATTAAAGCTCGCCCTCCTTCTCGCCACCTCCGCACTCCAATCTTGATAGACGTGGATCATCGCGTTCTCCCATTTACTACACCGAGTTTTCTTCGCCCATCTAAGGACCATTTCTCTATCCTTAAAGCGGAGAAATCTCACCACTATAGCTCTGGGAGCTTCTCCTGCTCTCGGTCCTCGCACCATAACTCGGTATGCTCCCTCCACCTCCAACGGACCCGTCGGGGCCTCCACTCCCATTAACGAGTGCAGCATCGTGCTCACATATGCCCCGACGTCCGCCCCCTCCACACCTTCAGGAAGGCCAAGAATCCTCAAGTTGTTCCTCCTTGCGTTATTTTCCAGTGCCTCCAACCTCTCCACAGATCGTTTCTGGTGTGCCTCCTGTATCTCCGACTTCACCACCAGGCCCTGTATGTCGTTTTCATTCTCTGCTGCTTTCGCCTTCACGACCCGAAGCTCCTGCTCCTGGGTCTTTTGTTCCTCTTTCAGCCCTTCAATCGCCTGTAATATCGGGGCCAACAACTCTTTCTTCATTTCCTTTTTAATCTCCTCCACGCAGCGTTTCAAAAACTCTTGTTGTTCAGGGCCCCATATGAAACTGCCACCTTCCGACGCCATCTTGGTTTCTGCTTGCCTTCCTTGCCGTTGTTCCAAAGGATCCGCTGCAATCCGGCCACTTTCCCCTCCTTTTTCCATCCGTGTCCAGGGGGAACACCCTTCTGGTTTACCGCACGGTGTTTTCAGCCGTTAAAATTGCCGTTGGGGCTCCTATCAAGAGCCCAAAAGTCCGTTTCACAGGGAGCTGCCGAAACGTGCGACTCAGCTGGTCATCGCCGCACCCGGAAGTTCTTTTGGGATTCTAACTGCATTCTTGTTTTTAATATCTTAGCTATTCTCCCATAATACATGTATTTAAGTCAAGCAGGATTATGTGAGCATATGAATATTGGTCACAGATCATGGAATAATGAAAGAGTAGAGCGGGTAAAGCATGAAGGATCCTGTAAACAAAATGGGACCACCTTCGGGAACACAGGGCGCGATTTACCAGCCATGCCCCGCAGGAATCCGGATGGGACACATCTGGTAGATCCTGGGAGAGGCCTCTCCCGGGATTCCTGACAGTTATTGCCTCGCGAGATCTAACGCTCGTCGGAGCTCCTCAGTGCAGGATATTCGGCTAAGTGCGACCTCAGTGGGGCAAAAAAAGGAGTGCCGTTAGATAGCGGCATTTTTCACAGCGCTAACGGATCCTCGAATCCCATTCAGATGGACTTTTTTTTTGTTAAATTGCGCCCTCAATGTTTTAAACTGCTGTCACAGAAATACCTCGGATACTAAAAAAAATAATGATTTTAAACAAGAGAAGAATTTCAAGAGAGGGAATTTGGAATTGATCCAAAAGAATCAGGTTGGCATAAATGGGGAGAGAAGGCAAAGTTCAACTGGGCTTACTTTGCGTGTGTAGGCACAGGCAAGGTTGTGCTGCTGTTAATGAGACATCTAGTGGCAAATGTCAAAAATTCAGGATCATTCAGTAAAATTACTTGGCTTTTAAAGCTAAGATCATGACAAATTTATAATCAAAAAAAGCCATTTAAAACACCACCTCAAGGTGTAACTGGTATAATATTGAAATACTGGTCCTTCAAAAATGCATGGGGGTCAGTTCAAATTGTGCTATCTAGTCAACATTGTTAATACTGAATAGATATCAGAACTTTTTAGTGAAATGCTTAAAATCCTCAATACTGCTCATCTGTTCAGGGTCTCTGCATTTCTATCAATTTTAACCACTTTGAACAAACGTCTCTTGTTTCTGAGCCTCTACCTCCTTTTTTCCTCTGTAGGTATTTCATGCTATTACCCTCACCTAGTTGTACAATTGTGCAGTATCGCTATAGGACAGGGAGCACTTGAGGGAGGAGAGCAATGTTAGAATGTTCAGTGAATCCTCAGAAGGGTGGTGTCATAATATGCACCAGTACATGATGGTGCAGACACACACACTGATGGACACACAGTGGGACCAATCAACATACACAACACCGCAGCCAATCACCAGTGAGAGCACACTCACTATAAAGACAGGAGGCATCAGAGTTCCCGCTCATTCGAGTAGCAGCGAGCTAGGAGCACAGAGCTCACAGCCTGCAACACAGATATTCACCATGTGCTGAGTGCATCAACTGGTTAGGACAAGGCAAAGGTCTTTAGTTAAAGCTAGTATCGTATTTACCCACAGTTCAAGTATGTTTAAATAGTTAACCTTTTAATAAAATTGTGTTGCACTACATCAAGTGTTGGTGACCTGTATGTGATCCAGAACACCCAACACATCATGATACCAGGAGTGGTTGCATACTAGCACTTCTTAGACCTACCTGCAAGTGATCTGCCTTCCGCCAGCGTTCCGTCATCCTGCAACATTGACAATATCAGCCCGCCGCCGCCGATCCGAAACGCCGGCAGCCTTGGGGCCAACTGGATGATTTTCAAACAGCGCTTCCAGCTCTTCCTCGAAGCCACGGACAGGGAGGGCGCCTCGGACACCAGAAAGATTGCTCTTCTCCTCCCCACGGCCGGGGACCATGCCATCCACATTTTCAACTCTCTCACCTTTGCAGATGATGAAGACAAGACTAAGTTCAAGACGGTTCTCCTCAAATTTGACACTCACTGAGTGTAGAGGTGAATGAAAGTTTTGAACGCTACGTGTTCCAGCAGCGTTTGCAGGGTAAGGACGAACCTTTCCAATCCTTTTTAACGCACCTCCGCATCCTTGCGCAATCTTGCAGCTACGGCCCCACCTCCGACTCCATGATACGCAACCAGATCGTTTTCAGTGTTCAGTCGGATCCCCTAAGTCAGCAGCTGCTCAAAGTAAAGCAACTCACCCTAGCGACCGCCATCGAGACCTGTGTCCTACATGAAAATGCCACCAGCCGGTACTCCCATATACAAGCGGCTGAAACGGCGCGGGAAGGTCCCCACGAGGTGGAACGGGTCCAAGTGATTGAGCACATCCAGGGCCTCAGCCTGGATGAGGGCGGCCATTTTGCGTGCTTTTCACGGACTCCCGCACTTGTACGCACCAAATGAGGGGACGGCGACGTGGAGGAACGTGGTGCGCACCATGCATGACCGCACCGCGCATGCGCGGTGGCGCAGCGAACGCGCTGATGTCACGACATGCGGCAACTGTGGCTCCGTCCATTTAAAGTGGTAATGCCCCGCAAATTCTCGACACTGCCTACGATGTGGAAGACTTGGCCACTATGCTGCCTGCTGTCGAGCAGCTCAGCCTTCCAATTCATATCGCATCAGCCAGCCTCGCTGGAATGTTCGGGCAATTCAACTCATGGTCACCGAGTCCGATTCCGACCTCCCACACAGCAGTGACACCGAAGACTCGAAGGCGCCTTTTTCGAGTCGGTGTCATAACGAAAAACAGGCTGTCCCCGAAGCAAAGACACCAGCCGCTGTTGGTATGCAGCATCGATCCAGACGATGAGTGGTCTGCCATCATGACGGTCAACCGGTCCCAAATACGATTCCGCCTGCACACTGGTGCCTCCGCCTATCTCATGGCGTGTCTGCTTTCCAAAGCTTTTGTGTCAAACCAACCATTCTTCCATCGGCCTGCCAGCTATTAGACTACAATGGCAACATCATTCCTGCTACCGGCTCATGCCAACTCGAAGTGACGCACAAGTCACGAAAAGCCATCCTTCCGTTCGAGATCGTGGGCTCCTCGAAGGACACTCTGCTTGGCGCACAGGCGTGCAAGCTGCTAAACCTCGTTCAAAGAGTTTGCTCTCTCTCTCCTGATGACACGTCTGCCTTCCAGGATGCTGACCTCAGGGCGCAACTCAACGCCATCATCGACCAGCATCGCGACGTCTTCGAAGGCATGGGCACACTCCCATATACTTACAAGATCTTACTCAAACAGAACGCCACGCCTGTGGTGCATGCACCTCGCAGAGTCCCAGCACCCCTCAAGGACCGCCTCAAGCAGCAGCTGCAGGGCCTCCAAGACCAAGGAGTGATCTCCAGAGTTACGGAACCAACCGACTGGGTCAGTTCCATGGTATGCGTAAAAAAGCCTTCCGGCGAGCTCAGTATCTGCATTGATCCAAAGGATCTGAATCGCAACATAATGAGGGAGCATTACCCAATCCTTAAGCACCAAGAGATCACATGCGAGATGGCTCGCGCCAAGCTCTTCACCAAACTTGACGCCTCTAAAGGATTCTGGCAAATTCAACTAGACAGATCCAGCAGGAAACTGTGTACCTTTAACACCCCTTTTGGCAAATATTGTTACAACATGATGCCGTTTGGGATCCTATCGGCGTCAGAAGTGTTCCACAGGATCATGGAACAAATGATGGAAGGCATTAAAGGTGTTCGCCTCTATGTCAACGATATGATCATTTGGTCCACCACCTCGCAGGAGCATATCAGTCGCCTCCAGCGCGTGTTCAAACGCATACGGGAGCAGGGCCTATGCCTCAACAGAGCCAAAAGCTCTTTCGGCCAGACGGAACTAAGTTCCTAGGGGACCACATCTCCCAGTTGGGTGTGCGGCCGGATGCGGACAAGGTGGCTGCCATCACAGCCATGAAAAAGCCAGAGGACAAGAAGGCGGTCCTCCGATTTCTGGGCATGGTCACCTTCCTAGGGAAGTTCATCCCTAACCTCGCCTCTCATACCACAGCTCTCGGGAACCTGGTCAGGAAGACGACAGACTTCCAATGGCTTCTTGCCCACGAGCGCGAATGGAGAGAACTTCAAACCAAACTTACCACGGCCCCGGTATTGGCCTTTTTTGATCCAGCGAAAGAGACAAAATTTCGACTGACGCCAGCCAATCTGGCATTGGGGCAGTGCTCCTGCAACGCGATGAGGCCTCATCATGGGCCCCCGTTGCATATGCGTCACGCGCCATGACCCCCACGGAACAGCGCTACGCGTAGATAGAAAAGGAGTGCCTGGGGCTTTTGACTGGTGTCGTCAAGTTTCATGATTATGTGTACAGCTTTCCCCAATTCACCATCTAGACCAACCATCGCCCGCTGGTCAATATAATACAAAAAGACTTGAACGACATGACGCCTCGCCTCTAGCGCATTCTGCTCAAACTCCGGCGATATGACTTCCAGCTCGTATACACCCCGGGCAAAGACCTGATCATAACCGACGCTCTGTCCAGGGCAGTCAACACCCCATGTGACCCAGCGGGATTCGTCTGCCAGGTTTACGCCCATGTGGCCTTCGTGGCCTCCAATCTACCGGCCACGGATGAACGCCTCGTCCAAATTCGCCGCGAGACTGCGGCTGACCCCCTGCTACAGCATGTCATGTGGCACCTAACAGATGGGTGGCTCAAGGGCCAATGCCCGCAGTTCTACAATATCCGAGATGATCTGGCGGTAGTCGATGGTGTCCTCCTGAAGCGGGACCGCATTGTTATCCCGCACAGCATGCGCCAGCTTGTCTTGGAACAGCTACACAAGGGCCATCTTGGCGTGGAGAAGTGCCGCCGACGGGCCCGAGAGGCAGTGTACTGGCCCAGCATCAATGACGACATCGCCAACACCGTGCTCAACTGCGCCACCCGTCAGTGATTCCAGCCGGCACAACCACGTGAGACCCTACAGCCCCATGAGTTGGTCACGTCCCCTTGTCCAAGGTCAGCATCGACCTGTTCCACGTGCTGTGCAGGGACTATGTTCTGATTGTAGACTATTTTTCAAACTACCCGTAGGTGGTACGTTTGCACAACATCACATTGCCTGCAGTCATCCATGCCTGTAAGGATACCTTTGCTGGACATGGCATCCCACTCACTGTGATGTCGGACAATGGCCCCTGCTTCGCAAGCCAGGAATGGTCCAACTTTGCCAGGGGTACAACTTTGTGCATGTGACATCCAGTCCCCTGTACCCCCAATCCAATGGCAAAGCGGAGAAGGGCGTCCACATAGTCAAACGGCTCCTCTGAAAGGATGCCGATGCAGGATCCGCCTTCTACCTCGTCCTGCTGGCCTATCGCTCGGCCCCACTGTCCACTGGCCTGTCGCCAGCCCAGCTGCTCATGGGTCGCACCCTGAGGACGACGGTGCCGTCCATTCACGTCCCAGACCTCGACCACGTTTCGGTCCTTCAACGAATGCAACTGTCTCGTGCACAGCACAAGGCGGCTCATGACTCCCGTGCAGCTGATCTCCCTGCTCTGGCTCCAGATGACAACTTCCGCATCCATCTTCCAGATGGTGGCTGGTCTGCAACTGCGGTGGTTCTTTGGCAGGTGGCTCCCCCCTCGTTCCTGGTTCGTCTACCGGATGGTTCCATTTTGCGCCGTAATCGACGTGCCCTTCTTCCTGTTCCGCGCTTGCTACGTGATCCTCCGCCAGTGCCACACCCTCCTGTTGTCCCTGACTTGGACTATGCAGAGATTGCGGTTACTCTGCATCCTCCTCACTCTGACGCAGTCCAGCCCGCTCCTCAGCCGGTGGCTCCTGACCCACCCTTGAGGCGGTCAACCAGAATTCGTCGCCCACCTCAGAGACTTAATTTGTGAACAATGTGCACTAATGGACTCTCTGGTCTGTTCTGTTTTTCCGTTTAATCGTTCAAGTGGTTTGTATATAGTGTTCATCTCGTTATTTGTGTGTCACACTTTTTTCTGCACCAGGCACCTAGCCATGTAAATAGCTTAGTTTTATGTACATAGTCCTGTAAATATTTCGCACACACGTAGTCAGGAACACTCACCACACACTATTTATTGTCACGCAGGCACATTTTTTAATATAATAGGGGGGGGGGGTCATAATATACACCAGTATATCATGGTGCAGACACACACTGATGGACACACCGTGGGACCAATCAACATACACAACACCACAGCCAATCACCAGTGAGAGCACATGCACTATAAAGACAGGGG
The DNA here is from genome assembly GCF_047496885.1 of Scyliorhinus torazame. Lineage (NCBI taxonomy): Eukaryota > Metazoa > Chordata > Chondrichthyes > Carcharhiniformes > Scyliorhinidae > Scyliorhinus > Scyliorhinus torazame. The sequence goes on from NC_092710.1 coordinate 165,567,103, forward strand.
GCATCCGAGTTCCTGCTCATTCGAGTAGCAGCTAGCTAGGAGCACAGAGCTCACAGCCTGCAACACCGACATTCACCATGTGCTGAGTGCATCAACTGGTTAGGACAAGGCAAAGGTCTTTAGTTAAAGCTGGTATCGTATTTACCCACAGTTCAAGAATTTTAAATAGTTAACCTTTTAATAAAATAGTGTTGCACTACTTCAAGTGTTGGTGACCTGTATGTGATCCAGAACACCCAACACATCAGGTAGGTGCTTCGTCTCGTGTATGTCATCCAGATAAAATACCTGGACAGCAAAGTTGATTGTAATTTGGTCACATTCCTGACCACAAAATAATAAGAGTAGTAGAAATAGTTTGCAGCAGCAGATCCGCAAGAAGATTAAATCAGTTATGCGCTGCTTAATTGCATAAATGAAACACTTGTTGAAAGTCTAATGTCTGGCATAAATACAATGAATTAAATTGGATAAATCAGTAGGGAGCTTGGGAAGGCACTTTAGTATTAAGACATGCCACTTTCAATGTCTAGTTCGTGGGCTGAACTGACATATTCTAAAGTCAAGACAGTAAAATACAATAGTGTAGGGAAGTTATGGTAAAATAGTGCAATGCATTAATTGGACCACAATTAGAAATTTAGAATACCCAATTTTTTTTTTCCCAATAAGGGGCAATTTAGCGAGGCCAATCCACCTAACCTGCACATCTTTGGGTTGTGGGGGTGAAACCTGCGCTGACAGAGGGAGAATGTGCAAACTCCACACAGACAGTGACCCGGGATTCGAACCCGGGTCCTCAGCGCCGTAGTCCCAGTGCTAACCACTGTGACACATGCTGCCCTTAAAACACTTGTCATTTTAACCAGTTGTGAGTTCTCAATTAACGAGAAATTAACTGTTTGAAATAACACTGGGACAGCGCTATCACAATGGAATTGGAATTTGCTTTAAAGGCCCAGAGCTGCAAGTCCTATTTCAGGGAGGCACACAACTTATTACTGTGTTTACAACCCCCTACGTTGTGCAAAACAGAAGATAAAATGGAAAGAAAAAGAAAATATCAGACAATCATTATTGATCCAAATCGGAACTGATTATAGGTCACTCATCTGAGATATTAACCTGGATTTTCACAGAGTTGGACCAACCTTTAAAATGGCATAGAGGACCCAATTGCAGGATTTCTGCTCCCGGTCCCAGGTTGCAATTTTTAATTTTAAGGTGTGAGGAGCAAGCAGATGTTTAACCATCCTTTTCTGCTTAGAAAGGGCACGATCGAATGGCTGCACTGCACCGAAAAGCAGCGTGCCGCGGCGCAATATGGCTGATAGAAACCGGGAGACTCCTAATGCACAAATTGAGCTGACTAACATTCATAGAGAATGTACAACAGCTCAAACATTGTCTGCAGTTGAAAAATTGTCACCAACGTAAAACTTTGTACTATAAAAGCGTACTGAAAGGTTAGAGAGACTGATCCACAGAAAAGCAAGTAAACTATGTGGAAAAATCAGAAAAAACTTCAGAAAGCAAAATGGCTATGTGACTTCACTATGATCAACTGAAACCCATTTAATTACTGTACAGAAAGAGAGGAGGATTAAAAGAGTTTAGTAGAAGTTTGAAAAGTGTATGAGTGGAATTTAGTGGCTGCGTTGCGCTTGAGCGCGAATCCAAAAACGAAAACCATGCCAGGCGACAATCTGTTTGTGATCCAACCGGCCCCCTCCCGTGGGCGAATCAGGATCCCAGCGAGAAACCAGTAATCACCACTTAAGCCCAATTTCCATACAATTAATGGGAGCCAACCCTATCCCACGGTCTCCCATAATCTAAACACGACCCCAGCAAGTGGTCACGAGGGCGCCGATTAGTACACCTTCTTAAAAACTTGAAATTGACGGAGAGGCTGCTGCAGGGACCCAAGGAGGTGAGTAGCCATCTTCGCTCACAGGCAAAGTGCCTAGAGGCACCAGGTTTTCTGCCCCTGTGCTCGGAGGGGAGGAAACCCGGGGGGGATCAAGTCTCAGTTGGGAGGGGCTGCCATGGGGGTTGGGAGTTATCGGAGCCGGGGGGGGGGGGGGGGGGGACAACCATGCATGGATCCGCCATGCTAACCCCTGGATCGTGTGCACCCCTTCCGGAGGCAACCCGAGCCCCTGCCTGTCCACCCCACCGACCACCCATAACTCCCACTGACTGCAGAGGCCTCTGGCGATTGTGGCTGAAGGCTAATAGGGAATTGGCGATCGTAGTTATGTGAGCACTTTAAATATCCCAAGTGGATTCCCGTGGGTGGGCGTGCCATATAGCATTTGGGGGTTATTGCCTAGCATCCCAATAAGACCGTGATGCCTGGATACAGCAGCCAACATTCATGGGATGGACCCCAGCACCGGGGACATGTCCACAGCTGGAGAGTCGGTGAGTGCAATGGGAAGGGGACTTGCGCCTACTCCGGGTACCGTTATGTGCGGGTGTCTGGGGTGCAGGGTCTGGATTCTGGTGAGCAGTGTGAGCTGCAGCCAGGTGTGAATGGGAAGGGCCTGCTGGGTTGCGGGGGGAGAGGGGGCATTGGAGGAGAGCAATGGGGCGACAGGGGGGCCCCGGGGTGGAAGGCATAGCTGTTTGTCAGTCTCGCACCCTCCTAATTCCATACAGATATCGTACGGTATGGACAATATTCAGGACCCCACGGAACTTGCCCTGGTGATGCTGCTGGCAGGCAGAAGGCGCCAGAAGCAGCAACATCGACAGAGGCTCGAGGTGGCTGCCCATGTGTAGGACCCCGCCCTACACCCTGGGGACCAGGCCGCTCAACAGGCCATGATGAGACCCAGAGAGGGAGGCCCGCGATGGCCCAGTGTGTACAGGCATCACTGGTCTTTCGGGCAGATGATGGACAGACATGCCACAGGAGGCTCTGCCTCCACAAGCAGATGGCGTGGCACCTGTGCCATGTCCTCATGGACTTGGCACCACATGGTGGAGGAGGGCATCCGTGCCCGGTAGCCGTCAACGTCACGACAGCGCTGAACTTCTACACCTCGGGATCATTCCAGGACTCGAGCGGGGACTTGTATGGCATTTCGTAAGCAATAGCCCACCGGTGCATCTAAGAGTTCACAGATGACCCGTTTGCTCGCGCAGCCAGCTATATAAAGTTTGACATGGACCAAGCCCTACAGGATGCCCAGGCAGCAGGATTCTCCGCCATCAGGATGCTCCAGGTTCAGGGGCTAAAATAGATTGCACGCATGTTGCCTTGCGCACACAGGGCCATCGGGAGTGCCCGAAGTCAACTGGAAGGGTTCCACTTCCTGAAGATCCAGCTCATATGTGACCACCACCTGAAGATCATGCATGTGTGTGTGCATTTGTCCCAGGAAGTGTGCACGACAGTTATATCCTGGGACAGGAAGACATCCCTGGCCTCTTCGAAGACCAATCCAGGATGGCCGGTTGGCTTTTGGGGACCTGGCTAATGACCAGACAGTTGCTGATGTACGCCCAGGCGAAACAGCAGTCACAGGTCTGCTGGATCCCATGGCCCAGCTGGAATCCGTAACTGAGCCTCTGGACCAGGTTTACCCGAAGCTGATGCTGACGGTAGGGTGCAACCAAAATAAGAGGGGGGGGGGTGTCAGCGACAATCCAGCAAGTCCATAGCCGATTGGAAGAGTCCTAGAGGCTACGGGTGCAGGATAATCGGAGAGGGTCGGAGAGAGTCATGATGTGTTAGGGAGGTAGGTTCGATGTGGACTGCACTCGATGCAGGGAAGCTAGAAACAGATGTCTAACACTGGAGAAGATCCAACACTGTTTTATTCAACGATAGAACTGAAATACATATTCAGCTGTGGGTCGACACAATACTGAAATGACTGGAGACCTTGTAGTAGCCTGAACAGACTTACTAGCTACCGCATGGTGTTTGCACTTGCTAGCTTGTGGACTCTGACTGTCTCAATGGCTGGGTCCTGAGAGAGCGGGAAACCTAGTACCCTCTGGCTTTATAGTGGGAGTGTCCTGCCTGGTGATTGGCTGCACTGTGTTGTGTGCTTACTGGTCATCCTGTATGTCAATCACTGCCTGTCTGCATCTCATTATATACATGAATGGATATTATGCCAAGTCGGGGGGGGGGAGGGGGGGAGGGAAGAGAGTCGGAGAGGGGCGGGTGAGAGAGTCGGAGAGGGGGGGGGAAGAGTGTCGGAGAGGGGAGGGAGAGAGTCAGAGAGGGGGGGGAGAGAGAGTCAGAGAGGGGGGGGAGAGAGTCAGAGAGGGGAGGGAGAGAGTCGGAGAGGGGAGGGAGAGAGTCGGAGAGAGGGGGAGAGAGTCGGAGAGAGAAGTAATTAAGTTTGGATTGCAGTGAGGGTTTTGCTGGGCCGAGTGCCAGGAAGCTCGCGCAGTTCCCTCGCTACCACGCTTCGAAATATTTTCATTGAATCTTGCACTATAAATATCAATGAAAAATAATTAAAACCTATTAGGAGAAACCTATATAAAGGGCGATAAATTACTGTAATAATCTACCAAGGTAAGAAGTGTAAAAAAGACTTCCGGTTGCGGTGATGCACTGCTAAGCCGCACGTTTCGGCAGCTCCCGTTCTAACGGACTTTTGGGCTCTTATCGGGAGCCCCAACGGAATTTTTTTTCGACCAAACCCAGTGTGGGGTGACGAAGGAAGGAGTCCCCCCGGGTGTGTATGGAAAGGAGCGGCGGTAGTGGCCAGATTGCGAAGGATCCCAACGGGCCCCCTGGAAGTCGAGGGAGCGTACCGGGTCCTCGTGAGAAGACCAAAGGCAGGTGAAACACCAAGAGCAATAGTGGTGAAGTTCCATCGCTACATGGACAGAGAGATGGTCCTGAGCTGGGCCAAGAAGGCACGGAGTAGCAAATGGGAGAATGCGGTAATACGGGTGGGAGAATGCGGTAATACGGGTGTATCAGGACTGGAGTGCGGAGGTGGCGAGAAGGAGGGCGAGCTTTAACCGGGCCAAGGCGGTGCTCCATAGGAAGAAAATAAAATTGGGGATGCTGCAGCCGGCGCGATTGTGGGTCACGCATCAGGGCAAGCACCACTACTTTGAGATGGCGGATGAGGCATGGACATTCATCCAAGAAGAGAAACTGGACTAGATTTGAGAGTTTGATGTTGGGAGAGAAGCAGCGAGGTGGTGATACAGGAATGTAAAGTGGGGAAAGGGGAGGGCTATTGTACAGCAATGTTGGACGGGGAATTTCTCTCCCCCCGATGGGGGGGGGGGCACGAAGAAATGTGGGCGCTGGTGGAAAAAGGGACGGGGAAGGGGAATGAGGGAACTGCGCCATAGGGGGCGGGGCCGAGAGGAAAGCGCGGGTATTTTCCCGCGCTATGGAAATTATAGTGGGAAAACGGGTGCAGGAAGGAAGGGAGCCCCACACGCAGGGAGGTCGAAGAGTGAACTGGGGAAGCCGAGGTCAGCCAGAGTTAGCTGACTTCCGGAAGCAATATGGGGGGAGTAACCAAGCTAGAGGGGGATCTAGCGGGGGGGGGGTGGATTAACTGGGTTGCTGCTGCTGAGGGCAAGGTGGAACTGGTAAGAGATGAGGTGACCGGGGCGGGAAGGCGCTGCCTGGGGGACGGACGGGTGCGCGGGACCTGGATGGGGAGATGGCCTAAAAAAGGGGATGGTTAGTCGACGGGGGGGGGGTGAATGGCCCCCCAATATGGCTGATCATGTGGAATGTGAGAGGCTTAAATGAGCCGATTAAGAGGGCACGGCTGTTTGCGCACTTAAAGAGACTGAAGGCGGACGTAGTCATGCTCCAGGAGACGCACCTGAAGGTGGCGGATCAGGTTAGATTAAGAAAAGGATGGGTGGGACAGGTATTCCACTCAGGGTTGGACGCGAAAAACAGAGGGGTGGCAATATTGGTGGGGAATCGTGTATCATTCGAGGCTAAGAATATAGTGGTGGACAGTGGGGGCAGATATGTGATGGTGAGTGGCAGATTGCAGGGAGAGGCGGTTGTGCTGGTGAATGTATATGCCCCGAACTGGGATGATGTGGGATTCATGAAGCGAATGCTGGGACGTATCCCAGACCTGGAGGTGGTAAGCTTGGTAATGGGGGGGGATTTTAACACCGTGCTGGATCCAGGGCTAGATCGGTCCAGATCCAGGACCGGGAGAAGGCCGGCAGCGGCCAAGGTGCTTAAGGGATTTATGGAACAAATTGGGGGAGTGGATCCGTGGAGATTCGCCAGGCCGATGGCTAAAGAGTTCTCTTTCTTCTCCCACGTCCATAAGGTATACTCCCGGATAGACTTTTTCGTTTTGGGAAGGGCACTGATCCCGAAAGTGGCAGGAACGGAGCACTCGGCCATAGCCGTTTCAGACCACTCCCCGCATTGGGTGGATTTGGAACTAGGAGAGGAAAGGGAGCAGCGCCCACTCTGGTGACTAGATATGGGACTACTGGCGGACGAGGGGGTCTGCGGAAGGGTGAGGGGGTGTATTGAGCGATACCTGGAGGTCAGCGACGATGGGAAGGTTCAGGTGGGAGTAGTATGGGAAGCGCTGAAGGTGGTGGTTAGAGGAGAGCTGATCTCCATCAGAGCCCACAAGGGGAAACAAGGGCAAAGAAAGAGAGATTCGTGGGGGAAATTTTGAGGGTGGATAAAAAATATACTGAGGCCCTAGACGAAGGGCTATACAGAGCAAGACGAAGACTACAGACGGGGTTTGACCTGCTGACCACGGGAAAGGCAGAGGCACAGTGGAGGAAGGCACAGGGGATGCAATATGAGTATGGGGAAAAGGCGAGCCGGCAGTTGGCCCACCAACTTTGGAAGAGGATGGCGGCAAGAGAAATCGGGGGAGTTAGGGACGAAACGGGAAAGATGGAGCAGGCAAAGTGAACGAGGTGTTCAAGACCTTTTATGAGAGGCTATATAAGTCCCAACCCCCGGGGGGAAAAGAAGGAATGTCACACTTTTTGGACCAGCTAAGGTTCCCGAAGGTGAAGGGGCAGGAGGTGGCAGGTCTGGGGGCGCCAATCGAGGTGGATGAGGTGATTAAAGGACTGGGGAACATGCAGGCAGGGAAGGCCCCGGGACCAGACGGGTTTCCGGTGGAATTCTACAGGAAGTATATGGATCTGTTGGCCCCGCTCTTGGCGAGAACCTTTAATGAGGCTAAGGAAAGGGGGATGCTACCCCCGACAATGTCGGAGGCGACGATATCACTAATCCTGAAACGAGATAAAGACCCGCTGCAATGCGGGTCATACAGGCCTATCTCACTCCTAAATGATGCCAAACTGCTGGCAAAAGTGATGGTGACAAGGATAGAGGATTGCGTCCCAGGGGTGGTGCATGACGACCAGACAGGGTTTGTAAAGGGGAGACAACTGAATGTTAATGTACGAAGGTTGTTGGGGTGATGATGACGCCCCCACTGGAGGGGGAGGCAGAGATGGTGGCAGCGATGGATGCAGAGAAGGCATTCGATAGGGTGGAGTGGGACTATCTGTGGGAGGTGCTGAAGAGGTTTGGGTTCGGTGAGGGGTTTATTAGATGGGTCAGACTCTTATATGGGACCCCGGTGGCAAGCGTAGTCACAAACCGGCAAAGATCGGGGTATTTTCGGCTACATAGGGGTACAAGACAAGGGTGTCCCCTGTCCACGTTACTGTTCGCGTTGGCAATTGAACCACTGGCCATAGCGCTGAGGGATTCTAAGAAGTGGAGGGGGGTGCTTAGAGGGGGAGAGGAGCACCGAGTGTCGCTCTACGCAGATGATCTACTGCTATACGTTGCGGACCCGGTAGAGGGGATGCCAGAAGTAATGCAGATACTTAGGGAGTTTGGAGAGTTCTCGGGATACAAACTAAATATGGGGAAGAGCGAGCTTTTTGTAATGCACCCCGGGGAACAGGGAAGGGGAATAGATGCTCTGCCGCTGAGGAGAGTGGAAAGGAACTTCTGATACCTGGGGATCCAGGTGGCCAGGAACTGGGGAACCCTGCATAGACTTAACCTGACGCGACTGGTGGAGCAGATGGAGGAGGACTTTAAGAGGTGAGATATGGTGCCGCTATCGCTGGCGGGCAGAGTGCAGGCAGTTAAAATAGTGGTCCTCCCGAGGTTTCTTTTCGTGTTTCAGTGCCTCCCCATTCTGATCACAAAGGCCTTTTTAAAAAAAAAATAGACAGGAGCATTACGAGCTTTGTGTGGGCAGCAAAGACCCCAAGAGTAAAGAGGGGGTTCCTGCAGCGTAGTAGGGACAGAGGGGGACTGGCGCTGCTGAGTTTGAGCGACTACTACTGGGCCGCCAATGTGTCGATGGTCTGTAAGTGGATAAGGGAGGAAGAGAGAGCAGCGTAGAAGAAGCTGGAGATGGCGTCCTGTAAGGGAATGAGCCTAAAAGCACTGGTGACGGCGCTGCTGCCGCTCTCCCCAAAAAGGTACACCACAAACTCAGTGGTGGGGGCAACCTTGAGGATCTGGGGGCAGTGGAGGCGACACAGGGGAGTGACGGGTGCCTCGGTGTGGTCCCCGATAAGGAATAACCACAGATTTGTCCCAGGGAGGATGGATGGGGGGTTCCAGTGTTGGCAACGAGCAGGAATTAGGAAGCTGAGGGACCTGTTTATAGACGGGACGTTTGCAAGTCTGGGAGCGCTAGAAGAAAAATATAAGTTCCCCCGGGGAATGCCTTCCGGTATATGCAAGTGAGGGCATTTGCGAGGCAACAGGTGAGGGAATTTCCGCAGCTCCCGACTCAGGGGATCCAAGATAGTGATTTCTGGGGTATGGGTCGGAGAGGGCAAAGTGTCCGAAATATACCGGGAGATGAGGGACGAGGGGGAGGCGATGATAGAGGAGCTGAAGGGAAAATGGGAAGAAGAGCTGGGGGAAGAGATTGAGGAGGGGCTATGGGCTGATGCCCTAAGTAGGGTAAATTCCTCGTCCTCGTGTGCCAGGCTTAGCCTGATTCAATTTAAGGTTCTACATAGAGCACATATGACGGGAGCAAGACTCAGCAGGTTTTTCTGGGTGGAGGACCGGTGTGGGAGGTGCTCGGGAAGCTTGGCGAACCACACACACATGTTCTGATCGTGTCCGGCACTGCATGAGTTCTGGGGGGGGCATGGCAAGGGTAATTTCAAAGGTGGTGAATGGTGAAGGTCCGGGTCAAGCCAGGCTGGGGGTTAGCTATATTTGGGGTTGTGGAAGAGCCGGGAGTGCAGGAGGCGAAAGAGGCCGATATTTTGGCCTTTGCGTCCCTAGTAGCCCGGCGTAGGATTCTACCCGTGTGGAAGGAAGCGAAACCCCCAGGCGTGAAGGCCTGGATAAACGACATGGCAGGGTTCATAAGATTGGAACGAATAAAATTTGCATTGAGGATCGACTCAGGGGTTCTCCAGGCGGTGGCAACCGTTCCTTGACTATCTCGCGGAACGATAATGAAAAGATAGAAATGACCGCAGCAGCAACCCAGGGGGGAGGGGAGGGGGGGAGCACTATTTTGTGTTTTTGCTATTTTTTATTTTTTTTAGTTGTTGTTGTTAGTTCACTATATTATTTAAATAATGTTATTTACCAGTTAATGTATAATCCCTTGTTGAGTTGTAAAAACGGAAAAAATTTTGTTTGAAAAATTTTCATAATTTTTTTTTTTTTTAAAAAAGAAGTGTAAAAAAAACATTCAAAATACAATTAGATGTTTTATTAGAGGATGCGCTTTATTGGGTAAATGGCTTTTACTCACCCATCCCAGATTTTTAATATTGAAATGTTTTTAACCAATACTTGATGCTAATGCTAACCTATCAATCCAATCCATCACCTGTGGCTGGGCAAGCACCTACTGAATATTTTAATGACACTATTTGCAAGGATTATTAACTATTCTGCACTACATTTGTTCCTATAGCTGTGGAGTGGCATTAGATGCATGGATGTTCCCACTGGAGGATGAGGTATATGCAAAGGTACAGAAGCCAATACTCTTTATCAACTCAGAAAAATTCCAATGGGTTGCAAATGTCCTGAAAATGAAAAGGCTTGACACAATACAGCGAAAGATGATTACAATCATGTGAGTAAACGTGTAAGTAATGGTTAACTTAAAATAAAAACACTGAATCAAATTAGCTAGTTTAATAGCATCTGCTAAAACAAAAAACAACGTTTGTAATTGTAATTGGAAGGTTTTGGATGGGGAAACAAAATCCCCAAATTCCCTAACCTTTTAAGACTAAATATTCTTTCTGGCTTTCAGAAGCAAATTTTGCTAACTGGTAGAAATCTGTGACGCTGTTGGCAAAATATTGTGAGAATGAATCTGATTGTACTGTGGCGCAGAACACCATCGTCTAATTTTAGCAATTTTGCAATATTCAAATCTAACTTTCATTATTGTGATTTTAAAGACCTTGAGCAGTATTCTGGCCTTTTATGGCATCTGCTATGCATCTATGCTGTGCAAATAATCCAGATAATATATTGATCAAATGGAATTAAAGTTAATCTCAAACCAATAAAGAGAATTCCCAGTTCCCTGGTATCCACATGCATGTTTATTTCGCCCCCTTGTCGCCACACCACAAATCATGGATTCTGGGTGCAAGAGTAGAATGTTTATACTGGCTTTTAGTAGTCCATTTCTGAGTCAAAAGATCGTGAGTTAAAGTCCCACTCCAAGAACATGAATGCACAGTCTCCTTTACGGTCAGTGGGAAATAAATGATATTCACCATTCATTAGGCTTCCACCCGCCCATGTACCTTTTCTGGGCTTTTGAGCAGCAACTTATGGTCATTGGCAGTTGAAACACATGGGGCGGGATTCTCCACCCCCACGCCGAAGTGGCCGCGCCGTCGTGAACGCCGTCGAGGTTCACGACGGCGCGGAACGGCCCCGGTCCCGACCGATTCAGGCCCTGACAATGGGCCAGTATCGGGGCCGCGTCATCTACCCGTGCCAGGCCTTGTCGCCCGTGTAAAAGCGACGCCGCATAGATGACGCGGCCGGTGCCGCATAACGGACGTCATCCGCGCATGCATGGGTTGGCCGGCGCCAACCCGCGCTTGCGTGGTTGCCGTCCTGTCCAAATCCGCCCTGCAAGAAGATGGGGGAAGGATCTTGCGGGGCCGCGGAAAGAAGGAGGTCCTCCTTCAGAGAGGACGGCCCGATGATCGGTGGGCACCGATCGCGGCCACCCCACATTCAAGGTGAAGCCCGGTGCAGGATCCCCCCCTCGTCCCCCCACAGACTGCCCCCCCAGCATTCACGCACCGCCCACGACTGCAGCGACCAGGTGTGGACGGCACCGGGGGGAACCCGCGTTTTGGCCTGGCCGCTCGGCCCATCCAGGCCTCCGAATCGCCATTTTAGGTATCTCAGGCGATTCTCCGGCCTGCGGCCCGCGAAACTCGACCGGCCCGTTCCCGCCGCTTGAGAGAATCGCGGGAGGGCGTCGGACCGGCATCCCCGGAAATTTTGGCGGCCCAGGCGATTCTCCCAACCGGCGTGGGAGTGGAGAATCGCACCCATGGTGTCCTCTACAGGCAATCAAACTAGTAACAGTGTGACTCCTCAACCCAGCAAACTGAATAATCCTCACTGAGAAATGCAGAGTCCAGGAAGTGTAAATTAGAATATTTAATTCATAAAATTGCATACAGAAAGCAAAATAGAGAAAGAAGAATGGAGTTGACATTGACGGAGAGTAAAGAGACAGAAAGATGCAAAATAAATCTAGAAATTAAAATTTGATGTAACTGAGATTCTATACTTGTAAAAGTCAATTTACAGTGCCAGTGAGATTCAGTCATTAAGGCTTAACACTTTAAAAGTTCACTTACACTTTGATAGACAAGTCCACACTTTTTGTGACATTTTTACTGTCTCTCTCGTGGGCATGTTACGCATATTCATGCTTTTTATGTGTTTGAATGTTGAGTGTCAGCAAGGTATCAGTAAACCAAGGCTTGCGGAGGATTGAGGCAACTTGAACAGAAACTACCTGATTTCTGTTTTCAACTGCACATGTATGAATGCCAGAAGCTGCTGTCTGATTTACTCAATAAAAATGTTAAATGCTGATAGCCTTACCCTTATACTGCCAATGTCATGCCACAATTGGAGATGACCCCTCCGTACAGAACCAAAGCAGTGCTGCATTGCCAACGGGTGCTGTACTTTTCAAGGAAATGTTGAAACCTATTACTGATAAAACAGGTTGATCTATAATGTGTATTTAATGTAAAACATCCCAAGGATAAACCATTCCAATACACTTCATTGAAGTCTTCAAAAACAAAATTGGAGTCATTCCTGGGATAAAGGAAAATGATTATGGTTGTTGGGAGGTCAATCATCTCAGCTTCAGGACATCACTGCAGAAGTTCCTCAGAGGAGTATCGTAGGCACAAGCATCTTCAGCTGCTTCATCAATGACCTTCCTTCGATGAGAAGAGGGGATGATTGCACAATATTCAGCACCATATTCAGCACCATTCACAACTCTTCAGATACTGAAGCAGTCCATTTCCAAATGCAGCAAGATCTGGACAATATCTAGGCTTGGGCTGACAAGTGGCAAATAACATTTGCGATACACAAGTCCCAGGCAATGTCTATCTCTAACAAGAGAGAATCTAATCACCATCCCTTGACATTCACTGGCACTACCATCGCTCAATCCCATTAACACCCTGAGGGTTACCATTGACCAGAAACTGAACTGGACTAGCCATAGTCCTGTGCTGTTAAGTAATTTGGATATTCTGAATTCTTCCTCAATGTACCCGAACAGGTGCCGGAGTGTGGCGGCTAGGGGATTTTCACAGTAACTTCATTGCAGTGTTCATGAAAGCCTACATGTGACAATAAAGATTATAATTATTTTTATTATATAAATACTGTGGCTACAAGAGCAGGTCAGAGCTAGGAATCATGCGGTAAGTAACCCAACCCCTGACTCCCAAAAGCCTGTCCACAATCTATAATCTACAAGGCACAAGTCCGGAGTGTGATGGAATATTCTTCCCTTGACTGGATGAGTGCAGCTTCAGTAATACTGAAGAAGCTCGACACCATCCAGGACAAAGCAGCCCGCTTGACTTGCACTCCATTTACAAACGTTTACTCCCTCCACCACCAACACAGTAGCAGCAGTGTGTACCATCTACAAGATACACTGCGGGAACTAACCAAGGCTCCAAATCCATGGCCACTACCATCAAGAAGGACATGGGAACAGCAACACCTCAAAGTTCCCCTCCAAGCCACTTACCAGCCTGACTTAAAAATATATTGCCACTCCTTATTTGTCATTGGATCAAAATCCTGGAACTCCCTCCCTACTAACTGCACTGTGAGTGTACTTGCATCACATGGACTGCAGTGGTTCAATAAGGCAGCTCACCACCACCTCAGAGGGCAATTAGGAATGGGCAATAAATACTGGCCTAGACAGTGAAGTCTAAATTTCTTAAATGAATAAAAAACAATTTGGTATCGAACCACATGAAACCATGTTGGGGCTGATGGTGAAAAACTTGGTCAGATACATTTTAAGGAATGTGTTACATGTCAGACTTGAGTCAACTAGTGTTATGGACAAATACACAAACTCTAAAATTAGCAATCTACTTTATTGTACTGTACCACATTACCCCCAAAGTATTGAAATACCACTATAAAGAGTATCAGAAGCTCTGTTACACACCGTATCAAATCTCTTCTGCAAAGGTATCAAAATGCATGACTTGGTCCTAAATACCACTCATTAAGCAATGAGGTGATCAGGCTCTCTGTGGATCCGGATAGCATCTCACGGCTTCTTACGATGGCTATTCCTGCAGGTTATCGTTTCAGTAGTCTCTTTTTGTATACAGATCTTGCTCATGCTTCCAGTGACATACTCACAGGATAGCACTAATTAATCACTGCCCCTTCTAGTCACAAATGCTCAAGAGTCGTGACTTACTCGGGGGGTCATAATTCTCTCGGGAGCATGACACAAAGGAGTCTGTGTTTGATCACAGTTTGTTCAAGGCATAACACCAGAAAGTGTCCAATCAGCTCCTGTGCTCACTCTCTGGCTGCACATCCTGTTGTTCACTGCTGACCCCCAGACTTGCTGAGTACTGGATAGCTTGCCTTCATCAAGTCAATGTCCAAAGTGGTGGGGATGACGGTAGAGCCATGCCCGACATTGGCGGTCATCGGGGTATCAGATCTCTTCATGGGGAGAAGGGCGGACGCCCTTGCCTTTGCCTCCCTGATCGTACGCAGTAGAGTCCTGCACCTAAAGCTGCAGACTGGCTGTCTGACCTATCGGAATTTCTCCAAATAGAGAAAATCAAATTCGCCATCTGGAAGTCGGAAGATGCTTCAACAAAACATTGGAGGCAACTGTTTCGAGACCTGTTTGCGGCCAACAAACAAACAAACACAAAAATAAATAAATGAGGAGCCAGGGAAAAGCAGCCAAGACCTGTTAGAGGAGAGGGGAGTGGGGGAGGACTTGGAGTGTGTGGGGGGGAGCAAGAAGGAGTTGCCAAACCCAGCGGGAGGAAAAAAGGGGGTAGCAGAGACTAAGGGGAGGTTGGGAGGGAAGGGGTGGGCACGGGGCAGATAGAAGGGTGGGCGAACAGTAGAGAGAAGCTAGAAGGGAGAACGGGAGGGAACACAAACTGGCGGGAGAGCGCAGGGAAGGATAACGACCACAACAAGCACAGTAAGGCAAAAGAGAGAAAGAAAGGGCGGGCAGAAGGAAGGACCAATGGACTTTGCTGATGCAACTGTACAGAGATGCAGAACCGACCAAGAAATGCAAATAATATCATGGTGCACCACCCCGGTGCCCCTTCCACCGTGTTTTGTTCTATAAAAAAGGAAAAAGAGAAGAAGGGGGGGGGGCAAAGGCCCTCCTATGTTCTGTGTTTTTCAATTACTTTACAAATGATGTAAAGGGGAAAAGAGAAATAGAGAGGTTTAGGGAGAGAACTTCCAAGCTTAAAGTCCTAGATAGCTGAAGGCATGGCTATTACAAATTCAGGAGCCAAGAAGCCAAAATTAGAGGATGACCGATATCTTAGAGGGTTTGGAGCTGGATGAGATTACAAAGATAGGGAGGGGGCAAAACCATGGAGGGACATGAAAACATGGATAAGAATCTTAAAATTGAGGCGTTCCATGATTCGAAGTCCGCATTGGTCAGTGAGCATAGGTCGTGGGTGAAATGACTTGGTACAAGTTAGGATACAGGCAGCAGAGAATTGAATAACCTCCAGTTTATGGAGGGTATAATGCCAGCCAAGGTTGGAAGCAAGAGGAAACAAAGGCATGGAGGAGGGCTTTGGAAGTAGATGAGTTAAAGCAGGGACAGTTACAGAGATCAAAATAGGCAGTCTTAGTGATGGTGTGGAAATGTGATCAGAAATTCATTTTGAGGGCAAATCGGTCACCCAAGGTTGTGAATGGCCTGGTTCAGCCTCTGACAGCTGGCGGGGCGAGGGATAGCATCAGTAGCTGAGGAGCAGAGTTTGCAGTAGTAACCAAGGCTTCTGATAATTTAGTAACAGTGTAAGAGTTACAAGAGATTGTGGTAAAAGTAGAGCTGGGTGTCATTAGCATATATGTGAAAAATAAAGCTGTGTTTTCAGATGATGTCACCAGGAGGCTCAAGGCATGTAGATGATGTAATGAGATGAGGCGAAAAAGCAGGGGACCAGTGGAAATGGAGAGGCAAGTGAGGCCATTGCAAGTGATACTCTGACTATAATTAGATGAATAAAAATTGGCCAAGATAAGTGCAGTCCCACGTGCTAAAACCTGGTTTTGCCAGGCCAACCTAGCCAACAAATCCAAAATTAGTGAACCTGCCTAACTCGTCATTGAACTCCATTCTTTGCGTGAACTGGTTTCCATATTAAAAATTTTTTTATTTATTCATTAATGGGATTAATACCCAACTCAGGAGATGGTATCTTATCAGTTGGGTTTTCATACTGGCAAGGGGGAGGGCGTGTTAACAAGAATCATGCCTGGCATCTGTAAAAACAGTTCAGGGGCCCGGTCCACTTCAGGAGGGCGGTCATAAGACCCTCGCCCCACCAACTGCTTGAACATCTTGGCCACGTGCTTTGTAGTTCTCATCCCCTTAATGCCTTTGGGCAGCCCCACAATCCTCAAGTTCTGCCTCCTTGAACGGCCTTCAGCTTATTTTGCCCCTTCGACATCATCAACATTTCTGCTTCCAAAAGAAGCAATCTGATCCTTGTGGACGGCAAAGGGCTCCTCCACTTTCTGAATCGATGCATTGTGTCTCCAGCCTCTGTTCCACCGTCTCCAGGGCAGCCCAAATTGCCTCTGCCACTCGCACCAAATCCTCAGTCATTGCTGCCAGCCTTTGCTTCTTAAATTTGGCCGAACGGAACTCCACCAACTGCTCTGTCGACCACTGTATGGGCAACAACACCACAGGTCCCTCTGCCATCTTTTCTCCTCCTGTGCCATGCGTATCCTCCAGGTCCAAAGGATGCCCCTTGCTTGCCACACTCCTCATCTGGTAGCTCTTCGACATCACATACCGGAGGAGAAATCCGAATTCTCCAACATAACCACTTTTCCACCTGCACCATCCCTGTAAAACGGGCAGACAAGGCCAAAGAACCAGTCCTCAGGCAGGAGCCACCTTATGTGTGGCCACTCACTCCATGGCTGCCACCGGAAGTCCTGTTTTCTCTCCTTAAATCATTTTCTTAAAATCCTGAGCTGACATTGACCCTCCTACTCCATTAGCTTCAATTTGGTTATTTACTATACCCCCCCTGCCCCCCAAATTAATCGGCAGGAGGTTTGCTTGCCCATGTTTGACCTAATATTTTGAGACCGGACATGCCAAGGGACGGTTACATTGATGTCTGGGGCACTAAATTCTGAATCGATTTGTGAGTATGACTGTCCGGCTGTCGCTTGATGAGTCTGTGGAATTAATTTTGTTTTCCCGATTTTGGGATGAGCCAGATGTAAGTAAGGAGAACTTTGCAGTGTTAACAGGGCTGGGTGTGTCCCTGTCATTTTCTGTGCCTCAGCTGATATTGGGTGGTTCATCCAGTTACACTTTTTGTACCAGCTTAGTACAACTATATGGTTGCTAGGCCATTTCAAAGAGTTAACTATATTGCTGCGGGTCTGGAATCTCATGTAAGCCAGATCAGGTATGGACAGCAGATTTCCTACTCTAAAGGACATTAGTGAACCAGATGGCTTTTAATGACAATTAATATGAGGCATTTTTAAAAATGGGTTGGAGTTCCCCAAGATGAAGGAGGACCTGGTAGAGGGGTTGGGAGCACCCATTTGACTGATGGAGATGATGAGGGTATGGGGCCAATGCAAGCAGGGAAGGCTTCCCGGTAAAGTTTTATAATTTTTTTTTGGGGAGACCTGGGGTCTCTGCTGGTAAGAACATTTAATGAGGTGAAGGAAAAGGGGAGCACCCCCCCCCCCCCCCCCCCCAACATTATCGCAGGCCTGAATTTCCTTAATTTTGAAGAAGGATAAGGACCCGGAGCAGTGTGGATCCTACCGTCCAATTTCACTGCTGAAAATAGACAACAAGTTGCTGGTAAAGATCTTGGCCTCGCGGATTGAGGACTCTGTACTGTGGGTGACGGGGAAAGACCAGACGGGGTTTGTAAAGGGGAAGCATCTATCGGCTAAATTTAGGTGTTTGTTGAACGTTATAATGATGCCGTCAGAGGGACAGAATGTGGCGGTGGCGGTCGCTATGGACACCGAGAAAGCCTTTGATCAGGTAGAATGGGAATATTTGTGGATGGTACTAGGGTGATTCGGGCAGGGATTTGTGGATTGGGTCCAGTTGATGTATCGGGGCCGGCAGTGAATGTAAGGACAAACCAGGTGAGTTTGGGGTATTTCAGGCTGCATCGTGGGACGAGGCAGGGATGCCCACTCTCCCCGTTGCTCTTATAATAATAATCTTTCTTGTCACAAGTTGCCAAGGGCAGCACGGTAGCATTGTGGTTAGCACAGTTGCTTCACAGCGCCAGGGTCCCAGGTTCGATTCCCAGCTTGGGTCACTGTCTGTGCGGAGTCTGCACATTCTCCCCGTGTCTGTGTGGGTTTCCTCCGGGTGCTCTGGTTTCCTCCCACAATCCAAAGATGTGTAGGTGGATTGGTCATGCTAAATTGCCCCTTAGTTGCCAAAAGGTTAGGTGGGGTTATGGGGATAGGGTAGAGGCGTGGGCTTAGGTAGGGTGCTCGTTTAAAAGAGCCGGTACAGACTTGATGGGCCAAATGGTCTCCTGCAGTGTAAATTCTTCGATCTTCTAATTAGGCATGTTACGGCCTTCTGAACTTAACATTTGAGTTCAACAACTTCAGACAGTGAACTCTCTCCTCCACCTTCATCCCATTTGCGTCATCTGTTCCTAGTTGCCCTTTGACACACTGCTCCCCTTTGTTCTGCCATTCACACATTCTAATCTCTTTATGTGCCACTGTCAACACTCTTCTTGGCCTTAATCACCCCCATTTACATTCCCTTTGTCATTCTGTCCATGACATCTTTGTCTATCCCCACCTATCACTGGCACCTGATCCAGCCCAACTGCTCCATGCCCCCTCAAAACAGTATAAATCCGACCCTATTTCCAGTTCACCCCAGCTTTGACAAAAAAGTCATCCAGACTCTAAATGTTCGCTCCCTTCTCTCTCTCTCTCTAGGTGCTGTCAGACCTGCTGAGATTATCCAGTATTTTCTGTTTTTGTGACAAAACCATCCCTCAAGAAATCATCTTTATACTGCTTTGTTCCTGAGTAAAGTTTCTTGTTTGTAGGCCGTTAACCAGAGGCCCTGGAGCTCTGTACAGAGCTTAACACTAGCAATTGCTCTGCCCTGCCTTGGAGAGAGCAGCTCTCTCCAGCGAATTCTGTTGTGAGAGCCTGTCTAGTATGTACACTGCCTATTTGTGTCTCTGCCTATCTCTTGTAAGAAAACAATTCATCTTCACAGTCCTCTTGCCTTGCTTGCTAGCAGCTAGAAAATGGAAGAAGCTGTCCTCTGTGATTTGGTGCCAAAAGCAGGTACATAGAGGACGCTTGACGTCAAGTGTAAGTACATGGCACATGACCTGCTCACTGCTGCCACTTCTGGCCAGAAGTCTGCACACGGCCTTATTTCTTCTCATTTAAAAGGCAGCAGCAGCCGCCATGCCGCCAGCAGTCGTTGGGTGCTTCTCCCACGATTGGGACCACCATGGGAACGCGCATCTCTCCCGACACCCACCAGGGTCACGACCTGCACTTTGAAAAGCCCTATTGTAGAGTATTAAGGCCTTCACGATAGAAAGGGGCAAGTATCATCATTGGGTCAGCTGATGTTCGTAAATGGCTGTATTCATGTTCAAATCTCACCATCTCAAGTCACTTGCATGACCATATTTGATTTTTAAATAAAATGTTTGAGAATGGTGTGCCCGGATGTAATAAAATGTTTGTATTTGTACATTTTGAACTCAAATTTGGTAATCATAATCAAGTGATTTGCAAACTTAGCTATTTTCTTAAAGGTACCTTAATTTATATGAGAGGAGGATCAGAGAAGAATTGAATTTTGAACATAACTCCCTGCCTTGAGATTATTTTCCTTTATATTTCTTTATAGGGGAACAGTTCATCAGAGCTTCCCTGATTTCACATTTTTGACTGGCACTTTCCTTGGAAGGCTATTTCAATTAAAAGGAATAATAGATCCCCATATAGCTATTGATATTAGCAACAAAGCTTCTTTAGCATTCCTGCAAAGACACTTGGGTAAGTAAAATATATTAATTATCAGTTACATGTTTCAATAATAAAACATTTTCTAATTTCTAAATACTGGCAAATCATTTTATGTAGTGGGGAACAATACAACATTGATGGTCAGCTTAATGCAATGCTAGAACACTGGACAATATGGGTTGAGTTTCGGTTATGTAGTTGTAGTAGATTGTTCTTGCATGAAATTGCACTTCCAAGCTTTTTAAAAGTTTGAAATACATTGGCGTTTCTATCAGAAAGTTTTCTTAAAGATGCAGAATGTGTAATGATAAGACCTCTTTTAATTCTGTACCATAAATCCAATTACATTTTATAGTGTCTGTAATGAGTATGTACCTCAGAAATTAGGAGGAGCACCTCTGAAAAGAAGGCTTCCCACTCTCTTAAGTGTTAAAACAACATTTTAGAAGTGAGCCTGTAGCTGTAGTGTGGAACAGACATTACCAACTCTAATAGGAAGACAGCTTAACTATTACTTGAAGTTGTTTCAATTGTTTTAGGATTAATTTGGATATCAAATTTTACTTTCCAGGTCTTGAGAAAGACTTTGATCAGTGGGACCCTCTTGTTGATGGGAAAGGAGAACACATTATACCAGGCACAAACATTCATTTGCCTTTATCGGATGTATTACAGTAAAATAAAAATAAATGTGAAATTAGTATGAACAGATTTATCTGCAGTGAACACTCGCCATTGTGCAGAACATTTGCCTTCTGAGCCTATTACAAGTTGAATTTTTTAAATGCCATCAGCCATATAATACAATTTACCTCCATAACTATTTCTGTTGCTTGTATGTAGATCCATGAATCTTTTGGATATATACTACAATGTTCAAGTTACGGGTCTAATATTCTTCCAATGCTATAAAACAGTGGGGTAACCTGAATGGTTGTATCATTTTAAAATTGAACTGTATTATTCTGAGCTTTTAAGGGTATGAACAGTTCAATTTTAAAATGATACAACCAATTTTAAAATGTTACATTCAGCATTTGGACATTATATTCAACTGTTTAAAGCTATAATGCAGCATTGATCAGTCTTGCATGTTTCTTTTACTAGTCCCACTGTTCTAGTGAAGCCAAAAGTTCACCCATTGTTGGAATTTCTTTATTAAGAAAAGATTCTTAAAACCAGAAATGTATAACTTAAAACATCAGTGATTATTTTTGCACAGCTTTTTCCTGAATTGCTTTTATAAAATTCAGTGATTTTTTTTTTATTTTTATTTTTAATTTGTTCATGGGATGTGGGTGTCACTGGCTAGACCAGCATTACCCATCCCTAATTGCCCTTGAGAAGGTGATCATGAACAGCCTTCTTGAACTGTTGCCATCTGAGTAGTGTAGGCACACCCAACGTGCTGTTAGGAAGGGAATTCTTGTATTTTGACCCAGCCACGATGAAAGAGTGGCGATATATTTCTAAGTCAGGATGGTCTGTCTTGGAGGGGAACTTTCACGTGATCGTGTTCCCATGTAACCACTGCTCTTATAGTTGGGAGATGTTGCGGGTTTGGACGGTGTTGTTGAAGGAGCCTTGATGAGCTGCTGTAGGTCATTTTGTAGATGGTACACACTGCTGTTGCTGTGGATTGGTGGTGGAGGAAGTTAATGTTGAAAGTGGCGGATGTGGTGAAAATCAGGCGGCTGCTTTGTCCTGGATGCTGTCAAGCTGTTTGATTTTTATCGGAACTGCACTCGTCAAAGGAACCTATTCCAATCACACTCCTCACTTGTGTTTTGTAGGTGGTGGATAGGCTTTGAGAGTCTGGAAGTGAGTTACTCGCAGCAGGATTCCTGGCCTTTGACCTGCTGCTGTAACCACGGCATTTATATGGCTGATCCAGTTCAGTTTCAGGTCATTGGATGGTTATATTCTCTCTTGCTGGAGATGGCCATTGCATTTACACAGTTGTATCCTATTATCTGCTGCCAATTACATTTTTGGTCAAGAACCAGTTCCTTCCAAGCACACTAGTAGCTCTTTGCAGTTGATATTGAGAGGTGAATAACCCAGCACCCTTTCTACCTTACTACTGCAAAACGTGTCCCTAACAGCCTAAACAGGTTGAAATCCTGCTCCTGAAGTGCCGTACAAGCTGTAAATGTACTTGCTATGCCACGATAGTTTAATATAGAGACAAAAAGGATAACCTAAAAAAAAATCAATATTTTTTGAATTTCAATCTAATTTCTCTAAACTCATTAATACTCTCCTCTTCCAGGTCTGTGAGAGCGAGCAATACTAAAGTAAATATTTAAGTGAAGGGCAGATCCATCAACATTTTATGTCTGTCAAAAACATTAGAGCAATATGTGTGTCCTAGTGCCTGTCTTTCACTCACTGAGTAAAGATAATGCATCAGCTACAGATGGTGTACTGGACCAAAAATAATGTGAAAGTACACTTTTTGTTCTTGTTCAAGTGTATGAAAGCAAGAAAAACAGGGATTTCTATTCTAAAATAGACTAAAAACCTCACCTTGTCTCGTAATACAAAGGTAGATTTCGCCTTCACCATCTAATAGGCCAATCGCCCTTCAATCTCATTCCACTGATTTGAACAGAATGAAAATTTGATACGTACTATAACAGTCACTCAATCCATTCCCCCAGATTGATGATCCAAGCAGCATGAAACTGTAGTGAGTTCATTATGGAGTTGTGAGGCAGAGGTTCCTCAATTTCTTTTCAGTGTCAACTCGGATGGGGAAAGTAGTGTGTAGCCCGTTGGCTGCGCTGCTGGCAATTCCAGCCACATTTTTAAACACTCTGGGCGGGGGGGAAATATTCTGGAGGCGGTACATGATATCATGTTGGCGGGGCGTTCTCCCCCTGCTCCTGGGCACCCTGATGTAAAGAGATCTCCCCAACCCTCCCTCCATGGACATGGGAACCTCACCACAACCCTGTATGTAAAAGCCTGTCTGGGACTCCGGTGGGATATTCGTACATGGAGAGATTTACCGGTAGGGAGGCCCGCTAATTATATTTAAATTAATTGAAATAGGGTTCCCATTATTGCATGATTGGAACCACATTATGTCACTGGCAGGGATTGGGGACAATGAAGCAGGTAAACCCCATCAGCATAAAAGCTGCTTTGGGTCTCCCCCTCGATTATCTGCTCCCACCGCCATTCCTGTCTGCCATAAACGAGACCGAAAATACCGACTGTAGAATTTCCATCCTGTTCTTCCCGGTCATCAGACCACAACTTCAGCCAAAGAAACCCTGCGAAAATACTGTAAAGGATGCTAATGCTTTTTTGTGATGGTGGAGTGGTGGTGAAGTGGGAGGTTGCATTTCTTCCATCAAACGCCACAAGTTATGAAATATAATGGCATGCCTCTTTACAACAATACTACAATTGCTCCGTCCATTTCACGAGCCAACCTTTCTTCTCTGCTGCTTTGCTGGTTGCTAATTTTACCAATCTCATCTTGTGACCAACTTGCCCTTTCCAGTGTTGTCCTTGTGGATTCTGCCAACAGATCATTGCCTGACGCCATACTCCAGAATGTAGGCACACTTATGAACAAGACCCTTGCCATCCATGAGCTTATTATGGATGAATTATTATGACCTGAACTGAAACCTGGCTGAGTGGTAATGACACCTGTCCTGTAAATGAAACATGCCCATCTGGCCCTGTGTAGACCGACAAGGAGCAGTAAAAAGTAAAGTTGCCATAGTCCCTGATGACCATAGGCTGCTGACTGGTAGTGATTTAATCTGAGGACCACCACGCGGTACACCTCTCATCTCCAGTTTACATCTTGGTGTCTTCTCCCTGGTCCTTTGGCACTTACTTCTTTTTGTTAAGCATCTCACCTTTTTCCACCTCTCTTGCCTCATTTAAAATCCTCATTCTCTATTGCCTATTGAAATACTGTACAAATGTTCTCAGTAATATATCTTCATTGATTCCTCTCAGCACTTCTCATCCTTTATAATTTCAAACTCCATCTCTATTCATTACGTTCTCTCCTGAGTTCACTGACCACCTATTTTTCCCTTAATTTCTCCCTCCATGTAAACTCTCCAACCCATATTCACAGTCACCCCCATGCTATTACCATCTCCTATGGCCTTGCTCTTTCCATTGTGCCAGAAAAGACCATCTCCAGTCACCTTTTGTGTCGCTCTACACCCATTTCCCTTGATATGTCTTCCCCAGCAAATAATCTCATTCGTGTACTTCAGTTTTAAAATCCCAACTCTCTTGCCTTTGGCTCTCCATTGAAATTTCTGCAGCTACTGATTTGCTCAACCTCACCCTCATCTCAACTTTTGTTCTAGTCCTTATTAAACCCTTAAGTTTCTCATGGCCATTTTCCCATACAACCTTTATGTCAAACCCCTTTGGTCCCCAAGAGATGTAAATGAAATGAGGTGGCAGAAAACGGGTTTAACTGTTATTGGGCAGATATAATTGGAAGCATCATCAAGTCTTGCTCTTGTTTATCTTTGCATTTTAGTTTTGGCAAGCCTGGCCTTTTCTACTGCAGTCTCCCCTTACCTCCAACAAATGCAAAGATCTCATGGACTATTGTCACCAAGGTTGATCAGCTGCTTTGGCAGCTTCCATCCTTTTACCTAGTCTACCAAATCCTAAGGTTACCCTTCCCTATACCTGGACTTGCATCTTTCTTTAGTTTCTTTATCTCCCGTCATGCCCTTTCTGGGCTCATTTTGTCTGTGGAACCCACCTCTTGCTCTCTCTTCCCATTAAACTGCTGACCACCCATCCTCCCTTGGCTCCCAGGGTACCTGATATCTTAACGGTTCTCTCTCAGGTACCCTCTCCTTCAAAGCTTTTGTTATGCTTTTCCTCTAACTCGCCCTTAACCCTTAAAAACTACCACCCCAACTCCAACCTCCCATTTTCTTTCTCATGTCCTTGGGTGTGTTGTTTTCTCCCAAATCCACTCCCAATTTCCCGGACCTTCATGTTTAAATCCCTCTAAACAGGTGGTTTCTGCCCTGCCACATTATTGAAACAACGACTAGGAAAGATAAATGATCCCTTTGTCTTGTTTGTAGCCTTTGACACAGTTAGCCACATGATCATTCACTTTGTTGCCATTGTCCAACTAGGTAGGACGCACTCAGCTGCTTTTATTATTTATCCAATTGTTGCCAAATAACCAAATACGTCACCCAAACACCAGCAAGTTACCACCTGTACACCGATGACACTAGCTTGACCTCACCACCATCTATCTCGTTCCCTGCACTGTCTCCAAACTGCCAGACTGATTTTCTGACATCTAGTAATCAATGAGCAAATTTTTCCACCACCCACCAAATAGTGGGAATTTTCTTGTTAGATCGCCACCTCAAACTGTTACCTAGTCCCTGCCCCAGGCAACACAGCAGCTGAACTAAACTGTTCTCAACCTTGGAGTCATATTTGAGCTCGCGGTGAGCTTCCAACCATATATCTGCACCTTCACTCAGAACTACATATTTCTGCCTCTGTGACATTATTTGACTATGGCCAAGATTTTACTCCTCTGCCATGACGTGTCTCTCTCTCTCTCTCTCTCTCCCCAGCAGATGTGGCGAGCCATTGAAATCTCTGTTCAGTTCGGCCACACCATAATATCCTGACAGATAGGAGGGGACATAAAATTCTGGCCAAACTCTGTTCCTTGGTTGATCTGCTGCTGAAACCATGCCTTTGTTCCATCTCTGGGCTTGAATATTCCATTGCACCTGACCAGCCTCCCATATTCTACCCTCTGAAAATTTGTTATCCAAAATCCTGCTGCCCATGTAGGGTGACACAATGATTGCGCCAGGGACCCAGGTTTGATTCCGACCTTGGGTGACTGTGTGGAGTTTGCACATTCTCCCGTGTCTGTATAGGTTTCTTCTGGGTGCTCCGGTTTCCTCCTAAAGTCCAAAGATGGTTCGTTTTTAAAAAATAAATTTAGAGTACCCAATTATTGCTTTTACTTAGGGACAATTTATCGTGGCCAATCAACCTAATCTGCACATCTTTGGGTTGTGGGTGTAAGACCCACGCAGACATTGAGAGAATGTGCAAACTCCACACAGTGATCCGGGGCTGGGATTGATCCGGGTCCTTGGCATCATAGGCAGCAGTGCTAACCACTGCACCATCTAACCCTAAGATGGTTAGGTTAATTGACCATGCTAAATTTTCCTTTAGTGTCCAAAATATTAGGTGAGGTTACAGTGCACTTTCGAAGGGCCGAATGGCCTTCTGCGGTGTAAGGATTCTATGAAATTCTGTGTCCCAACATGCACTCTTTAACCCAGAATCCTCTGCTTGCTGACTTCCAGTTAAGCAATGTTATGATTTTAAAATTCTCATCTTTTTACTCTTTCCATGGCCCCACCCCTATTTCTAATCTGTAGCCCTCCAACGCAAACCTGTGCTCCAACATTTGTGATCCGATGACCATCCCAACTTTAACTACTACTCCATTAGTGGCTTTTCCTTCAGCCTTAATCTCTGGAATTCCCTCCCTCCCTAAACCACTCTACCTCTCTTCCCTTCTTTGACCAAACCTTTGCTTACCTGTGCTAATATTTCCTTATGCGAGTTTTTTTTTTTAAAGAACTCTTCTGTGAAGCGCTTTTTTGACTATGTTACAAGTGTTACACAAGTACAAGCAGTAATTGCCTTTTGGCTGGAGAATGTTTTCTTCAACTGATGAAAAGTTATTGTTTTGACACTAATTTTAACAGTTTCAATGTGCAAATCTTGGTTCTTTAATTATAGTGCTGATAACTCTTTCATTTAAAATAGGTTCATCAATATCATGTTTAACAAATCTAGGTCATAGATTTGACAGTTAAATGTGCTCTGGGGCAAACTGAGGCCACATAATGTTATGAAATGCAATTTCTTTAAATACTAATACTTAGGATTTGAAATGTAATCATTTTCCTACCTTGTTTAATTAAACTCCTATCTTTCAAGTTGCCATGTTTCTTTAAGTTATTGAAACTTCCAATTCATGACAATGTATAATTAACAGGAATGAATGGCCAAAGACGAAAAGGTCTGAAAGTTGGTCGCCAAAGTCAAAAGGTCTGAAACCTTTTGGTGACAAATAACACTACACATTATAGCACAAAGTTACTGCAGCATGAGGGGGTCAGAAAATTATAGCACTTTTCACAATCAAATGCAAATGTTTCTGTGCTACTTCAAATAGGTGGAATTATTAGATTTCAAGGAGATCTTGTGGCACAGTAGGTAGGGTCTCTGTCTCTGAACCAGAAGCTCCGGGTTCGACTCTCACCCCTGGACCTGATGGCCAAGGAAGGTGTGTTAACACAGCCAAGCGGATTGAGTATCAACTGGCAAATCCTTCCTACGTGCCAATGGCTGGCTTTAAGAGCAGCAGAGACTCCTGGTCAGCTATGCTTGATTTGGAGTGGAACCCCTCCAGCTACAAGTCTCTGGCAACAGGCGAGCAACCTGTTCCAGGAAAAGCCTCGCTGTGGGAACAGATTAAATTTTGCTCTGTGCGCTAGGTGCGGGAAGAGCAACAACTAGGCATCACGTGGGTAGAAACATTAGTTTTCCCTTTGCTGACCTTCTTATGGGCTGATGGTTCAGGAAAGGTCCGAGAGAAGGGAACACATGCACCGCATCAGGACACCCAATGTCTGACTCAACAATAGTGTCAACTGTGGAGAAACCTTCCTGGTCATCCATGCCATTGAAGAATAGCAAACACTAGGGACTATATATTTTTTTTTAAATACCACATCATGGACCTTCTTTACAAAGATGGAATAACTTACCTGAAAATGTCATCCTCTGATACATTTTATAGAGAATGATTGAACAATGATCTACAAAAGACAAAATTCCCTATTGTCCCAACGAGCAGGCAGGAGATTGCAATAAATACACCCACAAAAAGCAGTCAAAACTGAAGGTTTCCATAATTCTCCAAAATAGGATGCACACATGCCATCTTGCAGCATAGCTATAAAAAGCTCTGAGCCTTGAGGACCTAGCTTTTATTGCATCACTCAGCACAGCAGCAGTCTGGGCTGGTGAGCTGAGAGGTATTAACAGAGCCACTAGCAAAGTGGCAGCAGTGGGAATATAGCAGATTCTTGCACCATGGAGCCACTCCTCCAGGGTGACACTTCTGCAAACTGCTGGAGGACAGATTACTGGATTATTATAAGAGCTGTTGATTTTGCTCGTGATGCTGCAGCTGCTCCTCTTGTACTGGATTACAAGTTCTGCAGGTATTTTATCCCTCCCCTCTTTTGTAAAACTATTTAACCCATAAACACAATGCAGACTATGTGCAAAACTGTTTCACCTGTTTGGTTCTTTGTAATGTAACTGGTGCCAGCTTTATATTAAAGGCATAAGATTTAATCACTTCTGGACTTGGACAATTGAATTCTCGCAAGCATTTTCCAGTTTTTACCTCCATAGGCACTAGTTCTAACCCTCAATTTCTGCATCTGAAACTGGCTGTGCATCCTCAAATTTATCCAGTTTTCAAACTTCTTGTGATGTCTAATCTTACTGTAATGCTCAGTGTGATGCCGAGACAATGTGTGAGATTTTATTATTTGACTCAACCAGTTAAAAGGCCTCACCTTGATGAAGATGTTGGGCAAACTCTATTGGGCTTCATCTAGCTCACAATGACAGATTGAACAAGAATGTAAAAAAGGTTCCCATAATTACAAACCATAGAACAGGGCCAGAGGCCAATGATGATAATGGAGCTGAGAGCTCGATCATCAATGATGGGGATAATGTTGATCACAGATGCAGAATTGATATCAAAAAGGCAGTAGGAGTTATGTGCTGGTGGGGTCTTACATGGAGTAGAAGCCAATTCCAGTATGCATGTTGTTGAGGTTAGTTATTGCCGGAGAGAACAGCCGTGGTTGATGAACCAGTACCATTTAGCTATTTTTTTAACTCTTTCATGGGATATGAGCATCATCGGCAATGTCAGCCTTTATTGCCCTCCCTAATTGCCCTTGAACTGAGTGGTTTGCCCAGGCAAGTTAAGAATCAATCATATTGCTGTGGATCTGAAGTCACATATAGCCTACACCAAGTAAGGATTACATGTTTCTTCCCTAAAGGACATTATGCGAACCATATTTAAAGACAATTGATGCTGGTTTCACAGTCACCAGTACTGAGGCAATCTTTCAATTCCAGATTCATAATTAATCAAACTTAAATTCCACCAGCTGCCGTGGCAGGATTTGCATCTGGACCTCTGTATTACTAATCCAATGACATTACCACAATGCCACTGTCTCTCCTCTATTTTGTATATGTAGGCAGTGGAACTGTGGGGTAGAGAGTTAGAGGGTAAATACCTTCCTGGGACTTTATTATGGAACCCAGTAAGGACTGGTCACTACTGCCACCCTTCAGGCACCAGCAATACCAGAGATGCTATGCAATTATATCTTTTTACAGGTCTGGGAGTAAACATAAATGCAAGGATAGGTAGCAGCCAGGCAGAGGGCCAACAGGGAAACATGAGAGTGGGGCTATGTAACCATCAACAAAGAACAAAAAAGAATAAACCACAGGAACAGGCTCTTCAATGCTCCAAGCCTGTACCAGTCATACCACCTACTATACCCATCCTATCCATTTATTTGTCGAGATGCCTTTTGAACACTGTTAATGTATCAGCTTCCACAACCTCCCCTGGCAACGCACTCCCCGCCCTCTGTGTATATATATTTTTTTAAATTGCCTCACACATCTCCTCTAAACTTTGCCCCACAGACCTTATGCCCCCTGGTGACTGACCCCTCCACCCTGGGAAAGAGTGCCTGCCCATTCACTCTATCCATGCCCCATATAAACTTGTAGACCTCTATCAGGTCACCCCTCAACCTGTTGTTCTAAGACAGTCTTGAGTCTATTTAGCGTCTCCGCATTGCTAACACCTTCCAGACTAGGCAACATCCTGGTAAACCTCCTCTGCACCCTCTCCAAAGCCTCCACATCCTTCTGGTAGTGTGGCGACCCGAATTGTGTGCAATATTCCAATGTGCGGCCTTGCCAATGTTTTATACAACTGTAGCATGACTTGCCAGTTTTTATACTCGATGCGCCATCCAATGAAGGTAAGAATTCCGTATGCTTCGATTACCTTGTGTTGCCACTTTCAAAGATCTGTGGGCCTGCATGCCCAGATCTCTCTGACTTTCTACATTCCTAAGAATTTTGCCATTTGCGGTATATTTCCCCTGGATGTTAGATCTACCAAAATGCATTACCTCACATTTGTCTGGATTAAACTCCATTTCTCTTTCTAAGTTTCCAACCTATGTCCTGCTGTATCCTGACAATCCTCAGCACGATCTGCCACTCCACCAACCTTGGTGTCATCTGCAAACTTAATAATCAGACCAGCTACATTTTCCTCCAAACCATTTATGTATACTAGAGGCCCCAGTACCGATCCCTGTTGAACACTAGTCACAACCTTCCATTCAAAAAAATACCCTTCTACTGCTACCCTTTGCCTTATGTGACCTACGAGCCAGTTCTGTATCTATTTTGCTACCTCACCTCTGATCCCGTGTGACTTCACCTTTTGTATCAGTGGCACCTTTTCAAAGGCTTTACTGAAGTCTATGAAAACACCATCCACTGCCCTCCCCATATCAATCATCTTCGTCACCTCCTCAAAAAACACGATCAAGTTAGTGAGGCACAATCTCCCCTTCACAAAACCATCCTGTGTATCACTAATGAGTCCATTTGTTCCCAAATGGGTATAAATCCTGTCCTGAAAATTCTCTCCAATAATTTACCTACTGACGTGAGGCTCACCGGCCTAGTTTCCTGGATTATCCCTGCTACCTTTCTTAAACAGTGGTACCACATTAGCTACTGTCCAATGAGGATACAAAGATGCCAGTTAAGCCCCTGGGAATTATCTCCCTTACTTCCCTCAGTATTCTAGTGTAAATCCCATTCAGCACAGACTTATCTACCTTAATGTCTTTTAATACACACAATACCACTCCCTTTTCGATCTCAACGTGACCCAGATTGTCCACACACCCTACCCAAGAAAGAATCATCTTCCACAAACTCCCTTTCTTTGGCGAACACTGATGCAAAGTACTCATTTAGTACCTTGCCCATTTCCTCTGGCTCAACACATAGATCCCACCACAGTCCTTAAGTAGTCCAATCCTTTCCCTGGCCACCCTCTTGCTTTTTACATATAAATAAAAAGCTTTGGGATTCGCCTTAATCCTATTTCTCAAGGGCTTAGAAATGACCCCTCCTACTTTCTTTATACTTCTCAACGGCTTCAACTGTCCCTACCCTTCTGGACCATACAAAAGCCTCCCTTTTGATTTTGACGAGTATCCCTCGTTACCCAAGGCTCCTTAAACTTACCATACTTTTCTCTCAGGAACGTGACTTTCGCTTGAAAGACTCCCATATGTTTTGATGTTGATTTACTATCCAACAGCCGCATCCAATCCAAATTCTTAAATTCCTGTCTAATGTTATTGTAATTTGCCTTTCCCCAGTTTAGCACTTTAACACGAGGGCTAACCTCATCCCTATCCAAAGTACCCTAACTTACAGAATTATGGTCACTATTCCAAAAATGTTCACCGTACTGAAACCTCAATCACCTGCCCAGGTCCAGTACTGCCTCTTCCGTAGTTGGACTATCTATTTATTGCATCAAGATTTGATCAGTAACCATCAAGCCCCATGAGTGAGCAACA
This sequence comes from Scyliorhinus torazame, assembly GCF_047496885.1. Classification (NCBI taxonomy): domain Eukaryota; kingdom Metazoa; phylum Chordata; class Chondrichthyes; order Carcharhiniformes; family Scyliorhinidae; genus Scyliorhinus; species Scyliorhinus torazame. The sequence goes on from NC_092710.1 coordinate 165,598,723, forward strand.
ATATTGAAAATTTATTACCACTGGCAACTTCAACTAATCCACCTGGCAAACAAAATCACTGGCTCCGTTATACAAATCAAATAATCTGCACATCTTTGGACTGTAGGGGAAATCCACCCAGCGAGTGTACATACTCCAGTCACCCAAGGTCGAAATTGAACCCAGGTCCTTGGTGCTGTGAAGCAACAATGCGAACCATTGTGCCAACTTGTTAGTATATATGATGCAAGGTAACCATGTTGAGACTATTCACTATCAACAGTCTTATGTCTAATCTAAAAGTTGACACCAAACCCAATAGACAATTTTTAGCCTGTGCAGTCTTGTTAATCTGGCTCACTCTCTTGATGCTCACTCAGGTGGGCACGGTCTGATTTGTGTTGGGAGTGTGAGAATGCAGAGACTGCAAGTGAGACAGGTACACTGGGGTGACAATCTTTGTCACAAGTAGGCTTACGTTAACATTGTAAAACACCCCTAGTCGCCACATTCCAGCACCTGTTCAGGTACACGGAGGGAGAATTCAAAATGTCCAAATTACCCAGTCTTTTGGAATTTGTGGGGGAAATTGGAGCACCCAGCGGCAACCCACGCAGACATGGGGAGAACGTGCAGACTCCACCCAGATAGCGACTCAAGCTGGGAATCGAAACTGGGACCCTGGTGCTGTGAAGCCATAGTGCTAACCACTATACTACCATGCTTCAATGCCAGGGACCCAGGTGCAATTCCGGCCTTTGGTGAGCATATGAAGTTTGCACATTCTCCCCATGTCATTCCCAATTCAAAAGCTTTGCTACCCACACCAGCTATCACATTGCAGCACAATGAGATTTGAGTATGTTGCCAAAAGTGGAAAGGTGGGATAGGTTGCATGTGGAAGAGAAGGATTAGGAGAGATTTAAAGTTAGTGGTAGGAATAGTGGAGAGGTGAGAACATTATTTCACTAAGTGTTTGGAACTTAGGCCGAAAGGATGAGGCAGAAATCCTCAAACAGTTGGATATGCACTGCAGGTCACCCACAGGTCTACAGTTAAAGATCTGGAAGGCAGAATTAGACTGCATAATATGTTTTGAACGTCATGAACACAAATTGCTGCAATTCATTCTAGTCTATAGTGGCAAATTGTCACATTTCGATGGACATGCCGGCCAGCATTTGTTACTCAAAGATATTTATGATGTGGAGATGCCGGCGTTGGACTGGGCTGAGCACAGTAAGAAGTCTTACAACACCAGGTTAAGGTCCAACAGGTTTGTTTCAAACACTAGCTTTTGGAGCACATTCACCTGAGGAAGCAGTGCTCCGAAAGCTAGTGTTTGAAACAAACCTGTTGGACTTTAACCTGGTGTTGTAAGACTTCTTACTGTGCTCAAAGATATGACAGCAAATATTCCCCCCCCCCCCTCGAGAACCATATGGGTTTTTACAATCATAGCTAATCTCAGTAATCTGCATGAAACTTTCATTTCCAGACTTTTAAAATCTATTGCTCGACTTGGGATTCCATGGTGGGGTTTGAACCCATTTCCTCTCCCAAGTTAACAAGGGTCTCTGCATTACTAGGCCAGTGAATATTGTCATCTCTGCCTTGAATCCCTTATGCCAAGGAAAGAAAATTCAAAGGGCTGTCGAACACACTTGACCCATGCATTGCCGTTTGCTTGAGGCAGTTTCACCTTTTTCCTATACATAACCGGTGGTATTTATACATACAACACAAGGACGGATTTCATGCAGGTAGCGTAGTGGTTAGCACCGCTGCCTCACAGCACCAAGGTTCGATCCCGGCCCTGGGTCACTGTCCGTATGGAGTTTGCACATTCTCCCTGTTTTTGCGTGGGTTTCACCCCCACAACCCAAAGATGTGCAGGGTAGGCGGATTGGTCATGCTAAATTGCCCAATTGGAAAAAATGAATTGGGTACTTTTTTTTTTTAAACAAAGGATGGAATTCATAAGCAAACCTGACTTACACGCTGTTGAGAATTACTAAATACACTTGATTTATCATGTAGCCTCATAACCATGGTATCTTACTGTGTACCTACACTTACACTTCAGGTGAAATATATTTCAGCTTACTAGAACTTTACTCATGTTATCACCATGAAGGCCTCACCACCTATAATGGCAGGGCTGAAGGAAAAGAGATGGGAGGGAAAAAAACATTCAGTAGCTATTACTTGCAAGTCACAAGCAATCATCCTGTTGCTTTTAGTGTTGTTAATCTCCCTTCATTCTTGATAGTTGTTAACAGCAGAGCACTAAACTCAAGACGTCCTAGCTAAAAAAAACACACAGCCTTCTGCAGAGATTGATTTTTTAACTGTTCATGCTTCTCATCAGTAGTCACTGCCAAAGAAATTCAAACTGAAAAAAATGAATTTGACCCAATGCTCAAAATCAGCACTACATAATGTACTAAATAAAAATTTTAATCACAAAAGGAAAACATGTTTAGAAATCATTAAGAACTTTTGACATCATTGACAACTAAGTAGAAAAAGGTTTGTATGGTGGTGACAGAAAAACTTGTACATAACTAGAAAAACAAATTACTTCATAGCCTGGTCTTCGATATCAAATAGGTCATCGTGAAAATGGAGAATACAAGTGACCAGTAATTTGGTCTCCATTACATTAATTATTGCACATCAGATTAAGATACAAGATAAGGCAACTTAACATAAAAAACACACAAGAAATGGAAGCAGAGGCAGACCATATGGTCAACTTTTAAAATTTAATGAGCCCTCACAAAAATGTCTGCATAAACAAGTTTTTATTTGTCATTTCAATTGAACACATTTTTAAACAGGTTGCAGTGTACATAGAAGTATTTTGATGACTACTACTTTTGGAAACATCCTGTTTGGTTCTAGGACAGTTATAGTTGACTTACATTACAATCCATAATTCAGTTTGAGAGAGGACTTTTTCCAGGAACCATGGGTGATTACATTTTTGGCTGTAACATACATACAGAAACAATTCTAAGGCATTGGCATTCTTGCATACTGATCAGTTTTCAGCAAGATTCACTACAATGTTTGCTTAATAGGTTTATCAAATTTTTACAAATTCAAAGTATCTGTTCAGTTCACCATTATAGATGAAACATGGTAATTTTCTAACTGACTGGTACCAGCAGTAATCTTTAGATTCAAATTCTATCTAACAGGCCACATACCTGTTAATAATTCTTTCTACTGCATCCCCCACCCCACCCATCCCACAATGATATTTAGGCATTTTCATGGACTAAGAAAAGACTGGGGTTTGCTAAGTCAATTGAATGCAAGTTTGAATTCTAAACTTAAAACCACCCTTAGACTGAAATACCACAACATCCCAAAATTAAAAAAAAAAATGATTGTATCTCTCTCTTCTAGGCACCTGACCAATCATAAACATACTAGAGTAGTTTCTGTATTTTAGAGCTTGGGGATTGATTCCAGAGACAAAGCATTCTTTTTAAAATCAGTTGGACAATGCAAGGGGATAAATGAAATGTTCACTTTCCAGTATTTGTAGTCATAGTATTTTAACAAAAATCTTCAGGAGCAGGAATAATCAGTATGTCTTTATAAATCCTCCTTAACCTCTGATGACACTACTGGAGGGAATCCACTGATTCTGCAGTAGATGTGCCTTCTACAGTGATGCAGCTATTGGTTTCTACATTTATGTTTGACAAATTTTCAAATTTGTTTAATTTTTCTGATGCCGAAAGTGCAGCAAAAGACATCAGTTGGTGGTGTTTTGGATTTTGAACCATTAAATGGTTAAGAAATGCAACTTCTGATTTGGTAGAAGGTAGCAAACCATCAGAAACCTTGATACTAGCACCATGGATCAATTGTTCTTTATCTAATGCAACACTATCAACAGCCTTTTTTGCCACGTGTGAATGCAGCATCTGCCCATCTTCGTTCTCACAGTGAACTTCAGAACCAACGATTTCTTTCAGGGAGACATCAGTACTGAGATTTGGATAGTTTGACCCACTGCTCTGGTGTTCATTTTCGTTTCGAACTTCCACACAATTTATATCATAATTAGCCTGAAGTTTCAATAAAGGTGATCCTAGTAAAAGAAAAAATATAAACAGCACATGGTATTGGAAAGAGAGCTTTGCTTTTCTATACAAGACCCAGGATGCATGCACAGCCACAGAGCTGTGAAAAAGTTATGACACCAATAAAGACCAAACTCTGAAATGGATAACAATACAGCTTTCTTGGTGAAATCCCAGTTTGAATTGTTCAACCCTCTGCCCCCAAATTACTCAAGTACAACCAGGCAAGCTAAAAGCATGCTGGACAAGTCAAATATATAGAGTAATAAATTTAGCAACCAACCATATTCAAAATACAATGATAAATAATGCTCTAAAACCTAGTTACAGTTCCAAGTTTGTAGTGAAATGTATATTTAGATTACTAGCAGACCCAATTCCCACAATTAGGTCAACTTAAATCTTCAATGTAGCTTTGCACTCTGTAGTGACTTATGGCCTGAAGGAAGTTACAATGTAGTAATATAGCAATGATATATATTATGGTATTTTAATATGGTGGCTTATGATACTACACCACATCAAAGTCTGGGAGATTACTTACACCCTGCAGTTACCTGAACAGTGGTGACAACTTGGAAGGGTCAGTTGAGAGAACAGGTTGTGTGTTTACTGAGAAAAGGCAAAGTTAACAGCACAGAAGAACCTGTAGTTAAGCTTGCAATAGAAGTTTCTAACATATTTAATCAAATCTCAAAATAAGGCTTTACTTAATCTTACCTAACAGGCCAGAATGCAGAAAGCGTTTTGGGAACCATGAAGATGATTCCCGATTACTGCTTCTGCTCTGCATTCAAAATAAAATGAAAGCCTGCAGGGAGGCAGGAAAAAATAAAGCTGCTGCTCGAGACTGAGACAGCCAATCTCAATCCAATAAAGTAGAGACCAAAGTAGGGCAAAGGAGCACTTAAGGTGTTTAAATTGGGATTAATTCACGTGGCGCATTTGTTATTTCATACAGACAAAAAAGGTAGCCATCCAATAGGAACAAAAGTAATTTTCTATGCATATAGCTCCTCCACTCTTCCCTTCTTTGCTCAGGCAGATCCAGGCTGAGTGGGCTTGGCTGGGCTATGGATTGCATATCCACAGTGAGGTACATTTCAGGCCCTGAAAATGTGAACAAGAGACTACTGCTGCAATTATGATTGGCATGGTTCTATTTGTGTGATCTCTTCTAAAACTGTGTTCAAGTCATATCAATTTTAAACTAATTTTGATGTTTCTTCATACTGCAAATAAGCCATTTGTTAGGATAACCTCAGTTATCAGTAACTGCCTCCTCATTTGTGTTGAACTGTCCAGTGCAAATAGTTAGAAAAAGCAAGTCTCCATTCCAGTGCTACCAATCTTTCTCTTAAAACGCAATGCAGCCTTTATCTTGACACTACGCATACAGGTAGGGTACCAGACAGAGGAGTTAGGATATTAGTTTAAAGTAAAGCTAAATTCCCACTTAAGTGGAATAGCCATTAATCTTTATTATACATTATTAAATTATACAAGTTTTGATAGGAAATAAATGACTTTTATAACTTTCCCGTATACCCACCTCATATATTCATTATACTGGTTTATTTCCTTTCAAATCTCGACTCACCAAGTGTTTGTTCAAGTGTGCCTTTGGAGAAATTGAAGAAATACATGTGCAAAAGACACAAATATCTGGTCCAAATCACAAAACAGTGCATCTGGCTTTATTGCATAAGAGTAAACACTGAAAAGCAAACAATTCGTCCATCGGGACCATTTTTTCGAATGCACCTTTACATTTCCTCTGCAAGCAATTGTGTAAGTGGATAGTTGAAAGTTGGAGTAATTTCAAAGGGAAAACTTCCAACAATAAAATTCCAGGGCATCAATTCAGCTCATTTATATCTTTCCAAGTCACAACCGAATTGCAGCTTCTTTCCCGAAGAGTGCTTAATCTATGTCGCCATCACCCTACAACCATCAACATTTTCTTAGTGACGCATTATGTAAAAAAGAACAAATGGAAGCTACAAACAAAATGTCACTTCCTTCCCAAGGGTGCTGCCTGATTGGAATCTATATAACTCGAGAGTGGGGGTCATTCAAGAACTGTAAAACCCTTGGCCCGGGTTAGCTTAAAAAAAAAACCTGTAAAATAACCCCTAGTTCTATCCAGGAAGTAAATCTCAGTACAACTATCAGATACAATTTAATTTCCAGTTCCTTTTTCCTGAAACTACCTCCCTAACAGCACTGTGACCGGTGTCCTGAGCTGTATTGTTATCCATTTCAGAGTTTGTGGTCTTTATTGTGAGTGTACCTACACCTCAGGGACTGCAGTGGTTCAAGACGACTACTCACTTCTGAAGGGCAACTAGAGATGGGCGATAAATGCTGGCCTAATCATCGGTACCCATATCCCGTAAAAATGTATTTTAAAAAAACAGAATTAAAGAAAAATAACATGACTAATTTTCTGGTAAACTGCCAGTTTAAAAAAGCAATTTGAAACTATAGTAGAATACAGTGAGGTTTACCAGTTAGGACTTTAATTTTGTACAGAACTAGTCCACTAAAAACGCCAATAATTTATGGCTATAACTGCTAAATGACATTAGCCTTCATACAGCTGGTCCACATTACCTTTTGATTGTGGAAATACAACACTTGCTCGACACCTGAACCAGCTGTTTGTTTTTGCATGTGCATTTATAATATAATAATAATCTTTATTGTCACAAGTAGGCTTACATTAACATTGCAATGAAGTTACTGTGAAAAATTCCAAGTGGCCACATTCCGCGCCTGTTTGGGTTCACCGAGGTAGAATTCAGAATGTCCAAATTATCCAACAGCACATCTTTCGGGACATGTGGGAGCAAACCGGAGCACCCAGAGGAAACCCACGCAGACACAGGGAGAACGTGCAGACTCCGCACAGACAGTGACCCAAGCCGGAATCAAAACTGGGACCCTGGCACTGTGACGCAATAATGCTAACCACTGTGCTATCGTGCCGCCCAACTTTTCAATCGGTGGACAGTTAAAACAAGGAGAGTAAGTTGCTTTACTCCACAGTAATATGAACATACAGACCATAGTTACAACTTTGTAACTATGGATTGGTACAACTTGCAGAAATGGACAAAGTGGATCCAACGAGCACAATTTCCCATGTCACGTATAGGATTACAACACAAGATCATCAGGGCGTGAAGTAAAAAGGAAATTAAGATACCAAAGAGCAGCAAGTACATGAAAGGATTATTTTCACCGTGAAAAAAAATCCGACGAATTTCAAGAAGTAAATATATTTTATCACTGAATGTCGGAGCGGCACGGTGGCAGTGGTCAGCACTACTACCTCACAGCACCAGGCACTCGGGTTCAATTCCGGCCTTGGGCGACTGTGTGAAGTTTGCACTCTCCCTGTGTCTACATGGATTTTCTCCGGGTGCTCCGGTTTCCTCCCACAGTCCAAAGATGTGCAGGTCAATGTGCAGGTCAGTTTGATTAGCCATTCTAAATTGCCCCTTAGTGTCCAATGGTTGGGTCGGTTTGCAGGGATAGGGCAGGTGGACTTTGGTAGAATGCTCTTTTGGAAGCTCAGGGCAGGCTCAATAGACCGAATGGCCTCCTTCTACACCATGAATCTCTACAGTGCAGAAGGCTATTCGTCCCATTGAGTCTGAGCCAACCTCCAAGAGCACCCTTCCCAGGCCCATTGCCCTATTCCCACCTAATCTGCACATCCTTTGACACTTGGGGGCAATTTAACATGGCCAATCCACCTAACCATCCCGTGATAAACTCAAGCACAATGTGGGAAATTAGGGACACTATTATTACTCCCAGCTTCCCTGGTGACCACACGTGCGTGCGTCCAAATGCAGCTTCTAGTTAACCGGATTTCAGAGCTGTGGGTGAACTCACTGTGAGGCATCCAGAATGTTGAGGAAGTCGTAGATAGCACGTTTAAAGAGGTGGTCACACTGCAGGTTAGAATTACACAGGCAGAAAGGGAATGGGTCCAAGAACAGTAAAAGGCTCAAGAAGGCAGTGCAGCAGTCCCGTGGTCACCCCCCTCTCAAACCAATATACCCCTTTGGATACTGTTGGGGGGGGGGGGGGGAGAGGAGGAAGATGGCCTCAGGGGAACAGCAGCAGCCAAATCCACAGCACGATAGGTGGCTCTGCTGCTCAGATGGTGGGAGAAAACCAAGTGACAGGGCTATAGCGATAGTGGATTTAATAGTTAGGGGCATAGACAGACGTTTCTGTAGCCGCAAACATGAATCAAGGATGGCATGTTGCCTCCCTGGTGCCAGGTCTGGGATATCACTGAGCAGCTGCAGGGCATTCTGGGGAGGGAAGGTGAATAGCCAGTGGTCGTGGTACACATTGGTACCAACAACATAGGTAAACTAAAGGATGATGACCTGCAAGCCAAGTACAGGAAGTTAGAAGGTAAACAAAAATGGAGGATCTCAAATGCAGTAATCTCAGGATTACCCCCAGTTCCACGCACTAGGAAGAGCAGGAATAGGAGGATATATTGGATGAACGTGTGGCTGGAGAGATGGTGTAGCCAGGACGGATTCAGATTGTTGAGGCATATTCGGACCGATTCTGGGGAGGTGGAACCTGTACAAAGGGACGGGCTTCACCCAGGCAGAGCTGGGACCAATATCCTCACGGGGGCTTTTGCTAGTTCTGATGGGGAGTATTTAAACTAGTGTGGCAAGGGGGTGGGATCCCAGGAGTAGGATCAGATAGGCCAAACTCAGATCAGTAAAATGGAGGTAGAACTTTAGCTGGTACTGTAGAAGATGCAACGATAGACTTGGAATTACAGGAGAAGCAACATTTTAGTGTCCAGCAAGGGAAAATGGTGGGGTTAAACTGTTTGTACTTCAATGCAAGGAGTATTACAAACAAGGTAGACAGGTTAAGAGCACATATAGACACAGGACAGCAGGATGTCATTGCTATGATGGAAACCTGGCTAAAGGAGGCAAATTGGCAGCTCAATATCCTTGGATATAGAGTTTTCAGGCAGGACAGAGGGAGAGATAAAAAAAAAAAGGTGGAGTAGCACTAATGGTTAAGGAATCCATTCCAGTTGTGAGAAGGGATGATATACTAAAGGGGTCAGAAGTGAAGAGTTATGGGTTGAACTTACATATACGGTTGAACAGTCACACCACTGGGAGTATATTATAGACCCCCAAATTGTGAAATGGAGATAGAAAATTTGACTGAACTGAGGAAGTGACAAGGGTTGATGAAGGTAGTGCAAGGGATATGGTGATGGTGTACATGGATTTTAGCAAGCGTTTGACAAAGTCCAACATAGCAGATTGGTCAAGAAAGTGAAAGCCCATGGGATACAGAGCAACGTGGCAAACTGGATAAAAAGTTGGCTTAGTACAAGAAACAAAGGATAATGGTCGATGGCTGCCCTTGCAATTGGAAAGTTGTTTCAAGTGGTTTTCCACAGGGCTGGGTATTGGGACCCTTGCTGTTTGTGTTATATATTAATGATTTGGACATGAACGTGGAGAACGATTGGAAAATTTGCAGATGAAAAAATTATTGGCCGAGTGGTGGACAGTGTAGAAGACAGTCATAATCTTCAAAACAATATTTGGGCGATAAAGTGGCAGATGGAATTTAACAAAGTGTGAGGTCATGCATTTAGAGGGGTCAAACAATTTTAGGGAGTACAAAATAAATGGGAATATACTAAGAAGGGTAGATGAAGTGAGAGACCTTGGCGTACAGGTACACAGGTCCCTAAAGGCAGCAGTTGTTAAGAAAGCATATGGAATGCTCTACTTCATTGGCAGAGGGATAGTAAGGATATGTTAGAATTGTATAAAACACCGGTGAGACCACAACTGGAATACTGTGTGCAGTTCTGGTCGCCACATTACAGGAAGGACTGATGTGGAGATGCCGGCGTTGGACTGGGGTGAGCACAGTAAGAAGTCTTACAACACCAGGTTAAAGTCCAACAGGTTTCTTTCGATATCACTAGCTTTCGGAGCGCTGCTCCTTCCTCAGGTGAATGAAGAGGTATATATAGACAATTCAAAGATGCCAGACAATGCTTGGAATGCGAGCATTAGCAGGTGATTAAATCTTTACAAATCCAGAGTTGGGGTAACCCCAGGTTAAAGAGGTGTGAATTGTGTCAAGCCAGGACAGTTGGTAGGATTTTGCAGGCCAGATGGTGGGGGATGAATGTAATGAGACATGAATCCCAGGTCCCGGTTGAGGCCGCACTCGTGTGCGGAACTTGGCTACATGTTTCTGCTCGGCGATTCTGCGTTGTTGCGCGTCCTGAAGGCTGCCTTGGAGAACGCTTACCCAGAGATCAGAGGCTGAATGCCCTTGACTGCTGAAGTGTTCACCGACTGGAAGGGAACATTTCCTGCCTGGTGATTGTCGCTCGATGTCCATTCATTCGTTGTCGCAGCATCTGCATGGTCTCCCCAATGTACCACGCTTCGGGACATCCTTTCCTGCAGCGTATGAGGTAGGCAACGTTGGCCGAGTCGCACAAGTATGTACCGCGTACCTGGTGGGTGGTGTTCTCCCGTGTAATGGTGGTATCCATGTCGATGATCTGGCACGTCTTGCAGAGATTGCCATGGCAGGGTTGTGTGGTGTCGTGGTCACTGTTCTGAAGGCTGAGTAGTTTGCTGCAAACAGTGGCTTGTTTGAGGTTGCGCGGTTGTTTGAAGGCAAGTAGTGGGGGTGTGGGGATGACCTTGGCATGGGGGATGCTGGTGTAGTGCCGAGACGTCCATTGTGACAAGGAATGTTCCTGGTTCAACTGGTCCGTGGGTGTTGAGTTCCCCCATGACGCCGGCATTGCTGCAACAGCCTCAGTACTCAACACCGACAACTGCCAATCTCCAGACGCAGTTCTGCAACTCATCCGCTTCATTCTGGATCACAACGTCTTCACCTTCGACAACAAGTTCTTCATTCAGACGCACGGAACAGCCATGGGGACCAAATTCGCACCCCAATACGCCAACATTTTCATGCACAAGTTTGAACAAGACTTACTCACCGCACAGGACCTTCAACCGACGGTATACACCAGATACATCGATGACATTTTTTTCCTTTGGACCCACAGCGAAGAATTACTGAAACGACTACACGAGGACATCAATAAGTTCCATCCAACCATCAGACTCACCATGGACTACTCTCCAAAATCAGTTGCATTCTTGGACACACATCTCCATCAAGGACGGTCACCTCAGCACTTCGCTTTACCGCAAGCCCACGGATAACCTCACGATGTTCCACTTCTCCAGCTTCCACCCTAAACACATTAAAGAAGCCATCCCCTATGGACAAGCGCTCCGTATACACAATCTGCTCAGACAAGGAGGCGCGTAACAGACATCTACAGACGTTGAAAGATGCCCTCGTACGAACGGGATATGGCGCTCGACTCATCGATCGACAGTTCCAACGCGCCACAGCAAAAAACCGCACCGACCTCCTCAGAAGGAAAACATGGGACATAACCGACAGAATACCCTTAGTCGTCCAGTACTTTCCCGGAGCGGAGAAACTACGACATCTTCTTCACAGCCTTCAACACGTCATCGATGAAGATGAACATCTTGCCACGGTCATCCCCACTTCTCGCCTTCAAACAACCGCGCAACCTCAAACAAACCATTGTTTTCAGCAAACTACCCAGCCTTCAGAACAGTGACCACGACACCACACAACCCTGCCATGGCAATCTCTGCAAGACGTGCCAGATCGACATGGATACCAGCATTACACGCGAGAACACTACCCATCAGGTATGCGGTACATACTCGTGCGACTCGGCCAACATTGCCTACCTCATACGCTGCAGGAAAGGATGTCCCGAAGCGTGGTACATTGGGGAGACCATGCAGATGCTGCGACAACGAATGAACGGACATCGTGCGACAATCACCAGGCAGGAATGTTCCCTTCCAGTCAGGGAACACTTCAGCAGTCAAGGGCATTCAGCATCTGATCTCCGGGTAAGCGTTCTCCAAGGCAGCCTTCAGGACGTGCGACAACGCAGAATCGCCGAGCATAAACTTAAAGCCAAGTTCCGCACACGAGTGCGGCCTCAACCGGGACCTGGGATTCATGTCACATTACATTCATCCCCCACCATCTGGCCTGCGAAATCCTACCAACTGTCCTGGCTTGACGGGCAGCACGGTAGCATTGTGGCTAGCACAATTGCTTCACCGCTCCAGGGTCCCAGGTTCGATTCCGGCTTGGGTCACCGTCTGTGCAGAGTCTGCACATCCTCCCAGTGTGTGCGTGGGTTTCCTCCGGGTGCTCCGGTTTCCTCCCACAGTCCAAAGATGTGCAGGTTAGGTGGATTGGCCATGATAAATTGCCCTTGGTGTCCAAAATTGCCCTTAGTGTTGGGTGGGGTTACTGGGTTATGGGGATAGGGTGGAGGTGTCTACCTTGGGTAGGGTGCTCTTTCCAAGGGCCGGTGCAGACTTGATGGGCCGAATGGCCTCCTTCTGCACTGTAAATTCTATGATAATCTATGACACAATTCACACCTCTTTAACCTGGGGTTACCCCATCTCTGGATCTGTAAAGATTTAATCACCTGCTAATGCTAGCATTCCAAGCATTGTCTGGCATCTTTGAATCTGTCTATATATATATGTTTCTGGAACATACCTCTTCATTCACCTGAGGAAGGAGCAGCGCTCCGAAAGCTAGTGATATTGAAACAAACCTGTTGGGACTTTAACCTGGTGTTGTAAGACTTGTTACTGTACAGGAAGGACGTTATTGCTCTGGAGAAAGTGCAGAGGAAGTTTAGAAGAATGTTGCCAGAGCTAGAGAAGTGTGGCTTGGAGAGATTGGGATTATTTTCCTTGGAACAAAGAAAGCAGAGGGGTGACTTACCTGAGGTGTACACCATTCGGAGGGGAAGAGATAGTGTGGACAGGATAAAATTGTTCCCCTGGTGGAGAATTCTAGAACCAGGGGACATGGCATTCAAGATATGTGGAAGAAGGTGTAGAGGGGACATGAGGAAACACTTTTGTGCAGAAGGTAGTGGAAGTCTTGAATTCGCTGCCCAAGATGGTGGTGGTGGTCCTAAACACTTTTTAAAAGGTACCTGGATCTGCACCTTAAGAACGCTAAGCTACAGGCTATGGAATTGGTGCAGGAAGGTGGGATTAGAAAGGGCACCTGGGTGCCCTTGGGTTGAATGGCCTCCTTCTGCGCTGTAAATTTTCAACGATTCTACTTTGGACTGTGGAGGAAGTCGGAGCACCCGGAGGAAACCCACGCAGACATAGGGAGAACGTGTAAATTCCACAGTCACCCAAGACCAGAATTGAATCCATGTCCCCAGGGCTGTGAGGCAACAGTGCTAACCACTGTGCTCCCTTGGGTGACCTCCTTGAAACATACAGGACTGTAAAAGGTTTGTCAGGCTAAATACAGAGGGCGTTTCCCCTGGCGGGGAAACAAACATATTGACATAAGAAATAGGAGCAGGAGTAGGCCATTTACCCAGAGAGCCGATGCCATAATTTGATTTTGGAGATCTCAGGAAATTAAGGGATATGGAGAGCAGGTGGAAAAAAAATGATTCGAGGAAGATCAGCCCCGATCATCATACTCAATGATGGCGCAAGCTCAGAGTCATATGGTTTACATCTACTTATGTTGCTGCTATGTTGTTATGTTCTTAACTAGGATTCAGAGTTACTATAAAACGTAGCAAGAATAGGTGGACTAGATGGACCACACGTTTTCTCCTGCCTGTACTGGTCCTACTTGACTTAAGACCAGTTTGTTTCGGCAAATCTTCCAACATTTTCACCTTCTATCTCTCAGCCCGTTTTTTTTTCTTTTTTAATTTCTTTTAATAAATTTAGAGTACCCAATTCATTTTTCCAATAAAGGGGCAATTTAGCATGGCCAATTCACCTACCCTGCATATCTTTGGGTTGTGGGGGTGAAACCCACGCAAACAAGGGAAGAATGTGCAAACACCCCACGGACAGTGGTCCAGAGCCGGGATCGAACCTGGGACCTCGGAGCCGTGAGGCAGCAGTGCTAATCACTGCACCACCGTGCTGCCCAACACTGCCCGTTTTATTAAAATACTGACCACCCTTTCAGTCTCCAAAACACTCTTGAACCTGGACAGAATTTTTTATGGTCTTTTCTTTTCAGGATCATGGGCTGAAATCTACCTGGATGACATAGGTCTTAATAATGAGTCCCATATAATGCTCAAAAGGATAAGAAATTTGAATCCATAGGTACGAATGTACTCAATAATCTCTCACCAGGTCACCTAACTAAATGTGTTATGATTCACAATCGAACATGAACTAAAGTATCCTTCAACAAGGCAGTTTTGAAAAAATCACATTTTTGCAGAAAATGGTTCCGGTATCCAGAAACCTCAAGTTTGTATTACAGGATCCTCAACTGCAGAAAGATTTTGGTGCAGTATTAAAATGTAAAATGAAATTTTGTTCACATTAGAATTTTCAAAAGCAGTTGTGTTGCAGAGTGAGAACTACATCTAAATGATTTAATGAAATGGTGCTTCTCCTAAACCTCAAACTGAGACAGAGACTCCTGTGAACTTCTGTACCTATCTTAGGATAGATTATTCATTTTAGAAAGGAAAGGGAGGGCAGTTTATTTAACTTTTCCTTAGGAAGGAATTAGGAAAGTATCAGAGGTTACACTCTTGGCTCCTACCCAATTAATTACAAACGGTTTTGCTCATTGAAGAACATCTGGCAAGAGATGCAAGAATTATTACTCTCCTTGTGAAAAAGTCGATCAAGTTCAGAGAAATCACTTGTCAGCAAGTTATATTTGTGAGGAGGCAATGTAGCATGCTATGTTATTCTCTGTTGGGAGAAATAAAGCTATAATTAATTCATTAAAATCATTATTTGTTCATGGACTGTATACATAAATCTGGGTTTATATTTGGCCTCACTGCACCAGACTCATCTGATTAGTGCTCTTTTTAAAGGGGAATGCATGGTGGTATACAGATCATGGTATCCAGTTCAGATAATTAAAAAGGTCTTTCATTGTTATGACCAAGGATTTTCTATTGCAAAACAAAGTATCAAATAATTTTAAAAGATACGGATCGGTTTAAAATAATGTGCATTTATAGAGCCTCATTCAAAATATTTCCAATGTACTTAACAGAGATGTAACCAGGAGAAAACAGGTGCTGAGCAAAAGACAATTAAAAAGGATCAGTAAAAGCTTGGTCGAATATTTTTTTTAGAAAACATTTTATTGAGGCATTTATAATTTTAACATTCTAAACAGGGTGGTCTGACACATGCAAAAAAAACCCACAATAACATATCCAACTTTCCCCCGCCCTAACTCCTAGCTATCCATATATTAGATTCCCTGCCCTTATTCTTCACTTCCTTGCCTCCCTTTACTGCCGCTCCCCCCCCCCACTGCTGACAGGCAGTTTTCCTTAAAGAAGTCTATGAACGGCTGCCACCTCCGAGTGAACTCCTGTATTGAATCCCTTAAGGCGAACTGAGAAACCCTACCATGTCACTGACCCACACCCCCGACCTTGGAGGCTCCGAGTCTCTCCATCCCAGCAAAATCCGTCTCCGGGCCACCAGGGAGGCAAAGCCAAAACGTCAGCCTCTCTCCCCCCCCCCGGACCTTGAGACATTCCAAATATTGCCAACAATGGACTCCCTCCATTCCAGGACCTCTGACATGACATCTGAGAATCCCTGCCAAAATCCCCTCAGCTTCAGACACGTCCAAAACAAATGTACATGATTTGCCGGATTCCTCCCACATCTGCCCTCCACCGCCTCAAAAACTCTACTCATCCGGGCCAGTCATATGAGCCCTGTGGACCACCTTGAACTGGACCAGGCTAAGCCTGGCACATGACTAGGATGTGTTGACTCTCCTCGGGGCCTTCTCCCATAGCCCAACTTCCAACTCCCCTCCCAACTTGTCCTCCCACTTCCTCTTCACCTCCCCGATTGGGACCCCTTCCCACTCCATCCATTCCTTATAGATTTCAGAGATTCTCCCCTCCCCAGTATATTTCCTCTCTCCCAGTGTATTCACGCTCAAGAAGGACCTTCCTTCACCTATGGGCTTTCCCAGCCCATAGAAAACCCGAGATCGCCGCGTACATCTTCCTAAAAAGTGCGCCGGGATGAAGATTGGAAGAGACTGAAACACAAACCGCAATCTCGGGAGGACTGTCATCTTCACAATCTGTACCACCCCCACCAATGACAGCGGGTGCATATCCCACCTATAGAATGTGTTTTTTTTTTTTTTTAAACTGAAACTAGTATATGTTGGTATTCCAAAGGATTTGGGTGTCCTTATAAACAAATCACAAGTATACAGCAAGCAATTATGTAGGCCAGTAAGAGCATACAAAATAGGAGCAGGAGTTGCCCATTTAGCCCTTCAAGCTCACTCTGGGATCAGGCTGATTTTTGACTTCAGCACCAAACATCAACCTACTTGTGACAATAAATATTATTAATTATTATTTCATATTTCCTCATGGGATAATCCCAGAATTGATTTAGTGAAGCTTTGTTCCACTCTGTATGGCACGTATATATTTCCTTAGGAAAGGGGACCAAAACTTATCACAATACTTCAGGTGTGGTCTCACCAAAGCTTTATTTAATTGCAGTAAGACACCTTTACTCTTATACTCAATCCTCTTGTAATAAAGGCCAATGTACCATTTCCCTTCTCAATTGCTTGCTGTACCTGTATGCTAGCTTTCAGTGACTCATGAACAAGGGCACCTAGGTCTCTTTGAATTCAATGCTTCCCACCACATTTTTCCACATCTGCCAAATCTGTTCCCACTTGCTAAATTCCCTCTACAAATTCCCTTGAAGCATCTTTGCACCCTCCTGATAACTCATGCTGTGCGAGTTGGTTTTTAGCCTTTATTGAAAGAAGGGTGAAGACCTCGGACTACAATTATACAGGGTTTTCATGAAACCATTTCATGAAAGATTATTACTTTGGAGATGGTGCAACATAAATTCACTAGAATAAATTAAATAACAGGTTAAATTCTTTACTAGACCAGTGTCATCTTGTTGGCTGGGTTAGGAATGGATGAACGAAGTTAACTAAAGGCTTTCTTTATGAGAGTTAATCTGAGCCCAACATTGAAGAAACATTACCGAAACGATCGATTTTACAGGAGCTACCTTAGCTCTACTCAATGTTTTGTCAATTCAGTCAAATCCAAATATAAAGGGTGGGATTCTCGGTTTCTGAGACGTGTTGAAGCCAACACAATTCGTGGACTTAGACAGAAAAACTGACACCATACCTAGACCGATTCCGCTACTATTAAAGGGCTAGCACCGGCGTGCGGAACACAATTGATTCCTGAAAAACGGTGCGGGATTTGCCAGGTTCTTGATTGACACTCAGGAGGCTGACATACACATTACAATCCCCCCACACACACTCATCCCAGCCAACATGACGACACTGGTTGTGCTGGAGCGCGCCCAAACAGCTGTTGGGTCGGCTGGGGCCAGAGGGCACCAAGTGGGGTGCCCTGTGGGGAAACCTATACGATCCGTGGCACTAAGTTTAACGGTGGGCTGTTAGCGGTGTGCGCACCTGCGCCAGTTGCAGCAATGGCGTTCCGTGCCCGTCCACCTTGACCCCACAGCCCACCTCCTGCTACTCCCCTCAGCCATTTTATCAGCACACTCTGGCGATGTTGGACACTTTCCGTACCCCCTCCCTCAGCAGCCGCCACGCCAGTTTCACAATTTTTAAATGCAAAAGTGAACCATGCCATCGGGAACTCGGCCCATTGGAGGCAGAGAATCGCGGAGCCCCGAAGAATACTGGGTCGGGCCCGCTAATAATACACAAACTGTGTCCACTGTAAATGTGTTCCAGAACGCATTGACTCCGCTGTCGAGATGCTGGAGCCGAATCGCCTTTCCCGATTTCAGCGTTGGCCAACGGATTCTTAGTTTCCACCCAGAATTCTTAGTTTCACACAATTCTACATCTACCTGTGAGACTCCAGTGTTCCTGCTTCATGCAGGTGGCAATAAGTGGTAATGTTGCTGTAGCATTTACTTAGATACTAAAATAACCCATTGCCTGTTAGTAATTTCCCCAAATTAATTATGCTCAGCCAAAAGTTAACTTGAGAGACAACTAGTTTTATTAATCTGTTTTTAAACATACTGATGCCCAACAAAACTTGCTGACTTCTGCATGTTAGTGGCAATTGATACGCTCAGACGAAATTCAGGTCTGTTGACATACCACATGGATTCTGCTAGCATACAATAGATCAGTCATGCTCGATAAAAGCATCCCATCTGGCAGTAAGGGCAAGTTACATCAGCATAGGTGAAGGAGTTGGAGAGAAGGAAATTCTCAATTGTACTGCTTCTCAAACTACATTTTAGGTTTTTAAAAAAATTATTTCACAGCATGTAGGCATCACTGGCTAGACCGATATTTTTGTTGCCCACTCGTAATTGACCTTGAGGTGGTGACTTGCTTTCTTTTCAGCAACAGTGAAGGAACTGTGATATAGTTCCAAGTCAGGATGGTGTGTGGCTTGGAGGGGAACTTACAATGTTCCCATGCATATGCTGCCCTTGACAAGAGATTGTGGGTTTCAACGGTGCTGTTGAAAAATTTCAACATAGATTTGATTTGCAGAACTGGGATATAGACCTGCTGTATGATATTACAGATTCAAACAGAAGCCACAAGGTCCCCAACAGCAACAGGATGACGATACTCTGCTGTTATCCAGTCTTCGAGATTTCAGTATTCCCAGAATAGTCAGTGGACAAGAAATAGAGTTGTATGCAGGCACCTAATTCAAATATCCACGGTAGAGATTTGAGCGGAGATTCAATGGTCAAGAATTCCAAACCTTTTCCAAGGTGGCAAAACTCTCCTGAAACATTGTTTAAACTGCCATGGAAGGGATAAACATTCAAGGGCTTTCACCATATCTACTGCGACAAAAGTCGCAATTGTAGATTACAAGCACCAACAGCAATTCATGTCAAAGCCACTTCAAAAACAGGACAGTCTTAACGTTAAACCTAGGTGCAATTTCTAAGTAAACCAGATTTCCTGAAGTTAAAAGATGCTGACAGGTCAGAAAAATCACAATGTGTAGAATTCATTGCTCCACCAATAGTTCTGGTTTCCATTTCATCCAGGTTTGTTTTCTCTCTCGTGCTTATACTGGAAGACAAATTAAACATGCCCTGGCCACAAAAACACAACAAATCCATCCTGGCAAATTACTGCCCCTTACTCTCCATCAGCAGCAAAGTGAAGAAGCGGTGATCAACAGTGCTACCAAGCGGCACTTATACAACAATAACCTGTTCACGAACACTCAAATTTGAGTTCCAGTAAGGCCACTAGGCTCTTGACCACATTACAGCCTTGGTCTAAACATCGATCAAGGGGTTGAACTCGAGGGGTGTTAGGGTGACTGCTTTCAATATCAAGGACATATTCGAACGAGTGTGCCATTAAAGCCTAGAAAAACTGATGTCAATAAAAATTAAAAGGAAAATTTTCCACTGGCTGGAGTCCTACCTAGCACAATGAAAGAAGATTGTGTTGTTGGAGGTCAATCATCTCATGCCCAGGGCATGGCTTCAACCATCTTCAGCTGCTTCATCAATGACTTTCCATCCACAAGATCAGAGATGTCCGCAGATGATTGCACAATATTCTACACCATTTATGACTAAATCAGATACTGAAGCAGTTCATTCTCATATACAGCAAGCCCTGCACAATCTTGGGCTGATAAGTGACAAATAAAATTTGTGCCACACAAGTGCCGAGTAATGACCACTTCCAATAGAAGATACCCACCTGTCCCTACTATTGACATCTGATGGTTACTACCGAACAGAAACTGAACTATACCAGCCAAGTAGAAATATAGAAGATATGAGAAGCACGTCATTCAGCCCTTCGACCTGCTCTACCATTCAATGATCATGGCTGATCCTTTACCCCAACACCATACTCCACACTTTCTCCATACCCCTCGACAATTTTAAGTCTAGAAATCTATCCTGTTCCTTCTTAAATATATTTAGACTTGGTCTCCACAGCCTTGTGTCAGAGAATTCCAGATTTATCACCCTCAGCTAAGCGGTTTCTCCTCAGCCCAGTCCTAAATGACCTACCCCGTAACATGTGACCCTTGTTCTAAACCTCCCCCCCCACCCATAGAAAACAACATCCCTGCATCCAGTCTGTCCAGCTGACAGAATTTCATACATTTCAATTAGATCCCCTCTCATGCTTCTAAATTCCAGTGAATACAGGCCCAGTTGACTAAGCTTTCCCTCATCCCGTCATTCCAGAAATCAACCTGATGAGCCTTTGCTGGACTTCCTCAATGGCAAGTATATCTTTTCTTAGATACGAGGTGGAGATGCCAGTGTTGGACTGGGGTGGGCACAGTAAGAAGTCTTACAGCACCAGGTTAAAGTTCAACAGGTTTGTTTTGAATCACTAGCTTTCATCAGGAGTCTTAAGATAAGGGGCGGGATTCTCCCATTCGGCAGCAGAGTGTCCACGCCGTCGGAAATGAGACGGCGTGAACGGGCCGCTGGGAGTACCGATTCTGGCCCCTACAGGCGCTCCAGGCTCCCATTCCTGCGCGCCGCAGGATCCGCGCAGTGGCGCCGACCCGGTGTGGACGGCACCGACCCTGCGCGCAGAGTTCCCGCCGGCTGCGACCAGGCGTGGACGGCACCGGCTGGACTCTGCCTTATTAGAGTGGCCGCTCGGCCCAACCCAGGCCGAGAATCAGCGCGTATAGCAGCCCGCGGCCAGCGCCACGAGAATGGCCCTGACCCGCGGACAATCGCGTGCCGGCGTAGCCCAGTTGCAGAGATTCCCCGGCCCGGCAGAATCCCGCCCACGGAGACCAAAACTGCACACAATACTCCCCTTCCAGCTGCATTAAGACATCCTTGCTCCTGTACTCAAGTGCTCTTGAAATGAAAGCCAACATACTATTAGCCTTTCTAACTGCTTGCTGTACATGCATGCTTGTGTTCAGGTCCCTTGTATACATCGACATTTCCCAATTACACTATTTAAATAATACTCTGCTATTCGGTTTCTCGGTCCGAAGTGAATAACTTCACATTTATCCACATTGTGCTGCATCTGTCACGTATTTGCCCATTCACTCAACTTGTTTAAATCATCTTGAAGCCTCTTAACATCCCTATAACTCATTTCCACCAAGTTTTGTGTCGCTCGCAAACTTTGAAAGATTACTTTTAGTTCTCTCATCCAAATCACTGATGTATATTGGGAATAGCTGGATCCCAAGCATTGATCCCTGCGGGTCCCACTCGTCATTGCCTATTTTGAAAATGACCCATCTATTTCTACTGTTTCCTGTCTGCTAACCAATTCTCAAGCTATGCCTATATATTAACCCCCAACCCACTTGTTTTAATTTTGCACACTAACTTCTTTTGTGGGGGGGCTATCAAAAAAAGCTTTGTGGCTGCATGAGCAAGTCAGTGGCTGGGAATTTTGTGGCGACTAACTCACATCCCAACTCCCCAAAGCTTGCCCATCATCTACAAGGCACGAATCAGGCGGTGATAGAATACTCTCCACTTGCCTGGATTGAGTGCAGCTGTAACACTCAATAAGCTTGACACCATCCAGGACAAAACAGGTCACTTTGACTGGCTCCCCATCCATCACCTTCAAAAAATTACACCCTCCATCACTGACGCATTGTGGAAGCAGTGTGCATCACATACCAGAAACACTGCAGCAACTGACCAAGGCTCCTTCGATGGCACCTTTCCAAACTCATGACCTCTATCAACGAGGACAAAGGCTGCAGGTAGATGCAAACACCACCACCAAATTCTCTCCAAGTCACACACCATTCTTATTTGGAATTATATTGCCTTTCCTTCACTTTCGCTGGGTCAAAATCCTGGCATTCCTGTCCTTATAACTGTGCTTATTCCTACAACACATGGACTGCAATGGTTCAAAAAGGCAACTCACCACCACTTTCTCAAGGGCAATTAGGGATGGGAAATAAATGTTGGCCCAGTGAGACCTGCATTGCATGAACAAATACAAAAATGTTACTTATTACTTGTAAAGTGCAAGTTTAGGTGGGGTAGAGAAACAAAGAGACCTTAAGAGTGCAAATATAATCAATCAATCAGTAAAGGTTGCATAACACGTTAACATGGCCAGAAAATATGCAAACAAAGCACTCGGGTTTATTTCTAGAGGGATAGAATTGAGAACTAGGAAGTTATGCTCAACTACAGTTCTAGGTCACCATATTATACAAAGGATGTAGAGGCTCTGAAGATTTACAATACCAGAATCCTACATTTAAAAATCTTTCCCCTTTGAAGGATCATAACATTTGAACGGTAGAAGAGGTTTATGACTAGGGAGAATAGAATCACAATGAATAAAATGTATTTTAATGTTGAGGCTACATAGGTTCAAGAAAATATTACACATCATACTATTTGTTAACAAAACAAGGATGCTTTGTAAAATTGTACATACAGTTTGGTATAAAGCAGCAGGAACATTTTGAAAACTTTACATACCTTTTTCCATGCCAGCAAATGTATCTTTCAAAGGAATGTTTTCCTCTTGCTCAGTATCTCTCTCAGTTATAGCTATCTGTAATTCTGAGGGAAAAAATATTTAAAAGTACCATCCACTCATTACATCTAAGCTATCGAGTACCCAAAGATCACAGATGCAATGTGCAAGAGTAGGAGGTAATGTTTAGAAAATGTTATATCTGGGCAGTGGAGGGGTGAAGCTGACTCTGTCCTTTACACAACTCCTGATTTGCTCCATTAATTCGATATTTAAAAAAAAAGACCAACAAACGGATGATGTCTCAATGTAACAAAATTTCAGAAATACATTAATAAAATTATTTTCACTAATACGGTCTTCCATTGGTCAAATGAATTAGACCCTGAATATCATTCAAGTTCACAGTAAATGTTTGGGTTAATATTTGCATTTAAGGTGTAACAATTTTTCTAACTTACAAGCAAGTGATCTTAAGAATAAAGGTAGCCCTTTTAGTCTGGTCAGATACTCTCTTAAATGTTCAGGCTGTAGTAACTTGAAGAGGTTCAAGATCCAACGATGAATTTTCTGTAGAAGTTGGGGGACTTGAAAATGCACCTCATTGCAAAATATTGAGCTCCAAGGTTCCAAACAGTGCTTCCATGTGAAGCAACAAGTTACAGCATATTGCATTCGCTGCTCATGATCCTATCAGGGAGGCCACACCTCTACCATGTTGTGGAACTTCCATTTCTCAACCATTTGGGTAAAATTGTCTAAAAATATAGTTGCGTCAGAGTGTATGTTTCGGGACTGAAAACTTGTTTAATTTTAATCATTTACTTTTGAATTATTGATAATCACACTGTAGAATGTGCTCCATTTGTGTGTGTGTGAGGAGAGAAGAGAAAAAGGACAAATGAAACTAGATTAGCTTTCTTCACGCATTAACTCATCCATTTACAAGTAGACTTGTGCCTGTAAAGAATGATAACCACTTGGTCATATTTAAATACTATTATAGCTAAACTACGGAACCAGTTTCAGATTGATTTGTAATATTACTTTCACGTCAAATGTCTTATGTGGAAAGCTTACTATTAGCCATGTGTGATATATATATACACACACACACAATTCCGAACAAGCTATTTCATTCCTCAGTCACCCCAATGCCCTCTCCCTCTCCTATGCAGCAGTGGTTAGCACTGTTGCTTCACAGTGCCAGGGTCCTAGGTTCGACTCCCAGCTTGGTCACTTGGTCCGTGTGGGTTTCCTAAGAGTGCTCCGGTTTCCTCCCACAAATCCCGAAAGACATGCTTGTTAGCTGAATTGGACATTCTGAATTCTCCCTCCGTGTACCCGAACAGGCACTGGAATGTGGCGATTAGGGGCTTTTCACAGTAACTTCATTGCAGTGTTAATGTAAGCCTACTTGTGACAGTCAAGATGATTATGATGGAAGGTTTCGATGGAAGCATAGGAGATGCAACACCTGCCCTTTTAACTCCTCCCCGTCTAAGGATGCAAACAGTCCTTCCACGTGAAGCAGCAATTACTTATTTTAATTTCCAGCATATTGCATTCGCTGCTCATGATCCTATATATCAGAGAGACCACACCTTTACCCCCCCCCCCCCCAAACTCTTGGCCCAGATGGGCCGAGCTGCCGTAGCAGAAAACTCGAGTCCCACCGGCATCATCTACACCTGCTCTCAGCCAGTGACCTTGCCGTGAAAGGGCCCGGAGCGGCCGGGAGGGGGGGGCCTCCGTTGTGGCCTACCAATCGGCGGGCCCGGCCTCCTTTCTTCCACGCCGGCCCGTAGCCCTGCGCCATGTTGCGCCGGGCCGACGCATTGAAGGAAGCTACTGCGCATGAGAGTCTGGACAAAACATGGATGTATTTTCCAAAGTCCCCAGTTAATGCAAAGGGGCTGCTGCTGTATTTGAGAAAGTAATGAGAACGGCAGAGGCTGAGCAGTTGATGAGCCTCGTGTTGTTGTTACACAAACGTTATTTCCAAAGTTAAACTGTAAACTCAAAGCGGTCCTGCTCACAGCCATTTGGAACAAATGTAATTTTGCTACAGGTGCAGAATCCGTGATGAAAAGTATAGAATTCAGCCACAAAGCAGCTATCTTATGATTAAAAAAAGGTTTGGGTTGCCAGTAAATCCTCTGTTCATTTTAATTCTAATCGAGTTCTACAGCAATGGCGGTAGAAATTATTACTTCCCTTCTAGAGTGTGAAATGATTGACATCAAATGTGAACCCATGCTAATTTAGCAATTGTCTATGCTGGGACGGTGAACCCATGCTAATTTAGCAATTGTCTATGCTGGGACCAAGAGCAATTTGTATTAAGGACTACAAAGTGCACAAGAGAAAAATACAACTTCATGAAGAGCTGGACATAGGAGTTTCACATTTTGCCAGAATAACAGCAGATATTCAATGTCTGTAGAAGATTTTTCCAGTAGAATCAGACAACACAAATGGTCAGGTTTTGGAAAGTGTGTTTGAGGTTGGGGGTGGGGGAGAAGAGGGAAAAGAGGAATAACCTTAAGCAGTGCAAGATAACATGCCTACTTTCTGCCATCTTTGGTCTGATGCTACCAGCCACATCCCACCCACTTTTCAGAATTACAAATGGGACCGTTTCCCTCTGCAACACACTGGTTTACCCCCCTGTCATCCCAAGTACTTTACCACCTTTCCATGCAAGCGCAAGAGATGCACTACCCTTTTATGTCCTCCCTGCCCAAGGTCACAAACAGCTCTTCCAAGTGAAGAAGCAAATCACTTCAATTTCTTTCAACTTACAGTATATGATATTCGCTGCTCTTTGTTCCGCCTGCAACTATTACTAAATTCCCAGCCATTTTAACTCTCCACTTACTCCTTGGCTTGCTAGTGTTCCAACGAAGCCCAATCCAAGTTTAAGAAACAGCACTTAATCTTTCAACTAAAATCTTTATTATAGTCTTCTGGACTCAAATGAGTTGAACAATGAGTAAAATTGGGACAGAGGTTGTTTTATTATTGATTATTTGTTTCCCCCCCTTTTTTTCTTTAATTACTTTGCATTTAGATGGCAGCTGTCCTGCAATTCCAGTCTCCTCTAGACAAATATTTTGTTTCTTTACTTGTCCCATTACCATTCCCTTTGACCTCACACCATGAAACCATTTGTCATTTAATCTCTCCTGCCCTCTATCTTTCCCTTTTATTCTACTGGCCACCCACCCCACTTGCTCTGAATCTATTAGATTTCTAACTTTTTTCAGTTACGACAAAAAAAGTTAACTGAAATATTAACAGTGCTTCTCTCTCCACAAATGCTGCCTGACCATTGAATATCTCCAGCATTTTCGTTTTTTCTTTCAAATTTTCAGTATTCTGCTTTTATAACATTGCAATCAACTGATTTCAGTCTATAGCACAAGATGTCAGTGTGTCTGAACATAATCTGGTTGTTGCAGTTGGAACAAGATGGAGTCATTCAAAGCTAGATAATAAAAAATATTAAAGTTGCATGATTTTAAAAAGCCAACATAATATTATGCAACAAAACAGTGCTGAGGGCTCCTAACACATCATGCATGGACTGAAGATCATGAAGAACAAAATCAATTTAGACACCAAATAGGAAATAAAAAATGATCCTACTCTTAAAAGGCCCCAAAGTAAAGTAACTTCAGAATGTAAATCAGTAGATTAAGTTTATTTCCATAATTTTGTTGAGGATGCAAAGAATAACATTAACAATATACCTTTATTCATAACACCACTAAGAGTTGTAGCACATGGAAGAATTTTATTTTCATCTTCTTCCGGGCAGATATTCAATGTAGGACTTGTAACTATGGATAAAGCAAGTGAAAAAAATTACAATAGTGTGACTGAAGTTTTATGCAGATTAAAAATTAAAATGGAGTACAGAATAATTAATCTACAGCGCAAAGTGCTAAAATACCAGAATGCTACCAACCTATATTGGTTAGAATTAAATTGAACTAGGGATTCTTTCAAGTTAATAATTCATTGTCCAGAATTTTCTTTTTCAAAAAACATGGACAGCTGCTAGATGAAAAAGCAAACTGGAAGCAACCATGGCTAACTTTTAAACCAGGTTGAAGAATTGCTGTTTAAAGTACAGCAGGAAGCAAATGTCAGAAACGACCACAACGCACAAGAACTGCCTGGCTGGTTATGTGAAGCTAGTGGACCTTAGTTAAAATGATTTAATCTTCGTGGGGAGGAAGAAATCGATAAAAGAAAACAGTTTCAAGCAATAACTTTATACTTGGGAGACCCATAAAACATTTGCAGTCAACTTGGTGGCCGGAACTTTCCGCTGGAGGGATTTTCTAGTCCTGCCAGCGGCGCACCCTCAGCACAGGTCCTCCAGGGGCGATGGGTGCATTCAATAGGAAACCCCATTGACAATGGCATATCAGAAACACAGCAGGTTGCGTGGTAAATCCCACCCAATATTTTTATTGCAACAATACAGGAGCATGAGTTATTCTTTCACTAATGAATTAAACTTCTTGAAAAAATCTGTGTGTAATAACAGGCCTCGGAATAGAAATACAATGTCATCCTGATCTTGGGAACTGAATTTTATCTTGAGTCTATATCAAATAGGCTCAATGTGAAATCAAGGGATAGACAATATATTTCATGGAAACTTGCCTGTTATATTTTCAGCATCTATCCTCAGAGAAAACAGGTTAACTACCAAACTTGTTCTATTAAAGGATTCAAGTTTCATAGCACTGATTTGGATTCAATTTGAATTGTTTTTTTACAGCAAGCAATGAGATGGATTAAGAGTCTGCCCTGTCCACTCTGAACATCAGCATTATAACTTTAAGGATGGGATTTCCTAAAATAATTATAAGTGCTCCTTCCTGGAGTCCCAGCCTCTGTAGGGGCATGCCAATTGGAATTAAATTGTACAGAAGTCAGTGGAGGGTTATTATCTTTCTCCATCTGTACAATTGACTGAGGTATTGTTTTAATTCACTTGACAACACTTTTTAATTTAAATCCAATGAACCTTCCCATTTTTAACACAAGAACAATTTTCAACTAATAAGTTGTATTAAATACAGCAATGATTTCACCAAATTGAAAAACAATACAATTTGACTCCTTGGCAAAATAACCTCCTTAAATGATCAATTCTAGCATCTTGTAGGCGGCTATGAGCTGAGCAGTCGCACGAAAGCTGGCCCTCTCTTGGAAACTTCAACTTGGGCCCTTTAACCCGTCAATCAGATTCAAAAGGCAACAACCCCACCCTCCCCTCTCACCCCAAACTGGACAACCAAAAAAATGCCGTTGAACCATCCACAGGGCCAGAAGACTAGTAAAAGTTGGACGAGGACCCCCCCCCCCCCAAACCTTAGAATGGGTGGTACATGCAGGGCTAGGCAGACCGAGCAAGTTCACCAAGGCAAATGCCAGTCCACCCATTGATGGAACAGTTGATAGGGGTGGATCAAAGAGCCGGAGAAGAACTCCTGCACAGGGACGTCCCTCCAAGCATTTACCACGGCCCACTCTCGTTTCCCCAACTACTCAAGAAGGCCGGTGGTGGTGGCCACTCGGTGGACATGGAACCAACTCAGGCACCACTTCAATCTGGGTGAAATTTTGGCTATGGCTCCCACCTTCAAATCCATAAATGTACCACTGCAACAATGGATGCTTAAAAAGGGAGACAAAGGGGTACTGACGTTGAACCTAAACTTAACAGCAGAGTAGCAAACCCAGGGGAACTAACGAACACGCTCCAGCTCCCAAAAGAAAACAAACTCCGGCACATGCAACTAAGGAACGTCCTCTGCAAGGAGACCACGTTTCCGCAGCTACCTGGACATACCCTACTGGACAGACTTCTAACATTGGACGAAAACTGCACGGACATGTACAGACGACTGCTAGAGGCGATAAGTGCCCCACTGGAAAGGTGGGAGAAGGAGCTGGGCACGGAGATGAGGGAGGGGTCTGGATCAAAGCACTGCATAGGATGAACTCCACCTCCTCGCTTGCAGGGCTGAGTCTAACGAAATTAATGGTAGTGTACAGGACGCACTTGACCAGAACATGCACGAGCAGGAAGTGGAAGACAAATGTGAAATGCACCCACATACTCTGTTCCAGACTTGTTGAGTACTGGACCACCTTTTTCAAGGCCATGTCCAAGGTTGTGGGTGTGAGGGTGGAGCCATGCCCACTAGTGGCAGGCTTCAGGCTATCACAACAGCCAGAACTCTTTACGGGAGAGGAGCAGGTACCTAGACTCCCTGATCACCCGCTGGAGACTTCTGCTCGGCTGGAGATCAGCAGCACCACCCAAGGCCACAGACTGGCTGTCTGACCTAGCAGAATCTCAAAAATTGGAAAAGATTAAATTCACCGGAGAAAGGGGGGGACTGAAACAGACAAAAGGGGGATGTGGGGGAACCACCTAGAGTGCAAGGGAAGTAAGGCAGAGGAACTCAAGGGGACCTAGGGAAAGAAAAACGCTGGGACACGGCCACTGCCAACAACAGGGTACACCTGGGTGGCCTAAACATGCCCCTAGTATGTTTTAATACCATGGGGCAACATGTGATAGTTAAACAGTACAGTTGTGGTAACCGACTTTTGAGAGCCCAATGTTCATATACCTCATATCTGTTAATGTTCCTTATGTATTCATACCTTCTTCCCCTTTTTTTCTGGCGATGTCACAAATAAATGCAAAATAAATTCTTGTTTATTTGAAACAGGTTTATTGAAATCTCAAGCTTTTGAAGCGCTGCTCTTTCATCGGGTGAAGTCAGATGAAGGAGCAGCGCTCCAAAAGCTTGATTTCAAACAAACCTGTTGGGCTTGAACCTGGTGCTGAGACTTCTTACTGTGCCCACCCCAGTCCAGCAGCAGTATCTCCACATCATCACTTCTTGAATAGAGGGGGCATGTTTGCTACTTTCCAGTCTGATGCAATCTTTCCACAATCTAGCAAATTTTGGAAAATTAACACCAACCCACCTACAAGCACACTTTACTGAAATCTTTCAGGACCTGATCAGCTCACAACTCTATAATTTGCTCATTACTCTTTCCTCATGCTTGTAATTTCACTGAGCTCCTCGGTCCCTTCCGCCTCCTCATTTACAATTATTACTCAAATGTTTTTTGTATCTTCCAGTGAAGACAGAAGCAAACTTATGTCTATAATTTCCTTATTATCTACTACTAACTCTCCTTTGTCACTCTCGAGGGCCAACACCAACTTTACTTACTCTCCCTTTTTAAATACCATAGAAACTTAGTATTGTTTTCTACATTTCTAGGTAGCTTCCTCGCATACTCCAACTTCTTCCTCCGGACTAACTTTTTTAGTCATTCACGTTATATTCTGACCATCTGACCTACCATTCATCTTGGTGCAGTTATATGCTTTTTCCTCAAATTTGATACTTTCCTTAACTTATTTGGTTAACAGCGGCACAGTGGTGAGTATTCTGCCTCACAACACCGTGGACTCGGGTTCGATCCCGGCCCCAGGTCACTGTCCATGTGGAGTTTGCACATTAACCCCGTGACTGTGTGTGTCTAGCCCCCACAACGCAAAGATGTGCAGCGTAGGTGGATTGGCCACGCTAAATTGCCCCTTAAATTGGAACAAAAAATTAATTGGGTACTTCAAACTTCTTTGGACAACCACAGATGATGGATCCGCTGCTTAAGAATTTTCTTTTTATTATGAATGTATTTATTCTAAGTATTCAGAAATATCCAGCTTCAGAGTCCCAGCTTTCGTCATGGTCTGCACGGGTTTCCTCCGGGTGCTCCCGGACTGGAAAAAGTGCTGAAGATTTATCTTATTTCTAGTGCTAATTTGAGCGAATGGACTGCTCTTGTTGATGGTGGGAGTTTTTATAATCACCAAGTAATGAAGATCTTAATTGTTTCGCCTATAAAACTGTATAGGAAATACATTCTAGTAAGGATATAGTGATGCTTTATGGGTTAATTTTATCTTTGTTTCCTAAACATTTGCGCCATCAGTAACTTATGTATCTTATTGCTT
This sequence comes from Scyliorhinus torazame, assembly GCF_047496885.1. Taxonomy (NCBI): domain Eukaryota; kingdom Metazoa; phylum Chordata; class Chondrichthyes; order Carcharhiniformes; family Scyliorhinidae; genus Scyliorhinus; species Scyliorhinus torazame. The sequence continues at coordinate 165,629,566 of NC_092710.1, forward strand.
CTGTAGATCTCTTGCAATAAAAAGATCCGAATATTAGTTTTAGCCTAAATGTAGTGCTCCAACAGTGTGAAATGCACCACTTTTCAGAGTGACAGAGAGCATTCTTTGTGGTTTCTGGTGAGATATTCAATTAATAAAAGATGATTGTTACTCCTCTCTCACTCCTGGCACATAGAAGGGCACAGATTTCTTTTCAATGGACAATCTGCCTATGGTCCCAATTTTTCAGCCTTTAGATTAAGTCGCTATCCATCAGATATATTTACCATATTTGCTAATGTTGAATTCTTCACTCCCATCTTTATCAATTAATTTCCAAAAAAGAATGGTTTACCTTCAGATTAATAAATACCTGTTCCTAATGCGAACTCCTAAATTACTAGGAATTTGTATACAGCATGGTAGCACAGTTGCTTCACAGCTCCGAGGTTCGCTTCCCCTGGCTTGGGTCACTTGTCTGTGCGAAGTCTGCACGCTCTCCCCGTGGCGCTTGGGTTTCCACCGGGTGCTCCGGTTCCTCCCACAGCCCAAAGATGTGCAGGTTAGGTGGATTGGCCATGCTAAATCGCCCTTAGAGTCTAAAAAGATTAGGCTGGGTTACAGGTGTGGGCTTAAGGGGGGGGGTGCTATTTCCAAGGCCGGGTGCAGACTCGATGTGCTGAATGGCCTCCTTTTGCACTATAAATTCTATGATATATCTCCTTAAAACCTGCCACTGCCTCCATATGAATTTGTCTGTCCTCTGGCTGGTATTCCAGTTCACTTCAGCTAGCTCAGCTTTCATGCCCACAGTTTCCCTTATTGAAGTTTAAAATACTTGTCTCAGACCCACTCTTCGCCCTTTCAAACTGGATGTAAAGTTCATTTATATAGTGGTCGTATTATTCCAGGGTTTTCTTAACAGATGACATTCGCAAATGTCATCTGCCACTAGTAAAATGATTGACCAAAATTTGCACTGCGCAACTTGCATGATGGCTAAATAAAAGGAAAAAGATGGATAAGAATCAGGAAAGAAGGAATTGGAAATAAAGAATGGAGGGAGAGAGGAAGATAAAGAAAAAAGGCAGACAAATCGAGTAAAGTAAAAGGGCTTCAATCAACAAACTGAAAGCAATTTCAAAGGTCAGTATGGATTCAAATGAATTTACCAACTGTAATTCAAATGTACAACAGATAGCTGAAGATCTTTTAGCAGATTAGAAGGGGTGGAGGGGAAGAGCACTGAAGAAAGAAGCATAAAGGGACAAAATGGAGTTATGAAAACGTAACAATAATGGCTGAAGTAGAGTCTAACTAGATATCGGCAAGATTATTGAAATCTTGTTTTGAGTATTTTTGAAGGACCATGAGATATTAAATTACAGGCTACAATTAGTAATGTATAGGGATTAGACAACACACATGGCAAAAGCAGATTAGAGCAGTCAATGCACGAGATTAAAAAAATTAGATGAACTATTTCACTGATCATGTTTTTCCGCTGAAACTTGGTGTGCTCCAGTTAGAACTATTCAACAGCTGTATAATCTCAAGCTTAGACCAGTCTGTAACCTGGTACATGGTAAATACAGCAGCAAACAGGCTGTGCAAACATTTTCCCCCCCCATATTAATCGCAAACTCATGAGAACATTCAGGAATCAGTCTTCAAGAGCAATGCAACTAATGTGCTGCACAGATCAAGCGACAGTCAAATCATAAATTATACCAAGAAGCTTTTAACCCTTTGAGGTCATCAAGAGTTGTATGTTGCTGGTCCCCTTTAATATTTTAAAAGTTACCAGTTACAAATTGGTGGGGGCGAATTTCAACTTTGAAGTCAAAACATTTCAACACAGTCAAAATTAAATAGTCCAATTTCCTTATATTTACCAACAAAATACATTTTTTGCTATTGCAGTTTACATATAGTAAAAGCAACAGAATGTAGAACTTGAAAACCAACATCCAGTTGGTAAGTCATATTACTTTGCAATCAAGTCTTACTTAATTTCAAAAGTCAAGATTCTAAAATCTATGTAAGCTTGGCATGGGTATAATTTTAACACAAGGTTCTTACCCACCTGTCACAAACTGTTCCTCTGTTTCACTGCTGTTCACCTGGGCTTCTGAGAAGTTTTGCTCTTCATAGTAGTCATCATCCTCGTCATGGGAGATAAGAATACGGGTCATGGAATCATCACCATCACCAATCTCCTCTGTAAAAGGCTGATCCTGTTGGCATTTAAAAATCTCTTCATACAAATCAATAGTTTGCACAGAGCTCTGTAAAAATTCACTTGTTTTCAGTGTCCCTTGAGCTTCTTTGTGACCTGCATCTTCGATCTGGTCACTTAAAGAGTATTGATCCATACAAGCTTGCGTTGTAGACATTCCTTCATCTGAGCCTGAAGATACAGCACCTTCAAAACTGTCCACTCCAACCGTGTCTTCAGTGGAAATTGAAGACAATGCAGCAGATTCAAGGGTCTTCGAAGTAATTAGTGTATGTACTTCATTATCTATAACATCCATTACTGGAGACTGTTGAATACTTGGAAGGTTAATTGTGCTTTCTGTATTTTCTTCTGGTCTAATTATAGCTGGACTTTTAAGATGCATCCATTCCTCATCATGCAATTTACACGAAGTGACATAGTTTTCGGTATTCGGTATTTCAGAACAAGTTATGTTTGACGTTATAGCCTGCATCAATAGTTTATCTTCTAGATTTAAGCCATCAGGGCTAGACATTACAGGAGTTAATTGATCAGTACTTATTGAATTTTTATCAGATATCTCACTGCTTTCATCATATTTTTCAGAATGCGGATTCCAAAAGTTTCTCACTATATCATTGATTATACCATCAACATACTCAATTTGGACATGCAATAAAGATGGTAAACTGCGGTTTTTACATTCATCTTCTACTACAGTAACTTTTAATAACTGATCTGAAAGATTAAGGAGAGCATCCACAGCACCATCTTTCCAAGAACCATTAGCCAAATCATATCCTGAAAGGCAACATAGAAAAGACTGTGTGGGAATCTTCAGTAACTCGTTGGGCATCTTTTTAACTTGTTGTATTCCAACATCATCTTCATTCCCATAGTCAACATATTGAAGAGAAAGTATGCCTCCATTTACTTTTTTCACTTCAGCTCTGTACCATTGCCCATCTTCACAATATTTACAAAAACAACTGTCACCAACTGAAATGTCAGATAATAATTCCCTGTTGGTAACGCCAAGTACTCCAACTTCTTGCATTCTTTTAGAAAGCATTTGAACTTCTGGGGACGAATACTGACACCAGAAATAACAAGGACTTTCTGCTGCAGTGATGTACCCTTCAATGGTCTGTCCCACTAAAGGAAGTTTCTTGATGTATCGTCCATAACTGGGTGCATCAGATACACACACGTTCAGTTTTTCAATGATGAATCCTGAAGCAATTAGTCTGTTTCTCACGTTATCCAAATAATCATATAGAGCTATTTCCAGTACATTATCCTCAGAAATACTAATTACTTTTACAGTTACGGTTTTGTACAAAACCAACGTTTTAAAGAGCTCAATAGCTTCATTAGACCAGCTATTTCCATCAATTGGAAACAAGCCATGCAACTTGCATTCATAAGTTAATGCAAATGCAGGAGTCACATCTTTTATATCTATGCTGTTTACTTCTTCCTTAATGTCTTCCCTCAAAAAATGTACCACAACAACTCCATCACAAACTTTTTGCACAATTTCACATGTAGCCCAGTTATTATGGGCTTTTCTTTTCACCATACACAGATTGCCAGCTTTGGGATTCAAATCTTCTTTGGACTGTAAATCAAGTGATTCAATAAAAATGCCATCACTTGTAGTTTTAAACTGACACCAAAACTGCTGAGGAGACTTTACTGCAAAGACATATGCATTATACTTAGAAGGTCTTATATCAATTACAGGATATTCAGTTGATTGGTGAGAATATGGAGTGCCACTTCTAAATTCAAAGTTATTAAATAAATCGGCAATTGATCCATGGTCATCATAAAGATGAACCTCCCACAGTTGTCCACACGGTTGCATAAATTCACACGTTATTCTGGTTTTATTTGTTCTCTTTATGAATTCAGAAAGAGCTTCCTCGCTGCTTTCTCTGAAACTGGAATCCTGAAATCCTGCAAGAAAGCATGGTATGCTAAGGCGGTGGACTTTTAAGAAATCTTTAGAAAGAGCAAAAACTTTTGATGCATCCACTGTTGCAGTATTACCATAATCTATATATTCCACAGAAACCAAATTGTCACAAATTTGAGTTACAACAGCTCTGTACCGAGAACCATCTTCAGGAAATTCTGCACAGACAACATCACCTATCTCAAAGCTTCCAACTTTTCTGTCATTTGTATTACATGCATTCAATTTTTCTTCCATCACAGTTATGTTATCTTCATTTTGAAGAAGCTGAACAAAAAAGTGTGATGGATTTATAACATGTGAAACAGATACCCCACTTTTAAATCCACCATTCAATGTCATCAGAGGGAGGTCTGTTAGCTTAGGCCACGGTGTAGCGAAGTTCACTTTTTTTCCATTAGGGCTTTCAACCCAATTGTCATCCAATTTATGATCTACAATTACCATACTGGATTTTAAATCTGAAGATTCTTTTGTATTCTTTGTACATATTTTGCTGTGAACAAATTTCTTCAGCCCAGCCTCTTCAGTCTGTGAAATAAGCTCGGTTCTATTCTTCCACCTGTCCTGTTTGCAAGCAGATATCGTTATCTTCTCAGCTTCACGAATATCACCTTGGTCCTCAGCTACACGCCTTTTGAGAGGCAATGGCTCATGTTCACTCTTTGCCATATAAGGGGTGCATGATTTCTCATTTTTGTTTTTTTGCCTTCCCGCACTTCCATTTGTTTTTGTTTCACTGGTATTCTGTAAGCATAGCTGTTCTTTAATCTTTGCATTTATTTGCATGTTCCCATCATATAGTTCAACAATCAGCTTTCCATCGGTCTCTTTTGCTACGACTACAGCTTTTAAAGGCTTATCCATAACAGCTTTTTTAAACCAGATAATAATGTCCAGGGATAAGTCAACTGGTATATCAGACAATCCACATTTAATTGCTTGCATTGGTAGAAATTTAACATCTTTTGCACTGTTGGGTATTGGAAGCAAGTCATCTTTATCAATATCTAATTTATTGCCATAGTCTACAAAAGAGACCCGAATTCGGTCTTGTATGGGCCACGCCAAAGCACGGTACCATCGGTTATCAGTATATTTTGCAAGACAGATGGGATCTACACCCTGTGAAAAAGTATAGCCCTGCATCTTGGAAGACAGTTTATTAACCTTGTCTGCAAGTTTATCTAGAATACCCAAGTTTCTACCAAGCAGACAGTAGAATTTTGTTGGGCTTGCAACATGGCTCACATACATCTCTTCTTCACTACCAATTTTTACATCATGAGTCGAATAGTAATAGGTATAAAGGCTTACTGATGGAGCAAGAATACTAGGTGATCCTACAAATTTGGCTAATCCTCGCTCAATAAGTAACTGGCAAGCACTCTGAAAGGGGGTGTTCAAATCCACAACATTACACAGACCTTTGCCTTCTACAACAGTTAATGCGTATACTGTGCATTTTAGTTCCATATACAAACTTAAGGCATTGTCAATAAATTCCTGGAATGCAGCAATTGAATCTTCATTCCACATAAATGGGTCAGGACCCATGGGCTGAATTATGTTATAAAGACTGCACCTAAATGCCTGACCTTTGAAAAGAAGAAACTCTGGTTTTATTAGACGTAACTCACTCATGGGCACTCTCTCTCTATTTCCATAATCGATGTACAATACATCCACTTCCGTCACATTCACTTTTCCAAGGATCAATGCTCTGTACCACTTTCCATCTTCAGAGTACCTTACAATGCAAGCAGATTGACCAGGCTGAAAATTATCTTCATGTATATTATAATATTCCTGTATTTTACTCATTAGTATCTTCAATTCATGTGTATTTTTAGTCATTTGACACCAAAAATCACCAGGTTCATCAATGTAAGAAACTTGTACATCCACTGTGCTTCCCACTTTAAGATACTCTTGCTTATAAGGAGACTCCATAATTACAGATTCCAGCATTTCTGCTTTATCATTACCTTCAAATTCCCCTTGACTAGAAAATAATGTGGTCAGAGAATCACTTAAGCCCACTGTTGGTGTGCCACAGTACTCTGTAAATGGTTGATTTTTTTCAGGAGTCATTGGCCTTTGCTCCAGATTGTCTTTTTTGCTTCTGCCATACGAGTGAACAATTTCTTCAGATGAATGTGAAATATGTAAATTGCCCAATAAATCTAAATTCTTTGAATTGAAATTTGAGACTTTAAATTCTTTGCGATCAGCAAAACCTGCCAGCAAGATCAACTTATTCACACTGGGTTCTCCTTCATCTTCCACATCTAGCAGTTCGATCAAGTATTTGTCCATCTCCTTCTCTAAAACGTGAACAACAAGATGTTTTTCAAACACTGCCTTTTCAAAATAGGTAACAGCTTCTCTATTCCAAGTCCCTTCTTTGGGGGCAAGGTCAGCAAGGCAGCATTTCACTGCTAAGGCAGGTAATTTTCTATACTCTGGAAGTAATGCCTTAACATCATGCCAGTCCACTACTTCCATGTTTCCATAATCAATGAAAAATACCCTGAAGTGGCCATCAAGAATCTCAGTAATAACAGCTCTATAAAATAAGTTATCAGCCTTGAATTTAGCACAGCATAACAATCCGGGTTCGGGTTTCTTTACTAATCCTTCGTTTCGACTCAAGCTTCCATATTTTTTGGCAATGCTGTTCATGAGTTTTTCAAACTCGCTAGCCGTCTCCATAGTTCGGATCCAAAACTCTGAAGGATCTTTCACAAATTCAACGAGGACATCATAAAATGCATTCAATTTCAGATTTGCGTTCTTCAGCAGCGAGATGCGATCTTTGGGTTTCACGGCGAGCCCTTCGGTCCGCCTGTCCCCGATCAGGTAGTCGCCGCCGCACTGAAGTGCGTTGAGCTTCTGTCCGTCCGCCCTCAGTCGGATCTCCTCGCTGTAACCCGACATCAGGCTCTCGGTCTGGGCGCTGAAAGCCGAGTTGACGGTAGAGCCGTCCTCCTGGTACAGGGTCACGTAGTAGACGTTCTCCACCGAGTTGTAGAACTCCACCTTGGCCTGCAGCACCCGGCGCAGGATCAGCGACTTGAGCAGCTCGACGTGGCGCGCCGACCAGCCGCGGCCGTAGTCGGAGGCGTCGCGCAGTGCGAAGGGGTAGGTGACGACGGGCATCTTGAAGTAGCCGGGGCTGAGCTTGCGGACGACGCGGGCCGGCACCACCTCGCGGTCGCCGTAGTCGACGTAGAAGACCTCGAGCACGCCGTCGGCCAGGGTCTGCTGGATGAGCGCGCGGTACCAGCGGCCGTCGGCGCTCTTGGCGGCGCAAGGCGAGCCCAGCCTGCGCGGAGCCTCGGCCGCGCGGCTGTTGTCATAGTAACGGTGCATGCTGTCGTGCAGCCGCTCGAGCTCCGGGCAGTGGCACCGCAGTTGGCAGAAGAAGCGATCCGGGTAGCGCACGTGGGTGACCCGCACCGTCACCGTCTCGTCCACCTGCAGCAGAGGGTAGAAGTAGTTGAGGCTGTAGCCCGCCTCGCTGGGCGGCGGTGGCGGCAATCCCAGGCTCGAGGCCGCTTCGCCCCCGACCAGCGGCGGCGGGGCGCGCTCCTTCCTGAAGGAGGCGCCGCAGGCGGCGGCGGCGGCGCCGCAGGGCCGGGAGGTGGCCATCTCCACCATGAGCCGGAAGGCGCCCCGGTCGATGGCCCTGGCCAGGCCCAGCTCGCACAGCTGCCGCGACACCCGAGCTACCTCCACCAGCACCAGGCGGTTGGGCAGCACGGCCTCCACCAGCGTCTCCAGGGTGCGCCCCTGCAGGGCGCGGAAGAAAGAGATGGCCGCCGGCGCCCAGGAAGCCGCGCCGCCCCGCGGCTTGCCGCCTTCCTCGCCGTCCTCCGGCACCTTCTCTTGCTCCACGTCCTCCCGCTCCTCCTCCTCCTCCTCGGCGGCGTTGCTGTTGCCGCAGGCGGCTCCGGGCGCCGGCACCAGGTTGGCCAAGATGCAGCAGACCACCTCGGGCGGCAGCTGGAAAAAGTCCTTCTTACCTCGGTCCAGGCTGCGGGCTCGGACCGGCAGCGCCCGCCCTTCGTCCAGGGTGAAGACGGTGTAATCGTCGCCGACACGGCTCAGCACCCGGGCCCGGTGCCACTCGCCGGCCATGTCCACCAGACATCGCTCGTTGGTCTCCAGGGGAGGGGCCGGCACGCTGCACCCAGCTCCTCCGCCGACCAGCCGGGCCGCCTTGGCCCAGCTCTGTATGTCGCTGTGCAGCCTCTGGTACTCGGGTTGCCTTTCCCGCTGTTGGAAGCGGCCCCACAGTCTGACCAGCACGGAGCCGGGCCGGGGAGGGTCCACCCGGGTCACCCGGAAAGCGAGGCAGACGCCCGTGGGCGGCAGCCCGGCGGTGGAGCACATGGGGATGCGACCGCGATGCACGGCTCCTTCAGCCGTCTCCTTCCAGTGTTTTTCTTCACAAACAGGCAGCTCCATTCACGAGCCGGGGGCCGTTAGTGTTTGAATTCGATTGGAATCCCCCATCATGGCGGCCACAATCCAGCGGCTCTTTCAAAAGTGGCGACAGAACACGTTTCCGTTAGCCCCGCCCCTCGCTTTATGAGGCCCTCGATGCGCATGCGCCGGATGGCTCAGCTCACATGGAGTAGGTTGCGTGGAGATGGAGGGGGAGTTTAACCGATTTTATTTAAAACTAAGATTTAATTTTCGCTGCTGTTACATATTCTAATTTCAAGGAAAATTATTACTAATTAACTGTGGGTTGGTCAGTCTTTTGTGAAGACCAGCTGGAGGATGCGTTGATTACCGGAACTACCCCCTCTCCTCCCTGCAGTTGGGCTGCGCTGGGATCCTGAGAACATCACGTGTTCTGGTTCCGCACATGCGCGGCGGAGTATAAACCCTGTCGCGAGATCTCTGTGACGTTGGAGTGTTTTATGACGTATCATGATGTTGCAATAAAAGAATACCGCGGTTTTATTTTTGCGTTAAGCAGCCATTTTTACGCCTTTTATTTTTTTACTCTTAAACAGGTTTGACTGCCGCACATTGGTGCAAATTGACACTCCTATGAAGATAACATTGGAGCAGTATTGAATAAATCTCACATCCAATGACAATATGCTGCTAAACCCTGAACTGTTTACTTGTCTCACGGGGATCCCCTGTCATTTAAACGTCACCATGTAAATCAGGTGAATGGTTCCTTTATTACTTTCGCAAGTGGAATTTTTACTGACTGGCAGAAAGATTTCCCTCCGTAGGCAGTGCACCCATAGCGCCATCAAAAATGCAGGAAAAGGAAAGCACAATTCTATACGTGTATGTGATTTCTACGTAATTAGCCAGGGGAATCCTGATATTTTTATGATCCTGTAGTTCCACAAATGAGTAATAAGATTAAATTAAAATCATCTATCTCCCCAAGATTGGTATGTCTACTGGCTGCCAGACCTGGCAAAAAAAGTCAAAGACCTGACTAAGGAATTGGAGGGGACCTGTGGTGCAGCAACAATTGTGAAAATGGCGGATGGGGAAGGGTCGGCACCAGTTTGAAAGGCCCAGATGGAGCAGTTGAAGGCCTTCATCAAAGATGAATTTCGACAGCAGAGGAACGAGATGCATGGGGACCGGTCGAAGGCCACCGTGGGAGCAGTAGCACCTCTGCAAGAGTCAATGGGCCGAGTGGAGAAGTGCCTTGAGGCATAAGGGGTGAAGATACTAGAGATTGGAACAGTGGTGTCTGACCAGACCGTCCGGATGGTGTCCCTCGAGGCAGAGATGAGGGATTCTGTGGGACTTATGCAAGTCACTAAGGGTGAAGGTGGAGGAGCAAGAAAACAAGTTCAGGAAGCAGAACCTATGGATTGTGGGGCTGCCAGAATGTGTATGTTTGTACGGAGACATGTGTATGTTTGTACGGGGGTAGCCCCCGCCCCAGCCATCTGTAATGTTTTTTTGGGAGGGAGTGGATTGTGACTGGTTGTTTCTTGTCTGCCATGGGCGGGGGGAGGGTGCAGGGGGGTCTTCAAGTGGGGGCTGCCACGCTGGCAGGTAATGCTGGTGAATGGAGGCGAGGTGGGGGAGGAGGCTGAGAAAGGTGGCCAGGTGGGGGGAGGGGGAGATGGGGGGGGATTGCGATGTGGCAGAGTTGGAGATTGAGCGTGGTCATGGACGAAGAGGGTGGCCATTTGGATGGGCTGATTTAGGGTGGTATTAGAGGAGGCAGAGCCGGAGGGGGATGATGGCGTAGATTGAGGGTAGTGGAGTCTAAGCTCCCAGTAAGAATTGTAACATGGAACATCTAAGGCCAGCTAAGAGGTCCCAGGTTGTTGTGCACCGGAGGAATTTGAAGGGGGAGATGATCTTACGGGAGACACTCCTCCGAGTGAAGGATCAGGTTAGGTTGAGGAAGGGATAGGTGGGACAGGTATTCCACTTGAGGTTTGACTCAAAGTCGCAGGGAGTGGCCATTTTGTTGAACAAAAGAACGGGGTTTGTGGGGACCAAGGAAGTACGGGACCCGTGGGAAGGTATGTGATAGTAAGTGGGGTGCTGAGGGGGAACCCGGTGGTGCCAGTTAATGTGCTGAATTAGGATTTAGGATTTGTGATGGTGTTGCTGGGAGCAATCCTGGATCTGGATATGCACCAATTGATTATGGCGGGAGATTTTAATTGCATGATGGAACCGAAGGTCGAGCCCCAAGTCAATGGGGAGATAAGGACGGTGATGGAGCTGGGAGGGTTTATGGAGCAGGTGGGAATGGTTGACCCATGGAGATTTAAGAATCCGGGGGGGTGGTGGTGGAGAGAGCTCCGTTTCACACGTGTAAAAGGTGTACTGGAGAATTGATTTCTTTGTGGTGAGCCAGCGGTGTTGTTGTGGGGGGGGTGGGGAAGAGAATGCAGAAATTGTGCTATCTAATCATGTGCCACATTTGCTGGAGGTGAGGCTCAATGAAGGGCAGCTGCAGAAGCCGGGATGGAGGCTGGATTCGGGTTTGCTGAGGGTTCTGGGAAAATGTGAGGTCACTGATTGGGTAGTATGTGGAAATTAATCAGAAAGGGGAGGTGTTGGCAACCACATTCTGGGAGGCGTTGAACGCAGTGGGCCGGGTGGAGCTTATCTCATTCAAGGCACACAGGCACAGGAGGAGGAGGAAGGAGAATGACCAAGATAGTTGAGGTGGACAGGAGATACGCGGCAGCTCCCACCAAAGAGTTGTTGGCGGAGAGGAAGAGGTTGCAGGGGCAGTTTGATTGGTTGACAATGGGGAAGGCAATGGGACAGTTAAGGAGGGGGAGGGGGGTTCAGTATGAATATGGAGAGAAGGCAAGCCATATGTTGGCCCATATGCTGAGGAGGCAGGCTGCATCCACGGAAATTTTAAAGCTAAGACCGGAGAGGGGGGAGTTAGTGTCAATGCCGGGGGAGATAAATGAGGTATCTGGGGGCACTATGGGAAGCTATATAAGGTAGAACCAGGTGGAGAGGAAGGGGACATGGGACGGTTCCTGTTTTGGAGTTTCCAAGGTTGGAGGAAGAGAGGAGGCAGGCATTGGAAGAGCTGAGGGAGGTGATTAATAGCATTAGGAGGCTGAAGTAGAGGAAGGTTCCAGGCTGGATGGCTTTCTGGCGGAGTTCTGTAAGCGTTTGCAATGGAATTGGCACCGCATTTGTTGAGGATATTTAGTGAGGCATTGAAGAAGGGGCAGCTGCCAGAAACACTGACGCAGGCATCGATCACACTAATCCCAAGGAAGGGAAGGATCCATTGGAGTGTGGGTAATACAGGCCCATTCCGTTGCTGAAGACTGAAGGTGCTGGCTAAGTTGGTGGCAGGTAAGGATGGAGGGATGTGTGCCAGGGGTGGTGGCGGAGTACTAAATGGGTTTTGTAAAGGGCAAGTAATCTCTGGAGACTGTTAAATGTAGTAATTACCCTGTCGGTGGGGCAGGTGCCAGAGGTTATTGTCTCTATGGATGCAGAGAAGGCTTTTGACCAGGTGGAATGGAGGTATCTTTTTGAAATCTTGGGTAGGTTTAGGTTTGGCCTGAAGTTCGTGATGTGGGTTCGCTTATATGTAGCTCCGATGACGTGTAGTTACGAATGGGATGGGTTCACAGAGTTTTGGACTGCACAGAGGTATGAGACAGGGGTGTCCGTTGTTTGCGCTAGCGATTGAGCCCTTAGGGGGTCAGGGGATTGTGAAGGGGAGTAGGGAGCACCAGGGGTTGCTGCATGTGGACGATTTGTTGTTTGTGTTGGGCCCGCTGGACAGTATGGGTAGGATCATGGGAACGTTGGCGAGGTTTGGGGCCTTCTCTGGGTATAAGTTACGTAGGGAAGAGCGAGGTGTTTCCGATGAATGTGGCGGGGCAGAAGGCCAATTTGGGGATGTTGCCATTTAAGGTAGCTGGGGAAAGTTTCAAGTATTTGAAGCTTCAGGTGACGAGGGAATGGACTACGATGCCAAAGTGGAATTTGACAACGTTGGCGGAGGTGATTGGGTGGGAATTTAAGGGATGGGACACACTACACCTGACCCTGGCAAGGGAGGGTGCAGGTCATGAAAATGAATGTGCTGCCAAGGTTCCTCTTTGTTTTACAGACCCGATCTTTCTCCTGAAGGCCTTCTTTCGGAAATTGGAGATGGTGATCTCAGAGTTTGTATGGACGGGGAAGGGGCCAAGGGTAAAGCGGGCCCTGCGACAGATGCAGAGACAGAAAGGCACTCCTGGAACCTGCTACCTTTTATTGGGCATTGAACGTGGAGAAGGTGAGGCAATGGTGTGAGAGGGAGGGGGCAGAGTGGGTTAGGATGGGGCATGAGCCCTGTCGGGGATCCAGTTCGAAGGCCATGTGACGGCTCTGCTGCCGTTAACTCCGGGGAAGTATACGGGGAGCCCGGTGGTACATTTGACTGTCAAGGTGTAGAACCAGCTGAGGAGGCACTTTAAGGGATCTTGATCAATTAGGCCAGTGGGCCGACGAATGGCAGATGGAGTTTAATTTAGATAAATGTGAGGTGATGCATTTTGGCAGATCGAATCAGGCCAGGACCTACTCAGTTAATGGTATGGCGTTGGGGAGAGTTATAGAACAAAGAGATCTAGGATGTTACCGGGACTTGATGGTTCGAGTTATAAGGAGAGGCTGGATAGACTGGGACTTTTTTCCCTGGAGCGTAGGAGGCTTAGGGGTGATCTTATAGAGGTCTACAAAATAATGAGGGGCATAGATAAGGTAGATAGTCAACATCTTTTCCCAAAGGTAGGGGAGTCTAAAACTAGAGGGCAAAGGTTTAAGGTGAGAGGGGAGAGATTCAGAAGGGCCCAGAGGGGCAATTTCTTCACTCAGAGTCTCTGGAATGTGCTGCCAGAGGTAGTAGTAGAGGCGGGTACAATTGTGTCTTTTAAAAAACATTTAGATAGTTACATGGGTAAGATGGGAATAGAGGGTTATGGGCCAAGTGCGGGCAACTGGGACTAGCTTAATGGTAAAAACTGGGCAGCATGGACTGGTTGGGCCGAAGGGCCTGTTTCCATGCTGTAAACTTCTATGATTCTATGATTCTAAGTTGGAGGGGATGTCGGTGTTGACGCCACTGTGTGGGAACCGTAGGTTTAAGCCGGGGGAGATGGATGGGATTTATGGGAAGTGGAGGGAGGCGGGTGGAGAGGGTGAGGGACTTGTACTCAGAAGGACAGTTTGAGGGATTGGACAAGTTGCGGGACAGGTTTGAATTGCCAATGGGGAGTGAATTTAGATACAAGCAAGTGCGGGACTTCGGTAGAAAGGACTGGAGAGAGCTTCCTGGTTTGCCAGGGTGTACCCTATTGGAGCAATTGCTACTCCTGGACGAGTTGGGAGAGGGTAGGATTGGGGATATATATGGGTGGTTGCGGGGGCGGGGAGGGTTTGGCACAAGTGGTGAGGATCAAGTAGGAGATGGGGTTGGGGTGAAATAGACTGGGGTTTGTGGTGTTTGGCGATGCGCAGATGTGATGGGGCGAATGGCCTACTTTTGCTCCAACGTTTAATGATCTTATTTGATAAAGGTCTGTGCTTTAGGTCTGTGGAGAGTTAAACAATGAATACCTAAACTTAACAAACATTATTTTTTAAATCTAGAGCGGTAATAATTTATAAATTATAATTTAAAAAGAAAATGTAAAATATTTTTGTTCTCCTTTTAACAAATTTTCTCCCAAATTTACACCCACCAACAATAAACAATAATCAGTAACAAATATGTCAATCCCCATATCAATAACAATGATCCCATCCTCCCACCAAACCCCAAACATATGCATGTTCACATAAACAAATGACAAAAAGGAATCAGGAATCACCCATAGTCGCCATTAACACACACAGTCCCCCTCCCCCCAACACTCCCAACCAACCTCCCCAACTAATGTTCGATGTTATCCAGTTCTTGAAAGTGCAGAATGAATAATGCCCATGAATTGTAGAACCCCTCTGTCATTCCTCTCAGTTCAAACTTAACCTTCTCTTTTTTTAAAAATATGTTTTATTGAAATTTTTTCGATCAAAATTTTTTCCCCTTACAGAACAAACATAACAGTAAAGAAAGTTTAACAATAAACAAATGGCTAATCAACATGGTAATCTAATCATTTAACATAAACTAAAACTTCCACCCCCCCACCCCCCCCCTCCCCCCTTGGTTGCTGCTGCTGGTCATCTGTCTTCCCTCTAACGTTCCTCTAGGTAGTCGAGGAATGGCTGCCACCGCCTGGTGAACCCTTGAGCCGATCCTCTCAGGGCAAACTTTATCCGCTCCAGTTTTATGAACCCCGCCATTTTGTTTACCCAGGCCTCCAGTCCGGGGGGTTTCGCCTCCTTCCACATGAGTAGAATCCTACGCCGGGCTACGAGGGACGCAAAGGCCACAACGTCGGCCTCTTTCGCCTCCTGCACTCCCGGCTCATCCGCAATTCCAAATAGAGCTAGCCCCCAGCCTGGTTTGACCCGGGCCTTCACCACCTTAGAAATCACTCCCGTCACTCCCTTCCAATACCCCTCCAGTGCCGGGCACGACCAAAACATATGTGCGTGGTTTGCCGGGCTTCCGCCGCACCTCCCACACTTGTCCTCCAAAGAACTCCAAAGAACCTGCTCAGTCTTGCTCCCGTTATGTGTGCTCTATGTAGCACCTTGAATTGAATCAGGCTAAGCCTGGCACATGAGGAAGAGGAATTTACCCTGCTTAGGGCATCAGCCCACATACCCTCCTCTATCTCCTCCCCTAGCTCTTCTTCCCACTTTCCTTTTAGTTCGCCCACCAACTCCTCCCCCTCTTCCCTCATTTCTCGGTATATCTCTGACACCTTGCCCTCTCCGACCCACACCCCCGAAAGCACTCTGTCCTGAATCCCCTGTGTCGGGAGCAGCGGAAATTCCCTCACCTGTTGTCTAGTGAACGCCCTCACCTGCATATATCTAAGGAAGTTTCCCCGGGGCAACTTATACTTTTCCTCCAATGCTCCCAAGCTCGCAAACGTCCCATCTATAAATAAATCTCCCACCCTCCTAATTCCCAACTGGTGCCAGCTCTGAAATCCTCCATCCATTCTTCCTGGGGCAAACCTATGGTTGTTCCTGTTTGGGGACCCCACCAGGGCTCCCCGCACACCTCTCTGTCGCCTCCATTGTCCCCAGATATTTAATGTTGCCGCCACCACCGGGTTCGTGGTAAACTTTTTTGGTGAGAACGGTAGCGGCGCCGTCACCAGCGCCTCTAAGTTCGTCCCTTTACAGGACTTTCTCTCCAGTCTTTTCCACGCCACTCCCTCTCCCTCCATCATCCATTTACGAATCATCGCCACATTGGCGGCCCAATAGTAGTCGCCCAAATTCGGTAGCGCCAATCCTCCTCTGTCCCTGCTACGTTGTAGGAACCCCCTCCTTACCCTCGGGCCTTTCCCTGCCCACACGAAGCTCGTGATGCTCCTGTCTATTTTTTTGAAAAAGGTCTTAGTGATTAGTATAGGGAGACATTGAAATACGAATAAGAACCTCAGGAGGACCATCATCTTAATTGCCTGCACTCTGCCCGCCAACGACAGAGGCTGCATGTCCCACCTCTTGAAGTCCTCCTCCATTTGTTCTACCAATCGTGTCAGATTAAGTCTGTGCAAGGTTCCCCAGCTCCTAGCGATCTGAATCCCAGGTATCGGAAGTTTCTTTCCACTTTCCTTAGAGGCAGGCCTTCTATCTCTCTACTCTGGTCCCCTGGGTGTATCACAAATAGTTCACTCTTCCCCATGTTGAGCCTATATCCCGAGAAATCTCCGAACTCCCTCAACATCCGCATAACCTCTATCATCCCCCCCGCTGGGTCCGACACATACAACAGTAGGTCATCCGCGTATAGCGAGACTCGGTGTTCTTCTCCCCCTCTAATCACCCCTCTCCATTTCCTGGAGTCTCTCAACGCCATGGCCAGAGGTTCAATTGCCAACGCGAACAACAGTGGAGACAGCGGGCATCCCTGTCTTGTTCCCCTATATAATCGGAAATACTCCGATCTTTGCCGACCCGTGACTACACTTGCCGTTGGGGCCCCATAAAGAAGTTTGACCCAGCTAATAAACCCGTTCCCGAACCCAAACCTCCTTAACACCTCCCATAAATACTCCCACTCCACCCTATCAAATGCCTTCCCTGCATCCATTGCCGCCACTATCTCTGCCTCCCCCTCCACTGGGGGCATCATTATCACCCCTAATAGTCGTCTCACGTTAACATTCAGTTGTCTCCCTTTTACGAACCCTGTCTGGTCTTCGTGCACCACCCCCGGGACACAGTCCTCTATCCTCGATGCCAGTACCTTTGCCAGCAATTTGGCGTCCACATTCAATAATGAAATAGGTCTATAGGACCCGCACTGCAACGGATCTTTATCCCTCTTCAAAATTAGCGATATCGTCGCCTCCGACATTGTCGGGGGTAAAGTCCCTCCTTCCCTGGCCTCATTGAACGTCCTCACCAACAACGGGGCAAACAAGTCCACATATTTTCTATAAAATTCCACCGGGAACCCGTCTGGTCCCGGAGCCTTCCCTGCTTGCATGTTCCCCAGCCCCTTAATAACCTCGTCCACCCCAATCGGTGCCCCCAGGCCTTCCACCTCCTGCTCCTCCACCCTCGGGAACCTCAATTGATCCAGGAACTGCCGCATTCCCTCCTCTCCCTCTGGGGGTTGGGACCTATACAGTCCCTCATAAAAGGTCTTGAACACCTCATTTATCTTCCCTGCTCTTCACACCGTGGCTCCCTTTTCGTCTCTAATTCCCCCTATCTCCCTCGCCGCTGTCCTCTTTCGCAACTGATGAGCCAGCAGGCGACTAGCCTTTTCCCCATATTCATACCTCCTCCCCTGTGCCTTCCTTCACAGCACCTCCGCCTTTCTGGTGGTCAGGAGGTCAAACTCCGTCTGGAGTCGTCTCCTCTCCCTGTACAGTTCCTCCTCCGGGGTCTCTGTAAATTCCCTATCCACCCTTAAAATCTCCCCCAGTAATCTTTCCCTTTCCTTGGCCTCTGTTTTCCCTTTGTGGGCCCCAATGGAGATCAGCTCTCCTCTGACCACCGCTTTTAGTGCTTCCCATACCACTCCCACACAGACCTCCCCGTCGTCATTGACCTCCAGGTATCTCAATACACCCCCGCACTCTTCCACACACTCCCTCGTCCGCCATCAATCCCACATCTAATCGCCAGAGTGCTCTCTGCTCCCTTTCCTCTCCAGGTTCCAGGTCCACCCAGTGTGGGGCATGGTCCGAAACCGCTATGGCTGAATACTCAGCTTCTTCCACCCTTGAGATCAACGACCTTCCCAAAACAAAAAAAATCTATCCGGGAGTACACTTTATGGACATGGGAGAAGAAGGAGAACTCCCTGGCCCTCGGTCTAAGAAATCGCCATGGATCCACTCCCCCCATTTGGTCCATAAACCCCTTGAGCACCTTGCCCTTAGTCCTTTCAAATGCGCGAGTACTCGGGCCCTTTTACTCGGTCCGTTCAGGCCTCTCACGTTCCACGTGATCAGCCTCACTAGGGGGCTACCTGCCCCCCTCCCGTGTCGACTAGCCATCACCTTCTCTAGGCCAGTCCCATATCCCGCCTCCGCGCTCCCACTCGCTCCCCAGGCGTCGCATTCCATCCCCGTCCACCCACTCTTTAGCCATTTCCTTTTTGATTTCCGCAGCAGCAACCCAGTTGTCGTCCCCACCCCCCCCCCCCCCCACCCCCACCCCCCCCGGCTAGATCCCTTTCTAGCGTGATTGCTCCCCCCATATTACTTCCGCAAGTCAGCTGACATCAACTGACCCCGGCTACTCCTGCTCACTCCGTGACCCCCCGTGTGGGGAACTCCCTTGCGCCTGTCTTCCCGCCATAATCTTTCTGGCGCGGGAACATCCCTTTATCTGACCCGCCTCTTGTGGCGCAGCTCCCTTTCCTCTCCCCCTCCCATTCCTCATTCTCCGCCTGTGTCCCTTCTTTCCCCCCTCACCGGCGCCCACATTTCCTAGTGTCTCCCCCATCCCAATTTACTTCTCTATTTACATCAACCATAACAATAACATTCCCTACAGTATCAGTCCCTCAGTTCCGATCCAATTTCTCATCTTTAATAAAGGTCCATGCTTCTTCCGCCGTATCGAAATAATGGTGTCTCTCCTGGTACGTGACCCATAGTCGTGCCGGCTGCCGCATTCCGAACTTCACCTTTTTGTGTAACACCTCCTTGGCTCGGTTAAAGCTCGCCCTCCTTCTCGCCACCTCCGCACTCCAATCCTGGTACACCCGTACCACTGCATTCTCCCATCTGCTACTCCGCACCTTTTTAGCCCATCTCAGGACCTCCTCTCTATCTTTAAGGCGGTGAAATCGCACGATTGTCGCCCTGGGTGGTTCTCCCGCTTTTGGTCTTCTCGCCGGGATCCGATGTGCCCACTCCACCTCCAAGGGGCCCGCAGGGGCCTCAGCACCCATCAATGAGCTTAGCATCGTACTTACATAAGCTCCACAGTCCGCTCCTTCCACTCCCTCGGGGAGACCCAGTATCCGAAGGTTCTTCCTTCGCGCTCTGTTTTCTAGGGCCTCGATCCTTTCAATACACTTTTTATGGAGTGCCTCGTGCGTCTGTGTTTTGACCGCCAGGCCCAGGATCTCGTCCTCATTATCCGTCACCTTCTGCTCCACCACGCGGAGCTCTGTCTCCTGGGTCCTTTGTGCCTCCTTGAGCCCCTCAATTGCTTGTAGCATTGAGGTCAGCACCTCCCTCTTTAGTAGCTCCACACACCGTCTCAAAAATTTGTCTTGCTCGGGCCCCCATGTCGCCTGAGCTTTCTCCTCCGCCATCTTGTGTCTTCTCCCTTTCTGTCCCTTTCGTCGACGATTCCTCACGCTGCAGCCGCCGCCGCCGATGTTTTCCTCCTTCGTTGGGGGGGGGACTCCCTACTCATTCACCCCACACCGGGTTGCGTCGCCCAAAAATTTCCCGTTGGGGCTCTTAAAAGAGCCCGAAGGTCCGTCGGAGCTGGAGCCGCCGAAACGTGCGGCTAGCAAGGCATCGCCGCAACCGGAAGTCCAAACGTAACCTTCTCAAGAGTCAAGAATTGCAACTGGTTCCCCCCGGCATGCCAGGGCACAGGGTGGAGAGGTTGCTCTCCAACCCATCAGGATCTGCCTTCGGGCGATCAACGAGGCGAAGGCTACAACATCTGCCTCCGCACCAGTTTCCAATCCCGGCTGGTCCGATACCCCGAATATGGCCTCCCGAGGGTCCGGGCCCAGTTTCACGTGCAACACTTTAGAGATGACCCCAAAAACCTCCTTCCAGTAATCTTCCAGCTTTGGACAGGACCAAAACATATGAACGTGATTTGCGCGTGAAGTGTTGGCGAAACTGCCTACAAATTGTCAATGAAGCTATTATTACCGGACTCCCTGAGTATTTCCCCGGGGCCATCAGGAGCGGCGCTTTTGCTAGTGTCTTCAATCCCGACCCCCTGCACAAACTCTCCTCCATTCTGACCCACTGGGAATTAATCCCTCTGACCCAGCTCCTTTCTAACTCTGGCCACCTTCCCTCTCCATATGAGCGAGGTAATCATTCCTTCAATCTCTCTGAAGAATGCCGTTGGCAGGAAAATCGGCAGGCATTGGAAAATAAACAGAAATCGCGGCAACACATTCATTTTAACCGCCTGTACCCAACCCGCCAGTGACAGAGGGAGACCATCCCACTTTGCCAGATCAGCTTTCACTCTCCCCACCAAACTAGAAATGTTGTACCTGCGGAGCCCCCCTCCCCCTCCCACCCCACCCCTGGGCAATCTGCATCCCCAGATATCTAAAGTGAGTCACTGCCCTACAGAATGGCAGCCCCCCCCACCCCTGCCCCCACCCCCAGCCGAGACACCACAAAATACTCAACCTTGTCTAGATTTAGTTTGTATCCCGAGAAAGACCGACACACCCGAAGCAGCTCCAATATTCCCCCTATTGACACACTCGGTTCCGACACGTATAACAGCAAGTCATCGTCATATAAGGACACCCCATGCTCTGTTCCCCGCACTATTCCTTTCCATACCGCCAAATTTCGTAATGCGATGGCCAATTGCTCAATCGCAAGTGCAAACAGCAGGGAGGACATAGGACATCCCTGCCTAGTCCCAAAGTGGAGAGAAAAGTATCTCGAGCTGATGATATTTGTGCGGACACTCGCCCCCGGCTCCTGATATAGTAGCTTTACCCATGTAGATCTCCAAATTTCTTTCTCTGTCAGTCTGGCCTCAATAAAAGTTGAGTCGGATTCGCACGTAAACAGAAGTTATTTATTTAGCTTGCAAGCTTGAATCATCTTACAGAAATGTAAGAGACATCCAGCTTCTTACATCCCAGAAAACGACTGAACTAAAAGACAAAGGGATCTCTGCAAATCAATTCAAATGGTATCAAGTTTCACATACTCGACGGACATAGGTCAGCCTATGTCCCTCCTGACCTGTTCGATCTATTCTGATTGGCTCACTTCCAATCCCTTTCTCTGGCCCCTATCAATGCAGCATCACTCTCATAGACCCACCTCTTCCTGCTTTTTCCATGCGGTCTCAAATTCCTTTGTCCCTAACTGCAAGAATCAAAGTGGCTTATTTCTACATTACATTAACTAGTAACTCTAAAGTAACTATTTTATATCACATTCGTCATTCCCTCCTTTTATCATTCCATGATAACCGAACTATCCAATCTATAGCTACGGTCCCTCATCTAAAAAGATCCGTCGCTGCATTTCCAATTCCTGTCTTAGCCCCCCTTCATCTGCCTCACCCTCATGGATTTTAACAGTTAAATTTTTTTTCTCGGTGATTGGGGCGGTGATCTGATCTAGTGCACCCCGCATTCTACCCATCACACATTTAAGGATGGCCAGGCCCACAAAGATGCAGCCGATAGCTACCACTAGATACATGGCCATATTTATCAACCAGTCCTTCCATCCTCCAGATCCCCAGTTACCCCAAGAGTCAGGATCCTGCATCCCGTCCAAGTGATCCCGTATGCGATCCATAAATGTAGTAATGTTAGCGGTCAAGTCCTGAACACCCATGATACACTTGCCCTGTACTATGGCGCATACCCCACCCTCACGGGCCAGAAGATAGTCAAGAGCATACCGGTTCTGCATTGCAAACAACCGTAGCTGAGACAACTCCTTAGTTATTGCCCCGAGGGCTCCCAAGGTTTCATTTCCCAAGATGGTAAGGCCGCAAATAAAATAATTCCGATCACTAACAGCCAAGGAACCCCCCACACCTCCCAGTGTCAATACGCTCAGAATGCCCCACCCGGCTGAGTGGCCCCGGTTGGGTGCAAGAACCTGAGGTTTTTTCCAGTTCTCGCAAAATTCAGCAGAGACTGCCCGGCGTGCTAACTGATTATGCAGGTTCCACGCCGAAGGGCAGGGGACTGTGGTAGGGACTAGAGTCCCTATAGCAATTCGGCGGGGAAATGGGGTGACAAAACGTTGGTCGCCGTACCATTAAATAAAAAGTAGTATCCTTGTCCCGTGTGGAGACTAGCATCACAATCAGCATGTCGGTTGCGTAAGGACCTCCCAGTAGCCCAGTTTATCCAATTTTGAAATGCCCATTCGGGCCGCCCAGCAATGCGGAAAGCCCTATTCCCAACAGTGATATGAGAGACATTCGCCCAGCCACAAAGGAGCTGGAGGCCAGCGTTCAATGGAACGCAAGTGGTGTTATAACAAACGCATTGGCCAGACGCCTGGGTGATATGGCACCTCCTGTCCGTACAGGTGGGAAACAGACATGTTATATTTGTGTCCACCTCTACCAGCAAACAGCCATATCCTTCACTGCTGAAGCAATTCTCGTACGACCGGGAATCCCTATTGGGAGTGAAGTGGCTAGGTATGTACGCCCTCCACCGTCGCAGCCTATCGTACTGTGAATGGGAATTATCCCGAGGAAGGGGAAGGCAAATAGCCGGTGGTGCTGAATCTGGATCGTAAGGAAGAGTGACGTGCTCGGGCAATGGCTCGGAACGCTGACAATGAACCACCGTTTGGGGAGTGCCCCAAAGCGGTGAAACAGAAAATAACCTAGACACCGCTGCGGGGTTTGGGTAGCAGACAACCCGTCCCTGGCCATACAGACGGTGGTAAATCTGGTAGAAGAGATTCATACTACCCGGGTTTTCCTCAGTTTGGCCTTTAATTAACTTAAGTGCATCTCCCGGTAACCTACGTTCTAGCTGTACTTCCCTTCTCACACGCCCCGTCCTCTCTCTAGTCCCTTTCTCTTTCTCATGGTCTCTTCCTACACTCTTCTGACAGCCTGATGTTACCTTTATTGTACCACTTTTAACACATCCAAAATCAAATTTACATGTATTCCAAAAACAAGGCAATGTCCATATAATGTTCCCTTCCCATCGCCGGGACCGGTGCAGCTGCTTCATGACTCCCGCATTCTCCTTAACTTTGATGACCTTCCATGAGTCGATACCATGTCCTCGTATATGGGGGCAGTGAAGAACATCACCTTTGCATAGGTGATGTATCCTTGTAGATTGGTTGGGGCTACACAGATACATAATATTCCCCTTTTCCATGTCCATCGCCAATAACACGCCAAGCGAAGTGAGGCCAAATATCAGACAGACGATGCGTAGCCACTCCATCATGCTCCACACCTGTAAAATAGCACTGGAGAAGGGAGGCAGGTTAGTATCCGACCTTTTACAGTAGTGGAGATGGACTCAATTTACAGTGATGTAGGTGGACCCAAGCACTTCGCCCCTCCACTTTAACTGCTGTGGGGGTGGTAAGGAGAACTTGGAAGGGCCCGTCCCATCGCGGCTCCGACCCCTTCCTAGTCCAATTTTTGACCATGACATAACTACCGGGCTGGACTGAAAGTGAGCTAGGTACTGGGGCAATGGCTGGTGAGCCGCACGGACTGGGCCATGGAGTTCCTTGAGCACTTGCGTAAGGGCTAGAACATAGGTGGTCATTTCTTCAGTCATCTGATGAAACTGAACCCGTCTGGGAACCTGCAGGCTCCAAGGAGTTCTAAGAGGCCTGCCATAAAGAATCTCGGCGGGAGAGAGCCGGGCTGGTCCCGCAGGTGTAACCCGCAGCTGGAAGAGGGCAACGGGGAGCAACTTAAGCCATGTCAGTCCCGTGTCTGCTCTTAATTTAGCCAATTTAGTTTTGAGGGTCTGATTGCGTCTCTCAACCACCCCGGCTGCCTGCGGTCTGTAAGCACAGTGTAACTGCTGGCGTATGCCCAACTGGGAGCAAAACTCCTTGTTAATTTGTCCAATAAAATGAGGCCCATTATCAGAACTTAACTGAGCTGGTATACCGTACCGGGGAATGATTTCCCTCATCAAGACTTTAACCACAGTAGCAGCTTTACTATAGATAGTCGGATACGCCTCGACCCATCTGCTGAACACATCCACAATGACCAAAACATATTTGTAACATTGACACCTTTCCAACTCAATGTAATCCATTTGGAGCGTCTCAAAGGGACCACTGGGCAACGGGGTTTGCCCCTTCCCACAAGGGATACCTTTTCCGGTGTTATATTGCTGACAAATCAAACACCGATAACTGATACTTTGGGCCAACCCCTGCATTTTAGGGTGCCACCAAGTGTCCAGCAACAAATCACTAGTCCCTCGAGCCCCACAATGAGTTGCAAAGTGTACACATTCGATGACCCATAAAGCCAGTACATCAGACATACAAGTCTGATGTGCAGGCGTGGTCCATAAAGAGGAAACAGAATCATATGTACAACCTAACCGTTTCCACATTTGTTTATCACTCTCAGGAGCGTCCTCCTGTAACCTTATGACGTCTGGCATTGGCTTGTCAGAAGCAGACACATTCATAGTAGATCGTTTAGTCTGACTTAACATTTTAGGCACCATCACTTGCTGAATTTGTGCGGCTGTGCACGCTGCACAATCTGCTCGTTCATTACCAACGTCAACTGGGGTTGTACCATTCGTGTGGGCAGCGCATTTAATAACGGAAATCTGCGCTGGCAGAAGGAGGGCCTGCAGTAGGTCATTAACTAAACCCCGGTGGGATATTTGACCACACATAATCATGTCAGGTTGTTCTGACGAAATGTCACTCAAATCGCCCCTTATTGTGGTAGTTTCCTGAATCAAGGCTAAACAGTCGTGGCCAGGTGCGTCTTCATGGACAGGGGGACCACTAAGAAAACAGGCTGGATTGATAGTGGTACAGTATTTAAATGTCAGACGTGGATTGTTCAAAAGGTATATCTCATACCTATTCTGACGAGCTGCGGTAAGATGCTGACCATTCGCCCCATATCCCTGGCATGGTACTGGTCATGGACCTGACGTGTAATATGAGGGCTTACCGAAGCTGACTGTGGCCATAAATGTGGTGATATTGTCACAAAATCGGCTGTACCTTCTTTTCCCGTGACTGTGGCTGTAACCTTGACTGGCCATTCGGTCTCAAGTAATGGCCGGTATTTGTCCTCCAACTCCCTGTTTCGTCCAGTTCTGTCATAGGCCAGGGTAACGTGATGCAGTGACTGTTCAATGTCTAACGTCCACCACTGGGGGGTGATAGAAATATAGCACTGTTGTCTCATCCTCCTCTTCGCTGATCCACCCACCCAAAGTCACTATATTGGAGCTCCTGCTGGTAAACTACCATTTCTGCCGCTTGTTGGGATCGCAGATCATCCTTTTTCATTACATACTCAGTCTTAACCTTTGTAACTGAGCCTCCTTCTTGGCCTACACCCTCCTTCCAGTAAAATCTGACTGCCCTTGCCATCTGGGAAGGGTCGTTCTCTGTCCAATTCATGTTATTACATCTCACAGCAGTAACCACAGAAGGTGGTAGGCAATGCATTAACATAGCACAGTATTGAGGGGAATTCTGACCATTTTGATACAGCAAATCGCCTGACTGCCCCCGGTAGATTTCATTAAAACGCCCCAGAAATTCCTATGGCTCGTCAATCTTCCTAGGTTTTAGGTCTAAGATAACAGAAAGATTTATGGGCCTTTGAAATGTGCTATTCAACGCATTCAAGATCTGTGTCCTTCTTTTCTCTATTTGCTCTCTTTTTTTTTAAACTTAAAAATGTTTGAAAATTCAAATTGAATTACTGCAACTTGCAAGCTTAGCTCTGATCTCAACTCAGAACTAAATTTACAATTTGCTTAACACAAACTTGTATAACATTTACAACTTAATTATTTCTTTATCTTAACAATTTTTCTTTTAACAAGTTTTTTTTCTGTTACATACACATAAGTATTAGCAAAATCAACTATCATAAGTATTAGCAAAATCAATTATCATCTCCAGATTGACACTTTTTAAAATGGTGCCCATGATCTTCTTTAAGTTTCTATTAATCTCCAGATAAAATGAGATAAACCTTATTTCAAGTAAGTAAAATTTAAGATTCTGGCAATTTCAATCAATTGCTTTCGAAAATAATAACTTTTATCAAAGAGGTGGAGAAACCCACTGGTTTCCTTTAATTAATTCAAAACGTAACTTTGCTGGTGTTCACTGACTCAAAGGAAAGGTATCCGATTACACTATGGCTGCTGCTGTTCTCTCAAAGCCTGAGTGAGAAGCACTGTCTGTTTTCAACTCCGCCTGCTGCTGTTAACCCTTTGAGAGACTTCTGCTTCAACCAATATGCAGCATTCCTCACAATCTCAACTAGACCTCGGAACTTTACAGTCCAAGGAGACAATTTTAGCTTAATCAACTATATATTTAAAACACTCACACATAGAGTTGAACCATCTTCAGATTTAAAAACAGTTATACTGGACTGAACCTTCATTAATTAAGTCCCATCAGCCTCTGAACCCTGATAATAGACTGAACCTTCATTATTTAAGTCCCATCAGCCTCTGAACCCTGATAATAGACTGAACCTTCATTATTTAAGTCCCATCAGCCTCTGAACCCTGATAATAGACTGAACCTTCATTATTAAAGTCCCATCAGCCCAAAACCCTAACCCAAGCCGAAACAACAATATGAAATCCCATCAATTAAAGTGCTAATCCCCAGACTGACCTGTGATTTCGTCGAGGCGGTCTTTCTGTGCCAACCGCGAGTGACCAGACTAATCAGACTATAAGAAGAGGGGAACAATCAATGCGCGGTCGTTTTCCAGTTCTACATTGAGGGCCCTTTGTTCCCCATCTTCCTGTTCATAATCAGTCTAATTCTGATTTCGCAGTTGGATCAGGATCGCCCAGAGAAATCCCGGGTTTCGGCACCAAATGTAGATCTCCAAATTTCTTTCTCTGTCAGTCTGGCCTCAATAAAAGTTGAGACGGATTCGCACGTAAACAGAAGTTATTTATTTAGCTTGCAAGCTTGAATCATCTTACAGAAATGTAAGAGACATCCAGCTTCTTACATCCCAGAAAACGACTGAACTAAAAGACAAAGGGATCTCTGCAAAATCAATTCAAATGGTATCAAGTTTCACATACTCGACGGACATAGGTCAGCCTATGTCCCTCCTGACCTGTTCGATCTATTCTGATTGGCTCACTTCCAATCCCTTTCTCTGGCCCCTATCAATGCAGCATCACTCTCATAGACCCACCTCTTCCTGCTTTTTCCATGCGGTCTCAAATTCCTTTGTCCCTAACTGCAAGAATCAAAGTGGCTTATTTCTACATTACATTAACTAGTAACTCTAAAGTAACTATTTTATATCACATTCGTCACCCAGTCCACAAATCTTGGTCCAATCCCAAACTGCTCCAGAACTGCCATCAAGTACTCCCATTCTACCCAGTCAAACACCATCTCAGCATCCAATGCCACAACCACCTCTGTTTCCTTCCCCTCCACGGTGCCATAACCACGTTCAATACTCTTCTAAAGTTTGAAAAGAGCTGCCTCCCTCTCACGAACCCCATCTGATCTTCACCTATCACCTTCGGGAGGCACTCCTCCAGCCTACCCGCCAGTACCTTCGCCAATACTTTTGCGTCCACATTTAAAAGTAATATGGGCCTATACGACCCACACTCCGTCGGGTCCTTATCTTTTTTAAGCAACAGGGAAATTGATGACTGCCCCAACATTTGTGGCAACACCCCCTTCCCTATCGCCTCTTCAAACATCCCCACCATCAGGGGTGCCAGCTTATCTTGAATTTTTATAATATTCCACCGGAAACCCATCCGGCCCTGCCACCTTCCCCGACTGCACTCCCAATCGCATCTTTTATCTCCTGCTCCACTATCGCTCCTTCTAATGTAGCCCTGTCCCCCTCCCCTAACCTCGTGTACTCCAACCCATCTAGAAATTCCTGCATCTCCCGGTCTCCCCCAGGTGGCTCTGACCTGTACAACCTCTCATAGAATTCCTCAAAGACCTTGTTAATCAGATCCGGAGCCACCATCAACTTCTCTGCCCTGTCCCTCACCTGAACAGTTTCTCTTACGGCTGCCTCCCTCCGAAGGTGACCTGCTAACATATTCTTATCTCCATGTTCGTAAACTGCACCTCTTGCTTGTCTCAGTTGGCGCTCCGCCTTCCTGATAGATGGTTGGTCAAAGCTCGCCAGTAGTTCCTTCCTCTTTTCCAACTTCGCTGTGTCCCGATCTTCTGCATAACTCCTATCTACCTCCAACATCTCATCTATTACCCTATGCTGCTCCAACCTCTCCTCTTTGTTCATCCTGGCCTTAAACGAGATCACCTCACCCCTCACCATCGCCTTTAGAGCTTCCCAGACAACTGCCTTCGACACCTCACCCGTACAGTTGAAACCTACATATTTCTCAATTACCTTTTCAATTTTGTCACAGAACCCCTGGTCCCCCCAACAGTCCCACATCTAATTTCCATCCCGGCCTCTGCGCTACCCCCTTCTCCAGTACCATATCCACCCAATGCGGAGCATGATCTGATACTACAATTGCCGAGTATGCCGACCCCTTAACCCCAGCCAGCAAAGCCTTCCCCATCACGAAAAGGTCGATCCGCGAGTATACCATATGGACTGCCGAGAAAAACAAGTACTCCCGCTCCCTCGGGTGCAGAAACCTCCAAGGGTCCACCCCTCTCATTTCCACCATTAGCCCAGCCAACGCCTTTACCCCCCCTGAAGGGACCAGCGAGTGCGCCGTGACCTGTCCATCCTTGGCTCCTGCACCAAGTTCCAGTCCGCCCCCCACTCTCAGTTTGTGTGTGTCCAAGTCGGAGATGGCCCCAAACACCTTCTTCACGAATCCCACATCGTCCCAATTGGGACCGTATACACTTACCAGCACCGCTAACCTCCCCTCCAGCACCCCTGTCACAATCACATATCTACCCCCCTGATCTGCAACCACATTCTCCATCTAGAAACGTACTCTTGCTGACAATTACCGCTACTCCTCGAGCCCTTCCGTCAAATATAAATTATAAAATTGACACATTCTTAGTATAAGGCATGCCAAATGCTTACCGTTTAACTTAAAGAAATTAGAATGAATTCCAAAGTAAGTGTGGGAATAATTTTTATTAAAATACACATGGTGATCATTACGAGCACATTTTCTAACCTCATGATTTCGAAAAATAGGGTTAATTAATGGCTAATATCTCAGTTCATCATCATCATCTCTCATCCAGGCTGAAGGCTACCACTGAGGCTTCACAAGAGCCCTGCTCTCTCTTGTAATTGTTACTGGTGGGAAAGGCAGGCGAGTTTCTCCAATCAGTCTCTATATCATACCAGGCTTTCTTATATTCTGATATAAAAAGCACAGGAGATTTGAAAGGCTCTACTAAGTGCATGCACTGCCTCACACAGCAGCAAATAATTTGCCTCACATCAAGCACTGGTTTTCCTTCACTGCAGAATCAGAAAAGCTTTTTAAACCAAGTGGCCTGATTTAAAAGGAAACATCATTCGTGATGTCCTTGTCCAAAGTTAAGCAAATATATTTAATATATAATCTCTCTTGTGATCACCAAGGCATGTCACCAAGTAGAATTCATATGACATGGAATACAAACCAAGAATAGAAAATCTGAAATGAATAATAATATACAGGGTAAGGTAAAGTCGCCATAGTCCCAGATGATCATAAGCTGCTTTCCCCTTTGAGGGGGAGAGCTGACTGGTGGTGATTTAACCTGAGGATCACCACACCTCAGGCAAGGGACAAGGTTGAGAAGGACGAGATCTTCATGAATAACCTCAGCTAGTTCAGAAATTGAGCCAACTGAGCTAAAACAGCCCCACAAAGAGTGCTGGAAGCAAAGACCATATGATGTGTGAAACCATGGGCTGGATTCTTCCGCCCCGCCCGCCGCAAAATCGCCATGGGCGAGAGACGGACAATAGAGTCTATTGACCTCGGGCAGGATTCTCTGATCGCTGGGCGGGTGCGGCCGGAGAATCCTGCCCATATTGTGGAAGGCAAACAGTAACCAAGATTAATGAAGAAAATTATTTACTAGCAAAAAACAAGTGCTGAGTTTCCCAACAAATGAAAACGTATGGAGAAAAATGCAGCAAAGGGTTCATGATAGGCAAGAAAAATCAACACAAAACTTTATCATAAGCTTTCACCCTTTCTTTAAAAAGCCTGCTTTAACAAATCAAATCCTGGAAATTGTCTATGGTCAGTTTTTTATGGGCAAGCATCAAGCAGCATCCCATCAGTCACATGGATAATGTTGCACATTTAATTTTCCAATCCACATCTGCCACTGACTGAGTCTGTAACACCCCCAAAAGCACAGTTTATAAGTACAGATGAAAGGAGATACTGATTCCCCAAACCAGCAATTGTAAAGTTGCCATCACTTTCAGTTTTAAGTGGCCACTCTTTTTGTCTTCTGATAAACAGTTACCCATTGTTACTTGTGCTGATCAATGTTCTGTACACATCCAGCATTTTCTGAGCTCACACTTGTAGTCACCTGAATCCATGCTGGTCTAGATCGAAATAAAAGAAGATTGCCTGCAAATTACTTTCACTCCAATAAATTGTAAATCAGCTCAGCATCATTGTGAAGATTTCAATGATTTAAAAAGGAAAATTAATATGTTATACAGCACCTCTCACAACCTCATGATGTCCCAAAGAGCTTTAGAGTCAAATAACAGTTTTTATAGTGTAGTCACCGTTTTACTGAAGGAAAATTTGCTCCCACAAATAGCAATGTGATGTTTTTCTTGTGTGGTGTTGATTAAAGAATAAATATTGGCCAAGAGATCACTTCCCAGCTTGTCTTTGAAGTGGTGTCAGGGATCTTTTATGTCCACCTTAGGGAGCAGACAGGTCCACCATATAACATCTCCCAAAGAAGCACCTTCAACAGTGCACTGGAGCATCACTTTTGATTTTTGTGTTCAAGAACTGGAATGTGACTTGAACCCATATCCTCTGACTCAGAGGCTAGAGCGGTGGTGGGTAACCTGCAACCCTGGAGCCACATGAGGCCCATCAGGGTTCTGAGTGAAAACCATGAGACATTTTGTTGACTATTGCTCACGCACAGAGTTACCGCATTTAATTGGTTTCCATCCACATAGCATTTTTCATACTGATATGACTGAAGTGTCCAATCAATGTAAGTATTTATTTTGTTTTTATCACTTGAAATTGATGACAGTTCTATTAATATATGAATGATTCAGCATTTTCTATAACTTATGAAATATTTGTATTAAATGTTTTTAATCTTATTCAAGGGTCATGGTTGGTGAACAAACCTGAATTCAATCTTGCGGCCCATTGAGGTGAAGGAGAGCCACTCATGCGGCCCAGTAACTAGCCTAGGTTGCCCATCACTGGGCTGGAGTGCTACCAACCGAACCCCGCTAACACAAAATCATGCTCATAAGAGGGAGTACAAGGGCAGACTTTTCACAATGCTCTAGTCAAAACACAGGAGCGGAAATGAGTTGGGAACCGATTAACAACTGCATTGGGCTTTGCCATGGTTCTTTAACTGAGTAATGGCATTAATTTTCCACCTCCAGTTTTCCCTCCACCTCCAGTCAATGAGAGAGCAGGATGTCACACGATTGTGTCAATGGAAGGATTTCTATGTAAAGGAACCCCAGCATGGGTTACAAGCACCCAAATAAGTTAGGATTCCTGAGCCTATAGCAATCACAGAAATGGAAAGGCTGTGCGATCCCATTCTCCACACATGTCCTCCCCACTCTTACTTGGAGTTCCTACTGTGGGACCTGAGGGACTGAACTGAGTTCATATTTCACAAGGATAGGAGGGAGAGGACAGCCTCTCCAAACAATCCAGAGTGATTGGATGAGGGAAAGATGTCAGGAGTGTGGTCCTTAGAAAATGGAGACTGCACCAACAGAATCAAGGACCTCAGGAAAGTATGACGTGTGATTTCTTCTTAGCAGCCTCCTGTCTCATGAGGCAATAGAACATTACAGCGCAGTACAGGCCCTTCGGTCCTCGATGTTGCGCCGACCTGTGAATCAACTCTCAAGCCCATCTACACTATTCCCTTATCGTCCATATGTCTATCCAATGACCATTTGAATGCCCTTAGTGTTGGCGAGTCCACTACTGTTGCAGGCAGGGCATTCCACACCCTTACTACTCTCTGAGTAAAGAACCTACCTCTGACATCTGTCTTGTATCTATCTCCCCTCAATTTAAAGCTATGTCCCCTCGTACTAGACATCACCATCCGAGGAAAAAGGCTCTCACTGTCCATCGTATCCAATCCTCTGATCATCTTGTATGCCTCAATTAAGTCGCCTCTTAACCTTCTTCTCTCTAACGAAAACAGCCTCAAGTCCCTCAGCCTTTCCTCATAAGATCTTCCCTCCACACCAGGCAACATTCTGGTAAATCTCCTCTGCACCCTTTCCAATGCTTCCACACCCTTCCTATAATTCGGCAACCAGAATTGCACGCAATACTCCAATTGCGGCCACACCAGAGTTTTGTACAGCTGCAACATGACCTCATGGCTCCGAAACTCAATCCCTCTACCAATAAAAGCTAACACACCGTACGCCTTCTTAACAACCCTTTCAACCTGGGTGGCAACTTTCAGGGATCTATGTACATGGACACCGAGATCTCTCTGCTCATCCACACTGCCAAGAATCTTACCATTAGCCCAGTACTCTGTCTTCCTGTTATTCCTTCCAAAATGAATCACCTCACACTTCTCTGCATTAAACTCCATTTGCCACCTCTCAGCCCAGCGCTGCAGCTTATCTATGTCCCTCTGTAACTAACATCCTTCCGCACTGTCCACAACTCCACCGACTTTAGTGTCATCTCCAAATTTACTCACCCATCCTTCTACGCCCTCCTCCAGGTCGTTTATAAAAATGACAAACAGCAGTGGCCCCAAAACAGATGCTTGTGGTACATCACTAGTAACTGGACTCCAGTCTGAACATTTCCCATCAATCACCACCCTTTGTCTTCTTCCAGCTAGCCAATTTCTGATCCAAACTGCTAAATCACCCTGAATCCCATGCCTCCGTATTTTCTGCAGTAGCCTACCGTGGGGAACCTTATCAAACGCTTTACTGAAATCCATATACACCACATCAACTGCTTTACCCTCATCCACCTGTTTGGTCACCTTCTTAAAGAACTCAATAAGGTTTGTGAGGCACGACCTACCCTTCACAAAACCGTGTTGACTATCTCTAAGCAAATTATTCCTTTCCAGATGATTATACATCCTATCTCTTATAAACCTTTCCAAGATTTTGCCCACAACAGAAGTAAGGCTCACTGGTCTATATTTACCGGGGTTGTCTCTACTCCCCTTCTTGAACAAGGGGACAACATTTGCTATCGTCCAGTCTTCTGGCACTATTCCTGTAGACAAAGATGACTTAAAGATCAAAACCAAAGGCTCAGCAATCTCCTCCTTAGCTTCCCAGAGAATCCTAGGATAAATCCCATCCAGCCCTGGGGACTTATCTATTTTCACACTTTCCAGAATTGCTAACACCTCCTCCTTATGAACCTCAAGCCCTTCTAGTCTAGTAGCCTGAATCTCAGTATTCTCCTCGACAACATTGTCTTTTTCCTGGGTGAATACTGATGAAAAATATTCATTTAGCACCTCTCCTATCTCGTCGGACTCCAAGCGCAACTTCCCGCTACTGTCCTTGACTGACCCTACTCTTACCCTCATCATTCGTTTATTCCTGACATATCTATAGAAAGCTTTAGGGTTATCCTTGATCCTACCTGCCAAAGACTTCTCATGTCCCCTCCTGGCTCTTCTTAGCTCTCTCTTTAGGTCCTTCCAACTAACTTGTAACTCTCGAGCGCCCTAACTGAACCTTTTGCCATGGTGGTCAGTTCTGTGTTAAGTGTTGCCTGGTGTGACTTAGGAGCCCCATTCTGCTGCCTTTGCTTCAGAGGAAGACAATGGGTTGGGAAGATGCATTGGCCTCTGATTTTTCTAGGCCTTTTTCTTGGACAGCTGAGCTCTTTTAGTTTCTGGTCGCCTCTTCTAATCTCCTTGCAAGTAGTCAATCTCCAGAGGTCATGGCTGTCGATGACAGACTCCCAGTTGTCACAACCATTTACATATCTCACTTCCAGGTGTCCTTGTACCAGAGGTATCAATGCCCAGCAGTTCGTGACCCAATGGCAAGTTCACCATACATATACCTTGGGTATATGGCTGTCAACCATTCAATGGACATGGCCAAGCCATCAGAGAGGTGCGTGGTTTACTAATGGGTGCATGCTGATGCAATTATCAATCTACAGCACCTCCGGGTTGGTGACCTTGTCCTGCCAAGAGATGTGGAAGATGTGGATACAGTGAAGTTGGAAACTTCTGCCTAATATATAATGTTCAGATGTCACCACTGCAAAGGAGTCCACTGAGATTTGGTAGACTCACAGTTTGACGTTCTCAGTCAGGTTGCAGTTCCACACACTCTTACTCAACTTGGACATAACAACTGCAGATTTTGTTATGCATTGATTTCAGCATCAAGGGACACATTGCTAGTGATTGTGGAGCCTAGATTTGTGAAACTATCAACAACCTCCAATGTTGCATTCTTAATGCTGATAGATGGCGGCATGGCAACATCCTGGACATTGGTCTTCCTGATGCCGATGGTTTAACCAAACACTCCACAGCGGCGAGAAATTATGTCCATTTGACGCTGAAGGTGTTCCTTCGTATAGAATGGTAATGTGACATTGTTAGTGTAAAGCAATTCTCTGATTAGAACTTGGTGCATTTTGTCTTGCATCTCAAGCGGGCAAGACTGAGTAGCTTGCCCTCAGTTCTGGCATGTAAGGAAACACCCTCTATAGATGATCTGAAAGCATATGACAGCGAAAAAGAGAAAATATGCCAAAGGGTGTCAATATCAAAACCCCACTGTGCTCTCAAATGATTCCAATGTTATACCATCACAGCTGACCTTACTCATGTAGTCATGGAAAGACAACATTGAGCAGTTTCTGAGGACAGCCAATTTTCTCCTGCAGCTTAAATAGACTAGCTGTGCTCACACGGCCGAGTGCCTTGATGAGCACAATGTTCATGATATTTCTCCTGCAGCTGTTCGCCTGTGAAGATATTGTCAATTGTGGATCTTCACAATGGTATTTTGGGTAGATTCATTCAGCCTGGATCTACATTCTGACAAGGGCAACACAGCCAAATACATTCCCCACATTTCTCCAGGGAGAAATCCATAGAATTCCTACAGTACAGAAGGAGGGCATTCGACTCTCCGAAACAGCATCCCACCTATGCCCACTCCCGTCCTACTCCGCCCCTATGACTCCACCTGACCTGCATATCTTTGGGCACTAAGGGGTAATTCCGAATGACCAATCCACCTAACCTCCTCAACTTTGGCCTTTGGGAGGAAACCGGAGCACCTGCAGGAAACCCACGCCGGCACGGGGAGAACATGCAAACTCCACGCAGACAGTCATCCAAGGTTGGAATTGAACCCGGGTCCTTGGCACCATGAGGCACCAGTGCTAACCACTGTGCCATCATGCTTCTTTGATGACAGTGTTTTCCCTAGAGTACAACTTAAGGTAGTGTTACACCCGTCTCTGCAACTGTTTATTGCAGTGAGTGATCACCTCCCCTGCCAATCATCGCCTGGTGATCCTGCAAGACACAAGACATGAAACATGGTTGGATTGCGGGTTGGGGTTGTGGAGGGGTGGGGTGGGTTGGAGGTGGTAGGGGGCTGGGGTTAGAGGGTGGTAGGGTGCTGGGGTGGGAGGGTGCTGGGTCATGTGGGGAGTGGTGCCATGCGTGCCACAGGGACACAACAACTCAATGGGGGTTCACTTGGTTCTTCAATGCCGACCTCCGCATA
Source organism: Scyliorhinus torazame (assembly GCF_047496885.1). Lineage (NCBI taxonomy): Eukaryota > Metazoa > Chordata > Chondrichthyes > Carcharhiniformes > Scyliorhinidae > Scyliorhinus > Scyliorhinus torazame. The sequence goes on from NC_092710.1 coordinate 165,665,697, forward strand.
GGCGACTGCCCGTTCTCTGGACCCACCGACCAGTCCGATGCCCGCTGCTCCTCGATGGTGAGGAGGCCGCAGGTCTGGCAGGCCACCCCCCCCCCCCCCCGCCTCTCAGCCTTCTCTCTCTCCCTGTGGTTGTGCGCCGGCTGCTCCTGGGAGGGGGATAGAAAATGCAAAGTGTGAGGCAGTCGGACGTGGGCAGCACAGGGCGTGGGCAGCTGGTGGCCTGCGTGTACAGGGCAACCGGCCATTGCGGGCGATGTGGGTGTTGGCATGTGGTGCAGGATGATCCCATCAAACATGCCCCTAGCATTCCCTGTGTCGAAAGACATTTGAATATTCTGGCAAAGTTGTAACTAGCAGTCATTGGTGCACCACCTAGCAATGTGTTGGATTTTACTTCTTTTAGTGCCTTTAGAGTCACTTAGATCTCCCTTGTAATTAATGAGAGCAGATCGCTTGACTTCAATAAGTAGCTTCATCCCAGTGATATGAGCCTCAGATAAGTCAGTGTTTTCAGGCTCTTGCTTCCCATATGTTGAGAGTGCAGTATTGTAAATGGTATCATACAGTGTTATCCACTTTACTCCTGCACTGTGTGTGGGAATGCTGGAGAACCCCTGTACAACTGAGTTGATGAGCTGTGTTTTTTTTCTGGGTAGGCAATATGGTTGATGTTGATACAAGGATGGCATTTCTGCTTTGAATTAAAAACTTTAAGGGCAGCATCCTAACCCACTGCACACTAAGGAGCTATCTTTGTTCCAGTCAGCACTGTGGGAGCTTCATGTGTTGAGAACGATGTTGAGAGAGTCACATCTGGGTCCAATGTCCTTATCTTGAATGCTGGCATGGTTTATTCTGATTGAAAGTGTTAGTTACACAAAGTGTAACGCTTTCAGGTGCCAAGTCCCAACATTCTCCTGCACAGCAATCCCTCAGTAAACACTCATTTCTTTTTCTGCAGGTACCTCACATCCCCAACTGAGCACTCACACACACTCTCATTCTATGATCTTTCACACCCATGTCTGACAAACACCTTTCACAGATGTTGATGTGATTTAACGCGTTGTGTACAGTACAGATCTGGGCATGCTGATTAAATAGCGGGAGAGTCCAATATCGGGATCTGTGTCAGGTGCAAATCGGTTCGCTATCTAACCACCCTGCTCCGGTGGCGGGTTCCAGATCCTGCCCAAATACAGCAAGAAGATAATTGACACCAATTAAGACCAATCTCCATCCCATTAGTGAGATGTAAGCCCAATCTAACAGCCTCCCAGAACTAACCGGCTCTCCAGCGAGAGATCACGCGGACTTTGTTTAATACTCCTTTTTAAAAACGGGATGTTGTCGCGATGGCTGCTGAGGGGGACCAAGGAGGTGAGTAGCCATTTCCGTTCCCTGCAGCCTAGGGACTCTGAAGCTGCTGACCCAGTGCTCCAGGGAATTCTCCCCCAGTGGAAGATGGGCCTGATTGGGGGTCTCAGCATCATCGGTCATGGGTCACCCCTGGGCTGGGGGGTGAGGAACTTGGCATCTGCGGGGCCCACAAGCCATCCTCCAATATTTTGTATATCCATAACGGGCAACTAAAGCTGCTGCCCATATGCCCTTCCAATCACTTCCAGGATAAAGCCCTGTTCTTGGCTATATGCTGAATGTCACTTTAACTCCCTTTAACTGTGAGCAGCCGAATTGACTTTGTTAGTTATGTGAGCACTTTACAGCTCCAAATTGCCTGCAAGGTGGTGGTTTCTGCGTGCTCCTGCTTTTTGCTGCAAAACTGTCTGCAGGTCTAGTTTGCTGCTGCCCCTTCTGCTTCTTTGACCTGGAGTGAGGTAAGAGGAGGATTTGGCTGGTCTGCTACCGGACTGATGAGTCTGCTATGCTCTGTGTTGGTGTGGCTTCAGATAGGCTTCAGATAATGATTGTTCCGTGCCTTGAGAATCTGCTGCTTGAGCTGCCAGAGGGGGAGTGAGAGGTGGTGTGGCCCAAATGTTGTTACTGCTTCTTGGAAGCTGTGTGTCTGCTTGCTGCCATCACTTTAGCTTCTGTCGCCAGAGTGAGGAAAGGAAGGGGGTGAGGTGCAACTACTGCGAGTGCTGATGGTGGCGGCCCGATTCAACTGAGCAACCTACTGAAGGTATTGTGCACGGCTCTTGCAGCTTACTGGTGCTGTTATTGTACAGCTCACTGTTTGACGTTCAATGCCTGGAAGCCATGTGGTTGCTTGCTAGTGTCTCTTTATTTTTGTGAACTGGACCAAGGACAGGGCGGAGACAGGTGACCAGATTCCGGTACTAAAGGAGGGGAAGGTGGCGGCTTGCTTCAACTGAGCAACTTGAAGGTCATGAAGAAATGTCTTGGAAGATTGTTGGTGGCTTTATTGTCCTGATGACTGTTAACTCTTTCAGGTTTGGAGACCATGCAAATTGCTCGTTCCTTTTTGTACTGTTGTCTCTTTATGTTTCATGTCCAGAAGTTGCGTGTTTGCTATGGTACTGTTGATGCTTACTGTTTACTGCTTGGATGCCGTGTATTTGTCTGCTGTAGCCCCATTTACTTCCGTGGCTTGTAGTCCGGAATCTACTGCCAGTGCTGACATGAGGGAAGGTGCTATCTCAATCTGCCGCCATGCTCTGTGTGTATTGATATTCTCACTCTTGAGACAATTTTTCCATGGCCGGCACGGTAGCGCAGTGGTTAGCACTGTTGCTTCACAGTGCCAGGGTCCCAGGTTTGGGTCACTGTCTGTGTGGGTTTCCTCTGGGTGCTCCAGTTTCCTTCCACAAGGCCCGAAAGATGTGCTTGTTAGGTGAATTGGACATTCTGAATTCTCCCTCATTGTACCCGAACAGGCACCGGAGTGTGGTGACTGGGGAATTTTCACAGTAACTTCATTGCAGTGTTAATGAAAGCCTACTTGTGACAATAAAGATTATATTATGATGTGGGACTACTGCTGGAACTGCGGGAGTTTTTACTGTTGCCTGTTTACTGTTTCATGTCTGGAGACCGTGTGTTTGTCTGCTGCAGCCCCTTTGTTCTGAGGCTTGCTGTATACCTTTGTTCTGAGGCCTGGATCCCGGGCTGGGGTGCTTCCCCGCTCTTCTGCCATGCTCTGTGTCAATGTGACTTTTCGGTGAATTGTTGCATTACCCCAAGTGACTTTCCACTGATGTGAGTCTGCTGCTGGGAGATGTTGGGGTGGGGGGGAGCGGCGGACTGATTTGAATGCTGGTAACTTTGTTGGCTGTTTGTTATTTACTGTCTGGAGGCTGTGTGTTCACCTGCTGCAGCGCCTTTTGTCTGCGGTCTGGAATCCGGAAAGGGATGCACTCTCGCTCTCCCGCCATGTTCTGCATCAGTGTGATATACTGGTGTATTGTTCCACTGGCGTGAGCCTGCTGCTAGGAGGGGGAGAATGCTTGTGGGTAGTGCAACAATACACCAGAAAATCACACTGATTCGGATGTTGGTCACTTCATTACACTGTTGACTGTTCCCTATTTCATATGTATCAGGTTTTCTTTGTATAGGTCTACTGTTGTTGTTTGAATTTATACTGATATTTTAGAGTGAACAGGTGCCCATGTGTGTGGCACGGTGCCTTTTCCTTGTCAGTTCATGGTTAATGTGACTCATGGACTGTTAAGTTGTTTGTTTTTATCCTTTTGTAATAAACAAAATATTCCCAAGTACATTCTCATGGGTATGCATGCCATGTCTCAACCCAGTGTTATTGCCTAGCATTCCAATCAAATTGTGAGACCTAGACACTTACCTGTACTCTGGAGGCATCAGCACCACAGAGGCAGCGGCCAACAGTCAGACTCCCAGGAGCTGAGCTTCAGCACAGAGGATATCCCCGTGATAAATGTGGGCCAGGGGAGGACACCTGAGCATGGTCTCCCTAATGTTCCCGGCAGAGGTCTGTAGTCTGGATCAAGGGGCTCCTGCTGTGGCTGAAGGTGAGTGTGCAGAGCGAGGTTTGCTAGCACATCTGGTTTGATGGGTGGCTTTCTGAGAGAGTGTGGGGGAGGCTTGGGAGATTTGAGAGTCCCGGGGTGGAAGCCTTAACTGATTGTCGGTCTCTCTCCTCCAATTCCTCACAGATAATAAAATGAATGATGTTGTTGACTCCACAGCTGCAGTCCTCGTAGTGCTGGTGGCAGCCCAGGCGGCCAGATGCCATAGAAGGCAGCAACGTCGACGCAGGCTGGAGGCGGTACGCCAATGTGCAGGGGGCCGCCGCACACTCTGCAGACCCCGTCGCCCATCAGGCCCAGGGGGACACTGGCGGTGGCCCAAAGCGAACGGGTGTCGTTGAAGGACCTGTGCTCTACCGCAACATCAAGATATGTGCCCAGGATGCGCATCAGGAGGAGACAACCTGCTGCTTTTTGCACCCTGTGGCCTTTGATGCCCTTTAAGGACGTCTTGGAGCCGGCCAACATAATGGTGCCACTGTCATCGCCGTGCCACCCTGTTCTGCCTGCTGACCTTCCTGCACTTTGCGGCAGTCCTCCTGGTCACGCTTCTATAACTGACGGCCGCTGCCACTGCCCCAGGCGGCATTGGTGGCCCTGCTGCTGATTCTCCGACACCCTTGGGGAAACAGGATACCCATCTCACCTCCATAGCGTCCAGAAGCCTGGCCAGGTAGGCATCCCTGAAGCATGGAGCAGGTTTGCATGGTGCCATGCATGTGTGCTGACTGGAAGTTAGTTGTGAGGGAGTGTTTGAAAGCACCTCCCTTTTGTTATCGGGGAGCTGCCGGGCGCGAGTCTAACGAATCAGCTGGTGGTACAGCCAGTATCTGCGTGAAGCTCGTGGGGGCTCATTTTCGGCACTAAGTGTCGTTAGATACAGGCGACGATTTCTTCAGCCTGGCCGTCGGGAAACACCCAGGAAACTGCGCCAAAATTACATTCTGAACCTTTTTCATTAAATCGCGACCATTGTCTTTCCCTCCTGTCTACACAAGCATTTCTAAAACTCACACCGTTATGCGTTTTTTGTTCGGAGGAGTTAGAGAGCACATAGCTCCAGAAAGATGTGGAAATTGGGGGCAGGGTGTGCATGGTCTTCCAATGGCAGCCACTTTGTCAGTCACCTGCAACATGTATCCATTTGACCCACTGGGAAAGAGCAAGTGTGCAGGTATCAGCAGCGACCTGCCATTCAAGTCTGACGTTCCTGAGACACTGCATGGTGCCCAGGCATGTCAGGAGATCCTGTACCAGTAGACCTTGTATTGGGAGTCTCACCTCCTTCCAGCTGGCTCTTGGTGTCTTGTGGTATGTAATGAGGAGGAGCTGGAGCTCGTGCTGATGTTTCTCCTGCTTGTGGTGCTTTTCTTGTGGGGTTTCTGCTACTCAAGGTAGAGATTCATTAACTGGTCTCTAAACATGGTATAGGCTGGTAACGGGGGAGTGCAGCTTAAAGTGAATGATCTATCTTACAAGAAGTGGGTAATCAGCTACAAGCAGTAAAAGCAGACTCTCAGGAGAAGTGATGTGAGCAGCAGCCTCTCATCTTGTCATTACTGGAGGCCTTCAGTTTCACTTCCAGTGCATCACCTATGGCTCCATTGTTACCTCTCTCACCTCTTAGTCATAAGGTTCTGGGTTCAAGTCCTACTCCAGGGCTTGAGCAAAACTCAAGGCTCACTGAAAGAGTGCTGCACTGTTAAGACGTGCTGTGTTTTGGATGAATTGTCAAAATGACGCCCCATTTGCCTCCTTGGTGGATATAAATTCTAACTATTTCAAAGAAGAGCAGGAGAGTTATATGTAGCCATTTGACCAATATCCATTCCTCAATCAACATCACAAAAACAAATTATCTGATTATTAGCACATTCCTGTTAGTGCAAGTTGGCTGTCATGATTCCTACATTCCAATGGTGACTACATTTCAAAAGTACTTTATTGGATGTAAAGCAGTTTGAGATGCCTCGTGGCTATGCAAATTTTCCTTTTGATTATTCCCAGCACGCCAATTTTGCTGAAGAAGGGCCCCTGCTGTGCACTTGCCTGGTCGACCCAGAATTGTTGCTACCTTGCAAAATAGGGTTGCTTTCTCTTAAAGCCAAAATGATTGGTTAAAACACCTGTTTGTGAATTATTTTAATATTTTAATTACTTATCCAACAGCTTGTTGGCTGCAAACCTAGCCTGGTGAAATATAGAAATGGGTGGATGATTCCGGGATCCCCAGCAGATATCACCTTCAGGGATATAACGCCCAGCATGCAACTGGATCTGCCTCTTTGCCTGTAAAAGTTCCCCCACCCTCTGTAAGGGTTAGCGCATTTATCACCAAGCAAACTTGGTGATATTTCCTGTGTGAGAATTGCTGTGCTGCATGGAACCAAAGTAGTGAAGTAAATGCAATTAAACCCAGTGCTATTTGATAAATTAACACAGAATCACAGAATTGTTACAGCATTGAAGAAGGCCATTTAACCCATCGTGTCAGTGATGGTTCTTCCAAATGAACAATGGCCTAGTCCATTCCCCATCTTCTCCCTGTTTCAGACAATAAAACGTCTATGCATATTAGCAGTGACATTTTGTTTTTGTTTCATTAATAACGCTGTGATGAACATTAATAATTTAGTATGGTTATTACCAATACAACTGTTACAGCTACCTTTGTAATTACATAGCATTTAATTTTCATCAAGCATGTTATTATCAGAGTAATTAGCATTTAATGAATATGTAAAAGGATCTGATTATTACATAGATTACCGGATAGCTTGGAAATTGTCACAAAATGACTCAAGAGATTGGAGCAGGAGGAGGCCATAATGCCCCTCAACACTGTTCCACTATTCAACAAGGCGATGGCGGATCTTCTGTCTTAACTCCACTTTCCAGTCTCTGTTCCATCTGCGGGATTCTCCATCAGCGGGATCTTCCACTTCGCCAGCAGGGCACCCACACCCGCCGGTTTCCTGACGGCGTGAGGGTGGCCAGAATTGGAAACCCCATTGGCCGGCTGCAGGAATGGAGAATCCTGTTGCCAGTGGGAGCACACCATGCCGGAAAGCGGGGCTGGTGGGACAGAGAACCCGGCGCATATCTCTTTATTCCTCAAGAGGCCAATAACCTGTCTATCTCAGCCCGGAAAATACTAATGATGGAGCATCCACAACCATCTGAGGTAGCGAATGTCAAACATTCATGAACTTCTGTGTGAAGAGGTTTCTCCTCATCTCAGTAAATGAGGCTCTGCCCCATGTTCTAGATTCCCCAGCCAGAGGAAACAATCTCTGCCAAACTCCTTGAGAAGCCTGTATGTTCTGATTAGGTCACCTCTCATTCTTAACTCTAGAGAGCCCTAAGCCCAATTTACTCAGCCTCTCATTATTAGACAGCTCTGTCATCGCAGGTACCAGTCAAACCTTTGTTGTACCACCTCTAATGCAAGCATACCCTTCCTTAGATGTGGAGACCACAACTGTGCACAGTGTTCCAGGTGTAGTTTCACCAACGTCTTGCACAATTGTAGCAAAGGTTCCTTATCCTTGTACTCCAATCCCCTTGAAAGAAAACATGCCATTTTACCTTCCTAATTGTTTGCTTTACCTGCATTCTAACTTTTCCTGAATCGTGTACCAGGACACCTAGGTCCCTCTGTACTTGGGTCACTGTTTGTGTGGAGTCTGCATGTTCTCCCCATATTCCTCCAGGTGCTCCAGTTTCCTCCCACAGGTCTCGAAAGACATGCTGTTAGTTAATTTGGACATTCTGAATTCTCCCTCTGTGTACCTGAACAGGCAGCGGAGTGTGGTGACTAGGGGATTTTCACGGTAACTTCATTGCAGTGTTAATGTAAGCCTACTTGTGACAATAAAGATTATTATTATTGTGAATCAGGAGGTGATGCATTCTCTATCCATTAAGCAATATGCTGCTTTCCTATTCTTTCATAGACTTTCATAGAATTTACAGAGCAGAAGGAGGCCATTCGGCCCATCGAGTCTGCACCGGCTCTTGGAAAGAGCACCCTACCCAAGGTCAACACCGCCACCCTATCCCCATAACCAGTAACCCCACCCAACACTAAGGGCAATTTCGGACAGTAAGGGCAATTTATCATGGCCAATCCACCTAACCCGCACATCTTTGGACTGTGGGAGGAAACCGGAGCACCCGGAGGAAACCCACGCACACACGGGGAGGATGTGCAGACTCCGCACAGACAGTGACCCAAGCCAGAATCGAACCTGGGACCCTGGAGCTGTGAAGCAATTGTGCTATCCACAAGGCTACCGTGCTGCCCACAAGGCTACCGTGCTGCCCTGCTGAAATTCACATTTTCCCACATCATACTCCACCTGCCAAATTTTTGCCCATTCACTTAATCTATCCTTTTGCAGACTATTAATGTCATCCCACAACTTACTTTGCTACCTATCCTTGTGACATCAGCAAATTTCGCAAACATATATTTGACCCCTTCATCCAAGTCATTAATATAAAGAGTAAATTGTTTAAGTCCCAGCACTACCCTTGTGGCACTCTCGTCACATCTTGAAACCCAAAAAAGACCCATATATCCTACTCTCCTGTTTGCTTACCAATCCTCAATCCTTGCTAATATGTTACCCCTACACCATGAACTCTTATTCTGTGCAATAACATTTGATATGGCACCTTGCCAAATGCCTTCTGAAAATCTAATCACAACCAATCCACTGTTCTCCTTTATCTATGTTGCATATTCTTCAAAGAATTCCAATAAATTCGCCAAACATGATTTCCTTTCACAAAACCATGTTGCCTCTGCTTGATTGCATTGAGATTTTCCAGGTGCCCCACTCTTTCTTAATATTAGATTCCAGCATTTGTTTCTACGGCTGATGTTAAGCTAACAAGCCTGCAGTTTCCTGCTTTTTGTCTCCTTCCTTTCTTGAATAGAGGAGTTACATTTGGTATTTTCCAATCTGATCGGAGCTTACCAGAATCTGGGGAATTTTGGAAAATTAAGACCAATGCATTTGTTATCTCCGCAGCCACAGGTGGGATTCTCCGGTTCCCCCAGCCGCGCGTTTCTCGGCAGCACACCGTTCGCTGGCGGTGGGATTCCCTCTTCCCGCCTCTTATCAATGGGATTTTTCATTGAAGCAGCCCCAATCCGCCGGGAAACCCATGAGCAGTGCGTACTGTCAGTGGGAAAAGAGAATCCCAACGGCAGGAGAATTCCGGTCCACATCTTTAAAGGCCCTAGGATGAAATCCATCAGGACATGGGGAGCTATCAGCTTTTATCTTTAATCATTTTCTCAATACCCTTCCCCTGGCAACTGTAATTGATTTGACTTCCTCCCTATCACCTCCTGATTCACAATTATTTCTGGGATATTATTTGTATCCTCTACAGTGAAGACTGATGCAAAATATCAGTTCAATTCACCTGCCGTTTCCTTTTTCTCAATTATTAATTCCCCATTTTCACTCTCAAGAGGACCAATTATTACTTTATTTACTATTTTCCTTTTTAAATACCTGCAGAAACTCTTTTTTTAAAAAATAATTTTTATTAAAGGTTTTCATAAAATATCAATAACAAAATGAGAAAGAAAAAAGAACCCAACAGGGTTAAGTACAACAATCTAAAAAAGCAACCCCCCAAACCCCTCCCCCCCCCCCCCCCTGTACCTAAATAATAAATTAACATTAACACCCCGACTTAAGACAACAGGTGTATACACCCCCTCAGACCCTTCCAGTGTAAATAACATAAACAAAAATAAAGTAACCCCCCCCACCCCCCGAGCTGCTGCTGCCATTGACCAATGTCTATCGTTCTGCCAGAAAGTCTAAGAACGGTTGCCACCGCCTAAAGAACCCTTGTACCGACCCTCTCAAGGCGAATTTCACCCTCTCCAATTTAATGAACCCTGCCATATCGCTGATCCAGGATTCCACGCTTGGGGGGCCTCGTATATTTCCAATGAAGGAGAATCCTTCGCCGGGCTACCAGGGATGCAAAGGCCAGAATTCCGGCCTCTTTCGCCTCCTGCACTCCCGGCTCCTCTGCCACCCCAAATATTGCGAGCCCCCAGCCCGGTTTGACCCTGATCCTACCATCCTCGACTCCGTCCTTGCTACGCCCTTCCAAAATTCCTCCAGCGCTGGGCATGCCCAGAACATATGGGTGTGATTTGCTGGGCTCCCTGAGCACCTAACACACCTGTCCTCACCCCCAAAGAACCTGCTCATCATTGTCCCAGTGATGTGTGCCCTGTGCAGCACCTGAAACTGTATGAGACTGAGCCTCGCGCATGAAGAGGAAGAGTTCACCCTCCCTAGGGCATCTGCCCACGTCCCCTCTTCGATCTCCCCTCCCAACTCCTCCTCCCACTTACCTTTCAACTCCACCACCGAGGTCTCCTCCTCCTCCTGCATCACCTGGTAAGTTTCCGAGATCTTCCCCACTCCCCCCCCCCCCGAGAGCACCCTGTCCTGTACTGTGTGCGGCAGTAGCCGTGGGAATTCCACCACCTGCCGTCTGGCAAACGCCCTTACCTGTAAGTACCTGAAGGTGTTCCCCAGGGGGAGCCCGTACTTCTCCTCCAGCTCACCCAAGCTCGCAAACTTCCCGTCCACAAACAGGTCCCCCAACTTTCGTATGCCTGCCCTGTGCCACCCCGAAAACCCTCCACCTGTTCTTCCTGGGGCGAACCGGCTGTCTCCAGCCTCTTCCATGCAGCCCCCTCCCCCTCCATCACCCACTTGCGCACCATTGTCGCATTGGCGGCCCAGTAGTACCCACAGAGGTTGGGCAGCGCCAGCCCCCCCCTATCTCTACTCCTCTCCAAGAACACCCTTCTCACCCTCGGAGTCCCTCGCGCCCACACAAACCCCATTATACTCCTGTTAACCCGCCTGAAAAAAGCCTTCGGGATAAACACTGGGAGGCACTGGAACAGAAACAAAAACCTTGGGAGCGCCGTCATTTTGATTGACTGCACCCTACCAGCCAGGGACAGCGGCAACGCGTCCCACCTCTTGAACTCCTCCTCCATTTGCTCCACCAGCCTTGTAAAGTTAAGCCGATGCAGGGCCCCCCAGCTCCTGGCCACCTGGACCCCCAAATATCTGAAACTCATCTCCGCCCTTTTTAGTGGGAGCTTGCCAATCCCCCTCTCCTGGTCCCCTAGCTGAACTACGAACAGCTCGCTCTTCCCCATATTGAGCTTGTACCCCAAATTCCCTAAGGATCCTCATTACCTCTGGCATTCCTCCCACCGGGACTGCCACATACAGCAGCAGGTCGTCCGCATAAAGCGACACCCTATGCTCCTCCCCACCCCGCACCAACCCCCTCCAGTTCCTCGACTCTCTCAGTGCCATAGCCAGGGGTTCAATCGCCAGTGCGAAGAGCAGGGGGGACAGGGGACACCCCTGTCTCGTCCCTCGGTGCAACCGAAAGTACTCGGACCTCCTCCTATTTGTGGCCACACTCGCCATCGGCACCTCATACAACAGCCTAACCCACCTGACAAACCCCTCCCCAAACCCGAACCTCTTCAGCACCTCCCACAGGTACCCCCACTCTACCCTATCGAAGGCTTTCTCAGCGTCCATCGCCACCACTATCTCCGCCTCCCCCTCCCTCACCGGCATCATGATAACGTTCAAAAGCCTCCGCACATTCGCGTTCAACTGTCTCCCCTTCACAAACCCCGTCTGGTCTTCATGGATGATCTGCGGCACACAATCCTCAATCCTCGTGGCTAAGACCTTCGCCAGCACCTTGGCATCTACATTTAGCAAGGAAATCGGTCTGTAAGACCCACATTGCAGGGGATCCTTGTCCCGCTTCAGGATCCAGGAGATCAGTGCCCGGGACATCGTCGGGGGTAAAGCCCCCCACTCCCTTGCCTCATTGAAGGTCCTAACTAACAGCGGGCCCAACAGGTCCATATATTTTTTATAGAACTCGACCGGGAATCCGTCTGGCCCCGGTGCCTTCCCCGCCTGCATGCTTCCTATCCCTTTGATCAGCTCCTCCAGCCCAATCGGGGCCCCCAGTCCCGCCACCAGTCCCTCTTCCACCTTTGGAAACCTCAATTGGTCCAGGAAACGGCCCATCCCTCCCTCCTCCCGTGGGGGCTCGGATCGGTACAATTCCTCGTAGAAGTCCCCGAAGACCCCATTGATGCCAACCCAACTCCGCACCACGCTCCCTCCCCTGTCCTTAACTCCCCCGATCTCCCTAGCTGCGTCCCACTTCCGAAGCTGATGCGCCAGCATCCGGCTTGCCTTTTCCCCATACTCGTAGACCGTCCCCTGGGCCTTCCTCCACTGCACCTCCGCCTTCCTGGTGGTCACCAGGTCGAATTCGGCCTGGAGGCTGCGCCTCTTCCTCAACAATCCTTCCTCAGGTTCTTCCACATACCTCCTGTCTACCCTCACCATCTCCCCCACCAGCCTCTCCCTCTCCCCCCGCTCCCTCCGCTCCTTGAGGGCCCTAATGGAGATCAGCTCTCCCCTCACCACCGCCTTCAGTGCCTCCCATACCATCCCCACTCGGACCTCCCCGTTGTCGTTGGTCTCCAAGTACCTCTCTATACTTCCTCGGACCCGCTCGTTCACCTCCTCGTCCGCCAACAGCCCCACCTCCAATTGCCACAGCGGGCGCTGGTCCCTCTCCTCCCCCATCTCCAAGTCCACCCAATGCGGGGCGTGGTCCGAAACGGCTATTGCCGAATACTCGGTATCCTCTACTCTCGCTATCAGCGCCCTACTCAAAATGAAAAAGTCGATTCGAGAATAAGCCTTATGGACATGTGAGAAGAATGAAAATTCCCTAGCCCCCGGCCTTGCAAATCTCCAAGGGTCCACCCCTCCCATTTGGTCCATAAATCCCCTCAACACTCTAGCCGCCGCCGGCTTCCTACCCATCCTAGACCTGGAGCGATCCAGTGCAGGATCCAACACCGTGTTAAAGTCTCCCCCCATTATCAGGCCCCCCACTTCCAAGTCTGGGATCCGACCCAACATACGCTGCATAAAAGCCGCATCGTCCCAGTTCGGAGCATACACATTGACCAATACCACCCTCTCTCCCTGCAACTTACCACTTACCATTATGTACCTCCCGCCATTATCTGCCACAATGCTCGACACCTTGAATAACACCTTCTTTCCCACCAAGATCGCCACCCCTCGATTTTTGGCATCTAGCCCCGAGTGAAACACCTGGCCTACCCACCCTTTCCTCAGTCTTACCTGGTCTGCCACCTTCAGGTGTGTCTCCTGGAGCATAACCACATCCGCCTTGAGCCCCTTCAGGTGCGCGAACACGCGGGCCCGCTTAACCGGCCCATTCAGTCCCTTTACATTCCAGGTTATCAGCCGGATCAGGGGGCTACCCGCCACCCTCCCCCGCCGACTAGCCATGACCCCTCCTCGGTCAGCCACGCGCCCGCACCCCACACCCGGCCCATTCCCCACAGCGGCATACCCCCGTCTCGACCCACCCCACTCACTCCAGCTCCTCCTTGATCTTAGCAGCAGCAACTCGATTCCCCCCCCCCCCCACCCCCATCCCCCAGCTAGGACCCATCCTAGCTGGTTTACTCCCCCCATTGCACTTCCGCAAGTCAGCTGACCCCGGCCACTCCCGCCTCCCCTTCGACTCCTCCCATTATGTGGCACACCCTCCCCTCCTGCTCCCCATTCGATTTCAGCGGGAGCGGTGCGCAAGTGATTTCTGGGAGGTAAGTTTATCCTTTTAAAACACTTACCTTCACAGGTACAGGCCAGTCGATTTCAGCGGGAGCGGTGCACAAGTGATTTCTGGGAGGTAAGTTTATCCTTTTAAAACACTTACCTTCATAGGAACAGGCCAGTCGATTTCAGCGGGAGCGGTGCGCAAGTGATTTCTGGGAGGTAAGTTTATCCTTTTAAAACACTTACCTTCATAGGAACAGGCCAGTCGATTTCAGCGGGAGCGGTGCGCAAGTGATTTCTGGGAGGTAAGTTTATCCTTTAAAAACACTTACCTTCACAGGAACAGGCCAGTCGATTTCAGCGGGAGCGGTGCGCAAGTGATTTCTGGGAGGTAAGTTTATCCTTTTAAAACACTTACCTTCATAGGAACAGGCCAGTCGATTTCAGCGGGAGCGGTGCGCAAGTGATTTCTGGGAGGTAAGTTTATCCTTTAAAAACACTTACCTTCACAGGAACAGGCCAGTCGATTTCAGCGGGAGCGGTGCGCAAGTGATTTCTGGGAGGTAAGCTTATCCTTTAAAAACACTTACCTTCACAGGAACAGGCCAGTCGATTTCAGCGGGAGCGGTGCGCAAGTGATTTCTGGGAGGTAAGCTTATCCTTTAAAAACACTTACCTTCACAGGAACAGGCCAGTCGATTTCAGCGGGAGCGGTGCGCAAGTGATTTCTGGGAGGTAAGTTTATCCTTTTAAAAAAACACTTCTTTTCTGTTTTATTTTTTTCGACCCGCGGACTTCTGGGAAGACCCCCCTCCCCCCCCCCCCCCCCCACCCCCAACCAATAAATTCTGGTGGAGAGGAAACCCGAGACACTACACGTGTAGTGTCTCCCACCCGCCCTCCTCCTCTAACCTAATAATAAGACCCATTGGTGTGAGGTAAGTGCCATATTATATTATTATTATATTATATCATTAGCATTGTGCAGGTCAAGGTTCGGAGGTGGAGGAGCAGTCTCTGTCAGGGAGAGAACCTGAGAACATCTAAGACACTCAGAAGGTAAGTAAGTGATTTTTACTCATTTTTACTTTTATACCTTTTTCAAATTGTGTGTGTCGGGGGGAAACTGAAGTGACATCACAGAAAAGCTGTGGCCTGAGTGGCTGGTTGGGAATCTACACTAAATTTTAAAAATTAAGCATTGGTAACTAATTAAACATAATTAATTAATTATAATTTAGAGGGGTATCTAAGCCTGAGATCGGAGAGTACTATATTTAGCTTTCGCATTTCTATTAGAAATCTAGTGCTAGGAAACAGATAGTTAACAGTAACTTTGAAATTTAAAAAAATATATATATTTTTTAAAAATTTTTTAATTTTAATTTTAATTAATTGACGCAATGTCAGTTAGAGGGGTGCAGTGCTCTGACTGTGAGGTGTGGCAGGTCCGGGAGGCTTCCAGCGTCCCTGATGGCTTCACTTGCAGAAAGTGCACCCAACTGGAGCTCCTCACAGACCGCATGGTTCGGTTGGAGCAGCAATTGGATGCACTTAGGAGCATGCAGGTGGCGGAAAGTGTCATAGATCGCAGTTATGTAAATGTGGTCACACCCAAGGTGCAGGCAGAGAAATGGGTGACCACCAGAAAGGGCAGGCAGTCAGTGCAGGAACCCCCTGTGGATGTCCCCCTCTCGAACAGATATACCCCTTTAGATACTGTCGGGGGGGATAGCCGATCAGGGGAAAACAGCAGCAGCCAGAGCAGTGGCACCACGGCTGGCTCTGATGTTCAGAAGGGAGGGTCAAAGCGCAGAAGAGCAATAGTAATAGGGGACTCTATAGTCAGGGGCACAGATAGGCGCTTCTGTGGACATGAAAGAGACTCCAGGATGGTATGTTGCCTCCCTGGTGCCAGGGTCCAGGATGTCTCCGAACGGGTAGAGGGCATCCTGAAGGGGGAGGGCAAACAGGCAGAGGTCGTTGTACATATTGGTACTAACGACATAGGCAGGAAGGGGCATGAGGTCCTGCAGCAGGAGTTCAGGGAGCTAGGCAGAAAGTTAAAAGACAGGACCTCTAGGGTTGTAATCTCGGGATTACTCCCTGTGCTACGTGCCAGTGAGGCTAGAAATAGGAAGATAGAGCAGCTAAACACGTGGCTAAACAGCTGGTGTTGGAGGGAGGGTTTCCGTTATCTGGACCACTGGGAGCTCTTCCGGGGCAGGTGTAACCTAATATAAGAAGGACGGGTTGCATCTAAACCGGAGAGGCATAAATATCCTGGCCGCGAGGTTTGCTAGTGTCACACGGGAGGGTTTAAACTAGTATGGCAGGGGGGTGGGCACGGGAACAATAGGTCAGAAGGTGAGAGCATTGAGGGAGAACTAGGGAATAGGGACAGTGGGGCTCTGAGGCAGAGCAGACAGGGAGAAGTTGCTGAACACAGCGGGTCTGGTGGCCTGAAGTGCATATGTTTTAATGCAAGAAGTATTACAGGTAAGGCAGATGAACTTAGAGCTTGGATTAGTACTTGGAACTATGATGTTGTTGCCATTACAGAGACCTGGTTGAGGGAAGGGCAGAATTGGCAGCTAAACGTTCCAGGATTTAGATGTTTCAGGCGGGATAGAGGGGGATGTAAAAGGGGAGGCGGAGTTGCGCTACTGGTTCGGGAGAATATCACAGCTGTACTGCGGGAGGACACCTCAGAGGGCAGTGAGGCTATATGGGTAGAGATCAGGAATAAGAAGGGTGCAGTCACAATGTTGGGGGTTTACTACAGGCCTCCCAACAGCCAGCGGGAGATAGAGGAGCAGATAGGTAGACAGATTTTGGAAAAGAGTAAAAACAACAGGGTTGTGGTGATGGGAGACTTCAACTTCCCCAATATTGACTGGGACTCACTTAGTGCCAGGGGCTTAGACGGGGTGGAGTTTGTAAGGGGCATCCAGGAGGGCTTCTTAAAACAATATGTAGACAGTCCAACTAGGGAAGGGGCGGTACTGGACCTGGTATTGGGGAATGAGCCCGGCCTGGTGGTAGATGTTTCAGTAGGGGAGCATTTCGGTAACAGTGACCACAATTCAGTAAGTTTTAAAGTACTGGTGGACAAGGATAAGAGTGGTCCTAGGATGAATGTGCTAAATTGGGGGAAGGCTAATTATAACAATATTAGGCGGGAACTGAAGAACATAGATTGGGGGCGGATGTTTGAGGGCAAATCAACATCTGACATGTGGGAGGCTTTCAAGTGTCAGTTGAAAGGAATTCAGGACCGGCATGTTCCTGTGAGGAAGAAGGATAAATACGGCAATTTTCGGGAACCTTGGATAACAAGAGATATTGTAGGCCTCGTCAAAAAGGAAAAGGAGGCATTTGTCAGGGCTAAAAGATTGGGAACAGACGAAGTCTGCGTGGAATATAAGGAAAGTAGGAAGGAACTTAAGCAAGGAGTCAGGAGGGCTAGAAGGGGTCACGAAAAGTCATTGGCAAATAGGGTCAAGGAAAATCCCAAGGCTTTTTACACGTACATAAAAAGCAAGAGGGTAGCCAGGGAAAGGGTTGGCCCACTGAAGGATAGGCAAGGGAATCTATGTGTGGAGCCAGAGGAAATGGGCGAGGTACTAAATGAATACTTTGCATCAGTATTCACCAAAGAGAAGAAATTGGTAGGTGTTGAGTCTGGAGAAGGGTGTGTAGATAGCCTGGGTCACATTGAGATCCAAAAAGATGAGGTGTTGGGTGTCTTAAGAAATATTAAGGTAGATAAGTCCCCAGGGCCTGATGGGATCTACCCCAGAATACTGAAGGAGGCTGGAGAGGAAATTGCTGAGGCCTTGACAGAAATCTTTGGATCCTCACTGTCTTCAGGGGATGTCCCGGAGGACTGGAGAATAGCCAATGTTGTTCCTCTGTTTAAGAAGGGTAGCAAGGATAATCCAGGGAACTACAGGCCGGTGAGCCTTACTTCAGTGGTAGGGAAATTACTGGAGAGAATTCTTCGAGACAGATCTACTCCCATTTGGAAGCAAATGGACGTATTAGTGAGAGGCAGCATGGTTTTGTGAAGGGGAGGTCGTGTCTCACTAACTTGATAGAGTTTTTCGAGGAGGTCACTAAGATGATTGATGCAGGTAGGACAGTGGATGTTGTCTATATGGACTTCAGTAAGGCCTTTGACAAGGTCCCTCATGGTAGACTAGTACAAAAGGTGAAGTCACACGGGATCAGGGGTGAGCTGGCAAGGTGGATACAGAACTGGCTAGGTCATAGAAGGCAGAGAGTAGCAATGGAAGGATGCTTTTCTAATTGGAGGGCTGTGACCAGTGGTGTTCCACAGGGATCAGTGCTGGGACCTTTGCTGTTTATAGTGTATATAAATGATTTGGAGGAAAATATAACTGGTCTGATTAGTAAGTTTGCAGACGACACAAAGGTTGGTGGAATTGCGGATAGTGATGAGGACTGTCAGAGGATACAGCAGGATTTAGATTGTTTGGAGACTTGGGCGGAGAGATGGCAGATGGAGTTTAATCCGGACAAATGTGGGGTAATGCATTTGGGAAGGTCTACTGCACGTAGGGAATATACAGTGAATGGTACAACCCTCAAGAGTATTGATAGTCAAAGAGATCTAGGAGTACAGGTCCACAGGTCATTGAAAGGGGCAACACAGGTGGAGAAGGTAGTCAAGAAGGCATACGGCATACTTGCCTTCATTGGCCGGGGCATTGAGTATAAGAATTGGCAAGTCATGTTGCAGCTGTATAGAACATTAGTTAGGCCACACTTGGAGTATAGTGTTCAATTCTGGTCGCCACACTACCAGAATGATGTGGAGGCTTTAGAGAGGATGCAGAAGAGATTTACCAGAATGTTGCCTGGTATGGAGGGCATTAGCTATGAGGAGCGGTTGAATAAACTCGGTTTGTTCTCACTGGAACAAAGGAGGTTGAGGGGAGACCTGATAGAGGTCTACAAAATTATGAGGGGCATAGACAGAGTGGATAGTCAGAGGCTTTTCCCCAGGGTAGAGGGGTCAATTACTAGGGGGCAAAGGTTTAAGGTGAGAGGGGCAAGGTTTAGAGTAGATGTACGAGGCAAGTTTTTTACACAGAGTGTAGTGGGTGCCTGGAATTCGCTACAGGAGGAGGTGGTGGAAGCAGGGACGATAGTGACATTTAAGGGGCATCTTGACAAATACATGAATAGGATGGGAATGGAGGGATACGGACCCAGGAAGTGTAGAAGATTGAAGTTTAGTCGGGCAGCATGGTCGGCACGGGCTTGGAGGGCCGAAGGGCCTGTTCCTGTGCTGTACATTTCTTTGTTCTTTATTCACAGGCTCTCCCCCTCTGTTCTAAGAGTGGGAAACAATCCTCGCTTCCCCGCCCCGGTCCCGCCCCCCCCCAGTCTTCGGCGCGGGAAAATATCCCGTGCTCTCCACCTACCAGGCCCCGCCACCAACCAAGACAGTGCCCAACCCGCCCCATCCACCCTCCCCAACCCAAAAGAGAAAAACACAGAGAAAAAGAAACCGAAAACAATGCAAAGGCCCCCACCCCCGAACCAAAAATAGGCATAACATATCCACCGCAGTCCCCAATCGCCCATCCCGACCCTCACTCTGTGTCCAGCTTCTCGGCCTGAACAAAGGCCCACGCCTCCTCCGGAGACTCAAAATAATGGTGCCGGTCCTTGTAGGTAACCCACAGACGCGCCGGCTGCAACATGCCAAACTTCACCCCCTCCCTGTGCAGCACCGCCTTCGCTCGATTGTACCCGGCCCTCCTCTTCGCCACCTCCGCACTCCAGTCCTGATATATCCGAACCTCCGCGTTCTCCCACCTGCTGCTCCTCTCCTTCTTGGCCCACCTGAGCACACAGTCCCGATCGACGAACCGATGGAACCGCACCAGCACCACCCACGGAGGCCCGTTAGCCTTGGGCCTCCTCGCCAACACTCTATGGGCCCCTTCCAGCTCCAGGGGCCCCTGGAAGGACCCCGCTCCCATCAGCGAGTTTAACATGGTGACCACATAGGCCCCAACGTTCGGCCCCTCCGGGAGGCCCAGAATCCGCAGATTCTTCCGCCTCGACCGATTTTCCATCTCCTCGAACCGCTCCTGCCATTTCTTGTGGAGCGCCTCGTGCGCCTCCACCTTTACCGCCAGGACTAAGATCTCGTCCTCATTGTCAGAGATCTTTTGTTGAGCCTCTCGGATCGCCACCCCCTGGGCCGTCTGTGTCTCCAGCAGCTTATCAATAGAAGCCTTCATCGGCTCTAGCAGGTCCGTTTTAATCTCTCTGAGGCAGCGCTGGATACCCTCCTGTTGCTCCTCCGCCCACTGCCTCCACGCTGCCTGGTCTCCGCCTGCCGCCATTTTGTCCTTCCCTCCCTTCTTCTGGTCCACCACCACCTTTTTTGTCACCCCGCTCCTAGTTAAAGCCATGTCCTGACGGGGGGCTATTATTAACTCCTTCCCACACATGGAAACGTCGAAAAGTGCCCTTGGGGGCCCTGAAAAGAGCCCAAAAGTCCGTTTTTGCGGTAGCAGCCGAATGTGCGACTTAACTCCGCATAGCCGCAACCGGAAGTCTCGAGAGGGAATCCTTTTGGCAGTGTTCGCTTCACCAATCTGCCCCAAAATGTCTGTGGAAACTCCTGAAAAAGGTCTAAGAGTCCGTTCCAGATGGGAGCTGCCGAATGCGCGACCTACTCCATGGCCGCCACCAGAAGCCTCGCCCCCGCTTCTTCAGTGGCCTTGGTGAGATCTTTTCACAGTTGTTCCCTCTGCTGTTAATTCACTTTTGATAAAGGCCCTCAGGTCAGTTTGCAGCTTTAAGCTTGCCCTTCCCCCGCCTGTATGCGGGAAGAGGCCCTGTTTATCCTGTTGCAGCCAAATCTTTTACTGTTTCTGCCTGGTCTGGTAGCCAAAAGACATAACATTCCTGGGGGATACTGTCAGGGGAATGTTGCAGTCTTCTTGCCACACTGGGAAATGTCAAACAAATGCCGTGGGGGCCCTGTAAAAGAGCCCAAAAGTCCGTTCCAAGCGGGAGCTACCGAATATGCGACCTAGCTCTGCATAGCCGCACCCGGAAGTCACCTGCAGAAACTCTTAATATCAGGTTTATCTTTAGAGCTTTGTATGGACATCTGACAAAGTTCCTGCAAAAGAAACAAGGCTCACTCGGTAGCCTTAAAGAAACAGTTCATACAGAATTTGAGCACTGGAATTCGTAGCTGCGTAACCTTACCAGGACATTCTCACTTGTGGCACGACAGATTTTGGAATGGATATTGCAGCTCCGCAGCAACCCACGGCATTCAACCCTCCAGAAAGCCAACCCAGGGCTGAGGAGCTTGCAGAGAAGAATGAGTCTGCTGTGAGCTGTTCCTGACAGCTTCCCCAACCCTCCTCCAGAACCCTCATCTGTGGTATGTGTTCCACTGACCATGGCTGCTGCTGCAGATTTCAGGTCTTGTGTATTTTAATGAAAAGGTAGGCCATAATGCCTTACAGATGGAGAAGTAAGTAGGCTGCCTCCACCTCCAAGGCAACATTAGGAACACCAAATCGGAGTGTTTGAGTTCAAAAGGCGCCATGACATTTTGATCACTGATGGGTTCACATGTGGTGTGAAATCTCACATTCTTTTTTTAATGTTTTTATGAAAGTTTGAGCATTTTATACAAAATGACAAAAAATACAAACAAAAACCCCTAACCAAATGCTAACCCTAAAAAGACCCTTTAATTCAAAAAACAAAAGCCCCCCATTACTCACTCACTGCCCCCCATCTCCCTCTAACAGTGACCAACTCTCTGAAATATAATGGGCGGGATTCTCCATTGGCCAACGCCGAAATTGCGAAATGCGATTGGGTGGAGAATTGGTTCTGACGCTGGAATCGAGGCAGGCGTCGATTTGATGCCAAATCGCGATTCTCCGCCACCTCGACAGCGGCGCCACTGCGTTCCGGAACACATGTACAGTAAACACTGTTTGCAGATCATTAGCGCGCCTCACCTGATTCTCCGGAGCCTCCACGATTCTCCTCCTCCAATGGGCCAAGTTCTCGATGGCGCAGTTCACGTGTGCTTTTAAAAAGCTTGAAACCGCATGGTGGCTGCTCAGGGAGAGGGGGACTACGGAATGTGTCCAATATTGCCATAGTTTGTTGACAGTTCTGCCAGGGGGAGTAGTGGGGATGGCCAGGAGATGGGCTGTGGGGCCAGGGTGGACGGACGTGGAACACCATTGCCGCTGACTGCCAATGTGAACTTAGTGCCACGGATCATATCGTTGTCCCCACAGGGCAGCCCCTGGGTGCCCTCTGGCTCCAGCCGACCCATAAACTCTATGGACACGCCCCAGCACAACCAGTGCCATCTTGTTGGCTGGGATGAGTGTGTGTGGGGAGTGTAATGTGTAAATGCGGCTGCAGCTTCACAGCCTCCCGAGTGTCAATCATGGACCCAGGGAATCCCGCAGCATTTTTCACTGGAATCAATTGTGTTCCACGCGGCGCCGGTGCTAGCCCCTTAACAGTAGCAGAATCGGTCCAGATGCGGCAGCGGGTTTGCTGTCGTGAAAGTCCACAAATTTCAAGTTGGCGTCAATATTTAGTCTCAGAAACATAGAATCCTGCCGAATATAAATGGCCGCCACCTCCAGTAGAATCCTTCAATTGACCCCCCCACGGTGTATTTGACCTTCTCGAGGTGCAAAAACCTAATTAAATCCCCTAGCCATGCCTAAGAATTCGGCGGTGTTGGCAGCCTCCAGCCCAACAGGATCTGCCTCTGCACCACCAACAATGGCATCAGCCCTGCCCCCATCTGCAGCTGCGGCACATCTGAAACCCCAAAGACATCCACCAAAGGACAGGGCTCTAGCTCAATATTTAGGATCACCGACATGGTGTTAAAAAAGTACCTCGAAAACCCCACCAGCTTAGAACAGAACCAGAACATGTGTGTGTGGTGTGCAGGCCCTCTCAAACAGCGCTCGGGCTCAGTCTTGCACACAACGACATGGCGTTCACCCTCCACAGTGCCTCACTCAATACCTCCTCCTCCAGTATTGGCCCCAATTCCTCCACTCAATTAAACTTTACCCCTTCCACCGAACTCAACTCTTCCTCTACGATCCTTTCACGAATGCCAGATGTACTGTCCTCCTCCGATCCTGAACAGGAGAGAATCCTCTCCAACACAGATGATGGCAGCATCACCACGAACACCGAGAATGTCCTCCTAACAAAGCTCCGTACCTGGAGGTACCTTAACATGTGCAAGTCTGGCAGCCCAAATTTCTCCTTCAATTCTTCCAGGCTGGCAAACCGTCCCTCTCTCCAGCCCTTTCTATTTCCATGCACCAAATGTGGCATCCAGCCTTGCCAGCTCAAACAGGTGGTTGGCACAAATGGGAACTTCAGGCTGCTCCCAACTTAAAATACTGGCGGAGCTGCACCATAATTTTAATGTGGACACTACCACTAGGTTCTCCAAGTACTTGTTGGCACTGTTACCAATGCCCTCAAGCTTGTCCCTCTACATGACTCCATCTGAACTCGAAGAGCCCCCAGATCCCTGCACCATGCCAACACCATCTCTGCATTGGCTGCTCAGTAATAAAATTGCAAGTTTGGCAACACTAGACCCTCTGCCTGCCCTCCTTTGAAGGGCACCCCTCCGAATCCTCAGGGCCTTACCAACCCAAATAAAGCCAGAAAAAGCCGCTTGACCCTTTGTAAAAAGGACTTGGGCAGGAAAACTGGGATACACAACACAAAGATGTGCAAGGTAGGTGGATTGGCCACGCTAAATTGCCCCTTAATTGGAAAAAATGAATTGGGTACTCTAAATTTTAAAAAAATATATAACTTTCTCATTGTAAAATACACTGTTTAATTTAAAATATGGATGAATTGGTCTACACTTGCTCAGTGGTGAATAAAATAAGCATGTAAACAAGCAAATGCTTGTCAATGTCACTGAAGATTGCATTCATCATACCATTGTCAGTCACCTGACAGTTGTGAAGAATGAAGCCATACATGTCCATCATAGTCAAGTAAGGTGCTCAGTGAAATATCCACTGCTCCACTACTTTTTTTCATAGAATTTACAGTGCAGAAGGAGGCCACTCGGCCCATCGAGTCCGCACCGGCTCTTGGAAAGAGCACCCCACCCAAGGTCCACACCTCCACCCTATCCCCACAACCCAGCAACCCCACCCAACACTAAGGGCAATTTTGGACACTGGGCAATTTAGCATGGCCAATCCACCTAACCCGCACATCATTGGACTGTGGGAGGAAACCGGAGCACCCGGAGGAAACCCACGCACGCACAGGGAGGATGTGCAGACTCCGCACAGACAGTGACCCAAGCCGGAATTGAACCTGGGACCCTGGAGCTGTGAAGCATTTGTGCTATCCACGATGCTACCGTGCTGCCCCTAGCATAGGGGCAGACTGATAGAGGTCAACCTTAGGAATTAGGTGTCAATGGACAAGTCAGCATTTATCAACCATTTCTAAATCCCCTTGAGAAGGTGGTAGCGAGGTGACATCTTGAACCATTGCCATCCATGTGGTATAGATGTACCCACAGTGCTGTTATAGGGAACTCCGGGATTTTGATTCGGTGATAGTGAAGGAAAGGGCGATATAGTTCCAAGTCAGAATGGTGTTTGATTTGGAGGGGACTTCTCAGATGACGGTGTTCCCATCCATCTGCTGCCCTTGTCCTTATAAGTGGTAGAGGTTGTGAATTTGGAACGTGCTGTCAAAGAAGCCTTGGTGAGTTGCTGCATTGCTGCTTGAGGATGAAATACAGTGCTATCACTGTGTGTCAGTGTTGAAGGGAGAGAATGTATGGGTGTAAAATGGAGTGCCAATTGAGCGGACTTGGTCCAGAAAAATATGCATAATATAAAAGATAATCTCCATCGCAATACCTTCATCAACCTTCACTGTTACTTCACAAATAAATTCAATCAGATTAGTCATGCATGATACCTTTTTACAAATCTAGTCTGGCTATCCTTAACTCCAATCTCTCCAATCCCCTGTTGATTTTTCCCTGATAATGGATTCTAAAACCTTATCCACCACGGATGTTAAACCAACTGGCCTGTAGTTGCTAGGACTGTTCTTGTACCCTTTCTTGAATTTGTCACTCTGCAATCTTCAGGGTCCTTCCCCATATCTCAGGAAGACTGAAATAGGCAAACCTTATATTCAGGATGTTGATACTCTATCATATTCATGCTGCCTTGTTGCTGGTCTTATTTCCTCTTCACCTCCCTTCTCAGTCCATCTTATTTGACCTTGTTCTCACCTGAAGAATTCACCTGACATACATCATCATCATCCACCCTCCTTTTTGTTTCACCATAATCTCTGTCTCCCTCCTCATTGAAGGAACCTTGTTTTTGTGTCCCTTATCTTTCACCGTTGGAGAATGTATCTATCCTGTATCTGAAGGATCTTTCTTCAATATCACCCATTGTTCTGTAATAGTTTTCCTTGTCATTCTCTGGTGCCATTTTATCCTGGCTCATCATACTAAAATTAGCCTTCTTACAATTTAGAAATTCTACTTTGGATTGTTCCTTAGTCTTCTCCATTGCATATCTATGATACAATGAACACTCTTACCCAGATGTAACCCAGACACTCTGTCCACTTGGCTCACATCTTTTGGAAGCACCAGATCCAGCAACATCACCTTTCTCGTTGCGCTGGGAGCATACTGATCAAGGAGGTTCTCCTGGACTTATTTCAGAAATTTCTCTCCATCCTTACCCTTTACTCTAACATCCCAATTGATGCTTGGATAATTAAAGTCCCCTATTAACACCATTCTATAGTTCTTGCATTTCGCTGTAATTTCCCAGCAGATTTATTTTTCTATCTCTCTCCCTCACTATTTGGAGGCCTACAGAATACCCCAAGTAGCCTGATCTTAGAGTTTTGTTTCTTAACACTAACCAAATGGAACTCCATCCTTCCCCGCTCGAATCAGTACTGCCAGCCCACCTCCCTTTTTTCCTTACCTATCTTTTCTGAACACTATATATCTTTATATATATTAACTATGTAGTCCTCATCATTTTTAAGTTACAGTTCCTCCATTTCCATTACATATTCCCATTCTGTTACTGTGCTTGAAGCTTTCATATTATTCACTGCATTTTGTGCATTTACAGACTTGTATTAGAATCCTGTCTTTGTATTCCTCGTAGTCCTTCTTAGTCCATTCCTATCTAATTTGGTACTACTTCCTTCTCTCGTATTGTCCAATACTATCAGTTTATCTGCCTTATTCCTTTTTTCTATCCTCTTGCCAATTTAGTTTAAACCCTCCCCAATCATATTAGTGAGCTCCCACCCCCACCCCCCTCCACCTCGCAAGAACCTGGGTCCCAATAGTATTAAAAGGCACCAAACCTTTTTGAATAGTGCCTTCTGTTCCAAAAGTGGTCCAATTGTCCCCAAAATCTGAAGTACTTCTTCTTGCGTCCTGCTTCAAAGCACACTTTGATCCTCCCATCAGGCTAGCCGGGGAGCGGTGGGGGGGGGGGGGGGAATCCAGAGATTGTTAGCTACCCTCAAGGTCCTCTGGCACATGAGGATCGTCCCTAGCTCCTGAGTATCTGACCTTAGGACCTCAATTCCTGTCCTCTCTATGTGCTTTGTTTCAATGTATACCACGACTTTTGGCTCAATCCCCCCTTCAGAATATTCTGCACCCTCTCCATGATGTCCCTTATTCTGGCACCAAGGAAGCAACATGATGACAGCTACAGAAATGCCTGTCTGTCCTCCTAACTACAGAAACTCCAATAATAACTGCATTACTATTCTTTGCATTTCCCTCCTGTACAGTCCTTTGCTCATTTGCCATGGTGTGGGATGCATTCCTTCAGGGTATCATCACTCCCAGCAGCCTCTACCTGTCTGAGAGTGACACACACCCCGAAGACCCAATAATCTTTTTCTACGAACATGTGAATTGGGTGCAGGAGTAAGCCATTCGGCACCTCGAGTCTGCTCCGTCATTCAATAAGATCATGGCTGATCTGATTGTGGTCTCAACTCCACTTTCCTTCCTACACCCATACCCTTTGACTCCCTTGTCAATCAAAAAAGTCCTTCACTTCCTGCTTCTTCCTACTCTTCCTGATGACCACCCACATGCTGACCAGGCCTCCCATGCACGAAAAGTGGCTCTCTCCTAGGAACTTCTCACTAGACCTTTTTAACCCACCAAACGGGCACCAAATGTATGACAAAGTTCCTCAACTTAACTCCCACTTACTACCGAACTGACTGAGATGCCGACGAGCCAGAAGCCAAGCCGTAAGTTCAGCAAGAGCAAAGAAAGGAAGACCCCCAACCCCAGAACAAGGGAACACACGTGGTGACCCAGACTTGAGCATGGAGACCCCAACACGGTCGCCAGCGCCAGCCAACCGGTTAATGGAGAAACTGATGGGATTTATCTCCGCAGAACTCCAGTAACACAGAGAGACGATAAAAGAGGACTCATAAGAACTAGGAGCAGGAGTAGGCCATCTGGCCCCTCGAGCCTGCTCTGCCATTCAATGAGATCATGGCTGATCTTTTGTGGACTCAGCTCCACTTTCCGGCCCGAACACCATAACCCTTAATCCCTTTATTCTTCAAAAAACTATCTATCTTTATCTTAAAAACATTTAATGAAGGAGCCTCTACTGCTTCACTGGGTAAGGAATTCCATAGATTCACAACCCTTTGGGTGAAGAAGTTCATCCTAAACTCAGTCCTAAATCTTCTTCCCTTTATTTTGAGGCTATGCCCCTTGTTCTGCTTTCACCTGCCAGTGGAAAGAACCTGCCCGCATCTATCCTATCTATTCCCTTCAGAATTTTATATGTTTCTATAAGATCCCCTTGCATCCTTCTAAATTCCAACAAGTACAGTCCCAACCTCCCTTCGTAATCCAACTCCTTCAGCTCTGGGATTAGTGAATCTCCTCTGCATACCCTCCAGCGCCAGTACGTCCTTTCTCAGGTAAGGAGACCAAAACTGAACACAATACTCCAGGTGTGGCCTCACTAACACCTTATACAATTGCAGCATAACCTCCCTAGTTTTAAACTCCATCCCTCTAGCAATGAAGGACAAACCTCCATTGGCCTTCTTAATCACCTGTTGCACCTGTATACCAACTTTTTGCGACTCATGCACGAGCACACCCAGGTCTCTCTGCACAGCAGCATGTTTTAATATTTTATCATTTAAATAATAATCCCTTTTGCTGTTATTCCTACCAAAATGGATAACCTTCTCGTCCTCTAAAGGAACAATATTTACCTTAGCCACTCTTTTTTGTTTTATATATTTGTAGAAACTTTTACTGTCTGTTTTTATATTCTGAGCATGTTTACTCTCATAATCTATCTTACTCTTCTTTATAGCTTTTTTAGTAGCTTTCTGTTGCCCCCTAAAGATTTCCCTTGTCCTCTAGTCTCCCACTAATCTTTGCCACTTTGTATGCTTTTTCCTTCAATTTGATACTCTCCCTTATTTCCTTAGATATCCACAGTCGATTTTCCCTCTTTCTACCGTCCTTCCTTTTTATTGGTATAAACCTTTGCTGAGCACTGTGAAAAATCGCTTGGAAGGTTCTCCACTGGTCCTCAACTGTTTCACCATAAAGTCTTTGCTCCTAGTCTACCTGCTCTTCTCTCATCGCATTATAATCTCCTCTGTGTAAGCACAAAACACTAGTGTTTGATTTTACTTCTCACTCTCGATCTGTATTTTAAATTCCACCATTTTGTGATCGCTCCTTCCGAGAGGATCCCTAACTATGAGATCATTAATCAATCCTGTCTCATTACACAGGATCAGATCTAGGACCACTTGTTCCCTCGTAGGTTCCATTACATACTGTTCTCGGAAACTATCGTGGATAGATTCTATAAACTCCTCAAGGCTGCCTTGACCAACCTGGTTAAACCAATCGACATGTAGATTAAAATCTCCCATGATAACTGCAGTACCATTTCTACATGCATCAGTTATTTATTTGTTTATTGCCTATCCCACCATAATGTTACTATTTGGCGGCCTATAGACTATTCCTAACAGTGACTTTTTCGCCTTACTATTCCTGATTTCCACCCAAATGGATTCAACGTTATCCTCCATAGCACTGATGTCATCCCTTACTATTGCCCGGATGTCATCCTTAAATAACAGAGCTACACCACCTCCCTTACCATCCACCCTGTCCTTCCAAATAGTTTGATACCCTTGGATATTTAACTCCCAGTCGTGACCATCCTTTAACCATGTTTCAGTAATAGTCATTCATGATGATTTGAGCCATCAACTCATTTACCTTATTCCGAATACTACGAGCATTCAGGTAAAGTACACTTGGCTTTTATACCTCTGTTTCGAATCTTAACACTGATGTGTTGGGTAGGCTGGGTCGAGGTGAACTGCACTTGATGCAGTGTAGCGAGAGACAGACCTCCAACACTTGATAAAATGCAACACGATTTTATTCAACATCCAAACTATTATACATGTTCAACTGTGGGTCAACACTATGCTGACTTGACTGGAGACCTGACACTAGCCTGACCAGACTAACTTAGCTACCACATGGTGTAGGCACTGGCTAGTTCACGAGCTCTGACTGTCTCAGAGGCTGGGTCCCGAGAGAGAGGGAAAACTGGTGCCCTCTGGCTTTATATTGGTCGTGTCCTGTCTGGTGATTGGCTGCTCTGCTCTGTGTGCTTACTGGTCATCCTGTGAGTCAATCACTGCCTGTCTGCACTCCATTGTATACATAGATGTATATTATGACATCTCCCCCCCTTTTTTTTTCTATATTGTGTGTGTTGAGATCATAAATATTAAGGTGCATGTGCGTGTGGATGTGTATATGTGCGTGACTATATACAGAATGTGCTAAAATGACCTTATGTACACAGGAAGGTGTCGCTAGTGCAGATATAGGGCAGATGAAACAGTAACAGCGATATTTACAGAGGTCAAAACGATAAGGTAACACAGTTGTGCAAAAGTTCAGTCTATAGGTTTAGTCTCTGCGGCGGGCGACAAATTCTGGTTGACCGCCTCAAGGGTGGATCAGGGGCCGCCTGCACTTGGATAGGCGGGATTGCCGCCAATGCGGTGGTCGCAGAGGTCGGCAGGATTGCTGGAAGATCGGTGGCCTCGTAGTAGGGCACATCCGGAGGAAGCATTGTGTGAGGCGGGACATCATGGTTAGGTGGCGGGCGTGGAACTCTGCGCAGCGCCCGTCTGTTGCGTCGTAGGAAGGAGCCATCAGCCATGCGGACGAGGAACGATCTCGGGGCCACTTGCTTGACCACCACAGCTGTGGCGGACCAGCCACCATCAGGCAACTGCACACGAACACGATCAGTTGGGACCAGCTTGGGGAGATCCGTGGCATGAGCATCGTATGCTGATTTCTGTTGGACCCGAGACTGCTGCATCTTTTGTGTGACCGTGAGGTGGTCAAGGTCTGGAATGTGGATGGCTGGAACCGTGGTTCGCAGATTGCGATTCATGAGCATCTGCGCAGGTGACAACCCAGTGGACAGCGGGAATGCTCTGTATGACAGCAGCGCCAGGTTGAAGTCTGAGTCTGCAGCTTTGCATAGTAATCTCTTGACGATATGGACCTCTTTTTCGGCCTTCCCATTTGACTGCGGGTAGTGGGAGCTGGAGGTTACATGACGAAAGTTGTATAGGCGGGCAAAATCAGACCATTCCTGGCTGTAAAAACAGGGACCGTTGTCACTCATCACCGTGAGCAGTATCCCATGCCTGGCAAACGTTTCTTTGCATGCTTTAATCACCGCCTTCGACGTGAGGTCAGACAGTTTCACCACGTCAGGGTAATTGGAGAAGTAGTCGACCAGGAGGACATAGTCATGCCCCTTGGCGTAGAAAAGGTCGACACTGACTTTGGACCATGGCGAGGTCACTATCTCATGTTGCTGCAGAGTTTCTTTGGGTTGAGCTGGCTGAGATTTCTGACATGTAGGGCAGTTGAGGACCGTGTTGGCAACATCCTGGCTGATGCCCGGCCAATAGACTGGCTCTCGAGCTTTGCGTCGGCATTTCTCGACCCCCAGGTGACCCTCATGGAGTTGGCCGAGCACCATAGCTCGCATGCTCTGTGGAATCACAATCCTATCCAGCTTCATGAGGATGCCGTCCACCACCGTCGGGTCGTCCTTGACGTTGTAAAACTGGGGACACTGTCCCTTCTGCCAGCCATTCACGAGGTGCTGCATCACACGCTGTAGCAGAGAATCCTTGGCCGTTTCCTCACGAATTTGGATGACCCCCTCATCAGTGGCCAGAAGGTTGGAGGCACACAATTGCACCAGCGCATCGATTTGGCAGACAAAGTCAGTTTGTTCACACGGTGTGGTGATAGATCTGGAACGGGCATCTGCCACAATGAGTTCTTCGCCTGGCGTGTAATCAAGCGTCAACGTCATAGCGGCGTAGCTTGAGAAGGATTCGTTGTAACCGAGGCGTCATGTCATTCAAATCCTTCTGGATTATGTGGACTAGTGGAATGTGGTCCGTGTCAACCGTGAATTTTGGGAGGCCATACACATAGTCGTGAAATTTGTCGATTCCCGTTAGGAGGCCCAGGCATTCCTTCTCGATCTGAGTGTACCGTTGCTCAGTGGGCGTCATGGCTCTGGAGGAGCACTGCCCCAATACCGTCCTGGCTCGCGTCAGTGGATATATTAGTCTCTTTGGTAGGGTCAAAGAACGCCAGAACTGGGGCTGTGGTGAGTTTTGCCCTGAGCTCACGCCATTCGTTCTCATGGGCGGGCAGTCACTGGAATTCTGTGGACTTTTTGACGAGATGGTGGTGTGTGCTGCCATGTTGGGAATGAACTTCCCGAGGAACTTCACCATTCCTAGAAAGCGGAGGGCCGCCTTCTTGTCCTCTGGGGCCTTCATGGCGTTGATCGCCGAGAACTTGTCAGCATCTGGCCGCACGCCTTGCTGCGAGATGTGGTCACCAAGGAATTTGATTTCTGATTGACCGAACGAGCACTTGGCTCTATTGAGTCGGAGGCCATGCTCATGGATTCTGTGGAATACCTGCTTGAGGCGATCGATGTGTTCTTGAGGAGTTGTGGACCAGATTATGACATCGTCAACATACACGCGCACCCCCTCGATACCCTCCATCATCTGTTCCATGATGCGGTGAAATACCTCTGAGGCAGAGATGATGCCAAAAGGCATCCGGTTGGAGCAGGAGCGACCGAACTGGGTGTTGAATGTGCACAGCTTGCGACTGGATGCATCCAGCTGTATTTGCCAGAACCGCTTGGAGGCGTCCAGCTTCGTAAAGAGTTTGGCATGAGCCATTGGTGGATTGGTGTCAATCACTGCCTGTCTGCACTCCATTGTATACATAGATGTATATTTTGACAAACACCTTGATCAGTAACCTCTCCTAAGTTATTTTTCTTAACTTTTCTCCTAATTTTCCTTGTCGTTGAACCCATATCTTCATGTAACAACCTGTCACATCGCTTTCCATTTATGTTTTTACGTCTCGTTTATTCCTTTTAGTATTACTGGGCCTATTCACTGAGCCCCCCTCAGTCACTGTGTCTTGTACTGTCGCCCTCATGTCGGCTATGAAGTCAGCAATAAAGGCCGTGTTGGCCCCCATAAAGGGAGCAATGGACAGAGTGGATCGGAGACTGGAGGCACAAGAGGTGATGGTGCAGGACCTGGAGAAATCGGCCACCGATCAGGACGACTGCATCACCTCGCCTGCAAGGTTGGTGATGGCCCTGAAGGTACAAAAGAGGAAGGTGGATGACCGGGAAAACCAACCCGTTGACAGAACCTTTGAATCATAGGATGCAGAGAACCGGATGGAACATGCCGCCGTGTAAGTGGGAAGGCCACATCGTCTGCATATACCGGGACATTGGAGCGAACATGGCTATGCACTGGCCCGAGTTTAATCAGGCCAAACCGCACTGTTTAAAAGCAAGATCCAATTGCCATGTTAACCCGGCAGCCATGGGTTACATACAAAGATTAAGACTTTTATTTCAATATGGCGGAGGGGGCGAACAAATTCATACAAAATAATGGACTTGGGGAGAAACAGTGAGGGATAATTAAGAACTATGTGGAATTACATGATCTTAGTGGGGGAGGGTGCAGCTATACTTGGGAACATGGGGGTGGGGGGTGGGGGGAGGCAGAGGTAGAACCAGACAGGTCGGGTACAAAAATATCCATTTCCAGGGCGGAGCCACCACACTAGTGAGCACGCTGTTGCACAGGGAGGGGGGCGGGGAGCGCAACAGGGAACGCCGAAAGGGAAGGGGGGGAAATGCACGGGCAGATGAACTCGGGGGTGGGGGAGGGGCATAAATAGGGGAGGGGGAGGTTGAATCCCGGTTGCAACAAGTCAAACGTGGAGACGGTTGTAGAGGGGTAGGCAATGGTGGCCATCTTGGATGAGCCATAAACAAAGGGGAACCCAAGGCCGCATCCTTTCTTTCCCCCCCACCCTCTGGTTTCCCGTTCCTGGCAGCCCCCTCCCCCCACTGCCGCTGAGTTGCTGGTTACAAACAGGTTCTCGAAGATTTCCCTGGGATTTTGATGACTGTAGGCAGCTACCCACTCCCTCTTCACCCAACGGCAGATTTTCCTCTCTGTGGTCCACACTGGCGCTGCTTAATTAATTGGATTCATGTCGCATTACATTCATCCCCCAGCATCTGGCCTGGGCTTGCGAAATCCTACCAACTGTCCTGCCTTGGGGTTACCCCTATCTCTGGATCTGTAAAGACTTAATTACCTGCAAATTCTCACATTCTAAGCATTGTCTTGCATCTTTTACGTTGTCTATATATTTGTTTCTGGAACCTACCTCTTCATTCACCTGAGGAAGGAGCAGTGCTCCGAAAGCTAGTGTTTGATACAAACCTGTTGGACTTTAACCTGGTGTTGTAAGAATTCTTACTGTGCTCACCCCAGTCCAACGGCGGCATCTCCACATCACGGATGGAGAGTGGCAGCGCCACTGAAGGCCGCAGACTGGCTGTCTGACCTAGCGGAATTCCTGAAACTGGAGAAAATAAAATTTGTCATCAGGGGCCCATTACACATGGAGGCAAGTGACCAGCCTCTTCGAGAACCTGTTTGTGACCAGCAACTCAGCGGGAGTGGGGGGAGGGGGCTGCCGGGAACGGGAAACCAGAGGGGGGGGGGGGGAAGAGAGAGAGCACGGGGCCGGAAGGAGACAGCATCCAAAACACAGGGGAAATATATAATACAACGGGAGCAGGGGCTCACGAGTGGCCCAAGAGAAACAACCCCTCAAAAGAAGGGCAAATTCTCCAGGCAAGGCCTCACCACCCTTGGTAGCTGTGGTAAACCACGGTATTGCATTGTATGGCATTGTGTTGTATTGCGCATGCCTGGGTTTGTCCAGGCTGGCTCTGCCTGTGGCTCCTCCCCTCGGGCTTATGTATAAAGCTGGCAAGTCTCCGCCTCCGACCCAGTTCGGGTCCAGAGGCAGGAGGCTTGCTGTTTAGTGTATTAAAGCCTCAGTTACGTTCATCACTCGTTGTGTGTTATTGATGGTGTATCAATTTAATACACTAAACTCCAAAAGATGAACTCATCACTCAAGCCTGATCACTTGGAGCTGGACCCACAGGCAGCCGCGCCACAGAAACGTTTGAACACTGGCTAAGCTGCTTCGAAGCGTACCTCACATCCTTCACCGAAGACTTCACAGACCTCCAGAAGAAGCAGATCCTCCATGCACGGGTGAGCCCAAGAGTCTTTCTCCTCATCAGGGACGCCCCCTCGTACGCGGAGGCAATAACGCTGTTAAAAAGTGCAATACGTGAAATCCGTTAACGAGGTGTATGCTAAGCACCTCCTCGCCATGAGATGGCAATGCCCTGGGGAATCACTCGCAGAATTCTTGCGCATACTCTGCCGGAACTGTGACTGCCGGGCGATATCGGCTACCCAGCACGCGGAGCTGCTGATCAGGGACGCTTATGTCGCAGGCATGAACTCTGACTATATCCGCCAGCGATTACTAGAAGGGGGGACACTCAGCCACCCAGAGACAGTACAACTCTCCAACTTGCTGGAGGTGGCCTCCCAGAACATGGGGGCCTACATCTCCGACCGCGTGGCACCCTCGTGGGCGCAGCCATAAACCATCCCTGGTGCGACACAAGCCTGCGCTGCGCAGCGGCCTGCCAATGCCAGAGGCCCGAGGTGCTACTTCTGCGGCCAGAGTAATCACCCCAGATAACGCTGCCCGGCAAGGAACGCAACTTGTAACGGCTGTGGGAAGAAGGGCCACTTTGCAAAAGCCTGCCAGGCCCGATTCCCCCCCTAAGCCTTCTAGGCCCAGCAGCGCCACCTGCTGCCTGTCAGGTCCGCCCCCAGCTGCTGCGCCACCCGCCATGTGCGACCCATGGGCACCGCCATCTTCGCTGCCATCTTCAATTTTGGCCGCCATGTGCGACCCACGGGGCCGCCATCTTGGACGCCATCGCCGCTGCCACCTGCGATCCATGGGGGCCGCCATCTTGGATGCCATCGTCGATGCCACCCGCCACGCGCGACTCATGGGGGCCGCCATCTTGGGACCACTCCGCAGCCTCCCAGGAGCCCAACTCACCCGCCCGTACGCTGGCCGCCGCTACCTCCGACCGGCCTACCGACCGCCTTCCGAAGCTCGCCTCCATCACGCTCGACCAGCCCTGGCAGCACCACCTTCCGAAGTCTAAGATGAGCGTCCGGATCAACGAGCACGAGACGGCCAGCCTTTTTGATTCCGGGAGCACAGACAGCTTCATGCACCCAGTTACGGTAAGGCACTGTTCCCTCACCATCCTACCCACGACCCAGAAAATCTCCCTGGCTTCCGGATCCCATGCAGTAGAAATCCAGGGGTTCTGTATCGTGACCCTTATTGTACAAGGCGTAGAGTACACTAACTTTAAATTCTACGGCCTACCCATCTCTGCGCAGCCCTATTACTGGGGCCCAACTTCCAGTGACATCTCCAGAGACTTACCTTAAAGTTCGGCGGACCCCTGCCCCCCCCCACCGTCTGTAGCCTCACAACCCTTAAGGTTGACCCACCCTCCCTCTTCGCAAACCTCACCCCGGACTGTAAGCCCGTCGCTACCCGAAGCAGACGCTACAGTGCCCAGGACAGGGCCTTTATCAGGTCGGAGGTCCAGTGACTCCTGCGAGAGGGAATCATTGAGGCTAGTAACAGCCCCTGGAGAGCTCAAGTGGTGGTCAACAAGACTGGGGAGAAGCACCGGTGGGTCATCGATTAAAGCCAGACCATTAACCGGCACACGCAGCTCAATGCATACCCCCTCCCCTGCATATCTGACATGGTCAATCAAATTGCGCAGTATCGAGTCTTCTCCACAGTCGACTTGAAGTCCGCGTACCACCAGCTCCGTATCCGCCCGGAGGACCACCAATACATTGCCTTCGAGGCAGGTGGCCGCCTCTACCACTTCCTCAGGGTCCCCTTCGGCATCACGAACGGGGTCTCAGTCTTCCAAAGGGAAATGGTTGACCAGTACGGACTGCGGGCCACGTTCCCGTACTTGGACAATGTCACCATCTGCGGCCATGACCAGCAGGATCATGACGAGAACCTCCGGCAATTCCTCCACACTGCTAAACTCCTGAACCTAACCTATAATAGAGAAAAATGCGTCTTCCACACAACCCACCTCGCCATCATCGGCTATGTTGTGGAACACGGAGTCCTAGGGCCCGACCCCGACCGCATGCGCCCCCTCCCCCACTGCCCTAAGGCCCTGAAGAGATGCCTGGGGTTCTTCTCGTACTATGCCCAGTGGGTCCCCAACTATGGGGACAAGGCCCGTCCACAGATCAAATCCACCGTTTTTCCCCTGGCGGCTGAGGCCCGACTGGCCTTCAATCGCATCAAGGCAGATATGGCCAAAGCCGTGATGCACGCTGTGGATGAGTCCATCCCATTCCAAGTGGAGAGCGATGCGTCGGACTTTTCTCTGGCCACTACACTCAACCAGACGGGAAGGCCCGAGGCTTTCTTCTCCCGTACCCTCCATGCCTCCGAAATTCGACACTCCTCCGTTGAAAAGGAAGCCCAAGCCTCGTAGAAGCTGTGCAACATTGGAGGCATTACCTGGTCAGCAGGCGATTCACTCTCCTCACTGACCAACGGTCGATTGCCTTCATGTTCAATAACACACAGCGGGGCAAGATTAAGAATGACAAGATTCTGAGGCGGAAGATTGAGCTCTCTCTCAGCTATGATATCTTGTATTGATCCGGGAAGCTCAATGAGCCCTCAGATGCCCTCTCCCGCGGTACATGTGCCAGCGCACAGATAGACCGACTTCGGACCCTCTACAACAACCTCTGTCATCCGGGGGTCACCCGTTTTTTTCACTTCATCAAGTCTTGCAACCTGCCTTACTCCATCGAGGAGGTCAGGTCCGTGACCAGGGACTGCCAGGTCTGCGCGGAGTGCAAACCGCACTTCTATCGGCCAGACAGAACACACCTGGTAAAGGCCTCCCGCCCCTTTGAGCACCTCAGCATCGACTTCAAAGGGCCCCCCCCCCTCCACTGACCGTAACGTGTACTTCCTCAACATCGTTGACGAGTACTCAAGATTCCCTTTTGCCATCCCGTGCCCTGACATGACCTCTGCCTCCGTCATCAAGGCCCTGCACGATCTTTTCACCCTGTTTGGGTTCCCCGCCTACATCCACAGTGATCGGGGATCCTCCTTTATGAGCGACGAGTTGCGTCAGTTCCTGCTCAGCAAAGGCATCGCCTCCAGCAGGACGACCAGCTATAACCCCCGGGGAAACGGACAGGTGGAGAGGGAGAACGCAACGGTCTGGAAGGCCGTCCTTCTGGCCCTACGGTCTAGAAGCCTCCCAGTCTCCTGCTGGCAGGAGGTCCTCTCTGACGCGCTCCACTCCATTTGGTCGCTCCTGTGTACAGCCACCAACGAGAGTCCTCATGAACGTATGTTTGCCTTCCCCACAAAATCCACCTCCGGGGTCTCGCTGCCGTCCTGGCTGGCAGTCCCAGGACCCGTCCTTCTCCGGAAGCATGCGAGGAGCCATAAAACCAACCCGCTCGTCAAGGTCCTGCTCCTCCATGCAAACCCACAATATGCCTACATGGCACACCAGGACGGGTGGCAGGACACGGTCTCCCTTCGGGATTTGGCAACTGCAGGTTCCCCAGCGACCATCACCACCACCACCCCTGACCCTACACCGTCTTCCCCCTCCCCTGCCCACCTCCCTCATGAACTAACACCCGTAGGCCCACCGGCGACAAGCACCACCACCTCCGCCCCCCCTTCGCCGACTCAACATCTGGGTGAAGAAGAAGAAGCCAACACGCTCACGGACGTGCAGGTCTCTACACCGGCGCCCACACCACAGCCGGGACTGAGGCGATCACGGCGGAAGGTCAAAGCCCCCGACAGACTTGACCTTTAAGACCACTTCAGCCCCGCCGGACTTTTTTTAAAAAATGGGGTGAATGTGGTAAACCACGATATTGCATTGTATGGCATTGTATTGTGAATGCCTGGGCTTGTCCAGGCTGGCTCCGCCTGTGGCTCCTCCCCTCGGGCATATGTATAAAGGTAGCAAGTCTCTGCCTCTGACCCAGTTCGGGGCCAGAGGCAGGAGGATGGCTGTTTAGTGTATTAAAGCCTCAGTTACATTCATCACTCGTCGTGTGTAATTGATGGTGTATCAGTGGCCTTGTCTTGGTGTGTTGCGCGCTGGGGCTATCTTTCATTACCTTAAAGTTACCATGCCTGGCTTGACCCACTAATACAGCCAACACCGGCAAAATGTACAGCACAAGTGCACAGTTTAACCGCAGTATCTAGAACAAGTTAAAAGATGTAAAATACTTAGTTCTGTTATCTTGGCTATTTCTGTGTTATGTTTTTGCTATTATTATTATTTCTGTGTTGTTTTTTTCCTCTTTTTTTTGTTTTCTCTTGGTGGATACAATTGTATAGTCGGAGTAAGTGTTTGATAAATTTGCTTGTCATAAAATGAAAATCTTTCAATAAAAATATATATTTTTCAAAATTAATCCTCTCATTGCTCTCAGACTCACATTAATCCTCTTGTCGCTCTCTCACTTATTAAATTTTATAAGTTGCAAAAGGACCTTATAAGCACCATGGGTGAGATTGTCCATTGCCCGACTCTGATATTGTAATCGGCGATCGGGCGGAGAGCCCTTTCCAACACCCAAATCGGGGGCGCCGCCGATTTGACACCGGTTTTCGAGTCTCCGCCCCCTCCAAAATGGCATCATCGCATCGCACGCAGCACACCGTTGGAACAGCGTTGGCGCGTCATTGGAAGGCCCTCCCCCGATGCTCCGCCCCCGATGGGCTGAATTCCCGAACGCGCAGTTCACGTGTGGTCTGAGCGTTTGGGAACCCGGCGTGGCGGCCGCGGACTGTGTCTAGCGCCACACAGTTGGCCGGCAGCCGTGCCGCTGTCCGGGGGGGCTTCCACGAGGGCTGAGGGGACTGGTGGAGGGTGGCCTGTGGGGCCGTATTTGGCAGGTCAGGCCTGCACACAGCCGGCTTGGTGTTGTAGGGCGCAACCACTGCAGGTTGTCGCCATGTGCATGGGCGGCCACAGACCCGGCCATTCTCTGGCTGTTTTTGGTACAGGAGCCGGGAGTTTTACCTGTTGCCGCTCCTAGCGATGCTATGATGCCATTTCGGAGGGGGTGGAGACTCTAAAACCGGCGTCAAACCCGTGCCGTCCCCGATTTGGGTGTCGGAAGGGCACTTAGCCGCTGAAATGGAGAATCCAGCCCCATATATATTAATGACCTGTACACAGCACACAAGGCATAGTTCAAAATTTCTAGATGTCACAAAACTTGTAGCAAACAGCAAAGAGAATCGTAATATATTGCAGGAGTGCAAAGACTTGTGGGTTGGGTAGACATGTGGCAAATTAAATTTAACACAGCAAAGTATGAAGTGATACATGGTTAAAAGAATAAGGAAGAGCAATAAAAAATGTACAATTATAGAGGAGATACAGTCATTGAGAGACCTGGTGCTGTATTTACATATATCTTTGTAGGTGGCAGGATGAGTTAAGAAGAATGTTAAAAAAGTACCTAGGATCCTTATCTTTATAAATAGAGAAACAGAGTATAAAAGGAAGGAAACAGTGCGAAACTCTTTTTTAAAAGCCTAGATTAGGTCCCTAATCTGAAGACGTGGAGGATTTCCCGACGGCGTTCACCATGCTGAGAGGGATCTACATTCAGCCTGTAAACCAGATCTACGCACGCCACCAACTCGCGATGAGACAGCAAATCCCCAGAGAATCGCTGGACGAGTTCTACAGCGCGCTGCTAATATTGGGAAGGAGCTGCAACTGCCCACTGGTGACGGCTAACGAACATACAAAACTCCTAATCAGGGATGCTTTCGTAGCAGGTATGACCTCATCCCAAATTCGCCAGCGACTGCTGGAAAGAGACTCGCTGCGGCTCACGGAGGCACGGGCCCTTGCGGCCTCCCTCGATGTGGCATCGCAGAATGCCTGCGCTTACGCCCCCTACCGCGCGGCAGCCCCTTGGGCTCCGTGAACCCCCACCGCGACCGACTCCCCGGCACCCCCCATCCCCCCGCAAACCTGCTCAGCCAGAGCACCAGACCACCCGGGGGGGGGCCCCGCTGCTACTTTTGCGGGCAATCGAAACACCCCCGGCAGCGCTGCCCGGCCCGCTCGGCCATCTGTAAAAGTTGCGGCAAGAAAGGGCACTATTCAGCGGTGTGCCAGTCCTGGGGGGTCACCACAATCTCCGGGGGAGAACTGGGATCACAGACTCAAGCCCCCCAACGATCCATGTGCGGCAAACGTGCGCCGCCAATTTGGGTTCTGGACTCCATGCGGGGTGATGGGCGCCGCCATCTTGTGCCCCGCCGGCCGCGTGTGATTCATGGGCGCCGCCATTATGTCCGCCCCCGACCGCGTGCAATCCGTGGACGCCGTCATCTTGGCTGACAGGCAAGGACCCCAGCATGGACGGCCCCACGGGGCCTGAAGAAACCGCCCCGATGCAGCAACCACGACTGGCTTCGGTGACCCTGGACCAGTCGCGGCCTCGGACGCTCCAAACGGCAACGACGACGGTGCTGGTTAACAGGTACGAAACGCCATGTCTGATCGACTCTGGAGCACGGAAAGTTTTATCCATCCGGATACGGTAAGACGCTGTTTTCTTTCAATCCACCCGAGTACCCAAAAAGATTTTTCTGGCAGCGGAATCCCATTCCGTAGAAATCAAAGGGTTCTGCATCGCGAACCTAACGGTGCAGGCGAGAGAGTTTAATATTTACCGACTTTATGTCCTCACCCATCTCTGCGCTCCCACTCTCCTGGGGTTAGATTTTCAATGTAACCTTCAGATTTTAACGTTCCAGTTCAGCGGCTCTATACCCCCACTTGCTATCTGCAGCCTCGCGACCCTCAAGGTTGAACCGCCTTTCTTGTTTGCGAACCTCACCCCGGATTGCAAACCCATCGCCACTAGGAGCAGACGATACAGCGCCCAGAATCGGACGTTTATCCGGTCTGAAGCCCAGCGGCTGCTGAAGGAAGGCATAATCCAGGCCAGCAATAATCCCTGGAGAGCCCAGGTGGT
This sequence comes from Scyliorhinus torazame, assembly GCF_047496885.1. Classification (NCBI taxonomy): domain Eukaryota; kingdom Metazoa; phylum Chordata; class Chondrichthyes; order Carcharhiniformes; family Scyliorhinidae; genus Scyliorhinus; species Scyliorhinus torazame. Next base: position 165,707,218 of record NC_092710.1, read on the forward strand.
AGTTGTGAAGACCGGGGAGAAGCAGAGGATGGTCGTAGACTATAGTGAAACCATCAATAGGTACACGTAGCTAGATGCGTACCCTCTCCCCCGCATATCCGACATGGTCAATCGGATTGCACAGTACAAGGTCTTTTCCACCGTGGACCTTAAGTCCACATATCATCAGCTCCCCATCCGCCCGAGTGACCGCAAGTACACTGCCTTCGAAGCAGACGGGCGGCCCTACCACTTTTTAAGGGTTCCATTCGGCGTCACTAACGGAGTCTCGGTCTTCCAACGGGAGATGGACCGAATGGTGGACCAGCACGGTTTACGGGCCATGTTTCCGTACCTTGACAACGTCACCATCTGCAGCCATGACCAGCAGGACCATGACGCCAACCTCCGCAAATTCCTCCAGACCGCTAATGCCCTGAACCTCACCTACAACAGGGAAAAATGCGTGTTTAGCACCGACCGTCTAGCCATCCTTGGCTACGTAGTGCGTAATGGAGTGATAGGCCCCGACCCTGAACGCATGTGCCCCCTTATGGAGCTCCGCCTCCCTCACTGTTCCAAAGCCCTGAAACGCTGCCTGGGCTTTTTCTCTTATTACGCCCAGTGGGTCCCCAACTACGCGGACAAGGCCCGCCCACTAATTCAGTCCACCATCTTTCCCCTGTTGACAGAGGCCCGCCAGGCCTTCAGCCGCATCAAAGTGGATATAGCAAAGGCCATGATGCACGCAATCGACGAGTCCCTCCCCTTACAAGTCAAGAGCGACGCATCCGACGTAGCTCTGGCGGCCACTCTCAACCAAGCGGGCAGACCCGTGGCCTTTTTCTCCCGTACTCTCCACGCTTCAGAGATCCACCACTCCTCAGTGGAAAAGGAAGCCCAGGCCATAGTAGAAGCTGTGCGGCATTGGAGGCATTACCTGGCCGGCAGGAGATTCACTCTCCTCACGTGACGAATGTGATATAAAATAGTTACTTTAGAGTTACTAGTTAATGTAATGTAGAAATAAGCCACTTTGATTCTTGCAGTTAGGGACAAAGGAATTTGAGACCGCATGGAAAAAGCAGGAAGAGGTGTGTCTATGAGAGTGATGCTGCATTGATAGGGGCCAGAGAAAGGGATTGGAAGTGAGCCAATCAGAATAGATCGAACAGGTCAGGAGGGACATAGGCTGACCTATGTCCGTCGAGTATGTGAAACTTGATACCATTTGAATTGATTTTGCAGAGATCCCTTTGTCTTTTAGTTCAGTCGTTTTCTGGGGTGTAAGAGGCTGGATGTCTTTTACATTTCTGTAAGATGATTCAAGCTTGCAAGCTAAATAAATAACTTCTGTTTACGTGCGAATCCGTCTCAACTTTTATTGAGGCCAGACTGACAGAGAAAGAAATTTGGAGATCTACATTTGGTGCCGATACCCGGGATTTCTCTGGGCGATCCTGATCCAACTGCGAAATCAGAATTAGACTGATTATGAACAGGAAGATGGGGAACAAAGGGCCCTCAATGTAGAACTGGAAAACGACCGCGCATTGATTGTTCCCCTCTTCTTATCGTCTGATTAGTCTGGTCACTCGCGGTTGGCACAGAAAGACCGCCTCGACGAAATCACAGGTCAGTCTGGGGATTAGCACTTTAATTGATGGGATTTCATATTGTTGTTTCGGCTTGGGTCAGGGTTTTGGGCTGATGGGACTTTAATAATGAAGGTTCAGTCTATTATCAGGGTTCAGAGGCTGATGGGACTTAATTAATGAAGGTTCAGTCTATTATCAGGGTTCAGAGGCTGATGGGACTTAATTAATGAAGGTTCAGTCTATTATCAGGGTTCAGAGGCTGATGGGACTTAATTAATGAAGGTTCAGTCTATTATCAGGGTTCAGAGGCTGATGGGACTTAATTAATGAAGGTTCAGTCTATTATATGGGTTCAGAGGCTGATGTGACTTCATTAATGAAGGTTCAGTCCAGTATAACTGTTTTTAAATCTGAAGATGGTTCAACTCTATGTGTGAGTGTTTTAAATATATAGTTGATTAAGCTAAAATTGTCTCCTTGGACTGTAAAGTTCCGAGGTCTAGTTGAGATTGTGAGGAATGCTGCATATTGGTTGAAGCAGAAGTCTCTCAAAGGGTTAACAGCAGCAGGCGGAGTTGAAAACAGACAGTGCTTCTCACTCAGGCTTTGAGATAACAGCAGCAGCCGTAGTGTAATCGGATACCTTTCCTTTGAGTTAGTGAACACCAGCAAAGTTACGTTTTGAATTAATTAAAGGAAACCAGTGGGTTTCTCCACCTCTTTGATAAAAGTTATTATTTTCGAAAGCAATTGATTGAAATTGCCAGAATCTTAAGTTTTAGTTACTTGAAATAAGGTTTATCTCATTTTATCTGGAGATTAATAGAAACTTAAAGAAGATCATGGACACCATTTTAAAAAGTGTCAATCTGGAGATGATAGTTGATTTTGCTAATACTTATGATAGTTGATTTTGCTAATACTTATGTGTATGTAAAAGAAAAAAAAACTTGTTAAAAGAAAAATTGTTAAGATAAAGAAATAATTAAGTTGTAAATGTTATACAAGTTTGTGTTAAGCAAATTGTAAATTTAGTTCTGAGTTGAGATCAGAGCTAAGCTTGCAAGTTGCAGTAATTCAATTTGAATTTTCAAACATTTTTAAGTTTAAAAAAAAAGAGAGCAAATAGAGAAAAGAAGGACACAGATCTTGAATGCGTTGAATAGCACATTTCAAAGGCCCATAAATCTTTCTATTATCTTAGACCTAAAACCTAGGAAGATTGACGAGCCATAGGAATTTCTGGGGCGTTTTAATGAAATCTACCGGGGGCAGTCAGGCGATTTGCTGTATCAAAATGGTCAGAATTCCCCTCAATACTGTGCTATGTTAATGCATTGCCTACCACCTTCTGTGGTTACTGCTGTGAAATGTAATAACATGAATTGGACAGAGAACGACCCTTCCCAGATGGCAAGGGCAGTCAGATTTTACTGGAAGGAGGGTGTAGGCCAAGAAGGAGGCTCAGTTACAAAGGTTAAGACTGAGTATGTAATGAAAAAGGATGATCTGCGATCCCAACAAGCGGCAGAAATGGTAGTTTACCAGCAGGAGCTCCAATATAGTGACTTTGGGTGGGTGGATCAGCGAAGAGGAGGATGAGACAACAGTGCTATATTTCTATCACCCCCCAGTGGTGGATGTTAGACATTGAACAGTCACTGCATCACGTTACCCTGGCCTATGACAGAACTGGACGAAACAGGGAGTTGGAGGACAAATACCGGCCATTACTTGAGACCGAATGGCCAGTCAAGGTTACAGCCACAGTCACGGGAAAAGAAGGTACAGCCGATTTTGTGACAATATCACCACATTTATGGCCACAGTCAGCTTCGGTAAGCCCTCATATTACACGTCAGGTCCATGACCAGTACCATGCCAGGGATATGGGGCGAATGGTCAGCATCTTACCGCAGCTCGTCAGAATAGGTATGAGATATACCTTTTGAACAATCCACGTCTGACATTTAAATACTGTACCACTATCAATCCAGCCTGTTTTCTTAGTGGTCCCCCTGTCCATGAAGACGCACCTGGCCACGACTGTTTAGCCTTGATTCAGGAAACTACCACAATAAGGGGCGATTTGAGTGACATTTCGTCAGAACAACCTGACATGATTATATGTGGTCAAATATCCCACCGGGGTTTAGTTAATGACCTACTGCAGGCCCTCCTTCTGCCAGCGCAGATTTCCGTTATTAAATGCGCTGCCCACACGAATGGTACAACCCCAGTTGACGTTGGTAATGAACGAGCAGATCGTGCAGCGCGCACAGCCGCACAAATTCAGCAAGTGATGGTGCCTAAAATGTTAAGTCAGACTAAACGATCTACTATGAATGTGTCTGCTTCTGACAAGCCAATGCCAACCATCCAAGACGTCATAAGGTTACAGGAGGACGCTCCTGAGAGTGATAAACAAATGTGGAAACGGTTAGGTTGTATATATGATTCTGTTTCCTCTTTATGGACCACGCCTGCACATCAGACTTGTATGTCTGATGTACTGGCTTTATGGGTCATCGAATGTGTACACTTTGCAACTCATTGTGGGGCTCGAGGGACTAGTGATTTGTTGCTGGACACTTGGTGGCACCCTAAAATGCAGGGGTTGGCCCAAAGTATCAGTAATCGGTGTTTGATTTGTCAGCAATATAACACCGGAAAAGGTATCCCTTGTGGGAAGGGGCAAACCCCGTTGCCCAGTGGTCCCTTTGAGACGCTCCAAATGGATTACATTGAGTTGGAAAGGTGTCAATGTTACAAATATGTTTTGGTCATTGTGGATGTGTTCAGCAGATGGGTCGAGGCGTATCCGACTATCTATAGTAAAGCTGCTACTGTGGTTAAAGTCTTGATGAGGGAAATCATTCCCCGGTACGGTATACCAGCTCAGTTAAGTTCTGATAATGGGCCTCATTTTATTGGACAAATTAACAAGGAGTTTTGCTCCCAGTTGGGCATACGCCAGCAGTTACACTGTGCTTACAGACCGCAGGCAGCCGGGGTGGTTGAGAGACACAATCAGACCCTCAAAACTAAATTGGCTAAATTAAGAGCAGACACGGGACTGACATGGCTTAAGTTGCTCCCCGTTGCCCTCTTCCAGCTGCGGGTTACACCTGCGGGACCAGCCCGGCTCTCTCCCGCCGAGATTCTTTATGGCAGGCCTCTTAGAACTCCTTGGAGCCTGCAGGTTCCCAGACGGGTTCAGTTTCATCAGATGACTGAAGAAATGACCACCTATGTTCTAGCCCTTACGCAAGTGCTCAAGGAACTCCATGGCCCAGTCCGTGCGGCTCACCAGCCATCGCCCCCAGTACCTAGCTCACTTTCAGTCCAGCCCGGTAGTTATGTCATGGTCAAAAAAATTGGACTAGGAAGGGGTCGGAGCCGCGATGGGACGGGCCCTTCCAAGTTCTCCTTACCACCCCCACAGCAGTTAAAGTGGAGGGGCGAAGTGCTTGGGTCCACCTACATCACTGTAAATTGAGTCCATCTCCACTACTGTAAAAGGTCGGATACTAACCTGCCTCCCTTCTCCAGTGCTATTTTACAGGTGTGGAGCATGATGGAGTGGCTACGCATCGTCTGTCTGATATTTGGCCTCACTTCGCTTGGCGTGTTATTGGCGATGGACATGGAAAAGGGGAATATTATGTATCTGTGTAGCCCCAACCAATCTAAAAGGATACATCACCTATGCAAAGGTGATGTTCTTCACTGCCCCCATATACGAGGACATGGTATCGACTCATGGAAGGTCATCAAAGTTAAGGAGAATGCGGGAGTCATGAAGCAGCTGCACCGGTCCCAGCGATGGGAAGGGAACATTATATGGACATTGCCTTGTTTTTGGAATACATGTAAATTTGATTTTGGATGTGTTAAAAGTGGTACAATAAAGGTAACATCAGGCTGTCAGAAGAGTGTAGGAAGAGACCATGAGAAAGAGAAAGGGACTAGAGAGAGGACGGGGCGTGTGAGAAGGGAAGTACAGCTAGAACGTAGGTTACCGGGAGATGCACTTAAGTTAATTAAAGGCCAAACTGAGGAAAACCCGGGTAGTATGAATCTCTTCTACCAGATTTACCACCGTCTGTATGGCCAGGGACGGGTTGTCTGCTACCCAAACCCCGCAGCGGTGTCTAGGTTATTTTCTGTTTCACCGCTTTGGGGCACTCCCCAAACGGTGGTTCATTGTCAGCGTTCCGAGCCATTGCCCGAGCACGTCACTCTTCCTTACGATCCGGATTCAGCACCACTGGCTATTTGCCTTCCCCTCCCTCGGGATAATTCCCATTCACAGTACGATAGGCTGCGACGGTGGAGGGCGTACATACCTAGCCACTTCACTCCCAATAGGGATTCCCGGTCGTACGAGAATTGCTTCAGCAGTGAAGGATATGGCTGTTTGCTGGTAGAGGTGGACACAAATATAACATGTCTGTTTCCCACCTGTACGGACAGGAGGTGCCATATCACCCAGGCGTCTGGCCAATGCGTTTGTTATAACACCACTTGCGTTCCATTGAACGCTGGCCTCCAGCTCCTTTGTGGCTGGGCGAATGTCTCTCATATCACTGTTGGGAATAGGGCTTTCCGCATTGCTGGGCGGCCCGAATGGGCATTTCAAAATTGGATAAACTGGGCTACTGGGAGGTCCTTACGCAACCGATATGCTGATTGTGATGCTAGTCTCCACACGGAACAAGGATACTACTTTTTATTTAATGGTACGGCGACCAACGTTTTGTCACCCCATTTCCCCGCCGAATTGCTATAGGGACTCTAGTCCCTACCACAGTCCCCTGCCCTTCGGCGTGGAACCTGCATAATCAGTTAGCACGCCGGGCAGTCTCTGCTGAATTTTGCGAGAACTGGAAAAAACCTCAGGTTCTTGCACCCAACCGGGGCCACTCAGCCGGGTGGGGCATTCTGAGCGTATTGACACTGGGAGGTGTGGGGGGTTCCTTGGCTGTTAGTGATCGGAATTATTTTATTTGCGGCCTTACCATCTTGGGAAATGAAACCTTGGGAGCCCTCGGGGCAATAACTAAGGAGTTGTCTCAGCTACGGTTGTTTGCAATGCAGAACCGGTATGCTTTTGACTATCTTCTGGCCCGTGAGGGTGGGGTATGCGCCATAGTACAGGGCAAGTGTATCATGGGTGTTCAGGACTTGACCGCTAACATTACTAAATTTATGGATCGCATACGGGATCACTTGGACGGGATGCAGGATCCTGACTCTTGGGGTAACTGGGGATCTGGAGGATGGAAGGACTGGTTGATAAATATGGCCATGTATCTAGTGGTAGCTATCGGCTGCATCTTTGTGGGCCTGGCCATCCTTAAATGTGTGATGGGTAGAATGCGGGGTGCACTAGATCAGATCACCGCCCCAATCACCGAAAAAAAAATTTAACTGTTAAAATCCATGAGGGTGAGGCAGATGAAGGGGGGCTAAGACAGGAATTGGAAATGCAGCGACGGATCTTTTTAGATGAGGAACCGTAGCTATAGATTGGATAGTTCGGTTATCATGGAATGATAAAAGGAGGGAATGACGAATGTGATATAAAATAGTTACTTTAGAGTTACTAGTTAATGTAATGTAGAAATAAGCCACTTTGATTCTTGCAGTTAGGGACAAAGGAATTTGAGACCGCATGGAAAAAGCAGGAAGAGGTGTGTCTATGAGAGTGATGCTGCATTGATAGGGGCCAGAGAAAGGGATTGGAAGTGAGCCAATCAGAATAGATCGAACAGGTCAGGAGGGACATAGGCTGACCTATGTCCGTCGAGTATGTGAAACTTGATACCATTTGAATTGATTTTGCAGAGATCCCTTTGTCTTTTAGTTCAGTCGTTTTCTGGGGTGTAAGAGGCTGGATGTCTTTTACATTTCTGTAAGATGATTCAAGCTTGCAAGCTAAATAAATAACTTCTGTTTACGTGCGAATCCGTCTCAACTTTTATTGAGGCCAGACTGACAGAGAAAGAAATTTGGAGATCTACACACGGACCAACGGTCGGTAGCCTTCATGTTCGAAAATGCGCAGCGGGGCAAGATCAAGAACGACAAGATCTTGCGGTGGAGGATCGAACTCTCCACATATAATTATGAGATCTTGTATCATCCCGGAAAGCTGAACGAGTCGTCCGATGCCCTATCCCGCAGCACGTGCCAACGCACAAGTGGACCGTCTCCAAGCCCTCCACGAGGACCTCTGCCACCCAGGGGTCACTCGGTTCTACCACTTCGTGAAGACCCGCAACCTCCTCTACTCCGTCGAGGAGGTCCGAACAGCCACCAAGAACTGACAAATCTGCGCAGAGTGCAAGCCGCACTTTTTCAGGCCAGATAGAGCACACCTGATAAAGGCTTCCCGTCCCTTTGAACGCCTCAGTCTGGACTTCAAAGGCCCCCTCCCCTCCACCAATCGCAACACGTACTTCCTAAAAGTGGTTGACGAATTCTCCCGTTTCCCTTTCGCCATCCCCTGCCACAACATGACCGCAGCCACAGTCATTAAAGCCCTCTGCACCATCTTTACACTGTTCGGTTTCCCCGCCTACATCCATAGCAATAGGGGGTCCTCCTTCATGAGCGATGAACTGCGCCAATTCCTGCTCAGTAAGGGTATCGCCTCGAGCAGGACGACCAGTTACAGCCCCCGGGGGAACGGTCAGGTAGAGAGGGAGAACGGAACGGTCTGGAAGACCGTCCTACTGGCCCTACGGTCCAGAGGTCTCCCAGTTTCCCGCTGGCAGGAAGTCCTTCCGGATGCCGTCCTCTCCATCCGGTCGCTGCTGTGTACCACAACTAATCAAACGCCTCACGAGTGCCTCCTTGTCTTCCCTAGGAAGTCCTCCTCCGGAACGTCACTTCCGACCTGGCTGGCAGCCCCAGGACCCATCTTGCTCCAAAAGCATGTGCGGGCGCACAAATTGGACCCGTTGGTCGAGAGGGTTCATCTTCTCCATGCGAACCCTCAATACGCCTACGTGGCATATCCCCACGGCCGACAGGACACGGTCTCCCTGCGGGGCCTGGCGCCCGCAGGAGCTCCCCAGACCCCCCCAACACCAATCACCCCCTCCCTCCCGCCGGCGCACCCCACAGCCGCTCCCTTCCCGGGTGGATCGGTCCTCCTCCCGTGCCCGCCCAGGAGTAGTGAAACAGGAACAAACATCGCAACGCTCCCAGAGACGACAGTGCCCGAGCCAGCGCCTGCACCACCACCGGAGCTGAGACGATCGGCAAGGACAACCAGGGCACCCACTCGACTCATTGAATCTGCGTGACAAAGCAAGATCTGAAAATAATTCAGTAGCCCAGTAAAAGCCACATTGTAAATAGTTAACAGTTGATATCGATGCATAGCCACTGTGTTAATGGAATCCCAGTACCAACCTTGTAAACCCCTACCACCATGCGACCCACCAGCCCGCCGGGTTCTTTTTTAACAAGGGGTGAATGTGGTGGTATGTATTAGGGGTAGTACGGTACCCAGTGATGCCGAGAGGCTATTGGTGGACAGACATTGGGTCCTGATTGGATCTGCCGCCTGCTGGCTCCACCCAGTAAGGCGGAGTATAAGAACCCGGGTTCTCCCAGCAGCCGCATTCTGTAACCAAGCTGCTGGGGAACAAGTCTGCGTAATAAAGCCATCGATTGACTTCATCCCTTCTCGCCTCGTGAGTGATTGATTGTGCTACAGATATTAATTGTGTTGTTGGTAATGCTTGTCGGTTACATTTTTCATATGCTTTTCCTATTATTGTGACAGCCTGATTCTGTAGCGCTGTAAATTACCAGCAGGTGGTGTTGCAGGGTATATTCGTCAAACAACATCCGGATAGTTTTGATCAGCCCCCTTTTTTCATCTTCAGCTAACATTTCAAATTTCCAAAATAAGGGTTTAAACAAACTTATGATCAAAATGTTGCTCTTATGAAAAGAATCTGAATAAAAACCTCAAAAATAATACCAACTTCACACACTCTTTAGGTATAAAAGATGGGATTAGAGCAATTTAAACACGACTGGTGATACCACTTGAAAAATAAACTCTATGCTGATTTTATTTTGTCAATAATCAAATTTATTATTTAGAAGATGCAAATGAAAGCTGAAAAAATGAATACCCACAATCAGACTTATGTAATTCAGATAATCGATCTGTGCATTGTAGAAAGCTAATTCACTTCAAGTTGTTGATTTTTCAGTCAATTCTATTTTCAAACAATTCACATCAGCACTCAAGCTTATTCCTAGTAAATGAGCAATAGAGGCTGTCAAATACGCCATGTTAAATCTAAAGGCAAAGGTTATAATTTTCATCTATCGTGTGCAAATCTCAGAAAGATATAATTCCTCCCATTAAGACTAATTGTCCCAGTAATCAACTAAGTATGCCTTAAAATTCCAACAGCACAGATGTACTGAGAAGCTAGCATCGGGTGCTGGAATGCTCTCATATTTTTGAGAGCTACAGGTCTTTCATGTAAACCTTTCAATCAAACATTCAAAAATTAGCAATTTGTTTATTCCAAGGTGTCTCATCTCACATATAATGAAAGAATGGATCTGGTCAACAGAAGAGGTATAAAATATGTATAGTCATGTGGATTCAGAACCTCGACTAAATAATGCTGTTTAGGCACACAAAGAAATGATTGTTTACTGCCAAGAATAAATCTGAGCAGTCTTTATTGATGCAGATGGATAGTCTTAAAAAAGATGTCAGATAAAAAGAAATGGACATAATAATTTCAGGGAAAGTTCCTTCTGGTCAAAAATACCTTGCTCCCCCTCTGTGGCTGGGTGGGCGGGGGGGTTGATTGGGTGACAGAGTAGCACTAAGGAATATTGTTCTTGACGTTAATGCTGAATACAACTGTTGATGAGTGGTAGTGGTACTAGGAATTGTTAGTTCCCCAAACCTTTAATCTTCCTCTCATCTGTAAAGTAAAACAATGTTCTTTGTCCTTAGGTTCCAACATTATTCCAATGAAACTCAACCGATGTAACCTTGAGGAAAAGCATCTCATCTTTCAATGAGGCAATTTACAGCTCTTTGGATTCAACACTGAGTTCAACAAATTCAGAGCATAACCTCTGCCCCCATATTTTTTATTTTTGTGCTTTCTGTTTTTAGTTTCAGACGGCAGATCTTGGTGATGATTTTGCTTGACACGTTTACACCTCCTCAAAATGTGTCTTTGTTTCTTTACTTGTGAACAGTACTACCTCCATTTGTTTTTCACCATCATCCCTTTTGTTAATTGTTTCCTACCTTCCACCTTATCACAGCTCTTCCCTACAGTTCTCTGCCCCACCTTACCCTGCCTCTGTAGTTGCTTAAAACCTGTTACATCTCTAATTTCTTCCAGTTCTGGTGAAAGGCTGTTGATCAGAAACATTGGGCAGGATTTCCCAGATGGCAAAATTTCGCACACTGCCACCTGAAGAGTTGATGCAAATGCATCCCCACCGATCACAGCTGTCCCGCAGCCATTTATCGCTCCAAGGAACATTAATTGGCTGGAGAAGGGTCTTCCCCCTCACCCGCACTCAGTTGGAAGTCCCACCTCATAGAGCTGCCAGCCATTGCAGTCCCAGCTGCTCCTGTGGCAGCAGTAACGAGGACAGAGACTATAAGCAGTCCCCAGATTCAAAATGACAAGAATCCAGGACCAGGAGGGTGGGAGGGGGGTCTCCGATTGGGAGGGGAGGTGAGGCCCAAGGGGGTTAGGGGGAGCGGTGCAGGGGTCTTGATGGGAAGACCAACAGGGAGGGAACACCCATGGATATTGGGGGTTGCAGAGTGCCCAATGTGGAAAGAAGACCCTTGCGGGTAGCATCCCTCTCTCCCTGTCCAAAACCCCAGCGGGGCCATAAAACTCTGCCCATGATCTCTGCGACTCTGTGTTTCTTGCGACAGATGCTATCAGACTTATTCAGTATTTCCAGCATCTTCTGCTTTCATTTCAGCTTTATTTTGCTTTTGCATCATTGAACAATATTTTTCAAAATAAAAGAAAGAAGTTGCTTTTATACTTGGGAAAGCAAAGGACATGGCAATTTATTCTGTTGACCAAAATCTGCTATCAATCATTCTAAAAGGCTTATTCTGGGCTTGTGCCAAGTGTTAATAAATCCAGTTTTCTCAAACAAATCTGTGGTACATTCCTCAGTGTCTGGTGTCTGACTAAGAAATTGTGGTCGGAATCCATGGGCATAGAGGTTGGGAAAGCGGAATGAATGTACTGTACAGAGGAAGAGCTTTAAAGGGCCAGTTTGCTGGGAGGTACATATGAATTAGGAGCTAGAGTAAGCCTTTCAGCCCCTCAAGCTTACTCCGCCATTCAATAAAATCATGATTGATATGAATGTGGCCTCAGCTCCACTTTCCTTCCTACATATTATACCCTTTGGCTCCTTTGTCATTCAAGAATCTATCTAACTCAGCCTTAAAAGTATTCAATGACCCCGTCTCAACCTCTCTCTGGGGAAGAGAGTTCCACACACTCAGAACCCTCTGGGAAATGTTTTTTCCTCATCTCTGTTTTAAATAGGTGACCCCTTCTTTTTAAACTATGTTCCCTAGTTCTGGTCTATCCCCAAAAGGAAACATCCTACACCATCCATTGTTAAACTCCAAAGGTAACTCTGCTAATAAGACTAGAAAGCAAATCTACAAGAACTTAAGTAAGGCCTTTGACAAGGTCTCTCATGGCAGACTGGTACAGCAGGTGAAGTCACGCGGGATCAGAGGTGAGCTGGCAAGATGGATACAGAACTGGCTAGGTCATAGAAGTCAGAGGGTAGCAGTGGAAGGGTGCTTTTCTGAATGGAAGGCTGTGACTAGTGGTGTTCCTCAAGGATCAGTGCTGGGAACTTTGCTTTGTAATATATATAAATGATTTGGAGGAAAATGTAACTGATCTGATTAGTAAGTTGGCTGACGAAACAAAGGTTAGTGGAATTGCGGATAGCGATGAGGATCGTCAGAGGATAGAGCAGGATATAGATCGGTTGGAGACTTGGACGGAGAGATGGCAGATCGAATTTAATCCGGACAAATGTGAGGTCATGCACTGTGGAAGATCTAATGCATATGGGAAATATACAGTAAATGGCAGAACCCTTAAGAGCATTAATAGACAGTGGGATCTGGATGTACAGGTCATTGAAAGTGGCAACGCAGGTGGAGAAGGTAGTTAAGAAGGCATACGGCAGGGACTTCCGGTGGCAACTATGGAGAGAAAGATCGCACATTTGGCAGCTCCCGCTCTTGGTGGTCTTTTTGAGGCTTTTAAGCTGGATTTCTCCAGGAATTTTTCAAAATAAAGGTAAAAGCGAGAAGAGAAGGAGGTGACCCCTAGTTTATGGAGCTGCGCCCAGGGAAAAATCGAAAAAGGAGGAATCAAAAGTTGATTGGAAGTGCGGACCAGAGTTTGAGGGAGGCAATGGCAGGGACACAGGGTCCGACCTCGCCAGCTCAGTGATTGACGAACCACTGGGGCGGGAGCTGCCAGGCTAGCTGGGATGGCTAGTCCACGGAAGCAAAGTGGGGGGTGAGCTGAAGATCAATGTAACGGGGAGGTGGGGAAGGGGAGGGCAGTGGGGGGGGTGGGGGGGTAGACTGCTGACGAGGAGGGGACTTTCAAGGTGTTGGGCGAGGAAAGTGGACAACAGTAGCTGCCAGGGGGCAGGCCAGATGAGGTATGGGGCATGGGCCAAGGGCTGGCCTAGGAAAGGTCATGGCTGATCAACAGGGGAGGGGGGTAGAGTGCCCCTTGTGTTATGCATCTTCATGTAGCATAAGCTGCTTCCTTGATGTATGCTCTGACAAAGGAAGGTTCTGACTTGGAGATAGGTTTAACACATTTATTGAACAGTTAACAATTCTCCTACTTGAGTTTGACTCTCCTGCTAATCTTGTTCTAGTATCTCAGTCTAACTAACCAGTCTGCTTTAAGCCATGCAGTGGGTATGATGCTTCTGATCTGCCCCTGTCCTTCTCTCTGAGTGTCGCCTGTGGAAAGAGAAAGAGCATGTGTGCCCTGTCCTTTTATATGGGTTGCCCCCTTGTGGTAGTGTCACCTCTGGGTGTCTTGACTGCCCATTGGTCATGTCCTATTCTATGTATTCATTAGCTGTATGCCTGCATGTCATGATATCTCTGGTGCTCCCTCTAGTTTTTACTTAGTCTTAGTGTATTTACATTAATCTCTTGTGTATTTACAGTGATGCATATCACCACATCCCCCCCTTTTTTGTGTTACATATTTTCTGTACAGTGTTAAGAAAATTGAACAAAATAGGTGGATAAGTGATGACATGTACAAATCATGATGACAGTGATGATTATAAGATTCCAAATACTATGTATGAGTCCAAAGTTCATGAATCTATACGGCCGAGTGGTTTTCTTGTTTTGTTATTGAAGTGTCAATGTTGATGTTGTCATTTCCTTGTGAACACCGTCAGTGTCCCTGTGCTTAAGGAACCAAGAAGTCATCAGGAGGTGTGCAAATGGTCAAATCACTTTGTTGTCTGATTTGGACTCTTTTTTTTCTATGCTTGTGGTAGCAAACTTGAATCGGTGAGATTTGCTGTCATGCCATGATATGGCTGTACTCTTGCCAGTGTTAGGAGCTAAGCTGTTACATTGTCTTGCATTTGCAGACTTGTACCATGTCATACCAGTCATTGTTCCATTGTTGTTGTTTTTGTCATGCTTGCTGTTGACAGTGCCTTTGGTACGCTTGTTGTTGTCTTTGCTGTTTTTTTCGTAGGTTTTGTTGTTGTGTTTGTTGCGCTCAATGACCACATCGAGTGGAGAATTTGAGTCCTTCACAAAGTTACTTGTGTCAGTGTTCTTTGTAGCATCTGCTGTTTCATTGAGCGTGCCGTCTCTGATTCCTCGGCGCTCCCCGTCTGGAGTCATGTCCGTTTCACTGGAATCATCTTCGGCTTGTCGATGCTCCCCATCTGGAGTCCTTTCTGGTTCACCTGAATCAACTTTGGTTTCTTGACACTCCCCGTCTGGAGTCAAAACGTTCAGGAATGCATTTTCTTGTGGAGAGGCTCGAGTGGATGATGTTTGAATTAACGTGGTGTCACTGGAGTCACTATTAGCCTCACTTGGATTGTCGAGTGCCTCTGTACATACTAGCTGAGATCTCACACATCTTGTATGGGAATTGTGAAACCTTTGTCACTTGTTGCACATACAGTGGGTAGACCTTCAGTGTCTTCCTGTTGGTTAGATGAGCTGGGTAGACTGTCAGAGTCTTCTTCTGGTGGCTCAAGCAATCTGGGTAGACTGTCATAGTCTTTTTGTTGTTCACATGAGTGTGGTAGACTGTCATAGTCGTCTTGCTGTGCACTTGAGTGTGGCAGACTTGCATCGTCTGCTGCTGGTTGCTCAGATAAGGTTGCTAGACCTTCATGGTCTTGTTCATGCAAGGACTGCGCTCTGAAGTCTTGCATTGCTTCCATCGTGGAGTCTGTCAATGAGCTCGCTGTGGAGGCTTGTACCACTCTCTCTGTGGAGCCTGGCATCATTCCCTGTGTGGAGTCATGCAGTGGTCTCGCTGTGGAGTCTTTCTGTGTTCTCTGTGTGGAGACGTGCAGTGGTCTCACTGTGTAGTCTGTCAACGCTTCCTGTGCGGAGTCAGGGACTCTTTGTGGTGCATGGACAACTCTCTGTGTGGAGTCGGGGACTCTTTGTGGTGCGTGGACCACTCTCTGTGTGGAGTCGGGGACTCTTCGTGGTGCGTGGACCACTCTCTGTGTGGAGTCGGGGACTCTTCGTGGTGCGGGGAGCACTGTTCGTAGTGCGTGGACCACTGGTGTGGCGTCAGGCCGCTCTCTGTGGGATTGTACCTCTCTCTGTCTCTTGGCGTCAGGCCACTCTCTGTGGGCCTGTACCTCTCTCTAGCTCTTGGCGTCAGGCCGCATTCTGTGGGCTTGTACCGCTCTCTGTCTCTTGGCTTGAGGCCGCAGCAGAATCCTGTGCTCACGCGTCGGAATGTCGTCTATGCTGGGCTGAGGATCCTCAAACCTGAAGAACTCATCCATGTCTGTGTTGGATTCTGTAATGTACACATCATCTTGGTGCGGTTCGACTGAGGTCGCCACGTCCAATGATGAAATTACCTTCCGAGTCGTAGCCTTCAAGGACCATATCATCACTTTTTCTGTCGGAGCTGTCATTGTGCTCGCTATGTCCAAGGAAGAAATCAACGTCTGAGTCGTAGTCTTCAAGGACATATCATCACTTTTTGTGTCGGAGCTGTCATTGTGCTCACGATGTCCAAGGAAGAAATCAACATCTGAGTCGGAGTCTTCAAGGACTAGATGATTTCTTAGAGTGGTGCTAACTGCTTGTTGCAGGGTTCTGTGGAGGTTACTTTAAGCTACTGGTCGAAGTTCAGACATTGTGCTGTTGTCCCAGGTGAAAGAATTGTGTTTTCTGGCTGTAAACATTTTTTTTCACTATTTTCAGGCATTTCCGCTTTAAGTGGGCATGGTCCGGAGCCTCTGACATCATGACGCTTGTGACATAGAGCGTAGGAATGGATTGCGCATGCGCAGATCACTTTCCCTTTACTGTGCGCTCTTTTCGCAACTGCGCATGAGCGCGAGGGAACTGCGCATGTGCGGCTCCTTTCGCAAGATGGCTGCCAATCAAAACCTACCTTTGCCTCGTGGTGAGTATAGGCGGCAGTTTTACCGATTCCTTCTGTTGTTTTCACCTCGCAGTAGTTTTCAAACTTGTCCAGTACTGTCTGGAAGTCTCTCTTGTCTTGCTCTTTGGAGTACCTGAAGGAGTTGAAGATTTCTGTTGCACTTTCACCCGCAATGGTGAATAGAAGCTTTATCTTCTCAGCATCGGCCACGCCATCTAGGTTGGATGGTACCAGGTAAATCTCAAATCTTTGCTTGAATGCACGCCAGTTGGCACTGAGATTGCCGTGGTACCTGAGCTGCTGAGGAACCGGAATCTCGATCATCTTGCCTGGGTGCTGTTGCTGGTAGTCACGGATATGTTGAGTTGAACTATATAGATTCAACAGGCACTCACTGATACCATGTTGTGTTATGCTTCTTCATGTAGCATAAGCTGCTTTCTTGTTGTATGCTCTGACGCAGGAAGGTTCAGATTTGGAGATAGGTTTAACACATTTATTGAACAGTTAACAATTCTCCTACTTGAGTTCGACTCTCCTGCTAATCTTGCTATAGTAACTCAGTCTAACTAACCAGTCTGCTCTAAGCCACGTGTTGGGTGTGATGCTTCTGATCTGCCCCTGTCCTTCTCTCTGAGTGTCCCCTGTGGAAAGAGAAAGAGCATGTGTGCCCTGTCCTTTTATATGGGTTGCCCCCTTGTGGTAGTGTCACCTCTGGGTGTCTTGACTGCCCATTGGTCGTGTCCTATTCTATGTGTTCATTAGCTGTATGTCTGCATGTCATGATGTCTCTGGTGCTCCCTCTAGTGTTTACTTAGTCTTAGTGTATTTACATTAACCCCTTGTGTATTTACAGTGATGCATATCACCACACCCCTGACCAGGTTGGTCACGTGGAACATACGTGGGCTGAATAGGCAGGTCAAAAGGGTCCCTGTGTTTGCACACTTGAGGCAGCTGAAGGTGGACGTGGCCATGTTGCAAGAGACGCATTTGAAGCTGGGAGACCAAATTAGATTGAAGGGATGGGTCGGGCAGGTGTTTCATTCGGGACTGGACTTTAAAACAAGGGGGGTGGCAATTCTGGTTAACAAAAAGGTGGAATTCAAGGTGGGAAAGATAGAGACAGACCCGGAGGGCAGACTTATTATGGTTAGTGGGAAGCTGGAGGGAAAGGCTGTGGTGTTGGTGAATATATACGCCCCAAACTGGGATGATGTCACGTTTGTCAGGAGGGTGCTGGGGAAGATTCCGGACCTCAACTCGCACCAGCTGATTATGGGGGGAGATTTTAACATGGTTCTAGATCCCAGACTAGACCAGTCAAATTCCAGGTCGGGAAAGTTCCAGGTGGAAAGAGCTGCGGGGGTTCATGGAGCGCATGGGAGGGATGGATCCGTGGAGATTCGGGAGGCCAAGGAGCAAGGAGTATTCATTTTACTCCCATGTGCACAAGGTGTATTCCAGGATAGACTTTTTTGTACTGGAGAAAATGCTGTTAGGTGGGGTGGCAGGCACTGAATGTTCAGCAATTGTGATGTCGGATCACGCCCCACACTGGATAGATCTACGGGTAAGCACAGAAAAGACCCGACATCCGCAATGGAGGTTAGATGTAAGACTGCTAGCGGAGGATGAGGTCGTGAGCGGGTGAGGGAGGCCATCCGAGGGTACAGAAAGAGCAATGACATGGGTGAGACCGTAGCAGGGGTGGTTTGGGCAGCACTGAAGGCGATTATCAGAGGGGAATTCATCTTGATTTGGGCCCACAGGGTGGAGGTGGACAGGCTGGTAGGGGAAATGTTACAGGTGGACAGGCGATATGCAAAGCCTCCAGATGAGGGGCTCCTGAAGGAGCGTCAAAGACATCAAATGGAATTTGGGCTCCTGTCCACAGGTAAGGCAGAGGGGCAGCTGAGGAGGGTAAAAGGGCCGGTCTACGAATATGGGAAGAAAGATAGTAGGATGTTAGCACATCAGCTGAGGAAACAGGAGGCGGCGAGGGAAATTGGGAAGGTAAAGGATATGAGGGGGAAGGTGGTGATGGACCTGGGGTGGTAAATGATGTGTTTCGTGAATTCTATAGTCAACTTTATAAATCGGAACCCCAGCCGGGGAGGAGGGTATGATGCGATTTCTGGGGTAGCTAAAGTTCCCAAAGGTAGATGAGGAGCTGGTGGAAGGCCTGGGGGACCCAATTGGGCTCGGGGAGGTGATAGACGAATTGGGGGCGATGCAATTGGGTAAGGCCCCAGGACCAGATGGCTACCCGGTGGAGTACTACAAAAAGTTTTCTGGGTTACTGGGGCCACTCCTGGTTAAGGCTTTCAATGAGTCAAAGGAGTTGAAAGTGCTCCCCCCACGTTATCACAAGCATCGATCTCTCTCATTTTGAAGTGGGATAAGGATCCAGAGAGCTGTGGATCATACAGGCCTTTTGAACGTAGACGCTAAATTGCTGGCAAAGATCTTGGCCACACGTGTAGAGGACTGTGTCCTGGAGGTAATCGGGGAGGTTCAGACCGGATTTGTGAAGGGTAGGCACCTGATGTCCAATGTTAGACTGATAAGCCCATTTTCTTCCAAATGGGAATAGATCCTATCCCTCAGTATCTTCTCCAGCAGCCTCCCTACCACTGACGTCAGGCTCACCGGTCTATAATTACCTGGATTATCCCTACTACCCTTCTTAAACAAGGGGACAACATTAGCAATTCTCCACTCCTCCGGTACCTCACCCATGTTCAAGGATGCTGCAAAGATATCTGTTAAGGCCCCAGCTATTTCCTCTCTCACTTCCCTCAGTAACCTGGGATAGATCCCATCCGGACCTGGGGACTTGTCCATCCTAATGCCTTTTAGAATACCCAACACATCGTCCCTACTTATGCCGACTTGACCTAGAGTAATCAAACATCTATCCCTAACCTCAACATTCGTCATGTCCCTCTCCTCAGTGAATACCGATGCAAAGTACTTGTTAAGAATCTCACCCATTTTCTCTGATTCCACGCATAACTTTCTTCCTTTGTCCTTGAGTGGGCCAACCCTTTCTCTAGTTACCCTCTTGCTCCTTATAAATGAATTCAAGGCTTTGGAATTTTCCTTAACCCTGTTTGCTAAAGATATTTCATGACCCCTTTTAGCCCTCTTGATTCTTCGTTTCAGATTGGTCCTACATTCCCGATATTCTTCCAAAGCTTTGTCTGTCTTCAGTCGCCTAGACGTTATGTATGCTTCCTTTTTCCTCTTAGCTAGTTTCACAATTTCTCCTGTCATCCATGGTTCCCTAATCTTGCCATTTCTATCCCTCATTTTCACAGGGACATGTCAGTCCTGCACTCTCATCAACCTGTCAATAAAAGCCTCCCACATATCAAATGTGGATTTACCTTCAAACAGCTGCTCCCAATCCACATTCTCCAGCTCCTGCCGAATATTGGTATAGTTGGCCTTCCCCCAATTTAGCACTCTTCCTTTAGGACCACTCTCGTCTTTGTCCATGAGTATTCTAAAACTTACGGAATTGTGATCACTATTCCCAAAGTAATCCCCGACTGAAACTTCAGCCACCTGGCCAGGCTCATTCCCCGACACCAGGTCCAGTATGGCCCCTTCCCGAGTTGGACTATTTACATACTGCTCTAGAAACCCTCCTGGATGCTCCTTACAAATTCTGCTCCATCTAGACCTCTGACACTAAGTGTATCCCAGTCAATATTGGGAAAATTAAAATCTATCACCACCACCCTGTTGCTCCTACATCTTTCCATAATCTGTTTACATATTTGTACCTCTATCTCACGCTCGCTGTTGGGAGGTCTGTAGTACAGCTCCAACATTGTTACCGCACCTTTCCTATTTCTGAGCTCTGCCCATATCGCCTCACTGCTCGAATCCTCTATAGTGCCCTCCTTCAGCACAGCTGTGATACCCTCTCTGACCAGTAATGCAACTCCTCCACCCCTTTTACCTCCCTCGCTATCCCGCCTGAGGCATCAATATCCTTGGATATTTAGCTGCCAATCATGCCCTTCCCTCAACCAAGTCTCAGTAATAGCAATAACATCATACTCCCAGGTACTAATCCAAGCCCTAAATTCATCTGCCTTACCTACTACGCTTCTTGCGTTAAAACAAATGCACCTCAGACCACCAGTCCCTTTGCGTTCATCATCTGCTCCCTGCCTACTCTTCCCCTTAGTTACGCTGACTTCATGATCTAGTTCCTTACAGGCTTTAGTTACTACCTCCTTACTGTCCACTAACCTCCTCATTTGGTTCCCATCCCCCTACCACATTAGTTTAAACCCTCCCCAACAGCGTTAGCAAAAGCACCCCCAAGGACATTGGTTCCAGTCCGGCCCAGGTGTAGACCGTCCAATTTGTAGTAGTCCCACCTCCCCCAGACCCGGTCCCAATGTCCCAAAAATCTGAAACCCTCCCTCCTGCACCATCTCTCAAGCCACACATTCATCCTGCCTATTCTTTCATTTCTACTCTGACTACCACATGGCAATCCTGAGGTTACTACCTCTGAGGTCCAACTTTTTAACTTGGCAAACTCCCTGAATCCTGCTTGTAGGACCTCATCCCATTTTTTACCTATATCATTGGTGCCTATATGCACCACAACTGGCTGTTCACCCTCCCCCTTCAGAATGTTCTGCAGCCGATCTGAGACATCCCTGACCCGTGCACCTGGGAGGCAACATACCATTCAGGAGTCTCGTTTTCGACCACAGAACCGTCTATCTACTCCCCTTACAATTGAATCCCCTATGACTATAGCCCTTCCACTCTATTTCCCGCCCTTCTGTACAGCAGATCCAGCCACAGTGCCATGAACCTGGCTACTGCTGCCTTCCCCTGGTGAACCATCTCCCCCATCAGTATCCAAAACGGTATACCTGTTTTGGAGGGAGATGACCGCAGGGGACATCTGCACTGCCTTCCTGCTTTTTCTCTGCCTTTTGGTCACCCATTCCCTTTCTCCCTCAGCAATCCTAATCTGTGGTGTGACCAATTCGCTAAACGTGCTATCCACGACCTCTTCAGCATCGCAGATGCTCCAAAGTGAGTCCATCCACAACTCCAGAGCCGTCATGTGGTCTAACAAGAGCTACAGCTGGACACACTTCCCGCACGTGAAGGAGCCAGGGACATCAGCCACATCCCTGAGCTCCCACATTGAGCAAGAGGAGCATAACACGGGTCTGAGATCTCCTGCCATTTTTAATCTTAAGCTTAACTTAGTCCAACTATAATATCAAATAATAGATAAATGAAAAAGGAAAAAAAATGAAAAATTGTTACCAATCACACGATAATAAAAAAAAGAAATAGAAAAACCCTACCTTATCAACATACCTCAGGGAAAAGAAAAACCACTTACCAGTCACCAACCAATCACTTACCTGCTGGCTGTGACATCACGGTTCAACTTCTTTCTACTTCTACCTGGCGCAGTGGGACCGGCGCCAATGCGCGCTTCTCCTCGTCGGCCCCGACGCAA
Source organism: Scyliorhinus torazame (assembly GCF_047496885.1). Taxonomy (NCBI): domain Eukaryota; kingdom Metazoa; phylum Chordata; class Chondrichthyes; order Carcharhiniformes; family Scyliorhinidae; genus Scyliorhinus; species Scyliorhinus torazame. The sequence continues at coordinate 165,729,027 of NC_092710.1, forward strand.
CATGGCGTAGGGCTACAGGGGCTGGCGCGGAACTAAAAAGGACCCCAGCCCGAGATGCCGGCCCGCCATTCGGGAGGCCCCGATCGCGTGCCAGGCCAGAGCGGAGGCCACCCCCCCCGGAGTCGGAACTCCTCTCCCCCCACCAGGCCGCCTCCGGGTGCATCCACGCTGAGATCCCGCTGGGTAAGAGCAGGTGTGAACGGCGCAGGCGGGACTCGGCTTTTTTTGCATGGCCGCTCGGCCCATCCCGGGTGGAGAATCGCTGGGGGGGGCCCCGTAGTGTGGCCCCTGACCAGCGCCGTGCGGACCGCTCTCCGAAGAATCGGTGGACCGGCGTCAGAGCGGCTTAGTCCTGTCCTGGCGATTCTCCGGCCTGGCCCCTGGGTGAGAGAATCCCGCCCAATGTGTTTGCTTCAAAGATTTGGGGAAAAGCGAGTATTGTGTGGTTTCCTCTCCAGGGACGGGGGAGCTGGCATTCCACCTGGAAACGTTTCACTTTAGGTATCTGGGGGTACACATGGCCCAGGACTGGAGATCTTCAGAAGTTGAAATTCTCTAGCTTGGTAGAGAGTGTGAAGGCTGAGTTGTCGAGATAGGATAATCTTCCTCTGTCATTGGCGGGCTGGGTACAGGCAGTGAAGATGAACATTTTACCGGAATTTCTTTCTGCCTAAGGCATTTTTGTTCTTTTTGTCTGAGGCATTTTTCAAGGGGGTGGACAGGCTGATTTGATCATTTGTATGGGCGGGGAAGGTGGCCAGGATAAGGAAGGTGGTGCTGTCGAGGGGTCGGCAGTCATGTGGGTTGGGTCTCCCGGTTGGGGGGGTGGGGGGGGGGGGGTGGGGGGCGATCAGGGGAAACCATAGATTTGAGCCGGGGAGATGGATGCAACATTCTGGCGATGGGAGAAGAGGATTAGGGAGATGATGGATCTATTTCCAGGAGACCGGTTTGAGGCTTGGAGGAATTTAATGAGAAGTTTGGGTTGGTGCGGGAGGAGGGGGTGGTGGGGGTGGGGGGGGGTTGTTTCCAGTACATGCAGGTGCGGGACTTTACGAGAAAGGTCTTCCTGACCTTCCTGACAGCTCTTGCCTCCTCGTTGATGGAGGGGATGCATTCAGTGGAAGGGAAGGTGGGTTGGAGAAGGGGGTCATGTCGGCGATTTACGGGAGGATCTTGAAGGAGGATAAGATGTCTATGGAGGGGGTTAAGGCTAAGTGAGAGGGAGGACTGGGGCAGCATTGGAGAAGGGATTGTGGTTTGAGGTGCTGCAGGGTGAATGTCTTGACTTTGTGTGCGAGACTGGAGCTGAGACAGCTGATGGTGGTATACAGGGCACACTTGTGGTGGAGGGTGTCCGTGAGTGGTGTGGGAGGGCCCTGCGAATCATGTACATATATGTTTTGGTCCTGCCCGAAGCTGGAAAGGTTTTGGAGGACGGTGTTCAGCACCATTTTGGGGATTTTGCACATCGATGTGGAGCCTGGTCCCCTGGAAGCTATATTCGGGGTGTCAAACCAGCTGGAGTTGCAGACATGTACGGGGGCAGATGTCTCAGCCTTCTCCTCGCTGAGTGCTTGCGGGTGGGTCTTGTTGGGGTGAAGCTCAGCATCTCCACCTTGTGCCTTGGCGTGGGGTGGGGGACCTGCTGGAGTTTTTAGCAGTGGGGGGGGTGTGAGTGATGGGTTCCACAAAAGTTGGCATTAGTTCATTTTGCATTTTGGAGAGTCGGTTACTGTTGGGGACGTGGGGTGGGGGGAGAGAGGGCGAGGTATTGGTAGGTGGGTTTGTTCTCGGTGTAAAATGTAAAAATGTTAAAAACTTGGAATAAAAATACTTTTTAAAAAAAGAAATACGACTCAGGCAGTTTCAGTACCAATTAATCATTTTCATGTGAGGGAAAATGGCTCCTTTATCTCAAGCTGTAGACGAGTCTGAAGTTTGCTGTTCCTTCCACATCATCTACGTTTGCCACTTTTCCTGTCTTCGCTTGCTAGCTCCTGCCTACTCCCTTTCTCCGATTTGTCTCAATCTTTTCCGAGATAAGCAGAAGATACCCCTTTAGCATATGTAAATCAGGTGTAGAACCTAACAGAGTAAGTAACAAATAATTACTTAGATTCATGTCTACATTTAACAGGGGATTATTTCCGACCACAAATATTCAGATGTTTCTTCTGGTGATTTTCTGTTGTATTATAATTATTAAATCAAATGTGTTTATCAAATACGAGATGTTGCAATTGATTGTCATATAAGGATCCCTTAATTAGGGCAGCATGGTGGCCTAGTGGTTAGCATAGCTGCCTCACGGCACTGGGGTCCCAGGTTCGATCCCGGCTCTGGGTCACTGTCCGTGTGAAGTTTGCATATTCTCCCCGTGTCTGCGTGGGTTTCACCCCCACAACCCAAAAATGTGCAGAGTAGGTGGATTGGCCACGCTAAATTGCCCCTTAATTAGAAAAAATAATTGGGTAATCTAATTTTTTTTAAAAAGGATCCCTTAATTAGCACAATTGATCTCACGTTTCTTTAGGAGTTACAAATACTCTGGGTATTTATGCTGCCAAATCACTATACATACCTACTCTTTGTCATTCATCTGTCAATAACCAAATAATTTTAAATATATTTTCACCGCTAACCTTCAGCTAAACTCATGAATAATTATATGAAACAGTTATAATCACCAATAGTAGCAGACAATTAGTCATCATTTTATAGCTAGAGCTATGTGATTGCAATCCCACTAGATAGCTCAATGATTTGACATTGTACATTCATAGCAATATATTATGGTACTATATTACTTATTAAATGGCATAATGTACATCAACCAAATAGTTTGCACAATATATTATTTGCTTTAGTAAGAGGGAACTTCAGTTTTGGGATAATTTGGGGTACATTTTTAATTTACTCAGGTTATTTTCCAGTACATTTGCACTGGAAGGACACATTGATGGAGCCCAGTGCAAGTGTGCAAGTATGCACGAATGAGAAGATAAGTGCACACCATTAAATCATTTTTATTTCGAATTTAAAAGACTAATGTTGAAGTAGACACACATCAGTTACTGTGCATAAACTGACATTAAATAACTTACAAATTTCAAATTGTTCTTCGATATTCTCTTAGGCTTAATGGCACTAGTCACTCCTATAAATACCTTTTACATTCAGGAGTTCATCTGTGCTGCCCAATATCTACCTAAACAGAAATGTAACCCATGAGCATCCTTGGGCAGCACGGTAGCACAAGTGGATAGCACTGTGGCTTCACAGCTCCAGGGTCCCAGGTTCGATTCCCGGCTTGGGTCACTGTCTGTGCGGAGCCTGCTCACCGTGCCTGCGTGGGTTTGCTCCAGGTTGTCCGGTTTCCTAGCACAGTCCAAAGACGTGCAGGTTAGGTGGATTGGCCATGCAAAGTTGCCCTTAAGTTAGGTGGGGTTACTGGTTTACGGGGATAGGGTGGAGGTGTGGGCTTAGGTAGGGTGCTCTTTCCAAGAGCCGGTGCAGACTCGATGGGCCAAATGGCCTCCTTCTACACTGTAAATTCTATGATAACCGGAGAACGCCATCCTCAATGATGGAGGAGCCCAGCAAATCTGTGCAAAAGATAAGGCATTCGCAAGAACCTTCAGCCAGAAGTGCCAAGTGGATGATCCATCTTGGTCTCCTCTGGATGTCCCCAGCATTACAGAAGCCAACCTTCAGCTAATTCTATTCACTCCACATGATATTAAGAAATGACTAAAGGCACTGGACACTGCAAAGGCTGTGGGCCTTGAAAATATTCTGGTAATAGTCCTGAAGACTTGTGCTCCAGAACTTGCTGCACTCCTGGCCAAGCTGTCCCACTCCAAGACAACATTGGCATCCACCTGGAAATGGGGACAATTGCCCGAGTATGACCTGTACACAAAAAGTCAGACAAATCCAACGTAGCCAATTACCATGCATTAGTCTACTCTTCATCATTAGTAAAGTGATGGACGGTGTTGTCAAGAGTGCTATCAAGCAGCACTTACTCCATATAACCTGCTAACTGACACTTAGTTTGGGTTCCACCAGGATCACAGTTGCTGATCTCATTGCAGCCTTGGTTCAAACATGAACAAAAGAGCTGAGCTTCAGAGGCGAGGTGAGAGTGACTGCACTTGACATCAAGGTGGCATTTGACCGAATGTGGCATCAAGGAGCCCGAGCAAAACTAAAGTCAATGGGAATCAGGGGGAAAACTTTCCAAAGGTTGGAGTCATACCTGACACAAAGGAAGATTTAAATTTACATTTAGATTTATTATCACATGTACCGAGGTACAGTGAAAAGTATTTTTCTGCGTACAGTCCAGGCAGATCATTCCATACATGAAAAACATAGGACATACGATAAATACACAATATAAATACATAGACACAGACATTGGGTGAAGCATACGGAGTGTAGTGTTACACAGTAGAGAAGATGAGTAGAGAGATCAGTTCAGTTCATAAGAGGGTAGTTTAGGAGTATGCTAACAGCAGGGAAGAAGCTGCTTTTGAATCTGTTCGTGCGTGTTCTCAGACTTTTGGATCTTCTGCCTGGTGGAAGAGGTTGGAAGAGAAAATAATCCGGGTGGGAGGGATCTTTAATTTGCTGCCCGCTTTTCCAAGGCAATGGGAGGTGTAGACAGAGTTAACGGATGGGAGGCGGGTTCGTGTGATGGACTGGGCTATGTTTACTACGCTCTGTAGTTTCTTACGGTCTTGGGCCGAGCAGTTGTCATACCAGGCTGTGATGCAGCCAGATAGGATGTTTTCTATGGTGCATCTGTAAAAATTGGTAAGAGTCAATGCGGACATGTTGAATTTCCTTAGTTTCCTGAGGAAGTGTAGGTGCTGTTTTGCTTTCTTGGTCACATCGTTGACGTGGGTCGACCAGGACAGATTGTTTGTGATGTGCACACCTAGGAATTTGAAGCTGTCAACCATCTCCACCTCGGCACCATTGATGCAGGCAGGGGTGTGTACGGCACTTTGTTTCCTGAAGTCAATAACCAGCTCCTTAGTTTTGCTGACATTGAGGGAGAGATTGTTGTCATTGCACTACGCCACTAGGTTCTCTGTCTCCCTCCTGTACTCTGACTCATCGTTGTTTGAGAATTGAGATTTGGCCACATAGTCATGTGTGTAGTGGGAGTAAAGTAAGGGGCGAAGTACGCAGCCTTGCTTGGTATTGAGGATTATCGTGGAAGAGGTGTCATTGTTTACCCTTACTGACTGTGGTCGATGGGTAAATTGAGGTTGATGGTTGTGGTGGTTGGAGGTTAAACATCTCCTTTCCAGGACACCACTGCAGGATGTGTCCTAGGCCCAACCATCTTCAGCTGCTTGATCAATGACCTTCCTTCCTTCCAACAGGGCAGCACGGTAGCATTGTGGATAGCACAATTGCTTCACAGCTCCAGGGTCCCAAGTTCGATTCTGGCTTGGGTCACTGTCTGTGCGGAGTCTGCACATCCTCCCCGTGTGTGCGTGGGTTTCCTCCGGGTGCTCCGGTTTCCTCCCACAGTCCAAAGATGTGCAGGTTAGGTGGATTGGCCATCATAAATTGCCCTTATTGTCTAAAATTGCCCTTAGTGTTGGGTGGGGTTACTGGGTTATGGGGATAGGGTGGAGGTGTGGACCTTGGGCCGGGTGCTCTTTCCAAGAGCCGGTGCAGACTCGATGGGCCGAATGGCCTCCTTCTGCACTGTAAATTCTATGATAATCTATGAAACATAAGGTCAGAAGTTGGGATGTTCACTGATGTTCACAATGTTCAGCACCATTCATGACTCCACACATAATGAAGTAGTCCATGTCCAAATGCTGCAGGACATCTTGGGCTGACAAATGGCAAGTAATGCTCACGCCATGCAAGTGCCAGGTAATGACTCTCCAAACAAGAGAGAATCTAACCATCTCCCTTTCAGATTTAATGGCATTACAATCACTGAATCCTCCACTATTACCACCCTGGGAGTTACCATTGACCGGAACTGTACTGGACTAGCGCAAACACTACTGTGGCTACCAGAGCAGGTCAAAGTCCTGGAATCCTGCAACAAATAACTCACCAGCTGACTCCCTAAAGCCTGTCCACCATCTACAAGGCACAAGTCAGGAGTGTAATGGAATACCCTCCAATTGCCTGGATGAGTGAAGCTCCAACAACACTCAAGAAGTTCGACACCATCCAGGACAAAGCAGCCCGCTTGATTGCTCCCCCTTCCGCAAGCATTCAAACCCTCCACCACCGATGAACAGTGGCATCAGTTTGTACCATCTACAAGATGCACTGCAGAACTGACCAAGTTTCCTTCGGCAGCATTCCCATCCTAACAGCAACGTGAGTGTACCTACGCCTCAAGGATTGCAGCAGTTTAAAAAGGCAACTCACAACCACCTTCTGAAGGGCAACTAGGGATAGGCAATAAATGCTAGCCTAACTAGCGACGCCCACAGCATAAATGGATTTTTAAACAATGCCCTGGATATGTGAAAGGAAGGAATTTTAATTTAAGAGGCCACGGCATTGGTTCCAAGGCCTCACCAGCACTTGGATTTTTGAAGCTACAGCAATCACAGGAATCTAGCAGAGACCTGGGAAGACTGCTTCCTGGATCCTTCACTCTAATCTAGATGTTCTGTAATGGAATCTGAGGGGTTGAGATGAGGTAAGCTCTCTCAAGGATTCGATACAACCAAGCAGCTGTGACTGAAGAAGTTGACAGAAGCTGTAGTCCCTCCAATATAGAGGAATTGTACCAAGAGGATCCATGATCTGAGCAGGAAAAGTGAGTGGCATAACATTTTGAGGAGCCAAGCCCCAAACTCTGATGTCTCCAGTGTTCTCCCACACAGCAGATCTCAAGTCAGCGTATCTTGTAGCTCCACCCATCTCTGTCTCTGCAGGCACCTCACACTCCCAGTCAAATAGACAATATAATCAGCCTGTTGCTGGATGCATTCATCCCTCATGTTCACCCTCCACAAATGGTGTCCTTCACTCCTCTCCACGCAAGCCAAACATTCATACCTCTCTGCTTTTGTCCCTTGCAGTAGGGAACATATGGCCAGGCAGGAGGTAGACGCTTGTGTGGAGAGGGGTGGGAGCTGATTTTGACCCTGTAGTGACACTGCCCATTGCAAAGTATGCCCAGCTTATCCACTGAGTTGGACTTGTTTCAGGATGCTACAGTTGTCAGCAGGGCCCTGCCATGAGAACCTGAGCCTTCTGAGGCACTGTTGCACAGGCATGGCAGGAGAACGGATGCTTTTCCTGCAGGTCATGTGACAGGGGGTTTGCTTCCTTCCAGTTGGATCTCAATGGACATCCCAACTCCCATATGTCCGGGCATTGAGGAGAAAGCAGCCAGTAATGCTGGTAGCGCTGCTCATGCTGCAGGGGAGGTTTTCTGTGGTGTGATCTTTGCTGTTGCCCCTCAAAAAAGGTAAAAATGGAGCTGCATAAGCTGCTTCTATGTTGTAATAATGGCTGGCAGTAGAGGAGAGCAACTGCAAATGAGTGAAGTGCTCGACAGATGAAGTGCCTTTCAAGAAGTTGGCAATCAGCTGTCCAGCTGTGTAAGTACACTCTTTGAGAGAAGAGGTGCTTTAAACAGCAGCCTTCAATGGCCATGTCTGGATCTCTTCAGTGTAACTGATCAAAGCCTTCCTAGCTTGTCACTTCACTGAGAAAGTTCCTTCTACTGTGCACTTACCTCAGTGACCCAGGTGAGATTCAGACACAGCGTGGAAGCCATGAGCTATTGTAAACAAGGAATTCATGTTCAAAAGTTATTGATTGCCTTTTTAATCTCCTCAATTGCTTCCCCTGAGACCCTCAGGGGTTTCCAGCAGGACGCGGAGTCCACCCTGAGGAAAGCCAAAGGAGGCCAGGATTATATAGGCATCCCGACCAGATGTCATTTTCCGTGACTTTCCCACCATACATGTACTTAAATCCACCCCTACGTAGCTGGGAAGATTCTTCGGCAGTGGGGAAGGGAAACTGCAGATGGAATAATCAGCTGGCCATTTTCATGCATCCAGCTTACACATAGGTGTAAGCAAGTTTCTCAAAACATCACAAGGAAACAAACTGAGGAAATGCTATGAAAAGAGTGGATCTACATTATCAAACGCTTTGCAATAGTCAGGAATCACCCAAAATTTGTTACATTTTGTTTCAGCAAATATGAATTCAGAAGAACACCAGAAAGAATTAAAGAGAAATAGCAATTCAACAATATTGCTTTTCTATTTTAGCTGTTCACATTTGAAATACAAAGCTACTCAAACCCACCCCGATGTTGTTTCAGTTAGAAAGCCCTTGCATTTGTTTGACACTGGAAACAAACCACAGGCATCATTTTCAAATGATATTATCACATTCTCCAGTACTTAGCTAATTTTTCCTCTCTGAGTAGAAGCAGTGAGTGCCAATGAACATGTCAATCTCAGGAAAGCCTGTTCCTGTCTCACATCACAGATACTTTCTAAATGGATTACAGAATGACGGAGAACTAACATCCAGAGGATTTAGATTTACTGGTCATGTTATGTGCTGCCTCAACGAGCAACCACCCTCAAGAAAATGAAGCCCACCTTGTTTGTGAAAATCCTTCTAATCTAGAAAAACGCTCCATTTATTTTTTACCAGTGACTCAAAGACCTAGCATTTTCTCTTTAAATAAAAGTCTCATTGAGCCCGAGAAACAATTGGCTAATTTTCAAATTCAAAGTCACATATTCAGAACTTGGAAAGGGATATGCGCTTTTCCTAGTTTTCTTATCTCTCTAGCATAAACAGTTAAATGTTTAGCAAAAGAAAATGCCTTCTGCAGTAACTTAACAGTTCATTTTGTACCAGGTTATTTACTCCTTCCTGTCATAGTAAATAAAGTACTATAAAATAAAGGTAATTCACAGAAAATGGCCTAGCATGTTTTAATAACATAATAGTTTCAATACAGATGTTATGTCTGCAAAAGTGTCCAAGGAAGGTGCCAAGCTATTTCAATTTAAATACAAGCCCATTAAATTTTGTTCCACTATATTTGATTGGTAGTTCTATTGAAGTACATATTTAAACTTCCTTTGTCCTGCTCACATTTTTGAATTTCTCAGCCAATTTTGCTTCAGTTGAGTCAGGTGATAGCAAAGAAACTAAATCTCCTTCTCAGGCATTCTCTTGGGATCAAGGATAACTTGCTTCCAATCAAGTTTGATGGGTACTGAGACGGCTGAATAATCCAAAGTGCGATCTGCAGACTCTGCTACATGTAGGGCAGGGAAGGGTTGGGAAAATTAGGTTTTTGGATGTTTGTGCACTGTCCAATGCCTCAACTTGCCTGTGTGCTCCCAAGGAAATCTCTTGATGTATTCAGTGCCTTCCCAATAACCTTTTCCATTTTGGTCAATTACAAGCCAGGGACTTCCTTAAATTTGTGGGGACGTTAGCTTTCTCCAGCGCTGCTTTGAGGACATCCCGGAAGCATTTCCGCTGTCCTCTGAGAGTCTCTTGACATTCCTGAGTTCCAAGAAGGTCTGTTACTTCAGGAGTCTGATGTCAGGCATATGAATGACATGCTCTGTCCATCGAAGCTGGTTTTGAGTGATTACTGCCTTAATACTGTGCATGTTGGCTTGGGAGAGGACGCTGATGTTGGGCTACCTTTCTTGCCACTGGATTTGGAGGATCTTGTGAAAGCACTGCTATTGATACTTCGCCAGTGTTTTGAGGTTCTTGCTGTAGGCTATCCACATCTCCGAAGTGTGTAGGAGTTTGTGGGGATCAATGTGGCTTGGTAAATCATGACCTAAGTCTTGGACTGGAGACACTAGTCCTCAGATAATTTTCCTTAGTCAGCCGTAGTTTGAGCTGGTACATTGGAGGCAATGAAGAGTTTTGTTGTCTTTGGGTCGCTTCTCCAGTCCCCAGCCATGCGTTTCTTGCCGGTAAGCCATTTACTGGTGGCGGGATTTTCTCTTCCCGCTACTTGCCAATAGGATTGCCTATTGAAGCCACCCCACGTCACCAGGAAACTGTGGGTGGGAGTGCGCAGCCAGCAGGAAAAGAGAATCCCAATGGCTGGAGAATTCTGGCCTATACCTGCCTTCATCAAGAGGAGGCTCCCAAAATCCCACATTTTCCAGGGTTTTGAACTTTAGCGATGAGGTGTTGTGTTTTGGGAGCTGGATGGAGGACCTTAGTTTTTTGGGTGTTTATTGAAAGGCCCACTTTGTCATATGTTTCAGAGAGGTGGGCGATAATGAACTGGAGCTCAGATTCAGAGTGAGTGCACAGACAAGTGGAAATTGTTTAATGAAGCCAATGACTCAGGTTGAAGTAATTTTGTTTTTTGATTGAAGGTGGCATATGTTGTACAGTTTCCCCATCTGTTCTGTAGGTTATCTCCGTGCCTGTGGGTAATTTGCTAGAGATGAGGTTCAGTATTGCAGCAAGGAAAACAAAGAGTTGGTACAATGGTACAAACTTGTTTGACCCCAGTCTTCACTGATGGCTCCGCTAGTGAGGATGGAGCCTTGCATTTCATTGTGGAGTAGGTGGAAGATGGTGATAAATTTCTGAGTGCAATCAAATTTGAAATATACTGAATGGTTAGCAGCAAACCACCATATGAGATTAATTGCCAGAGGCATTGTAAATTTGGTTTGTGCTTAAATTTAGCACAGCATTTACAACTGTTATTATCTTTTATATTCTACAAATGTAATTAAGCTGTAACCGCTGTAAATCTGTAGTGAAATATTTATTTACTATTGGATAAATCAATTTTGTAGTTTATAGCTTAAACCATGGTCCAGTGGAGTGAATATTATTTCAAATTTCATTTCAAATAATAAAGTTCCGAGCTTAAGTTCTCCAGTACTTGTGTTGACCAATCATAATGTATTTGTTCTCACATTCTAATCTCTTTATGTGCCACTATCAGCACTCTTCTTAGCCTTAATCACCCCCATTTACATTCCTTCTGTCATCTGTCCTCAACATCTTTCTCTATCTCCACCTATCGCTGGCTGCCTATCCAGCCCCACAGCTCTATGCCCCTCCACTACAGTATGAATTGGTCCCCATTTCCTGTTCTCTCTAGCTTTGACAGAGTCATCAGAATTGAAATGTAAGCTCCTTTTTCTCTTCACAGATACTGTCAGACCTGCTGACAGTGTCCAGTATTTTCTGTTTTTGTTTCAGATTCCAGCATCCGCAGTAATTTGCTTTTATATTATTATAATGTATTTGTTTCTATATTGGAGAACAGCAAAAGATCAACCAGTCTGCCTTGGAGCTGCCCTTCTTTCATTGTTGAATAGAATTGTATTTCAGACACGTACATGTTCCAGAGCAATTATGGCTTCAAGCCACATGGGGTGCTGTACTAAGTCCAAAAGCTACAGAGGAATCACAGATACCTGAGGTTCAGGTTTCATGTTAATCATTCAACCTAATGTCCATGGAATAACCAGAAACAGTTTGGGTTTTACTCTTGTGAGGAATACATAGGGCACACTGGGCTTTATTGGAGAGTGTAGAATATCAGAATGCTCGGTGAAACTCCACTTTCACTGCTGTTATCAATGTTCATGAGTCTTTCAAGTCAGTAGATCACTAAAGCATTTCTTGAAAAGTTGTAGAACATACATTTAAAACAGATTGTGTGTGCTCAGGCTAGGCATTTTACAAAATGAACATTTTAATCCAGTCTCTTAAAACTGAGCTGTGGTTGTCCGGGCCAAATTATGGTCTTCCAGCTGCAAGACATTTGCAAGCAAAAATGACATCAAACTTGTAACTATTAAAAAAAGGAGTAAGGCAAGGCTATCTCCATTGTTACACATCCAGTTCAACATCTTCATCAATGTTGTGTTAGATGGTAGCTTCAGGAATGGAGTGCTCGTGCCAAATATTTTTAAACATTACAACATTTATTTTGGTAGATGAGACTTGTAGTGCTGGGAATCATAATGTAGATTCGCAAAGGGCATCAGACACCCAATCCTTTGTTGGCTTTAATATGCAAGGCAGCTTGGCATTTAAAATCTATTTCCATGAGTTATCAGCCTTTTCCGATTTAGCACCAATAGACCCACTCTAATTTACATGCCAGTTTCAAGAATTAAAATGAAAACAAAGTATTGTGTATTTTGTCATAATTTGAAAGCGAGTAAACAGATCAGAGGAATACAAACATTCATTTGGTAATACAGAACTGAATATTGCAGAAAAAAGACGGTTGCCAAAGTTTTTCATCTTGAACTCATCAGGAAAAATGCAAGAATGTCAAATTACAAATGATCACAATTAATACTACTGGAGAAAGAGTGCTGATTGGTTGGCAAGTTAAATCTGATTGCTTACCAAACAATTTTGAGTGCACTGCTAATACCTACACTAACAATCAATTTAAGGTAATCAATGAGTTCAATGGGGCTCATTTACACTTGCTAAAAGTGACAAACAAAAGTGAATATGTTCACTTTTTGATTTACCTGGGAGCTTGGGGGGCCTAGAGCTCCCCACCACTTTTGCCATAGCAAATCCTCAGCCAATCAGAATCAACTTTTTAAAATATATTTTATTCCACATTTATATACAGGTTGCAAAGCATAAACAATTCGGTGAGCAAACTCCCCAACACACAACTATACAGTTTGGACAAATTCTTTCCCCTTTTTCACCCCCTCCCTCCACCCCCCTGCGAAGGACAGCTCCTCAAACACAGTCACAAGCACAGTCACAAACATCCCCACCTTGTCTCGAAGCCGTCCACTTAATTCTTATTTGATTTTTTCCAGCCGAAGAAAGTAATTTAAGTCCCCCAACGAGCCACCACCCTCGGTGGCATTGCTGACCGCCATTCCAATAGAATTCTTCGCCGGGCAATCAGAGAGGCGAAGGCCACAACATCGACCTTCCTCCCCTCCATCAGCTCCGGCTTCTCCGATATCCCAAATATCGCCACCAAAGAGTCCCACTCAACCTCCTCCCCCACTATCCTTGTTAGCGCCGCAAACACACCCGCCCAGAACCTCTCCAACTTTTCCAGCCCCAGAACGTGTGTGTGTGATTCGCTGGTCCCTACCCATACTTCTCACACTCATCTGCCACCCCCAGGGTACCCGAGTCATATGTATCCTGTGTACCACCTTTAACTGTATCAGGCTCATCCTTGCGCAGGAGGAGGTTGCATTTGCCCTTCGTAGTGCCTCATTCCATACTCCCCGGTTTATCTCCCCACCCAGATCCCCCTCCCACATCTCCTTAATCTTCATCGCTTGCTCACCTTCCTGCTCTCCCAGACACTCATAGATCTCCCTGATCCTGCCCTCCCCTTTCACGTCCGGAAGCAACAATCGCTCCAACAGGGTGTACCTTGGCAACCTGGAGAACTCTTTCCAAACCTTCTGCGCGAAGTCCCTCATCTGTAGATACATAAACTCACTTCCTCTCAAGAGCTCTACCCTCTCCTTCAGTTCCTCCAAGCTGACAAACCCCTTTTCCAGGTACAGATCCCTCACCTTAACCAGCTCTTCTACAGCTTCTCTTCACTTCCTATACATACCATCTAACCGCCCCCCCCCCCCCGGCTCAGAACCGTGGTTTACGCAGAGCGATGCCAACGCCGACTTCCCCTCTATCCTGAAAAGCCTTCTCAGCTGGTTATAAACCTTTATTGTGGACCGTACCACCGGGCTCTCAGAGTATTTCCTTGGCACCATTGGCAATGCCACCGTCACCATCGTCCTCAGGCTGGACCCCCGACAAGATTCTTCCTCCATCCTGATCCATTCTGTCCCCTTTTCTTCCCACCACGGCCTCACCTTCTCCACATTCGCCGCCCAATAATAATGTAGCAGGTTCCCAATGCCAACCCTCCCTTCTGCCTGTGTCTCTGTAATAGGGTCCTCTTAACCCTTGGCACCTTCTCTGCTCAAACGAAGTCTGAGATAATCATATCCAGTTTTTGAAAGAAGGCCTTCGGTACAAAGATCAGAAGTGCCTGAAATATGAACAGGAACCTTGGCAGAATGTTCATTTTCACCACTTGGACCCTCCCTGCCAGAGTCAAGTTATTTGGATTTGTTTATTGTCACATGTACAAAGGTACAGTGAAAAGTATTTTTCTGTGAGCAGCTCAACAGATCATTAAGTACATGAAAAGGAAATAAGAGAAAATACATAATAGGGCAACACAAGGTACACAATGTAACTACGGCATCGGGCGAAGCATACAGGGGTGTTGTGTTAATGAGGTCAGTCCATAAGAGGTTTAGAAGTCTGGTAACAGTGGGGAAGAAGCTGTTTTTGAGTCTGTTCATGCGTGTTCTCAGGCTTTTGTATCATTGCCCGATAGAAGAAGTTGGAAGAGAGAGTAAGCCGGGTGGGAGGGGTCTTTGATTATGCTGTCGACTTTCCCTAGGTAGCGGGAGGTGTAGATAGAGTCAATGGATGTGAGGCAGGTTCGTGTGATGGACTGGGCTGTGTTCACGACTCTCTGGTTTCTTGCGGTCCTAGGCCGAGCAGTTGCCATACCAGGCTGTGATGCAGCCAGATAGGATGCTTTCTCTGGTACATCTGTAAACGTTGGTAAGAGTTAATATGGACATGCCGAATTTCCTTAGTTTCCTGAGGAAGTATTGGCGCTGTTGTGCTTTCTTGGTGGAAACGTGCAACGTGTCCCACCCCTTCAGACCCTCCCTGACTTCTTCCACCAGCTTTGTTAGATTCCATTTGTGTAACATCGCCCATTCCCTCGTAATATGAATCCCCAGGTATCTAAAGCTGTCTTTCTCTTGAATGGCAAAGCCCCTAGATTGGCTCGCCGATCCAGCTCGTTCACCGGGAATACTTTTCCCTACATTTACCTTATATCCCAAGAACGCCCCGAACTTCCCCAACAGGCCAATTCTCTCCATGGTCCCCAGTTGTAGTAGGTCGTCCGCATATAGCGACACCCGATGCTCCCTTCGTTCCCTCATAATCCCTTGCCGCTCTGTCGACCCCCTAAGAGCCATTGCCAGAGGCTCTATACCCAGCGCAAACAACAATGGCGACAGCTAGGGGTGGGTTAGGATGGAGGGGGAATCTTCTAGGGATCCAGTTTGAGGGTTATGGTGACGGCAGCATTGCCAATGGCTCCGAGTAGGTATTCAGGGAGCCCGGTGGTGCAATCCACGGTGAAGATATGGAATCAGTTGAGGAGGCATTTTAGGGTGGAAGGGATGGCGGTGTTAACGCTGTTGTGCGAGAATCATGAGTTTGAGCCGGGGGGGGGGGCGTGGATAGTGTATAGAGGAGGTGGAGGGAAGTGGGGCTGGTCAAGGTGAGGGAATCTGTATTTGAAGGAAAGATTCGCCAGTCTGGAGGAGCTAAGGGAGAGGGTAGAGCTGCCGAAGGAGAGTGAGTTCAGGTATCTGCAGGTTAGGAACTTTGCGTGAAAGTTCTGGAGGGGGTTCCCTGGATACACCCTGCTGGAGTGACTACTGCTTCCAGATGTGGAAGGGAGGGAAGAATTGGGGATATATACAAGTGGCTGGGGGAGCAGGGAGGCAAACGGGTGATGAAGATTAAGGAGAAATGGGACGGGAGACCAATTGGGGAGTATGTAGTGAGGCACTGCGAAGGGTAAAGGGGACCTCCTCCTGTGCAAGGAGAAGCCTGATACAATTTAAGGTGGTGCACAGGGTACATATGACTCGGACGAGAATGAGTGGGCTCTTTCAAGGGTAGCAGATGAGTGTGAGAGGTGTGGGTGGGAGCCAGCAAATCACCCACGCATGTTTTGGGGTTGCTAAAGATTGGGAAGATTCTGGACAGGAGTGTTCGCGTGCGGTCTTAGCCAGGATAGTGGAGGAGGAGGTGGACCCGGACCCTTTGGTGGTGATATTTGGGGTTTCAGAGAGGCCGGAGCTGATGGGGAGGAGGAAGACTGATGTTGTGGCCTCCGCCTCTGATTGCATGGCGACGAACTTTGCTGGACTGGCGTTCGGCAACACCACCAGTGGTAGCGGCTTGGTTGGGTGACCTGTACGACTTCCTGCGGTTCGAGAAGATAAAGCATGAGTTAAGGGGCTCTGCAGAGGGGTTTGAGAAACGTGGGGGATGTTTGCGACTGTGTTTGAGGAGCCGGGGGGGGGGGGTGAAAAGGGTGGAAAATTTGTACAGGTGTATAGTTTATTGCTGGGAAGTATATTTCCCTGGGTGTTTATTTGGCGTAGCCTGTTTGTTATAAAATACATTTTTAAAAAACAATGGTGACAGCGGGCCGGGCACCCCTGCCTTGTTCCCCTGTGCAATTCAAAGTTCCGTGAACCCTTATCATTGGCCCTTAAACTCGCCATCGGTGCCAGGTAATAATAGTAATAATCGCTTATTGTCACATGTAGGCTTCAATGAAGTTACTGTGCAATGCCCCTAGTCGACAAATTCCGGCGCCTGTCCGGGGAGGCTGGTACGGGAACAGCCGCACTCATGTCACAAACATCGGTCCAAACTCAAACCTTCCCAGTAGTGCAGCAGCTCTAAAGGGTTGCTCCTTAATGCTGCTGCTCTTAAAGCTGAATGCCACATTTTGAAGTCAGTCTGACTGTTGTGCCACAGTGAAGGGAAAAAGAGGACTACCTAACACTCCGCTCCCATTCTAAATGTGCTACTGGAGGAGGTCCAGTGGGGGGAAATTAACCATTTTGGGACAGGTAGGAAATCCAACCAGCAGAGGCAATAGTATGACAGGAAAGTCATGTCAGTGTATTTTCCTGTGTACATAGATTGTGATAGTGGATGGGGAATGTTTTCTGAACTGAAGAAGAGTGGTAAAGTAGTAAATGTGCACCCTGAAAGGAATACATGTACTCTATGCACCAGGCTCCCATATAATGTGGCAACAGCAATGCAGCCTATGGAGCCCATAATACAACCCTTCGACTTAAAACAAATCATTTGAAATGAAATGAAATAAAATGAAATGAAATGAAAATCGCTTATTGTCACACGTAGGCTTTAAATGAAGTTACTGTGAAAAGCCCCTAGTCGCCACATTCCGGCGCCTGTTCGGGGAGGCTGGTACGGGAACAGCCGCACCCATGTCACAAACATCGGTCCAAACTCAAACCTTCCCAGTACCTCAAACAGTACCGCCACTCCACCTGGTCAAATGTCTTCTCCGCATCCATGAACACCACTACCTCCAGCTCCTGACGGGGTCATGATCACATTTAACAGCCTCCTTATATTACTAGAAAGCTTCCTGCCCTGTACAAGCCTGTTTGTTCCTCCGCAACCACACCCAGGACTAAACCTTCCATCTTTCCCGCCACCAAGAGCCAGCACTTACACATATTTAACAGTGATATAGGCCTGTACGACCACAGTCCAGTGGGTCCTTCACTTCTTTGTAATGTGATCATTACTTGCATTATCGTCTCTGGCAGCTCACCCTTCTCCAGCACCTCATTAATCGCCCCCAAGAGATGTGGTGCTAGGTCATTTGCAAACTCCTTATAGAATTCCGCTGGGTAACTATTGGGCCCCGGGGTCTTCCCCAACTTCATTCCCCTTATATTGTCAAATACCTCCCTCAGCCCCAAGGGCTCCTCTAGTGCCTGTCCCTTCCCTTCGTCCAACTGTGGAAACTCTAGTTTGTCTAAAAACCGTCCCATGTCCCCCTCGACACCCCCCGGGTCCGCCTTGTGTAGCTCCTTATAAGCCCTAAACACCTCATTTATCTTCCCAGCTCCGACATCACCTCCCCAGCCCCTGTCCGTATCTTCAATATTTCCCTGGACGTGGCCTGCCCCCGTAGTTGAAGCACTAACATTCGACTCGCCTTCTCCCCATATTCATACCCCACTTGCCCTACGCAGCTATCCTACCACCCTCCCCGTCGTCAACCTATCGAATTGCCCCTGCAACATTTTCCTCTTCACCGATCCCTCTGTGGTGGGTGCCCTCGGGTACTCCCTATCTACCTAAACTATCTTGTTCATTAACAGTTCATATTCCTCCCTCCTTTCCCTATCCGCATGTGCCTTGAATGAGATAATCTCCCTCTGGGACCACCGCTTTTATTGCTTCCCAAAATGTGGCCGCCAACACCTCCCCATTTTGGTTCTAGTCTACATAATCTTTGATCACAGCCCGCACTTTATCACAAAACCCTCTACCATCCCCGAATCGAGCCTCTACCCCGACATCTGCTCCAATCCTGATCTAAGCCAAATCTCCAGCCAGTGGGGCGCATGGTCCAGAGATTACTAGCACCCGCGTACTCTGCCCCCTCCACCCCAACCAAAATCTCCCAGCTCACCACAAAAAAGTTAATTCTTGAATGCACCCTATAAACATGTGAGAAAAAGGAATAGTCCCTTCTCCCTGGGTTCTTGAAGCGCCACGGGTCCATCATAGCCATCTTTTCCATAAACCCACCCAGTTCCTTTGCCATTCATATCATACCCATTGACCTAGGGCTCAATTTATCTACCCTCAGCTCTAGGACACAATTGAAATCTTCTGATGCCAAGTCCGGGTTCACGGCCAGCAACCCTCTCATAAAACCTACATTACCCCAATTTGGTGCATACACATTCGCCAATCATCACATATCTCCAACCTGGGTCCCTCACTCCCTTCGCGCTCACAAATCCCAATTTCTTGCTCATCAAAATGGCCACCCTCCCCCCCCCCCCGGGACTTTGAATCAAACCCCGAGTGGAAAACCTGACCCACCCAAATCTTTATGAGCTTAAACTGGTCCTTCACGCAGAGGTGCGTCTCCTGCAGAAAGACCACCTCCACTTTTAAACTCCTGCGGTGCGCAAAGACCTGAGATCTTTCACCAGTCCACTAAGCCCTCGCACGTTCAATGTTATCAGGCTTTGTGCCTCCATTCCCCTCTACCATCCGTCAACCTCTTTTCACTTCTACCCTCCCCTTAATTTCACCCTGTACCTGGCCCATCCAAGATGGCCCCTTTCTCCATCCCAACCATGTTTCTTTTCCAACCTCACTGTGTCGCATCTCCCTCCCTTTCCAATGTGAAGAAAAGTCCTCCACATCGGAGGAAAAGAAAAAGCCCCCCCCCCCCCCTCTCCAAGCCCCACTCTACCCATATTCTCCATTATTCTAAAGTGCCAGCACCTCCATCTCCCAAAATTGTTCAGTTCTCTCCCGTTTATGCTCTTTGATAAAGTCATTGGACGCTTCTGGGGTCTCAAAATAGTATTCCCGGTCTTCATTAGTCACCCTAGTTGCACCGGATAGAACACCCCAACCCTGATCTACCGAATACAGCATCAACTTGGCCCTGTTGAACCCCGTACACTGTTTTGCCAGTTCAGCTCCAATGTCCTGTTATATTCGGACCTTGTTTCCCTCTCATTCAGTTCCATTTCACCCTGGCCCACTACAGAATCTTCTTTCCCCACAAACTTGTAGTCTCATGATCACCGCCCGCAGCTCCCCAGCTCTTGGCTTCTGCCTCAGAGAATTGTGCGCTCTATCCATCTCAGGGGCATTGTCCAGCACCCCTTTCACCACCAGCATCCTTGAAACATACATTATGGCTAGCACATCCCACTCCTTTAGGCAAGCCAACTATTCAGATTCTGCCTTCTCAACCCGTTTTCCTGCTCCTCCACCTTTGTTCTCAACATCTTGCAAAGGTCTCCTAAGAGCCCCACCTCCGGTGCCACCACTCTTATCGCTGTGTTCCGAGATCACCTTCTCAATCTCTCGGATCTGCGACCCGAACCTCCAGAGCAGAACTCTTCCTTGATGAAGGCTCTAAACTGCTCCATCAGGGGCTTTCCGACTTGCACTGACCCTTCCTCCTCGACCACCTTACAGCCGGAAATCGAACCTGGGACCCTGGCGCTGTGAAGCAACAGCGCTAACCACTGTGCTACCATGTCACTATGGGTTTCCTCCGGGTGCTCCAGTTTCCTCCCACAATCCCGAAAGATATGCTTGTTAGGTAATTTGGACATTCCGAATTCTCCCTCAGTGTACCCGAACAGGCGCCATAGTGTGGTGACATGGGGCTTTTCACAGTAACTTCATTCATTGCAGTGTTAATGTAAGCCTACTTGCGACAATAAAGATTATTACTACCTACTGCATTACAGGTCGCTTCCAACTCCATGGCAGAGCCACCCTGCATACAACCGCTCATATCATGGCCACCACCAGAAGACCTCCAATCAGAATCAACTTGCAAACCATTCAATACTCTTTTCTCCTGTAGTGTAAATTGTGATTGTTTGAAATTTGACATTCTTGCATTTGTCCGGGTGAGCGCAAGACTGAAAGATTCAGTAACATCCCTCTTTTCAGCAATTAACAAGGAAATAGTTAATTACAAAGTTTCACTTGAAAATATTTCTACTTTGTAAACTTAAGTTCAGATTTCAGGTTAATGGAACACAATGTGTAGTGAATGTAGACACATTAATTAATATATTGCCATAAAAGTAATACAAATATACTAAGCTAATTGCCAGCTTGTTCATTGACCCAAAGAATTTCAATTGATTTCTGTATATCAATGACTATGTTACAGAATAATTTCTTAAAAAGATTGAACTGCTGAAGGAATATCAATGCACGCCAATGGTTTCTAGGCTATTTATTCAGAATATTTATCATACCCACAGAAATGATTCTTACTACTAATAATAAATTACATTTGGAGGAAGCATTTAAAGGGGTTCAAAACAAAGCTGGGTACAAATTATTGCGTGCTTGAGATATGGTGTTTTTGGGATAATACCACCTAATGCAGTACAATCGTGGAAATGGTGCACACTCACAGACTGAATTACTTGCTTGTAAAGCTGCAGCAATGCTAATGAAATTCAGCAAATAATAATGTTGTGCATGTCAAATTAGAGATTGTCCTTTTGAACAGGAAAAATGTTTGTTTTCTTCTTCCAAATGATTTGTCAAGACAATGAAACATTTAACTCATGTCCAGGATACCAACTGACATTTAAAACTTTAATACCAACTGCCCTTAAATGACAAGGACCTTTTATATTGTGAGTGGAGGTGCAGTGTGGTCAAATGAGAATAACAAGGCTGGGAAGTGATGGAAGGCCAGAATACCTTTAATACAATGTGCTGTAAGATAGTTTCTTCATCTGCCTTCTCCTCTGCTCAAAGCAGGCTATTATCCGGTGCTCTGGCCACCTAATTCAATGGCGCTAACGGCTTGGACTAGAGCTCTAACTTCACACTCGTGCAGAAAAAACATCAATAATTCCTCAAAATGTAAAATCATTTTACAGTTTCAAATACATAAACAAGTTTGAATACACATGTGCACACATTTGACAGTAAAAAAAGGAAAGTACTTGAATATAAAAATTGTTACGCTTTAAATCAGCAAGAACAGTTATACAGACTTGACATTTTGGAGTTTGCACTATAGTTGATAAAGCCAAAATAAATGGCACTAATATTTTAAACAATAACCACCCATATTGTTATTCTAAACAAATGGGTTTCTTAAACTTGGTGAGATTTATCCAAATTGCTGACTTATTTTGAAATATTCAAAAGCTCTTTCAACAGTATTTACAATGCAAAATTAAAAAATGAAAGCCAATGAATAATTCATTTTGTTTCAGTATTAATTCCATACTTTTCTTTGAGAATTTTGAGTTGCTCTTCCTTTTTCTTTGTATCCATCTTTTGGAAAGCCTATAAAAAATACATTTACAGATCAAATGCTGAAATGAAGGTCAATGTGAAACCACAAAAATAACTACACTTCTAAGCTACAGATTTACAATCTGTGCATTTATGTCAATGGCGTAAGAGTTTGCTATCTTAAAGCATTTGAAGACTTTAAAGACAAAAGCACACCTCAAAATTTGGAAGAACCAAGATTGCCTTGAAGCAATGGTACACTTTTTATGATAGACAATGAGCATATATAGCAAGCTCTAATGTTCAATTGCAGACTCAACAGATGGCACAATAGAATACAACCCTTACTAGAACACTTAGAATTACATTGACCTGGATTTTATGGTGGTAAATGACAACAAAACAGACATCATTTTCTATCATTACTCCACCGAGCTGCACAGCAACTTCTGGAGTCTGCAGATGTACAGAATAACACAGATCCAGAAGTTTCTATCAGTGATACTATGCTTCTCCAGAGGATGTACTGTTGAAGTGCTGCACCATTACCCATCTCCCCCATAGGAGGATGAAGGGCAGCACGGTAGCACAAGTGGATAGCACTGTGGCGTCACAGCACCAGGGTCCCAGGTTTGATTCCCTGCTGGGTCACTGACTGTGCGGAGTCTGCACGTTCTCCCCGTGTCTGCGTGGGTTTCCTCCGGGGGCTCTGGTTTCCTCCCACAGCCCAAAGACATGCAGGTTAGGTGGATTGGCCATGATAAATTGCCCTTAGTGGCCAAAAGAAAAAAGGTTAGGAGGGGTTATTGGGTTACAGGGATATGGTGGAAGCGAGGGCTTAATGGGTCGGTGCAGACTCTATGGGCCGAATGGCATCCTTCCACACTGTACGTTCCATAACTCCCCCAGACTGCAATCTCAATTGACTGGACAAGAACTCCCACTTTCATGCTGTCAAGAGCACAGCAAAAATTATACCTTGTTGAATGATATATGACTGCGTTATTAATGGTGTACTAACGTCATAATTATTGCTACAGTGTCACTGCCCCGGAATAGGTATTTTTATATCCATATTAAACACAGTATTCTAAGCTTTCTACCTCACCATCATGGACAATGCTCCTTTTCTTTCTCTAGCTTGTTCCAAAACCAAACAAGACCTCCCCCTCTTCCCCCCCCCTTCCCCCCCCACGCAAAAGATAAATAAAATACTGAGACGTTGGCACTGGACAGGACCCTATTAAAAATCAGTTAGTTACATGGGCAGAGTGCATATAGAGGATATGGGCCAAATGCAGGCAAGTGGGACTAGCTTAGTGACAGAAACTGGGCGGCATGGACCAGCTGCGCCGATGGACCCGTTTTCATGCTGTAAACATCTATGACTATGACCCAAAGTAGATTTCAGCCTCTGTAAAAGGACTCCTTCTGCACTGTAGGGATTCTATAGATTCTAACTTGGCCACACAAATCCATTGAGTCCAAAGCCTGTACTTGTTTCCTGCCCCACTCAATTCAAGGTCAATTAAAGATGGGCAACAAATGCTGGCCTTGTCAGCAACATTGACATTTCAAAAGAATTAAAAACACAATCTTAAAATCTGAAGTATTATATATCCCTGCACAGCTTTGCTCCATACAATCTCTACAACTCCTCCAGTCCTATACAGTTCTTCACATGCAGTCTCTTTCCTAACTCCAGCAACCTGTGCACCTCTCCCTCTCCACTTTCACCCTCCATTGCAGCAAAGCAATAAACCACCTCGTGTTCTTTGGAACTTCAGCTCTAAATCTGTCTCTCCTGCTCAAAACTGTTCAGCCGAAATGAGCTTTTGATCACCATATAATCTTTTTTTCCTGACTTGTATCTTTACTTACTTTTCAACCATTTGTGAAGTTTCCCATATATTTGATGCATCTAAAAATGACACAGGAACATCAAGTTTCACATTAAAATTGAGAGCCATGAAACCTACCCTGTTTGCATTGTAGTATAAAACTACAAGGTATCTGTTGCACACATTGAATCCAGATAAATGGTCACAAGCATTCTTGGCATCAAAAATATCTTCATACACTACATATGCAGTTCCTCTGGTCTCGGGTGTATTTCCTCTGCAATAGATTTAAGAATTATGTAAAACCAATGTGGTTCAGACTACATTTCTTTGCGATTAATTTACAGAACTGGCATTACTGTACTACAGAAAGCACTTCACACAAAACATAGTGGATATCAAGCTAACCCTCCCCTGAAAAAGCTTTTGTGGCTAGATCCTTGAAAATTTAAAAACTGGAACTTGAGAGGTTTGTCAGGCACGTTTAAGGATTATGGAATTACATCAGGTGGCTGGAGTGAAGATCCAACTTAATCAAGGTCTAATTAAATAGTAAGAAGTTTTACAACACCAGGTTAATATATTAAATAGTAGAACAGATTCAAGGGATTGAATGGCCTACCCTAGCTATAAACTAGAAACAATGTCAGTGGAAAACTACAAGTCTCCTTATCTTCCAGCTTTTAAAAAAAAAATTGCTTTTCCTGTTAAAATAGAAATTAAGAGTTTGAAAGTTTATGTTCTTTATTGTAGTGATCATAGTCAGAAATGGAATATAAATAATTAAGCAAATTTATTCTCAGCCTCCCCGCCATCAGCACCATACAAAACTCAATCTGTTGGTCCACAGATTTTAAAACCCTAAATCTGGGACAATTACATATTAAGTCTGTAAAACGGAACAATGAACTGTGTGCGCTTGGCTCAGCATGAATTAAACACTTAGCTGAATTTGGCTCATGCTAGGGAGACTGAAACAAGTTGGACTGGGACGCTTTGCTAAGCTCTGAAGGTGTTCTGAGAAATTCATGCGGACTATTATTCTAATAATGAGGCAGTTTAGATCTTTATCTGGTACAAAGCTGCATTTCTTCACTGAACTTATAATGTTCAAGTTGGCATTAACTAGTGAAATAAAGAACATCACTGCCCTATTTACACGCAGCCAAAGTTCCTTTACTTTTCCTAGTAGAAAGGGACTTCTCCCTGGTGTCCCAGCCAATATTTACCCCTCAAAAAACATCACTAAACCAAAATGTGGTTATCATATTGCTGCTCATTGAGCCTCCATGTGTGTAAATGGCTTTTGTGCTTCACTAAACCAAAATGTGGTTATCATATTGCTGCTCATTGAACCTCCATGTGTGTAAATGGCTTTTGTGCTTCCTTCATTACAGTAACTATGTTTCAACAGTACCAATTGGCTGTAAAGCACTTGGAACATCCGAAGCAAAGGTGCTATATAAATACACGTCTGTTTTTCTTTGCAATGAGCCGCTTAGTTTCTTCATGTACGCTCAATTTTTAGAAAATGTGTTTTGGTTTTCATCTAGTCACAGCTTTCAGCAAGTGGATCCTCTTCTGCAATATTAAACTTTATCACGGTTGTTTGGCTTTAAAATTGTTTTTTAAAAATTCATTCATGCAAGGTGGGTATTGCAGGCTGGGCAGGATTTATCCCCAAATGCCCATGAAATGAGTGGCTTGCTAGGTCTTTTCAGAGTGCATTTAAGGGTCAACCATACTGCTGTGGGTCTGGAGTCGCATGTAGGCCAGACCAAGGACAGCAGATTTCCTTCCGTCAAGGACATGAGCAAACCAGATGGGATTTGATGACAATGGTTCCTGGTCATGATCAGAATTTTTATTCCATATTTTTATTGAATTCAAATTTCACCATCAGTCAAGGTTTGATTTGAACCTGGGTCCCCAGAGCATTACCCTGGATTTCTAGTTCAGTGACAATATCACTACATTATCACCTAAAATAGCTGCATCTATAAAATCAAATCAATACAAAGACTTAGTTCTAGTAAATTAGAAATAAGAAAGCAATTTACACGCGTTTTGATGAAGATGTCAGAAATTCTCAACTTCTATACATGTTGAGTTAGGAAGCTTTAGAACTGTTCAATGAGTGTCAGCTAATTACATTCTACATTCTGTATTTCTTGCTGTGATACACATTTTTACTGTAGATCCTGACAATGAACTATAACAGAACATGGCACCTTGCAAGTCGTACATCATTGGTGTGCCTGTTGTCCATTAAACCCCAACTGCCCTGCCAGCCTCCCCTTCACTGCCTGCATTGCTGTTCGCTGCTGGTTATTCCCTCACCATCTTGCTGGCTCCTCATTCCACTTCTAACCCATCTCACCTCTCTGCTTGCACATCATTAAGGATTAAGTGCTGCGTGTGTGTGTGTGGGGGGTGGGTGGGGGGAGGGGAGGAAAGGAGAGAGAGAGAGAGAGAGAGAGAGAGAGAGAGAGAGAGAGAGAGAGAGAGAGAGAGCGCTCTGCTTCCAATTCCCTCAACATTACCATTTTCAGCAATTAAGTCCAATCCCTGTGAATTCTTTGGCAAAACCATTTTGCCATCCTACCTCTCCACCAGTCTTATTCATCTCAAGAACTCTCTTCAATGGTCTCCTTGACCTTGTCCCTCTTCCAATTCCTTCTTTTCTAGCTTGGTGTGCACTACCGGCATTGAAAACATTGTGCATTTCAGGAGTGCATAAATACAAGCTATCCCAGCCAATTTTTCTTCATATGTTCTCAATTTAGCATTCAAATATTTTCAATATTCCTTCGGACAAATGCACTCTTCAGTCTCTTGTAGCACAGCTTCTACTTGCACTTATTCCATAGTCATAGAAGATATTATACAATAACAGAACATAAGCATATGATTAATTGAACTTGAAAAACACCAGCTAAAAATTACTGAGACTTAAAAATGTTAAAATAAAACTGGGTGAATCATAACATTTCAACCTCTACCAGACAGCACGGGAACACCAGCAAAGTCCCCTCCAAGTCACACACCATCCTGACTTGGAACTATACTGCTGTTCCTTCACTGTTACTGGGTCAAAATTCTAGAATTCCCTTCCTGAAAGCATCCTAGATGTTCCTAAAATACATGGACAGCAATAGTTCAAGAAGACAGCTCACCACCTCCTTAAGGAGGATTAAAAATAAAAGTGCAAACAAAAAATAAGCTGGTGCACCAAATAACCCAATGCAGAGAGGACTGTCCATCTTAAATCTTGGGGAGGTGGTGTAGTGGTATCATAACTGACGTAGTAATTCAGAGTTCCAGGGCAAGATCTGGCGATCCAGGTTCAAATCCCACCATGGCATATATAAAATAAAACCGTGAACTAAAAGTTTAATGTTGACCTTGAAACCATTGTCATAAAAACCCATCCGATTTACTAATGCCCTTTAGGGAAGGAAATCTGTGGTCCTTCCCTGGTCTGGCCTACATGAGCCCAAAATGGAGGGCAGTTAAAGATGGGCAAATAAATGCTGGCTCAGCCAGCTGTGCCAGCATCCTGCAAAAAGGAACTTCAAAAAATCAGCCCCTCACATCTCTAGAGCATGACCTGTCATATTAGTTTTGAAAAGAAAGCCTTGTATTTATGCAGCAACTTTCATAATGTCAGGACTTTCCAAAACCAATAGTTGTACTACTCACTATACAATGTAGGAAAAGCAGCAGCTAATTTGAGCACAGGTTTGTACAAATAGCAATGTGATGCTGATGATCAGGCGATCTATTTGAGTGATGTTGATTGAAAGATTAAATATTGGCCAGGATACCAGGAGAACCTGCATGCTTACTTTGATAATACCATCAGATCTTTTGCTTCCACTTGAGGGGTAGCCTGGCCTCCATTTAACATCTTAACTAATCGGAAAGATTGCATCTCCAACATTGCAGCTCTTCAATGGTACGGCACTGAAGTGTCAGCCTAGATTTTGTGCTTGGTCGCTGATATTTGAACTCATGGCATTTAATTCAGAAGTGAGAGTTCTAGCAACTGAGCTGCATTTGATGTAGCTTATTTCATCACTGGGATCAAGGCTCACAGGAAGACTTGCTTAACTGAAACTTAGGGCAGTATTGTGCCTTGTTCTTGCAGCCCCAGTTTTGTTGCTCAGAAGCCAACCCTTGGCAAACCTCTGCCTCCAGAAGAAATGCCTGTGCAACTATCAGAAACCAGTACTGAAGTCAAGGCTTCTAATAACTACATCTAATTCTATCACCTCTGGTCCACCTGTCTATTTGCCATCCTCGTTAAACATACACGAGTCGACTGCGACTTAAAAAATAAATGGCCTCTTGGCTAAGATCAAGCCCAAGTTGAGGTGCAATGACTTTTCTTGTCAGTTTGGATCTTACACGTCACACTTGTGGAGGCCATGAATTGGATTCAATTTGAATTGTTTTTTTGGAGCAAGCAAAATGATGGATTAAGGGCTTGTCCTTTCCACATTAGCTTTGTAATTTTAAGAATGGACTATAAAAAAGAACCACCCAAATTTATCAGAAATAGCACGGTGCTTACACTCTGATTTGCCTGATTGGTCCATATTTCCCAAATATATCATACATTTCTTCTGCAGTTATTTTGTACGGCAAGTTTCGTATATACAATATGCGATTTACTTCTGGAGGCAAACGAATCTGAAATAGGAAAACAAAATCATTAATGCAGGGAAGTGTAAAGTGTTACTTTTGGTACAAAGAGGGGAGGCAATATAATTTTTTTAAAGTCACAATTCTAAAGGATGTGCAGGAACACGAGACCCAAAGGATATGCGTGCACACATTGCTTAAAGTTATGGGGCAGACTGAAAAAGTGGTGAAAAGGCTTTGAGCATAAGTGGTTTAGAATACAAGAGCAAGGAGGTTATGGTGAAACTTATTAAAAAACTGTTTTAGCCACAACTGGCATGTTGCATCCAATTCTGGGCACCAGATTTTAGAAGGATATTAAGGCCTCAGAAAGAAATACCAGAATGATTCCAAGGATGAAGGTCTTCAATTGTATAGACTGGAGAAGCTAAGGTTGTTTCCCTTAGAGAAGGGGGAGAGATTTAGCAGAGGTGTGTAAAATCATGAAGGCTCTAGCTAGACAAGATGGAAACGGATTCAACTGGCAAAGGGGCTGAGAATCAGACGACACAAATCCAAGGTGAATGGCAAAAGAATCACCAACAGCATGATGAAAAACTTTTTTATGCAGCATGACCTTTATCAAGTAAGACCTTTCTTTGAAATATTAACTTTTTTCCGTCCATAGGTGCTACCAAACTGGCTGTTTTTTTACCAGCACTTTGCTTTTGTTGCATATCATCAACGTCTGAAGTAGTTTGTTTTATTTTGGGGGAAATAAACCACGACCCCTGAGACGAACCCTAAGTGAGGTCTCCTGACGACAGCAATAGGGTCAATGTTAAAGAGTAGGACTTCAAAGAAAATGAACCATCAACAGGCGCAAACCGTGTTTGGCCCAACGGTGACCTGGCGAACTGCTGCCAATCACGAGGGTGCCAAAATGGGTTTGAAGGAGTGGGTCGGAGCTCTGGAGGGGAGCCAAGTCCGGCCCGGGTAAAGGACCGAGTCAGGCCTTGTGGAACAGGTACTTAAACCAGCCCGTATCCCACTGTACAGAGCTGGGCCCGGCCCGGCCCGTGGGGGGGGGATCCGGGATCACCGCCCGGCCCGGGGGGGGAGATCCGGAATCACCGCCCGGCCCGGGGGGGGAGATCCGGAATCACCGCCCGGCCCGGGGGGTGGGGTACCGGGAACACCGCCCGGGGAGAAAGGGTCGCAGCTCACTCACGTTCGCCCGTTTCGCCGCTTGCATCGCCATCGCGACTCTTCCAAAAACAAGATGCCGAGAATAGGACCGGAACCAGCCGCCAGCGCACCGGAAATACCCCAACAACGCCGTGCTTGCGTCACCTGCGTCGTGACATCACAATGTCTGCAGGCTGACAGCTGCAGGAAAGTCAGCGCAGCAGGGAGCGGGCAATGGGTGTCCCTGGAGAGCTGGGTGCTTCTAGCTGGGTGTCCCTGGGCAGCTAGGTGCTGGATGCCCCAGGAGAGCTGGGTGCTTCTAGGTGTTGGATGTCCCAGGAGAGCTGGGTGCTTCTAGGTGCTGGGTGTACCTGGACAGCTGGGTGCTTCTAGGTGCTGGGTGTCCCTGGAGAGTTGGGTGCTGCATGTCCCTGGAGAGTTGGGGGCTTCTAGGTGCTGGGTGTTCCAGGAGAGCTTGGTTATTATAGGTGCTGGGTGTCCCTGGAAAACTGGGTGTTTCTAGCTGCTTGGTGTCCCTGGAGAAGTGGGTGTTCCTGGAGAGTGGATATTCTTGGAGAAGTGAGTGTACCTGGAGAGCTGGGTGTTTCAAGGTACTGGGTGTTCCTGGATAAATTGATGTTCCTGGAGAAGTGGGTGTCCCTGGAGAGCTGGGTATTTCTAGGTGCTGGATATCCCTGGAGAACTGGGTGTCCCTTGGGCACTGGGTGTCCCTGGGTGCTGGGTGTCCCTGGCGCTGGGAGATGCTGTGGCGTTGAATGTTTCTGGAGAACTGGGATGCTGGATGTTTCTAGAGAACTAGGTGTTTCCGGGGCGCTGGATGTTTCTGGGTGGCTTGGTGTTTCCAGGACACTGGGTGTTTCTGGGACATTGGATGTCTCTGGAGAACTGGGTAGCTTGCCAGAACATTTCAGAGGGCACTTAGAGTCATAAATGTTTACAACATGGAAACAGGCCCTTCGGCCCAGCTTGTCCAAGCCGCCCAGTTTCTAGCGCTAAGCTAGTCCCACTTGCCCGCATATGGCCCATTTCCCTCTATACCCACCCTGCCCATGTAACTGTCTTAACTGCTTTTTAAAAGTCAAAATTGTACCTGCCTCTACCACTGCCTCAAGCAGCCCGTTCCAGACACTCACCATCCTCTGTGTGAAGAAATTTCCCCTCTGGTCTCTTTTGTATCTCTTCCCTCTCACCTTAAACCTATGCCCTCTAGTTTTAGAGTCCTCTACCTTTGGGAAAGGATGTTGACTATCTACCTTATCTGCCCTTCGTTATTTTATAGACCTCTGTAAGATCACCCCTAATCCTCCTACGCTCCTGGGAAAAAAGTCCCAGCCTATCCAGCCTCTCATAACTCAAACCATCAAATCCTGGTAGCATCCTCGTAAATCTCTTTTGCACTCTAGTTTAACAATACCCTTCCTATAATAGAGTGACCAGAACTGAACACAGTGTTCCATGTGTGGTCCTACCAATGTCTTGTACGACTTCAACACAACGTCCCATCCTGTATTCAACATTATGACTAATAAAACCTTGCATGCTGAATGCCTTCTTCACCACCCTGTCCACCTGCGACTCCACCTTCAAGGAGCTATGAACCTGTACTCCGAGATTTCTTTGTTCTATAATCCTCCCAGCTCCCTACCATTAACTGAGTAGGTCCTGCCCTGATTTGATCTACCAAAATGCATCACCTCACATTTATTTAAATTAAACTCCATCACTGTATTCAGCATTCAAATTCGACCTTCCAAAATGAATCACTTCACATTTATCTAGGTTGAACTCCATCTGCCACTTCTCAGCCCAGCTCTGCATCCTGTCAATGTCCTGTTGTAACCTGCCCTCACAAAGCCTTGCTGACTATCTTTAATCAAACTATGTTTTTCTAAATAATCATAAATCCAATCTCTCAAAATCCTTTCCAGTATTTTGCAGACCTAAGACTGACTGGCCTGTAATTCCCAGGGATTTCCCTATTCCCTTTCTTGAACAGGGGAACAACATTCGCCTCCCTCCAATCATCCGGTACTACTCCAATGGAGAGTGAGGACACAAAGATCATCGCCAACGGCGCAGCAATCTCCTTCCTCGCTTCCCATAGTAACCTTGGGTATATCCCATCTGGTCCAAGGGGCTTATCTATCCTTTTTAAAAATAAATTTAGAGTACCCAATTATTTTTTTTTCCAATTAAGGGGCAATTTAGCGTGGCCAATCCACCTAACCTGCACATCTTTGTGTTGTGGGGGTGAAACCCATGCAGACATGGGGAGAATGTGCAAACTCCACATGGACAGTGACCTACAGCCGGGATTTGAGCCCAGGTCCTCAGCGCCGCAGTCACAGTGCTATCCACTGCGCCACATGCCGCCCGGACTTATCTATCCTGATGCATTCATCCTGTCTATCCTGTCATTCCTACTCTGACTAGTATGTGGCACTAGTTGGAACCCCAAGATTACTATCTTTGAGGTCCTACTTTTTAGTTTAGCTCCTAACTTCCTAAATTCAGCATGCAGGATCTCATCCCATTTTTTACCTCTATCGTTGGTGCCTATATGCTGGCTGTTCCTCTCCCTTTAGAATGTCCTGCAGCCACTCTGAGACATCCAGGACCCTTGCGCACGGGTGGCAACATACCTTTCTGGAGTCTTGTTTGCGTCCACAGAAACGCCTGTCTACTTCCCTATCACTATAGCTCGATCACTCTTTTTCCTGCCCTCCTGCGCAGCAGGGCTAGCTACGGTGCCATGAACCTGGCTACTGCTGCCTTCCCCTGGTGAGCCATCTTCCTCAACAGTATCCAAAATGGTATACCTGTTTTGGAGGGAGATGACCTCAGGGGACCCCTGCACTGCCTTCCTACTCTTCAGCTGTCTGGTGGTCACCCATTTCCTATTTCCCTCAGTACTCTTTAGCTGCGATGTGACTAACTCGCTAAACGTGCTATCCACGACTTCCTCAGCATCGTGGATGCTCCAAAGTGATTCCATCTGCAGCTCCAGAGCCGTCAAGCGGTCTAACAGGAGCTGCAGCTGGACACACTTCTTGCATGTGAAGTAGCCAGAGACAATGGACATGTCCCTGAACTCCCACATCGCACAAGAGGAGCATGACATGAGTCTGGGATCTCCTGCCATATCGTAACCCTTAGGTTAACTTATACAACGC
Organism: Scyliorhinus torazame; assembly: GCF_047496885.1. Taxonomy (NCBI): domain Eukaryota; kingdom Metazoa; phylum Chordata; class Chondrichthyes; order Carcharhiniformes; family Scyliorhinidae; genus Scyliorhinus; species Scyliorhinus torazame. Next base: position 165,761,572 of record NC_092710.1, read on the forward strand.
CAAAAAAAAATAGATAAAATAAAAACTACTTACCACATAGATGCAAATTTAGCAGGTCCCATCTTGGCCAATCTAATCACAGCCCTCCTGTGACATCGCTCTTCAGTTTCCCCCCAGTCTAAACCTCAGACTACCATTTACCCACTTACCTTCCCAAGATGCCATTGGTCCAACTGCTCGTCTCCGCTCCACTCCAGAAAAGGAAAGTCGCATCCCCGAGATAGGTTTTTAACCTCCCCGCTTAGCTTCCCAAGATGCCGTCAGTCCAACCAATCATGTTGCTGTGGATCTGTAGTCACATGTAGGATGGCAAATTTCCTTCCCTAAGTAACAATAGTTAACCAGGTGGGTTTTACAACAGTCAATGTTAGTTTTATGGTCACCATTACGCAGATGAGCTTTATATTCCAGATTTATTAATTGAATTTAAATTCCACCAGTTCCGTCAGGGCATTAACGTGGGCCTCTGGATTACTAGTATGACCATTACGTCACCATCTCCCCATATACGTTGTAAAAATTGGAAGTAAGTGAGCCAAAGAATAGATAAGTTTACTTTTTTAAGTATAGGAGCTAAAGTAAAGAAATACATTTGATCAGTTCTGAGAGATTGGATGAAACAATAGGGGGCGAGAGATCAGAGGGAAGGAATGCATTTAGGAAAACACAAAGCCTATGTAAGGGGGTTTGCTTAGATCTCCCAAAAGACAATGTGGTAAAGGCCAGACCTAAACAGTTGGTGTCAGACTCCAAGGACACTCCATGAGCAAAAGCGCATTGCATGATAAAATTACTGGAATTCTATAAAGTTAAAAATCTATACAGATTGTTGCTAAATAGAAAAGGGAAGAGTAGTTCTGAGTGTAGTTTAAGTTAAGATCTTTTGCAACTTTTTTAAAGGGCTGTTAACTGTATGAAGCCATTCTTGTGTTCAAGTGTATTTTTTTATTTATGTACTTTTTAATAAACGTTTAATATAAATCATCACAATTGGTCAGAGATGTAATTTCCTGATTTCAGAACAGCTCTTCATAATATGCAAACTGCAAAAACCGTTTTGGCAGCTGTTTCAAGTTTCCCTTTGGGTTTTGGACAGCGTGGCATGTACCATCAGCTGAGCCTTAACAAAATCTTAAGTACTCAAAGAACAAAGAACAGCACAGGAACAGGATCTTCATCCCTCCAAGCATGTACCGATCACGTATCCTATCTAGACCAACTGCCTGTATCCTTCTATACCCCGCCTATTCATGTGCCTATCCAGATAAGTCTTAAAGGTCGCTAAAGTATCTGCCTCAACCACCTCACTTGGCAGTGCATTTCAGGCCTCCTCCAGTCTCTGTGTAAAAAACCTCCCCCGCACATCTCTGAACCTTTTCCCCCCCTCACCTTGAACCTGTGCCCCCTTGTAATTGTCATTTCTGTCCAGGGAAAAAGTCTCCAACCGATCATCCTATCTACACCCCTAATAATTTAATAAACCTCTATCAGGTCGTCCCTCAGCCTCCGTCTCTCTAGGGAGAACAATCCCAGTTTATTCAATCTCTCCTCATAGCTCGTACCTTCCAAACCTGGCAACATCCTGGTATACCTTTTTTGTACTTTCTCCAAAACCTCCAAGACCTTCTGATAGTAGGATGACCAGAATTGGACACAGTATTCCAAATGTGGCCTAACCAACGTTTTATATAATTGTAACATAATTTTTGAGCTTTTATACTCGATACCCCGCCCTATGAAGGCAAGCATGCCACATGCTTTCTTCACCACCATTTCCACCTGTGCTGCCACTTTTAAGGATCTGTGGAACTGCACGCCTAGATCTCTCTGTGTGTCTATGCTCCTGATGGTTCTGCCATTTATTTTATAGCTCCCACCTGAATTGGATCTACCAAAATGCATCACCTCGCATTTGTCCGGTTTAAATTCCATCTGCCATTTCTCTGCCCAATTTTGCAGCCTACCTATATCCTGTTGTATTCTCTGACAATCTTCATCACTATCCGCAACTCCTGCAATCTTAGTATCATCCGCAAACTTACTGATCAGACCCGCTACGTTTTCTCCCAAGTCATTTATATATATTACAAAGAGCAGAGGTCCCAGAACTGATCCCTGTGGAACAACACTAGTTACAGACCTCCATTCGGAAAGACACCCTTCCACTGCTACCCTCTATCTTCTATGGCCAAGCCAGTTCTGGATCCATCCAGTTAGTTCACCCCTGACCCCATGTGATCTAATCTTTTGCACCAGCCTGCCATGAGGGACCTTATCAAATGCTTTACTAAAGTCCATGTAGATAACATCCACAGCCCTTCCCTCGTCAATCACTTTTGTTACCTCCTCAAATAATTCAGTCAAATTTGTGAGACATGACCTCCCTCCTACAAAACCATGCTGTCTGTCGCTAATAAGACCATTCACTTCCAAATGTGCATAGATCCTATCTCTGAGAATCTTTTCCAACAATTTCACTATCACTGACGTCAAGCTCACTGGCCTATAATTACCTGGATTATCCTTGCAGCCCTTCTTAAATAACGGTACAGCATTGGCTATCCTCTGGGATCTCATCTGTGGCCAATGAGGACACAAAGATTTCTGTCAGAGGCCCAGCAATTTCATCTCTTGCCTCCCTCAGTAATCTGGGATAGATGCCATCTGGACCTGGGGATTTGTCTACCTTAATGCTTTTCAACACACCTAACACTTCCTCCCTCTTAAAAACGTCCAATTCTGCTCACTGCACTACCAGAAGGTCTTGGAGGTTTTGGAGCGAGTACAGGAAAGCTATACCAGGATGTTGCCTGGTATGGAGGGTATTAGCTATGAGGAGACATTGAATAAACTGGGATTGTTCTAAAGTGTTTACACATCCCTCTGGGACACTACCAATCAACATGTCCTTTGTGAATACCGATGCAAAATACTCATTAAGGACCTCACCTACTTCCTGTGGTTCGATACATAATTTCCCTCCTTTGTCCATGAGTGGGCCAACTATTTCTCTAGCTACCCTCTTGTTTCTAATATACGTATAAAATGCCTTGGAACTCTCCTTAATCCTGTCTGCCAAGGACATTTTGTGACCCCTTTTTGCCCTCCTAACTCCCTGCTTGAGCTCTTTTCTACTTTCCTTGTATTCCTCAAGTGCTTTATCTGTTTTTAGTTTCCTGTACCTCAGTAAAGGAAATGCTGAAACTGTTGGAAATGAGCTCTCCCTTTCAATTGCAATGGACCATTCTTATCATTGTGAAAGTTGAGAAAATTACTTTGAGGTTAGAAGAGAAAAAGATGAGGAAAGGTGACGATAAATAGTTTAAAATTCCACAACTGGAATTTCAGGAAAGAAAGCAGACAATGTTGGGGCTAATCAGATTAGGTTAAAGTTTCAGGGGCGTCATTCTCCGACCCCCCGCCGGGTCGGAGAATGGCCGTTGGCCGCCGTGAATCCCGCCCCCGCCGAAGTCTCCGGTACCGGAGATTGGGCGGGGGCGGGAATCGGGCCGCGCCGGTTGGCGGGACCCCCCGTTCAATTCTCCGGACCGGATGGGCCGAAGTCCCGCCCAGAAATTGCCTGTCCCGCCGGCGTAAATCAAAGCTGATATTTACCGGCGGGACCAGGCGGCGTGGGCGGGCTCCGGGGTCCTGGGGGGGGGGGGGGCGCGGGGCGATCTGACCCCGGGGGGTGCCCCCACGGTGGCCTGGCCCGCGATCGCCATTTCCGCCAGCTGGCGGGGCGGAAATCCCTCCGGCGTCGGCCTAGCCCCTCAATGTTGGGGCTAGGCCGCCAAAGATGCGGAGCATTCCGCACCTTTGGGCCGGCGCGATGCCCGTCTGATTGGCGCCGTTTTTGGCGCCAGTCGGCGGACATCGCGCCGTTGGGGGAGAATTTCGGCCCATGTATATGGGGCAGGATTCTCTGAGCCTCTGTGCCAGAATCGCGCTCGGTGTGGGCGCGGAGAATGGGCGTCAAACCCGCGATTGGGTTCTACGCCGCTCTCGTGATTCTCCGGTCGCTGGAGAATTGGCGCAAATCAATTTGATGCGGCGCCGGTCGGGGGCCCCCGCGGCGATTCTCCAAAATCAGCTGGCCGAGTTCCCTGCTGGCGTAGTTCTCTCATGGTTCCACCCATGGGGCACTCGGCATGGCGGCTGCAGACGTAGTCCGCGACCACCCTGGTGGGGGGCAGGGTGTTCCGCCAGAGGGGGGGCCTCCAGGATGGCCAGGGTTCTGATCAGGGGCCACCGATCAGCGGACGTACACAATCTTTGGGGGGGGGGCCTTTGTTGTCGGTGCCGGTCTGCGGTGTTGGTCGGCCATGTCGCATGGCGCGACCGACCGAGGCTGCCACTGTGCGCATGCGCGGACCCCCGACCGGAAGTGCAGGGACCCATATCGGCAGCCGGAGCTGCAAAGAGTACTCTGGGGCCTTGCTAGCCCCCTGTAAATCGCAGAATCACCCTGGACTTACTCCAGGTAAGTCCAGAGTGATTCGCGCTCGTTTTTCCACGCACGTGGGGACATAACCCCATTACTGGAGAATTCCACCCATGATCTGTAACCCAGATCTTTGTGTTCTGATTGAGGATTGATTTACCAGTAAAGCAACAGGGTTCAGAATAGAAACAGAAAATGCTGGAAAAACTCAGCACATCTGGCAGCATCTGTAGAGAGAGAAACAGAGTTATCGTTTCGAGTCCAAAATTACCTTTCCGAAAGGTTACCGCTGTTTCTCTCTTCACAGATGCTGTCAGACCTGCTGAGTTTTTCCAGTATTTTCTGTTTTTGTTTCAGGTTTCCAGCATCTGCAGTATGCTACTTTCAGTTTAGAGTTAAGAACAGCCCTTTTCAAGCCCATAAGCTTAAATACAACAAATTGCTAAGTAAGCACAAATAGAACAGTTTACTGGATTTTCTTGGTTGCACTCCCAGGTGCATATGTCAGATCTGACCATGATATTGCAGTTTGTAAACCGGTCAGTGGAAGGTCTTAAAGGAGACGAGCAAGGTGAAGAGATGGAAAGGTTCATTGAAGGAATTCTGGCCCTCAGGGCTGATACTGCGACAAATGGTGGAATGAAAAAAATCGGGAATGCCCAGAAATGCAGGAATAGAGTTCTTGGAGAATTTTTATTTTTTCATTTTATGGGATGCGGGCATTGCTGGCTCGGCCATCATTTATTGCCCATTGCTAGTTGCCCTTCAGAAGGTGATGGTGAGTTACCTTCTTGAACCGCTGCAGTCCCTTAGATGTAGATGCACCCGCAGTGCTGTTAGGGAGGGAATTCCAGGATTTTTGACCCAGTGACAGAGAAGAAATGGCAATATATTTCCAGGTCAGGATGGTGAGTGACTTGGAGGGGAACCTGCTGCTCTTGTCCTTCTCGATGGTAGTGGTCGTGGGTTTGAAAGGTGCTGTCTAAGGAACTTTGTTGAGTTCCTGCAGTGCATTTTGTAGATGTCACACACGGCTGCCACTATTCTTCGATGGTGGAGGGAGTGTATGTTTGTGGAAGTGGCAGCAATCAATCGAGCTGCTTTCTCCTGGATGGTGTCAAGCATCTTGATTGTTGTTGGAGCTGCACTCATTCAGGCAAGTGATTTGTGCCTTGTAAATGGTGGACATGTTTTGGAGGGTGGTCAGGTGGTGAGTTACTCAAGCAGGGTTCCTAGCCCTTGACCTGCTGTTGTAGCCACATCATTTATATGGCTAGTCCAGTTCAGTTTCTGGTCAATGGTAACCCCCAGCATGTTGTTAGTAGGGGATTCAGCGATGGTAATACACTAATCTGATGGTTGGAGGTCAATCATAGCTCCAGGTATGACCAATAGAGAGTTTTCACCCTGACTCCCATTGAGTCCAGTTTTGCGAGAGCTCCTTGATGCCGTACTCGGTCAAATGCTGCTTTGATGTCAAGGGCAGTCACTCTCACCTCACCTCTGGAGTTCGGCTCTTTTGCTCATGTTTGAACCAAGGCTGTAATGAGGTCAGGAGCTGAGTGACCCTGGCTGAAAACCAACTGAGCATCTGTGAGAGTTATAGAGATGCAATAGTACAAGAATTTAGGGAAGGGTGAATCTATTTGATCAGGAGGATTATTATTTTAAAATCAGATCGTTGGTGGACCAGAAGCCAATGATGATCACCACACAAAAGGGTAATGGGTGAGAGGGACTTTGTACAAGTTAGGTAATTTTCATGATGGAGAATATGTGGTATTGGAAGCTCAGCTCAAGGTCAAAGCCAATGTCAAAGTTGTGAATAGTCTGTTGGAGGCCAAGACCAGGGATAAGTCTGGAATTAGTTGTGAGAGAACAGTTTAATTGGAAGAATTCGCAGTTCGATCAGGATTGCTTATTGGATCGGCAGTCTGACAACTCACAGGCAGGGAAAGGATTGAAGTAGTAGTAAGGGAGTAGTGGTGCCTTCAGTGTACATATGGAACCTGCCTCATATGAACACATTCTACTGCAGTTTCTAGGTGCTGAAATAAGTGTATTCATGTATGCCACAGCTGTAATTTATCATCTTTTCATATACAACAGAAAAACTGCAGAGACTGCACTAATAGAGGCTTCAATTACTGGAGATGTCAGGGAAGGTCATTTCCAGTTCCATACAGTTTTATATTGAGTCTTATTTTAAGTGTATTCGTATTTGATTGGTGTCTTAGAAAGGCAGAATTTCTTTCTTGTTTAGAATGCAGACAGGGACCATTACACCTAATTTACACTTTAATTTCATCTTTTCAATCCCAAGGTTAATAAATCGATTCAGTTTTAGCCAAAGAAAATTTGGGAGACTGATGCGTTAATTTAACATAGTTTTAGATAGTATCCGCTGCAGTCAAAAGCTTTTTACGCTCCAGTTGATCAGTTTTGAAAGGTTTATAAAATTTTCTTCATGGTGACCTTAACCCCCACTGTTGGATTAACAGCAGGAGACAATACTATTGAAGACACATTAAATATCAAGAAGAATTGCCATCTTGCCAGGTAATGAAGCTGATTGAAGTATATAAATAAGAATGTGTCTTGTGTGTTCAAAATAAAATACTGCACAGCATCCCTAAGTGATCGCCACATTATAACATCTCTAGGATCACCATACAACACCAATATTACAAATGAAAATGCTAACATATCTTTTTATCTCTTTAACTAATGAAATTTGCACACACTTCATGGTTTGCTCAGTTTATCTGATGAGCAAATGTACTATGAAGAGCTGTTACATATCCCAGAGTCAGACCGCATTTATCCTGAGTTAGCTGATTACAGCAACGGTGGCAGAATTCAGGCTTGGGAACCACATTTCTTTCCGAAGTCAGAGTACCGGGACCCACAGCAAAATCCAGTCCATTATTTCTCTATTATTAAAGAGTTACCTTTTATCTTTATTTCACCTCCTTCAGGAGATTAAAGGGTCATGTATGGTTGAAACTAGAATGATGCGCTTCTTCCACTGACATACTAAAGATGGACAGAATCAGCAACTGCCCTCACTTCTTGAGGAGCAGGAAGAGCTGGTGATTTCCCTGAAGAGCATTATTTCCTCCATAAATAGACTGCCATAAAATTTGACTGGATTTGGAGAATTATTTCTATTTAAAATACTGCCTGTACATTTTCCTCATAAACTGGGACTGCACACTGGAGAACTGTAGTGCAGCAGCTCTAAAGGGTTGCTCCTTAATGCTGCTGCTCTTAAAGCTGAATGCCACATTTTGAAGTCAGTCTGACTGTTGTGCCACAGTGAAGGGAAAAAGAGGACTACCTAACACTCCGCTCCCATTCTAAATGTGCTACTGGAGGAGGTCCAGTGGGGGAAATTAACCATTTTGGGACAGGTAGGAAATCCAACCAGCAGAGGCAATAGTATGACAGGAAAGTCATGTCAGTGTATTTTCCTGTGTACATAGATTGTGATAGTGGATGGGGAATATGTTTTCTGAACTGAAGAAGAGTGGTAAAGTAGTAAATGTGCACCCTGAAAGGAATACATGTACTCTATGCACCAGGCTCCCATATAATGTGGCAACAGCAATGCAGCCTATGGAGCCCATAATACAACCCTTCGACTTAAAACAAATCATTTGAAATGAAATGAAATAAAATGAAATGAAATGAAAATCGCTTATTGTCACACGTAGGCTTTAAATGAAGTTACTGTGAAAAGCCCCTAGTCGCCACATTCCGGCGCCTGTTCGGGGAGGCTGGTACGGGAACAGCCGCACCCATGTCACAAACATCGGTCCAAACTCAAACCTTCCCAGTACCTCAAACAGTACCGCCACTCCACCTGGTCAAATGTCTTCTCCGCATCCATGAACACCACTACCTCCAGCTCCTGACGGGGTCATGATCACATTTAACAGCCTCCTTATATTACTAGAAAGCTTCCTGCCCTGTACAAGCCTTTTTGTTCCTCCGCAACCACACCCAGGACTAAACCTTCCATCTTTCCCGCCACCAAGAGCCAGCACTTACACATATTTAACAGTGATATAGGCCTGTACGATCACAGTCCAGTGGGTCCTTCCCCTTCTTTGTAATGTGATCATTACTTGCATTATCGTCTCTGGCAGCTCACCCTTCTCCAGCACCTCATTAATCGCCCCCAAGAGATGTGGTGCTAGGTCATTTGCAAACTCCTTATAGAATTCCGCTGGGTAACTATTGGGCCCCGGGGTCTTCCCCAACTTCATACCCCTTATATTGTCAAATACCTCCCTCAGCCCCAAGGACTCCTCTAGTGCCTGTCTCTTCCCTCCGTCCAACTGTGGGAATTGAACCCGCGCTGCTTGGCCTGCTTGGTCTGCTTTAAAAGCCAGCCATTTAGCCCTGTGCTAAACCAGCCCCTAATCATTTGTTGGTTGTGAGCGTCACAGGTAAGCTAGCATTTGTTTTCCATCTCTAATTGCTCTGGAAAAGTTGGAGGTGGGCCATCCTCTCGAACCGCTGCAATAGTCACAGTAGCAACTTAGTGGCTGTCAAAATGAGACCTTTTTTCTCACATAAGTGTTGCATGTATCGCAGCCGAGGCAGTATGGCTCCTCAAACTGGTTCACTAATGTTCTTCAGTGAAAAGAAACCAGCAGCTCTGCCAGTTCCTCTGGAAGTGAGGATGGATGCCGATTCCACCCATAATGTATTAATGAAGGAAATACACCATTTTAGTTTCAACCACACACTGCAATCAATGATCATTACTTGAGGCGCAAGCTGCATTAAAGCTTTTAAAACCTTGGCAAAGATCCAGACCATTTTCTATAATTGTAAAGGCGAAGCAAAGGATCTTATAGCCTACAAAAATGTTATATTATAAAACTCAGATATTTGTTTTCTGGAAACGACAGCATATTTCCGCTACAGTGACTTTAAACCATGCCAAGGCAATGTCCTATTCTTCAGAATGTCTCTCTTAATTCCATCTTTCGTAAAACAACTTGGGCGAAATTCTCCGTTATCGGCGGAAACTCCGCCGATCGGCGCAAAAAACGGCGCAAATCCCACTTGCGTCACGTCATAAAAATGGGCCGATTGTCTGCGGCCCGAAATGGGCTAGCAGCGACGTAACGGGATCCGCGCTTGTGCAGTGGTTCACGCCGTGCAGCGTCATACGCGCTGCACGGCGTGACGGCTCATAAGGCCGCGCTGCTCCCCCCCACCCGACCGGAACACCCGACCGCAACACCCGACTTGATGGCTGGCCGTCGCTCAGCCCCGAGGTTCGAGTCACGCGATGTGGAGGCGCTCCTGGACGCGGTGGAGCAGAGGAGGGACGCCCTGTATCCCGGGCACGGCCGCAGAGTTGCCCCACGCCAAAGCCGGCATCTGTGGAGGGAGGTGGCAGAGGCCGTCACCGCTGTGGCCCTAACACCACTTACAGGCACCCAGTGCCACAAGAAGGTGAACGACCTCGTCAGAGCAGGCAGGGTGAGCCTCCCCATATCCCCCATATCCCCCCCTCCCCATATCCCCCATATCCCCCCTCCCCCATATCCCCCATATCCCCCCTCCCCCAGATCCCCCCTCCCCATATCCCCCCTCCCCCATATCCCCCCTCCCCCATATCCCCCCTCCCCCATATCCCCCCTCCCCCATATCCCCCATATCCCCCCTCCCCCATATCCCCCCTCCCCATATCCCCCCTCCCCCATATCCCCCATATCCCCCCTCCCCCATATCCCCCCTCCCCCATATCCCCCCCTCCCCCATATCCCCCCCTCCCCCATATCCCCCCTCCCCCATATCCCCAAGTGAATCCAGCCCTAACCTTAACCTCTGCAATGCACGCGCAACCGATGGCGTGCATTCATATACCTGCCTAACACTGTTGCCTTTTACCCCTGCCACCACCCCCCCCCCACAGGAGAAGCGCGCACACAACAATAGGGAGCATGTGAGGACTGGAGGAGGGCCCGCTGATAAGAGGCCACTGACCGTACACGAGGAAAGGGCCCTGGAACTGGCTGGCGGACCTGAGGACCGGGAGGTTGCTGATGCAGAGGTCGGGGCCCCACGAGCAAGTGAGCCACCAACAGCCCGTCCCCATATCCCCCCTCCCCTATATCCCCCTCCCCCGTATCACCTGATCACTGCCTGATGTCTAACCATGCATGCTTCATTGTGTATCGCAGGACCAAACGTCCAGGCACCCATCCCCGCAGATGCACACCGCCCGCAGGATGCCCCTCGGAGACCACAGGAGACGGAGAGACCCGCACCCTCCAGCATGCGACGCCCGCAGGATGCCCCTCGGAGACCACAGGAGACGGAGAGACCCGCACCCTCCAGCATGCGACGCCCGCAGGATGCCCCTCGGAGACCACGGGAGACGGAGAGACCCGCACCCTCCAGCATGCGACGCCCGCAGGATGCCCCTCGCACACCACGGGAGACGGAGAGACCTGGAGCAACAGGGAGACGACACCCCCGTCACGTGCGGGAGCGACCACCCAGCGATGAGGGGGGCAGCCACAGGCCCCCGTCACATCCGAGCCAGGACACCACTACCCAGGACACCACTATCCAGGACACCCCTACCCGGGACACCACTACCCAGGACACCCCTACCCGGGACAGCAGTACCCGGGACAGCACTACCCGGGACAGCACTACCCAGGACACCCCTACCCGGGAAGACGAAATACCGGACAGTGACTCAGAGTGGATGGGTGGAGACGAACCCCCACCCCAAAGTGCCATGGACTCAGAGTGGGACGAAGAGCACGACACAACGCCACTGCTGTCACCAACACCCTCCACCATCGCAGAAACACTCACCACGGTTGGGCACTTTAGTGATGAGGCGTCTGGTACACTCACTGGTGCGCACAACACAGCCGTCCCGGTACAGCAGGTGGAGGTAGGAGCAGCAGAGGGACTGGGCGGTCGGAGGGCAGCCCAGGCCAAGCGAACATCTGCCGCCCAGATGGATCCCGGGTTCCTGCAGTTACCACACCCACACATAGATCCGATGCAACCACCGACACGGAGACGAGCGAATAGGGTGACGGGTGGCTTGCGGCGGCTGCGGTCGCAGGTGGAGGAGTCCACCCGCGTCCAGGAGCTGGGAGTGGTCCCGGTCATGCGTGCCACCCAGGCTGACACCACACGGGTGGCGTCCGCGGTGGAGGCAAAGGGTGCGACGGTGTCAGACATGGGGAACGGTTTGCGAGGCCTGGGGCCTTCCGTGCAGGCGGCGTCTGTGGCCCAGGAAATGGCTGCCCTCTCACAGGAGGCCATGAGCCAGTGCCAGTGCCAGATGGCAGAGGCGCTCAACGCCATAGCCCAGTCTCAGCAGGCCACGGCCCAGTCTCAGCAGGCCATGGCCCAGTCTCAGCAGGCCATAGCCCAGTCTCTGCAGGCCATGGCCTAGTCTCTGCAGGCCATGGCCTAGTCTCAGCAGGCCATCGCTGAGGGCATCGGCGCCAATGGCCATGTGCGAGCTGGCGTCGCACTGTCGCAGACAGGGTTCGACAACCCCCTGGGCTCCATGGCTGCAAACCTGCAGACCCCTGTCGATACCAGCACGGGCCTCCAGGACTGGCAGCGCCAGATGTCGGGGGCGCGTCGGATGGCCAGTCCATTCGCATCCCCCACCCATGTAGAGGCCTGGGGGCCATCGGGCACCCCGAGGGAGGAGGAGGTGGTGTGGTCCGTCCCGGCTCCTTCTGTAGGGGAGGTCCCGGTACACCGCGACACCTCGGACTCCCCCCCTTCCGTCCCAGGTGCATCGGGTGGGCAACGGGCAGGACAGGCTGGCAGCTCGCCATCCCAGTCGCCCAGGCCGCAGCCTGGCCCATCTAGGCCAGGACGCCTCAGGAAACGGCCGCCAAAGGGATCCGGTGTCAGAGGGCAGGAATCACAGGAGTCCACCTCCAGTTCTGCTGTACCGTCTGGGGAACCACGTAGACGTATCAAAGGGCCCGTAAGGCCAAACAATTAGACACTGAGTAAGTTGGCACGGGTGCAAGGCACAGATGAGTTTTAGGGGCTAGGGCACGTGCATGAACTCCTTTGGTTATTAAAGTCAATGTTACACCTACCGAAGCTGCCTTTGTGCTCTGTCCAAAGTGTGCGGGCGTGTCATGTACGTTGAGCGCAAGTGTGTGTGTGACGGGTGGTCTTACCTCAGCCCCAGGTGAGTCTGCCCCCTTCCCCCTGGGCCGCCATCAACATCCCCCGGGCAGAGGACGGGACCGTGCGCTGCAGTGTCACAGCCGCATGCAGGGATGGTCCGGGTGGATGGTGGTACTGTGGCCATGGGTCAGACATAGTCCAACGATGTAGAGCCAGGAGCTCATCGGAGGCAGGTTGTCATCATCCTCCATGGCCTGCGATAGACACGCGTCCACCCGCAACTGGGTGAGCCCGGCCCGTTGTGCCGCCGGTGGATCGGCAATTGGGGGTGGGAGGGGTGGTGTGCATGCGGGTGGGGTGTGTGGGGTTGGGGAGGGGGGTGAGGGTGCTGGGTGGGTGGATGGGTGGGGGGTGTGGGTGGTCGGCTGTTGTCATGGTGTGCGGTCTGTGGCCATACTACCCGATTCCCACGCCCATCTAGTCAGTGAAGCGGGCGTCTATCAGTCTGTCCCGTGCCCGCTGGGCCAGCCGGTAACGGTGGACAGCCACCCGCCTGTGTCTACCCCGTCTGCCCTGACCATTGCCCCCATCCCCCTCATCTGGGGAGGACTGGGCCTCTTCCTGCTGCTCCTCCACTCCGCCCTCCTCTGCCTGCGGCACATCGCCCCTCTGCTGGGCTATGTTGTGCAGGACGCAGCACACCACAATGATGCGGCCGACCCTATCTGACCGATACTGGAGGGCGCCCCCAGAGAGGTCCAGGCACCTGAAACGCATCTTCAGCACGCCAAAGCACCTCTCGATCACTCCGCTTGTCGCTACAATGGCATCATTGTAGCGGTTCTCCGCCTCATTGCGTGGCCTCCGTATAGGCGTCATCAGCCACGATCGCAATGGGTAGCCCCTGTCGCCCAGCAACCAGCCCCTCAGCCGGGGATGGCGTCCCTCGTACATGCCGGGGATGGATGACCGCGACAACACGAATGAGTCGTGTACACTGCCTGGGTGACGGGCGCAGACGTGCAGGATCATCATGCGGTGGTCGCAGACCACCTGTACATTCATTGAATAGGTCCCCTTCCTATTAGTGAACACGGCCCTGTTCTCTGCAGGTGGCCGCACGGCGACGTGCATCCCATCGATCGCGCCCTGGACCATGGGGAACCCAGCAACGGCAGAGAAGCCCACGGCCCGGGCATCTTGGCTGGCCCGGTCCACGGGGAAGCGGATGTAGCGGTGCGCCATGGCATAAAGGGCATCTGTCACTGCCCGGATGCACCGATGTACCGATGTCTGCGATATGCCGGACAGGTCCCCACTCGGTGCCTGGAATGACCCCGTTGCATAAAAGTTCAGGGCCACCGTAACCTTGACGGACACGGGGAGAGGGTGTCCCGCGCCAGTGCCACGCGGTGACAGGTGTGCCAGCAGGTGGCAGATGTGTGCCACGGTTTCCCGGCTCATCCGGAGTCTCCTCCTGCATTCCCGGTCCGTGAAGTCCTGGTATGACTGCCGGAGCCGGTACACACGGGGCGCCCTCGGGTGCCTCCGTTGCCGTGGGGCCACGACGTCCTCCTCCCCCTCCTCGTCCTGTCAGTCAGGTGTCCCTCCAGCCTGGGCGGCTGCCGCCTGCCCCTCTGCGGCAGCCTGCGCCGCCTCTCTGGCACGCTCCTCCTCCTCCTCCTCCTCCTCCTCCTCATCCAGGGCAACATAGACATGAGCGGCTGCCACCACGGCGGCCAACATCGCTGGATGGTCTGAAAACATGACGGCCTGGTGGGGGGGAGGGGAACGACGACATGTCATCATTGCCCATATCCCCTCCTCCCCCCAGCCAGGTGGCATGGACTGCATGGGTCCAACTGTTGGAGGCTGGCACCTGGCCAGGTGGACCAACTCATTTGCCCTCCCATCACCCACCCCGGCACGGACCCCCTCCCCAACCCCCAACCTCCACCCCAGCACGGACCCCCCCCCCCAACCTCCACCCCGGCACGGACCCCCTCCCCAACCCCCAACCTCCACCCCAGCACGGACCCCCCCCCAACCTCCACCCCGGCACGGACCCCGTCCCCAACCTCCACCCCGGCACGGACCCCCTCCCCAACCTCCACCCTGGCACGGACCCCCTCCCCAACCTCCACCCCGGCACGGACCCCCTCCCCAACCCCCAACCTCCACCCCAGCACGGACCCCCCCCAACCTCCACCCCGGCACGGCCCCCACCCCAACCCCCAACCTCCACCCCAGCACGGACCCCCCCCAACCTCCACCCCGGCACGGACCCCCTCCCCAACCCCCAACCTCCACCCCAGCACGGACCCCCCCCCCAACCTCCACCCCGGCACGGACCCCCTCCCCAACCTCCACCCCGGCACGGACCCCCTCCCCAACCTCCACCCCGGCACGGACCCCCTCCCCAACCTCCACCCCGGCACGGACCCCCTCCCCAACCCCCAACCTCCACCCCAGCACGGACCCCCCCCCCCAACCTCCACCCCGGCACGGACCCCCTCCCCAACCCCCAACCTCCACCCCAGCACGGACCCCCCCCCCCCAACCTCCACCCCGGCACGGACCCCCTCCCCAACCCCCAACCTCCACCCCAGCACGGACCCCCCCCCCCAACCTCCACCCCGGCACGGACCCCCTCCCCAACCTCCACCCCGGCACGGAACCCCTCCCCAACCTCCATCCCAGCACGGACCCCCCCCCAACCTCCACCCCGGCACGGACCCCCTCCCCAACCTCCACCCCAGCACGGACCCCCCCCCCAACCTCCACCCCGACACGGACCCCCTCCCCAACCTCCACACCGGCACGGACCCCCTCCCCAACCCCCAACCTCCACCCCAGCACGGACCCCCCCCCAACCTCCACCCCGGCACGGACCCCCTCCACAACCCCCAACCTCCACCCCGGCACGGACCCCCTCCCGGCACTCCCCCGGAGCCCAGCCTACTCTAACCACCCCCCCTCCCCCCCCCCGCCGCACACACACACAAGCCGAGACACACCTCTCCTCACGCAATCAGTCTGCGGCCACGCCATTTCCTGCCCAGAGCCAACCCCCCAGGCCGTCACTCACCTCCTCGCTGGTCGGCGTGAGCCTGGAGCACCGGGTCACGCCGATGAAAAGGAGGTTTGATTCACGTCGACGTGAACGGTCATCACGTCGACGGGACTTCGGCCCATCCGGAAGGGAGAATATCGGCAGGCCGAAAATCGGCTGCCTTGCGCAGACCCGTGACATTCTCCGCGGCAGCGGCGCCATTAACGCCCCGCCGACTTTTCTCCCTTCGGAGACTTCGGCGGGGGCGGGGGCGGGATTCACGGCGGCCAACGGCCATTCTCCGACCCGGCGGGGGGTCGGAGAATGACGCCCATGGTGTGGTGTACTGCATGTGTTATTACTTATATTGGGGCAGTTGGGTGGTGTGCATAAAAGGTTGCCTGAGTGGAATATACTTGAAGCTGCCCATATTTCCAGTTTTGGGTCATTTGTATGTTGTGAATGTGTGCCAGGCATGTCAGCCATTGGGATTGGACACAACCCCAAAACAGAAGGAGGGGAATTTACAATTTGGATTTCACTGGAAACAAAGTCACAGAGATCAAAGCATAGTGTTGGGAACACTACACTGTTCTATTTCCTCTTTGTGTATTATACCTGGTTGTTCTGCATGTTTCAGATCTTGGCCCCTGGTCTTGCATAGTGAGACCGGCCGTATGGGTGCCGGGATGCCCCGGGTCAAGGGGGCGATCGACAGGATGCATGTCACTCTACGGGCACCTACGGATAACAGGCCGCTCTACACAAACCAAGAGAGGTACCACTCAATGAACGTTAAGCTGGTCTGTGACCATCACCTGCGCATCATACACATCTGCGCCCGATACCCATGCAGTATGCTCCATGCATTCATCCTGGCACACGCGTCGATTCCTGACATGTTTACGAGCCCCCCCACCCGTGTGATCGAATGGTTCTTCGGGCTCCTGTTGATGCGATTCAGGTGCCTGGACAATTATGAAGGGCCCTCCAGTATGATGCTTAGACTGTCGCCCGCATCATGACGGCCTGCTACATCCTTCACAACCTCACGCAGCAGAGGGGCGACATGTAGTGGAGGAGGAGGATGAGGAGGAAGGGCAGGGCTCGTCCGGTGTGCAGGTGGCAGGGGAGGGGGAGGATGGGCAGGACATGGGGCCCATGCAGGCACGGTAGGCCGCACAACATGTGTGCCAGGGCCAACGTGCAAGGGACTCTCTGATCGCCTCTAGGTTCACCGACTAGGGAGGGGGAGGAGGATGGAGGTGGGGCTGGCCAGGGGCACGGACACCACATCCCAACCCCACACCCCCTCACTTCCAACCCCACCCCCCTGTCTGCACCCCCTCCGTGATACATGCCTGCAGCACTATGGGGTGGGAGCCCTGGGTTCCCTGGGTTGGCAGCAACAGCGGGTCTGGTCCACGGGATGGAGGATGATGACAACCTGCTCTGCGATGAGCTCTGGTGCTCCACATCGTATGATAATATCTGACTCCTGCCCACAGTAGCACCTTCCACCTGGGTGATCCCTGCAAGCGAGCTGGCCATTCCATCGTACGGTCGCACCAAATCCCTGGGGTGGTGGTTGATGCGACCATCAATTCACACGAGACGGAGAGTTGACGTGAACAGTGGTTTTAATCAGCTAGAGCTGTGCCTGCCTGCGACTGCTCTGTACTGAGTGCCGCCTCAGGCTGCAGATCTATATACCTCCCCCGAGGGGGCAGAGCCAGGGGCAGAGCCCACAAGGGCATCAACATAATACAATACAATGTAATGTAATACAATGGTGAATGGTAGTAGTAATACATTCACCACATTCACCCCCTGTTAAAAATTGAAGTCCAGCGGGGGTGAAGTGGGCTCACAGATCGAGTCTGTCCGGCGCCTTGATCGTTCGCTGCGATCGTCTGAGCTCAGGCTTCGCTGCGTTCATGAGTGTTGAACTCGTCACTGCGAGCATGGGTGTTGGGCTCGTTGACTCCGGGAGCGTGTCGTCTGGAGCTTCATCACTGTAGGTCGGCGATGGGGGGAGGGGGGGGGGGGTGTAGGCCATGTAGGGGCGGGGTTCGGTGAAGGAGTGGGGGTAGGTGATGGTCGCAGAGGAACCGGCGGGTGCCAGATCCCGGAGGGAGACTGTATCTTGTCGGCTGTCGTGGTGCGCCACTGACGGTTGGCGTGAAGGAGCAGGACCCTCATGACCAGGGGGTCAGACTTATGGCTCCTCACGTGCTTTTGGTGGAGGACAGGCCCTGGTGTTGTCAGCCAGGACGGAAGCGAGACCCCAGAGGTGGATTTCCTGGGGAAGACAAATAGGCGGTCATGAGGGGTCTCGTTCATGGCTGTGCAGAGGAGTGACCTAATTGAGTGGAGCGCGTCGGGGAGGACCTCCTGCCAGCGGGAAACTGAGAGACTTCTAGACCGTAGGGCCAGAAGGACGGCCTTCCATACCGTCGCGTCCTCCCTCTCCACCTGTCCGTTTCCCTGGGGGTTGTAGCTGGTAGTCCTGCTCGAGGCAATGCCCTTACCGAGCAGGTACTGACGCAGTTCGTCACTCATAAACGAGGAGCCCCGGTCACTGTGGACGTAAGTGGGGAAACCGAACAGGGTGAAGATGCTGTGCAGGGCCTTAATGACAGTGGCCGCGGTCATGTCGGGGCATGGGATGGCAAAGGGGAAGCGGGGGTACTCGTCAATGACATTAAGAAAATACACGTTGCAGTCAGTGGAGGGGAGGGGCCCTTTGAAATCGACGCTGAGGCGTTCAAAGGGCCGGGATGCCTTTACCAGGTGGGCCTTGTCTGGCCAATAGAAGTGCGGCTTGCACTCCGCGCAGACTTGGCAGTCCCTGGTCATGGCCCTGACCTCGGTGGAGTAGGGCAGATTGCGGGCTTAGATGAAGTGGAGAGGCCGTGTGACCCCCGGGTGACAGAGGTCACTGTTGATGGCCTGAGTCGGTCATCTTGCGCGCTGGCGCATGTGCCGCGGGACAGGGCATCTGGGGGCTCGTTGAGCCTCCCCGGACGATGCGCAATATCGTAATTATAGATGGAGAGTTTGATTCTCTACCTCAAGATTTTATCATTCTTGATCTTGCCCTGCTGTGTGTTGTTGAACATAAAGGCTACCGATCGTTGGTCGGTGACGAGGGTGAACCTCCTACCAGCCAGGTAGTGCCTCCAATGCCGCACAGCTTCCACAATGGCTTGAGCTTCTTTTTCGACTGAGGAGTATCGCATCTCAGAGGCGTTGAGGGTACGGGTAAAAAAGGCCACGGGCCTGCCTGCCTGGTTAAGGGTAGCGGCCAGGGCGACATCTGACGCGTCGCTCTCCACCTGGAAGGGGATGGACTCATCCACTGCATGCATCACGGCTTTGGTAATGTCTGCCTTGATGCGGCTGAAGGCCAGGCGGGCCTCAGTCGTCAGGGGAAAGATGGTGGCTTTGATAAGTGCAGGCTTTGTCCGCATAGTTGGGGACCCACTGGGCATAGTATGACAAGAACCCGAGGCATCATTTCAGGCCTTGGGACAGTGGGGAAGAGGGAGTTGCAGGAGGGGGCGCATGCGGTCGGGGTCGGGCCCTAGGACTCCATTTTCCACGACATTGCCGAGGATGGCTAGTCGGATTGTGCGGAAAACGCATTTCACCTTGTTGTAGGTGAGATTATGGTTTGGCTGTAGTCTACAAACATCCGTTTTTTCCCCCCGGTCCTGATGACCACCACTTGGGCTCTCCAGGAGCTATTACTGGCCTCGATGATCCCCTCCCTCAGGAGCCGCTGGACCTCTGACTTGATAAAAGTCCTGTCCTGGACACTGTACCGCCTGCTCCTGGTGCCGACGGGTTTGCAGTCGGCGGTGAGGTTCGCGAAGTGCGAGGGAGGGGTGACCTTAAGGGTCGCGAGGCTACATATGGTGAGAGGGGGTAGGGGCCCGCCAAACTTCAGGGTCAGGCTCCTGAGGTTGCACTGGAAGTCCAGTCCTAACAGGAGAGGAGCGCAGAGATGGGGGAGGACATATAGTTTAAAATTGGCGTACTCGGCGCCCTGTATCGCAAGGTTCACGACACAGTACCTCCGGATCTGCACTGAATGTGATCCGGAAGCAAGAGAGATTGTTTGGGATGCGGGGGAAATCTGGAGAGAAAAGCGCCTTACCGTGTCTGGATGTATGAAGCTCTCCCTGCTCCCAGAGTCAAACAGACAGGTCGTTTCATGCCCATTGACCCAGACGGTAATCATCGAATTCCTGAGGTGCTTGGGCCGTGACTGGTCGAGGGTGACAGCGCCGAGCTGCGGGTAGCCAGCGTGGTCGGAGGTAGCGGAGTGGTCCCAAGATGGTGGACCCCGTCGGTCGCACGTGTCGGGCGGTGTTGAAGATGGCGGCCAAGATGGCAGCCCCCATCGGTCGCACGTGTCGGGCGGCGTTGAAGATGGCGGCCAAGATGGCGGCCTCCATAAATCTCATGTGTCAGGTAGGGTTAAAGATGGTGCCCCCACGGATAGCACGGTGCTGATGACGCGTCCGAAGGGGGCGGTACCGGCAGGCATGCAGCCACGCTGCTGAGTCGGCGGGCCTGTGTGTCTGTGAGCTGGGCCTGCGATTTGGGAGCTTTGGATCTGGCCAGGCAGACTTTGGCAAAGTGCCCTTTCTTGCCGCAGTTACTACAGGTCGTGTTCCGAGCCGGGCAGCGCTGGCTGAGGTGCTGGTTCTCGCCGCAGAAATAGCAGGGCAGCCTCCCAGGTTGGGCGGGCAGCCGGGCGGCACAGGCCAGGGGCACCCTCTGGTCGGGTGTCCACGGGGGAATCGCGTGGTCGGATAGGAAAGCATTGAGGCTCTGGAAAGCTACTTCAAAGGAGGTGGATAGTTTTACCGTCTCTTCTAGGTCGAGAGCGCCCTTTCCGAGCAGGCGCTAACTGACATAATTGGACCGGACTCCAGCCACATAGGTGTCACGGATGGCGAGTTCCATATGCTGCGAGGCCGTGACGTCCTTGTAATTGCAGTTCCGAGCGAGTACCCTCAGGTCACTGAGGTATTCCTCCAGCGATTCCCGGGGCATTGACGATGAGTGGTGAGGAGATGCCGTGCGAACACTTGGTTCACTGGCCTCACGTAGTGTCGTTTCAGGATCGCGACCGTGTCTGCATACGTGGTCGCTTCCTCGATAAATACGGAGATTCGGTGGCTCACCCGGGCGTGGAGGAGACTCAGTTTCTGTTCCTCGGTGATGGCGGGCGAGGAGGCGGCGGTGAGGTAGGCCTCAAAGCAGCGGAGCCAGTGCAAAAAGATTCCTTTGGCTTCAGCTGCCTGAGGGTCGAGTTCCAGTCGATCAGGTTTGAGGGCGGCTTCCATAGCAATATCTTAGCTGATTAAATTGATGTGACCATCAATTCACACGAGACGAAGAGTTGAAGTGAACAGTGGTTTTAATCAGCTAGATCTGTGCCTGCCTGCGACTGCTCTGTACTGAGTGCCGCCGACAGGCTGCAAATCTGTATACCTCCCCCGAGGGGGCGGAGCCATAAGCGGAGCCCACAAGGGCATCAACATAATACAATACAATGTAATGCAATACAATGGTGAATGGTAGCAGTAATACATTCACCACAGTGGTGGTGGGGACGGATGGCAGGGGAGGAGGGGGAGGAGGAGGGTGGGAAACAGGGGCCACCCAGAGGGCCTGCACCATTTCCAACCCCCCCCCCCCCCCCACTACCAGACTAGCCCACCCCTCAGACCCATCAGCAGAGCACCGAGACAGGTTGTAACGGTCGTAACAGCTGTTTATTGTGAACAAATATTTACAGATCTGTCCCCAAGCCCCTTTAACTAAACTGTGCCCTGCACCCGTGCCAACTTAACTGGTGTCTAACTTCCTGGCCTTACGGATCCAACGCTACATCCAGGTGGTTCCCCAGATGGTACAGCAGGAGTGGAGGCAGGCTGCTGTGATTCCTGACCTGCGACGAGGTTCCCCTTTGCTGCATGTCTTCTGGAGCGACCCGGCCTGGATGGGCCTAGCCGCTGCTCGGGTGCCCCAGGGGGCATGGTGTCGCCCTGTTCTGCCTGCTGTCCACCAGATGCGCCAGGGATAGGAGGGGGAAATCCACGTGCTACGGTGTTCCGGAACCTCGGGAGTCACCAGCATAGGCCCATTCAACACCTCCTCCCTCGGGGTGCCCGATGGCTACTGCATGGATCGGGGATGCGGGCGGAGCCATCCCCTGAGGCTCCCCTAACACCTGGCGCTGCCAGTCCTGGAGGGCCGCTCTGGTCTCGAACAGGGTCTGCATGCTCATGCCTATGGAGCACAGGGAGTGGACAATATCCATCTGGGGCTGCGCTGTGTCACGCTGTGACTGTGCCACCACCCTTACGTCTGTATCACATCAGCCAGTGACTGCGCCATCTGCTTCTCGGACTGGGCCATCTCCTTCAGTGTCTGCGCCACGCCGCCCAGCGCCTGGGCAATGCCGCCAGCGTTTCCTTCCATGGCCTGCTATGACTGGGCCATGCTGAGGAGCACTGCTGCAATGTCCAAATGGCTCTGCACATGACTGCCTGTGAGAGGGCAGCCCTGTCCTGGGCCTCGGGCAGCACCTGCACAGAATGCCCCAGGCCTTGGACATGCTAATCCATAGCTGAAACCGTTGCCCCCAATACCTCCACCGTGGACGCCATGCTTGCGGTGTCAGCCTGGGTGGCATGCATGGTCGGCACCACTTTCTGCTCCTGCATGCAGTTGAACTCCACCTGCGCACGCATGTGCTGGATGCTCACCGACATCCCCTCATGTAGTCCCTGGCTCTGCGACTGCATCTGAACTGTGATTGGGACTGGATGTTGCAGAAGCCCGGGAACCGTCTGGACAGCAGCTAATTCCTGGGGTTGGCCTGCCCTCTGACCGTCTGGCCCCTCAGGTGCTCCTACTTCCACCTGTACCAGATTAGCTGTGTGGTGCGCACCTGATAAGTGTCCCAGGAGTCTCTTCACTAAAGTGTCCAACCGAGGTGAGTGGGATGGTGGAGGGTATTGGAGACAGCTGTGATGGAAATTCACTGTCAACCGCCGACCCGAGCTCCGGGGTCTCCTGAGTCTCGGGTGGAGGGCTGGTGTCCGAGCTGCTCTCATCATCACTGCTCGGCACACTGGGTGGCTCCAGCACTGGCTGGGATTGGGGGCTGCCAGATGCACCCGCCCCATATCCAGCAGGTCCTGCGAGACACAGGACAACTTGCATGATTAGGCCGGGGGCGGGGGGTGGGGTGGGGGGGAGTGGGGATTTGCGTGTGGTTATGGGGGGGTTGGTGGTGTGGGGGTGAGGATGGTGTGGGGGGGTGTTGGTGAGTGAGGGAGGTGTATCGCCACATGTGTCATGAGGAACCGCAACTCAGCAGGGATCGCCCATGACCTCACTCCACCTCAGCTACCTCCCGTTCCTCCGGACCGCTGGCCACGACCAGGGCCCTTTGTTCAGCCATGGTGAAGGGCCGCAGGTCTTGTGTCCGTCTGGTCTTCTCCCTGGGGGGGTGGGTGGGAACACATACAAAAATGTTTTTTTTGGTTCAGAGGGGTGGGGTATAGCTGACTGGCGTCAAACCGGTGCCAGCCCCGATTCTGGCGTTTGAGCCCATTCTCCGCCCGATTTCGGTATCGGGCAATGGAGAATCCCGCCTTTAGCCTCTGAAACAGAGAATCCAGCCCATAAAACTTTGATGTTAAGATTGGTTAGAAAAAATGAATACTCATAGCTTCTTTAGTTCTCTGCCTGAAGGCAGGTCCAACCCACAGTGCCACAACTTTCATCACAGTAGGGCAAGGAGGCAGGTCCCAAATCCACCCATCAAGACTGGTCCAAATCCTATGCTGTTGGGGCCAGACTGATCCACAGACTGACCAGCCGAGCCCAAGTTGCTGCGGTAACATATTTTTTACATGCATGTTGGAGCTATGGTAAAGGCTCTTAATTCATTTCCACGATGTGAATAACCAGAATCTCTCCCACTCTTACCACCTGCCATTGGCATATGATGGAAGGATTTACAAGTTGACACTCAACCCGTTTAGCTGCATTTTGAATACACCTTGCTTGGACAACAAAACCGAGTGGGACCTGGGGCGAAATTCTCCGGAAACGGCGCGATGTCCACCGACTGGCGCCCAAAACGGCACCAATCAGACGGGCATCACGCCGCTCCAAAGGTGCGGAATGCTCCGCATCTTTGGGGGCCGAGCCCCAACATTGGGGGGGGGTGGGGCGGGGGGGGGATTGCTATGACTGTCAGAGCCTATGTGATTTTCTGTCCATTTAAATTAATGAATGGGGAATTGGGTAGGTAATATTATCAGCATGCAATTCTCCCCACTCAATTTTCTTCTTACTGAATCCATCCAAACCAATATGAGCAAGAATAGTTGCCCCATATTTTGATTCCCTTGCTATTTGGAGTCACAAGAGAAATGCCACAACGTTTCAGCTGGTAATACTGTAATGCACTAAAATAATTTCAGACAAGACTTCTGCCATTAGGATTTTAATGATCTAAATTGTAGTAAAAACATTAAATTGAATGAATATTCTTCAGTAACAAAATTTTATTGAATACAAAAATTAAAAATGCACGTATGTCAAGTGCAGCAGGGGGCAGCAGGGTAGCATAATGGTTAGCACAATTGCTTCACAGCTCCAGGGTCTCAGGTTCGATTCCCAGCTTGGGACACTGTCTGTGTGGAGTTTGCACGTTTTTGCCGTGTGTGCGTGGGTTTCCCCCAGTGCTCTGGTTTCCTCCCACAGTCCAAAGATGTGCAGGTTAGGTGGATTGGCCATGACAAATTTCCCTTAATGTCCAAAATTACCCTTAGTGTTGGGTGGGATTACTGGGTTCTGGGGATAGAGTGGAGGTGTGGGCTTGGTTAGGGTGCTCTTTCCAAGAGCCTGTGCAGACTCGATGGGCCGAATGGCCTCTTTCTGGCACTGTAATTCCATGAAAGTGAACTAATTGGAAGCAATTTATCGATTTTTAGATTGACCATTTAACAATTCTAAATTCAATCAAAGCTAAATGAAAATTGAATTCTTCCCAGTTTGGGGGAAAATCAATCTTCAAAAATGTTCCTTGTATTATCCCGAAAACAAAGATTTCACTGTGAAAAAAAAACTATCAATAAAATTTTGCTTTTAATTCTTGTTCAAAGGAGGATCTGTGCAGCCTTCTTCCTGTAAGATGAAAAGTATCTATTCATATCTGTGGCAGGCGTCAAACTGAAAGTCTAAATACCCAAAGGACGCCAGTTATTTGAATAGCTGAGGATTTGTTCCCTGACTAATAAATAAACACATTGTGCTTTATTTATCTTAGGCTGTGAAATGCACAGCTGGGAAGCGTTCTGCCAGGCCACAAAGGCTTTACTTCTCAAATCTCCTCAGGCTGCAATTATCATTCTTGTTACTGTATACTGCTCTCCAAATTTAAAGAAAGAAAGGGGGGGGGTTCAGTCTGTGGAAACACTCTGTTGTTCTCTGTAAAGCAAAACCCAGTACTTTTTACCTAGGGAGGTGACATTCTCAATTTTTGTCTTAAATGTTCACCCCATCACAGAACTTCTCTTTTGTTCTTTCCTACATACTCCACCTCCCCCCACCACCACCTCCCCTTCTTCACTTATTCTGCTGCTGTACTTACCCCTTGATATCCAATGACATTACCATTGCTGAATTCTCCACTATCAACACCCTGGGTGTTCCATTTGACCAGAAGCTAAACTGGACTAGCCATATAAATACCGTGGCTACAAGAAGATTAAAGGCTAGGAATCCTGCAGCGCCAAACCCACCACCTGACTCCACAAAGCCTATCCACCGTCTACTAGGCGCAAGTCAGGAGTGTTATGGAATAATCTTCACTTGCCTAGATGAGTGGATCTCCAACAATACTCAAGTTCAAAACAACCCGCTTGATTGGTATCCTATCCACAAATATTCCCTTCCTCCCCGACCAAGGCAGCCTATACTTTAAACCACAGAACAGAACATCTAACACAACTGAGAAAACTTACTATCAGGCAATGTTACAATGTCCTTTAAGTAGCTGTTCAATTGTCCTAGAATTAGTCCAAATTGATTTGCTTCTCCCAAGGGTTTACTTCTGCTCCTTTCCTTTCTCAGCCTGTTAACCTCTAATCCCAGAAATGGCCTTTAAGGTCAGAATATTACTGGAGATCCTCCCATTTGAGGAAGCAAGGCAAATCTTCCTGCTTCATTTTAACTCCTCACAAATTTGGTCTTTCCAATTCAAGTTTGAACTTCCACGCATTCTAGCACTCGTTTCACTGGGCGCGATCTGGATCTCACCCCTTGCATCATCAGCCACAACCACAAAGGATAACCCCTGTCATCCAGGAGCCAACCCAGATTTGCACCTCGAAGGTGCCAGGAATTGTTGAGTGTTCCAGGATGAAGGGGGCGTGCATGCTGCCCGTCTACACCAACTGCATACAGATGGAGTGGAACCCGTTTCGGTATATGAAGACCACTCCCTCAGGCACCGGTGCTTGTAATGGGGAGAGACATGCATCCCATCAATCGCCCCCTGGTCATGGGGCATCCCAGAAATGTTGGCAAATCCCACTGTCTGGGCACCCTGGTGGGCTCAGTTCACACCAAAGGTAATGTATTGTGCCAACCAGGCATACAGGACCTCCGTCACAGTGCAGATACACGAATTCACTGAGGTCTGCGAGATCCCAGACAGGGCCCCACTCAGTGCCGGGGAGGACCTTATGGTGTAAAGGTTCAGGGCGACCGTCACCTTGACAGCCATTGGGAGCAGGTGGCTTCCCATATACCCCCACAGGGCCAGATGTGTCATGGTCCGGCAGAGATGTCACACGGGCCCCTTGCTCATCCGGAATCTTCGGCGACACACTAGGTCTGATAGGTCCTCGAATGACGGGCGCTGCTGATATACACGAGGCTTCATGCAGCGCCTCCTTCCCATCTCTTCGGCCTGTTGGCTGGCCGGCTCTCCATCCTCACCGGCTGGCCCCTGTTCCTTTGGGGGAGGCTCTGGTTCTGCAGGGCTGTGGTGGCTAGGATGAGGCAACCATGCCTGATTGAATACCGAAATCCATTGCCTGCAGGGAGTAAAGTGCATATAATAATAGAATAATAATCTTTATTAGTGTCACAAGTAGGTTTACATTAACACTGCAATTCAGTTACTGTGAAAAGCCCCTAGCTGCCACATTACGGCATCTGTTCAGGTACACAGAGGGAGAATTTAGAATGTCCAATTCACCTAACAGCGCGTCTTTCGGGACTTGTGGGAGGAAGCCGGAGCACCCGGAAGAAACCCACGCAGACACGGGAAGAACATGCAAACTCTACACAGACAGTGACCCAAGCCGGGAATCGAACCTGGGACCTGGCGCTGTGAAGCAACTGTGCTACCCACTGTGCTACCGTGCTGCCCATAGTTAGCATGGTGGGTACCCCCTAGCCTAACCAGGCCCAATTGCTACAGGGTGGTCCCGGCCTGCATTGCAGCCCCTCCCCCCATCTCCTCCCCTCCCATCCCCACACTCACCCTGGCCATTCCCCCTGGCACTTTGCCCTCCTCACCCCTGGCCCCTTCGATACCCAGCACCCGGGAGGAGGGGGGAGGGTGGCTCTGGCCCTGGCACCTGTCCCTGCCAGCAGGGCTATCAGTGGCTGACCCTACCCATGCCAGCAGGAGGTTCTGGGGCCCCTATCCAGCGCCTTCCGGTGGGATCCTCCTTGTGCCGAGTGGTGATCCGCCAGCAGGGTGGCGGTGGTCTGCGTCGCTCTGCACAATAATGGGCCACGGTGGGCAATCAGTGGGGTGCTCAGTAAAATGGCTGGCTTGCAGGCTGCGGCAACTGTGTCCCGTGCCTGAACACCCCAGTCCGGGGGGGTATCCTGACCCCACAGTCCATCCCCTGGTCACCCCCCCGTCACTCCCCTCGGCTAGCGGCAGCACTGGCACCTTTGCAAACATGTCCCACCCCCTCCTCCGCCCTCAGCAGCCACAACACTTGCTTCCCAATCTTAAATCCTCTGCACTGTAAATTCTATGATTCTATGAAGTGAACATCAGCATCAATAATTCCTCCTGGCGGAGGCGGAGCATTGCTGGTGACCTTAAGAATACCGCAAAGGGGCCTGTTAATGATATGCCAATGCTGTTTACTGTACCATTTGCATGGCCACGCCAGCATGCAGTGTAGAACAGGTCACATGAGTCCCTTCATTTTACCCTAAATTAAACACACAGCCATGAAGTTTAGTAATCTTATAAACCTCATAATTGTTAAAATGGCTTTTGTTACCTGCATACAGTCACCTGTGTGTAAGTCACACACAAAAGTCATGATCCAGGTGGTCAGGAAACAGCCGTTTTTGCCCAGTAGCTGCCCTCTGGTTTGTCATGATGACTCAAATGCAAGACTGTTGCAGAATAAAGGCTGCTGCCCAGGATACCAGGTATTGACCTGTGTGATTTGCTGAGTATTGGAACCCACATACAGACAATTGAATCCTGTCCATTCATTGTACTCCTTAGGATTTACACGTGTGCCCACAAAGTGATATATGTACAGTCAATGGCACTCTGCACCATGGGGAAACCTGCAACATTCACAAAGCCACAGGCTTCCCCTGCTGGCTTCTCTCTAGCAAGAGAAAATGAAATGTAGTTCGCCTTAAATGAACAGAGAAAAGTCGTGACCTCCCTCATATAAAATGGTGTAGTCCATTCACTGCCAGAAGTGTGTGCATGCACCCTGGGTGCAGAGCTGAAATATAACTTGTAACACCGAATATAAGGGCACTACGCATCAAAATTCTGTGGCTGAAGCTTCTTCCAGTGGTTAGCATTGTTGCTTCAAAGTGTCAGGGTCCCAGGTTTGATTCCTGGCTTGGGTCACTGTCTGTGCGGAGTCTGCACGTTCTCCCTGTGTGCGTGGGTTTCCTCCGGGTGCTCCGGTTTCCTCCAATAAGTCCCAAAAGACGTGCTTGTGAGGTGAATTGGACATTCTGAATTCTCCCTCCGTGACCCGAACAGGTGCTGGAATGTGGCGACTACGGAATTTTCACAGTAACTTCATTGCAGTGTTAATGTAAGCCTACTTGTGACAATAGTAAAGTGTTATAGCCTGCCTGCTTACCACTGGCTGGGGACTAATGGCAATCCCACAATCCTTTGGGAATATGAGCTTCCCCAAAGAGGGGGGTGGAGAAATCATTAGCAGATTACATGCATAAATAACGCTGGCCAGCTTGGAACCGGCTAGAGGAGAGTGAGCAGCAAGGAGTTGCTGCTGCTGTTGTGTATATATGTTATTGTAAATAAATGTTATTTCTTTCTATCCTTCAACTCGTGCTGGATTCTTCGTGGCTCTCACAAAATAAAGATTATTATTAAACAGAGCTATTCGGACCACCTAAGGTCTTTATAATACAATCCACAGTACATTCTGTTTTGACTGGTAGGAGTATTTTGCTTTGACCTTTTTCCCAGTAATTCTTGTGCAACGGAGCATTCAAAGGCTGTCTAAGAAATCAGCGTAAGTATATATATGAAGGGTTATATTTGAAGTTGTACAGTAAATTGTTGCAATGTTGGAGAATGAAATAGAAATTCAACACTCAAAAGGCTAACACGTTACTTTTTAAAATAATTTCAGTCTTTTACCATAACACAGATTGATATAGAGTGGCCAACAGAAACTTTGCCAAATGAAAGGCAAGTCGATTCTGCATAAGTAGGACACAGCGAATAGAAACTACACTGGGATTACATACAGGTGGTGGAAATTGTGAATTACACACAACTCTCTGAATGAGGGGATTTCTAAGAATATGATTTTGTTAGCAGGCAATTAATTACAGAAGAAAGAAATTATCCTCCTGTTTTTGTTAAATCACAATTTAATTCCTAATTGCCTTAATGGGAAAGAAATAAGTGTCTTCAAATGGTTGCAGAGATGATATCGCCCATTGAATATCAGCTGGTGTGTTTGAATGTCAGTCCAACACATACATCTTGCTCTCTCCAGACCACCTGTTCTCAGAAGACTATCCATGACGCTTGAGGAAGAAGGCAGCACTACGCTTCAGCCACCAGGCCATCAACGCCTTGATCCATGGAGTCTGGGCATAGAGGCATGTCCCGTATCCGTGGGATGACCCCAAAAGAAGTCCAATGTTACCTCTCCAGTTTGGGAGGCCGTTGTCCAGGAGGTCAATGTGGCTGGTGTCATGATATCCAGATCAGCATATCATTGTGCAATCACACACACACTGATGGACAGGCATTTGGACCAACCAGCACACACACAACATCGCAGCTAATCACTAGTAAGAGCACACGCACTATAAAAGGGGGAACACGAGAATTCCCGTTCATTCTGGTAGGAGACAGCTCAGGACACAGAGCTTGTAGCATGACATTCAGACATAGACCATGTGCTGAGTGCCTCACCAACATTAGTGATAGGGCTAGGTCCATAGGTTAGCTGGTAGCGAACGTACCCAAGTCTATAGTTAGTTGCATCTGTTAGTTAACATAATAAAATCAAGTTGTACCATCGACAGCCGTGTTGGCTCATTTGTGTATCCGGACACCCAACACGACAGCTGGCACTCCCGCTCGACCCATTAGGCAGTGCAGGAAGCAGATGAATAATCTTATCCGCTGTGCTAGGGTAATTCCTCTCTCAGCTCCCTCCACTATCAAACTCTCAGCATAGCATCATGTGCTCAAATGGCTACTCTCTTCATGGATTTCATAGATTACCGCGGGACACATAGCAACACTAATTCTCTCAGTTTCACATCATCATCATCCCATCCATCATGTTGTTCACACTCCATCCTCTGGCCCTTCTTGGAGGGCTCACCACACACTCTCCACCAGTTCAGAGACACACACCTCAGTGGGACGTAACTCTAGATTAGATGTGGAGGCACTTTCTGGAGAACACCTGGCGGGCACATCCCTGCAGCAGCCAGACGCAGGGGCAGCCCAGGTTTCCGGAGGGCTGCTGGAGACCAGCCACCCGCTCAGTCCCAGTCAGCGGCTTCCAGCTCAATGGTGGCAATGCAAAGGGAGGCAGTGGAACATCAGGCAGAGGTTCAAGGGTTACTCAGTGGACTAGAATGAATGGTGAAGGTATTGCCTGCATTCTGTCTGATGGTGTGTCTCCAACATGTGAACGCCTCAAGGTCATTATGGAAAGGTTGGCAAGCACCTAGTACTGAAGTTGAGACCTTGGTCCACAAGGTCTTACCAGATTTGCTCTTTCCCCTACATTCCATGGTCACACACCCAGATGTGGACAACAAGCTGGGAGGTAAGTCTGTCCTTTAAAAGCACTTGTCTTTGCAGGGGCAGGCCAGTCGATTTCGGCGGGAGAACAGCTGGTTAGTCAGTTTCAGCGGGAGCAGTGCGGAAGTGGCTGCTGGGAGGTAAGTCTGTCCTTTAAAAGCACTTGTCTTTGCAGGAGCAGGCCAGTCGATTTCGGCGGGAGAACAGCTGGTGAGTCAGTTTCAGCGGGAGCAGTGCGGAAGTGGCAGCTGGGAGGTAAGTCTGTCCTTTAAAAGCACTTGTCTTTGCAGGGGCAGGCCAGTCGATTTCAGCGGGAGTGGAGCTGGCTGGTTAGTCAATTTCAGCAGGAGCTGTTTTAGGCGGGAACAGGAAGTCGACCCGCGGACGTCTGGGAAGACCCTCACCAATAAATTCTGGTGGAGAGGAAACCCGAGACACTACACGTGTAGTGTCTCATACCCGCCCTCCTCCTCTAACCTAATACTAAAACCCTTTGGTGTGAGGTAAGTACGATATTTTATTATATTATTATTTTTTATAAAAAATTTAATTTAGTTGTTAGCCAGATCTTGGTAGAAAGTTAGAGGAATGGCAGGGAAGGGAGTGCAATGTTCCTCCTGCAGCATGTTTGAGGTGAGGGATGCAGTTAGTGTCCCTGCTGATTTTACCTGCAGGAAGTGCTGCCATCTCCAGCTCCTCCAAGACCGAGTTAGGGAACTGGAGCTGGAGTTGGAAGAACTTCGGATCATTCGGGAGGCAGAAGGGGTCATAGATAGCAGCTTCAGGGAATTAGTTACACCAAAGATTGGAGATAGGTGGGTAACTGTAAGAGGGACTGGGAAAAAGCAGTCAGTGCAGGGATCCCCTGCGGTCGTTCCCCTGAGAACCAAGTATACCGCTTTGGATACTTGTGGGGGGGGGGACTTACCAGGGGTAAGCCATGGGGTACGGGCCTCTGGCACGGAGTCTGTCCCTGTTGCTCAGAAGGGAAGGGGGGAGAGGAGCAGAGCATTAGTAATTGGGGACTCTATAGTCAGGGGCACAGATAGGAGATTTTGTGGGAGCGTGAGAGACTCACGTTTGGTATGTTGCCTCTCAGGTGCAAGGGTACGTGATGTCTCGGATCGTGTTTTCCGGGTCCTTAAGGGGAGGGGGAGCAGCCCCAAGTCGTAGTCCACATTGGCATTAACGACATAGGTAGGAAAGGGGACAAGGATGTCAGGCAGGCTTTTAGGAAGCTAGGATGGAAGCTCAGAACTAGAACAAACAGAGTTGTTATCTCTGGGTTGTTGCCCGTGCCACGTGATAGTGAGATGAGGAATAGGGAGAGAGAGCATTTAAACACGTGGCTACAGGGATGGTGCAGGCGGGAGGGATTCAGATTTCTGGATAACTGGGGCTCTTTCTGGGGCAGGTGGGACCTCTACAGACAGGATGGTCTACATCTGAACCTGAGGGGCACAAATATCCTGGGGGGGAGATTTGTTAGTGCTCTTTGGGGGGGTTTAAACTAATGCAGCAGGGGCATGGGAACCTGGATTGTAGTTTTAGAGTAAGGGAGAATGAGAGTATAGAGGTCAGGAGCACAGATTTGACGTCGCAGGAGGGGGCCAGTGTTCAGGTAGGTGGTTTGAAGTGTGTCTACTTCAATGCCAGGAGTATACGAAACAAGGTAGGGGAACTGGCAGCATGGGTTGGTACCTGGGACTTCGATGTTGTGGCCATTTCGGAGACATGGATAGAGCAGGGACAGGAATGGATGTTCCAGGTTCCGGGGTTTAGGTGTTTTAGTAAGCTCAGAGAAGGAGGCAAACGAGGGGGAGGTGTGGCGCTGCTAGTCAAGAGCAGTATTACGGTGGCGGAGAGGATGCTAGATGGGGACTCTTCTTCCGAGGTAGTATGGGCTGAAGTTAGAAACAGGAAAGGAGAGGTCACCCTGTTGGGAGTTTTTTATAGGCCTCCTAATAGTTCTAGGGATGTACAGGAAAGGATGGCGAAGATGATTCTGGATAAGAGCGAAAGTAACAGGGTAGTTATTATGGGAGACTTTAACTTTCCAAATATTGACTGGAAAAGATATAGTTCGAGTACAATAGATGGGTCGTTTTTTGTACAGTGTGTGCAGGAGGGTTTCCTGAAACAATATGTTGACAGGCCAACAAGAGGCGAGGCCACGTTGGATTTGGTTTTGGGTAATGAATCAGGCCAGGTGTTGGATTTGGAGGTAGGAGAGCACTTTGGGGACAGTGACCACAATTCGGTGACGTTTACGTTAATGATGGAAAGGGATAAGTATACACCGCAGGGCACGAGTTATAGCTGGGGGAAGGGCAATTATGATGCCATTAGATGTGACTTGGGGGGGACAAGGTGAAGAAGTAGGCTGCAAGTGTTGGGCACACTGGATAAGTGGGGCTTGTTCAAGGATCAGCTACTGCGTGTTCTTGATAAGTATGTACCGGTCAGGCAGGGAGGAAGGCGTCGAGCGAGGGAACCGTGGTTTACCAAGGAAGTGGAATCTCTTGTTAAGAGGAAGAAGGAGGCCTATGTGAAGATGAGGTGTGAAGTTTCAGTTGGGGCGATGGATAGTTACAAGGTAGCGAGGAAGGATCTAAAGAGAGAGCTAAGACGAGCAAGGAGGAGACATGAGAAGTATTTGGCAGGAAGGATCAAGGAAAACCCAAAAGCTTTCTATAGGTATGTCAGGAATAAGCGAATGACTAGGGAAAGAGTAGGACCAGTCAAGGACAGGGATGGGAAATTGTGTGTGGAGTCTGAAGAGATAGGCGAGATACTAAATGAATATTTTTCGTCAGTATTCACTCAGGAAAAAGATAATGTTGTGGAGGAGAATGCTGAGCCCCAGGCTAATAGAATAGATGGCATTGAGGTACGTAGGGAAGAGGTGTTGGCAATTCTGGACAGGCTGAAAATAGATAAGTCCCCGGGACCTGATGGGATTTATCCTAGGATTCTCTGGGAGGCCAGGGAAGAGATTGCTGGACCTTTGGCTTTGATTTTTATGTCATCATTGGCTACAGGAATAGTGCCAGAGGACTGGAGGACAGCAAATGTGGTCCCTTTGTTCAAAAAGGGGAGCAGAGACAACCTCGGCAACTATAGACCGGTGAGCCTCACGTCTGTAGTGGGTAAAGTCTTGGAGTGGATTATAAGAGACAAGATTTATAATCATCTAGATAGGAATAATATGATCAGGGATAGTCAGCATGGCTTTGTGAAGGGTAGGTCATGCCTCACAAACCTTATTGAGTTCTTTGAGAAGGTGACTGAACAGGTAGATGAGGGTAGAGCAGTTGATGTGGTGTATATGGATTTCAGCAAAGCGTTTGATAAGGTTCCCCACGGTAGGCTATTGCAGAAAATACGGAGGCTGGGGATTGAGGGTGATTTAGAGATGTGGATCAGAAATTGGCTAGCTGAAAGAAGACAGAGGGTGGTGGTTGATGGGAAATGTTCAGAATGGAGTACAGTCACAAGTGGAGTACCACAAGGATCTGTTCTGGGGCCGTTGCTGTTTGTCATTTTTATCAATGACCTAGAGGAAGGCGCAGAAGGGTGGGTGAGTAAATTTGCAGACGATACTAAAGTCGGTGGTGTTGTCGATAGTGTGGAAGGATGTAGCAGGTTACAGAGGGATATAGATAAGCTGCAGAGCTGGGCTGAGAGGTGGCAAATGGAGTTTAATGTAGAGAAGTGTGAGGTGATTCACTTTGGAAGGAATAACAGGAATGCGGAATATTTGGCTAATGGTAAAGTTCTTGAAAGTGTGGATGAGCAGAGGGATCTAGGTGTCCATGTACATAGATCCCTGAAAGTTGCCACCCAGGTTGATAGGGTTGTGAAGAAGGCCTATGGAGTGTTGGCCTTTATTGGTAGAGGGATTGAGTTCCGGAGTCGGGAGGTCATGTTGCAGCTGTACAGAACTCTGGTACGGCCGCATTTGGAGTATTGCGTACAGTTCTGGTCACCGCATTATAGGAAGGACGTGGAGGCTTTGGAGCGGGTGCAGAGGAGATTTACCAGGATGTTGCCGGGTATGGAGGGAAAATCTTATGAGGAAGGGCTGATGGACTTGAGGTTGTTTTCGTTGGAGAGAAGAAGGTTAAGAGGAGACTTAATAGAGGCATACAAAATGATCAGGGGGTTGGATAGGGTGGACAGTGAGAGCCTTCTCCTGCGGATGGAAATTGCTGGCACGAGGGGACATAACTTTAAACTGAGGGGTAATAGATATAGGACAGAGGTCAGAGGTAGGTTCTTTACGCAAAGAGTAGTGAGGCCGTGGAATGCCCTACCTGCTACAGTAGTGAACTCGCCAACATTGAGGGCATTTAAAAGTTTATTGGATAAACATATGGATGATAATAGCATAGTGTAGGTTAGATGGCTTTTGTTTCGGTGCAACATCGTGGGCCGAAGGGCCTGTACTGCGCTGTATTGTTCTATGTTCTATGTTCTAACATGGGGATGAGGCCCCTTGACCTCCATCCAGGTGTCCCGTCTCCTGCAGGTGTCAAGCTGGGTCCCTCCGCCACCCACAGGAAGGGTGAACATTAGCAGAACACCTCATTAACCTCCACTCAGGAAACTTCAAGGGTGTGTAGCTATTCAGAGTCCGCTCTATCTATGCCCACACCCACTCCAGTCCTGCAAGCTGCCAAGAGTGCTTCTACCCCTGAGCAGGAGGCCCTTTTCAGGCCAAGTCCCTCCAAGTCTCAGGCTACTAGAGGACATCTGCCAAGGTCATCACAGGCATCAGGATGTAGCAGTCAACAGGTTGCCTCCCACCCCTTCTGCGCACATCAGGGTTGCACCCAGGTGGAGAGTAGGGTTAGGAATGTTTAAAAAAAACATTGATGTCACATCTGGTTCATGGGTGTGAATTTCACTTATTAAAACTCATTGGATGGCCATGTGAATGTTCCAGAAAACTGAAGGCGCTGTGATCTTCTACTTTGTAATCATCTTATCTCGAGGTTTAGTCATCCTCCCACTCAAGTGACAGTGTCCCATTTTAATATGAACATTCATCTGATGTCAGCCTCAGTGCAAAGTCTGGATCTCTGTGTTGTCAGGGAGATGTGTTTAAATCTTTATCAGGAGTGTATGATGGGAAAGGTTTGAACCGTGGTTCCTCCAAGAACAGTAATGACTGATGGTAGCTCATCAGTAATGATGCTGTAGCAGCATTTGTACTTATTCAGTATTAGTGTCTCAACCCAAGACACGCACTTAAGGATGGGTGTGCTAGGGTGGTCCACATTTAATTCGCAGCAGCGTTTGCATCATTAGATGGCATTGAAAGCTCAAGTCTTGTCTCATATTTTTCTGTTGTTTCTCAGTGGACTTGAAGTCCACAAAGTGAGTGCATTAGTTAAGATCTTGTTCTAGTGAGTCATGAGTTCAGAACGTGCAAGTTGAAAGACAGGACTCGTCTCTCATTGATGGTTTGGCTATCCCCTGCAATGGCAGGGAACCACTTGGAGGGCTAGAGCAGATGTGTCCAGATGACCTACTTCACTTAACTTTACTCTTCCTTGAACCTGTCAGCTATTTAAATGTCATGGGTACATCTCCCATGTCTTCATTCCGCAATGGCATCAGCATGCTCATACTGTCCCTTAGCAGCCCCTTGAGCCTCCTGGATTTCCACATCCTCATCTTCTGATAAGTTCTCATCCTCCTCCAGTTCACCCTCTGGCAAGTGCTCACCTTTTTGCATAGCCAGATTGTGAAACGCACAGCACACTACGGGAAACCTGTTCACATGCTGAACTCAAGAGCCTTTTGGACGCTGTGGAAGAGATGTGATCCACCCTGTACTGTAGGCTGGGAAGGAGGTTGCCACCCCCCACCGTTTACAGGGCATGGGTGCAGGTAGCAGAGGCCATAAGCGCTATGGGCTACACCGGCCAGAAGTGCAGGAAAAAGCTGCATGACCTCCTCAGGGCAGCCAGGGTGAGTAGGCAGCACTGTGCCTTGGCACTAACCCACATACAAAAAAAAGCCATAATGCCACCACCCCACTGGAGATCAACCAAACCCCAACCTTGCATCACATACCTGACACCATGGCCGGGTGCCCTTGCCACGAAGGCCACCAGCTACCTACCCCGCCCCTCCGCTCGCATGCGTCCAACTGTCTAACACTGTGCATTTTCTGTCTCCCCCTTCCCAGGGGAAGGCAGCCCACAGCAGCCAGAAGAGGGAAAAAAAACTGGAGGGGAACCACCAGACCTGCAGTCTCTCACCGCAGCAGAGCAGCAGGCACTCAATCTGATCGGTGGGCCTGGAGAGAGGGCAGTCACCGAGGCGGAGGTCAGCATTCGGCGAGCAAGTGAGACCACCCTGAGTTGCGGCTCCCCGAGGGGGCAATTGGTCAGCCCGATCCCAGGAACTAGCTGTTGTCCAGACAATTTTGGGATTCTGGAAAGGACGGTCACATCTATGTGGAGATGTAGTTCCAGAGCCAGGGAATGCATGAAGGGGTGTCGGCAACCATCCAGTGCCAGCAGGTGCAGTTGGAGGAGTCCAACCACCTTCAGGAGCAGGAGGTAGGGCTGACCATGCCTGCTACACTGCACAACACCGCATGGGTGACTGCGTGGATGGTTTAGGGGCTCAGGTTTCGGCCATGGGTCAGGATGTCCTCTGTGCGGGCGGTGACCGAGGCCCAGGACAGGCTGTCCTATCACAGCCAGCCATGTACTAGGGGCACCTGACATTGCAGCGGCGCTCCAGAGTGTGGCCCAGTCATAGTGGGCCATGGCTGAGGACGTGGGCAGCATTGCCCAGGTGCTGGCTGACGTGGCGCAGACCCAGAAGGTGGTGGCACAGTCCCAGCGTGAAATGGTGCAGTCCCAGATGCATAGTGTTTCTGTGCTCCATGGCTGCAAGTTGCAAGTATTGAGACCCTGAGCGTGCTTCCAGAGCTTCATGGGTCAGCTCTGCTCACACCTCGTTCTCATAGAGTAGCCCGGGAGCCATTGGGCACCCTGAGAGCGGAGGAGGTGATGGGGCCCATGCTGGTGACACCCGTAGGGGAGGTTGCTGGAAAAGCACGTCGACTCAGAACCCCCCCCCCCTCCCCCCTCCCCATCCCCGTCCCTGCGGCATCTGATGGGCAGCAGGCAGAACAGGGCGGCACAATGCCAGCTGGGACACCCGAGAAGCAGCTGGGCCCATCCAGGCCTGGTTGCCCCAGAAGACGACCGCCAAAGAGGACCCAGGTCACAGGGCTGGAATCACAACAGGCCGCCTGCAGTCCTGATGTACTACCTGGGGATCCACTTAGGCATAGTGTTAGGGCCCGGAAGGCCAGAAAAGTAGACACCAGTTAAGTTGTCACCAATAGCGATAGGGGCTCGGGCACAAATCTGTATATATATATATTTATGTTCACAGTTCCTCGATAAACACATGTTCACAACGTTTCAACTTGTCTTGGTACTCTGTCAGACGGGTGTGAGATGGGGGCTTGGCTGGCTGCATAGGCGGCACTGGGCACGGAGGGGGGAGAGATGGGCGGTCATTGGGGTGAGCATAAGCCAGGGATCCCAGTTCAGCCAGAACCAACTGCTCTGGTGCCACTCCCCCCCCCCCACCCCCCATTGTCCCCACCGCCAACCCAAGGGTTTGGTGGGATCATGTGATGGAATGGCTAGCTCGCATGAAGGGATCATCCAGGTGGATGGTGGAAAGTGCTAACGTGGACAGGAGATCAACGGCACCAGAGCGCATCCAGTGTGTCGGCATCATCCTCCATTCCATGCACCAGACCCGCTGTTTCTGCCAACTCAGGGACCGCTCCCCATAAAGTGGCAGGTAGGAATCACAGCAGGGTTTGCAAGGGGATGGAGGGAGGAGGCGCAGGGAGGGTGTTCATGGGAGGAGGTGAGGGAGGCGGGAGGGGATGTTTATGCCACCGTCGGCCAGGCCCCCTATTCACCAAACCTGGAGGCGATTAGAGCATCCCTTGCGAGTCAGCCCTGGCGCATGTGTTGTGCAGCATCCTGTGCCTGCCCGGATTCCTGCTCATGCTGTCCCTTCTCCGCATCCTCCTTGTCAGACGAGGCTTGGTGTTCATCCTCCTCCTCCAGCATGTTGCCTCTTTGCTGCGCGAATTTGTGGAGGACGTAGCAGGCCACCACGATGTGGGAGACTCTCCTAGAGCTATACTGGAGAGCCCCTCCAGAGCAGTCCAGACACCTGAACCGCATCATCAGGATGCCAATGCACTGCTCAATCATGCCCCTGGTCGCGGCATGGGCGTTGTTGTAACACTAAGCGTCATCAGCCACGACCTGTCACCCAGAAGCCAACCTCTGAAACCATAGGCTGCATCTCAAAGAGGTCCGGAACAGTCAAGTGTGCCAGGATGAAGGCATTGTGCACACAGCCTAGAGATCGAGCGCAAACGTGCATGATGTGCATCTGATGGTCACATATCAGTTGCATGTTCATCGAGTGGAATCCCTTTCGGTTTGTGAAGACCGACCTGTCATGGGCTGGTGCTCATTGGGCAACATGCATCCCACTGATCACCCCTTGGACCTGGGCCACCTCGACGATGACGCTGAACCCTGCTGCCCAGGCATCCCGGTGGCTTCGTTCCACATTGAATTTGATATACTCTGCCGACTGGGCATATAGGACCTCCATGATGGCGTGTATACACCTATACACCGAGGTCTGTGAGATTCCGAACAGGTCCCCACTGGCCGCCTTGAACTATTTTGTGGCATAAAAGTTTAAGGCGACCATCACCTTGACGGCCACTGGGAGCAGGTGTCCTCCCCCATACCCCAGCGGTGCCAGGTGCGCCATGATCAGGCAGATATGCCACACTGTCCCACTGGTGAGCCGAAGTCTTCGGTGGCATGTCTGGTCCGATCGATCCTTTAATGACGATGTCGGTACACTTGAGACCTCCTGGGATGCCTCCTTCCCACTTACTCCTCCTCGCCCTATGGTGGGGCAGGCTCTCCAGCCTCACTGGCTGCCTCCTGTTCCTCTGGGGCAGGCTCTGCTGCTGCAGGGATCCCCACAAGCAACTCCAGCTCATATAGCCTTACAGTTGATCACCCTGGCACTCAGCCCTCCGCACCCCTGGCCCTGTCAGTGCCCTACACTGTGGGGAACTCTAGCCCTGGCGCCCATCCCTGCTGCCAGGGTACCAGTGGCTGGTGCCAGCAATGCCAGCGGTACGCTCCATGGTGCAGGAAGTACTGTGAGTGCTCCCCTTGGGTGGGCCATGTGCTGCCTAGCCTGCGGGTGGCAATCATTTGGTGGGGGGGGGGGCGGGGAGATGGTGGGGTGGAAGGTGGAGGCTGGTGTGTGGCAGTGGGGGAATCCATATGGCCAGTGTAATTCTTCACAACCACGGGCCACGGTGGGAAGGTCAGTGGGGTGCGCAGCAAAATGGCTGCCTTACTACCGGTCCCATGGCTCATCCTCTGCTCACCACCCATCACCCCTGCAGCACCCTGGGCCTGACAGAGGCCTCCCCCAGCCAGCCCTGCTAATGGCAGGACCGGCAGCCCACGGTCTTGCCTCTGCATGTCCTACCTCCTCGCTCCCTCATCGGCCACGGGACCCGTTTCCTGATTTTTGAAACCACAAGTAAAACACGCCATCGGCAATTCCTCCAGGCAGAGGCGGAGCATTGTGGAAGCCCCGGAGAATACCTGGTCAGGCCCATTAATGATATGCGGACGGTGTTTACTGTGGAATAGAACGCATTGACACCGCTGTTGAGGCACCGGAAATTGGCACGGGCACCTGCCATGATTTTGGCTTCACAAATGATTCTCCGTCCAATCGCCTTTCCCGATTTTGGTGTCGGCCAATGAAGAATCCGCCTATTGAGTGCTGCCATCACTTTTGAGGCCACTGGTAGAGGGAAGCCTCCAACCCCATGTGGCATCACGTCTTCATGAGGTATGTGGCACATGTAATCAATGAGGACTATGGCCAATCGCAGCTCTGCCTGGCACTGCCTCTCAGTCCCTTGTACATGAGATACTTGTCAACAATAATCCCTCGGTCTGGTGAGGTGCCTCCATTGTCTGGGTCTCTCACCCTCACCCTCACCCTCCTGTTCATGCTAAAGCTCCCATTGGCCATGTCCACCAGGCAGTGCCTCCTGCTGGGGCTGTGCTTGGTGATAACTATCCCTCCTTCACCTCTGCCATTGAATAAGAACTTTGAGATATGCAGCATTGAGACGTGGATCCATTTTTCCTTATGTCTTCATTCTGAAATTAAACATTGAAGACAACAATGGATAAAGGGTGCAGAAAGGGGAGCTCTAAATCAGAGACCTATGGGATACATGCTTTGGGTAGCTTGATTGCATTGCACCTGGTACAGCCTTAACCCTGGGGGGTGTCATGTGAGACTACCTTTAAGAAATGGGTGTTTAAAAAATGTACCTTTAAGAAATGGGTGTTTATCAGTGATGTCAGAGTGTGGGTGGAGCTGGGCTGTCTGTCAGCTTTTTACTTTCGTTTTAGGCTGTTTGCTGCTGGGTGTATTTTAGTTTCATTTTCAGAGCTGGATAGCTGCAGTCACAGCCAGAAGATGTATGAGTCTCTCTCTCTCTGTAATCTAAAGACTGTAAATCGATCCATTGGTGATTTAAAACTAATAACTGCTCTCAGTAGTGACTTTAGCCTGATGCACTTCTGTTAAAAGTTATTTTTAAGTCTTATGGCTGTTAAAAGGACAGTTTAAGGATTACTTAATGTTGTATTCTTTGGGGGTTATATTTGAATTGATGGTTGCTAAGATGTTCACTGTATGTTTTAAAAAGGTTAACTTGAGTTCATAGAATAAATATGGTTTTGCTTTAAAAAATACTTTTCAATTTCTGCTGTACCACACCTGTAGAGTGGGCCGTGTGCTCCCCATACCACAATCTATTAAAAGTTGTGGGGCAGGTGAACTCCATGATACACTTTGGGGTTCTCTAAACCCTAGCCCATAACAGGGGTAGGTACACACATCGAGGTGAGCAACATTCCATTCCACAGATGTGACATCTGAAGGCCTCTGGGATAAGTGTGAATTAAATAATTAAATCAAAGTAGCTCTGTGCTTCATTCTTTGAAGTGGCTTACCAATGACTTTTCGGTTGCTCATGGTTAATGAGTGGAATTCGTTTGGCCACTGAAGAATGGCATTAATTCATAACCCGTGACTGCACTTCCCTGATGGGATAGCAGATATGATGCACCTGTTCCACCTTGATTATTGCCTTCATTCTCCAAGGCTTCATTTTCACCTATACTCTGAAGCTGAGACCTTGATCTGAGACTCGTGAGTTCTATCTATCACTTTATTGACTTTCTGTTGCTTCCTGGGCAACAAGATGTCTCTCCTTTGTAACCAACCTGCATCATGTCTACTGCAGCAGCACCAACATGTGAGTGTTGTCTTGTGAGAGTACCTTTAAGAAATGGGTGTTTAAGAAATGTACCTTTAAGAAAAGGAGCTGCTCATGTTACTGGAGTGATGTCAGAGTGTGGGTGGAGCTGAGCTCTACTCCTGCTTTTTAGTTTCAGTTTGATAAAAAGCTTGGGTGTGTCTGTGTTTTTCAGTGCGCTGCATCTGAAGTTAAACAAAGAGCTGTATTGTTGATCTCTGCCATCCAAAGACTATCTATGAATCATTTGGTGAACTCAGAATTGTAAAAGGTCTCAGTATTGAATGTAAACCTAATGTGCTTCTGTTAGACGGTTTCTTAAGTCTTTTGGATGTTAAAAGGACAGCTTACAGGGTTACTTAGTGTTGTAGTCTTTGGGGTCGTATTTGAATTAATGGTTGTTTGTTTTAAAAAAGGTTAACTTGCGTTCATAGAATAAACATTGTTTTGTTTTTAAAAATACCTTTTCATTTCTGCTGTACCACACCTGTAGAGTGGGCCGTGTGCTCCGCATACCACAATCTATTAAAAGTTGCGGGTCAGGTGAACTCATGGTACACTTTGGGGTTCTCTAAACCCTGACCCATAACAGTGTGTACCACGAAGGTGCGTCATAGCCCAGCTTAGCAGTCTTCCCACATTTCCGCATACCCCTCCTAGACAAAACTGATCTTAATTTAGTTTGTGCATGATGCCATAGTTCTGGGTCCTCGAGATGGTGTTGCTACACCTGTACTTCAGGATGAAGTTCAACCCTTCCTCCTTCCCTCACTGTCCGCAGGCTTCTGATTTACCTGGAGCCTCACTGTGTGCAGGTAGAGCAGCC
This sequence comes from Scyliorhinus torazame, assembly GCF_047496885.1. Classification (NCBI taxonomy): domain Eukaryota; kingdom Metazoa; phylum Chordata; class Chondrichthyes; order Carcharhiniformes; family Scyliorhinidae; genus Scyliorhinus; species Scyliorhinus torazame. The sequence continues at coordinate 165,804,846 of NC_092710.1, forward strand.
TCCTGTTATTCTCCAGCCTCCCCACTAAAAATGGATCCCACATTGTTGTGGTGGGCATTTTAACCCTCCTCCCCACCTCTGGAGCCTATCACCTGTAAGGCCCCTTCCCCACCTGCCCACCCAGAGCCCATCACCTGTAAGGCTCTCCTGCTCCACGAGGACATCTACCACACCATTTGGAGGCTGTATGCACTGATACATAGAGAGGTGAAAGCCCACCTCCATCCGGAGAGCTTAGCATTGCCCTCCCCATCCTGTATTATGTATTTCCTATCTACAGGCTCCAGATACTCCCAATGACCATCACCTTTCTCTCTGCATTCCAGAGACAACCACTCTAGGACAGCGCTTTCTTCCTTTGAAGCACATAGGCCTTAGCTCTCCCTGCAGCTGAGACACACCATGTTTCCAATGATTGCTCCTGCTGCATGGCTGCTGCACTTCTGCTCCATCTCCTATCTCTGACCTCTGAAACTGACGTTCACATACTACCTAGACTGCTTGTCATCTGTGCCTCTTTGCCATTTCACAAGAGGAATCTGCATTCAGTGACTGCCAGCCCCATAACTAAAACTGGAACCTTGACATAGTTCCCCTTTCCAAAGAGGACTAAGGAAAACAGTGACCCTCCCAAACCACATCAATTATAACAATAATCTTTATTGTCACAAGTAGGCTTACATTAACACTGCAATTAAGTTACTCTGAAAAGCCCCTAGTCGCCACACTCCAGTGCCTGTTCGGGTACACTGAGGGAAAATTCAGAATGTCCAATTCACCTCACAGCATGTCTTTCTGAACTTGTGGGAGGAAACCGGAGCACCCGGAGAAAGCCCACACAGACACGGGGAGAATGTGCAGACTCTGCACGGACAGTGACCCAAGCTGGGAATCGAACCTGGGACCCTGGCGCTGTGAAGCCATAGTGCTAACTACTATGCTACCGTGCTGCCCCAATTCTGAGTGCTAGTACAAACCATCCCTAATGTGCCATACTAACGAGCCCCCAGCCCCTATCCTGGAGTCCGTATGATGTGGCATTCCTTTGACCCCCTTGTTTGTCAGGGTCCAGAATCTCTACCCTCGGTCTTCCCTCTGAATTCCTTCATTTGACAATTTAATCCACCTCCTTTCCCCTCTTCCTGCCATCACGCCCCCTCATTCTTCCCCTCCAGCCATGCACAGCCCTTCTTCCCTATTGACAGCGCCCCCCCCCCCCCCCCCAACCTTGTGTTTGCCCTTCTACCCTGTGCTTTCACAGCCCTCATTCTCCTTGGCCCTCTTGCCTTTGTCAACCCCATCCTCATCTCACAACCTACTTCAGTAGGTCGAAATGGAGTCTGCATGAGTCCCACAGCACAGTGCTTCCACACAGACAAGAGTGTCAGGCAGGAGGAGCAGACAACTCTTGCACTCCCCAACCCTGAGCACAATACTGATCCGAGTCAGGAAGAGAGATGGTCCATGAGTTCAGCAGCACAGTGCTGACCATAAAGGCAAGCTCAGCATGGAGCTGAAAGTCATGAACCAGTCTGCACCAGCAGAATGGCATTCAGTGCAACAGGAGCGGCACAATGCTATGACAGATAAGTTACGTACCTTTTAAGAATTAATTTCTGGGCTGTGGGCATCGCAGGCTAGGCCAGCATTTACTGTCCAGTCATAGTTATCCTTGAGATGGTGGTGGTGAGCTGTCTTCTTGAAATGCTGCAATCCCTGAGGTGTAGGTACACCCACAGTGCTGTTAGGGAGGAAATTCCAGGGTTTTTGTCCCAGCGACAGTAAAGGAACAGTGATACATTTCCAAGTCAGGATGGTGAATGACTTGGAGGCGAACCTCCAGGTGGTGGGGTTCCCAAATATATGCTGCCCTTGTCCTTTAGTGGTCATGCGTTTGGAAGGTGCTGCCTAAGGAACCTTAGTCAGTTTCTTCAGTGCATCTTGTAGATGGTACACATGCTGCCAGTGTTCATCGGTGGTGGAGGGATTGAAAGTTTGTGGAAGGGATAGTAATCAAACGGCTGCTTTGTCCTGGATGGTGATGAGTATCTTGAGTGTTGTTGGAGCTGCACTCATACAGGCAAGTGGAAAGTATCCATTTTTTTTTTTAATTAAAAAAAATATACTTTATTCATAAAATTTATCATAAGCATTACAGAAACCTTTCAAATTGTCTTGACTGTACATTTCCGGCAGAGTTACACATTGCCTTGACTTTCTTCCATTCAATTTTGATATTATTATACACATATCACACTTTACATTACAATTCCTTCTTAAATATTTACATTGTCATGTTTGTTTTATACATTGGGGTGTTGGTGGCCCAGACCGAGGGGGGTTTACACTGTTACCCGCCCCTCGGTGTACATTTGCTGGAAAGACCTTACACAGTGGTCTTTCCCCATTGCGCCTTGGCAGCAGCTGCCCCAAGCTTGAGTGTGTCCCTCAGCACGTAGTCCTGGACCTTGGAATGTGCCAGTCTGCAACACTCGGTCGAGGACAATTCTTTGCACTGGAAGATCAGCAAGTTTCGGGCAGACCAAAGAGCGTCTTTCACCGAGTTGATGACCTTCCAGCAGCAGTTGATATTTGTCTCGGTGTGTGTCCCTGGAAACAGTCCGTAGAGCACAGAGTCCTGTGTCACAGATCTGTTCGGGATAAACCTTGACAAATACCACTGCATCTCTCTCCAGACCTTCTTTGCAAAGGCACATTCCACAAGGAGGTGTGTGACCGTCTCATTTCCCCCACAGCCACTCCGAGGGCAGCGTGCATTGGCGCAGAGCCTTCGGGTGTGCATGAAGAATCTGACAGGGAGGGCCCTTCTCACCACCAGCCAAGCTAGGTCTTGGTGCTTGTTTGAAAGTTCTGGTGATGAGGCGTTCTGCCAGATAACTCTGGCAGTCTGCTCAGGGAACCATCCAACGTCCTCCACGGTCTCCTTTTCCCTGAGGGCCTCGAGGACATTACGTGCTGACCACTGCTTCATTGCCTTGTGGTCAAAGGTGTTTTTCTTCAAAAACTTTTCCACGAAGGACAGGTGGTACGGTACGGTCCAACTACTTGGAGCGTTCCGCGGCAATGAGGCCAGGCCCATCCTTCGTAACACCAGGGACAGGTAGAACCTCAGTATGTAGTGACACTTGGTGTTTGCATACTGGGGGTCCATGCACAGCTTTATGCAGCTGGACACAAAGGTGGCCAACAGGATGAGCAAGGCGTTGGGTACGTTCCGCCCTCCCTTCTCCAGAGGTTTGTACATGGTGTCCCTTCGGACACGGTCCATCTTGGATCTCCAGATGAATTTGAAGATGGCTCGGGTGACTGCTGTGGCGTAGGGTCGGGTTATGGGCCAGACCTTCGCCACGTGCAGTAGCACCGAGAGTACCTCACACCTGATGACCAGGGTTTTGCCCGCAATGGAGAGGGAGCGTTGCTCCCACCAGCCCAGTTTCTGCCTTACCTTTGCTATGCGCTCCTCCCAGTTTTTGGTGCACGCCCCAGCAGCTCCGAACCATATCCCCAGCACCTTCAGGTAATCTGACCTGACAGTGAAGGGGACAAAGGACCGGTCGGCCCAGTTCCCAAAGAACATGGCCTCGCTCTTGCCACGGTTTACCTTGGCTCCCGAGGCCAGTTCAAACTGGTCGCAGGTGGTCAAGAGCCTGCGTACAGACGTCGTCCATGTACAGGGAGGCCTTGACTTGCATGCCTCCACTGCCTGGGATCGTCACTCCTCTTATACCCGGATCCTTCCTGATGGACTCGGCAAAAGGTTCTATGCAGCACACAAAAAGGGCAGAGGAGAGAGGGCTGCCCTGCCTGACTCCGGATTTGATCTGGAACTTTTCTGATTCCCACCCATTGATTGAGACTGCGCTATAGATGTTTGTGTAGAGCAGTTTGATCCAATTGCGAATTCCCTCCCCAAACCCCATTTTGGAGAGCACATCCATCATGTAGGTGTGCGATATTCTGTCAAAAGCCTTCTCCTGGTCAAGGCTGATGAGGCAAGTGTCCACCCTCCTGTCCTGCACGTAGGCGATCGTATCCCTGAGTAGCGCGAGGCTATCAGAGATCTTCCTGCCGGGTACAGCACAGGTCTGGTCAGGGTGGATCACCGACTCCAGAGCAGACCTGACCCGATTGGCGATGACCTTGGCTAGAATTTTGTAATCCACATTCAACAGTGAAATGGGTCGCCAATTTCGAATTTCTTCCCTTTCCCCCTTCTGCTTGTAGATGAGGTTGATGATGCCTTTCCTCATGGACTCTGACATGCTGCCTTCCAGAAGCATACCCTCGTACACTTCCAGCAGGTCTGGGCCCATCCAGTCCCACAGAGCCGAATACAACTCAACCGGTAAGCCGTCGCTTCCGGGAGTATTACTCGTCTCGAAGGACTTGGCGGCCTTTGTCAGCTCATCCAGAGTTAGTGGTTTGTCCAGGATTTCCAGCTCGCTGTCGCCTATGACCTCCGTGATAGTCGACAGGAAGGTCTGGGAACCAGTGCTATCTGTTGGCTTCAGGTCATACAGTCCGGCATAAAAGGATTGGCTGATCCTCAGAATGTCAGACTGCGATGACTTTACAGAGCCATCTTCTTCCTTCAGGCTGCTGATCACAGAGGTCTCTCTGTGCACCTTTTGGAAGAAGAAGCGTGAGCACGTTTCGTCCTGCTCCACGGAACGGACTCTGGAACGGAAGATAACCTTGGAGGCCTCCGAGGTGCAGAGCAAGGCTTGCTGGCTCTTCACCTCTTGGAGATCCTCCTTGACATCCACCCCCATCGACTGCAGCTGGAGCAAATTCTACATACTTTTCTGGAGCCTGGACATGACCCCTCGTCTCTCTCTCACCTTTTGAACGCCCTTGAGGATGAAAAACCTCTTGATATTCCCCTTGATTGCTTCTCACCAGAGGTGTGGGGCCTCAAAAGGGGTTTCACGGTTCTCCAACCCTTGTAATCCCTCCTGAGTTCCTCGAGGTTCTCAGGGGTCAGCAGTTTTGCATTTAGCTTCCATGTCCCCCTGCCTACCCCCTGGTCTTCCTGCAGGTGGCAGTCAGGCAGTAGGAGGCAGTGGTCAGAGAAGAACACCGGCCTTACGTCGGTGGACCTGACCGTGAAAGCTCGGGACACAAAGAAGAAGTCTATCCTGGAGCGGACGAACCCGTCTGGCTGTGACCATGTGTATCTATGCTGCGCTCTGTCTGCAGGGTTGCTGCAGACGTCGAGCAGCTTGGCGTCTTTTACCGTTTCCATCAGGAGTCTGGACGTAGCGTCTAGTTTGCTGTCGGCTCTGCTGGATCGTCCAGCCGCATCGATGATGCAGTTGAAGTCACCACCCAGGATGACCGGCTTGGAGGTGGCCAACAGCAGTGGGAGTTGCTGAAGGACTACCAGCCGCTCACTTTTTACGGCCGGGGCGTACACATTAATAAGTCTGAGAGGGGTGTTTTTGTATTTCACGTCTGCTACGAGGAGGCGCCCACCCACCACCTCCTTAATGTCGGAGATGGTGAAGTTGCCTCCCCGCAGCAGAATACCCATGCCGGAGGAGCGGCAGTCGTTTCCTCCTGACCAGATGGATGGCCAGTGGGACCACCAGCTCGACCAGCGCCTGTAGTTGCTGAGGTGCGGAATTCTGCACTCCTGCAGGAACAGTAGGTCAGCTTTTGCTAAATAGTTGAGTGTGGCTACACACCGCGAAGTATCTTTGATGCTTCACACATTTATGGATGCAATTTTTAAACCCATTATAAAAAGGTGGATTTACCAGTCTCAAGAGTCCAGAGTCTATACAGTTGGCTGTTCCAGCTGTTGGATGTTCCCCAGCATGCCGGTGGTGCTCGCAAACTTTAGCACAGTTGCAGGGCTGAGAAAACTGTTCTGGTCTGCACTGGCCCCGTGATCTTGATGCAGATGCATTGGGGGGGTTGGTGTAGCCCTGGCATTCGTTGTGGCAGTCAGTAGGTGTTGGGGTTGCAGGCCGGTCTTCGCCTGGGTTGTTGCTGCTTGTTACTTTCGGGGGTTGGTCTATGACCTTGTTTTCAATGTCCGGCGTTTGGTGGCCGTTGGTCATATTGCTGTTCCCATGAGCCAGGGGTTGATTGTCTCGGCGGGTTTTATTTTCTTCCCTGTCTGTGGTCTGGGGGGTCTGTGCCTCCCGTTCCATGTTGGTGCTTTGCCTCTTTATTTGAGGCCGATTCTTGTCTTGTTTTCCCTCATCGGAGGAGGTGTCGGCGCTAAGTCCGCTGACTGAAAGGTGTCGCTTTTTGCCACTCCCCCTCGGGGGGTTCTTCAGTTTGTTTTTTTGTTTTCTCTTTCGTTTGTCCCTGTTCACTGTTTCCCAGGGCTCTTTATTCTTTGTCCCATCCTCTTCCTCTTCCATTGAGTGTTCCTCGTCAGATGAGGCTGGGGTTGGGTTGTCAGGGCGTGCTGGGGCCTCCTCTTTTTGTTGGGGGCCCTTCTGTTGCTTTTCCGCATTCTGTGCCGTGGTGTCTTTTTCGGTGGAGGGTGTATGAACCTCCTCTCTGGTCGCCTTTTTAACTCCGCTGCTGATGATCTGTGCATATGTCGCCCCGCGTTTCGGGCAGGCCCTGTAAAGATGGCCGGCCTCCCCACACAGGTTGCAGCACTTGTCTTCTTTGCAGTCCTTAGTCATGTGTCCCTCCTGCCTGCAGTCTTTGCAGAAGGTCACACTGCAGTTTGCGGCAACATGCCCCGTTTTGCCACAGGTGTGGCATACTCGTGGCTGTCCCACATAGTAGAGGTAGCCATGATTTCCTCCAATAGCGAAACTGTAGGGGGGATGCAGGATGGTTCCGTTGCTGTCTGTTCTTAGAGTCACCTTGATCTGGTGCTCACTTGTCCAGATGCCGAAGGTGTCTTTCACTTGCACGCTGTCACTTTTCAGCTCAGCGTACCTGGCGAGGAACGTGAGCACATCAGACACGGGGACGTGGGGGTTGTACGTGTGCAGTGTTACAACCCGGTTTTGCTGCGACGGTAGCGTAAACAGAGGCTCCGCAGTCAGGATCGACAGGGGACTCTGGTTACCTTTTTCCTTGAAGACGTTCAAGAATTTGATGCACGCTGCGACGCTCTTGAAGGTGACATCAAAATATCCATTGTTGGGGAAGTTTTGCAAGCAGAAGATATCTGTTGCTTTAAACCCACAACACTCGAGCAGCACCCGCTTCACGAAGAGTTTCCGGTCCACAGGTGACTCTCTTTCCGTTTTCTTCACTGTGACTCGGACAGTGTTTCGCACTCCCCAGCCTGGTGGTCGGGATGCAGCTGCATCCATAGCTCGTACGTTGGGTCTGAACTGTATCGGCGTAGATCCACCAATAGCAGCCGGGCTCCATTTGTTTCCTCTTTGACGACTTCAATCCCTCCGAGTTCTCCAATCCACAATCCACGATCGACATCGAAATCCTCAGCTTCCCTCGATCAAATTCCATTACACTCCTGACTTGTGCCTTGTAGATGATGTACAGGCTTTGGGGAGTCAGGAAGTCAGTTGCTTGTAACAGGATTCCTTGCCTTTGACATGCTCTTGTGTTGCACTCACCTCAAAGTCTCGAGTGAACAGCGGTCCATCTTGTGCATATCACTCATTTGCAAATGTGTTTGAGGCAGACGTAATTTCCCCCTGGCGAGATGCAAGATTGGAAGTCATGGGGTGATTCCGGTGAGCGGCTGTTTTAATGAGCATTCTTGAGATGCAAATGAATGCAAATGGGGTTTAACCTGCTCAGGCAGACCCAGGTCCCGAAGTCATTGCGTACTTGGGCAATAATCCAGTCGGTAGGTAAGCACGAGTGTCAGAAGTGCGACCCTGACAATCAAGCGGGATATTTAGCCCATTACATGGCCTAAGCAACTCTACGTGGCCAATCTGCTTTTAGGGTTGGCAGGCAGGCCGATTGGACTGGTGTTCTTTATGCTTTAGCTGAAACCTCGGGTGGGATTCTCTGTCCCGCCAGCCCCATTTCTTGTCACAGCGTCCCCCCTGCCGGCAGCGGGATTCTCTGGCCGGGATTCTCCGAAATTGCGCCGGGTCGGAGAATTGGCGGTGACGCCGGAAATGCCCGCCACGCCGCTCCGATGCCAAGACGCGATTCTCCGGCGACGCGGCTGCGCAGGGGACGGTTGAAAATGGCCCCCGCGCCGATTCTCCGCATTCGACCATTCAAGTTCTCGCCGAGTTCCGCCGGCGTGGTTCCAACCTGGTACCACCTGGCGGGAGCTCAGACCCGTGGCCGCGGTGGCTATCCTGGTTGGGGGGGGGGGTGCGGGGGGATCAGACACCATGGGGGGCCTGCACAATGACCAGGCCCACGATCGGGGGCTACCGATCGGCGGGCGCACGTGATTTGAAGGTGGCCTACCTCCTTCCGCGCAGGCCCGCTGTGTGGCTCCGCCATGTTGCGCGGCACCAGCGCATGCGCCGGCGCGGAAACAGCCACCACGCGAATGCGCGGACCCGCGCCAACAGTACAGGGCTGCGTATCGGCGCCGAAGCAACGTGCAGCACTCCGGCACCTTGCTGGCCCCCTGTGGCCCACTGAATCGTTGGGCCAAGTGGTCCGTTGATGCCGGCGTCAAACACTCTGGTGTTTACGCCGGCCTCAACACTGGACCAGGATTTTGGAGAATCCCGACCTCTGTTTCCGCAGCCTGCCAATAGGATTTCCCATTGTGGCCACCCTACGCCGTTGGAAAACCCCCGTGATGCGCTGCCAGCGAAGCGGAGGACCCCGCCGACGGAGAACCCCATTGCTGGTCTGGATTGATAATGTTTATAAAAAGATGTTTGGGTACCGAGAGTTATGTTTGAATTTGCTGCCTAGATACTCCTTGCACAGTTTTCCCATCACAATTTATTTTCACAGGTTTGCAATTCCCTGAAACAGCTTCACAGCGGCTGCCCTCCTGGAGGGAACACATTAGAAGCTCAGAGCCCCTCTCCATTTTCTTGGAGCCTGCCTTCTTCCCACCCTCCCCGGCAATTGTGGACCGTTCCCTGCACGCATTTTACTCAGTCTGCCCATTAATTGGCTGGCCATTGTGAAATCACGCTATGGGGCCAATCACAGCCTTTGCACTGCTTTCAGGCCCGCCAAGTGCATGCGCCCGACGGGTGAAAAATTCCAGCCAATGAGTTTTTACACTTGTGGGCTTCTGACTTTTTTGAGGGAGGAACGGGAACATTCTTCCCATAACCTCTAATTATCAGATCTGCGCCATTTATGCCTTCACAACCTTCCTTATGAAACGTATCCACTTTCACACTTGACACCAATCTTGTTACTAAGTTGTGCACCTTTTTTTAACTAGTTCCTATTGCTTAAGGTTTGTTCATTTACACTTTTGTTCTCTAAATCTGCACTCACAACCTATGTTAAATAACTACCTTGTATAGGTACGTATATAAAACTGAACACTGTATGTTGTCATGGGTGGAGAAAAAGCATAATGACCCCTTGAATTAATGTATTCCCACATATACCAGTTACACACACAAACACACATACACATATTTAAAAGGAGTCATTTTTCAACTTCATGCTACCAATGAGGATCTTCGCCTGTTGCTGGTCGGCTCCACAAATGAGAAATGTGGTCAGTTGCAGGGCGCAATTTAATGTCAATAAATGGTTGGTAAATTGTTCAACCATGCACCGATTTCCGAATATGGTCTGCTGATAAACAAGACTTCTCAAATGCAACAGAACATCAGAAAATCACTCTCCATATTGTAGATGTGCTCAATTTGCCAGCTTTTACAATATTAGCATAATTGTTTAAACATTAAAATCTGTGCCTTTTCACACTAATGCAGTACTGATGAATGTTCTCAAAGTTATATTTATAGGACTGTGAATACATAGCTTTGAGTTTATGATCGACGCTTTATAAATGTCAACTGAATTGACATTGTGTGTCTTTGAACAGCAATTTAACAGAATTCAGATTTGGGTAAGATTTGGATGGAGCAGCAGTCACTCCTTGCCACAGGGAGCTGTGGAGGCAGAGTCCTTGTGTATATTTAAGGCTGAGATAGATACTTGATCAGTAAGGGACTCGAGAATTATGAGGGAAGGGCAGGAAAGTGGACGTGAGGAATGTTGGATCTGCCACGATCCTATTGAATGGCGGAAGAGCCTCATGAGGCTGATCGGCCTATTCCTGTTCCTCTTTCTTATGGTCTTAAGAGACACACAAGGTTTATTCCATCTCTGTAAGATGATTTTTAGTATACTTGGGGATTAATATTTTCTCTCTGATACCAGCTTGTGCCCCCATCTGCAGAGCTGCATTGTCCAGTTTGTGAAGCACAAGCTAATGTACAGTTTTCCATTAACCGGGTCAAAACTGCTCAGTATTCTTTACATTCTTATGCTCTGTCTGATCCATGAACCACATGTGTTTGATCAAAATGCTTGTGGTGAAAGGGTAGTGGGATAGGAATCATCACCTTGCCTTTGTGCAAGTCCATGGCATCTAAATCTCTCCCCAAAATTATTTGATTCAGGGGCAAAGCTAGTAGGTGCTATATGCCACGACATTCTTTCCAACATTGGCCTGAGAAGAGGGCTGAATCTGAGGGCAGAATCATAACTCCATAGCGCCTAGTGTAACTGTGGAAACATTTTCCTGTTTGGTACTAACTCCTTAATGTGTGAGCTTGTGCATGCTCTTTACCAGTACAAACCAGTTAAGAGTCTGCCTCAAGGCTCTCTGACCAATTAAGGAGAGAGAGGGCCGGCAGGGTATTGCAACAATTCTGTCAGAATTATAACTAATGGGTCCATGACATGGGTTACTAGGACTCACCAGCACTTGACTTTTTGAGGCAGCAGTAACCGCAGAAATGGGGAGGAGACCTGGGACTCCTTGGGCCTCTCACTCTTACCTGGAATCCCTCTGCTGTGGCATCTGAGGAGTTGAGAAGCTCTGATGTGAGTTTCCTAAGGATGCGAGGAAGAGGACAACCTCTCCAAGCAAGCATTGATGGAAGTAGCCGACAAAGTCAGCAGCAGGCTTTTGCTCCCTCCAGCATGGAGACATCGCATCAAGCAGATCCAGGGCGTCAGGAGAGTATGACTGATAAGTAGCATAACATTTTCAGGTGCTGAGCCCCATACTCTCTCTTGTCCTGCATTCTCGCCTCAGGATTACACACTTTACAACATCTTTTTGGGTTGTGGGAGTGAGACCCTCGCAGACACAGGGAGATTGTGCAAACTCCGTAAGGACAGTGACCCGGGGCCGGGGTTGAACCCGGATCCTCAGTGCCATGAGGCAGCAGTGCTGACCAATGCACCACCGTGCTGCCCCTAATTTTACTTTAAGTGAGATCCAATCTGTGGTTTTGTTTCCCATGTAGCCGAGTTATTGAACTGTAATCAACTCAAAACTTTCAGTCATACAAGTTCCAATTACCCCTTCCCTTCTATAGACTGTATATTCTCACTTTCCTTTATAGCTCAATTGTTCAATTTCAAGTAGTATTCCCTCTGTAACCTACTTACACATAACAAAGTAGTATTTTAGCTAATAATTTCAGCGGTCTGACATTTCTGAATCCATATTTTCTTCTGATCCATTCTCCATTGTTTTGGAAGCAAAATCCTTCTTTCCTTTCATTTCATAACCAATGAAAGCTGCAACTCAAGTATGCTGTCAGGCTCTGTCAATCCATTTTCCTCCTCTGCACCTTCCCATAATTGCTTGAGATTGTGCTGAACAAAGAGACTGCAGAACAGACACCTGGATTTTTGGTGATAGAAGTCTGGTTGCAAATTAAGTGATTAGGTTACCACAGGTAATGAATGCACTGCTAAAGTAAAGCAGATCTCTTCTTATTTTGCTCAATCACAAACCAGATCTATCAATGGCTATCATATAAATCAGCATTATGATACAACGATGAAGGCTTGACATAGGCCTATAACTTTAAACTGGGCTAACAGTCAGTTCAGACAACTTCCATCGAGCACAGCACTGTGCAATAGAATAACAATGGCACAAAAATTTCAGACGCACATTATTTATGTAAAAAAATACACTTATGCCAATATGGAAACTGGGAATTAGTTGGAATTAATTCTAAGCTGAATGAAATTAATTTGCCTGAATCATCTTGACAAGCCAATTTAGATTACAATTAACAGGTAATTCGTAAACTTCCTCTGCTGTATTCCTTTCAGACAATAATCCAGATATCAATTCAATAGTATACCAAGCTTTTTGAGATTGGCTGAGAAGGAATTGGATCTGAAATTTGAAAGCAGAGCGCATTAGAACTTTGGTGTGGAGCTGGGAGGGTGGAGAATTGTAGACTTGCAGCCTGGGAGTATAATGATAGTATAGGGTGGGTGAGCACTGCTAGGGATTAGGCAACACTAACAGAAATGAAAGTTTGAGCTTTCAGGTGAGATAGTTGATCTGGAAACATATTGATAGATTATTGATTTATTGATTTATTCATAGTTATAGGTGCTGATTGAATGCATAGCTAAGAGTGAAATTATTTAAAATGTCTTGACTGTGAGAATACAGTCATTGTTTTAGATAATGAATAAACTATCAAATTTCAAAAAGAAATTCAAAACATTGTTTCATGAAAAGTTGCATAAAAGCCCATTGTAATACTTAAAATGTATCAACAGCAAGGTTAATGCAAGCACCTTATCTTTGTAGAAATAGTATACGTGGCAGGTGCACGTAGACATTTAATTAATTTGATGGACATTAGTGAATTTTAAGTAATGACCAATGCTTGGATAACAAATCATGTTCCAAGTGACAGATAGTTGTTTGAATAAATCAGAAAGCCTCAGCTGAGAATTAGAACCAATGAGAGTAAATAGGGGTTGGACCATAGGTATGGGGCTGAATTCTGCGATTCTGAGACTAAGTGCTGACACAAGCTTGGGAACGGCGAAAAACGGCCACCAACCCCTCATCTGGTGGGGGCTAGCAGGCACGCAGCGTAGAGCATCCGCCTCTAGCTGCGGATATGGCTGGAGATTTGCCGGGTCCATGGCCGCGCGTGCACTCGCCGGCTGCCTGCAACAGCCGCGCCGTGCAACATGGTGCCGGCCGCGCACGGAACCGGCCTGCCAAATAGTGCCCCCCTTTGGCCAGGCTCGCCATCCGCAGACCATCTCCCAACAGTGTCCCCTGCCCCTGTCAAAGCCCCTCCTGCCCGCGGATCGGCTCTCACCTGACTATGGTGGCACTGGACTCAGTCCGCTGCCGCCATGCCGAGTTCCTGGAAAAAAAATAGCATGAGTGACCCACGCGGTCGGGAACATGGCCCATCGTGGACGGAGCATCGGGGGGGGGGAGGGCCTCAGGTAACATCCTGCGGCCGTCCATACGGCGCCGTTTTGGAGATAGCAGAGCATCGCAAAAGTGGCACTGCCCCCAATTTCGCCACCAACGTGGGTTCTCCAGCAGATCGCCAAATGCGATTTTGGCATCGGAGACCGCAGAATCCCACCCATGGATTCCCTTAAAAGTAAGACCTCATGGGCGAGGTTTCGTTCTTGAATTCCTGTATTCCTGAGTTCTTGAACCATCTATCTGTTTGTGTTTAAAGTGATTTCTTTATGCTTTTAAGTTTAACGCTTTTCGTTATGTTCTGACCAGTTTATGTATTATTTGATCTAAGTTTTGATTCATTCCTTATGCAAGTGTATTAATGTGACTATTTAGTAATAAAAGTGTGTTTTGGACACCTCCATCAACCGACTGAGCATCTTATTTTTGGGAGAAAAATAAGAGATCCTACACACGTGCAGAGGCTTTTTGATACAAATATGCAACAGGGACTGTGACTGGGAGCACTGGTCTATACTAATCGCAATGAGCAGATATTGCAACCAGAAGCTCAAATTAATATCCAAAATAGGATCTAACTGGCGGCTGTCTGACTGAGAAATATGGGCAGGTCTGCATGATATATAGCAGTGAACTCAGAGACTGGGACACAATGATAAGTCCAGCGCATGAGCTGACTTGAAAGGCAGTGACTGGGACTAGGGCCAGGTCATGATATGTGATCACCCTACTACCCATCAGCTAAATAGAAAATAGCTCATGATATTTCATATCTGTGCTGTCAATTTCCCCCATGTATTTCCATGGGCTTCAATTTAGCTGAGAACACTCTGGAAAAGGTAATATTCCAGCTTGCAGGCATTATGACACTTACCATCAAAGCAGAAATATCACATCTTAATCTGCAGGCAAATAATTTAATTCACACACTGTCCTTCATGACATGCTTTATCCCAATTATAATAGAAACAGTAAAGGAAGAAATGGAATTCAGCAATAGACAATACAAAATTTTGCGAAATACAAATTATTTCAAACAGTTCACAAAGTGCTGTTCCTTTCTTTGATATACACCCTAATCACTCCACAATGTCACGGATGGATCATGATCTTGAAAGGACAATAACCTACACTAACCTTGTAATCTACACTAAATTTAATGAAGGTGATTGATCTGGAAAATAACATGCAACAAACTTAAAATTATGACGTGAACTGGTCGGCTTCAATGCTTAATATTCCAAAGCACCCCAATATGGCTTATTGGCTCGTAAGAACATAGGAGGCAGAAGCAAGAGAAGGTCATGGGCCCATCAAGCCTGCTCCATTATTTAATATGATCATTGTTGATTTTGGGGTTCAACTTCACTTTCTTATCCATTCCATATATCCCTTGATTCCCCAGGAATTGAAAATCTGCTTATCTCAGCCTTAAATGTAGCCAATCAGGAGCATTCACTGTCCTCTGGGGGTAGAGAACTCCAAAGGTTCACAACTGATTGGGTGAAGAAATTTCTCATTATCTCAGTCCTAAATGATCATCCCCTCATCCTGAAACTGTGCCCCCTTGTTCTAGATCCCCCAGCCAAAGGAAACAACATCTTCAGTATCTACCCTGTGAGACCCCCTTCATAAACTTCAGTGTTTCGATGAGATCACCTCACATTCTTCTAAACTCAAGAGAATATAGAGAAAGCTCAGCCTCTCATCAGATGACAATCTAGATGCACTGCAGAACTCACCAAGCCTCCTCAGATAGACCTTCCAAACCCATGACCACTATCATCTAAGGACAAGGGCAGCAGACACATGAGAACAGCACCACCTTGAATTCCCCTCCAAGCCACTCATTATCCTGACTTGGAACTTTATCACTGTACCTTTACTGTCACTGGGTCAAAATCCTGGAACTCCCTGCCTAACAGCACAGTGGGTGTACCTGCATCACATAGACTGCAGCTGTCCAAGAAGTTAGCTCACCATCACCTGCTCAAAGGCAATTAAGGATGGGCAATAAATGCTGGCCTAGCCAGCAATGCCCACATCTTATGAATGAATAATTAAAATCCTCTCACCCCAGTGACCAAATCTAACAAATCGTCACATTAGTGCTCCTTCAAGTGTCTATCTTTCCTTAAATATGTAGGCAGAAAATGCTGTTCCATAACCCTGTACAATTTTATCAAGACTTATTAATCCCCTTATAATAAAGGCCAACATGCCATTTGCTTTCTGAATTTCTGAATTTCTTGCTGTATCTGTGTTCCTTGTATATGTACACCAAAGTCTCCCTGAATATCCACATTTACAAGTTTCGTCCCTTTTTTTAAAAATCCTGCTTTTCTATTCTTATAACCAAAGTGAATAACCACACACCTTGGGGGCAATTCTCCAAAATGGAGACCAAGTGTTTGTGGCGTCGTGAACACGGTCGCGTTTCACGACGGGCACGGGTCAACCAATTCTGTCCCCCATAGGGGGCCAGCACGGCGCTGGAGCAGTTCACGCTGCTCCAGCCTCCCTTCCCGGCGCCAAATGGGCGCCGCGCCAAACCTTCAGCGCGTCAGAGCCGACTCAACATGGCGCGGGTTCAGGGGCTGGGCCCATAACAAAGTAGGCCTGGGGGGGGGGGGGGAGAGGCCGGCCCGCCGATCGGTGGGCCCCGATCGCAGGCCAGGCCCCATCGGAGGCCCCCCCCCCAGTGAAGGAGGGCTTTTCCCTGCCCCACAGGCCGCCCCCCGAACCTTCACGCAGAGTTCCCCCCGGCAGCGACCAGGGGTGAACGGCGCCGGAGGGACTCTGCCGTATCCGCGCGGCCGCTCGGCCCATCCGGGCCAGAGAATCGGCGGCCCCGCCAATTCCAGCGGCCCGCGGCCGGCACCGCGTCGAACGCGCTGGCGCAAATTCTCCACATCTCGGAGAATCGCGTGCCTGCGTCGGGGCATCGTGGCGCGGTTGCGGCGATTCTCCGGCCCGGTGCTGGGCTCGGTGAATCGTGCCCCTTATTGCCCACAAATGTAACCCATTTCTCTTTGCAGCCTCTTTTTTTAAGGAAAATTTAGAGTACCCAATTCATTCTTTCCTATTAAGGGACAATTTAGCGTGGCCAATCCCTACTCTGCACATCTTTGGGTTGTTGGGGTGAAACCCATGCAAACACGGGGAGAATGTGCAAACTTCACATGGACAGTGTTCTTTGCAGCCACTTACTATCTTCCGCGCAACTTAAATTACCACCTAGCTTTGTATTATCAGCAAACCTTAGGTACATTACTCTCTGTCTCTTCATCTCAGTCATTAATATAGATTGTAAGTGGCTGAACTCCACCACAGATCCTTACAGCACTCCATTAGTAACAAACTGCTAACTTAAAAATGCTTCATTTACCCCGAATTTCTGCTTCCTCTTCATTAACCAATCCTCTATGCATGCGAATTTATCACATCCAAATCCATTAGTCTTTACCTTATGTATTAATCTTTTCTGTAAAACTTTTATCAAATGCCTTTTAAAAGTCTACGTGTGCTTTATTTACTAGTTCGCCTTGATCTTCCCTACTGATTATATTCTCATAACAGTAAAAATAAATTGTCAAACAAGGTGTCCTTTTGTAAAAGCACGATGACTGGTCCTAATCATACATTGCATGTGGGTTTGATGCAAGATTAACAGCGGTTTACTAAATAGGGCTCACTGTACAAGGTTTGGCACTAGACTCCATAAAAACATGTGAAATAGCTGATGCTATCAGGATCTTGAAGATACATTGCACACAACTACAATAACCCACATATAGAACACGGTAGTCCGTTTTCTCTCTCACTCCTTTCTTGAATAGCCATGTTACATTTGCTAACTTTCAATCAGCTGGCACCATTCCAGAAATGATGGAACTTTGGAAAATCATAGCTAGCATATTAACCATCTCTGCAATTAACTCTTTTGGACACCCAGGAATTAGACTATTAGGTTCTGGTTATTTTTTAGATTTTAGCCCCTGGAATACTATCCTTAACCTCCTTAGTAGGCTACAGGTTTCTGTTTTTCAATGGGATGTATTTGCTGAACATTTTGAATTAATTTAGTCTATTTTTAATCTATTTACCCATTCAACCTCAGCCATTCTTCCCCTCATACTTATGTAAGCAGCTTTGTTTTATTTTAAGATGTTTGCTTGCGGTTAGAATATGTTATTATTACGAATTAATGTTGGCTTATAATACCAGATCAAAAATAACTTTATCCTGAGCTGTTTCCACAGCATATTGCTCCCTGGAGGCTGTCAAAAAAGCATATTCGACAAACTCATCTCCAGACCACCTTTGGAATTTGATTGATGCAGGCTATATGAAGAATTTCCTCACAACAATCAATGCCTGTTACGACCTCCAATTTCTTGCTTAACACTGTTTTTTTTAGGTTAATTTATAGGATGCTCATGCCCCTAGTTAGGCCAGCATTTATTGCCCATCCCTAATTAGAACATAGAACATAGAACATAGAAAATACAGCACAGAACAGGCCCTTCGGCCCACGATGTTGTGCCGAACCTTTGTCCTAGATTAATCATAGATTATCATAGAATTTACAGTGCAGAAGGAGGCCATTCGGCCCATTGAGTCTGCACCAGCTCTTGGAAAGAGCACCCTACCCAAAGTCAACACCTCCACCCAACACTAAGGGCAATTTTGGACACTAAGGGCAATTTATCATGGCCAATCCACCTAACCTGCACATCTTTGGACTGTGGGAGGAAACCGGAGCACCCAGAGGAAACCCACGCACACACGGGGAGGATGTGCAGACTCAGCACAGACAGTGATCCAAGCCGGAATCGAACCTGGGACCCTGGAGCTGTGAAGCAATTGTGCTATCCACAATGCTACCGTGCTGCCCTTAAGAACAAATAAATCAACACTATATCATTTTACCGTAATCCATGTACCTATCCAATAGCTGCTTGAAGGTCCCTAATGTTTCCGACTCAACTACTTCCACAGGCAGTGCATTCCATGCCCCCACTACTCTCTGGGTAAAGAACCTACCTCTGACACCCCCCTATGTCTTCCACCATTCACCTTAAATTTATGTCCCCATGTAATGGTTTCTTCCACCTGGGGAAAAAATCTCTGACTGTCTACTCTATCTATTCCCCTGATCATCTTATAAACCTCTATCAACCTCTATGAGAAAAGGCCTAGCAGCCTCAACCTTTCCTCGTAAGACCTACTCTCCATTCCAGGCAACATCCTGGTAAATCTCCTTTGTACCTTTTCCAAAGCTTCCACATCCTTCCTAAAATGAGGCGACCAGAACTGTACACAGTACTCCAAATGTGGCCTTACCAAAGTTTTGTACAGCTGCATCATCACCTCACGGCTCTTACATTCAATCCCTTTGTTAATGAACGCTAGCACACCATAGGCCTTCTTCACAGCTCTATCTACTTGAGTGGCAACTTTCAAAGATGTATGAACATAGACCCCAAGATCTCTCTGCTCCTCCACATTGCCAAGAACTCTACCGTTAACCTTGTATTCCACATTCATATTTGTCCTTCCAAAATGGACAACCTCACACTTTTCAGGGTTAAACTCCATCTGCCACTTCTCAGCCCAGCTCTGCATCCTATCTATGTCTCTTTGCAGCCCACAACAGCCCTCCTCACTATCCACAACTCCACCAATCTTCGTATCGTCTGCAAATTTACTGACCCACCCTTCAATTCCCTCATCCAAGTCATTAATGAAAATCACAAACAGCAGAGGACCCAGAACTGATCCCTGCGGTACGCCACTGGTAACTGGGATCCAGGCTGAATATTTGCCATCCATCACCACTCTCTGACTTCTATCGGTTAGCCAGTTCATTATCCAACTGGCCAAATTTCCCACTATCCCATGCCTCCTTACTTTCTGCAGAAGCCTACCATGGGGAACCATGGAACTAAAATCCATGTACACTACATCCACTGCTTTACCTTCATCCACATGCTTGGTCACCTCCTCAAAGAATTCAATAAGACTTGTAAAGCAAGACCTACCCCTCACAAATCCGTGCTGACTATCCCTAATCAAGCAGTGTCTTTCCAGATGCTGAGAAATCCTATCCTTCAGTACCCTTTCCATGACTTTGCCTACCACCGAAGTAAGACTAACTGGCGTGTAATTCCCAGGGTTATCCCTAGTCCCTTTTTTGAACAGGGGCACGACATTCGCCACTCTCCAATCCCCTGGTATCACCCCTGTTGACAGTGAGGACAAAAAGATCATTGCCAACGGCTCTGCAATTTCATCTCTTGCTTCCCATAGAATCCTTGGATATATCCCGTCAGGCCCGGGGGACTTGTCTATCCTCAAGTTTTTCAAAATGCCCAACACATCTTTCTTCCTAACAAGTATTTCCTCGAGCTTACCAGTCTGTTTCACACTGTCCTCTCCAACAATATGGCCCCTCTCATTTGTAAATGCAGAAGAAAAGTACTCGTTCAAGACCTCTCCTATCTCTTCAGACTCAATACACAATCTCCCACTACTGTCCTTGATCAGACCTACCCTCGCTCTAGGCATTCTCATATTTCTCACAGATGTGTAAAAGGCCTTGGGGTTTTCCTTGATCCTACCCGCCAAAGATTGTTCATGCCCTCTCTTAGCTCTCCTAATCCCTTTCTTCAGTTCCCTCCTGGCTATCTTGTATCCCTCTAACGCCCTGTCTGAACCTTGTTTCCTCAGCCTTACATAAGTCTCCTTTTTCCTCTTAACAAGACATTCAACCTCTCTTGTCAACCATGGTTCCCTCACTTGACCATCTCTTCCCTGCCTGACAGGGACATACATATCAAGGACACGTAGTACCTGTTCCTTGAACAAGTTCCACATTTCACTTGTGTCCTTCCCTGACAGCCTATGTTCCCAACTTATGTACTTCAATTCTTGTCTGACTACATCGTATTTCCCCTTCCCCCAATTGTAAACTTTGCCCTGTTGCACGCACCTATCCCTCTCCATTACTAAAGTGAAAGTCACAGAATTGTGGCCACTATCTCCAAAATGCTCCCCCACTAACAAATCTATCACTTGCCCTGGTTCATTACCAAGTACTAAATCCAATATTGCCCCTCCTCTGGTCGGACAATCTACATACTGTGTTAGAAAAGCTTCCTGGACACTGCACAAACACCACCCCATCCAAACTATTTGATCTAAAGAGTTTCCACTCAATGTTTGGGAAGCTAAAGTCACCCATGACTACTACCCTGTGACTTCTGCACCTTTCCAAAATCTGTTTCCCAATCTGTTCCTCCACATCTCTGCTACTATTGGGGGGCCTATAGAAAACTCCTGACAAGGTGACTGCTCCTTTCCTATTTCTGACTTCAACCCATACTACCTCAGTAGGCCGATAACTCCTCGAACTGCCTTTCTGCAGCTGTTATACTATCTCTAATTAACAATGCCACCTCCCCCCCCCCACCTCTTTTACCACCCTCCCTAATCTTATTGAAACATGTCTCTTATTGAAACATCTATAACCAGGGACCTCCAACAACCATTTCTGCCCCTCTTCTATCCAAGTTTCCGTGATGGCCACCACATCGTAGTCCCAAGTACCGATCCATGCCTTAAGTTCACCCACCTTATTCCTGATGCTTCTTGCGTTGAAGTATACACACTTCAACCCATCTCCGTGCCTGCAAGTACTCTCCTTTGTCAGTGTTCCCTTCCCCACTGTCTCATTACACGCTTTGGCGTCCTGAATATCGACTACCTTAGTTGCTGGACTACAAATCCGGTTCCCATTCCCCTGCCAAATTAGTTTAAACTCTCCCGAAGAGTACTAGAAAACCTCCCTCCCAGGATATTGGTGCCCCTCTGGTTCAGATGCAACCCGTCCTGCTTGTACAGGTCCCACCTTCCCCAGAATGCGCTCCAATTATCCAAATACCTGAAGCCCTCCCTCCTACACCATTCCTGCAGCCACGTGTTCAGCTGCACTCTCTCCCTATTCCTAGCCTCGCTATCACGTGGCACCGGCAACTAACCAGAGATGACAACTCTGTCTGTCCTGGCTTTTAACTTCCAACCTAACACCCTAAACTCGTTAATTACCTCCACACCCCTTTTCCTACCTACGTCGTTGGTACCAATGTGCACCACGACTTCTGGCTGCTCCCCCTCCCCCTTAAGGATCCTGAAGACACGATCCGAGACATCCCTGGCCCTGGCACCCTGGCTCGCGACCACAGAATCTCCTATCTATTCCCCATACCATTGAATCTCCTACAACTATTGCTTTTCTATTCTCCCCCTTCCCTTCTGAGCCCCAGAGCCAGATTCAGTGCCAGAGGCGTGGCTGCTAGGGCCTTCCCCCGGTAGGTCATCCCCCCCAACAGCATCCAAAATGGTTTACTTGTTTTGAAGGGGAACGGCCACGAGGGATCCCTGCACTGTCTGCCTGTTTGGTTTTTTTCCCCTGACTGTAACCCAGCTATTCTTGTCCTGTACCTTGGGTGTGGTTACTTCCCTGTAACTCTTCTCTTTCACCCCCTCTGCCTCCCGGATGATCCGAAGTTCATCCAGCTTCAGCTCCAGGGGCGGGATTCTCCGACCCCCCGCCGGGTTGGAAAATCACTGGGAGTTGGCGTGAATCCCGCCCCCGCCGGTTGCCAAATTCTCCGGCACCGGAGATTCGGCGGGGGCGGGAATCGCGCCGCACAGGTTGGTGCCCCCCCCCAGCCGGCAATTCTCCGGCCGAAGTCCCGCTGCTGGGCTGCCTGTCCCGCTGGCATGGATGAAACCACGTCTCTTACCGACGGGACGAGGCGGCCCGGGCGGGCTCCGGGGTCCTGGGGGGGTGGGCATGGGGCGATCTGGCCCCAGGGGGTGCCCCTACGGTGGCCTGGCCAGCGATCGGGGCCCTCCGATCCACGGGAGGGCCTGTGGGGGCACTCTTTTCCTTCCGCCTTCGCCATGGTCTCCACCATGGCGGAGGCGGAAGAGACCCCCTCCACTGCGCATGCGCAGGGATGCCGTGAGCGGGGCACCAAAGGCCTTTCCCGCCAGCTGGAGCTGGGTGCACTTCCCGCAGGTACAGTCATAAGAACATAAGAACTAGGAGCAGGAGTAGGCCATCTGGCCCCTCGAGCCTGCTCCGCCATTCAATGAGATCATGGCTGATCTTTTGTGGACTCAGCTCCACTTTCCGGCCCGAACACCATAACCCTTAATCCCTTTATTCTTCAAAAAACTATCTATTTTTATCTTAAAAACATTTAATGAAGGAGCCTCTACTGCTTCACTGGGCAAGGAATTCCATAGATTCACAACCCTTTGGGTGAAGAAGTCCCTCCTAAACTCAGTCCTAAATCTACTTCCGCGGGGACACCGGTGGTACCCCTCACCACGTACATCCTACAAGAGGAGCATGCAACTGGCCTAGCCTCCATCCCCTCTTACCTTACAGAATATAGCTGCCCTGTGGACCAACTGGGTCTCCGCCCTCCGACTCTGCTCCCAGTCAGCTGCACTCTCTGTAAACTCCTGGCTCTCTTCTCACTCTTTGCGGAAATGTAGGAAACAAAATGAAAGGAGCACCTTACTCCCTCCTCACCTAACTCCCTCAGTCACCAAACTCTCACTATAGCACTCAAATGCACCAAATTCAGCACTCCCTCAGTCACCAAACTCTCACTATAGCACTTAAATGCACCAAATCCAGACTTTGGCTGCACTGTAGGGGATCACTTTTATACTGTGAATCTAGCCTCTGAAAACTGGCCTAATCCAATTAACTAATTAACAAGCTCCAGCCACAAGTAGCTACAAGTAGAAGCTTTGTTTAAAGCTGATTGAAAATTCACCTTCTTCTAAACCAAACAGCAACTTTTAAGTTAATTAACTAATAAAAGAAAGACTAGACTTTGGATAAAAATGAAGCCTTATACTCCCTCAGTCACCAAACTCTCACTATAGCACTCAAATGCACCAAATTCAGCACTCAGTGCAAACAAAATTGCCCTTCAGAAGGGGGTGGCAACCTCTTGAACCACTAGTCCCTTATATGGAGGGAGTTCTAGGATTTTGAACCAGCGAAGTGAAGGAAAGGCAATGTATTTCCAAGTCAGGGTGGTGAGTGACTTGGAAGGGAACATCCAGGCAGTGGGGTTCCTTGGTATCTGCTGCTTTTGTCCTGCTAGATGGTAGTGGTTGTGGGTTTGGAAGGTGCTGCCTAAGAAACTGTGCTAAGTTATTGCAGTGCATCTTGTGGGCAGCACAGTGGGCAGCACTGTTGCTTCACAGCTCCAGGGTCCCAGGCTCGATTGCGGGCTTGGGTCACTGTCTGTGTGGAGTCTGCATGTTCTCCCTGTCTGCATGGGTTTCGTCCGGGTGCTCCGGTTTCCTCCCACAAGTCCCGAAAGACATGCTGTTAGGTAATTTGGACATTCTGAATTCTCCCTCTGTGTACCCGAACAGGCGGCGGAATGTGGTGAATAGGGGCTTATCACAGTAACTTCATTGCAGTGTTAATTTTTAGCCGACTTGTGACAATAAAGATTATTATTATTATTAGATGGTACACATGGCTGCCCCTGTTCGTTGGCGGTGGAAGGGGTAGCAATCAAACGGACTGCTTTTGTCCTGGATGGTATCGAGCTTCTTGAGTGTTGTTGGAGCTGCACTCATCCAGCCAAGTGGAGAGTGTTCCATTACACTACCGACTTGTGCCTTATAGATGGTAGGTTTTTATGGGGTCAGGAGGTGAGTTACTCACTGTAGAATTCCTAGCTTCTGATCTACTCTGGCAGCCACAGTATTAATATGGCTAGTCCAGTTCAGTTTCTGATCAATGGTAGCCCCCAGGATGTTGATTGTGGGGGATTCAGTGATGGTAATGCCATTGAATGTCAAGGGGTGATGGTTAGATACTCTCTTGTATGAGATGGTTATTGCCTGTCACTTGTTTGGCGTGACTGTAACTTGCCACTTACCAGCCCAACCTGCATATTGTCCAGGCTTTGCTTCATTATCTGAGGAGTCGTGAATGGCTCTGAACATTGCGCATCATCTGTCAAATGGTATAACTACAATTGTAGGGTAGGTCTATAACATACTCCGACCAGCATTTTCTGACCCTTGCTATTTCGAATCTCCACTGATACTGATTCTACTTCCTGATTTTCTAAGCCAAGATCCTTTCTCAATAGCACCCTTATGTCACCCTTCATGATGCAAATTAGGAGCAGGAGCAGGCCACTCGAGCCTAGTATGCAGCCATTCAATACGATCATGGCCGATCTGACTGTAACTTCAACCCCATCTCAACCTTATCAGGGCTGCCCATCCTCCTTTTCCTTTCTGCCTGCCTTTTTAAAATGTTGTATACTCTGTGATATCTATTTCCCAACCTTGGTCACCGTGGGCTGCATTTTACGTGCCACGCTGGGCATGTGTTTGGTGGCAGAGCCATGCAAAATAGGGTGAATGCTCATCCCACCACCTTCCCCATAATATGGAGAGTTTGTGGGTGCTGAATTAGGAAGCCCGTCTACCATATTAAATAGATAATCCAGGATCAATTAAGCTTGTTACCAAACCAATTGACCTTGATGCTATACTACCTATGCCATAAAATGGTTGGCATAGACAGTCAGGCAAGAGTGGGCAGCACAATTTTTATAACTTCTTCAAAGGCCAGGAAGGACGGGGATGTTTCTATCTATGAGGGTTGTCCTTTGCAGATTAGAAGTAGCCCCAGGCTAAAGCCCCCTTTCTTCTTACCCACCTGCTACCTTAAACCCACCACCCCACCCCCTCTATAACTTGTCCAAACTCTCCCTCCCCAAGATCCAAGACTTATCCGTTTCCGGGATCCATGGGGCCTTTTCAGCTTCCTTGTTGCAGTCTCAGCAGTGCTCACTAATGCATTCTTGACACTGTTGGGAGCGGTTGAACTGCCAGCCAACCACACATGGGAATTCGGTCTTACTTAGCCACAAATATACAGGTCACCTGCATTATCTGTATTATTGGGCAGTGTTTGAATAAATCATCTTGAATATAATGCAATTGGTTTTGCTTACCATTGCTACAGCAGTTGGGCAGTCCAACAAGCATACTCATCGGTGCTGTGAAATTAGAAGATGAATCGATATTACTCCAGAATTTAGCCATTCATAATATGTTTAAAAGGGCCTTTACATCGGGATTCTAGGAGTAGATTATCCTAGGACCACACAGGCTCAATCTCCAAATACCAGGCAAGGCTTTTCCTCCTTGATTGTCAGACAAGCGCACAAACTCTGATTTCATCCACACAATGTAAATTAAGAAGTTTTTGAAAATTCAGGCAGCTAATAATCCATCTCCTAAGGATAATGGCAAATCAGATAATCTAATGTACTCCACTGCCTTAAATAGTAGTTGTCTTTTTCTATTATTCCAATTTTCCCATAACTGGTTCTCTCTCACTCGAATTTTTGTTTCTAATTCATTGTCGCCTGGCATGTCTGTCTCCCAGATGCCACGGATTTCTGTAATAGTGGTGGCTGAATCGTTGACTCTTTTCAGTGTCTGGCTTAATTTTCTGCAAATCACTCTTCTCCACTGTTGTGTTGGGTGCTCTGGATCCGTGGAACACATACAGGCCACCAACATTTAAAATATTACAACACTATTTTATTAAGTTAGAAACTGTTGAACATACTTTCACTGTGGGTTAACACGATGTTAGATTAAACTAAAGACCTATGCCTGTCCTAACCAGTCTATACACTCAGCACATGGTGAAGATCTGTGCTGTAAGCTGTAAGCTCTGTCCTTCTGAGAAGCTGCAGCTCGAAAGAACGGGAACTCTGATGCCCTCTGTCGATATAGTGAGTGTGCTCTAACTGGTGATTGGTCCCGCTGTGTGTCCATCAGTGTGTGTGTCTGTACCATGATATACTGGTGTATATTATGACATCCACTACTGCCTCTTTTCTTTGTGGCTCTTGCATGTATTCCTCTAATGTTATATATAAAGGCCAAAAGTACACAGTGAGAGGGCAGGCAATATATATTCACTTGGAGGTGGTGCACCGAATAAATGCTGTAACTTGGGCAGTTCAGGGAGAAAATTGAGTTAATGGTCATGCCAAGCAAGGCTAGCTGCTGCAGCAGGAACATCAGGCAGGATGGCCGGTTGGGACCACGGCAGAGAAGAACGGCACAAAACCTGAAGCAGCATTAGAAATGACTTATGGCAGCACTGGGGTTCAAGAACACTCAATATTGGGAGCAGCTGACATTTAGCAACACTCCTGGGGCCTGGAAATGCAACAACGGTTAGGCAATGGCCTGGCATATAGAAAAGGCCATGTAAATGACTCCGAGGTGCTGGAGGGAGGTGAGTACAATTACATTTCCCAAAACAAAATCCTGATGCCACAGGTTAAATTGTTCTGATTTTTGTATTTTAAAGCTGCCTTCAATCCTGGCTCATTCATAACATATCCAGCCTAGACTATAAAATGAAGTCCAGTTCAATAATTTGCAAACATTTTTGGTCAGTTCCCACCAAAAATGTCTGTCAGCTTTTGGTGCCCTGCTGAGGATATATGTACTGCCAAGTCTGTCAGGGAGTCTCTCTCCCTCTCTACTTTAGAATGATCTTTTCATGCTTCAGGAAGAAACTAAAGTGAGTCAAGTCAAGTAAGGACTTGGGATGGCAGGGCTCATGGGCAAGGAAATCAACCAGGCTGAGGGGATAGATGAACTCAGGGAATCCTTGTAATGTGCAACCAAGAAGTACTTCAGCTAAACAAGTGAGTAAATACATCAGTATGCACTTGAGCAGGCAAGAAGTTTTCATAGTGGATGGGAATAGGAATGAGAAATCGTTTGAAGCAGGGAACAGCACTCTCACAGTATGATCAAGTTCAATTGGATCCTGGCTGTCCTTGATCCTCTCCAGAGTTATGTCAAGAGTAAGTGGCCTCACAGTTCATTTTTTCCCCAATCAAAATGATACAAAAAAAATAAGAAATGAGAGTTGCAGAACGAGGACAAAGTGACAGTGTATTCAGCTGCTGATAAGGTTTAGTACAAATGCGGGCACCAGAGGTCAGCACCTAAATCCAGATTTACACCGAGTGCATAAAGCAAACGTGGGTTACATCCCTAGAGGAAAGTGACTGGGTGAGTGGAAGAAATGTGTCACTGGAACAGTATTAAAACAGCATTGTGTTTATTTTTTAAAAATTGCACAAAATATGACATTCTTTTATTTAATGGTTTAACATTAATTCTCTCAGGCAACATCTAAAAATAGATGGATTCTTTTCTTTTCTTTTGATTTTTTTTGTTCAATAAATGCAGTTACCTCACTGAAGTCCATTACAGGACAGGATGCGGGACAAGAGATCAAGGCTTATAAACAATTCTTGGCAGTTGCTAATGTCGAGACTAGCCAATCGTAAGAAAGAAATCTTGTCCTGTGACATAATGTCCCCCCCGCAAAATATAAGCATATTTAAATACTTCATTAGGCTCAGAATGGTGATCATCTGCATTCCAAAACCAAAATGAGGAGGGAAGAATCTTAAAATGATTACAATAGATTTCAAGCAACCTAAACATTTGCAGAAGTGGTTGGAAAAATTGAAGACAATATCCAAGCTCCAGTTAAGAACTCCAAGCTCGGACTTCCGGTTGCGGCGATGCCTAGCTAAGCTGCACGTTTCGGCGGCTCCAGCTCCAACGGACCTTCGGGCTCTTTTAAGCGCCCCAACGGGAAATTTTCTCACGACGAAACCCAGTGTGGGGTGAGTTAATAGGGAGTCCCCCTCAACGAAAGAGAAAAATATCGGCGGCGGCGGCTACATCGCGAGGAATCCTCGACGATAGGGACAGAAGGGAAAAAGAAGCAAGATGGCGGCGGAGAAAGCCCAGGCGACATGGGGGCCCAATCAAGACGAATTTTTAAGACGGTGTGTGGAGCTACTTAAGAAGGAGGTGCTGACCCCGATGCTACAGGCAATTGAGGGGCTTAAGGAGGCACAAAGGACCCAGGAGACAGAGCTCCGCGTGGTGGAGCAGAAGGTGACGGATAATGAGGACGAGATCCTGGGCCTGGCGGTCAAAACACAGATGCACGAGGCGCTCCACAAAAAGTGCATTGAAAGGATTGAGGCCCTAGAAAACAGAGCACGAAGGAAGAACCTTCGGATCCTGGGTCTCCCTGAGGGAGCGGACTGCGGGGCTTACGTGAGCACGATGCTAAGCTCGCTGATGGGAGCTGAGGCCCCTGCGGGCCCCTTAGAAGTGGAGGGGGCTCATCGGGTCCCGGCGAGGAGACCAAAGGCGGGAGAACCACCTAGGGTGACAATCGTGTGATTTCACCGCTTTAATGATAGAGAAGTGGTTCTGAGATGGGCCAAAAAGGTACGGAGTAGCAGATGGGAGAATGCAGTGGTACGGGTGTACCAGGATTGGAGTGCGGAGGTGGCGAGAAGGAGGGCGAGTTTTAATCGAGCCAAGGAGGTGTTACACAAGACGAAGGTGAAGTTCGGGATGCTGCAGCCGGCGCGACTATGGGTCACGTACCAGGAGAGACATCACTACTTCGAAACGGCGGAAGAAGCATGGACCTTTATTAAAGGTGAGAAATTGGATCGGAACTGAGGGACTGATATTAGAGGGAAATGTCACTGTCGATGTATATAGAGATGTAAATTGGGAAGGGGGGGGGACACTAAGAAATGTGGGCGCCGGTGGGGGGGGAAAGAAGAGACATAGGCGGAGGATGAGGAATGGGAGTGGGGTGGCAGAGGGAGCTGCGCCACAAGGGGCGGGTCAGCTACAGAGATGTTCCCGCGCCAGACAGATAATGGCGGGAAGATAGGCGCAAGGTAGATGGGAGTTCCCCACACGGGGGGGGGGGGGTCAAGGAGTGAGCAGGAGAAGCCGGGGTCAGTTGAAGTCAGCTGACTTGTGGAAGTAATATGGGGGGAGCAATCACGCTAGAATGGGGATCTAGCGGGGGGGGGGGGGGGTGGCAGGGGGGGGGGAGGATAACTGGGTTGCTGCTGCAGAAATCAAAGAGGAACTGGCTAAAGAAAGGGTGGTCGGGGCTGGAATGCGCCACCTGGGGAACGAGTGGGAGCGCGGAATCGGGACGTGGGACTGGCCTAGAGAGGGTGATGGCTAGTCGACACGGGAAGGGGGCAGGTAGCCCCCTAGTGAGGCTGATCACGTGGAACGTGAGAGGCCTAAATGGACCGATTAAAAGGGCCCGAGTGCTCGCGCACTTGAAAGGACTGAGGGCAGACGTGGCTATGCTCCAGGAGACGCACCTGAAGGTGGCGGACCAAGTTAGGTTAAGGAAAGGATGGGTGGGACAGGTGTTCCATTCAGGGCTGGATGCAAAGAATAGAGGGGTGGCCATATTGGTGGGGAATCGGGTGTCATTCGAAGCAAGGAGCATTGTAGCAGATAGTGGAGGCAGATATGTAATGGTGAGTGGCAGGCTGGAGGGAATGGAGGTTGTGTTGGTTAACGTATATGCCCCGAATTGGGATGATGCGGGATTTATGAGGCGGATGCTGGGACGTATACCGGACCTGGAGGTAGGAAACTTGATAATGGGGGGAGACTTCAACGCCGTGCTGGACCCAGGGTTTGCTAGATCCAGATCTAAGACCGGAAGAAGGCCGGCAGCGGCCAAGGTGCTTAAGGGGTTTATGGACCAAATGGGGGGAGTGGATCCATGGCGATTTCTTAGACCGAGGGCCAGGGAGTTCTCCTTCTTCTCCCATGTTCATAAGGTGTACTCCCGGATAGATTTCTTTGTTTTGGGAAGGTCGTTGATCTCGAGGGTGGAAGAAACTGAGTATTCAGCCATAGCTATTTCGGATCATGCCCCACATTGGGTGGACCTGGAACTAGGAGAGGAGAGGGAGCAGTGTGCACTCTGGCGATTAGATGTGGGATTGTTGGCGGATGAGGGAGTCTGTGGAAGAGTGCGGGGATGTATCGAGAGGTACCTGGAGGCCAATGACGACGGGGAGGTCCGAGTGGGAGTGGTATGGGAAGCACTAAAGGCGGTGGTCAGAGGAGAGCTGATCTCCATCAGGGCCCACAAAGGGAAAACAGAGGCCAAGGAAAGGGAAAGATTACTGGGGAGATCTTAAGGGTGGACAGAGAATTTGCGGAGACCCCGGAGGAGGGACTGTACAGGGAGAGACGACGACTCCAGACGGAGTTCGACCTTCTGACCACCAGGAGGGCGGAGGTGCTGTGGAGGAAGGCACAGGGGATGAGGTATGAATATGGGGAAAAGGCTAGTCGCTTGTTGGCCCATCAGCTGCGAAAGAGGACAGCGGCGAGGGAGATAGGGGGAATTAGAGACGAAAAGGGAGCTACGGTGCAGAGAGCAGGGAAGATAAACGGGGTGTTTAAGACCTTTTACGAAAGACTTTATAGGTCCCAACCCCCGGAGGGAAAAGAGGAGATGCGGCAGTTTCTGGACCAATTAAGGTTCCCGAGGGTGGAGGAGCAGGAGGTGGAAGGCCTGGGGGCACCAATTGGGGTGGACGAGGTTACCAAGGGGCTGGGGAACATGCAGGCAGGGAAGGCTCCGGGACCAGATGGGTTCCCGGTGGAATTTTATAGAAAATATGTGGACCTGTTGGCCCCGCTGTTGGTGAGGACTTTTAACGAGGCCAGGGAAGGAGGGACCCTACCCCCAACAATGTCGGAGGCGACGATATCACTAATTTTGAAGCGGGATAAAGATCCGCTGCAGTGCGGGTCCTATAGGCCTATTTCACTATTGAATGTGGACGCCAAATTGCTAGCAAAGGTGCTGGCATCGAGGATAGAGGACTGTGTCCTGGGGGTGGTGCACGAAGACCAGACAGGATTCGTAAAGGGGAGACAACTAAATGTCAACGTGCGACGGCTATTAGGGGTGATAATGATGCCCCCAGTAGAGGGGGAGGCAGAGATAGTGGCGGCAATGGATGCAGAGAAGGCATTTGACAGGGTGGAGTGGGAGTACCTATCGGAGGTGCTGAGGAGGTTCGGGTTCGGGAATGGGTTTATTAGCTGGATCAAACTCCTCTATGGGGCCCCAACGGCAAGTGTGGTCATGGGTCGGCATAGATCGGAGTATTTCCGACTATACAGGAGAACAAGACAGGGATGCCCGCTATCTCCATTACTGTTCGCGTTGGCAATTGAACCACTGGCCATGGCGCTGAGAGACTCCAGGAAATGGAGAGGGGTGATTAGAGGGGGAGAAGTACACCGAGTGTCACTCTACGCGGATAACCTACTGTTGTATGTGACGGACCCAGTGGGGGGGATGACAGAGGTCATGCAGATATTGAGGGAGTTCGGAGATTTCTCAGGATATAGGCTTAACATGGGGAAGAGTGAACTTTTCGTGATACACCCTGGGGACCAGAGTAGAGGGATAGATGGCCTGCCTTTAAGGAAAGTGGAAAGAAACTTTCGATACCTGGGGATTCAGATAGCCAGGAGCTGGGGAACCTTGCACAGACTTAATCTGACACGACTGGTGGAACAAATGGAAGAGG
The DNA here is from genome assembly GCF_047496885.1 of Scyliorhinus torazame. Taxonomy (NCBI): domain Eukaryota; kingdom Metazoa; phylum Chordata; class Chondrichthyes; order Carcharhiniformes; family Scyliorhinidae; genus Scyliorhinus; species Scyliorhinus torazame. Next base: position 165,836,787 of record NC_092710.1, read on the forward strand.
ACTTCAAGAGGTGGGACATGCAGCCACTGTCACTGGTGGGCAGAGTGCAGGCAATTAAGATGATGGTCCTCCCGAGGTTCCTATTTGTGTTCCAATGTCTCCCTATACTGATCGCTAAGGCCTTCTTTAAAAAAATAGACAGGAGCATCACGAGCTTCGTGTGGGCAGGGAAAGTTCCGAGGGTAAGGACGGGGTTCTTACAACGTAGCAGAGATAGAGGAGGACTGGCGCTGCCGAATTTGGGCGACTACTATTGGGCCGCCAATGTGGCGATGATCCGTAAATGGATGATAGAGGGAGAGGGAGCGGCGTGGAAAAGACTAGAGAGAAAGTCCTGTAAAGGGACGAGGCTAGAGGCGCTGGTGACGGCGCCACTACCGTTCTCACCAAAAGAATTTACCACGAACCCAGTGGTGGCGGCAACATTAAATATGTGGGGACAATGGAGGCGACAGAGAGGTGTGCTGGGAGCCCTGGTGGGGTCCCCAATCAGGAACAACCCATAGGTTTGCCCCAGGGAGGATGGATGGAGGATTCCAGAGCTGGCACCAGTTGGGAATTAGGAGGTTGGGAGATTTATTTATAGACGGGACGTTTGCGAGCTTGGGAGCGTTGGAGGAAAAGTATAAGCTGCCCCGGGGAAATTTCTTTAGGTATATGCAGGTGAGGGCGTTCACAAGACAACAGGTGAGGGAATTTCCATTGCTCCCGACACAGGGGATCCAGGATAGAATGCTCTCGGGGGTGTGGGTCGGGGAGGGCAAGGTGTCAGAGATATACCAAGAGATGAGAGAAGAGGGGGAGGAGCTGGTGGGCGAACTAAAAGGAAAGTGGGAAGAAGAGCTCGGGGAGGAGATAGAGGAGGGTCTGTGGGCTGATGCCCTAAGCAGGGTAAATTCCTCTTCCTCGTGTGCCAGGCTTAGCCTGATTCAATTTAAGGTGCTGCATAGAGCACACATAACGGGAGCAAGGTTGAGCAGGTTCTTCGGAGTGGAGGACAAGTGTGGGAGGTGCGGCGGAAGCCCGGCAAACCACACACATATGTTTTGGTTGTGCCCGGCACTGGAGGGGAAAGTTTCATTTTATGTTAATTGATTAGTTTACCATGGTGGTTAGTTCCTTTTTATTAGAGTGTGGTTAACATGTTACATGTACTGTTAAATTTTCTTTATGTTTGATGTGTAAGGGGAAAAAATTGTGAACGAAAAATTTCAATAATATATATTTTTTTAAAAAAGAACTCCAAGCTCCAGTTAAGAACTCCCCACATGGTGGCTCTCTCTGAGAAAGCCGTCTTTCAGTTATTTATAGGGACATATCGGAACTCTGAGCAAGAATACGCATATTCATTTAGAACTGAATGTTTTATAGATTTGTGTGTTAATCCTGGCAGTAAATTTCCATTTGAAGGAAAATTATTCCGCTTGGGATGAGGAACTAGTTGACCTTAAACGCCTCGAGGCCTGTTCCACCTTTCAATTGGAGCTAATCTGTTCCTCTATTCAATTTGCCTACTTTTGTTTTATAGCCTTTCGATACTCTTCCTCAATAATAAAATCTATTGATCCTAGTCTTGAAAGTTTCATGTGGTCCAGAATCGGGGCGAGATTCTCCGACCCCCCGCCGGGTCAGAGAATCGCCGGGGGCTGGCATGAATCCCGCCCCCGGCGGTTGCCAAATTCTCCGGCACCGGAGATTCGGCGGGGGCGGGAATCGCGCCGCGCCCGTTGGCGGGTCCCCCCCCTCGATTCTCCGGCCCGGATGGGCCGAAGTCCCGCTGCTAGAATGCCTGTCCTGCCGGCGTGAATTAAACCAACTCTCTTACTGGCGGGACAAGGCAGCGCGGGCGGGCTCCGGGTCCTGGTGGGGGCGTGGGGCGATCTGGCCCCGGGGTGTGCCCCCACGGTGGCCTAGCCCGCGTTCGGGGCCCACCGATCCGCGGGCGGGCCTGTGCCGTGGGGGCACTCTTTTCCTTCTGCCTTCGCCACGGTCTCCACCATGGCGGAGGCGGAAGAGACTCCCTCCACAGCGCATGCGCGGGGATGCCGTGAGCGGCCGCAAATGCTCCTGCGCATGTGCCGCCCGGCAATGTCATTTCCGCACCAGCTGGCGGGGCAACAAAGGCCTTTTCCGCCAGCTGGCGGGGCGGAAATCAGTCCGGCTCAGGCCTAGCCCCGCAAGGTTAGGGCTCGGCCCCCCAAGATGCGGAGGATTCCGCACCTTTGGGGCGGCGCGATGCCGGACTGATTAGCGCCGCTTTTGGCGCCGGTCGGCGGACATCGCGCCGATACTGGAGAATTTCGCCCCGGTCTCTTTTTTTTTGGGGGGGGGGGTGGGGTGGGGGGTACATTCAGATTACTGCTATCTTACTGCACCCGAACAGATGCCGGAAGGTGGCGACGAGGGGCTTTTCACAGTAACTTCATTGCAGTGCTAATGTAAGCCTACTTGTGACAATAAAGATTATTAAAATTAAATTAAAAAGCGCTCCATGATTTTCTCCTATACGTTCTAACTTTAATTTTAAAACTATGGAATGATGAAACGTAGTCTCTCTAAATCAGTTTAAAAGAAATGAACAATTTTATACACAGTGCTTCAGCATTGAGAGGCTGGATAGGGCGGGGATTTCCTCAAAGCAGAGTATGCTGAGGGGGAACCTCATTGATGTGTAAAAAATTTTGAGGGTACAGATAGAAGACAGTTTTCCCCTTAGTAGAGCGGGTCAATAACCAGGGGGGCATAGAATTAAGGTAAGGGGCAGGAGATTGATAAGGAATTTGAGGAAAAACTTTTTAACCCAGAGGATGGTGGGAATCTGGAACCCTCTGTCTGAAAGGGTGGTAGAGGCAGGGACTCTCACATTTAAGAAGCATTTAGGTGAGCAATTAAAATGCCACACCATAAAGGCTACTGACCAAGTGCGGGAAAATGGGATTAGAATAGATAAGTGCTTGATGACCGACACAGACACTGAAGGGCCTTTTTCTGTGCAGTCGAAGTTCATGACGTGATCTAATGGAAACTTGTCTAGGTGTCCTTTCAGGCAGTTTTGGCTGGGAGTTTCGGTCCCTTTTTCAGGCCCTGGAGAGTTTCTCCCCAGGCTAGCCCAACTTAGGGTGCGATTTTAGGGCCGTGTTGCGCTTGAGAGTGCGACTGGTCCATTAGAGTGCGGGAGAGGCCAAAATGAAGAACCGCGCGGATGCCGATCAGTTTGTGATCTAACTGGCCTGCTTGTTGCCGAAATAAGGATCCTACTGTGGCGGCAAACCAATAATCACTACTTAAGGCCAATCTTGGGAACCATCTCCTTTCTTTAAAAAAAAAATATTTTTACTAAAGTATTTGCAAACTTTTTATAACAATAACAAGCGAAATAATAACATAAACAACAACATGGTAAAATAGACATTTCCCACCCAACCCCTTCTGTACATCCCTTAACCATATTGCCCCCACCCACCCCCCCCCCCCCAACCCCCTCAGAATGCTGCTTCTGCTGACATTTAAATTTTCCCCGAGAAAGTCGACGAACGGCTGCCACCTCCGAGAGAACCTCAGCATTGACCCTCTCAAGGCAAACTTTATTTTCCCCAGCTTGAGAAACCCAGCCATGTCACTGACCCAAGTCTCCACACTCGGGGGCTTCAAGTCCCACCACATTAACAGGATCCATCTCCGGGCTACCAGGGAGGCAAAGGCCAGAACGTCGGCCTCTTTCACTCCCTCAACTCCCGGATCTTCTGACACTCCAAAGATCGCCACCTCTGGACTCGGCACCATCTGCGTACCTAGCACCTTGGACATTGCCCTGGCAAACCGCTGCCAGAACCCTCCAAGCATCGGGCATGCCCAAAACATATGGACATGGTTTACTGGGCTTCCCGCACACCTCACACATCTGCCTTCTACCCCGAAAAACTTGCTCATCCTCGCCGCCGTCATGTGTGCCCAGTGCACCACTTTAAACTGTATTAGACTGAGCCTGGCACATGATGAGGAGGAATTGACCCTACTTAGGGCGTCGCCCACAGACCCGCCTCTAACTCCCCACCTAACACCTCCTCCCACTTGCCCTTCAGTTCCTCCACCAGGGTTTCCTCTGCCTCCAACAACTCCTGGTAGACATGTGACACCTTCCCTCCCCCACCCAGATACCAGAGACTACTCTGTCCTGTATCCCCCGTGGCGGCAAGAGTGGGAAAGCCAACACCTGTTTCCTCAGAAAGTCCCACACTTGCAAGTATCTGAAACCGTTCCCCGGCGGCAGCTTGAACTTGTCCTCCAGCGCCTTCAGACTGGGAAAACGTCCGTCTATGAATAGATCCCCCATCCGTCTAATTTCTGCTCTCTGCCAGCTCTGGAACCCGCCATCTATCCTGCCCGGTGCGAACCTGTGGCTATTGCAAATTGGGATCCAGACCGACGCATCCTCCACCTTCTTATACCTCCTCCATTGCCCCCAGATCCTCAATGCCGCCACCACCACCGGGCTAGTGGAGTAACGGGCCAACGAGAATGGCAGAGGTGCCGTTACCAGTGCTCCCAAACTGGTGCCTTTGCATGACACCGCCTCCATCCGCTCCCATGTTGACCCCTCCCCCACCACCCACTTCCTAATCATCGCTACATTCGCCGCCCAGTAGTAGTTGCAGAAGTTCGGCAGCGCCAACCCACCCTCCCCCCGACTGCGCTCCAACAACATTTTCTTCACTCGCGGGGGTTTATTCGCCCATACAAAGCACAAAATAACCTTATTCACCTGCTTAAGAAAGACCTTAGGGATGAAGATGGGGATGCAGTGGAAGACAAACATAAATCTGGGGAGGACCGTCATTTTCACGGTCTGTACCCTCCCATCCAGCGAATGCGGGAGCATATCCCATCTTTTAAAGTCCCCTTCCATTTGCTCTACCAGCCGGGTTCGGTTGAGCTTGTGTAATGCCTCCCATTTCCGAGCCACCAGTATTCCCAGGTAGCGCAAGCTCCTCTCTACCACCCTGAGCGGCAGCTCTTTCAGTCTCCTCTCCAGCCCCCTTGCCTGGATCATGAACAGTTCACTTTTTCCCCATGTTCAATTTATACCCCGTAAACCTGCCAAATTCCCCCAAGATCTGCATAACCTCCCCCAACCCCTCCACTGGGTCAGAGATGTACAAGAGCAGATCGTCCACGTACAGCGAAACCCGGTGCTCCACCCCTCCCTGAACCAGTCCCTGCCAATTCCTTGATGCTCTCAGCACCAGGGCCAATGGCTCTATAGCCAGAGGGAACAGCAACGGGGAGAGGGGGCACCCCTGCCTTGTCCCTCGGTGTAGCTTAAAGTACCCCGACCTCAGCCGGTTCGTGCACACGCTAGCTACCGGCGCCTGGTACAGCAATTGCACTCAGTCAATAAAGCCTTCACCAAACCCAAACCTTCCCAGCGTCTCCCATAGATACTGCCACTCCACCCGATCAAAAGCCTTCTCCGCGTCCATCGCATCCACCACCTCCGCCTCCTCTCCTTCTGAGGGCATCATAATGACACTTAAAAGCCTCCGGACATTAGCATTGAGCTGTCTGCCCTTAACAAATCCAGTTTGGTCCTCCCCTATCACCCCCGGGACACAGTCTTCTATTCTGGTGGCCAAAATCTTAGCCAGCAGCTTGGCATCTACGTTCAATAGCGATATCGGCCTATATGACCCACGTTGCTCTGGGTCCTTCTCTCGTTTAAGAATGAGTGAAATTGAGGCCTGCGACATTGTTGGGGGGAGGATCCCCCTCTCTCTGGCCTTGTTAAAGGTCCTCATCAGCAGCAGGCACAACACCTCTGAGAACTTCTTGTAAAAGTCTACAGGGTAACCGTCCGGCCCCGGAGCCTTGCCCGACTGCATGCCCTCCAGTCCTTTAACAATTTCCTCTGCATCAGTCGGGGCCGCCAGCCCCTCCACCAGGTTCTCCTCCACCCTCGGAAACCTCAACTGATCTAGGAATCGCCTCATCCCTTCTGCTCCAGCCGGGGGTTCCGACTCATATAATTTGCTATAAAATTCTTTTAAAACGTTGTTCACCCCCCCTGGGTCCAATACCATGTTACCCTCCCTATTCCTTACTCTCCCAATCTCCCTGGCCGCCTCTCTCTTCCTAAGCTGGTGCGCCAGCATCCTGCTTGCCTTTTCCCCATATTCGTAGACCACCCCCTTGCCCTCCTGAACTGCTCCACCACTCTCCCCGTGATCAACAACTCAAACTCTGCCTGCAGCTTCCTCAGGAGCCCAGCGTCCAGGGCCTCTGCATATCTCCGATCCATTCGAAGTATCTCCTCCACTAATCTCTCCCTCTCTGCTCGTTCCACCTTTTCTCTATGGGACAGAATCAAAATTAGTTCCCCTCTGACAACTGCCTTCAGAGCCTCCCAAACCGTCGCTGCTGATACCTCTCCCTTATCATTTGTTTCCAGGTAATTCTGGGTGAACTTATTCACCCGTCCGCAGACCGCTTCGTCCGCTAACAACCCCACATCTAATCTCCACAACGGGCGCTGCCCTCTCTACTCACTCAACCGCAAATCCACCCAATGCGGGGAATGATCAGAGACTGCGATCGCCGAATATTCCGTCCCTGCCACCTTCGGAATTAGCACCCTGCTTCGAACAAAAAAATCAATATGGGAGTAAGCTTTATGGACATGAGAAAAAAAAGAAAATTCCTTCGCCCTCAGCCGTTCGAATCTCCACGGGCCTACACCCCCCATCTGCTCCATAAAACCCCTCAACTCCTTTGCCACGGCAGGCCTCCTACCAGTCCTGGATTTTGACCGGTCCAGATTGGGATCAATGACCTTGTTAAAGTCTCCCCCCATGATCAGACCATGAGCCTCCAAGTCCGGGATCCGGCCTAACACCCGTCTCATAAATCCCACATTGTCCCAGTTCGGCGCATATACGTTCACAAGCACCACCCGTATACCCTCCAACTTCCCACTCACCATTATATATCTACCCGCCTTATCAACCATCCCCTTTCTAACGGCCTCCCTTGATCTAACCCCAGCAAGTGGTCACGCGGGCACTGATTAATACACCTTTTTAAAAACATAAAGCTGGCAGAATGGCCGCTGTGGGGATCCAAGGAGGGGAAAAGCCAACTTCACTCCCAGGGACAATGAACCCGGGGCACTGGAGAGGGAGTCAAGGGGAATATTTGGGGGGGGGGGTGCACGGCATAGGCAGCACTGCTAGACATGGAGTGGGCCAAGGTACGGTATGGGGCGGGGCGGAGGTGATGCCAGGTGCATGATCGGAGGGGGGGGGGGGCGTGGTGCTAACCCACCCGTGCGGTTCGATGGAGGTCATTGATTTTCTTGCGGCACTAGGTGCCAGTCCTCCTGGTGACGCTCCCCGAGCTGACGGCCGCTGCCACTTCCTCCCAGGTGGGCTGGCTGCCCTGTGGCTGACTCTCCAAGCTCCTCGGGCATCCAATCTAGACTCACCTGCATCTAACAATCTGGCCAAATTGGCATCCCCAAATCGTGGGCTGGTTTCCCCGGTTGCATGACTGTGTTCTGTGTGGGGTTTGCTCTGCGCCTTGTTGGCAGGGAGCTGGCGGGTGCGGTCCCAGCGAATCAGGCGACGGGACCATTATCTGTGGCGTGAAGCCCATGGGGCCTCGTTAAGTGGACCAATTAATGTTTGATACCACTGACGGCCTCACCAGGTTGCACTTGCAACAGTTACCGCTCACTACCACACTGAGAAACCTTTCCATTAAATCGCACCCTTAGAATTTTTTCCATTACTGGGGAGCTGAACCTGCTGGCTGGAAGATGCCGGGAGCCAGTTAAATCTGGTGTTAGCACGGTTAGCGGTACGAGACTGGGTCCTGCCCTGAACGCAATGCCTCGCTGGCCATCTAAGACGGCCACCTGCAAAGGACCATGGGAATTATGGCCAAACCAGGACTCAGACAGATACAGAGCCTATGTGTATCTGAAACACAGGTAACCAGGCCTGACTGAAGCCCCCGCTCGTTTGCATTTTAATTGCCCATTTTCCCAGGACAATAGAACTCCAATCAAGCAACTGGTACAGCCACAGACTGATTGGCGCCACTCCCCTTACTCAGAAAGCCCAACTGCCAAGGTCAATGACCGCTAAGGACCTGCCCAGCCACCAAGGCACCCGCCCCTTTAATGGCCGAAATCGAAGACCAACGATCGCTACCTGACGGATGAGCCCAGCAGAGACAGAGCCACTTTCTTCGAACCAGCCAAGTGAAATCCAGGTAAAGGCCTTATCCATTTGCACAGTGCCAGTCACCCTGAAGTTAAGTATAGGTTATTGTAGCTGATAGGTGCAGTTTAACTCATAGTAGATATTGTGTTTGCATGCGAGATAACTCTTGTGTATGCAAATAAATAATCTTTTGAACTAACAGGTTGTGTGGTCATTTGATCGATGTAAGGGAAGGCTTGTGGTTCACTAACATTATCAATAGAGCAACATTGCGAGATCTGGTGTGATCCCACGAGGTGTACAAGCCATTGGGATCCCGGGCAGGCCTCACCCGGCCTCTACCAACCACGTTGCAGCTCATTTCGGCCAGGACGTGGCCAATAGATCGCACCCCTATGACTTCTTCTTTGTTCCTCTTTGGTATTTTTGCAGCTCACTTTCCTTGCTTTGATTTTTGTAATCACTAGCTGGAGTTGATATTTCTGATAATGAAATTTGATCCAGTCAGCCAAAATAAAAAAAAGGTTCAAACTAAGGCACAATGACAATATGACTAAACAAAATGTGCCTGAACAAAATGTGCGCTGAACATATATACACAAAAAATACATGTGAATTCACAAGAAAGTACATTAGTTACAATTTTTTAAAAAAACGTTTGAGAGCATCTGTCTCACTTTGTATAAAATCTCAATAAATCAGAAATGAACAATCTTAAAAAAAATACCAAAGGAGCAAGTTGTTTCCTGCTGTGTTTTGAGAGTTTTGGATTACCAGGGCAGCAGCAGGGAGGCAGTACTCAATCCAGAAGCACGTTCAACAATAATTAGCCTTCAACTAATCTCACGATCGATTTAGAAAGCTTCCCTGTAGTGTACCTGAGATGTTGCCTTAAACGAGCAAGGCAAAATTTTTAGAGCTGTGCTTTATATCCAACACTGCCCCTGAATAGTGTCACAGAAAATCAGCAAGTGTAATAGATTAGCTTCCATTGCATCGACTGTTGTAGGTTAAAGCCTGCTCAAAATGGGTCTCAACTAAACTCAAGCATACTATAACCTTAGTTTCACTGTAAAATAATAATCCAATCTGCTACTCTTGTTGCTTTAATGCTACATCAACAAAGAAATACAAAGCAAATCAGACTTTGAAAACAGCTGTAAATACTACCCAAACATAACCTAATGCCTGGGCTGATCATCACCACTGAACCTTTACCTCGAGATGGGAAATGCTCTCATGCTTCACCAGAATATTATTTTAACAGTTCCATCAATTGCACAGGTCATGAAAATATCCAAAATTTTATCTATTAATTTAAAGGGATATGAAATCATTTGCTCCATTCCTAACTTGACATTGGCCTCAACAGATTTTCCACTTTATGCTACATTCAAGCAATCTATTACACCCAAGCATAGAAACAGAAACATCTGCCCTATAGTTTTATTTCAATTTCTTTCTTTCTGATTTCCTGACCTGTCTCCTCCTCAACTGCCAGGTTAATTCACTTCCTACTCGACATATATGTCTTTCCCTTCAAGGAATCTCTTATGTCCTTTTCCTCCTATTTCCTTCTACATCAGCAATGGTATGTACAAGTATTAAATTATGTTATAGAATCATAGACTTTACAGTGCAGGAGGCCATTGGGCCCATTAGGTTTGCAGCGGCCCTTGGAATGAGCACCCGCCATTTTATCCCCATAACCCAGTTACACCACCCAACCTTTTTGGACACAAAGGACAATTTAGCATGGCCAATCCACCTAACCTGCACACCTTTGGATTGTGGGAGGAAACCCGTGCTGACACGGGGAGAACGTGCAGACTCCGCACGGACTGTGACCCAGCGGGGAATCGAACCTAGGACCCTGGAGCTGTGATGCAACTGTGCTACCATGCTGTATACAAACTCCTAGTAATTTAGGAGTTTGTATTAGGAACAGGCATTTATTAAGCTGAAGGTCATTAGTAAACCATTCTTTTGGGGAAATTAATTGATAAAAGCATGGGAATGAAGAATTAAACATTAGCAAATTCGGTAAATATTTCTGATGGATAGCGACTTAATGTACAGGTTGAAAAACTGGGACCAGAGGCAGATTGTCCATTGAAAAGAAACCTGTGCCCTTCTATGTGCCAGGAGTGAGAGAGTAACAATTATCTTTTGCTCATTGAATATCTCACAAGAAACCACAAAGAATGCCCTCTGTCACTCTGAAAAGTGGTGCATTTCACACTGTTGGAGCACGACATTTAGGCTGAAACTAATATTCAGATGTTTTTATTACAAGAGATATACAGAAACAATAAGATACATAAGTTACTGATGGCACAAATGTTTAGGAAACAAAAATAAAATCAACCCATAAAGCATTACTATATCTTTACTAGAATGTATTTTTTAGACAGTTTTATAAGCAAAACAATTAAAGATCTTTATTTTGAGGTGATTATAAAAACTCCCATCAACAAGAGCCCAGTAGTCCATTAGCTCAAATTAGCACTAGAAATAAGATAAATCTTCAGCACTTCTTCCAGTCCGGGAGCTTATGCATAAAGGATTTTCAATTGCATTAATACATATAATTATTGACAGGAATATACTCAGAACTTCAACAGGTCACTTCCGGTGGCCACTATGGAAGAGTAAGTCGCACATTTGGTGGCTCCCGCTCTGGTCGGATTTTTGGACCTTACCCCCGTTTTTCTTCCGGACTTGAATTGTAAAACGGATGTTAGTGGCAATTGTTTACTGAATTCCAACTTCGGTGCATGGAGAGAAGGACTAGAAGTGTTCGTAAGGGCAGAAACAAAAAGACAGAGAAGGCTTGGGTTGTAGCTGCAACAGAAGACAGCATGGCAGAGGTTTGGACCTCCGGCATGTCGACCCAGCAGTCTATGGAGCAGCTGATGCAAGTCATTCAGGAAGGCTTTGCTACGCAGAAACGGGACTACTTGGACCTGATAAAAGAGTCGATTGAGCGGTTGGAGCATAGGACGCTCAAGATCGGGCGATCCAGAAGGTGGAGAAGGCACTGGCTGAGCAGGAGGAACATCAGACTGCGGTGGAGCTGGAGGTGAGGATGCTGAGGGACCAGCAGAAGAAGCTCCTGGAGAAGGTGGATGACCTTGAAAATAGGTCCCACCGTCAGAACTTAAGGACGCGTTGGACTTTGCGAAAAAGAAAGGGCTGGCGAAGGACTGAGAACTTTTGAATTTGGCAGCAACGTTCATGTTTTTTTTTTTCTTTCTCTGTTTTTGTAAAAGGTTTCTGGTTTTGCGTTTTATGGAAGATGTTTGTAATGCCGTTTGCATTGATTTGGAACCAGCGGTAGAGCTGAGTGAGTTAAGGCTTTCAGTTGCACTGTTGGGGGATGGAGGTGTGCTTGTTTTTGATCTTGGTGTTTTTTCTGTTGGGCAATTGTGTGGGGATTGTTTGATGCTGGAGTTTGTTTATATGAGCGGGGGGGGGGGGGGGGGGGACAATAGGTGGGAGACTGTCTGGCGCCAGGGTTGGGGGCCACCAAGCTAGCTGGGCGAGCTAGCTCACGGAAGGGCAGTGGGGGGGGGGGGGGGTGCATATGTTTGGTTTAGTAAAGGGGTTGGGTTACAGGGTGTTGTTACTAGGGGGGGGGGGCGAATGTTCTGCTGATGAGGGAGGGACCTGGGTGAGGGACAGAGAGGCGGTTGGGGGCAGGGGCTGCCTGGGGATGAACCTGTGAAGGCGCGGAGCACTGGCTGAAGGTGGGCCTAAAAAAGGGGATGGCTGATCTGGAGGGGGGCCCCCAACTAGGCTGATCACCTGGAATGTTCAAGGGTTAAATGGTCCAGTCAAAATGGCACATGTGTTCGCACATCTTAGATCCCCTAAGGCGGACGTGGTAATGTTGCAGGAGGCGCACCTTAGAGTAACGGACCAGGTGAGATTGAGGAAAGGCTGGGTCAGTCAGGTCTTTCACACGGGATTAGATTCAAAGACTAGAGGGGTCGCGATCCTGATCAATAAGCGGGTGGTGTTTGAGGCGGGTAGAATAGTCTCGGACGTGGGAGGTCGGTACATTATGGTCAGCTAGAGGGGGAGCAGGTGGTATTAGTAAATGTATATGTGCCAAATTGGGATGATGTGGACTTTGGAAAGAGGATGCTGGGGAAGATATCGGACCTGGACTCGCACAGGTTGGTTATGGGAGGAGACTTCAACACAGCTATGGACCCTGGCTTGGACCGGTCAAGCTCGAGAACGGGCAGGGTGCCAGCAATGGCAAAGGAACTAAGATGCTTCATGGAGCTGATGGGGGGGGGGGATCCATAGAGGTTTGGGCAGCCGAGGGTGAAGGAGTTCTCATTCGACTCACACGTGCATAAAGTGTACTCCCGGATTGATTTCTTTATTTTGAGCAGGGCCTTGCTGGCTGGGGTAGTGGACACGGGGTACTCGGCGATGACAATCTCAGACCATGCTCCGCACTGGGTTGACCTGCAAGTTAGTAAAGACAGTAACCAGCGCCCGCACTGGAGGTTGGATGTGGGACTTTTGGCGGATGAAGGGGCGTGCGAGCGGCTGAGGAAACGTATTCAGAACTACCTGCAGGTCAACGACAGGGGGAAATTTCAGCAGCAGTGGTGTGGGAAGCACTGAAGGCCGTGGTTAGGGGGCAGCTGATTTTGATCCGGGCCCATAGGAAGAAGGTGGACAGGGCAGAGACGGGCAGACTTGTAAAGGAGATACTACAGATTGATAGGAGGTATGCGGAGACCGAGGCAGGACTTTTAAGGGATCGGCGGAGGTTACAGGCGGAGTTTAGCTTGCTGACCACAGGGAGGGCGGTGGAGCAGCTGAGAAAGGCAAGGGGGGCGATCGACGAACATGGAGAGAAGGCCAGCAGAATGCAGCTTAGGAAGAGGGAGGCAGCTAGGGAGATAGGGAAAGTAAAGGACGGAGATGGGAACATGGTTGGTGATTCAGTAGGGGTGAATAAGGCGTTTAGGGATTTCTATAGCAGGCTGTACAGGTCGGAATCCCCTGCGGGGTTGGAGGGGATGAGGCACTTCTTGGAGGGGCTGAATTTCCCAAACGTGGATGGGGAGTGGGTAGAAGGGCTGGGGGCCCCAATCGGGTTGGAAGAGATAGTGGAGGGTCTGAAGGCCATGCGGTCGGGTAAAGCCCCGTGGCCAGACGGCTACCCAGTGGAGTTCGATAAAAGGTTCTCTGGGATATTGGGGCTGGTGTTGATGAGGGTGTTCAATGAGGCAAGGGAAAGAGGGGTGCTGCCCCCGACGATGTCACAGGCAATGATTTAGATGATTCTTAAGCGGGACAAGAACCTGGAGCTGTGTGGGTCCCACAGGCCGATCTCCGTTAAATGTGGATACCAAGTTGCTGGCCAAAATCTTGTCCTCCGGATTGGGGATTGTGTTCCGGACGTTATTGGGGAGGACCAGACGGGGTTTGTTAAGGGCAGGCAGTTGCTGGCCAATGTAAGAAGGCTGTTAAATGTGATCATGATGCCCCCGGAAGGTAGGGAGGTGGAAGTAGTGATCGCAATGGATGCAGAAAAGGCTTTTGATCGGGTAGAATGGGACTATCTGTGGGACATACTGGGATGATTCGGATTCGGGCAGGGCTTTATCGAGTGGGTCAGGTTACTGTATCAGGCTTCTGTGGCAAGTGTACAGACGAATAGGACTACATCGGACTATTATAGACTGCACCGGGGGACGAGACAGGGATGGCCCTCTTCTCACAGTTGTTTGTGCTGGCTATAGAGCCGTTGGCGATTGCTCTGAGAGATGGAAGAAATCATGAGGGCTTTAGGGGAATTTAGCCGGTTTTTGGGGTGCGTTGCCTTCTTGAACCATTTAGCTTAGTAGATGGAAGCTTTAGGTACCTAGGCATCCAAGTGGCGCGGGAATGGGACCAGCTGCATAAATTGAATCTGGCCCGGCTGGTGGACCAAATGAAGGCCGATTTTCAGAGATGGGATGCGCTTCCGTTGTCTCTGGCTGGGAGGGTGCAAATGGTGAAGATGACGGTCCTCCCGAGATTCCTATTTGTATTTCAGTGTCTCCCCATTTATATTCCGCGGTCCTTTTTTAAGCGGGTCAACAGAGTGATCATGGGCTTCGTCTGGGCAGGCAAGATCCCGCGAGTAAGGAAGGTAATGCTTGAGCGGAGTCGGGGAGAGGGCGGGCTGGCGCTGCCAAATTTTAGCAACTATTACTGGGCGGCTAATATAGCCATGATCAGGAAGTGGGTGGTGGGGGAGGGGTCGAAAGGATGTGCATTAGGGCGGCTACATGTAAGGGCACCAGTTTGTGGGCCTTGGTAACTGCGCCTCTGCCGTTCCCACCAGCACAGTACTCCACCAGACCAGTGGTGGTGGTGGCGGCCCTGAGAGTTTGGGGCCAGTAGAGGTGGCATGTGGGAGCATTGGGAGCATCGGTTTGGGCCCCAATCTATGATAATCACCGGTTTGCCCCGGGGAGTATGGACGGGGGGTTCCGGTTATGGCGGAGAGTAGGGATTGAGAGAATGGGGGATATGTTTATAGAGGGGAGCTTTCCGAGTATGAGGGCGTTGGAGGAAAAGTTTGTGTTGGCGAGGGGAAACAAATTCAGGTATCTGCAGGTGCAGGACTTCCTTCGTAAACAGGTGTCAACCTTCCCGCTCCTACCGCTAAGGGGGATTCAGGACAGGGTATTTTCCAGAGGGTGGGTAGGAGAAGGGAGCGTCTCGGACATTTATAAGGAGCTTATGGGGTCGGAGGAGACGCAGACCGAGGAGCTGAAGCGCAAGTGGGAGGAGGAGCTGGGAGGTGAGATAGAGGATGGTCTATAGGCATATGCGTTGAGTAAAGTCAACACGTCTGCAACATGTGCCAGGCTCAGCCTGATCCAATTTAAGGTTGTTCACCGAGCTCACATGACAGTGGCCCAGATGAGCAGATTCTTTGGGGTGGAGGACAGGTGCGCAAAATGTGCAGGAGGACCGGCGAACCATGTCCACATGTTTTGGACATGTTCAAAGTTTAGGGGATTTTGGCAGGGGTTTGCGGACGTCATGTCCATGGTGTTAAAAACAAGGGTGGGACTGAGTCCAGAGGTGGTGATTTTCAGGGTGTCAGAGGACCCGGGAATCCAGGAGAAGAGGCAAACGTTCTGGCCTTTGCTTCCCTGGTAGCCTGGAGATGGATACTATTAGCATGGAGGGACTCAAAGGCCCCGAAGTCGGAAACCTGGCTATCAGACATGGCTAGCTTTGTCTGTTTGGAGAAAATCAAGTTCGCCTTGAGAGGGTCACTGTTAGGGTTCACCTGGAGGTGGCAACCGTTCGTCGACTTCTTTGCGGAAAATTAACCGTCAGCAGACAAGGGGGGGGGGGGGGTAGTTTAGATTCGAGTCGGGGGTTAATAAGGGTGGAACCTGTACAAAAGGTAAATAGCTTTTGCACTATGTTTATGGTTTCATGTATATTGTTTATTGTTGTTGTTGCTATACCAAAAATACCTTGATAAAATGTTAACTTCAACAGGTCTCACATTATCTATAAATGTAATTCTTAAGAATTCTTTACCCCGACTTCCGGTTGCTGCGCTGACCAGCTAAGGCGCACGTTTCGGCGGCTCCAGCTCGAATGGACCTTTGGGCTCTTTTAAGAGCACCAACGGGGAATTTTTTCGGGACAAAACCCGGTGTGGGGTGAGACAACAGGGAGTCCCTCCAACGAAAAAGAAAAATATCGGCGGCGGCGGCCAGATCTCGAAGAATTCTCGAGGGCAGTGGCAGAAGGAAGAAAGGAGCAAGATGGCGGCGGAGGGAGCCCAGGCGACATGGGGACCGGACCAGGATGAATTTTTAAGACGGTGTATGGAGCTGCTAAAAAAGGAGGTGCTGGTCCCGATGCTACAGGCAATCGAGGGGCTTAAGGGGACACAAAAGACCCAGGAGATAGAGCTCCGTGTGGTGGAGCAGAAGGTGACTGACAACGAGGACGAGATCCTGGGCCTGGCGGTCAAAATGCAGATGCACGAGGCGCTCCATAAGAAGTGCATCGAAAGGATTGAAGTCCTAGAAAACAGATCCCGGAGAAAGAACCTCCGGATCCTGGGTCTCCCCGAGGGAGTGGAAGGAGCTGACGGCGGGGCTTACGTGAGTATGATGCTACGCTCGCCAATGGGAGCTGAGGCCCCCTCGGGCCCCTTGGAAGTGGAAGGGGCCCATCGGGTCCCTGCGAAGAGACCAAAGGCGGGGGAACCACCTAGGGCGATGATCGTGCGATTTCACCGCTTCAATGATAGAGAGGCGGTTCTGGGATGGGCCAAGAAGATACGGAGTAGTAGATGGGAGAATGCGGTGGTACGAGGGAGAATGCGGTGGTATGAGTGTATCAGGATTGGAGTGCGGAGGTGGCGAGAAGGAGGGCGAGCTTCCGTTGAGCCAAGGAGGTGCTGCACAAGTTCGGGATGTTGCAGCCGGCGCGACTGTGGGTCACGCACCAGGAGAGGCATTACTACTTCGAAACGGCGGAAGAAGCATGGACCTTCATTAAAAACGAGAAACTGGATCAGGACTGAGGGACTGATGTTGGAGGGGAAACAACAATGCTGATGTATATAGAAATGTAAATTGGGGAGGGGGGGGACATTGAGAAATGTGGGCGCCGGTGGGGGGAGGGAAGAGACTCAGGCGGGGGATGGGGAATGGGAGTGGGGCAGCAGAGGGAGCTGCGCCACAAGGGGCGGGACGGCTCTAGAGAACACAAGGTTTCTTTTTCTTGTTCCCGCGTCAGAAAGATGATGGCGGGAAGATAGGCACAAGGTGGATGGGAGTTCCTCACACGGGGGGGGGTCAAGGAGAGAGCGGGAGAAGCCGGGGTCAGTTGAAGTCAGCTGACTTTCGGAAGCAATATGGGGGGAGTAACCATGCTAGATGGGGGTCTAGCGGGGGGGGGGGGGGGGGGGCAGAATGGGGGATAACTGGGTTGCTGCTGCGGAGATTGAGAAAGAACTGGTAAAAGAAAAGGTGGTCGGGGCGGGAATGCACCGCCTGGGGGACGAGTGGTTGCGCGGAACCGGTACGTGGGACTGGCCCAGAGAGGGTAATGGCTAGTCGACAGGGGAGGGGGGCGGGCAGCCCCCCAGATCACGTGGAACGTGAGAGGCCTAAATGGGCCGATTAAGAGGGCCCAAGTGTTCGCGCACTTGAAAGGACTGAAGGCAGACGTGGCCATGCTTCAGGAGACGCACCTGAAGGTGGCAGACCAGGTTAGGTTAAGGAAAGGATGGGTGGGACAGGTGTTCCACTCGGGGCTGGACGTAAAGAATGGGGGGGGGGGTGGCCATATTGGTGGGGAAACGGGTGTCATTCGAGGCTAGGAACATTGTAGCAGACAGCGGTGGCAGATATGTGATGGTGAGCGGCAGACTGCAGGGAATGGAGGTCGTGTTGGTTAATGTATATGCCCCGAATTGGGATGATGCTGGATTTATGAAGTGGATGCTGGGACGTATCCCGGACCTGGAGGTAGGAAACCTGATCATGCCCCACACTAGGTGGACCTGGAACTAGGAGAGGAGAGGGAGCAGCGTCCTCTCTGGCGACTGGATGTGGGATTATTGACGGATGAGGGAGTCTGCGGAAGGGTGCGGGGATGTATCGAAAGATACCTGGAGGCCAACGACGACGGGGAGGTCAGAGTAGTAGTATGGGAAGCACTAAAAGCGGTGGTCAGGTGAGAGTTGATCTCCATCAGGGCTCACAAGGAGAAAACGGAGGCCAAAGAAAGGGAAAGACTACTGGGGGAGATTTTGAGGGTAGATAAAAAATATGCGGAGGCCCCGGATGAAGGACTATACAGGGAGAGGCGACAACTCCAGACGGAGTTTGATCCGCTCACCACAGGGAGGGCAGAGGCACGGTAGACGAAGGCACAGGGGATGAGATATGAATATGGGGAAAAGGCGAGTCGCCTGTTGGCCCACCAGCTGCGAAAGAGGACAGCGGCGAAGGAGATAGGGGGAGTTAGGGATGAAACGGGAGCCACGATGCGGAGAGCAGAGAAGATAAACGAGGTGTTTAAGACCTTTTACGAGAGGCTATATAGGTCCCAACCCCCAGAGGGAAAAGAGGGGATGCAGCAGTTTCTGGACCAACTAAGGTTCCCGAAGGTGGAGGAGCAGGAGGTGGCAGGCCTGGGGACACCAATTGGAGTGGACGAGGTGACCAAAGGGCTGGGGAACATGCAGGCAGGGAAGGCCCCGGGACCAGATGGGTTCCCGGTGGAATTCTCTTGAAAATATGTGGACTTGTTGGCCCCGCTGCTGGTAAGAACCTTTAACGAGGCCAGAGAAGGGGGGACCCTACCCCCGACAATGTCGGAGGCGACGATATCACTAATCTTGAAGCAAGATAAAGATCCGCTGCAGTGCGGGCCCGATAGGCCTATCTCATTGCTAAATGTGGACGCCAAGTTGCTGGCAAAGGTGCTGGCAACAAGGATAGAGCACGAAGACCAGACAGGGTTCGTAAAGGGGAGACAATTGAATGTCAACGTGCGACGGCTATTAGGGGTGATAATGATGCCCACAGCAGAGGGGGAGGCAGAGATAGTGGCAGCAATGGATGCAGAGAAAGCCTTTGATAGGGTGGAGTGGGAGTATCTATGGGAGGTGCTGAGGAGGTTCGGGTTCGGGGAGGGGTTTGTCAGCTGGGTTAAACTCCTCTATGGGGCCCCAATGGCAAGTGTGGTCACAAATTGGCAAAGGTCGGAGTATTTTCGACTACACAGGGGAACAAGACAGTGATGCCCGCTGACACCCATTACTGTTCGCACTGGCAATTGAACCACTGGCCATAGCGCTGAGAGACTCCAGAAAATGGAGAGGGGTGGTTAGAGGGGGAGAGGAACACCGAGTGTCACTCGACGCGGATGACCTACTGCTGTATGTGACGGATCCAGTGGGGGGGGGATGAGAGAGGTCATGCAGATATTGAGGGAGTTTGGAGATTTCTCGGGATATAGGCTTAACACGGGAAAGAGTGAGCTTTTTGTGATACACCCTGGGGACCAGAGTAGAGGGATAGGTGGCCTACCGCTAAGGAGAGTGGAAAGAAACTTCCGATACCTGGATTCAGAAAGCCAGGAGCTGGGGAACCTTACACAGACTCAATCTGACACGGCTGGTGGAATAAAATGGAAGAGGATTTCAAAAGGTGGGACATGCAGCCGCTGTCACTGGCGGGCAGAGTGCAGGCAATTAAGATGATGGTCCTCCCGAGGTTCCTATTTGTGTTCCAATGTCTCCCTATACTGATCACTAAGGCCTTCTTTAAAAAAATAGATAGGAGCATCACGAGCTTTGTGTGGGCAGGAAAGGCCCCGAGGGTAAGGAGGGGGTTCCTACAACGTAGCAGAGACAGAGGGGGACTGGCGTTGCCGAATTTGGGCGACTACTATTGGGCCGCCAACGTGGCGATGATTCGTAAATGGATGATAGAGGGAGAGGGAGCGGCGTGGAAAAGGTTGGAGATGAAGTCCTGCAAAGGGACGAGCTTGAAGGCGCTGGTGACGGCGCCATTACCGCTCTCCCCGAAAAAGTTTACCACGAACCCAGTGGTGGCGGCAACATTAAGTATCTGGGGGCAATGGAGGCGACAGAGGGGTGTGCTGGGAGCCTCGGTGTGGTCCCCGATCAGGAACAACCATAGGTTTGCCCCAGGGAGGCTGGACGGAGGATTCCAGAGCTGGCACCGGGCAGGAATCAGGAGAGTGGGAGACTTATTTATAGATGGGACGTTTGCGAGCGCTTGAGGAAAAGTATGAGCTGCCCCTGGGAATTACCTTTAGGTATATGCAGGTGAGAGCGTTCACGAGACAACTGGTGAGGGAATTTCCGCTGCTCCCGACACAAGGGATCCAGGACAGGGGGCTTTCGGGGGTGTGGGTCGGGGAGGGCAAAGTGTCCAAGATATACCGGGAGATGAGAGAAGAGGAGGAGGAGCTGGTGGACGAACTGAAGGGAAAATGGGAAGAAGAGCTCGGGGAGGAGATTGAGGAGGGTTTGTGGGCTGATGCCCTAAGCAGGGTAAATTCCTCTTCCTCGTGTGCCAGGCTTAGCCTGATCCAATTTAAGGTGCTGCATAGAGCACACATAACGGGAGCAAGGTTGAGCAGGTTCTTCGGAGTGGAGGACAAGTGTGGGAGGTGCGGGGGAAGCCCGGCGAACCACACACATATGTTTTGGTCGTGTCCGGCACCGGAGGGGTATTGGAGGGGAGTGACGGGAGTGATCTCGAAGGTGGTGAAGGTCCGGGTCAAGCCAGGCTGGGGGTTAGCTATATTTGGAGTAGCGGATGGGCCAGGAGTGCAGGAAGCGAAAGAGGCCGATGTTGTGGCCTTTGCGTCCCTAGTAGCCCGGCGTAGGATTTTACTCATGTGGAAGGAAGCGAAACCCCCCGGGGCCTGGAGACCTGGATAAACGATATGGCGGGGTTCATAAAACTGGAGTGGATGAAGTATGCACTGAGAGGATTGGCTCAAGGGTTCACCAGGCGGTGGCAACCGTTCCTCGACTATCTAGCGGAACGTTAGGGGGAAGATAAATAGCCAGCAGCAGCCCGGGGGGGGGGGGGGGGGGGGATTGTTTGTGTTCTAGATGGGGAGAGGGGAGCATTACTTAGTGTTATTTGGTTAGTTTACTAAATTATTTAAACAATGTTATATAGCAGGTATCATGCTACCATTTTTGTTGATTTGTAAGGGAAAAAATTGTGTTTGAAAACTTTAATAAAATATATTTATTAAAAAAAAAGAATTCTTTACCCCAGAGAGCTGTGGATACTCAGTGGTTGAGTATATTGAAGATAGTGGTCGATAGACTTTGGGCACTGAGGGAAATGAAGGATACGTAGGTAGTGCAGGAAGGTGGAGTTTGAAATAGATCATCAGCCATGGACTTATTAAATGGTGGAGCAGGCTCAAAGGGCCAAATAGCCTACTCCAGCTCCTACTTCATAGAAACACAAACAGAAAATGCAAGAAAAACTCAGCAGATTTCGCAGCATCTGTGGAGAGAGAAACAGAGTTGATGACTTCTTTAGAGCCTTAAGTTCTTGTGGAATCCTTTGACAGTGCCTAATTTGATTAGCTTAGAGGGTCAAGTTTCTGATCGGTCATATAACCAGAAGGCAATCAACATGGCTTGTTAAAACAAACCGTAGAAAATGCAACTCAATTCACAGATTCTTTCCTAAAGTCCAGAGAGGGACATCAGTTCAGTTTTCTGCATTTTCTATTCCTTGACAGAGGAAATGGGTCTGTTTCAAATCAAGCTAACTAGAACCAGCTATAAAATCACATTTATCTAGTTTACAATAAAGCCATTAGAAACAAAAAGTGTCTTAAGAAAAGTGGACCAATCAAAGTGACTGTTTGATTCAGGTGATCATACTCTTATCTCAGTTAGAATGCGTGTGGCTCAACCCAAATCCCAATAGTTAATAACCAAATTATAACCAAAGCTTTCATTCCAGTGCAGCGTTAGGAAGTACAGCATTATCAGTGGTGTGTTTATTTTAAGTGTGATGTTAAGGGTGTCTATCTGTTTGATGGTTTAAGACAAATCCTAAACCAGCATTCAAAGAGCAGGGATGGTTTCCTGACCACCATTGCCAAAGATAAATTAATTTATTTTGTAGTTTTTGAGATTTTGCTACGTGCAACTTTGCATTAGCTTTAATTGTAACTCTGTAATTAGGTTGTGAAGGACTTTGGGATTTCCTGAGGATATGATACACTGGTAATCAAGTATTTTCTTATTTGACTAGACTGAAGCAACCCTACTTCCATCACAAATTGGAATTTCCATTAAGTTTTATTTGCCCACATATTAACATCCAAAGTCAATAATTCAAAGTTAATAAATTAGTTTATTTTTCAAGGAAAATTTGATTATGCTGTCTTGTGGCATCAAATGTTTTCAGTGACTATGCTCTTCTAAGGTTTTGGTGAATGTCATTTGATATATGTATTTAACGTTTCAAAAATAATTAATTCATTATCACCTATAAAACATATTTTGCAAACACCAAACTGCTGAAATTGTTAATCATTTTCATAATTTACATGCTTTGAAATGTTAGAAGTATAATCCAGTTATTGCTTATCTGTATCAACATTTAAAACATGAAAAACTGCAAAGTGGTACAAACTACGTTAAGTAACATTTGTTTCTCCAGTTCTCGTGTTCCACTCCACCTTCCGATGTGTTACTTGTTTACATGCAATTCCCTTGGGTCAGGAGAGTGAAATGGTTGAGGCTATCAATTGCTCTGGTTTCCAGAGATACAGGTCCTACTATAAAATTTGCTGATACGAAGTAGAGCAAGTCTTTGCCTGCATTTCAGACTCGTCACTGTGTGATACATCAGTATCACATGGCATTCCAGTCAACAGCCTAAATGAGAACACACAATACACAATTTGCCTAAAGCGCAAGATTCTGTGCAGTATGTTTCTCGCACATTTAAACTTACCAAGATCTGGTTGATAGTTGTGTACTTGATTATTTGAATTTTGCAGAATCAGTTTGGAATGCTACATATTTCTGTTTTGGCCTGAGGTGTTTGTGCATCACAAAGCTGACAGCTCATGGAGTTTTGCCAGAATTCAAGATTAAAATCAGTAATAACGATAACAGACCCAACAGATAAAAAAGAAAACCATACAATTAGCTGGGACTATTTTTTTATTTTATTTTAAAGGTGAACTTTTTTTTATTTCAACAAACAATTAAGTTTTACATCAGTTCTTGCTTCAGTGTAAGACTGGCAAATACACGTCCTGCAGTTTCTTATGAAAGCCCATTTATTTCAATTCCATAAAATCTTTGTATGCCTTTAAGGTCTTTGCTATTTAAAAATTAGGACCCCAGTCAGGTCAACTTTATCAAATGATCTGAGAAATTATTTAAATTCATTAAATATTGCATGCAATCAAAACAGACCAGAAATGAAAAAGAATGAAATATGAATCCTATTAGCACAGGATCTACAAATTAACAACACTGGTAGTCAAAACTAACAATTCCAAGTATCAAGAGCAAAATAAACAGGATGTAGGTAGCTAGGTAGGATTGTTCTTTTTAAAAATCAATATCACAAAAGGTCTTCTAACTGGCTTCTGGGAGCCACTGAAGATCTATTCCACTGTATTGAAACCCAGGACTCCCTATGTCATTCCCTTTAAAAAGAGAAAAATAAAATTACAATTTAATTACATATCAATGAACTCCTGTTCTTTTTTTTTTTTAAAACAAGATTTTTAGCATCAGGATACCAATGTTTTATTCAAAGTGGAATAATTGCTATCTTACGGATAAACGATTGGTTAAACAAGCAACCAAGATTGAATAGTCAATGAAGCATGCTATCTAGTGCCTATGCACTTCCACCTGAAATCAGGGATTTTATGTGCCCATTATGATTATGACTTGCAATTTCCACCCCCCCCCCCAAAAGCTTTTCCTGTAAACTCCGAATCCTCAATGAAATGTGCTAAGTGTCCTCTTTTGCTAATGAACCAAACATCCATGATTGCATGGGAGATTAGGCCAGCAATGACTGTCATCTCACTATGATGCACAATGAAAGTGGACAGGGAAAGTGATGTAGCTATTAATTAAGACAACAGATTAAAGAGATGAACCACAGACCAGTATTAAATTCCTCATTAGTTTGAGGCTTGTATGTGTATTTTTAGCCTCACCAAATATGCTCACAATGTTCAACAGTCGACGTGGATTGAATTTATTGGGAAATTAATACGTAATAGAGCAAAGTATTCATTACACTTTACTCATTTATTTTACTATTTCATAATATTGCTCGCCTAAAGGGCAAGAACAGATTTGTACCAACATATTTTAACCAAACCATTAGGTGTGAATCATTGTGCACAAATTGTGCACAAATCACTACAATTCAACTTTGATCTAGGCAAGATCCTCTTTCAAACAATGCACTAATTTTTTGTAGAAATTCTGCCGGGTAATAGTGCATGTTTTATCACAGAAATGATGTAATAGGATTTCACCCATGGGGCATATTCTATCCCGAGCAGCTGCTGTTACTCAAGATTAAAAAAAAGAGAAAAAATAGGAAACTTTTAAGCATATGGGATCCACCGATAGCTCTAATGGTATCTTTGAGGGTAAATTAATTACATCATCAAAATTACCTTAGTTCACAAGCCAGGTTCAGATGAAGTTGACTCTTCAGCCTACTTGACCTCTTCCTCCCAAAGTACCAATCTTAATCCTTTCCCATTACAGAAGCTAACAGCAGCATAAACAAATCCAATACCCTAACTACGAGCACTCTTCCTAGCAAGTTATTGTAGCTTTTGATTAGTCTCTGTTTAAATGCTTACTGGCACTTGTACTAAATCTGTGTTTTGTCACAGTGATCCTATCCTTCATTGAGTTTTTGCCTCAGAATATGTTTTAAAAGTTCATTCATGGGATGGGGACATTGTTGGCTAGGCCAGCAATTATTGCCCATGATAATTGCCCTCGATAAGATGGTGGTGAGCTGCCTTCTTGAACCGCTGAAGTCCATGAGGTGTAGCTACACCCACAGAGCTGTTAGGGAGGGAGTTCCAGGATTTTGACCCAGCAACAGTGAAGGAACAGTTCCAAGTCACAATGGTGTGTGGCTTAGAGGGGAACCTCTAGCTAGTGGTGCTCCCTGTCTTTCTTGATGGTAGTGTACATGGGTTTGGAAGATGCTGTCTAAGGAGGGTTGGCGAGTTCCTGCAGTACATCTTGTAGATGGTGCACACGGCTGCCACTGTTCCCGTCAGTGGCGAACGGAATGAATGTTTGTGGATGAGATGTCAATCAAGTGGGCTGCTTTGTGCTGGATGGTTATCAAGCTTCTTGGAACTGCACTCATCCAGGCAAGTGCCTTGTAGTTGGAAAACAGGCTTCAAGCAGTCAGGAGTTAAGGAGTTGAATTTCTCGCTGCAGGTTTCCCAGTCTTTGTCCTGCTCTGGTAGCCACAGTATTTATACAGCTGGTCCAGTTCAGTTTCTGTCAATGATAACCCGCAGGATATTGATGGTGAGGGATTGAGCAATAGTAATGCCATTGAATGTATGGTCTGATAGTTAGATTCTCTCTTGTTGGAGATGGTCATTACCTGGCACTTGTGGCAGCAATGTTACTTGCTATTTGTTAACCCAAGCCTGGATATTGTCCAGATCTTGCTACTTTCGACATGGGCTTCTTCCATATCTGAGTCTTGAATAGTGCTGAATATTGTACAATCAACATTTAAAGTATTGAAGTATTCTGATGCATGGATTGAGATGATAACTCCTTAGGAGTTTCAGATGAAATCTTTCAAAGACAACTCTTAACAACAAAAAATTGCAGTGATCTTAAGCAAGCTTCTGTACCTTGCAACCAAATTTGAATTAAGGACTTCATCACTCCAACTTCAGCAGCTCTACATCAAAGATAAGGGTGGCATTGGCTGGGATGACTCCGGGATGGCCTGTTGCACCATATGCCATGTCAGGGGTACAGGTCAGTTTTGCCCTTTGCCCCAAACTCATCTGTTATTGGAAAACAATTGACTTTTTGGTTATGATTGTATTAGTTTCCATTCATTTGAAATAAAACGTTTTCCTTCTACTTTATATTAATGGTAAAATATAGTAACACATTTTCCACAGAAATAGAAAATTTGATTCTGTCATTGCACTGTACACCTACTAAAGTTAGACACGTTGATATTTAATTTTTCAGTTCATTATTCATCAACACTTTTATTGCTCACAGAAAACTGCATCTACCATTTCATCATCCTCTGAAAGAACAAGATCAAACCACACTTTTAACTGTGCTGTTCACTCACAAAAAGCCCCTCTGACTAGTAAACCTTCTGACGCCACACTTGGGCTCACTGCTCCATTAAATGTTTTAAAAATAAATTTCGAGTATCCAATTATATTTTTTCCTATTGAGAGACAATTTATAATAATAATCTTTATTGTCACAAGTTGTTAACATAATGTTATGTTAACATTAGCATAATGTTAACATTAACATAATGATGTTACTGTGAAAAGCCCCTAGTCGTCATATTCCGGCGCCTGTTCGGGTACACAGAGGGAGAATTTAGAATGTCCAAATGACCTAACAGCACGCCTTTCGGGACTCGTGGGAGGAAACCGGAACACCCGGAGGAAACCCATGTAGACACGGGGAGAAAATGCAGACTCCGTACAGACAGTGACCCAAGCCGGGAAACGAACTTGGGACCCTGGAGCTGTGAAGCAACAGTACTAAACACTGTGCTACCGCGCTGCCCACATTTAGCGTGGCCAATTCACCTAACCTGCAGAGCTTTTTGGGTTGTGGGGATACCCACACAGACACAGGGAAAATGTGCAAATTCTACATAGACAGAGGCCCGGGGATGGAATCGAACCCGGGTCCTCGGCGCCGTGAGGCAGCAGTGCTAACCACTGTGTCAATGTGCTGCCCCCAACTGTTCCCTTAAATGAGATGTTGATGTTTAAGGCTATTATTTAATAGCTAGCAATATACATAATCATAACTGTTGCCATGTGAAGTTGAACTTTTATCACAAACGGCATAATTGATTTTTAAAAATTTGCTTTATTTTACGGAATTTACCACTGGGCTTGTTGAGCACGTATGCCAATGAAAGGAGTAGATGGAGGGTGGGGAGGGAACAATGAAACATCAAACCCAACCAACATCAGCAAGCAAAAACAAAATACAAAAGTCACGCCAATCACACAAGAACAGAAAATAGGAGCTGAAGAGGAACGTGGGCATGCCGGATGACCAGAAGGGAGCCATGGGAGGCCTAGGCCTCCCAAACCTGCAATATTCCCACTCGGCAGCAACCGCGGAGAGGGTAAAGGGGTGGATAAAAGAGCCAGTAGCTGACTGGGTACTTATGGAGGACGGCTCCTGCAGGGGGACCTCCCTCCAGGCCCTAGCCACGGCAGCACTCCCATCCCCACCGAACAAATACTCAATAGGCCCAGTGGTGATAGCAAGACTATGGTTGTGGAATGAACTGCGACAGCATTTTGGGCTAACTGAAATGACCGTTAAGGCCCCATCTGCAATAACCACAGATTCACGTCCGCGACAATGGACGCCACTTTCAAAAGGTGGAGACAGGACGGTGGGATGCTGACAGTTAGGGACTTCTACACCGACAACAGACTGACAACACTCGAGGAACTAACAGAGAAATTCCAGCTGATGGGGGAAAACGAACTAGATACATGGAGCTCAAAAACATCTTGTGTAGGGAAACAAGGACATACCCATGACCACAGCAACAGTTGTTGTTAGAGGACCTACTAGACGCAGACATCTTAGGGAAGGGGAACTGCTGCGACATGTATGGACGACTACTTGGGAGGGCTAACACACAGCTGAACGAGACAAGAAAAAAGTGGAAGAAGGACTTGGTGTTTGAAATAGGGTGGGAACTTTGGAGCGAAGCATTGCGTAGGGTCAACTCCACCTCCACTTGCACAAGGCTAAACCTAATGCAGCTGGAAGTGATACACAGAGCCCACTTAACCAGAACCCAAATGAGCAGGTTCTTCCCAGAGGTGGAGGACAAATGCGATCGGTGCCAAGGAGGCCTGGCCAACCATGCCCACATGTTCTAGTCTTACCCTAGACTTGTTGGGTTTTGGACAGCCTTCTTTGAGGCAATGTCCAAGGTGGTGGAGATGAGGGTGGAGCCTTGCCCAAGAGTGGCAGTCTTCGGGGTATCATAACAACCAGATCTCTTCATGGGGAAGAGAGCTGATGCCTTACATTTGCCTCCCTAATCGCCAGCCGGAGAATCCTGCTCGGCTGGCAATCAGCAGCACCACCCAAAGCTGCGGACTGGCTGTCCGACCTATCGGAATTTCTCCAGATGGAGAAAATCAAATTCGCCATCCGGTGATCGGAAGAAGGTTTCCACAAAATGTGGGGGTCATTCACTCAGCTGTTCCAAGACTGCAGCCAACAGCCAGTAGCCAGTAAACTAGAGGGAACTGAAAGCCACAACACAATAACGTATGCCAATGAAAGGAGTAATGGGAGGGTGGGGAGGGAACAATGAAATGTAAAACCCAACCAAGATCCTGAAGCAAACAACAAAATACACGGTGTCATGCCAATTACACAAGAACAGACAACTGGAGCTGAAGAGGAAAGAGGGCACGGCAGACGACCAGAAGAGGAAGGGGGGTCAGAAAGAAAGGTAGGGGCAGAGGTGGTCGAAAATGGGTGACCCAGTCAGGAATAAACACCCACTGGCGAGCGCAAAAGAAGAAGCGCAACCGGTGCAAATAGCTAAACACAACAATGTACATACAATTCTTCCTTTTCTATTTGTTCTTTACTGTTTTGTTTTACTGTTTTGTATTATTAGTCTATTATTTTACTCCTGTTATCTTCCAATTTTGTTCACAATTGCCTATATAGCTTAAAAACCCTCAATAAAAACACCTTAAAAAATTTACTGTATCATAAAGTTATCAGCTGTACCTAATATAACATTCCATAATGTGTCTTTTAAAAGCATTTGGTGAAATATATATCTTTAAATATATAACCATACAATAAATACCTGTGCCATGCCTTCTTCCCAGCCTTTAATTACTTCCTGTCTGCCAATTTTGAACTTGAAAGGCTTGTTTCTGTCTCTGGAAGAATCAAACTTCTTTCCATTCTGCAGCATTCCTGCAAATACCATAAAATCCTCTTTGAAACCATGATGGACATAAAGACAAAAACAATAGGATGTCTTGAACTTTCTCTAAATAAGGATTCACACCTTAGGCAATATAAAATTCTGTTCAATTACGGAAGCCAAAATTCTTTTGAGAAACAGGTATTACACAGCCAGTTGATATCCTAAACTTCTGAATGGTGCAATGATATAAAATAAAATAATTACTCATGAATACACATCACACAACTTTAGATATCCCAGGATAAGATCATTTTCTTTTTTGGTAAATCTCTGCTCAAAACCATTATCCTACATTTCAGGTTCAAAGCTTTCACTGCCAAAATAATTTTGAAACAGTAGATGTATAAGAATTTGAACAGAATCAAGTATTTGTGCCATTCAAGACTGGACTTTTATTTGCTTTAATGTGCACACGAGTGCTGCAGAGAAGGTGCAGCCAGGCTATTTTTTTAAGGTGGGTTAGCCAAATAGGACAAGATGACATAAACTTAAAAGTAAAACAAATGAGAAACAAATCTTTATTCAAAAAGGTGTTAAATGCTCGGAACAATTATTCATTAGGTATACTGTCAAAGGCACGGAGAACATTTAAACCACAGTTAGATGCTAGCCTAGTTAACTTGAGAGTAAACAACGATGTGCAGATTAGGTGGATTGGCCATGCTAAATTGCCCCTTAGTGTCCAAAGGTTAGATGGGTTTACAGGGTTACGGGGATAAGGAGGCGGGAGTGGGCCTAGGTAGTGTGCTCTTTCAGAGGGTGGGTGCAAATTTGATGGGCCGAATGGCCTCGTTCTTCACTGTAGGTATAAAAAAATAGCTTGGAAAGGTTGATTTGGCATTCTCACCTTTGACTCAATTTTACTCAAAATACATCTTATTGTGGTTATGTCAAAATACGACTGCCAATCTCCACTCTTTTAAGGAAAACATTAACCCAGTTATTTTAACCAGGTTAATGGTCTCAAAAGAAAAGCTGGCAAAACAATTTTAGACAAAAGGTAAATTGACTTAACATCCTACTGTATAATACCAGCTCTAATGCTACTTTTTACGAATAGTCGAGTCAAATTTTTAAATTTCTATAACTTGATAATAGCCAAGCACAGTACAATTGTTACAACTTGTATACATATCGAACAGGCTCATTGCAGCACGGTAGCACAGTGGGTAGCACTGTTGCTTCAAAGCTCCAGGGTCCCAGGTTTGATTCCCGGCTTGGGTCACTATCTGTGTGGAGTCTGCACATTCTCCCTGTGTCTGCGAGGGTTTCCTCTGGGTGCACTGGTTTCCTCCCACAAGTCCCAAAAGACGTGCTGTTAGGTAATTTGAACATTCTGAATTCTCCCTCTGTGACCCGAACAGGCGCCGGAATGTGGCGACTCGGGGATTTTCACAGTAACTTCATTGCAGTGTTAATGTAAGCCTACTTGTGACAATAAAGATTATTATAATGTATATTTGGAATGGCACAACTGAAGACCCAATGGGCATCTACATTTTTAAAAGTGTAATTGTGCAGAAAATGTAGGATTGTCATTAGTGATTTATGTAATGCAAATATTTTCAAAGCTCATCTCATTAAAATGTGATTTATTTCACATTCCCTCCCCACCCATAGGGAAGCCAATTTATCAGTTTTATATATGCAGGATATAATTACAGAACTTAGAAACTTTACCAAAAACAGCGCCCCAATTACAATCACAAACAAACCTCAACTGTTGGGAATTAAATATTCAAGGGTATGTGACTATGGTGATGGGGTAGCTTTGTGAGTACGTGATGGAATAAGTACAACAGCAAGAAGTGACCTTGGATCGGAAGATGTAGAATCCATATGGGGGGACGTAATAAATAACAAGGGAATGAAGAAACTGATGGGAGTAGTCTGAAGGCCCCAAACAATAGCTATACTATCGGACAGAAAATAAATCAAGAGATCATAAAGGCATGTAAAAAGGCAGTACTTTAATCGTGAGTGACTTTAATCTTCATGTAGATTGGGAAAATCAAATTGGTAGAGGTCACCATGAGAAGAATTCATAGAGTATATTCAGGACAGTTTCCTAGAACAATATGACGTGGGTCCAACCAGGGTCAGGCTATTTTGGATTTTGGTATTGAGGCAGGTTTAATAAATAATCTCAGAGTAAAAGTCCCCTGTGAAGCAGTGACCATAACACGACAGAATTTATCACTCAATTTGAGAGTGAGAAACTTGGGTCAGATACAACTGTGCTGCACTTAAATAAGGGTGATTATAAAGGAATGAGGGCAGAGTTGGCTGGAGTGGACTGGGAAAGGAGTTTAGCAGGAAAAAATGGTTGAGCAGCAATGTCAGATATTTCAGAAAATAGTTCATGACTCGCAATAAAGAAATATATCACAATGAAGAAGAATGATTCTAGGAAGGGGATAAATCAACCATGGTTAACCAAGGAAGTTAAGGATAGTATTAAACTGAAAGAACAACATATAGGGTGGGATTTACCGACCAACCCACCGCATGTTTGTCATTGGCCAAGGCAGCTTGCCAGCAGGATTTTCTGATCCCTGTCAACAGGATTTCCCATTGATTGTACCCCATGTCGCCGGGAAACCCATGCACCGTTGGTGGGACCATTCCGCTAGTAAATTCCGCCCATATTGTGGATAAAGATTAGTGGTAAGCCAGAGAATTGGAAAAAGGTTGAAAACCAACAACAATAATCACAAAAAGAGGGAGGAGAAGAACTATGATGGTAAACTAGCAAGTAATATAAAAACAGGCAGCAAGAGCTTCTTTAAATCTATGAAAAAGAAGAGAGAGGCCAAGTGAACATAGGCCCCTTAGAGAATGAGACTGGGGAAATAATAATGAGGAACCAGGAAATGGCAGAGGAGTTAAACAAATACTCTGTATCAGTCTTCACGGTGGAAGACACAAATAACATTCCAAAAATACTAAATAATCAAGGAGCAGGGGCGGGAGGAAATGAATACAACAACAATCATTAAAGAAAAAGTATTGGGGGAACAAATGGAGATAAAAGGTTAATAAATCCCCTGAACTTGATGGGTTGCATCCCAGGGTATTAAACAAAGTAGTTACAAAGATAGTGGATGCATCTTCCAAGGATCCTTAAATTCTGGAAAAGTCCCAGAGAATTGGAAAACTGACAATGTAACATCTTTATTCAAAAAAGGAGGGAGACAAAAAACAATTAATTATATGCAAGTTAGCTTAATATCGGTCATTGGAAAATGTTAAGAGTCCATTATAAAGGATTTAATAACAGAGCATTTATAAATGCATAATATAATCAGGTAGAGTCAGCACGGCGTCATAAAGGGAAAATCAAGGGCGGGATTGTCCAATCCCGTGACAGAGTGTCCACGCCGTCGTAAACACCGTCACGTTTTACAACGGTGTGAACGGGCCACTCCCACGACTAATTTAGGCCCCTACAGGGGGCCAGAACGGCTCCAGCTGCAGATCCCGGCGCGAACTGTGCGGCGCGGGATCCGCACATGCTCAGTGGCGCCGGCTCTCATGCGCAGTGGCCCCCTACAAGGCGCCGGCCCCAACGCAACATGGCGCAGGACAACAGGGGCCGGCGCGTAGGAAAGGAGGCCCCCAGCCACAGAGGCCGGCCCGCCGATTAGTGGGCCCCGATTGCGGGCCAGGCCACATCGGAGGCCCCCCCCCCGGGTCGGCCCCCCCTTTCCCTCCAGAGGCCGCCACCCAACCCTTGCACGCCGAGGGCCCGCCGGCCCAGAGCAGGTGAGAACGGCGCTGGCGGGACTTGGCTCTTTTCTACGGCCACTCGGCCGCGCCAACCACGCCGGTGCCAATGGTGCCAATTCTCCGCTCTGCGGAGAATCGCGTGCCGGCGTCGGGGCAGCGTGGCCCATTCGCGGGGATTCTCCGGCCCAGCCCGGGGCTGGTAGAATCCCGCCGCAAGTCTGACAAATGTATTAAAATTCTTTGAGGTGGTAACCAGCAGGATAGCTGAAGGGGAACCAGTAAACGTAATATACTTGGGATTTCCAAAAAGCGTTCGATAAGGTATCACACAAAAGGCTACTTATTAAGAGCCCATCGTGTTGGTGGTAGTATATTAGCATGGATAGAGGATTGGCTAACTAGCAGAAGAGAGAGAGTTGGGAGAGGAGCATTTTCAGAATGGCAACCTGTAACTAGAGTGCGACAGGAATCCGTGCTGGGGCCAGAAGTATTTGCCATATAAATGACTTGGATGAGTGATGTGAATGCCAAGTTTGTGGGTGACACACAAATATGTCAGAAGGCATGTGGTGAGGATGACAAAGTCTACAGAGGAATACAGACAGGTTAGTTGAGTGGGCAAAAACTTGGCAGATGGAGTATAATGTAGAAAAATGTGAAGTTGTGCACTTTGATAGGAAGAATAAAGGAGCTGAATATTATTTAAATTGAGAAAGATTGCAGAAAACTGCAGCACAGAGGGATTTGGGGTCCTTGTGCATAAATCACAAAAGGCTAGCATGCGAGTTCAATCGGGAACTGGGAAGGCAAATGGAATGTTGGCATTTATTTCAAAGGGAATTGCGTATAAAAATAAGCAAGTCCTGTTAAAACTTTGCAAGGCAATAGTTAGACCAGACTTGGAATACTGTGAACAGTTTTGGTTCCCTGGCATTGGAAGCAGTCCAGAGAAGGTTCACTACGTTGATCCTGGTTATGGAGGGATTTTCTAATGAGGAGCGGTTCAGTAGGTTTGGCCTGTATTCATTGGAGTTAGAGGTGACCTTATTAGAGGTGACATATAGGATACTCAGGGATTTGACACATTAGATCCTGAGAGGATGTTTCCTCTTGTGAGAGTGTCTAGGGCCATAGGGAATAATCAGAGTAAAGGGTGGCCTGTTTCAGACAGAGATGAGGAGGAAATGATTCTGTGGAATTCTTTACTGCAGAGAGCTGTACAGACTGGGTCGTTAAATATGTTAAAGGCAGGGATCGACAGATTTTTAATCAGCAAGGGAAGCAAGGGTTGAGGATTACATCAGATCAACCATGATCTCATTGAATGGTGGAGCCGACTAGATGGGCCGAGTAGCCTAATTCTGCTCCTCGGTCTTATGCCAGTAAGTTGTTTTTGTACCATCATTCAACACTTTCATCACTAGTGTGCCAAACAGAATTTTTCAATATATATATATTGAAAGACTATAATATGAACTTGTTCATAAGTTAGAAATTTAACATGTTAATCAATTTCTGAAGTATCATACAAAAACACATTTTTGAGGAGCTGCAAAACGCTGACCTATTTCTGCAGAATTGGTTATAAAATCCAGGTCAAAGTTTTGCCTTTGGTTGTCTGACAGCATGTACTGGATGCCTCTCAAAGCAATAAGTGGCTCCATAAATTCACAGAAAATAAATGTCACCACGAATCCTGTATTTTAAAAACATCAATTTGACAGTGGGCTCTGCATATGCTTTGGGGGGAAAAAAATCTTTCAGAAGGCATTTTATGACTATCCATTTCATGTTGCAAGTCATTTAGATCATCTGACAAGCAAAATAGTTTTCACAGATTTCAGTAATACAACAAAATGCATTATTTACCAATGAAAAATAAATTCATAATTAGTAACTGGATCTGCCATTTAATTTTATGGACTTAACCTGTTGATGTTTATATTAATTCACTTCACACATTTTCACTGAAATGGTAACACTCAGGAAAAAAAATGACAAAATATCTTCTGCAAAGCAAAATATTTATAACCTTAAACCACAAGTGTCTTTGAATATTAGGAAACTAATGAATCATTTAGCTTTGTGTAACAGCAAAGTATATTGATACATATTGTATTATATGTCTACAGGATTCTTGCAACACTTCAGATTAGACAAAAACCTTATTCTAATGATATTCCCAATTTGCCACACAGGACCATAAAACACGGGAGCAGAATTAGGCCACTCAGCCCATAGAGTCTGCTCCGCCATTCAATCATGGCTGATATTTTTCTCATCCCCATTCTCCTGCCTTCTCCCCATAACCACTGATCCCTTATTGATCAAAAACCTATCTATCTGTCTTAAAGACACTCAGTGATTTGGCCTCCACAGCCTTCTGCGGCAAAGAGTTCCACAGATTCACCACCCTCTGGCTGAAGAAATTACTCCTCATCTCGGTTTTAAAGGAGCGCCCCTTTAGTCTGAGATGGTGTCCTCTGCTTCTAGTTTTTCCAACAAGTAGAAACATCCTCTATCCAGGCCACGCAGTATCCCGTAAGTTTCAATAAGATCCCCCCCATCCTTCTAAACTCCAACGAGTACAGACCCAGAGTTCTCAATCGTTCCTCATACAACAAGCTCGTCATTCCAGGGATCATTCTCTTGAACCTCCTCTGGACCCTTCCAAGGCCAGCACATTCTTCCTTAGATAAGGGGCCCAAAACTGTTCACAATACTCCAAATGGGGTCTGACCAGTGGAGAGGTGTAGCGACAACAATCTCTCCCTCAATGCCAGCAAAACTAAAGAGCTGGTAATTGACTTCAGGAAGCAAAGTACTGTACACACCCCTGTCAGCATCAACGGGGCCGAGGTGGAGATGGTTAGCAGTTTCAAATTCCTAGGGGTGCACATCTCCAAAAATCTGTCCTGGTCCACCCATGTCGACGCTACCACCAAGAAAGCACAACAGCGCCTATACTTCCTCAGGAAACTAAGGAAATTCGGCATGTCCACATTAACTCTTACCAACTTTTACAGATGCACCATAGGAAGCATCCTATCAGGCTGCATCACAGCCTGGTATGGCAACTGCTCGGCCCAGGACCGCAAGAAACTTCAGAGATTCGTGAACACCACCCAGTCCATCACACGAACCTGCCTCCCATCCATTGACTCCATCTACACCTCCCGCTGCCTGGGGAAAGCGGGCAGTATAATCAAAGATCCCTCCCACCCGGCTTACTCACTCTTCCAACTTCTCCCCTTGGGCAGGAGATACAGAAGTCTGAGAACACGCACGAACAGACTCAAAAACAGCTTTTTCCCCATTGTCACCAGACTCCTAAATGACCCTCTTATGGACTGATTTCATTAACACTACACCCTGTATGCTTCATCCGATGCCAGTGTTTTTGTAGTTACATTGTATATGTTGTGTTGCCCTATTATGTATTTTCTTTTATTCCCTTTTCTTCTCATGTACGTAATGATCTGTTGAGCTGCTCGCAGAAAAATACTTTTCACTGTAGCTCGGTACACGTGACAATAAACAAATCCAATCCAATCCAATCCAATCCAGAGCCTTATATAGCCTCAGAAGTACATCCCTGGTCTTGTATTCTAGCCCTCTCGACATGAATGCTAGCATTGCATTTGCCTTCCTAACTGCCGACTGAACCTGCACGTTAACCTTAAGAGAATCGTGAATAAGGACTCCCAAGTCCCTTTGTGCTTCTGATTTCCTAAGCATCTTCCCATTTAGAAAATAGCCTATGCCTCCATTTCTTCTTCCAAAGTGCATAACTTCACACTTTTCCACATTGTATTTCATCTGCCACTTCTTTGCCCACTCTCCTAGCCTGTTCAAGTCCTTCTGCAGCCCGCCTGCTTCCTCAATACCACCTGCACTTCTACAGATCTTTGTATCATCTGCAAACTTAGCAACAGTGCCTTCAGTTCCTTCCTCCAGATCATTAATGTATATTGTGAAAAGTTGTGATCCCAGCAGCGACCCGAGGTACACCACTAGTCACCAGCTGCCATCCTGAAAAAGACCCCTTTAACCCCATTCTCTGCCTTCTGCCAGTCAGCCAAACCTCTTATTTAACAGTCTCACAATGCTCTGAAAAAACCCAAAAAGATTTATGCTTAATTTTAATATTCTTTAAAACACAAGAACTTTGCTATAACATGCACAATTTCACTGCTGGGCAAGAGGTAATAAATAAGGCTACATTTAAAAAATTTTAATTTCCCATTTTGTATTCTTTCATCCCCAGTTGTCCTTGAACTGAAACTTGCGAGGCCATTTCAGCGGGCGGAGCTCACCGCGTTGATGTGGGTCTGGGATCACACCTACCCGGCCAGGTAGGGTTGGCATTAGCGAACCAGATGGGTTTTTACAACAAGTGGTGATAGTTGCCATGGTCGCCATTGCTGAGACTAGCTTTATATTCCACACTTATTAATTGAATTCAAATTCCACCAGCTGCCGTGGTGGGATTGGAACCGATGTGCCCTGAGCCTGAGCTTGACTCGGCTTCTGGATTTGTCCAGTGACATTACCAATACACCACCATTTCCATTATGAGAACTGGTTTTGCCACCATAAACTAGACTTAACGGAGAGCCCTTCAGATGGTGAAAATCCAGCATAGACATTATATATGGCACTCTGTGGGGCAACATCTGCCATTTTAGATTTTGAAACTATGTTACAAAGAATGAATCTGCCATTTTGTGGATTAATTTCCACAGATACAAATAGGAACGTGTGGAGGCACTAGAGAGGATTCAGAAAAGATTGACCAGGATGGTTCCAGGTACTAGGAACTTAAGTTGCCTGGGTAAATTGGAGTAGTTTGGCTGTTTTCCTTGGGGGAAAGAAGATACGAGTAAACTTGATAGAGGGGTTCAAAATCATGAGGTGTATGGGCACAGGTAGGTAGCAACTGTTCCTGTTGGTGGAAGGATCGAGAACCAGAAGAGACAGATTTAAGGCGACTGGCAAAAGATGCAATGGTGACACAAGGAAAAAAAACCTCCTTCCTCATAGCAAGTGGTTAGCATCGGATTGGACAACTTGAGAATGTGGTGACAGCAGATTGAATCGAGGCCTTCAGAAGAGAATTGGTTATGATCAGAGAAAGATTTGCAGACCTAAGGGGAAAAAGCCTGGGAAGTGGGACAGTAGAGTTGCTCTTGCCAAGAGCTAACATTAACATGGCAGACCAAATGGCCTCTTTTGTGCTGTAACCACGCAATGGATTCTGTAAACACAAATTGGATAAAATAATTCTCATAGCAAGCCAACACTGCTGCAGTGATATTTGTCTTGCTGACACAAACGTTTCTCCAACCCCTTTTCAAATATTTTAGTAAAATTTATTCATTTTACTTTTGACAAGTCACAGCTGAATTGCACAACATGTTTTCCCCCCAAACTAAGAATAGAAACCTTCACCTGTTTTCCTTTTATTCAGCAGAAGTCTGACGCACACTGCCAGCAATAACGCACTTGTCAATTTTTACATTTCAGGAGAAAATCTGAATATATTAAATGGTTATAGCCAAGAGAATGGAAAGAATAATTCCTGCAGTGCCACTGAAAGATAAATACTTTTCATTACATTTCAAATTCTTCTAATTTAAAACAAGCCAATGCAACTTTACTAGAATTTTATACCGAATAGACTTAATTTCTTTCTCTGAAAAAATAACGTTGGCACCCAAATTTATCTGAAGTATATGTGCATCTGGTAAGTATAAACAGAGATACTTTGTAAATAGTATTTTTCAGCTCAGCCTCCACAAGGAGTTCCATTTAAAGATGAATTCTAGATACAATAAGTACAAAGAAAAAGGTGAAAGGTGGTCGATACACGAAACATAAAAATACGGGATCAAATCACTTGGGATTAAAAGTATTAGGAAATGTTTCTGCAGTAAGACCTTGTATTGAACGAAAGGGGAAAGTAAAAGCTACATCATCTGAGGCAAAATATAAGTCAGCAACTCATAATGACCTCAGTGCTATCAGTGTCAATGATCTAAAGCAAATCTGATTTAGTCTTAAATGGTACCAGCACCTTACGATGACATCTTCAATCAAATTATTAACCCGTTAGAGAGAACAATATTCATTAATTTTACATTACACAAGTCGGAGAATCCTGGACATGGAATAGACTGTACTCGGTCAAAATAAATAGCATGATCCAGCATCCTAACCTGAAAGAACTGTCCAGCCCAGAAAGGAAAATAAATTAATATTTTGAAAAATGTTGTACTCAAATCAAATGTATATAGAGTATTTTAGTTACTTTTACATCTGTAATTTTAACTTCAGGATTAAAATCACAGCAAAAATGACACCACGCAATCAGAACTTCTTTCCAGTTGTGTTGCATGTTTTTGTGTTGCTGTCAGAGGATAGCGTGTTTAGTTATTAACCAAGTCAAATTTCATTTTATAAAATGGGATTTTATTATTATTTTATTCATTAATGGGATGTGGACTTCGCAGGCGGTGTCAGCATTTATTGTCCATCCCTAATTGCCCTTGAGGGGGCAGTCAAGAGTCAACCACATTGCTGTGGGTCTGGAGTCACATGTAGGCCAGACCAGGTAAGGATGGCAGATTTCCTTTCCTAAAGGACATTAGTGAACCAGATGGGTTTTTACAACAATCTATAATGGTTTCATGGTCACCGTTAGACTTTTAATTCCAGATTGTTATTGAATTCAAAAGTCACCACCTGCAGTGGTGGGTCCCCAGACCATTACTCTGGATCTCTGGTTTACTAATCCAGTGACAATACCATTACGCCACCGCCGCCCCATATGAAGTGTCAAATTTCTTACATGATAAATCCAAACAAGCATTTTTTGATTGTTGCTGTAGTTAATTATTAATTTTATATTTTACTTTATTGAAGGATTAAGAGGAAAATGACAGTAATGTACCAGTTTTCTTTTTTTAAAAATAAATTTAGAGTACCCAATTCAGTTTATCCAATTAAGGGATAATTTAGCCTGGCCAATCCACCTAGCCTGCACATCTTTGGGTTGTGGGGGTGAAACCCATGCAAACACAGGAAGAATGAGCAAACTCCCCAAGGACAGTGACCCAGAGCCTGGATCGAACCTGGGACCTCGGCGCTGAGACACGGCAGTGCTAACCACTGCACCACCGTGCTGCCCCTAACGTACCAGTTTTCTGACCAATTTGTGGCCTGAAGTTGCACTGGTGGGATGGTGGGGGAGTGTAATAGGATTTAACAGCACTGAAAGTGTGGGGGAGAGGCAAGTCCCAGGTTTAGGTACCACTGGGGCAAGGTGCTTAAGCTTGCTAAATATATTTATACACTCAAGTGTTGGAGTGTCAGCATCATGGTAGTACTGCATCACATGGGAAAATTGGGTAGGCAGGTAACAGGAAGTTTCCAGTATCCGAGTACTGGAAGAGAGTTTTCCAGATGTTGGAATTTAGGATCAAATTCTGGGGAGCTGGTGAGGTGAGATGCAGATGAGGAATCATAGAATCACTACAGTGCAGAAGGAAGCCATTTGGCACAGTGGTTAGCGCTGCTGCCTGTTTGCTCCAGGGACCTGGGTTCAATTCCAGCCTTGGGTGGTAGTGGGTGGCACTATGGCTTCACAGCACCAGGGTCCCAGGTTCGATTCCCGGCTTGGGTCACTTACTGTGCAGAGTCTGCACTTTCTCCCAGTGTCTGCGTGGGTTTCCTCCGGGTGCTCCGGTTTCCTACCATAGTCCAAAGATTTGCACGTTAGGTGAATTGGCCATGCTAAATTGCCCCTTGGTATCCAAAAGGATAGGTGGGGTTATTGGGTTACGGGGATAGGGTGGGGGTGTGGGCCTAGGTAAGGTGTTCTTTCCAAGGGCCGGTGCAGACAAAATGGGGTGAATGGTCTCCTTCTGCACTGTATATTCTATGATTCTACAAGACTTTATCGATATTATTTATATTGGGCGCAATTCTCCCAAAGAATTTCTAAGTGTGATTCCTCCCTTTCATGGGCATGGTTGGTGGGTCGGCACTATCCAGATCGCAATTCACCCTTGCTTTGAAATGTCTTTGGCGATAGGTTGGTTCTGCACTGGCAATGAGGGGCAGGGCTTAAACATGCCAGTAAACCCGGTTTCACAGAGATTGGGTGCTCTTTTTAAAGGGCGCTTGATCTCTCAGTTTTTTAATATTCGTTCATGGGAAGTGGCCGTCACAGGCTGTGCCCATCCCTAATTGCCCTTGAGGGGGGCAGTTAAAAGTTAACCACATTGTTATGGGTCTGGAGTCACATATAGGCCAGACCACACAAGGGTGACAGATTTCCTTCCCTGAAGGACAATAGTGAACCAAATGGATTCTTACGACAATCGATAATGGTTTTATGGTCATCAGTACACTTTTAATTCAAGATTTTCTTTTTATTGAATTCAAATGTCACCATCTGCAGTGGCGGGATTTGAACCTGGGCCCCCAGAGCATTGCTCTGGGTCGCTGTTTTACTAGTCCAGTGACAATACCACTACGCCACTGCCTCCCACCCTCTCACCCCCTGCATCGGGGCTTCAGTGCCCTCCCCACCAACATCAATCCCCTCCAAAAGCACTGGGACCCCCCAAATGGGTCTTCCTTCATGCCCCCGACAGTGCCAACCTGGCACCCAGGCAGTGCCAACCAGATGGCACTTTCGGGGGGCCCTACCATCTCCCTGACCAACCAGGGGTTACAATGTCCTCAGAGCCCCCCAATGTGGTCATCATGTCTGGTCCACGGTGGTGGTGATCAGTAGTGATTCCCGCCAGTTTCACGTTGCGCCAGCTGTGAGAGAATTCCGGAAGCCGGGAGAATCCAGCTTCAAACAGCCAAGCAAATTTAAATTAGGATTTAAATATGCTAATCTTGTTGTCGCCAGCGAGGGCGTGGACCAGGTTAGGGGCCGGATTCACCTAAAAATGATTTTGGTTGGTTTTGTGGGGTGATTCCGCCAGGTGTTTGGAAACAATCCAGATCACACTTCACCCATAGTTATTTTTTGGAGCTTGGGGAGATTCTCTCTGACTTATCCCAGACTTACAATTTTTTCTGGAGCGGGGAACTAAAGATATCGGCAAGAACTGCTCCTTTGAGATCGGGGTGCTATTTTAAAGATATCAAAGTTGATGGTCCCCTATACTCCCCCATGGACATCATGGCCCACCCACGCTGCAGACATGGGAAGCATCCTTAAACCCCACGGGCAACCTCCAACTCCCCCCTCCTATGCACGTGACCCCCATCCCCCCCCAAATCAGGGCTTTGCCACCAACCCCAGCGCGCCCCCCACCCCAAACAAGTGAGCATACCCCACTATGGGATGCTGGTTCTCTCCACCTTTAAGGCCACAACACCCTTCTTTCCTCACCCCAACCCTTCATAACCCCTTCATCCCCCCCCCCACCCTTCATACACACCTTTCACACCCCCACCCTGCCTGCACCCCTTCAGGCGTCCCTTTATGCACCCCCTTCATCTCCCCTTTTCATGGGCCCTCAGACCCCATCCTACCAGGTTGGCTCTGCCCTGACCTCAGCATCGGGGCATCGATGGCCTATCAGGGCCCTCCCCCCCAGCATGGCCATCATGTCTGGTTTCCATATTTGGAGCCGGGATACTCCGGCCTCAAACGGCGTGCACATTTAAAAATATTTAATGATTCATTTAAATATGCTGATCTAGGTCACGCCCAGCGGGAGCAGGTGCATTTCACTCGGCTCGGCACCCGGCTCCAAACCAATTTTTGGCCCCTCCCATTATTCACCAGGAACAGCGGGATCGGTGCCAGGTGCAACGCAGCGGAAAGTCACACCCCTCCGTCAGCTGGAGCACCGGAAGCATCGCACACCGTTTTGTGCCCAGCGCAGATCCCGTTTCGGGCCTCTACCACTATTCTCCCGACATAGTAGAATTTAAGCTGGCCACAATGGGGCCGGAGAATTGCCCCCTCTCATTTTTTTCAAATAATTATTTTATCTGTAGTAGAAATGCCAGCCAGGTTTATTTTGATACGTTACTGTTTTTCTATTAATGAATCAAAACACATCTCCAGTACTGATAAAATAGAAGCTATTCAAAGTCAAGGTTTCTATCTCTCAATGGCACTATTACTTGCCCTTCCCATTTTCTGAAGTAAACTGCATGGTGGGTGTTGGCTATTTACTATTGCACATTTGTACAAAATATCCAGTAAAGTATAAGCAGATTTTATGTTTACTATACACTGCAATTATGAGTGCCAGTTTAAAATGTCAAATAAACATTCAGTGTTTCGTCTACTATTCTTTTTCGATGTACTCGTTTCACTTTTTTGTTTTTAAGATATGACACGGTTATGTGCTATGATAGACGAGTACCCATACACTGGTTAGGCGACGTATCTTCAATGAAGCTGGGAACAAGCAGACTACCACACAAAAGTATGTCCCACGTTCTGCAACAGTGAGTTGCATTGATCTTGGAGATGACAGCCATCCTTCTCCACAGATTGAAGATTGAATTTGATTGTTGTTGTACTCTGAATAAACTTTTGTTAAATAGTTTCACCCCAAAATGCCTTGCAACTGATATAAAGGGAAACAAACACCAAAGAGACAGGAGAGTGGAATTCTCCTGCATGCTCTGTACCAGA
This sequence comes from Scyliorhinus torazame, assembly GCF_047496885.1. NCBI lineage: Eukaryota > Metazoa > Chordata > Chondrichthyes > Carcharhiniformes > Scyliorhinidae > Scyliorhinus > Scyliorhinus torazame. The sequence goes on from NC_092710.1 coordinate 165,880,220, forward strand.
TTATGAAAAGAAATAGCAAAGAAGCAGTAACCACAAACAGTCCCTGGAAACACTATGACACATGGATGATTCATCTCACTCATAATCTAATCTTTTCCACACAAACAGCAGCAATACATACATTGCTAATTTTCCATCAAATGAAACAAAAGTGAGCCCTGTGGAATAAAAACATTCCTCAGATATGACTTAATGAATCAAGATTACGTTTTTTAATAATTGACTGCTCTGCCTCTGTTCATCTCTCAGCGTAAAGAGCCACATTTTGGGCAAGTGACCCACATTTCCTGCTGTCAACATGTCATCACCTCGGAATAAGTAGGAAGTCCACAATTCCCTTGGGATTTAGGTGTTATGGGGATCCGCTGGAAATTATGAATCGACACAGAATTATTTCACCGTGCGTACAGATTATTTGAGCATTTATGAAGAGAGGTGTTATTCTTCTGTCGAACACACAGGGGTTGAGCAGATTTTGCCATGAACTCTGGGTATGCCGCATCATTTTTAAAGGAAAACACATACTTGCCTCCTTTTCCCACTTTATTCCCATACTCGCCTTATTAAAGCGATAATCTCTTCCATTACAATAGATGACTACATTTCAAAAAGCACTCAACAAGTTATGAAAGTCATGAAGAGGTATAAAATAAATGCAAGTATTTTCTTTACACAGAGTTGAAAGTGGGAATCATTAGTTCTAGTTAAGCAACAAGCCATAAACGTACTGAAATGAAACAGAAAATGCGGAAAATACTCACCAGGTCAGGTAGCATCTGTGGAGAAACAGGTGAAGGGCAGGACTTCTCCCACCCCACAGCACGTTTCACCATTGGCCGGAGGTGTGGGGGGGCATTCCCTGTTGTTCACTAGGAAACCTGGCAGGGGAGTCGCCATCGGCAGGACAGGAAGATCCCGGCGGTGGGAACGGCTGGAAAATCCCGCCCAATGTTTCAGATCACGACCTTTCAAATCTCATCTCGATTACTGATGAGTACTTGCAGCACTTTCTGCTTTTTTCTTTCAAATTCCCAGAATCTGCCGTGTTTGCATTTGTCATAAACTAACTGTGCCTGTTGTTGCCTTGGCAATAATGTTGAGTGTTTTATTTTCACCACTACAGTTAATAGCTCCATCGTTGCAGCTCAGCTTTCAAGAGGTGGCATCATCATAAATGGCTTCAGAGAGATGTAAAGCTTTTCAACCAGATGGGGGAAAATCTGCTGCCGACATGTGAACATGCCGATGGCTGCAGTGTAGGCTTTCTATCTCGAGTAATCGTGGATCCTGATTGTCCTTCAACTAAGCTTTGTACTTTCTTGAGCTTCCCCTCAGGCACAGCTCCATACTCAACCTCTGCTGGCTCACTCCCCAATATTCATGTTAATCACATTTACAAATGGTGTTTTAAACTGATACAAGTTGGAAAGCAAGCATTAGCAGATTTGCACATTTACTTTATATCGGTGTTCCACAGGCTATAGGCCCAGGGTTAAGGTGCGTTAAACCAAATTACTCCCCAGTGGAACTTACGGACTGAAAATCCATTAATATTAACTCACTACATTAACTCACATTCAATGTGTGTTAGCTCTATCCCAGAAGAATGCCACCCTGCAGGACTCAGTTTATTTTGGTCCAACCATTCAGGAAATTGCCCAGGAGACTTAGCAATGGGCGATTCCAACCGATCCTTATCCTAATGAAGCAGTTTAATCCTGTTATTCAATTTACAAAGCAATAAATGTTTGTGCCCAACGTCCTACAGACCATTTGCAATATATTGTGCCACAACCCCGTAATCAAGTAATGGTCTGATAATATTTACATTCAAAATAACATGAAAAAACAGGCAAAAAAATATGTAATAGCATATCCAACACATTTGGCATTGGGAGAGGGGGAAGATAACGTTATCCATCCAAATTCCAATCAGATATTTATTCCGTCGCAAGTCGCCTGACGTCCTTCCTGGGACCAGGAAAGCAGTTTATGTTCTAATTAATTGATGCCAGTAAGTCAGCTGTGAAGCACATCTTTTAGTTTGAACGACAAACTGGGCCTAGCAGTTTTTATTTTTTTTAAACTTTCACTTTGTCTCGACCAAGGTATTTCTGTGAACCAGAATGGGCAAAAAGATGGAGGAGCTATAAGTGGCCAAAGGCAGGAATTACATACAATTGTTGGAAGAGGGTGGTCACGTGTCATTCATCAAGCCACGTAAATAACAAAAAGAAAATGTCCCTTTTGATATTCTCCTTCTTGTAGCTTTACTTTGGTATGTGCATGTAGGACACCAAATGAATTAGAACACATTGTACTTTTGCACCCTTTTGCCATAATTACTGGCTGAACACCGTTACATTGTGTCTGCCAATGAATTGAATGCTTGTATCAAGCATTCAATAAGCTCCATTGTAAACAGTGCTATTTTGCTTTATAGTATTTCTACCTCAACTCAGTTGATCAGCAATACTTAAATATTTCAATATAGGTTTACAAAATATTCTAGGCATTTAAGAAATACAAATGCAGAGCCCTCCATTATCCAAAAGAACACAAGGCAGGATAGGAAGGTTTTATTTTTCCACAGCGAGTTATGAGCCTGAAAATGGGGTCGAAGCAGATTCAACAATAAAACTTTCAAAAATGAATTGGATGAATACATATTCAAAGTTATGGGGAAAGAGACCAATAGTATTGCTCTTTCAAAGAGCTGACACAGGCATAAATCACCTCCTTCTGTACTTTTATCATTCGATGAATCTATCGATGCATGTATATAAACAGTAATGTTTTGATCAGGTGAAGTCCACTAAACCTATTCTTCCAAGCTTTATTTCATAGAATCATAGAATCTACAGTGCAGAAGGAGGCCATTCGGCCCATCGAGTCTGCACCGGCCCTTGGAAAGGGCACCCTACCTAAGCCCACTCCTCCACCCTATCCCCGTAACTCTACCCTTTTTGGACACTAAGGGCAATTTAGCATGGCCAATCCACCTAACCTGCATATCTTTGGACTGTGGGAGGAAAACGGAGCACCCGGAGGAAACCCACGCACACACGGGGAGGATGTGCAGACTCCGCACAGACAGTGACCCAAGCTGGGAATTGAACCTGGGACCCTGGAGCTGTGAAGCAATTGTGCTAACCACTATGCTACCGTGCCGCCCTAAATGTACTGAAATGAAACAGAAAATGCGGAATTTCCTCATCATAATTATGGAATTAATAACCCTGAAAATCAACTCATCAGTTTTTCAAACTTCCCATGGCTGAGTGTTCCATTACCTACACAATTCTTTCACATTTCTGCTGTTCAAGCATTCTGCCATCTTCCCTATATGCCATTATTAGCACCTTCATTCTTTAACATTTCCTTTGTCTTAATACAGATGCTCGGCTGGGGAGGGATGGTCCAGGTGCCTGTTGGACGGTCGGTCTCAGACGTGAACCCGGTACAATACAGTCTGTCGGACAACGGTGCCCCTCCCATATCGCCCCATTGCCAAAGTTTCGTACATGGACCATGTCCATGCCATGTAGGGCAGCACGGTAGCATTGTGGTTAGCACAATTGCTTCACAGCTCCAGGGTCCCAGGTTCGATTCCGGCTTGGGTCACTGTCTGTGCGGAGTCTGCTCGTGTGTGCGTGGGTTTCCTCCGGGTGCTCCGGTTTCCTCCCAGTCCAAAAGATGTGCAGGTTCGGTGGATTGGCCATGATAAATTGCCCAAAGTGTCCAAAATTGGCCTGTGTTGGGTGGGGTTACTGGGTTATGGGGATAGGGTGGAGGTGTTGACCTTGGGTAGGGTGCTCTTTCCAAGAGCCGGTGCAGACTTGATGGGCCGAATGGCCTCCTTCTGCACTGTAAATTCTATGATTCTATGTCCCCTGGTGCAAAATCCCAAGGTGGTGTATCTCCGCCAGGTCCATGTCCTGCTTGTGGCGGATCTTCCCGCCTATATCGGGTAGCACAAGGCTGAGGCGGGTCCGGAGTCGATGAACCATAAGTAGCGTTGCCGGTGCGACCCAAGTGGTAACGTGGGACATGGTGTGGTAACAAGAGTGCCAAGTGTGTGTCGAGGGACCCCCGCGGCCTGTTTGCGCATCCCACGCTTAAATGTTTTGATCACCCGCTCGGCCAAACCGTTGGAGGTGGAGTGATACGGCGCAGACGTGGTGAACTTCATTCGTTCGTAGGAATGTCCCGAATTCCGCTCTGGTGTAAAATGTCCCATTTTCCAAAACCAAGACTTCCTGGATGCGGTGGACACTGAACAGCCAAAGTTTTTCAACTATCGCTTTAAAAGTCGCTGACGGCAATGAGTGTACATCCAGCCACTTCAAGTGGATGTTAACGAGAAGAACATTGACCCCTGAATGAGTCCTGCAATGTTGGCGTGGAGCCCTGCCCATGGGCGACCCAATCATTCCCACCAGTGGAGGCCCACCGCAAGCGGGGGTTTCTGCTGCTCCCGACATATCCTGCAGTGCTGGGCAAGCCGCTCTATCTTCACATCCATGTTCAGCCACCACACGTAACTGCGGGCAAGCATCATCATCCCCAGGGTGCCCATTGTGGAGGTCCGTCAGGATGGGACCTTACCCTTTTTGTGTAATGACCAGGCGTGTCCCCCACAGGAGGACCCCATTTGAATTCCACAATCTTGGACATAAAGGCCTTCAGCTCACAAGGAAGCGCGCAATGCTGGGCCCTGTAGAAAACGATGAGGCGAACCATGGACAGTCCTCTTTAAACAATCCCAACAACGGTTTGTGATCAGTGAGCACAATAGACGTACTGATGGAATTTCTTAACAGCAAAGCCAAACCCTCCTTTTCGATTTGGGCATAGTTTCACTCCTCCATGACAAGAGTCCGCGAGGCAAGCACGATTGAGCGCTTCTTTCCATCTTGCATTTGGTGGGACAAAACTGCCCTGATGCCATACGGTGAGGTGTTACAAGTGCCCAGTATTGGCCCATGTGGTCGAAATGGGTGAGCAGCCAGGAAGAGAGCTGCTTCTTCACCTCCACGAATGCCATCTACTGAGCCGGACCCCATATCCACATCTTGCCCTCTTGAGGGACCAACATTTTTCACCAAGCTTGGGACAAACTTGCCTCAATAATTAATGAGTCCCAGGAACAAACCGAGTACCATCGCCCCATCAGGGACGTGAGCCTGCCGGATGGTCCGAACCTCATCTTCGACCGGGTGACGTCCATCCTGGCCCACACGGTAGCCCAAGTTGAAAACACAGTTCTCTCTACGGAGGTCAACACCAGAGGTTGCCAAGCGACGGAGTACCTCGCTGAGGTTATCCAGGTTTTCTTAGTCCAGGGTCCTCCTGACCAGTACATCATCCAAATAAACCGCCATGCGCAGTAGACCCCGCAATATGTTCTCATTACATGCTGGAAAATTACGCAGGCTGACAAAACCCCAAACGGCAACCTGGTGTATTCACACAACCCCCGGTGAGTATTAACCCAACCCCCGGTGAGTATTAACCATCGTATACTTCCGTAATTCTGGATCGAGTTACACATTGCTATGTCAAGCTTTGTGAACGATGTCCCCCACTGAGCTTTGTATAAAGGTCCTCAATCCTCAGCATGGGGGCAACAGTTTAGCTTGGAGGCCCGCTTCACGGTCATCTTAAAGGTGCATGGTGCCATCGGGCTTCAAGATGGGGACGACCAGGGTCGCCCAATACAAGAACTTCACGGGCTGGTTAATGCCCAAGCCTTCGAGGCGGTCAGGCTCTGCATCCACTTTAGGCCGCAGTGTGTACGGTACATTGGCTGCGTTTCAGGGTCCACGTAAATCCTTGCTGAGCCCCCACAGATAAGGCCCAGTCCGACTTTGAAAATCGCAAGGTTTTTTTCCAGCACCGCGTGCGAGATCCCGGAACTCATCCGAAACACCTGCTGCCAATCGAGGCGGAGGCGCTGCAAGCAATCCCGGCCAAGCAAACTGAGGTCATTGCCCAGTACCACGACCAGGAAGAGGCAAACTGACTGTTGACCGTAGACAACCGGGACCATCATAGTTCCTGCAATCACCAGCGGCTCACCGGTGTAGGTGCTGAACCTCTATCCGGATTCGTTCGAAAGTGCCCTTACCAACAACTGAGACGGCGGCACCCATGCCCAATTCCATCTGGATCAGATGATCGTTGACATCTGGTCTGATCTGACCTTGGCTGAGGAAACGCAGTTCAGCTGTTGGCAATCGTCCTCTGATTCCTCAACGAAGGTGAGAGACCGGGATGGGCAGCCAGGCCTGGCGCGACGATGGGCAGATGGGCCATCCAGTGAACGGCGCTCTGTGCGGCCACACTGATCACATGCCTTGCAATAAACAGGGTCTGCATCATCAGGATTGGGGGAGGGGTCCAGTGCAGCTCCGGGGTCCGGGTGGATGGTCTGACTCCCGGCGGGAAGCCATCAAGGGCTGTGCAGCCTTTCGGACGGGCGATCCCGGCCCCCAGCGATGGCGTTCACTCGAAAAAAATAGCATAGGGGTTCAATGTACTGCGACCAGTCGTTGGGTTCGCAGAGCAGCCTTCTCGAAGGTTAGCCATCGGAAAGCCATTGGATGGGGTACCCGGACGGGCACTCAGGTCTTGCGCGGAGCAGCTGGCGGGGGTATTCGCAGATATCTTCAAACTCTCTTTACAACAATCTGACGTTCCTATCTGCTTCAAGAAGACAACCATCATCCCTGTACCAAAAAAACGCCAAGCAGCGTGCCTTAATGATTATCGTCCAGTGGCTCTGACATCCATCATCATAAAGTGCTTCGAAAGGTTAGTCATGGCACATATCAACTCCAGCCTTCCGGACTGCCTTGATCCACTACAGTTCGCCTCCAACTGCAACAGGTCCACAGCAGATGCCATCTCCATGGCCTGCACTCTACCCTGGAACACCTAGATAACAAAGACACCTATGTCAGACTCCTATTTATCGACTACAGCTTAGCCTTCAATACCATCATTCCTACGAAACTCATCTCCAAACTCCGTGGCCTTGGCCTCGGCTCCTCCCTCTGCGACTGGATCCTGAACTTTCTAACCCACAGGCCACAATCAGTAAGGATAGGCAACAACACCTCCTCCACGATCATCCTCAACACCGGTGCCCCATAAGACTGTGTCCTCAGCCCCCTACTATACCCCTTGTACACCTATGACTGTGTGGCCAAATTCCCCTCCAACTCGATTTTCAAATTTGTTGATGACACCACAGTAGTGGGTCGGATTTCAAACAATGACGAGACAGAGTACAGGAATGAGATAGAGAATCTGGTGAACTGGTGCGACGACAATAATCTCTCCCTCAATGTCAACAAAACGAAGGAGACTGTCATCGACTTCAGGAAGCGTAGTGGAGAACATGCCCCTGTCTGCATCAATGGGAACAAAGTAGAAAGGATCGAGAGCTTCAAGGTTTTAGGTGTCCAGATCACCAACAACCTGTCCTGGTCCCCCCCATGCCGACACTATAGTTAAGAAAGTCCACCAACGACTCTACTTTCTCAGAAGACTAAGGAAATTTGGCATGTCAGCTACGACACTCACCAACTCCTACAGGTGCACCATGGAAAGCATTCTTTCTGGTTGTATCACAGCCTGGTTGGGATCCTGCTCTGCCCAAGACAGCAGGAAATTACAAAAGGTCGTGAATTACAAATAGGCAGCATGGTGGTTAGCACAATTGCTTCACAGCTCCAGGGTCCCAGGTTCGATTCCCGGCTTGGGTCACTGTCTGTGCGGAGTCTGCACGTTCTCCCAGTGTGTGCGTGGGTTTACTCCGGGTGCTCCGGTTTCCTCCCACAGTCCAAAGATGTGCAGGTTAGGTGGATTGGCCATGCTAAATTGCCCTTAGTGTTGGGTGGGGTTACTGGATTATGGGGATAGGGTGGAGGTGTGGGCTTGGGTAGGGTGCTCTTTCAAAGAGCCGGTGCAGACTCGATGGGCCGAATGGCCTCCTTCGGCATTGTAAATTCTATGAATGTAGCTCAATCCATCACGCAAGCCAGCCTCCCATCCATCGACTCGGTCTAGAATTCCCACTGCCTCAGAAAGGCAGCCAGCATAATTAAGGACCTCACGCACCCCGGACATACTCTCTTCAACCTTGTTCCGTCAGGGAAAAGATACCAACCGACTCAAGAACAGCTTCTTCCCTACTGCCATCAGACGTTTGAATGGACCTACCTCATATTAAGTTGATCTTTTCTCTACACCTTGCTATAACTGTAACATTATATTCTGCAGTCTCTCCTTCCTTCCCTATGTACGGTATGCATTGTTTGTACAGCATGCAAGAAACAATACTTTTCACTGTATACTAATACATGTGACAATAATAAAGAAAATCAAATGGTACCCGCATTGAACACCTCAAGCTTCTCAAAGTGTGTCATGTCGGCGACCGTTCAAACAACATCCAGAGGCCTACGGAGAGCCATCCGAGTACTGCGGAAATGGCGCCGTCTGCAACTCCACTTGACCCTCGTCACCAGTGTTGGATCCAAGGAAGTGACCACACGGGAGCATTAAGGTTACAAAGGTTTATTTAAACATTGAACAAAAACTCTACACACCACCACTCCCCGAAGGGACTTCTGCAAGGGCCCACACCCAGGCCGGGGTTTTTATATCCAGGTTTGTGCTCCGCTAATGAGGGAGCTCTGACCCACCCATCATAACCAATATTCCTCGAAAGTCACGGGGAAACTAATTGTCGCAGTCCCATGGCTCTCATTTGGTTATGACAGCAACCCAATTTTTAAAATTTACTTTCTGCATTGATAAAGCAGTCAGTTCAATTTATAGACAAGACCAAAAGTCTCAGATCTATTTCTACTGTCACCTCAAGCATCATTATTTAATATATATTCCATACTCTCACTTACTGACCTATTCTCATTACTTGTAATTGCAATCATATGAAAACATGGTCTTCAGTGCATGTAGAATTTCAATAGCTCACAGGGTTTCAAAGTTAATAATGGACCCCAATAGTAATGAAGACTCCTACACTTCCTATTTTAGACAGCAACTATTATCAACAGATCATTTTTGTACATGGAAATACATTTTGAATGTGTCTATTGTCTACCACATTTGAATTAACCTCTTGATTATTATTTTCCACCTTTTAGGTTCAATGCTTTTCATTTATGAACAAGACCTGCGTATCAAACTGGGAGGTTAATTTGAGCTTTCTCGTCACATTTGTGCCTCACTAGTTTGATAATCTTGCCCGACCTCCACTGAAGATCACTTTTATATTTTCCAAATAATTAATGACCGGTTTGATTTTAGAGCAGACTATAAATAAGAAACAATGCATCTGAAAACACTGATTTTCAGACCAAGATTGCATCTCCTTTGCTCCATGCATGACACTGGAGAATATATTTTCAGGATCTTCTCTCTGAGGTGCACCACAAGCTGAGTTCAAGCCATGGCTACCTTGCTCAGAAACCCATACAGCATGAAAGGACTCAAAAGAAAACCCCATAACTTTGGCAACCTTGCTTCAGATCAATTGTACATCTCATGGAATTTGCTGCCCTAGTGCTGACATTTTGAAATGAAATGCTTATAATATTCCATGGTCATCCAAGGTTGGACATAGTTCTGTACAGGCATCACAATGCTTTTACATTGATCGGTGTTGCCGAACCTTTCAGTCCAACCAATCCATGCTGACACTATCCTCCATTTGAGCCTTCCCCCCCCATCCTTCCTCAGCTATTAGTTGGTATAGCTCAATTGGCTGGACAGCTGCAGAGCGAGGCCAGCAGTGCAGATTCAATTCCTGTATCGACTGAGGTTATTCATGAATTTACATAGAATTTACAGTGCAGAAGGAGGCCATTCGGCCCATCGAGTCTGCACCGGCTCTTTGAAAGAGCACCCTACCCAAGCCCACACCTCCACCCTATCCCCATAACCCAGTAACCCCACCCAACACTAAGGGCAATTTTGGACACTAAGGGCAATTTAGCACGGCCAATCCACCTAACCTGCACATCTTTGGACTGTGGGAGGAAACCGGAGCACCAGGAGGAAACCCACGCACACACGGGGAGAACATGCAGACTCCGCACAGACAGTGACCCAAGCCGGGAATCGAACCTGGGACCCTGTAGCTGTGCAGCAATTGTGCTAACCGCCATGCTACCGTGAAGACCCCACCTTCTCAACCTTGCCCTTCGCCTGAGGTGTGGTGATCCTCAGGTTAAATCTCCACCAGTCAGCTCTCCCCACAAAGAGGAAAGCAACCTATGGTTTTTGGGACTATTGTGACTTTACTTACTTTTATCAACACAACCCTCTATTCTGTTCTTTTAACATGCCAACTCTCATCAATTAATCACAAGAGGTGCAATTTCTCAGTCAAAATCAGCCTCTGATTTCTCCTTTGGGCTCTGAAAATGCAAGGAATTTTAAACTGCCCTTCCCCACATGTGAGCTCATGTATATCTGATCACTCACACTTCAGCAGGTGGAGTGGACTGGAGGGGAAACTCAAAGTGGGCCTACAAGAACACAATGTATGTAATCGCTTTAGGCTCGACAAAACAATGAGGTATTTGGACAATGCTCTGGAATTCATCGAACCCTATCGCCTTCCAAGCGAGACCCCATTGAGCAGCCCTGATATCTCCACATCCCAGTTCACAAAGAGGTCCTAAACCAGGTACTGGATTTTTCATTTACAAGGAAGAACCTTTTTTTAATGAAGCCTAATTTCGGTGATCAACATCCTGGTTCGCAAAGTTGTCTGAATAATATCCAACTAGAAATTGGGTGTTAGAGAAATAGCCTGATTTAGCATTCTCCTTTCAACAGAAAAAAGACCCATTCCTGATAGGTATAACTTTGCAAATCTTTGGAAAGTGGTAGCCACCCATGAACAATTCTCGAATAGGTTGGAATCCACAGTTGACTTTGCTGCTGGACAATATGTACAGGAGACAAAAATGTAAGTACATGATGGATAAAATACCCAACTGGTGGTGATGGTATTATTCTTTACGATCAGAAGTGAATCACGTTGCTTTGAAGTAGATGTGGCTATGCTGCCAAAATGATTGAGACAGCGTAAAGCGAAGTGTCACAGATTAAAGCTTACTCAATAACTTGATGGTTTAATATTTTTCCCCTCAGTCTTACAGCAAGGGGGACAAATACCTCAGAAAGCTGAGCCTCCATTTGAAAATTGTTGTTGGCAAGACTTGAATTGTTTGAAAGACCCATTTGTGGAAAGTACAAACTGTTTCAATGCAAAACAACAATCAACACATTACTGGCCCAACAACACCTTACAGAATTTATTTTGCTTCTACATTTATTACTTGCAAATCAGTATTTATCAAACAGAAAGAAATCACTTCAGGGGATGACACAGCAAGGGAATTTATGAAAGTGAACAGATTTAGTTTACACAGTGAGAAATATGGGCCTATGCTGCTCCAAGTTAAAATGCAACATATTGTTCAGTATTTGGTTCTCACATTACAGCAGATGCAAAATTAATGATACTAGAAGAAACCAATTTTGTCTAATTACATTAGCAAACAGCAGCTTCTGTGGGCAAACTGGCTTGCCTCTCAAACTAGTGGAAGCTGAATAATTAAATGTATATAGCAACAAGTTAAAATTGCACTTGAACTATACCACATATCACAAAGACCACCTCCATACAAGTATGAATTGTATACAATTAATTTCTAATTATTTGAATAAAACAAATGTTTCTTATACTTGGAATAAAAATATCTTTACCACAATAAATATGTATTTTTAAAAATCTTCCCAAATACCTACAAGTATGAAGCATAAACCTTATGTTGAGAACTGTAAAAGATAATGACACTTCACAGTGCATTGTACATCAGGATTAACGTGCCTATACAGTATGAATTCTTGAATGTTCCCAAGGAACTGCCATAAACGTAATTGGTTTTATTTTGCTTCGAATCAATCTTACCGTAAAACAGTAGGTGAGCTGCAAAAAGATAAATGCAAACCCAGGTGGCCCAATACGAGTCATTTCCTTCCACCTGCTAATAGTCTTGGGGTTAATAGCGTGCAGCACGATTTTCAAAAGGCAACTGCGGATGAATGGCTGAAGTCACTAAAATCTGATAATGGGTTCATTTTTAAACCAAATGATGTGAGCTGGTTGAATGTAATTATTTTGGTAGCTGGCTATTTAACATGCTCGCTTTATATTTCCTTTATGCACAAATTTGGCATTTAATTTTACATGGGTTAATGACTACATTTAAATAATCACAAGGGAATATTTTATAAAATGCCTTAACCCATACGCTTTCAACGCATGACATTTATCACAAATTTACATTATACCCACTTTTTATTTTCTTAAATCGGCTGAAATTCTGAAACAGAGGAAACAGCTTATAAACAAGACCGTGAAAACCTGCTCCTATTGAAAATTAGATGTGGGTCTCTATTGTAGATGAAGGGATTGATTCAAGAGTTTCTATTACGGGTCATTCTTACAAAAGAAAAATCATTAAGTACGTTAGCTATCCAATAAAATGTTCCGAAGTAACATGGAAGGGGACAACAACTGAACACTAGTGATTAAATCAGATGAATAACTGCTTAACTAATTGTTTACTGACCATATTACCTGATCAAGATATGTTTAAAGGACATGTAGAATTTCCAACATTTCAGTTTCAAAAGGAAGCTAGAATCTGGGGCGTCATTCTCCGACCCCCCGCCGGGTCGGAGAATGGCCGTAGGCCGCCGTGAATCCCGCCCCCGCCGAAGTCTCTGGTACCGGAGATTGGGCGGGGGCGGGAATCGGGCCGTGCCGGTTGGCGGGACCCCCCGCTGGATTCTCCGGCCCGGATGGGCCGAAGTCCCGCCCAGAAATTGCCTGTCCCGCCGGCGTAAATCAAACCTGGTATTTACCGGTGGGACCAGGCGGCGTGGCGGACTCCGGGACCCTTGGGGGGGGGGGGGGGGGGGGGGGCGTG